>NC_084802.1:223253232-224503232 GCF_963169125.1 Humulus lupulus | reverse complement strand
CACGTACGCCACTTGCCATTCAGCTTGGGCACTAGTACGGGATTAGAGACCCAAGATGGATAAAACGCCACCCTGATGAACCCATTCTCCTTCAACTTCTTGACTTCCTCTTTTAAGGCCTTTGATCTATCTTTGTTGAGCAACCTTCTTTTTTGTTGCACCGGTGGAAAACTCTTGTCGATGTTTAGGACATGGCTGATGACTACAGAATCTATCCCGACCATGTCTTTGTGCGACCAGGCAAAGACCTCCTGGTTCCTCCTTAAAAACTCTACCAGTGCTTGTTTTGTCGTTGTCTCTAAGTTTTTACCGACTTTTGCAACTCTGGTAAGATTTTCTTCATCAAGTTGGACCTCTTCAAGGTCCTCGATGGGTCCCACTTCTTCTTCAAAATCCCCAAAGCGAGGATCTAAGTCCCTATCCTCACTTTGGGCAACGCCCTATTTGGTGACATTATCACCCGAGTGGGCCTGAACATCAGTCGCCATTTGCAACTCCTTTCTGGTGGCATCTCTCGATACACCCTTCTTTGCCTTGGTGATCGAGGCGTTGTAGCAGTCCCTCGCTTCCCTCTGGTTTCCCAATATGCAACCTATCCCTGCGTCCGTTGGGAATTTCATGGTGAGGTGCCATATCGAGGTGACAGCTCGTAGGACGACCAAAATTGGACTCCCAATTACAGCATTGTATGCCAATGGACAATCAACTACTATAAAAGTAGTGAGTAATGTCCTATTAAAAGGTGCGGTGCCTGCTGTAATTGGGAGTCTAATTGACCCTGTTGGGGCGAGCCCTTCTCCGGAGAAACCATAAATGGTTTGGTTGCATGGCTCCAGAACCTTCACGGACAACTTCATTCTTTCCAGCGAAGACTTGTATAGGATGTTGACTGAACTTCCTGTATTGACCAACACCCTTTTCACCATCATGTTGGCAATCTGCACGTCCATGACCAGCGGATCAGAGTGTGGGAATCACACGTGCTGGGCGTCGTCGTCGAAGAAGGTTATCAGCCTCCTCTGTTCGAGCCATTTTTGGTGCTCGATCCTCGACACTCATCATCTCGATGTCTTGGTCGTGGCGCAGGGTTCGAGCGTATCGTTCCCTTGCCTTCCCACTATCTCCTACAAGATGCGGGCCTTCGCAGATGGTGAGTAGAGTGCCTACCACAGGAGCTGGCTGTAAAGGTGGCGAGCATTGGCGTGCAGGCGCCTGCTGGTTGCCACCTTGAGCTTCTCGCTGAGAACCTCCTACGGCTCGCACATATCTTCTTAAATGTCCCTGCCTTATCAAGAATTCAATCTCATCCTTCAGCTAGTTACACTCGTTGGTGTCGTGCCCGTAGTCATTGTGAAAATGACAGAACTTTGTTGTATCTCTCTTGGAGATATCTTTTCTTATAGATGCGGGTCGTTTGTAAGGCACGCTTGAGCTGGTCGCCTGGTAGACCTCAGCTCACCTTTCGACAAGGGCAGTGTATTTGGTGAATCTCTGTTCATACCAATTGCCTTTGGGGCGCTTACTCTCGGAGGTCGAGGGTTCATTGTTCACCCGCTTTCCACCATTTCTACCATTGCCATTCCTGTTGCCTTTGCCGTTGCGATTGGGTTTTTCTGACCCATTGGCAGCTTTGGCGGGTTCTTCCTTGGGCCCCTTGTCTTTTGTTGGCGATTTCCCTTCGTTGGCAATCGCGTCTTCAAGCTTGATGGACCGATCAGCTCGATCTAAGAACTCTTGGGTGCTTCTTACCCCATTCTTTCTGAGGCTGCTCCAGAGGGGTGAATGGCGCCTAACCCCAGAAGTTAGGGCCATCATCTTACCTTCATCGCCCACAGTCTTGGCTCCAGCTGTAGCTCGCATGAAGCGTTGTACATACTCCTTCAAGGGCTCTCCTGCTTTCTGGCGTATCTCGACTAGCTGGTTGTCCTCAGTGGGGTGCACGCGACCCGCATAGAACTGTCCGTAAAACTCATTTACGAACATTTCCCATGATACTATACTAGCAGGAGGGAACTTGAAGAACCACTCCTGGGCGGTGTCAGACAGTGTTGCAGGGAAGATGCGGTAGCGGGCATCTTCTGACACCTTTTGTATATCCATTTGTATCTCAAACTTATTAACGTGAGATACCGGGTCTCCATACCCGTCAAAATTTGGCAGTGTTGGCATTTTGAATTTACTGGGGGTTTCAGCCACAGCAATCCTCTATACGAAGGGGGTGCCTCTCCTTCGATCGTGCTCAATGTGGGATGTTTGCCCCCTGTCCAGCTGCTGCACCACCTAGTTCAGGGCATCGATTTGAGCCTGAACAGCTTCTGGGATTGCTGGGGCCACTGGTGCCAGGGGAACGTACTCATCGTGTCTTTCACGGCGGTCGTTAAGTACGTCCCTCAGATCATCATCTCTTCGTCTCTGCTCGCTGGCTCCCAGCCGACTAAAGATGTTCTACTACCTGGGCTGCCCCCTAGCGTTATGGCCCGCTGGTCGGTCCTCTCTAGGTGGGGGGCTCCTGCCTCCACCTCTTTCTTCGTTTCTCTGACCAGCATTTCTTCTGCCGGAATCGGCTTCATTGTAGTCATGGCTATCTCTGAATTGTGGCTGACTATGGTGTGACCGGTTATTCACTTTGTTGCCTCCTCGGGCTGGCATTTCCCGAGCGTCAGGGGGGGGGGGGGCCTGCGCTGGTCGGTGGGTCCTCGGGCATTGTTATGTCGTGGGGAGGCCCTGACCGCAGAGCCTGTCTTGGAGTTCCTCCTGTTGGCAGAAGGACACTGCCCCCTGCTCGGTAGATTCGACTCTTCATCCCCTGGGCGTCTAGGGCTGCGGGGTTGTTGCCCGGCCCTATTCTGCCTCGGGCGCTGGGGATTGCCTCGACCAACCTGAGATGGAGGCTGCTGCTCAGGATCCCTAGGTGGGACATCATCCTGAGCCACAAGCGGCTGCTCTGGCCTTTGAGGGCTTGCCAGCTGGAGCGGAGGGCTAGGATTGGGACCCCTTTGAGGCGGCCCATTTGGTGGCTGATCTGGCTGGGAGACTAGTGCAGCCTAATTCCTAGCCAACTGGATGGCTGCTTCAAGGGCAGCCATGGCATCCCTTTGCCGACGATCCATCTTAGCCTGCCGCTTGCTCAGCTCCTGACGTTGGCATTCTATTTCTCTTTGCTGCGACGCCATTATCTCTGCAACATTCTATTGATTGGCCAACTCATCTTGCAACACCCCCAGCGTTGCCTTCAGTGTTTCAGAATCTAACTCCTCCTCATCAAACTCCAAATGTGGTTCGTCCTCAGCCATATTTGGGGGAGGAGGCTGGGATGATGCAGCGCCAGTGGCCTATCCAGTCCTCTTGGATGTTTTTGCCATTAGATTCTTTCATAATCTCTCAATGAAAGCACCAGAATGTTGACCCTCGAATTGGCCAACGACACGGAGTCAAATATACGACAAAATATGGAACGACACTTGAAAAGATAATCTAATGGAAAGGGAAAAAACACCAAGGAATTATAGTGGTTCGGCCCCAATGATTGGTAACAACCTACATCCACTTAGTGTATTGTTATTATTGAACTTCAAAGTCGTGATCAAAGAATTAGGGTTCTTTGAGTTTCACAAACCTTGGAAGGATTACAATAGAACGATGAACAATCACTATAGCTCTTTCTCTCTCAATATTAAGCAAAAAAGCTAATGAATCAAAAAGTCCCTTCCTTGAGCTATTTCATGCATATTTATAGGCTCAAGGAGGGTTACACATGCTAACGTGTCCTATCTTTCCTTAATAATCACGTATCAAGGATAATTATGAAGAAATATTCAAACGCAGTTAATAGTAGATCACATCTTAAGAAGGAAATAAATCAGGCTTCACGATTAGACTGGTCGTATAAAAAATTAACACTGACGATGAGGTGTGCTTCTGGTCAATAGTCGAATAACACCTTTGCCCTTCAATTTCGCCACGTGTCAATCCACGTGCGAGAAATCTTTGCCACGTCATCAATAGCCATTTTTGGGTAAACAGTTTCTAAACCTATTTGAAAAAGAAAAGAAGAAGAAGAAGAAGAAAAAAAAGTTCCTAAAATCATCTTTCTACACAAATTAAATAGAAAGAATTGAGTAAAAATTTCATGAGTGAATTTAAAATTTTTGAAAACAAAACAAAACATAAAGAATCCAAAATTGAAGAGACCATCATGAATAGTATTCCACCTCCTTAGCAAATGACAAAAATGAATGACGTGAAAACTCTAAATAGCAACTGTGCATACCAAAACAAACTTTGGGTTAGAACTGTTGGAAACCGATTTTCAAGATGCATAGTGGAAGCGCAGTTATGGTAGGCCTAGTATTTTAAAAATATTATTTAAAACATATTTTAAACAATGGGGTCTATTAATATGCATACATTAATCAAGATACACAATGAAGACGACAATCATACAAGTTGAAGAACTATCTAGATTCTTAGCTATCTTTTAGTATCTATAAACGAACATTCAATCCAAGAGCTTTACATCAAGAACTCAAACCACGATCTTCCAAACTATTCTCTACACCTCAAGACGTGTGTAGGCACGTAAAGAAATAAAGGGAATATTTGTAATTCACTAGATGTTCTCAACACATGAGATCTAGTTAATAGGCTTAAGAAAATCAAGTTTTCTTTCTTAGAGAGAAAATACGTTATTTTTCTTTCTGTGAGATGATGAATAATCAGAAGCTTATCTAACCTAGAAAAATAATAACTACTTACATTATTATTCAAGGGTTTATTAATTATCATTTTATTATTTAAAATAATTAAATCAAATTTAATCAATTATCTTAATAAAATAATAATTAAATTAATAAAGAGTCATACATTGAGTGAAACCCTAGTGTACACGCCAGACTGGTGTATGACACATGTCATTGTACAGTGACATGTGTCCCAACCTCTTTTAAATATTTATTTAAAAAATAATTGCCCGAAATTATATTTTATCTGATTGATTTATTCAAACTATATTTGAAAACAAATATCTAAATAACTGATAATTCTAATCCAATAAAGATTATCTTTTATTTAATTAATCATCTTAATAATTAATTATTTGAATAATCACAATTCTAAATTCAAATCCAATTTGAACTATCAGATTCTCATTTAAATAAAGAAGCCTTATTTAAAAAATTAATTATTCTTATATAGTAATTTTGAAAATTATAAGTACAACGATCCTACATATTTGAAAGAAAAAACAATATTAATGCCAAAAAATGAAATGGTCCATGAATTGAATGAGATGATTATGAATATAATACCAGGTGAAGGGAGAACATATTTTAGCTCAGCTAGTATATGCAAAGTAAGTGTAAAGACAAATGACGAAGATCTTTTGTATCCAATTGAATTTTTGCATAGTTTGAAATTTAATGGCATCCTTAATCATGACATGCGACTTAAGGAAGATGTTCTTGTAATGATCCTTAGAAATATAAATCAAACCAAAGACATATGAAATGGCACGAGATTGATTGTGAAACGTCTTGGTAAATGGTCTATTAGAGGCAACATCATTTCTGGAACAAATATTGGTCAAAACGTCACAACTCCATGAATTATCATGTCTCCCAATGAATCAAGATGTCCATTCAAGCTTACTAGATGACAACTTCCTTTGGCACCATATTTTGTCATGACAATCAACAAAAGCCAAGGAAAATCTCTTAAACATGTTGGCTTGCGTCACCCTAAGCAAGTATTCAACCATGGTCAATTATATGTTGATGTGTCTTGAGTAATCACAAGAGAAGGATTGATCATACTAAATGCTGATGATGAGGAGGAAGACCAAACCTTCATAAAAAATATTGTTTACAAAGAAGTATTTCAAAATATTCACTCGCCACCCCCACACGATTTTTTCGCCAACAGTGAATTAAGAAATTCGAGGATGTAAGTTGGCTTAATCTAAAACCACATAAAAAAACACAAAGAATTTTACTTTGTTCAATGGTTAAAATTTACCAAGTCCACGAGTCTATATTATTGCTTTTTTATCTCTTAGGAAATTATTATGAAAATTTCTGCAGAGTTTTGGCATACAAAGCTTCGATCCCTTGTTCTGTCCATTACCTCTCTATTTATAGGGATTCAATGGATAGGTTTGGGTAGCCGTTTAACATTGTGTAATGTACGAGCTTGGGTAACTTCCCAAACGTACAAATAAATACAATTAATACATTGATTGCTTGATTTTATACGTTTATCAGGTAGGGGTTACAATATATTAATTATGCATTTAAAGTGCCTGAGTCTTCAAGAATTCAAGTCTACGTATTCCAAGTGTCAACAACGAGTTGAATGTACACTACGTGAGCTAGAGGTTTCTAGGTTTGACCGATCTGAACATTGAGATGCTCGAGCTATGCTTATGTGACCTAAAGATCTGGCTGAGAGATCTCCTTGATTTCTTGTCGACCTGCGCTTAACTCGTTCTATCAGTTTGGGAACTTGTATCCTGTCCTCGGAACTATGAATAATTTCACTAAATGCTTGCCAACTGTACCGCGAATAGGTTAAGTTAGTTCGTGTTTTTCAGGTACAATATTTGCCCCCCAAGCCTTTGATCGTGTATGACGTCACCCATACTTCTGACAAACATAGTCATGGAAAATGTGTCCACCTACCCTCTCGATTATTGAACATGTGTCTCATTTTTGTAGGAGTCTGTTTGAGTTCCCAAGTATAGTGACAGTCGTCTTGTCATCTTTTTGCCGCAGTTTTGTCTATTTAATTTTGGCCATTCGATCCAAAATTTCCTCGATCGAATGACTCCAGATCTTCCTCGAGATTTTCTATATATACTCCCTTTCTTTGATCAACCCTATTACCACCTTTTCGTTATTTCCTTGCAAAACTTTCTCTTTCATTATCTCTCATTCTTCAGAAGCATTCTGCTAGCCATTTTCTGGATTCAACTTCTCGTTCTCTCCAATTCTTTGAGTTTCATTCTTCGATTAGAACCTTCATCAACTGTAAGTGATTTCTATTCTTCGCTGCATTTTTTTTTAATTTGGCTATACTTTTTTTTTTGGAATGTCTCTGCACCATTACTTTTTCACGTATTGGTTCTATCCGAGAATTTTGGCTAGTATATTAGTGGTTTGCAAAGAAAGAATATTGGTTTAGTAGTGTAAGGATACTAAGAATGAAATAGGCGAGTTTTTTCTGGGTTTTTAGGTTCGAATCATGAACAGATTAGGCTACTTTTTAGGGTAATTTCTGAGTTTCTAACCCCAAAACCGGGTAACTTAGAGGCCAGGTTTCCTGAGCGATTTTGCATTAAAACCACTTTCCAAAACCAAATATCTGACACGTGATTTCTGAGGTGATAGTACTTCCCGAGGGCAGGGCACGCGAATTAGGGGCGCACGTGAATACATGTACACAGGGTCCATACCCACACTAGCTCGTATAGGATTCTTAGTTCATAAGATTTTCCAGCTCATAGAATTTGATTCCCATCCAAATATTTAGGTCGAGTTATCCAGTAGTTTACTCCTGGTTATTAAGCACTACCAATTTACTTGATACTTTTAAAACTTATCTTAGAGTCGTATCCTTAGGTCGCCTACTAACTGTTAACACTACTCTATACCCAGGCGAGCTAAATTATATTGATCATAATGCGTCAACCAAAGAAAGTGCCTGATTCTTCCGCGAAGATCCCCATTCCCCACTTTGGGCCAGTGGAGGAAAATAAGGTTGAGGTATTCGCATATAACTTATATGAAGTCGAGTGAATCATGGCTCGGATATCCTCCATGCCCTAGGTAAATTCCATAATGAAGGGCTACGACATTTAGACAGACTTAAAATTTTATGATCGCCCAACATTCGAAGGAGAATGGAGGTGCACTCCTTTAGAGGATAATTTTGGGGCTTAGAGCGACAAGCACCTGAAGGCGGGGGCCTTTCTACCACTAAGCACGTTCTTTCCAGACTTCATGAATTACGTGAAGTTGGATCCTTTTTAGCTCCCCCCAAACGTATTTTGCCTCCTCACAGGGTTAAAAATTTTATTTTTTAAAAATGAATGAGGAGGCCCCACCCCAGAGGATATCCTTTACTTTTTCTATCTTAAGGCCAACCCCTACACCAAGACCGGAAGTGATGGGTTCTCTTACCTCACTCAGTTCCCCAAAATAGCCACTATCATCGAGCTCCTGAGTCATCCAAGCGATGTCAGGACATGTTTTTCATGTCGAATGGGTTCGCAACCTGCGATACTTTGATGATTTTGTAAATATTTTTGTCTGCTTCACAATATTCAATATTTTGATTGTGTTAATTGCATATGTAGCTATCTACAAGAGGTCTGCTACTTCTGAGGTCAGGATGGACCAATACCTAAAGCTCGCCTTTGTCCCCACTGAAGAAAAAGATTGGTGAGTAATAATAATAGATGCCAACATGTTGGCTTGCAAACTGATCGAGGACGACCAATCTTTGGAATTTCAACCTCGGGGCCCTTGCCATTGTTGAGGAGGTCGAGGAGGAAGAAAAGGTAGCACCTTCGGTGCGTAGACACCCTTCACAGAGTGGTCTGAGTAATGACCTAGGTCGGGCTCAAACGGGGGCAGCAACCAACACCTCTGACTAAGGTAACAATGGAACTTATATTAATCGGGCTGCTGTCAGCTTCATGCTAGCTCGGCATGACCCGAGGGTGATCATGACCAGATCCAGATCGAAATATCACCATCTAAAAGTGTGTTGACCTTCTAGTTCCCTGTCACGACCTGAGTCTCCGTAATAGGACGATAGTTGTAGATAATACCTTGCATATTAGGAGTGCCATTTTTGAGCAATATGACACACTCATTCGCCCTGGAATAATTTTGGCCTCTGGATAAATTTTCCCTGTCTCGACGCATGTAGAGTATGACCCAAGCTTTAATGATGAGCTCGAGTCTGAAATCATGCCTGAGATCGTTCTGCTAGAGTATAACGTCCCAAATTTGCTAATAAGGCTTAGTGCCTTGATTAGTGGGCCAGGATGACACAATTGGATTTCTATGTGTTAATATGATTTAATTGTGATTATGTGAGTTATATGAGTTACATTGTGATATGACTAGTTATGCATGCATGTGGGCCCGTTTTCATTAAAAATGGTATTTTTGTAATTTTGACCAGTTGATGGTATAATTGTAATTACACGTGTTATGTGATTGAGACCACATTATTATGTGGATATATTTGTAACATTAGGCTTGAGTCGACTCTTTCGAGAAATTTGGTAGAAAAGTCACAACGGGGATTCATACCCGACTCGGGGTGAGCCAAGGGGGATTTTGGTAATTTTTTGTATGTTGGGAGTTATTGGAGGAAATATTAATACTCGGGGAATTAGTAAATTAATTGGGAATTTAGGGTGTTAATTGAGGTTTGTTGACCCTCGATTTGGTCAACGACACGGAGTCACAAAAAACAATAGGAAGTAAAGAATTGAATTCAAGAATGTAAACGACACCAGAATTTTATAGTGGTTCGGACCCAAGGATTGGTAATAACCTACGTCCACTTAGTGTGTTATTGATGTAAAAGAATTACAAAACCTACGATCAGCGAACAAGGGTTCACTGAGTTTCACAAGCCCTAAAAATAGATACAAGTATTGTGTATAAAATCACTATTTCTCTCTGAATACAAAGTATTGTATGTGCCATAAATGAATCCTATGAGTCTTATTTATAGGCTCATGGATGTACATATGGGTCTATGGGCCATGTTCAACTAACGTTACAAGCATAACAAAATAATAATATAAATAATGGTATTTACATTTAAATTAGTAAATATCTCTAAAATATCTAACCTATAACAGTTTCTAAGCGTTTGTCTCGGTCCCTCGAGAAGCTCTGGTCGTATGCTTCTACACTCCTTTATTTCCTGCTGCTCAACATTTTCCTTGCGCCTATTGTCCAACTTAATTTCTTCTTGACACTCTGGTCTTCGGTCGATCAAGCCTTCATTAGTAATAACCACGTGCCGCTCTTGTGCCTCTTTAACATGCCAAACATTTGCCCCCCCCCCCCCCAACAGTTTATTTTAATGCTAACAACATTTAATAAACTTACTCGACGAGCATTCCTATTGACCCGTCACATCAAACTGTACTTACTTTCTCGAAAAGGTAAGTAATCATGACCTTTTTGGTTTCTCAGAAACAGTTTGACGGTTATTGTGGTTTCCCATGCATCAAAACCCTACTCTCGTCATTACTCATCAGAAATATCTCGAGCAGTATAAATACAAGCCCCTTCACTCCTTTTAACTTTTACTTAAACTTTCTCTTTCCTCAAGAACTCTCATAACTCTCTCAAAATCGCCAAGCTTTTTTCAGTGCAATCCGAAGCTTTTGGAGCAATTTCTCCATGATTTCTTCAACAATCTTTACTCCAAGTAAGTTTTAGAGCAACCTCTTCAGATTTTGTAGAAATTTACCTGCATCCTGGCTGTGATTTGTCTATTTTCATAATTGGTTTTGCACTGTTCTTGGTGAGTCTTTGGGTAAATCAGGTTTAGGCAAAAAAAACACCTAGAAATACTATGCTAAAATAGGAATTTTAGGAAATATAGTGCATAAGACAATGTTTAGGAGGAGTATTTGGGTTTATTTACACAAATTTTGGGTCCAAAATCGAAGTGAAAATTCGATTTTGGGTATTTCGGAAAAACTGAGTTTTTCCCGCCCGCTTGTGAAGTTGAAAAGTTTCTTTGAAAAAACTTTTTAGTTTCACTTTTTAATCTATTTTTCCAACCTGCTCGCAGGTTGTTTTTGTTTGTACTCAGATACTGCTTGTTGGATAAAAGCTTAACTTTTATTAACGAGCAGCACTATCCTTTTTTTCCTTTTGCTCTTCTTTCTCTATTGGTCGTAGATTCACACTTCCCTTTATTCTTCTCAGATATTCATGCACGATCCCTGGGGAGGTGAGAGGCCAATAGACGAAGAGCTTCTGAATCTACTGTTCGAAGACGCAGAACCCCCTACTTTACCTGCTCCAACAAATACGACATCACCAGCACCACCGACCAGTTATCCCGCTGCTAGCCTCTCCATGGCACGAGGTAAACATGTTGCTCATAGGAGGAAGAAAATTCCTGACCCTCACATCGACCAGCACACAACCAATGCTGAAGGACCATCTACAACCAACCAACCCGCCACACCTGAGTTGCCTTCGGAGATCCTCCTTTATCGCGCTCTTGTAAAAGAAGTCACAAAAAAGGATATACCATGGTATGTTGCCCCTCCTAGCACTATATTGATTAGGATGGTGGCCAAATATCCCAAGAAGTGTGACCTCCTTGGGATTACACTTTTCAAGCCAACCACCGACCAGAGGGAAAACGTGCCCGGAGGTGCTTACAGCGCATGGTCGAGGTATCACATCAAGGCAGGGGCTAATCAGCCTCTGCACGAATATTTCCGAGGAGTGGCGAACTACTTCAACATTTCTCCCTTCCAAATCACACCAAACATGTATAGAGTTTTATTAGCACTCTACTTTCTTTACCATCACAAGAAATGGCCCATACCCACTCCACATGAAACCCAATCCCAACCAGAACAACACGAGGTTCTTCCACTTTTTTCATCAAAAATCTACTCGCACCTTTCTGACTGACATCACCTACAAGTCCAATGTGGGCAAGTATTTCCAAGAATATTTTCTCACAACCGATCTTGTAGCGGACAACCTATCCTTCATATGGGGAGGTCTTTTTCCTTTTTAAAAAAATTTCTTTTTTAAACTTCTAGTCGTGTATTTTCATTTTATTCATAATCTACTTTGTCGACTATAGGCCCATGGTTCTGACTAGAGCCTAGCCAGAGTATGGTAGAGAGGGTTGTTGCCTTATCCAGCATGAGCGCCATCAAAAAAAGCATCAAGGAGTTGGTTACTGAGAATAACCTAAGACTGGTCGGCCTTTTGGAGCCACACCAAGAGGTGAAAGAAACGACTGCTGGGAGTGCCACAGGTAAAGGCGCTGAGGAGATCTCTAAACCCCAAGATGTTTCCCAACCACTTAGGCATAGACCGATGGCTGGGGTTACCATAAGAGAGCTGGTACCCTCCCCTCGACTACACATCCCCCTTTCCCATGGGAAGGGAAAACAAAAACTTCCTGACTATCCTGTTTGAGGATACAAATCATCCGGGGATGATAATGGTATGAATGATTTAACTCTCTTAAATATGTTGCCCATTCCTATTAGCATGTTCGACAAGAATGGAAACTTTATATTTCCAACGAGTTGCTTTAACCCAGATTTTATTGAGGAGGATAATCTTCGTAGCAGTAATAGATTAGATAAAGTAGTGACCAGTAGCTTTAGTTCGGGTATAATACTTAGAATTTTCTCTTGTTGATCTCTGTAAACCCTTGTGGACACTTTAACTAACTTTTTTTGTCTCTTTTTCAGTCATGTAGGCGAACAATGCTTTTGACATTTACGCCCCAGGAGGCAAAACCACTGGCTCGAAGAAGCCGAGCAGGAGAGAAGCTGGTTGTACCAGTGGGGTACCTTTGAGCATGAAGGTTCGATCAACAGAGACTCCTCTTCCCACCAGGTCAACTACGCCTCCTCCACCCTCTCAACCTGAGTCCTCCCCCAAGCAGGCAGTAGATCCTGTGGTGAGCGAAATGTTGTCCAATGCCTCGTGCTCCACCACCTACAAGCTATAGAAAATATCCAAACACCGACTCAGCAAAGAAGCCTTCACTACTCTTCCTTCATTGAAAACTGACCAGGTTATTGGTCACAGTTTCAGCGAACTGCTCGCTATAAGTCCCTTCTATCTTGCACATCTGATTGAGAACAATATGTTTTATTTCACTAATATTACTTTTATGTTGTTCGTAGGCTCTCCTGACTTTGAACAATGGGTGGTGTCACTCTAAAGGGGACAACTGTAAATTCATCCAAGAGCTAAGGGCGGCTGAGGACCAAATCAAGGTTCATGATGAGGAGCTCAAGGCACGTGTCGAAGAGCTTAAAAAGTTGTAGCCTTAAAAGAAAAGTAGAATCATGACGAGGCAGTAAAGCTCCAGGATGATTTGGTCACCAATCAGAAAGAGGCTAATGGGCTCAAGGGGAAAATGAAGCAGTTCGAGGAGATTAATGTGAGCGACCTTGAGAGGTTTCAAGGTGCTACCTTCACCTGTTTCTACATGTGGAAAAATAAAGGTGTAAACTTTGATTATCTCCCCGAACAGATAAGGAAATTGAGCTTGCTCGACTGGAGGAGGAGAAGAATGCCCCTGCATCTCCTGAGACTTCCTTGGCCATGGGCATTAATGGAGGAGAAGAGGAAGCTGAAGTAGCTGTTGACCAGCAACCCCATCAAGACCGTCCTATTCAGTGATCAAATTTTTTATATGTAACTAGAACACCCGAATAGTTTGTTCGTGGTATTAAGACAATTTGCTGCCTAAGGCATTTTTCTTTACTTTTAATATTCTGAATTACATCCGAGCAACAAATGCTCATGGTGTAAAGATATGTCATTTTGATATTACAACTTTTATCATAATATCTGCTCGTATGACTAAACCTAGCATAACACTTTATTATTTCACAAAATCTGCCAATATTTTTGAAAAATACTATAGGTGTCGTAGTATGCTTTCCCTTATTTTGCTCGTGTGTTTACATATGTTTATAATATGCTTTTCTCACTTAGTATCTTATATGCCCCCAAGTGATCGAGGAGTTTAAGTTTCTCGGTCACTTGCCATTGACTAATACCTATTTGAACATTACTGCTCGCGTACTTATAAACAATTAATGCTTAAAAACGACCAACCATCTAACTGGCCAACCCTTGCTCAAAAGCTTGTAAAAAGTAAAATTAATACAAGCCAAATATTTTAAAAGAAATGTCCATTGATAATACTTGCGAAAGTGTTCTCCATTCCAATAGCGAGGAACGAGATCTCCTTTTAAGCGGGCAAGTTTGTATGTGCCTAGTTGAAGAATTTCTTCAATTTGATACGGACCCTCCCAGTTTGGTCCAAACACTCCAGCAACCTGATCGCGAGTGTTGAGAAAAACTCTTCTAAGTACCAAGTCTCCTATGCCAAACTTTCTTTTGCGTACTTTAGAGTTATAATATCGAGCGACCTTTTACTGGTAGGATGCAACTCGTAGTTGGGCTTGTTCGCGCCTTTCATTAACCAAGTCCAAACACTCCATTAATAATTGGTTATTCGTATTCTAGTTATATATTATCCTTCTATGTGAGGGTGGATCTAACTCAACTGGTAACATGGCCTCACACCCATATGCTAAAGAAAATGGCGTATGGCCTGTTGCTGTTCGGTGTGTTGTTCTATACGATCAGAGTACTTCGGGTAATTAGTCTGGCCATGCTCCCTTTGCCTCTTTGAGCCTTTTCTTCAGTCTGTCCTTCAGAGTTTTATTTACAACTTCTACCTGTTCGTTGGCTTTTGGATGGGAAATTGATGAAAAACTCTTCATTATGCCATGTCGTTCGTAGAAATCGGTAAACAGGTTGCTATCAAATTGGGTGCCATTATCTGATACGATATTTTTTGGCAATCCATATCAGCATACAATGTTTTTGACAACGAAATCCAGTACTTTCTTGGTCATGATTGTCGCGAGCGGCTCATCTTCTGCCTACTCTGTGAAGTAGTCTACAACAATTATTGTGTACTTGACATTTCCTTTTCCTGTAGGCAAAGATCTGATCAAGTCAATTCCCCACACTACGAATGGCCATGAGCTTTGAATCTATTTAAGCTCATTTAGGGCTGCTCGAGGTATCTTGGAGAATACCTTTGTTGGAGAATCTTTTTTGACAAACTTTGCCCCCAGCATGGTCTCCACAGAACCCTTCATGTACTTCTCACATTATTTCCTTAGCTTTTTCCTTGGAAATACATCTCAACAAGGGCATAGAATATCCTCGTCGATACAGGATTCCATCGAGCAAGATAAAGCAAGTTGATTGCCTTTGTAGTGTTCTCGCCTTATTACTGTCTGCAGGTAACCATCCCTGTTTGAGATGTTGAATGATGTGAGTCATCCAAGTGTCATATAATTGTATTACTAGGGAGGATTCTTCTACTTGAATGCTGGGAGCTGAAAAATGTTTGACCGGTACTATACTCAAAGTGTTGGTGTCTCTGGCGCTTGCTAGTTTGGCTAAGGCATCGGCGTTGGAATTCTGGTCGCAAGGTACTTGCTGTAAAGTATACTTTTTGAAATGCGGCAGCAAGTCTTCTGCCTTGTTTAGATACGCGACCAACTTAAGACCCTTAGCCTGATATTCTTTGATGATTTGATTAACAACTAGCTGAGAGTCGTTGTATATCTCTAGTGACTTTACGTTCATATCTTTGGCTAGTCTCAAACGTGCGAGCAACGATTTGTATTCGACTTCATTGTTGGAGGCAGTAAAGTTGAATCTTATTGCGTAGTGAAACCGATGCCCTTTGGGGGTTATTAGAATCAATCCTGCCCCTGAGTTATGCTCATTTGACGATCCATCCATGAACAGTCTTCAGGTGGGAGCTTTCTCTTTGGCTTCAGGCTTTATGATATGACTAGAATAGATAATAACACTGCGTTTACTTCCTATCTACTGTCAATATCAGTATAGTCCGATGTAACAAATACATCCGATCTTATCTACTTTGCTAATGTTGTGGATAGAACATAACACTACAATGTGTAAGTAGATCATATCATAGATTGGCAAGTCAATGTAAATCCTATGCACTGACTAATCTTAGAACTAACTTATAATTGAACATATAATCATATTTATATTCCACTATGATTACGTCACTATAAATATGATTATCTATATGCTCGGGATTTAATAGAAGTTTATATTAAACAAATAATCATGAAAATAAAACATGTGAGCAAAGTGATTGACCAAGTCAAAAAATGATTCTTATTCTTTTATTGATAATAAATGAGATTACAAAGAAATTGGGTTTTAGTTAAGGCATAAAACCCCAATAGTGACTGCATCTCGATCAGCGCTCAAATATTTTTAGGGTTGGCTTCGATTCCTCGCGAGTTTACTATGAATCCCAAAAATTTTCCTGATCCGACTCCAAAGGAACACTTAAGGGGATTAAGCTTCATCTGATATTTATTCAAGATGTTGAAGCATTCCTGTAGGTCATTGGCGTGCTCACCAGATTTTTTGACTTAACCAACATATCATCAATGTAAACCTCCATGTTATTGCTGATCTGGTCTTTGAACATATGGTTTACTAGTCATTGGTAAGTCGACCCAGCGTTTTTCAAACCGAAGGGCATCACTTTGTAACAGTAAAGCTCCGCATCTTTACGAAAGCTGGTATGTTCCTCATTAGGTGGATGCATACTAATTTGATTGTAGCCTGAGTATGCATCAATGAATGATAAAATTTCATGCGCTGATGTGGCATCAACCAGCTGGTCAATCCTTGGAAGTGGGAAACAATCTTTCGAGCAGGTTTTATTAAGGTCTGTGAAATCCACGCAACTCCTCCATTTACCATTTGGTTTAGGGACTAATACGGGAGTAGAGACCCAAGATGGATAAAACGCTACCGTGATGAATCCATTTTCCTTTAGCTTCTCGACTTCTTCTTTTAAGGCTTTAGACCTGTCTTTGTCGAGCAACCTTCTTTTTGTTGTACTAGTTGGTGGTTTTTTTCTATGTTCAGGACATGGCTGATAACTGTCGGGTCGATTCCAACCATGTCTTTATGCGACCAGGCAAAAACCTCCTGGTTCTTCCTCAAAAACTCCACCAACTTTTCTTTGATTGTTATCTCTAAGTTTTAATCAACTTTCACAACTCTGGTCAGATATTTTTCTTATAGTTGGACCTCCTTGAGGTCCTCCACGGGTCCAATACTTTCCTCAAAATCCCTAAAGCGAGGATCTAAGTCTCTATCCTCACTTTGGGCAATGCCCTACTTGGTGACTTGTTCACCTGATTGGGCATGTGACTCGTTTACCAATAACAACCTTTTTTTTTGCTCCGCTCCCCGATCCGCACTTTCTCGCTTTTGAGATTGAGGAGTTATAACATTCTTTGGCCTCTCCCTGGTTTCCCAACATGTACCCAACTTCTACATCGATTGGAAACTTCATGGCTAGATGCCAGATTGAAGTCACTGCTCGTAGATCTACAAGGATGGGTCTTCCAATTACGGAATTATACGCGGATGGACAATCCACTACTATAAAAGTAGTGAGTAATGTCCTGTTCACAGGTGCCATTCCTGCCATGACTGAAAGTCTGATTGACCCTGTTGGTGTTAATCCCTCACCTGAGAAACCGTAGATGGTTTGGTTGCATGGTTCAAAATTTTTGCACTGATAGTGTCATCCTTTCCAGTGAAGACTTATATAGGATGTTTACCGAGCTTCAGTGTCTACCAACACTCGTTTTACCATCATGTTGGAAATTTTAACGTCTACGACCAATTGATCTAAGTGGGGGAATCGGATATGCTGTGCATCCAGCTCAGAGAAAGTTATACTGTCTTCCTCTGTTTGAGCTTTTTTGGGAGTTCATTCCTCGACGTTTAGCATTTCTATGTCCTGTTCGTGATGTAGGGTTCTGGCATATCTCTCCCTTGCCTTACCACTGTCACTAGATATATGCGGTCCCCCACAGATAGTCAGCAAAGTACCATGGATCGGGGTTGGCTGTAGCGGAGGCAAGCGTTGGCGTACAGGTGCATGCTCGTTGCCTCTGTTAGCCCCTTGATGGGAGTTTCCCTCTGCTCGCACATATCTTCTCAGATGTCCCTGTCGAATAAGGTACTCGATCTCGTGCTTCAGCTGGTTACACTCGTTGTTATCATGGCCATAGTTGTTGTGGAAACGACGAAACTTGGTTGTGTCCCGCTTGGATATGTCCTTTCTGATCGGGGATGGTCACCTAAAAGGGACTAAGGTGTGAGTGGCCGGATACACTTCTGCTCTGCTGTCGACTAGGGCCGTGTAGTTAGTGAACCTCGACTCGTATCTGTTCTGCTTAGGGTGCTTGTTATCAGACGTCGTCAGCTCAATATTTGCCCTTTTTCCTCCAATCTTATTATTACTTTTTCCATTATTGTTGTTGGGTTTGCTAGACCCACTAGAAGCCTTGGTAGACTCTTCTTTTTGCCCTGGTCGGCCATTGGAGACTTTCCTTCATTGGCGATAACCTCCTCCAGCTTGATATATTTGTCTGCTCGATCAAAAATTTCTTGAGTACTTAAGACTCCATTTTTCCTTAGGCTTCTCCAAAGGGGAGATTGGTGTTGTACTCCAGCTGTGATGGCCATCATCTTTCCCTCATCTCCAACTGTCTTGGCCCGAGCAACTACTCGCATAAACCTCTGTATGTATTCCTTGAGAGGCTTTCCCTCATTTTGTCTGATATTAACCAGCTGATTGGCCTCTGTCGGATGTATCCGACCAGCATAGAATTGTCCGTAGAATTCTTTTACGAACATCTCCCATGAAATTATGCTGGCCGGTGGAAATTTGAAGTACCATTGCTGGGGAGCATCAGATAAAGTAGCAGGAAATATCCTTCATCGAGCATCTTCGGATACCTTCTGGATGTCCATTTGTATCTCAAATTTATGTACGTGAGATACCGGGTCTTCTCTTCTAGTAAAGTTAGGCAGTACTGGCATCTTGAATTTGCTTGGGATTTCTTCCACAATAATTCTGTTGATGAATAGGGTGACCTTTCTCCGGTCATACTCACATGGGACATTTTATTCCCGACTAGTTGTTATACAACCTGATTCAGGGCATCTATTTGAGCCTGAACAACGTCTGGTATAGCAGGGAAATGAGAGGCTGCTACAAGTGGGATGTGCTCATCATGCCTTTCCCTTCGACCATTAAGTATGTCCCTTAGGTCTTCATCCCTCCGCCTCTGCTCGCTTGCACCTAGTCGATCAAAGACATTGGGTTGTCTGGGCTGCCCCCCAGCGTTCTGCCTTGCTAGTTGGTTGTCCATTGGAGGAGGTTTTTGCTTCCCGTTCCTTTCCTCTTGTTGTCGACCAGCGTTTCTCCTATTATAATCGGAGTCCCCCTCATTGTAATTATGGTCGTCTATGTATTGGGACCTATGCCTTCGCGACCTGTTGTATGCACTGTCCCCTTCTCTTCTCCTTAGTCCATCACGGTAAACAGGAGGAGGTCTGCACTGGTCGTTGAGTCCCTGGACATTGCTCTGTTGTGGGGGATCTTGGACCACAGAGCCTAAGTCCGTCTGCCTCCTACTCCTTGAGGGACACTATCCCCTGTCAGGAAGGTTTTGTTCATCTATTGCTTGACGTCTAGGGCTTCTGAGACGCTGCTCGTCCCTATTTTGTATGTGCTGCTACGTACTACCTCGACCAGCACGAGAGGGTTTACACTGCTTGCTATTTCTAGCATGGTTTTGATGTTGTTCTGGTCGATGTGGACTCCTCGGGTCTTATGGATTTGGAGAACATTGGTGGTGCTCTGATCGTGGGTTTTGAGGAAGATGAGGATTCGATGGAAGGTCAGACTGAGAGTTTGGTGCAGGTGGTTGTCCATGAACAAATTGAATGTTTTCCTCTAAAGCCGTTGTCACATCTCTTTGTCGATGATCCATGTCTGCCTGTCTTTCATTCAATTATTTGCGGTGTCGGTCGAGCTCCATGTGTTGCATCATAATCGTTTTAGCCATGTTCTCTTGGTTAGCCTTTAGGGTGGCTAACTCGTCTTGCAACACTTACAATGCTGTCCTTAGGGCTCCAATGTCCATATCATCCTTTTCCAATTCCACATGTGGCTCATCCTCTGCTACGCCATGTGGAGGAGGTGGATTTGGTACATTCTCCAATTCCTGTCCAGTTTGACCGGTCCTCCTTGTGCTCTTAGCCATTGTTTTCTAGATATCCTTGAGTTCAACTCTCAATGAAAGCACCAAAATGTTGACCCTTGATTTGGTTAACGACACGGAGTCACAAAAAACAATGGGAAGTAAAGAATTGAATTCAAGAATGTAAAAGACACTAGGATTTTATAGTGGTTCAACCACAAGGATTGGTAATAACCTACGTCCACTAAGTGTATTATTGATATCTCTGAAATATCTAACTTATAACCGTTTCTGAGCATTTGTCTCTGTCCCACGAGCAGCTCTGGTCGTATGCTTATGTACCCCTTCTTTTCCTACAGCTCAGCATGTTCCTTGCACCCATCGAGCAACTTAATTTCTTCTTGACACTCTGTTCGTCGGTCGACCAGGCCTTCATTAATAATAACCACATGCCGCTCATGTGACTCTTTGACATGCCACGTCATCATGCAAATATTTTGGGAAACAAGGTTTACTAGAATTAGTGGAAAAATGACCAATTTTCCCTTGGGGGATGCTTTGAATAGGATTATAGAGTGAGGGTACTATGGTCATTTAACCAAGAGAATAGACCAAATGGGCAGTAGCCCTTCACCTCACGCCCAAGATTTACCTTCCCTCTCTTAGTTTCTCTCTTGAAGCTTAACCAAGAAATCAAGGATTTCCAAGCTAGGTCAAGGGATTTCTTTTGAGGATTTCAAGGGAATTGGAGTTTATGAAGGAATTAGCAGTTGTAGGACAGCTCCAGTCAAGCCATAATTTTGAATCTAGAGAGGTAAATATCTTCTTCATCAAGCTTGAAGTTCAATTTTTGGTATTTTCTTGGCTCTTGATCACTTTTGGGAATTTTGTTAGTTAAGGCTTGAATTGATGTGTCTAAGTTGTGTTTGTGGGTGAGTTGAGTATATAAAGCTATTTAGAAGTTCTATTGGTATTGGTTTTGTGATTTGAGATGGGATTTTCGATTTGTGAAGTGGGTTTTCTTGGAGCTTAGAACTTTGAGATGGAAAATTGTGTTTTATGGAGTTTTGGTGTGTTTCTGTGGTAATTTAATGTTGATGGTCGTTTAGTTAAGATATATGAAGTGTTATGTGGTCTGTATTATGTTGGAAAACATCCTAGGATTGAGTTTTGGGTCAGATTATGCAGGGAGAAATCGTAACTTAGCATTTGGGGAGGAACACTATGATTTCTTGGCAATTTTGGGTTTTTGGTGACCTAGCGTGATCGTGCTAGGGTCTCAGAACCTTAAGAATTGGGTTTTCATTTGGGGTTTCAAGGTTTGAGGTGCGATCGCGCTGAGGTGCACAAAAAATGAGTTTTGCTGATTTTTAGGATTAGGGCTTGAGGAGCTCGGGAATTCGTTTAGGGGCCCACTTGGGGGCTCGAGGGACATTTCTAATGTCCCGACATCTGGGAATAGTAGCTCTATAAATTAGGGTTTGGAGTGAGCCTCGGGATTTGGATTCAATCCCTAATAACATTATGTTTATGTTGTAATTAGATTTCAGCGAGACTCAGAATCGTGGTTGCATTTGAGGTCGTATCGTCTTTCACACATAACTTGAGGTAAGAAAACTGCACTTGTGTAGAAATTAGGGGTTGAGCCTCTGTGATTGAACATAGTTATAACTCTGTTTTGAAATGTTATTTTGAGAATGAATAACTGTGCTTTACATAGTTGCATTATGTATGTATTGTATGTCTATTTATATCTGGAAACGCTGTACACACTGGTATGACCCTATGGCCGCTTGAAAAGAGACTGGAGCATGAGTTACACTTTTCCGACTCTAAATCTGGCTGAATGAAGCAAGTGCGGTGCACACTTGGGTGGCTCTATGGCCGCATAAATAGATTGAATATTTATGAGCATTATTTATAATTATTAAGAAGGCTATTTATAATTGTATTATGTTGATTGTCTGTTTGCTTAATTGTGTTTTCTTCTTGGGCCTTGGCTCACGGCTGCTACGTTGAGCAGGTAAGGGCAAGGGAAAGCTGGACAAGCAATGAGTTGGAGAGCTTCGAGGGTAGTGTGTACATAGGCTGCCTGCTCGATAGCCATAGTCGAGACTTCTTTTGGAGATCTAGGGTTAAGTGTTTTTGCCACTTAGGATGACTATTTTGTACCTCACTTATTTTCACTTGTATCATTTATAAAACTTTTTTTTGGGATCCCGTGTACATACCAAATATTTTAATGAAAAAGTAGCAGTCCTTTGACCAAAATCTTTTTAAATAACCTCGTTTTAGCTCAAACAACTCGCTTATCGAGTTGAGCACAATTTTAAACACACAGTGTAATGGTCCTAGTTTAGTTGGGCGTTACAACTTGGTATCAGAGCTGCCAAGGTTTAATGATTCCTGAAGATTGGCTGGGCATGTACACTCTCCACTAAAGAAATGCTTGACTCATGGTTGGGTAACCAATGATCTGACTATATGTTAATTGCTTGACTGAAATAGATATATTGTATTTGCTTGTTAGCATAGGAAGCATGCAATATACTGATAGGGTTTGGCCCTTGACTGCTATGTGTACATAAAAAGGCATGCTTATTAGCATTGCTACTGTATGTTAGCGCTGTTGAAATGCTTATTAGCATTGTGGTTGCATGCATTTGCTTAATTCTTGGTGTTGAACCGTGGGGTGACTTCTAAAAACCGTTATCATTGCCTGATAAGCCGAGTTGTTGATTGTAGATATACTTGGAGAGTTATGCCTCTAAGGCGATCAATGTGACTAGTCGGCGCTGAGATTGAGGCTAGAGATGATAATCAAGCTGATATGCAAACCAGACTTTAGAGTCAAGAGGATGAGATCAAGTTATTGAGACAGAAGGTTCCATAAGGGAACATTGCACTAGTCATGCCACTTCCTGTGGTACCTGTTGTGCAGCAACCAGAGGTTGAAAACATGTGGGAACCGTTCTATGAAAGATTAAGGAAACAACACCCTCCAACCTTTAAGGGAGGTCCGGATCCACTCAAGGATGAGCAATGGATGAGTTTGACTACCTCCATCTTGGATTTTATGAGAGTGGCAGGTAATGACAAAGTGGCTTACGTCGCCTTTATGTTTCGGGACGATGCCTGTATCTGGTGGGAAATGGCGTCCCAAACACAAAATGTTGCTACTATGAGTTGGGATGAGTTCCGAGACCTCTTTAATTAGAAGTACTACAGTAATGCTGTTAGAGCAGTGAAAGTGAATGAGTTTACCAGTTTGGTGCAAGGCAGTATGTTAGTCACCGAGTATGCCTTGAAATTTGACAGGCTGGCTAAATTTGCACCTGATTTGGTGCCGACAGACTCAACCAGGCAGGATAGATTTTTTCGAGGGCTAAGTGATATGATATCCTAGCATGTTCGAATTACGTCAGTGCCTGGGGAAACTAGTTATGCCCAGGTTGTTGAGAAAGCCCTCACAACTGAGAAGGCAGAGAATAAGATATGAAAGGAGAGTGCTGCATGACGTGATGTCTGGAGGGTAGTGCCTCCATTTGTGGGATTTGGTAGGATCGGAGGCCCTAGTGACCAGAAGAGGAAGAACCCTAACACTTTGACAACTGCAGGTTCTGATAAGAGGGGCCGGAGTATTCAGGGCGGCAATGAGACTTGGAGGAGTTACCTGGAGTGTGCCAGGTGTAGGAGGCGCCATCTTGGAGAATGATGGATGAAGGCATGCTATCTGTGTGGGGGGTGGTTGGACATCTCAAGAAAGAGTTCCCAAGCTCGAAGAAAGAGGAACCAAAGAAGGCGAACAACTTGACTTCAACTTGAGTGTTCACCTTGACACATGTAGAGGCGGAGGCTAGTCACTCAGTAGTGACATGTCAACTTTCTAGTGCAGGCACTTCTTACACTGTATTGATTGATTCTCGAGCTACACACTCATTTGTTTCTAGTAGAGTAATTGATTGATTGAGTAGACCTTGTGACTATTATAATGTGGGGTTAGGGACCTTATTGCCTACTGAGGAGCTAGTAGTCTCTAGGAGATGGGTTAGGTCATTGCCAGTGGTGGTTGACAATAGAAAACTATCAATGGATTTGATTGAGTTGGGTATGGATGATTTCGACATGATTATGGTAATGGATTGGTTAGCCAGGTAAGGGCGACTATAGGCTGCAAGAAAAAGATGGTGACTTTTGAGCCTGAGGTTGAGGACCCCTTTGTTTTTGTTGGCACTGTGCATGGACCCCATATTCCTATGATATCAACATTGAGGCCTAGAGACCTATTGAAAGGAGGTTTCCTAGGATTCCTAGCTAGGGTGGTGGACACTGCTATACCCCAAAATAAATACGAACGGAATTACTCATCACGGGCTACAGCTGGAAGACAAGTGTATGAAGAAAGCGTACAAATAGAATATCTAGCTAACACTAGAGTGAGAGGCTCGAGTCAAACTTGACAGCTTATGACAACTACATAGTCTCCAGATCGCCTCTTGCGCCAAAAGCTTAGTTCGAGATGCGCGATGGCCAGACCGCCTTCGTGAAACTGAGTCGGGCCTGTGTCAGGCTTGGTTAGTTCTAAGGCATTCAACTTGAAGTGACCTGCTCCCGGAAGCTTGGTCATGACACACAGGGAAGGATCCCAAAAGACTCGGATATTCCTTATACACTCATTAATGCCCAGATTTTATTACACATTTATTACTCGAGATAACGGATGTAAATTCCATAGGCAATCATATCCCTATGTAAATGGGAGGTTATCCAAATTTATTATTTACCATATATATGTACATGATTACCCAAAGATGTCTAGGAAAACTCTCTATAAATACCAGAGGAATGGATAGAAAAAGAGACTGATTCTTGATATACAGAAACTCTGCTGAAATAGTTAGAAACAATTTCACCCAGAGCCCTAAAGAGATTAATAAGATTGTCTCGTGGACTAGGTGGATTTAACCACTGAACCACGTAAAAGTGTGAGTGTTTGTGATTTCTTTCATTTTTTCAATCATGGTTTAGTAAAAAATCCTAATATCTCTATTGTAGGATTTCTTAATCCATTGTTGGCGAAAAACTACGTCAACAGACACCACTAATGTAACGTCCCAAATTTGCTAATAAGGCTTAGTGCCTTGATTAGCATGCTGGGAGGGCATAATTGGATTTATACGTGAATTTAATTGAATATATGTATGATTATGTGAAATATATGAGTGGTATTATAATATGACTATTTATGCATACTTATGTGTATTAAATGTGATTGTGGGCCCGTTTTTGTGAAAAGGGCATTTTCGTAATATTGACATGTTGTGGGTATAATTGTAATTATATGTGTTATGTTATTGAGACCACATTATAATGTGGATATATTTGTGATATTCGGCTGTCGACCCTTTAGGGCGATTTGGCAGAAAAGTCACAACAGGGACTTGTACCTGACTCGGGGTGAGCCAAGGGGTATTTTGGTAATTTTGTGTAGGTTGGTAATTATGGGAGCATTATTGAAGGAAATATTCATATTTGGAGGATTAATAATTTAATTGGGAATTTATGGTGTTAATTGAGGTTTAGTGGAGTTTTAGGCAAATTGACCAATTTTCCCTTGAAGATGTCTTAAAGAGAGACTTTAGGGTGAGGGTAGAATGGTATTTTGACCTATTTGGCTGGGGTGTTAGCTGGATTAGGCAGCTCACGTTTGGGGTATGGTTACTTTGGTTTAGGGTAGTTTTCTCTAGCATTTTTTCTAAGAGAGCAACATTCAAGCTAGGCTAAGTTGAATTTTGAGAATTTCCAAGGGAAGTTGGGGAATTCGAGGGAGTTAGCAACTGTGGGACAACTTCAATCAAGCAAAGATTTCAAAATTTTGAAGGTAAGTCTCTTCTTCTTCTTCTTCTTCTTCAAATTTTAGGTTCACAGCTTTGATATTCTTGGTTGATTTGAGATTAAAGCCAAATTGTATTCATTTGAGGTTTCTAGGAGGTTTTAGTATAGATTTTGTTGGAAGAAACATGTTGGGAGGCTCTATCAAGCTTGGAATTCAGTTTAAAATTCTCACTCCAGACTTGAATTTTTGGATTTGGGGTAAGTTCCTAAACTCAAGCTCCCAAAATGTTTAATCTTTGAATTTTGGGGTTTTAGTGTGTATTTAGGATACCTTGTTATGGATTGTTGTTTGTTTAGGCTACTAAAGGTGTTTTATGGTTGTAAATTTGCTGAAATATTGAATTGGGGATGTGTTTTGGGTCTGAGATACAGGAAGAAGTCGTAACTTGAGAATTGGGGAAGAACACTTGAGTTTCTAGGTAATTTTGGGTTTCTGGCGACCTGGTGCGACCGCGCTAGGGTCCCAGAACCTTAGGAATTGTATTTTGATTTAGGGTTCGAGGTTTGAGGTGCTACCATGCTGGATAGGGAGCAACCGCGCCAGTACCCCCGAAAGTCCAAACTTTTTGGGGGCGCAACCGCACCAGGTGCCCCAAAAGGTGATTTTGCTGTTTTTAGGACTAGGGATCGGGGAGTTCGGGAACCCATTTCGTGGCCCACTTGGGGGCACGGGGGACGTTTCTAACATCCCAACAATTGGGGAATAGTAATCTCAAGAATAAGGTCGGGGATGATTCTCGAGATTTGGAGTTTATCCTTAATAAGAGTATGTTTATGTTGTGACTAGATTAACGCAAGGCTCAGGATTAGGATCGTACTTGAGACCATATCGTCTATCATATGAAACTCGTGGTATGAAAACTGCACCTTTATTAAAATTAGGGCTTGAGCCCCTATGATTGAACTAGTTGTAACTCTGTCTTGAACTGATTGTTTGAGTGTGAATAACTATTCTCTACATAGTAGAGTTATAGCTGCAATGTATGTTTATTGATTTCTGGAAGTGCGGTACGCACTAGTACAACCCTATGGCCGCTTGTAAAGAGACTGGAGCGTAAGTTACGTCTGTCCAACTCTATAATTGTCTGAATGAAACAAGTGCGGTATGCACTTGGGTGGCCCTATGGTCGCATAAATAAATTAAATATTGTTGATTGTTTATAATTATTAAACAAGTTGTTTATAGCTGTAATTTGTTGATTGTCTGTTTGTTTGATTGAGTTTTCTTGCTGTGCTATGGCTCACGGGTACGACATGGTGTAGGTAGGGGCAAGGGGAACATATACCAGTTGTAATGTCCCAATTTCCCTAATAAGACTTAGTGCCTTGATTAGGGGCCAGGAGGGAAATAATTGATTTAATGGCATCATTATGTGATGATATGCAAGATTATATGAATTATGTGAGTTATATTATAATATGACTATATTGGCATGCTTAGGTGTATTAGGCATGCATGTGGGCCCGTTTCTTATTAGAAGGACATTTTTGTAATTTTGGCCTGTTGAGTGTATATTTGAATATATTTATGTGTGGTATGATTGAGACCACATTATTATATGGATATATTTGGGTTATTCAGCATGAGTCGATCCTAGGGAGCAAGTTAGTGGTTTAGTCATAACGGGGTCAAATACTCGGCTCGGGGAGAGCCTAGGGGTATTTTGGTAATTTAAGGCATTATTGGGATTGATCGGGTAATGGGAAATTATTTGATAGTTATTCGAGGATATTGGAATTAATGGGAAATTATGAGGCATTAGTTGAGATTACCAGGAAAGGTGGCAATGCCGGTTTTTCCCTTGAGGGCATTAGAGAGTAAGCAAAAGGGCAAAGGGTATTTTACTCATTACTTGCCTAAGGGAGAGATATACTCAACCAATTCAAAACATAGTAGAACCAAGGAAAACACTCTCATTCACTCAGCTCTCTCTCCCTCACGTTCTCTCTCTTTTTTCTCTCCCTTTCTTAGCTTAAATCATTGAATACTGGGAGGAGTTTGTATTGGATTGAATGTTTGAGGCTGGGACTGAATTAAGGTGCAAATAGAAGGTGGAATTCCAGTTGAGGTAATTATTTTCTTCCTCTATACTCACTGAATTTTCATTGGTTTTGGGTGTTCTTGAGCTTTGAGGCTCAAGGTAGTGATTTTGAGTCTGTGGGGGGTTTTGATTGAATTTAAAGTTGGGTTTTGATGTTGATAATGTATTTATGATGTTTTGGGACTCAATTATGACTTTGGGTTTGCTTTGGGATGGATTTTTGGGGAAATTGGCTTGGAGAAAAGCTTGAAAAACTGGGTTCGTGGGGTCGCGCCGCGATGCTAATTGGGAGAATTGGCCAAAATAGGTTTTGGGTGGCGGGAACTCAAACCTAAGGGCTCGGGAAGGATTCTAGTACCCGGTTTAGTAGAATTCGAGGTCCTAGAGGCTTGGACTCGGTCTGGAAGCCTTTATTTACTCAATATTGATGAATATAGTTATTATGGTTGTGACAAGGGTACTGCTAGGGCTAGGGACAGGATCGTGCTTGAGGGTCGTTGTTAATTAACTTGTGCTTGGATCAGAGGTGAGAACATTTCACCCAATACGCGACATATGTGATTAGGGCTTGGCCCGGTTGTTAAATATAGTTATGATTAGGGCTCAGGCCCTTATAAATGTGCATGGTTATGATTACGCCCGTGCTTGTTTGATTAAGCATGTTTGAATGCTCTGTATCTAGATAATTGTTAAATGGTGTATGCTTATTTGCATTACATGATGGAAAAGCATTGACTTATAATTTAAGGGCCGCAATAGCGCGCTGATCGCTAGTCGTTATCGTTAGGCCTAATCAAGAGGATGTCATATGCTTGTTCGACCCAATGGTCGTTGGAAAACTAAAGCGCCAGGTACGCTGGGCCAGCTCCAAGGCTGGTTATACAGAGGATAGGGAAATGGGCCCCAGGATGACTCTATAGTCCCATATCCTAGGGCACTGACCCTGGTATGACTTATTAGTCATTTATTTAGGGCAGCGACCCCGGGGTGACTCTATGGTCACGTAATTAGGGCAACGAGCATCGGTATGACTTATTAGTCACTTATCTGAATAGAATGCATACATGAGTAGGGTTATCACTGCTAGGCATGCTTATTATGATTCTATGATATGTCATTAAAATGTTTATGAGTATGTTTAAGTTTTCTTGCTAAGCCTTGGCTCACGGGTGCTATGTGGTGCAAGTAAGGGGAAATGAAAGCTGGACTAGCCATCAGTTGGAGAGCTTCAGTGGCGATGTGTACATATGTGGCTGCTCGACCACCACTGTAACGCCCTAAACTCCAGGGACCGTTACGGTGTGCATTTTAAACAGTGCTAAACTCGCTAATCGAGTCATTTGGCCATAATCGTGTAACTAAGTATGATTAGCGATTTAGGGTTTAATTTTTTGATTAAGACACAATGTTTCACTAGAACGTTTACTGTATATATTTGGATCTTGAAAATATAATTTAAAGGTTTATTACAACAAGAAATTTACAACCAGCCGACCTAAGCGGCAAAATAGGGTTTAACCCTAGTTCCTCTTTAACCCTCGGTCGTGGCGGTCGAGTAGCCGCATTTGTACACATCGTCACCTAAGCTCTCCAACTCAAGGATGGTCCAGCTTTCTTTTGCCTTTACCTGCACCACATAGCACCCGTGAGCCGAAGCCCAGCAAGAAAACTCAATATGCTCATGAACAGTAATAACATGTCATCAAATTATAAAGTGCATGCCTAGCAACAATAACCTTAATCACGCATGCAAATAAGTTCACATAATGATGGTTGTGGGCCATGCCCTCCTGTAAGGATGACTATAAGTCAATCCTAAACAGATGAGTGATTAACACTGGAGGTTCCGATAACCATGCTGAGGCTTATAGCCCTAATCAAAGTCTTTAACATGGGATCTGCACCCTTAGAAGAGTGACTGATAAGCAAGTCACTAACATGGGATCTACACCCTTAGATGAGTGACTGATAAACAAGTCACTAACATGGGATCTGCACCCTTAGATGAGTGACTGATATACAAGTCACTAACATGGGATCAATACTCTTAGATGAGTGACTGAGGAGTCACTAGTGTGGGTTCTGTACCCTTCGCCATGTGACGATACGGTCACCTGGGCCTTCTGGCCCTGGCTCTGAGTAACTAGCCATAGGCTAGACAAGCGCTTTTAGTTTTTCATCGAACTTGGGGTCGGTCCAGCATTAATGCTCATGATGAGTCATTAATGCAGATATCGATTAGATCTAATCTTTTATCGGCTTTGCGTTCATGATGCTTATGCCGCTCCTGACTCATAGGTCAATAACACGACCAGTGCTCAGTACTACTGTCGAACTTTACTAGTAAGTCACAACATCACAATCAGTTCTGACATCATTGCTCATTCTGACTAGTAAGTCAGTGCCACACACAAGTAAGCAATGCTACCAGGCATATATCATATGTCAAATATCCAAATATAAGGCATTCAACATGCTTACTTAACAATTGCTAGCATAGTTAGGATCATGCACAAACACAGAGACTCAAGCTCTGATCAATCTCATATTCAACATTCAAGGCATGCCCTAACCACATGTTTCTCGTGCATCACATACTGGGTGCAGTTTTCTTACCTTTGGTTCGAGAGAGAAATAATAATTTAATGTCCTTTGAGAACGATCAATCCTTTGATCCCTTAGCGGTCACCTAGTCATAACCAAATATGAGATTCCATCAATAAAATCAATCAATAAAAGGTTCTCGCACCAAGACCTAGCCTCCGGGACATCAAATCCCGCTAAACCGGGTAGTAGGAACGATCTCGAGGCCTAAGGTTTGGATTCCTATGATCAAAACACATTTCTGGCCAAAAATGCCACTAATGGCCGCGACCCTACCTCCACCATGTCGCGGCCTGCCTCCCCAAATAGAGGCGCCTGCACTCCAGCCACCCATACGCACCGCGACCCTACCTCCCCTATGCCGCGACCCTAAGGCCTTCCTGCATCTTCATCGAGCTTGGGTCGCACCACTCTAGAACAGAGCCGCGGCCCCACCTAAAACCCAGCCAAAAACCCCTATTTTTCCTCTTCGAACCCAATTCAAAACCTCACTAAAACACCTCCAACAACACAAATCAAAGTTCCCAACTATTACCACAACTTGTCTAATATACAACCAACAAAACCCAAGCCTTAAACCATCAAAAACCATACCAAATTCCCATTCCTATGATCAAAACCCTAACTTCTGAACTAACATAAAAAACAGAGTTTGGAACCAGAAAATGAACTAAAAACCTTACCTTGAATCCGAATTTAACCCTTCTCTATGGCTGAACACAAGCCTAAACCTTCAAGCCTTGATTCCCACCTAGAATCCTCAAACTTGAGCTTCAAAATTTAAAGAGAAGGAAGAGAAAATGATGATCGGTTGAAGGAAGAGGAGGTGCTTTGTTTTTCTGCTGCCTAAAGCTTCTTAAGGTTATATATATCCCTTAGGTCAAAAGACCAAAATGCCCTTAGGCTTATCTTCTTTCCTTAACATCCCCAAGGGTAAAATTGTCCTTTCCCATCTAATCCCGCTAATCATAATTAACGTCCTCCAATTCTCAATATTCTCAAATGCTAATAAATCACATCCCATTACCCTTTAATTCCCAGCAATGAACTAATCCTCAATTTCCCCTGAGACTCACCCCGAGCCCCAAAACTAACCCCGTTATGACCAGACCGAAAACTTGCATTCAAAGATCGTCTCATGTTGAATGGCTCGAACAAATCCACATATAATGTGGTATTAATCATAATTCATCCACATGCACGAAAATACACTATTATGCCCTCAACAGGCCAAATTACCAAAATGCCCTTATAATTAAAAAATGGACCCATATGCATGCATTTATCATCATATTATAATATAATTCACATAAACATGAATATAATCATTTAATGGCATAATAAATCAATTATGACCCTCTCGACCTCCTAATCAAGGTCCTAAACCTTATTAGGGATTTTGGGGCATTGCAACTATCCCCTCCTTATAGAAATTTCGTCCTCGAAATTTATCTGAACTGTTCGGAATAAGAATTCTGCACAACTGATTCCAGTTTCCTAGGTCGTTCCCTCAACCTCACTGTTTTTGTAACATTACCTTGACTCAAGGTATAACTTTGTTCCTCAGAATTTTATTCTTTCTGTTAAGATTTGAACCGGCTACTCCTTACAGGATAACTTAGCCTCAATCTCCAGATTCTCATAACTCAACATATGAGTTTCCTTTAACCCATGTCCTCAACATGGAAATCTAAAATACACTGCATACAATTGACAGAGCCAATCCAAAGGCAACCTGACCGATCCTATCCAAGATTCAAACGGTCATATCAATATAGGGCTCAACTTGCCCTTAACTCCTCATCCATTTCCATGGTGATACTTTAAAGAAGATACAATCTTCTACTTGGAACTGCATGTTCCTGCTTCTCAATTCAGTAAAACTTTTTCATTTACTCTGAGAAGTGAGCATCAAAGCTCTAACCTCTAATACTCTCAATGATCCCCTGAACCACCTCAGGATCTAGATATACATCTCACCCATCTCATTCCAAATGAATGGGCTATATACATTCTCTATCATACCTCATCTCATAAGGTACCTTTAAAATATTGGACAACTCTCTCTCTGATTTATCATCAGTCTGAGGATAATGAACTGTACTGAATTCCATCTATATACTCATCGCCTTCCTTAACCCTTCCAAGACCTGGAAGTAACAACTGAGTCCTCATCTGATAAGATAGACCTTGAATTCTCAAGAAGGCACACTATCTCTCTCACATAGAGATCTGAATACTGATTAGCTGTGTTACTTGTTCTTACTGATAGAAATGAACTCACTTGGAATATTGGTCCATAATGACCCAATGCCAACTCATATTGGCCCACTATCCTGGGCAGCCCCACTGCGAAACCCATCGCGGTGTTTCCTTATTTCCACTATAAAATACTTAAAGGCTGCAATGGCCTTACTGGTTTCCGATACTCTGATTTGACCTGCTAACAGGTTAAGAACTTTACCATGTATTCCATTGTGTCCCTCTCCATTCCAGGCCATCAATTTAAAACTTTCAAACTCTGGTACATTGTCATGATGCCTGAATGAAGAGAATAAAAGAGTAGTATGAGATTCATCCAGAATCTCCCAATTAATCCCAGTGTCCATCGGAGTCCACATCCAATCTTTATACCACAATAAATTCATACCCGACACTGCATAATCCTTAGCTAATCCAGCTAAGACACTGCCCTCAATTCTTCCATCTGCGATTCACTTAAATGTCTTTTCTTGATCCTTTCTAAAATAATAATTTCAAGCATAAAGCTGGCCACCTGGTCCACTAGAAACTCTACTCTAGTTCTGGTCATATCCTTTTACCAACATGATGCATAAGCAATCCCTTTTTCCATGACACTGAGGTGTTATAACAACCTACCAATTGATTCTGGTCTGTAAGAAGACTCAGAACTCATCCACAAAGTACATGTAATATCCTTCCCGCACAAGGAAACTCCTATCCCTAAGGCATTCCTTGACCTTGGAAAATCTCCACAGAGAAAATACTATAATACTGTCAATCAAGTCGTTCACAAATCTAATTCAAATAATCCTTGAATACTTTGTTCATTTAATTCATAAACACTTGGCATTAACCAAATTCTCAAAACATACTCAACACTCCCAGTGTTCTTATCTAATATACAAACAGTCTTGTGTTTATCCTTCTCCCTAATCCCTAGCTGAAATTTACCAGATCAAAGATCCACCTTGGAGAATATCATCTTACCCAATAACTGAGTCTTTTAATTCTTACAACTTTGCTGAGCCATTTAAAACAGTGCCCTAGATCTGATTTCATTCCTGGCACCAATCCAATCACCATTCTATCTCTTCATATAAAAGTAACCCTGGCAAATCTCCTGGAGGCATATCCAGAAACTCACAGACTAATCCAGTCTGTCCTGATCCCACTAGCATAATCTAAGTGGTGTCCACCACACTAGCTAAGAATTCTATGCATCTCTTTGCAATAAATCTCTAGTTCTCAATACAGATGTCATAAGCATACGAAGTCCATGCACAGTGCCAGCTACCACAAGTGTTTCCCACTCTCAAACCCAAGGTTTACTATCCTTTCCTTGCAATTTACCATTGCCCCATACTTACTTAACCAATCCATATCCTGAATCATACTGAAGCCAGTCATAACCAACTCTATCAAACCAACTAATGAGTTCTTTCCACCATAATCCAACTCATCTCTTACATCACCAATACAATATTGCATTCCCATCACAACATAACCATGTGATCTGGATATCATCTTTATGCTTCTCTATATGCAACAAACAAAGAAACAACATGGCACCAAAACTGTAACGACCCAAATTTACTAATAAGGCTTAGGGCCTTGATTAGTGCGCCAGGAGGGCAATAACTGTTATACTGTATTAATTTATGTGAATTTAATGAATATGTGGTTAGAATGCATGTTTAGATGAAATAAATATGCATGTGGGCCCCATTTGGTTGTTAGGGGTAAATTGGTAATTTCAACCCGCTGAGGGCATAAATGTAATAATTATGTTATATGATTAATACCACGTGTGAGTGGTGATATTGTTGTGATGCACGTGCCGGGACGGTCCTAGGGAGCTAATTAGTATAGAAGTCACAACGGGATTATATACCCGGCTCGAGAGGAGCCTAGGGGTATTTTGGGAATTTTATAATTTGAGTTTGTGAGTGAATGGTTAATGGTGATTGAGTAACTTGAGTGACCATTGGTAACTATTGAGAGTAACAAATTTTAGGTAAGGAAAATGGTAGAATTGTAGGAAAGGTGAAATGGCAAAAATTCCCTTGAGGTTTAGTTAGGAAGGGTATTACATGGAGGGGTAGAATGGTCTTTTGGTAGGATATAGATAACTTCAGATGAGGGAAATGTCATTCACATTTTAACACTTAGGCATATTCTATTTTGGTTGGAAGCTTGAGGAGAAAACTAGAAAGAAAGGAAAGGAAGAAGGGAGCTGAAATTTGAAAGACCTAGGAGGAGAATTAAGTGGTTGGAGGCAATTAAACTTTATCATAGACCAAGACTTTTCTGAGGTAAGTATTTGTCTCTATTTTTGTTTAGGTTTAAGCTTAATTTCTAGAAAGTAAGTGTGGAAATTTAAAGATAGTTGTGGCTGGTTTTGTAAGGAATTCAGTTTGGGTAATCAGGAGGAATTGGCTTAAAGCTGGGATTGGAGAGAATTCAAGCTGAATTATTGATTAAGGTACGAGTTTTAAACATCTTTGAATTTTTGTATCTGATGTGGTTTAAGGATCTAGAAGCATGGTTTGCATTTTTCAAGCCTTGGTTTAAGTTTTAAAAACTATGGTTTAAGTTTCTGGAATTTGAAACCAAAGTGTGGATTCTGGGTGTGATTGTGTGTTGGACCTTGTTGTTGGTGTTTTTAGGATGTTATATGGTTCATTTGAGGTTTCAAATTGGTTTTGGGGTTTGGGTATGTGTTTGGGTTGAATTGGAAGTATTTTGGCTCGGGAAAAACGCAGGGGAAAACCCAGAATTCTGGGTTCGCGAAGGGGCGCCGCGGCGCTAGGCTACAGCAGAGGCGTGGGCCATTCTGGGCGTCGTGGCCCTCATTGGAGAGCACCGCGGCACTAGGCCATTTTTGGGCAGGGGAAAATTTCCATTTTAGGGTTTTTTCCCAGGGGGCTCGGGGATTGTTTCTGCTACTTTGTTTTGGGAAATTGGAGGTCCCGAGAGTACGGGATTGGTCCCGGGAAATGGTTTTGGTTTGGTTAGTATTAAAGAGTGTTTTATATGTGTTGTGACTAGGTTTTTTTGAAGAGGCTCAGGATAGAGGACCGTGCCCGTGACCTCGGTGCTTAAGGAGCTCGGGACACAGGTAAGAAAACCACTGTCTTCCATAGATCTTGTATGCAGGGCTGAGCCCTATATGTCTGTGTTGCAGGGCGTAGCCCTTTGATTAATTTGTTCATAATTAGTATTTGCTTTATTATGCTATGTATGCATATGTGTAAATGTTCGGCAAGAGCCAGGAACGGCGCAGGTTGAGATCGGCAAGGCTGGAAACGGTAAGGGACCGGAGACGGCGTTAGGCACGTGGAGTGCAAGGCCGAGAGCGGCAAGGGGCCGGGAGCAGTGTTGAGCATGTGGAGTGCGAGCTGCCAGGGCGAGACCCTAAAGGATACCTGGGATATCCTCATGGTGTGGACCGCAAACCCAGGGCATGGTATAGCGCCTGGGATGGCATGGCCATATGTGTTTAGTCTGTTGATGGCCTGTTTAACTAATAAGTGTTTGTTATGCATATGTTATTTGCTTGTGAGGGTTTTCTTGCTGGGCTTCGGCTCACGGGTGCTCTGTGGTGTAGGTAAGGGCAAGGGGATAGCCAACCAACCATGAGTACGGAGAGCGTGAAGCAGCGCGTACATGTTTGGCCTGCCTGGCTGCCACAGCCAGTGGTTTCGGGAGATGGTTGTATTAAAACTTAGATTTTGTCGTCTAGTCGACTTGACTTGCAATTATATGCTGTAAATATTTCTAAACAGTATCTTGGGATCCCAAGTGTCAAACACTCGATGATTTATGGTAAATGGAATTATTTTCAAAGTTTATTTCACTGTTTATGATTTAGTTACACTTTTGGCCTAAAACCTTGATTAGCGAGTTAAGTGCACGTTTTAAACTCACTTAGTAACGACTCTAAGGAAGTAGGGCATTACAAAAACCAGTCAGCATAATACAAAATCAGAATTAGAAAGCTGACCTGCCACCCCTGAGGAACTAGTCTCAGTCTCAGTCTTTGACTGCATCGGAATGAACACTCGAGCTGGAGTCGAGTTGTCCATCCCCTTTTGCTCATCCTTTCTTAGCCTTGGGCAATTCTTCTTACGATGCCCTGCCTTTCCACAAAAGAAACATACCCTTGCTCGGCATTTTCCCAGATGACGCCTCTTACACCGAGTGCATTATGGGTAAGTCCTCCACTCCTTCTTCTTGCTTGGTCCAATAAATGGAGGCATCACTGCTTGAGCTCCGTGCTCTCCAGCACTCTCCTTCTCAATATAATTTTTTGTGCTCTCAACAGCAAGAGCCTTCCTTACCACCTGAGCATAGGTGGAGGTTTCATGCACTGGGGCAACTCTAATGCCCTGAGCTATTTTGGAATTCAACCCTTGAATAAACCTTTCCTTTTGAGCTACATCTGTGGGTACCATGTCAAAAGAAAACTTGGACAACCCATCAAATCTGTTAACATACTCGGTTACTGATGCCTTTCCCCGAACCAGATTTAGAAACTCATTCATCTTAGCATTCTTGGCTACATCACAGTAATATCTTTCATTGAACAGCTGCCTAAAATCTTTCCAATCCATCAAAGTTGTATCTCGAGTCTGGGATACTACTTCCCACCACGTCTGGGCATCATCCCACAATACATATGTAGCACAGATCACCCTATCATGACCTACTAGCCCCATACTTTCCAGAATGGAACTGATCATGCCCATCCATTGCTCAGCTCTGAATGGATCTAGGCCTCCCTTAAAGACTGGAGGGTAATACTCCTGGAATCTTCCACAGAGAAATTCCCATCTGTTCTCAACCCTAGGTTGAGCCAAAGCTGGTGCCACTCCTGGCACAACAAAGGAAGAGGTGCTCCCCGACAGATTCTACTGTTGCTTCAACACCTAATATTTTCCTCCTGCCTCTGCAATCTTAATTGCAAATCTGTAAACATTTGATGGAAATTCTGAGGGGCAAATGAAGAACTTGACCCTTGGCTGAAACTCCCAGTATGGAGTCCCAAAACTTTACTTAGCTAGTTAGATAGTAGTAGTAGCAGTAGCAGTAGCAGTAGCAGTAGCAGTAGCAGCAGTAGCAGTAGCAGTAGCAGTAGCAGCAGTAGCATGCTTATTACTATGGATTTTGGTTCAAGCTGGGACTTAGTTGAACACTCGTAGCAACACTTATAGATTTTATAAGTTTAACCTATTGTTTAAGAATATTAATTATAACATAAGGTTTGATCAATATAGTTGATTATTAAGATGTCATTTATTATACTATAAGGTTTAGATATGATTAATAAGAACATGGCACTTGTCGTGTGTAGGTTTATTTAAGGATTTAACTATAGTTTAAATAGAAAGAAAGTTCAAGAAAGCTCTAGAATCTTCCTAGACCATTAAGAGCATGACATTTGTCACAACCTTGTTTATTTGAGGATTTAAGTATTTTTAAGTAGATAATTCAGAAATAGGGGTTTTTAGAAGCTCTAGACCCTTCCAGAACCTGCTGGAATCTCGTATTACTCAGTCAAACCTGTTTAATCATTTCAAATTAAGCTGATAATGTGCAATTACGTGTTTAAAATATTCACGTATGCTGATATATCGCAGCCTAAGGGCTGATGTATCGCCACACGGGGAATACGAAAAACACGTGAACTTCGCACAAACGCATCGACGAGCCCTCGAGATATAAGCCCAGGCGATATATCGCCTATAGTGGGCGATATATCGGCTCTAGGGTTATATTTTCAAATGTTTTTGAAACCGAGCTCAATTCAACACTTAACCTCTTGACAAGTCTCTGAACGTTTTGACCGAGTCTTAAGCCTCTGCTGAACGAATATTCAAATTTTTTTCAATTAATATTCATTATTTTTATTCAAGCTAAAAGAAGATCTTTCCACACCTTAAACTCTATAAATAGGATCTAGTACCCAACCATTTCTCTCATTCTTGAAGCTATGTTCAGAGCCTTCCAGCTATTAGTAATTCTATAGAGTGATAAACACTTGGGTTAGGGTATAAGCTTTATCATTTTTAAGCTTTATAAACACTTGGGAAGTAAGATAATAGTGTGTTTTTCTATATCGAGGTGTAGTTCGATTCTAGTGCATTCTAAGGTATTCCTATGTTTCATTAGCTTCTTTTAGTTTACTTTACTCAAATCCAAACTCAATGTTTTCCATTCTTGGTTAGGTATATAAATTCTTTGAACTTAAGGTTTCTTTTCGGTAAGCTTCATCTTGGTGGTTTAGTTCATTTCTTTATCATCTCTTTCTTTAGAATACTCACCTTCTTATTATTGGTTTTAGGAGTGTTCCAAAATCCCGTCCTTGTTCTCATATCCCAGTTTTGGTAAGGAAAATAGGATAGAACTTTATATGTTTATATGATATGTTATATTATCTTATGTTATGATATCTTATGTTATGTGATCTTATATTACATTATGTATAGTATGTGTGACAGCAAAGCAATGACATCTCGCCCCGCTGCCAATTCCCCTCAGCTTCATCAGGTCATTAAATGTATCTAGATGATATTTTGGATTCGTGCTTCCTTCGTAGGGGGTTATGTGGGGTTCTTTAAAGTTGGCAGGGAGCCTGATGGCCTGGATCTCCCTGACGAAAGGTGACTCATGGTCGAACTCCTCCTAAAAAATTTGACCTCTAGAGGCGGTGACGATCTTGCTCCGCAGGCTCCTCATTTCCGTGTCCAAGTCCTGCCTCCTCTAGTTTTGAGAGTCCCTCAAAGCGGACGGGTTGAGATCCGCCTTTCCCTTGCCCTCTTGAGGCGCCATAGGGGGTGTGGTCCCTTTACCCGCCCTCTTTTTATTGAGCTCCTCCCGTAACTCCGAGGGTGCTCTTTTAGAGGTGACCTCGTCCTCATTGCGAGGGGTAGCGTTAATCCTTGGCTCTGGTTTCTGGGCCTGCTTCGGTGGTTCAGGATGCTCGCGTTGCTTCGCTCGGGGGGTGTTACTGGTGGAGTGTCGGGTCCTCCCATCATCTACTGGTACGGTGGTCTCTACCCCCTCCCGACCTTTCTCCTTCCTCTTGGGCAAGGTCACGCTTGACTTACCCTGCAATAGGCCATTCAGCACCTCTTGCATATTCTCCAGAGTGGTCTCCAACCTTTGGTTCTTACAGTGGAGCTCACGTATTTCTTCTTCATAGAATTGAGATTTCGAACTCGAGCTCACGGAATGGACCTGGGGATGCTTATCGTGCCTACGTGTAGAGGGGCCCGGGTCTTGCCGACCGGAGTTCGGTACTTGTGGTGGTTTAGGGAGCGGGAACTCGTTAGCATTTCCCAGTGGTGCTCTTGGAGGACTCTCTATAGGCGGGACGCCCGGTCACGAGGCCTCTTTATCACCCTCGTGAACCTCAGGGTCCCTTGAGGGCTCCACCTCTCTGGGTGGAGGGGGATCCTTCATGGAGGCCTTCAGCTGGACTCCGTTAAGGTGGACCTCCACCTCTCGTGGCTTCCTGAGTCGCTTTGAACGTCTTGGCATTTCTCCTTGCTAGTCCTAATAGTAGAACAGTAGCTTGGAACTTAAGTTCCCACAGACGGCGCCAAACTGTTGACGGTGAGAACTCATCAACTAAGTTAAGTTGGAAAGAATTGCAAGATAAAGATTATCAATAGAAAAGCCTTAGAAATTTAGGTATCAACTCTAAGAACAATTGCAGAAGAACAATGGTGAAATCAGTTTTTCATTCACTATGGTGCCCTTGCTATAGTAAATTTTCCAACCCCTTTCCATGGGGAATAGGGGTTCATTATATAGTGGGCTCTAATGGCCTTAGATACACTGTGGTCCAGGGGACCAAGTAGTACATAAGTACACTGTCAGGAGAGTGGTTTCAGAGGTAGTGGTGTTGCAACCAGTACATGGACAGGTGCCAGGAGGATGTCTCCACTACTTGTCCGTACCACTGTTAGAGGAGTATGCAGGCCATGTCCTTTTTCTTAGTGCTCCGACTACCTGATTAGCATGAGTGCCACGGTCGGACTTACGGGGCCTTACAAGTCGTACCCCGTACGAGGTTGTACCATCATGACCCTTCGGAATCATACTTGGGCTTTCACTCCTGGATGGTGGGGTTTACATATCTTTCCATGGGAGATGTCATCTCGAGATGGAGGGCGCAAGATGTTACCACATGAGGCCCCTCGCGGCTTAACCATGGCGGGGCTATACGAGGCCGCCCTTCGTGGAGATGTCATGAGGTGCTCCCATGCGAGGCCGTCGGGGCTAGGAGAGGCCCCCCACGCGAGGCCATGATGCTATGGGATGCTCCGTTCGGTGACTATGGCCCACTGCGCATCGAGGCCTCGCGAGGCACAAGTAGGTGTCTCATGCCAGTGCCTCGCGAGGCATGGCCTCGTGTAAGCGCTTCGCGAGGGAGCGCCTCGTGCCACCAGCCTTCGTCTCGCGCCTGAAGCAGGCGCCTCGCGCAAGGGCACACATGGTGGCCTCGCGTGGCGCGCCCCTTGGGCACGCATGGGGGCCTCACGTGGCACGTGCCTTGGGCACGCATGGTGGCCTCGCGAGACGGCGACGACCCAAGGACTTATCGAAAGTGTAGGCGTATGGGGGCCTAAGTACGTTCTTTGGGCCTTTTACAAGCATGGGATATTGAGCATCCACACTTATCCCCCAGTCTAGGAGAGGACCTTTAGGTGCTCTTGTAGACTATTCTCCTTGATTCTTATAAATAGGCCCTCATGCAAGGCTCATTATTTACACCTTACTTCCCTAGCTTAGTGGTATCTAGACCCTTATTCCTTTCAAGAGGTAAGGGGTTCAATCCTCCACAACTTCACTTTTGCCATAGTGCTAAGGAAGTAAGGTGTAAATAATGAGCCTTGCATGAGGGCCTATTTATAAGAATCAAGGAGAATAGTCTACAAGAGCACCTAAAGGTCCTCTCCTAGACTGGGGGGCAAGTGTGGATGCTCAATATCCCATGCTTGTAAAAGGCCCAAAGAACGTACTTAGGCCCCCATACGCCTGCACTTTCGGTAGGTCCTTGGGTCGTCACCCTCTCGCGAGGTCACCATGCGTGCCCAAGGGGCGTGCCATGCGAGGCCACCATGTGTGCCCTTGCGCGAGACGCCTGCTTCAGACATGAGACGAAGGCTGGTGGCATGAGGCCATGCCTCACGAGGCGCTTACACGAGGCCATGCCTCGCGAGGCGTTGGTACAAGACGCCTGCAGGTGGCGCGAGACGAAGGCTGGTGGCACGAGGAGCACACACGAGGCCATGCCTCGCAAGGTGCTGGTACAAGATGCCTGCAGGTGGTGTGAGAAGAAGGCTGGTGGCACGAGGCGCTGCCTCGCGAAGCGCTTACACGAGGCCATGCCTCGCGAGGCGCTGGCACGAGACACCTACTTGTGCCTCACGAGGCCTCGGTGCACAGTGGGCCATAGTCACCGAACGGAGCATCCCATAGCATCATGGCCTCGCGTGGGGGGCCTCTCCTAGCCCCGACGGCCTCGCGTGGGAGCACCTCATGACATCTCCACGAGGGGCGGCCTCGTATAGCCCCGCCATGGTTAAGCCGCGAGGGGCCTCGCTTGGTAACATCTCGCGCCCTCCATCTCGAGATGACATCTCCCATGGAGACCTATGTAAACCCCACCGTCCAGGAGTGAAAGCCCAAGTATGATTCCGAAGGGTCATGATGGTACAACCTCGTACGAGGTACGGCTTGTAAGGCCCCGTACGTCCGACCGTGGCACTCATGCTAATCAGGTAGTCGGAGCACTAAGAAAAAGGACATGGCCTGCATACTCCTCTGACAGTGGTACGGACAAGTAGTGGAGACATCCTCCTGGCACCTATCCATGTACTGGTTGCAACACCACTACCTCTGAAACCACTCTCCTGACAGTGTACTTATGTACTACCTGGTCCCCTGGACCACAGTGTATCTAAGGCCATTAGAGCCCACTATATAATGAACCCCTATTCCCCATGGAAAGGGGTTGGAAAATTTACTGTAGCAAGGGCACCATAGTGAATGAAAAACTGATTTCACCATTGTTCTTCTGCAATTGTTCTTAGAGTTGATACTTAAATTTCTAAGGCTTTTCTATTGATAATCTTTATCTTGCAATTCTTTCCAACTTAACTTAGTTGACGAGTTCTCACCATCAACAGTATGATTATAGACCTTGGGCATATGACTTGTCTAGCTAGCAAGCCCCAATAATTTATGGGCATATGACTTGCTTGACTAGCAAGCCCCACAAATCTAATGGGCATATGACTTACTTTGTTAAACAAGCCCCAAGTAGTATAATGGCCATTGTAGTAGTATATGACATATGTTTATAGTATATGTTTATGATATAGTTTATGTGTATGTTTTATGTTATTAGTAGATTTTCCTTGTTGGGAATTAGGCTCATTCCTTTATTTTTTATGTATGCAGGAAAATAGTTATGGCGGCGGAAGGATTCGTGGTAGCTTGGCATGTGTATTGAGAAATAATGGATTCGATGGACTGTGTGAACGATTCTCGAGGACGACGTTATTTTCAGTCTTTTTAATATGTTTCTATGTATTTTCCGCACTTGGTTTTGTAACAAATTTATTTCAGTTTAAAGATATGTTTTATTTTCAAACAGTGGGATCCCATACCCCGCATCTATGTATTTCAACATTTACCTTAGAGTTTTTAATAAAGTTATGAATGGTTCTTATGTATGTTTTCTTGAAAGTAGTGTCTATGTATAGTAGTTTTAATGGTCCAAAGTCTTAGAATTAGTTGGGTCGTTACACCCAGCCTCGGTATAACCACCATCAGGCCTCACTATCTGCCTTGGATATATACCTACTCGTTGAATCTGCAGTCAATAACTTGACCTATTAAACATGATGAGCATATCAAGAACTTTCCCCATGGGAACAATCTTACCACACTACAACCACAAACCACTGTAGTGCTAACAACATGCCCATAACATTCATACATCAATCGTAATCCCTGCGCTTCCACCATTCACCTCATGCTTCCAACTCCAGCATGCAATTAATACATTTATATAACCACGGAGTAGGTAATCATATAATCACATTTATATATATATATATATTCATGGAGCATGTAATCATATATTCAAGAGCCAGGCTCTATCAGAATCTCATGCTCCCTAGTACAATGTGCAGGTAAAGCATTTACATTCTATTTAAGCAGTTAAGCACATAACTACAGAAATAGTTACCATTCCCTGAGTGAAGCTATCTTTAGTGACGAGTGTACATTCCCAACTTGTCTTCAGGAACCCTTAACCTTGGCTCACTCTGATACCAAGTTGTAACACCCTAAACTCCAGGGATCGTTACGGTGCGCATTTTAAATAGTGCCAAACTCGCTAATCGAGTCATTTGGCCATAATCGTGTAACTAAGTATGATTAGCGATTTAGGGTTAAATTTTTTGGTTAAGATACAACGTTTCACTAGAACCTTTACTGTATACATTGGAATCCCAAAAATATAATTTAAAGGTTTATTACAACAAGATATTTACAACCAGCCGACCTAAGCGGCAAAATAGGGTTTAACCCTAGTTCCTCTTTAAACCCTCAGCCATGGCGGTCGAGCAACCGCATATGTACACATCATCACCTAAGCTCTCCAACTCAAGGATGGTCCAACTTTCTTTTGCCTTTACCTGCACCACATAGCACCCGTGAGCCGAAGCTCAGCAAGAAAACTTAATATGCTCATAAACAGTAATAACATGTCATCAAATCATAAAGCGCATGCCTAGCAACAATAGCCTTAATCACGCATGCAAATAAGTTCACATAATGATGGTTGTGGGCCATGCCCTCCTGTAAGGATGACTATAAGTCAATCCTAAACAGATGAGTGATTAACACTGGAGGTTTCGATAACCATGCTGGGGATTATAGCCCTAATCATAGTCTTTAACATGGGATTTGCACCCTTAGATGAGTTGATAGGCAAGTCACTAACATGGGATCTGCACTCTGAGATGAGTGACTGATAAACAAGTCACTAACATGGGATCTGCACCTTTAGATGAGTCACTGATAAACAAGTCACTAACATGGGATCAACACCCTTAGATGAGTGACTGAGGAGTCACTAGTGTGGGTTCCATACCCTTAGACATGTGACGATACTGTCACCTGGGCCTTCTAGCCCTGACTCTAAGTAACTAGCCATGGGCTTAACAAGCGCTTTTAATTTTTCATCGAACTTGGGGTCGGTCTGACATTAATGCTCATGATGAGTCATTCAATGCATATATCAATTAGATCTAATCTTTTATCAGCTCTGCGTTCATGACGCTTATGCCGCTCCTGACTCATAGGTCAATAACACGACCAGTGCTCAGTACTACTGTCGAACTTTACTAGTAAGTCATAACATCACAGTTAGTTCTGACATCATTGCCGATTCTGACTAGTAATTCAGTGCCACGCACAAGTAAGCAATGCTACCAGGCATATATCATATGTCAAATATCCAAATATAGGGCATTTAACATGCTTACTTAACAATTGCTAGCATAGTTAGGATCATGCACAAACACAGAGACTCAAGCTCTGATCAATCTCATATTCAACATTCATGGCATGCTCTAACCACATGTTTCTCGTGCATCACATACTGGGTGCAGTTTTCTTACCTTTGGTTCGAGCGAGAAATAATAATTGAATGACCTTTGAGAACAATCAATCCTTTGATTCCTTAGCGGTCACCTAGTCATAACCAAATATGAGATTCCATCAATAAAATCAATCAATAAAAGGTTCCCGGACCAAGACCTAGCCTCCGGGACATCAAATCCCGCTAAACCGGGTAGTAGGAACGATCCCGAGGCCTAAGGTTTGGATTCCCATGATCAAAACACATTTCTGGCCAAAAATGCCACTAAGGGTCGCGGCCCTACCTCCACCATGCCGCGCCTCGCCTCCCCAAACAGAGGCGACCGCACTCCAACCACCCATACACATCGCGGCCCTACCTCCCCTATGCCGTAGCCCTAAGGCCTTTCTGCATCTTCATCGAGCTTGGGCCGCGACGCTCTAGAACAGATCTGCGACCCCACCTAAAACCCAGCCAAAAACCCCTGTTTTTCCTCTTTGAACTCAATTCAAAACCTCACTAAAACACCTTCAACAACACAAATCAAAGTTCCCAACTATTACCACAACTTGTCCAACATACAACCAACAAAACCCAAGCCTTAAACCATCAAAAACCATACCAAATTCCCATTCCTATGATCAAAACCCCAACTTCCAAACTAACATAAAAAACAGAGTTTGGAACCAGAAAATGAACTAAAAACCTTACCTTGAATCCGAATTGAATCCTCCTCTATGGCTGAACACAAGCCTAAACTCTCAAGCCTTGATTCCCACCTAGAATCCTCAAACTTGAGCTTCAAAATTCAAAGAGAAGGAAGATGAAATGATGATAGGTTGAAGGAAGAGGAGGTGCTCTGTTTTTCTGCTGCCTAAAGATTCTTAAGGTTATATATATCCCTTAGGTCAAAAGACCAAAATGCCCCTAGGCTTATCTTCTTTCCTTAATAGCCCCAAGGGTAAAATTGTCCTTTCCCATCTAATCCCGCTAATCATAATTAACGTCCTCCAATTCCCAATATTCTCAAATGCTAATAAATCACATCCCATTACCCTTTAATTCCCGGTAATGAACTAATCCTCAATTTCCCCCGAGACTCACCCCGAGCCCCAAAACTAACCCCGTTATGACCAGACCGAAAACTTGCATTCAAAGATTGTCTCATGACGAATGGCTTGAACAAATCCACATATAATGTGGTATTAATCATAATTCACCCATATGCACAAAAATACATAATTATGCCCTCAACAGGCCAAATTACCAAAATGCCCTTATAATTAAAAAATGGACCCATATGCATGCATTTATCATCATATTATAATATAATTCACATAAACATGCATATAATCATTTAATGGCATAATAAATCAATTATGGCCCTTCCGGCCTCCTAGTCAAGGCCCTAAACCTTATTAGGGATTTTGGGGCATTGCAACCACGGTCGTGGATTCTCAAGGAACTAGGGTCAAACATTATTTTGTCGCTTAGGTCGGCTGGTTGTAACTTTTGAATTGTAATTACCCTTTTTAAATGTTATTTTGGGATCCCATGTATGGACGTAAATATTTTTAATGAAATGGTTATACCTTTTGACCAAATTTTTTTAACCTTAAACCGTTAATCACGTTTAGTTACACATTTATGGCCAAATGACTCGTTTAGCGAGTCTAGCACTATTTAAAATACACAGTGTAACGGTCTTGGCTATCTAGGGCTTTACATCTTGGTATCAGAGCGTGCCAACGTTAAGGGTCCTTGAAGACTTGATGGGCATGAACACTTACCACTAAAGACAAGCCTGACTAAGGGTTTGGTAACTATTTATGTGGTTATGTGTTTAAATGCATAAATAGGATATAAATGCCTTATCTGCCTGCCTTATTAGGGAGTATGAGATATTCTGATAGGGCTTGGCCCTTGACTGTTGGATGATGGATATAGAAATGCTTATTAGCATTGATATTGCTTGTGAATGCAATGAAACACTTATTAGCTCTGTTATATGGACATGTAGGTCAGGAAACACTTATTAGTGCTGCTATATGTACATGTATGCTAGGAAATTCTAATTAACACTGTTAAATGTTAGAGAAATGCTTATTAGCATCGTTATTTGTCTATAAATGTCAAAAAAAGCTTATTAGCATTGTTACTTGCTTATAAATGTCAGGGTGTGCTTATTAGCACCATGTTTGGGTATGAATATGAATCGACATGCTTATTAGCCTGACTATTGAGTGTGAATGTTTGTTTGTTTGGTCTTGGACCGTAGGCGGCAAGAGGTATTATTATTACTACCTAACTGGCCGAATTTATTACTGCAGCAAGGTACAAGTTTGGAAGTATTCTTCCAGGGCAGTCAGATCTGCAAGCCGGCCAGGGAATACCGGACGAGAATGAAAATCATGGTCAGACCCCTCCACCAACTCCTGAGAACTGGCAGCAAGTGCTTGCTGATATGCAAGACAAATTACAAAGGCAGGAAGAAGAGATCTGCCTACTGAGACAGCAACAGGTTCCTGCAGGGAAAATTTAGCACCCTCCAATATATGAGGGCAGTGCAGATCCGACTAAGGCCGAATAATGGATGAGCATGGTTACCATTATCCTGGATTTTATGAGGGTAGTTTGTAATGAGAGGGTGGCCTGTGCCAACTATATGTTTCGGGAGGATGCTCGAATCTGGTGGGAAGTGATATCTCAGACCAGGAACGTGAATACCATGGATTAGGAAGAGTTTAGAACTTTGTTCAATGAGAAGTATTTCAATGATGCAGTTAGGGCTGCAAAGGTAGAAGAGTTCAATAAGTTGCTTCAGGGAAACATGTCAGTGACAGAATATGCACTGAGATTCGACAGATTAGCCAAGTTTGTTGCAGACTTGGTACCCATTGATGGGACAAGGAAGGAAAGATTCCTCCAGGGGCTACAACCTATGATAGCTTAGGATGTTCGAATTTTTACCATTGCTAGAGTGACAACGTATGCACAAGTGGTAGAGAAAGCCCTACTGCGCGAGAATGTAGTGTCCCAGAATTTTATTTAACTAGATATTAGCAGTAGTTAGTATTAGTTTGTAGTATGTTAGATTCCGTGGATTTTGGTTCAAGCCGGGACTTAGTTGGAAACTCATAGCAACACTTATGGATTTTATAAGTTTAACCTATAGTTTAAGAATATTAATTATAACATAAGGTTTGATTAATATTGCTGGTCCTAGATATATTGTTTATTATAACCTAAGGTTTAGATAGAATTAATAAGAGTGTGACACTTGTCATAATTATGTTTATTAGGGATTTAAGTATTTTTGATGAATAGTTTTAATAAAAAAAGATCTAGAAGCTCTAGAACCTTCCAGAAACTGTTAGGATCACGTTTATACTTAGTCAAAGCTGTTGACCCAATTCAAAATATGCTGAAAAAGTGAAAATACGTGTTTGATATATCAACGTATGCCGATATATTGCAGCTTAGGGGCCGATATATCACCTACGGAAGATACGGAAAACACGTCGACTTTGCACGAACGATCGAACGGGGCTCATGAATATGGGGGAGGCGATATATCGCCTATAGGGGCGATATATCGGCTCCATCTCCTTTTTTTTTTTTTAAAGTTTGTGATTTTAATTTTTAAAATAGCCTTAACCACTTGGACCTGCCTTTGAACGATTTTGACCGAGTTCTGGGCGTCTGTTGAACGAAAATTCAAACATTTTTCATTTTATAATCATTTATTTATTCAAATTAAAAGAGGTTAGTTTCACTCCTTGAACTCTATAAATAGGACCTAGTACTCAACCATTTTCGTCATTCTTCAAGCATTTGATTAGAGCCTCCAAGTTGCTAAGGTTACTATAGAGAGAAACACTTGGGTTTTGGGTTAAAAGCTTTATCATTCTAAGATTTTCTAAACACTTGGGAAGTGAGATATAGTACGATTTCGGTATCGAGGTTTAGATCAATTCATAAGATCATTCAAGGTATTCTTATCCCTAAGTTCAGTTCTTTATGGTTCTTTAGTTTTCTTTTATTTTCTTTCAGATCCTAACTCTTGTTTATGATTCTTGATTAGGTATTTAAGTTTCTTGAAACTTAAGGTTCTTCTTGGTAAGTTTCTTCTTGATGGTTTAGTTCTCATTTCATCTTTATTCTTTAGAGATACTCACCATTCTTACTGTTGGTTAATAGGAGTGTTCTAATCCCGTTCTTGTTCCCAAATATCCCTATTTTTGGTAAGGAAAATAGGATAGATTATATGTGTTTATATGTTAATGTTATTATATGTTTTATGTTATGACGTGTATATATATATATGTATAAATATGTTTTGTAGTCATTTGGGGCTTATAGTTGCTTAGATAGCAAACCCCAATATTTATGTCACTTGGGGCTTATAGTTGCTTAGATAGAAAACCCCAAGAACTTTTATCATTTTCATAGTTTAGAGTTATGATTTACCCTACCTCGATTAGTAGACAGAGGAGCTAGATGGGTTATCATATACTACCATGTGATCTAACCTACCTCAATTAGTAGACAGAGGACCTAGATGGTTTTATCACATGTCATGTTAATGAGTTAATGGCCATTAATATTGTAGTCCTATATGATATATGTTTTTATAGTCATATGTTTTATAGTATATGTTTATATTATAGTCTTATGTTTATGAATTATGATGTATCTTTTTAGTAGATTTTCCTTGCTGGGCATTAGGCTCACTCCTTTATTTTTAGCTTGATGCAGGAAAATGATTATGGAAGGCGAAAAGATTCATGGCAGCTTAACTTGTGTGTTAAGGATGAATGGACTCAACGGACTGCATGTCGATTAAGGATGACGTTAATTTTTAGTCTTTTAAATTATGTTTTGATGTTATTCCACAATTAGTATTTTAAACAATTAAAGTCTATGGTTTATGTTTTTATGTATTAAACAATGGGTACCCATATCGTATTTTATATTTCATATTTTACTTTGTATTTTGCACAATAGTTATTTTGGGGTTTTAAATAAAGTTATGTTATTTCTTGTGTATGTTTCCCAAAATAGTAGCTATGTCTAGTAGTTTTAATGGTCCAAGGTCTTAGAAATAGTTGGGTCATTACAGTTGTTATCAGAGCAACGATTCATATGCATAAAGTTCTCCTTGATACACAATCACAAGATCTGAATCTAACCGCCAATGTAAGTGTTTATGTTATAGTTATTATGTTTATATTATTAGCTAATGTTTTAGCCCTTATGTTTTCAGCTAAAAATGGATGGAGCCTTGACTTATGAGTATATCCGAGCCATTAAGGCATTGAAAAGGATTAGAGAGCCAAGGAATACAGTAGGAGTGTTAGAAATAATCACTCGGATATTAATCTTATTCCACAAGGAGATAGTTCACCTCCAAACTACTAATCAAATCATGATGAGAGCTATGGAGCAATATGTTTTAGTAATTAGGCTTTTTAAAGATTTTCCATCTGTAATTTCAACTTTAGAAGAAATATGGGAGACTTAGATGATGAAGATGATTTACCGATAGCTATGATATATTATTTTCTCATACTTAGGTTCACCTCTAAGTTGGAATTTCAATTCACTAATGCGCAAAAACATAGAATCTTTATGAATCTTCCCCGAGGAAATTTTAAGGCTCAAGATAATAATGATTATGAGGAGATATATGATGATATGTTAGATGAAGGGTCAGATATAGAAGATCCCGATTTTTAGATTCACCCTAGTTATGTTAGTTTATTTATTTATCTCTGCATTTATGATTGTACTTAGTGAAAACCTTTTTCCAAATGAATATTATTGTTATTTTTGAATGACATGTATGAGTTTGATTTTCTTTTACACTCACAATAAATTTAAATAAATAAATAACGACCAAGTTCGGTGAGGGTGGATACAAATCAATGGACTAGGTTCTATATTGAGAGTTAGGCGGCCATAGTAGTGGGAACGATTTTACTGATCCCAGCCCTCCCTCAATATGGTTAACTTTGGAACAACGACGAGTTTTGAGCCTGAGAATTAAGTCATATAGGATGATTAGAAACACACTTAGAAAATAATAAAGATGGCTTATTTTTCTAAGTATAGAAACACACCCTAATTATAAAGAAGGCTTATATAATTTTTCATAAGAAATCATAATTAATAGGTTCGAGTTATGTTTGCGTAGACTAAGTTTTGCCTTAGAGCCTATTAGGGTAAGTTCTAACATGCTTTTTCTCTACTGTTAGAACTTTGCTGAAGATGTCGCTCAGAAGGTCTACACGCACGAATGATAATGCCTCCAGCACGACTCTTGAGACTAATGCAGCCCCTCCAATTCGCAGAAGGGGAACGCGTGCTACCACTGCTTCTACTAACAAAAGTGCACCGCCGCCTCCGGTTGATAACACTGCTGAAATTGTCAGGCTGCGACAACAAGTGGATGAATTGTTGCAGCAACAGCGACAACAGGCCCAGCCGCAGCCACAGACTCAGACTCAACCTCAGCCACAACCGCAACCGCAACCTCAGCAAATGGCTCAAGCAGCCCAACAAGTAGGTCTGTATGGGGGATGGCCAATGACGAACTATGATCCCTAACCAGCTCAGTACATGGAGCCAATCTACGAGCGGTTTCGTAAGCAACACGCTCCAAACTTTGAAGGGACAACCATCCCCTTCGAGGCAGAACAATGGCTTAGAAATGTAGAGCCGATCCTAGAACACATGAATCTCGGCAATGCGGACCGCATATCCTGCGTTTCGTCTCTTTTAAAGAAGGATGCTAGAATATGGTGGGACTTAGTTCAGCAGACTCATGACCTTGCCACCATGACATGGACAAGATTTGTGGAGCTATTCCACAAGAAGTACTACAACTGGACAGTCATTGCTACGAGGGTAGAAGAGTTCACCAGTCTGAAGCAGGGCAACTTAACAGTAGCAGAGAATGCTCGACAGTTTGAAGCGCAAGATTATGGAGTTCCAAGTTGGAGACTATGTCTTCCTTAGAGTTCCACCATGGAAAGGGGTGAAGAGATTTGGGAAGAAGGGAAAGTTGAGCCCTAGATTCTGTAACGCCCTACTACTCAGGAACTGTTACACTGTGTATTTTAAATAATGCTAAACTTGCTAAATGGATTTTGAGTTTTAAAAGGGATTTGATTAAGGTTGTGGAGTTATTGTGTTGTTGAGGTATGTTAAACTAGTTGTGGGATTCAATTGTGGCATTGGTTCACGTTTGGGAACTTAATTTTAGAAGTTTTGATTCGAAGGAAATAGCTGGAAAACGTTGGAAAAAATCTGGGTTTGCGAGGTGGCGCCACAGCGCTGTTCTTGGAATGTCGCAGCCCGCATGAACTCAAGGGATAGGGTGTCTTTCTCAATCGCCTTAGCACCGCGGCGTGATTCCATGGAAATCAGGGTCAGGGCTCTCTAACTTGTAGAGAGATGAGGCGCTTGTGAGGGGCGCCGCAGCTCAAATTGGGGATTTTGGCCATATGGGGTTTTTAAGCACAGGAACTCAAACCTAAAGGCTCGAGAAGGATTCTACTACCCGATTTAATAGAATTAGAGGCTTTGGAGGTTAGGAATTAATCTTGAAGCTTTCAATTAGTTTAATTATTGATGATTACATGTTATTATGTTGTGACTAGGTTATACCATTAGACTCGGGAGTAAGGATTATGCTCGGGGTCACCATACGCTGTCTTCTCGGGACTCAAGGTAAGAAAACTGATATATGCACATAGATCTATTGGTTAGTATGCCTATTGGCTTTGAATTTATATGCTTATTAGCTTTGAATTGGTATGATTATTAGCCTTGCATTACTTATGAATGTATGATATGACTTTTGCTTTGCCATCGCATTGAGTGTGAGGCCAACCGACAAAGCGTGTGGAACACTGGTCGTGAAGGCAAGTTCATTTGGGGTAGCTGACCCTACTTGCCCGGCATGAACCGTGAGTTGAGTGCCTGCGTACACACCTCGCTCAGTTGAGTCGATCGGCCGGGCTGTTTTTCCTGGGCCGCTAAATTGATTATATGACTAAGATGAGTATTCTTTGGTAAACTATATAATGTTTTTACGAGTTATATTATTGGAATGATTACATATGTTATTTGTGAAACATATGATTACTTCATTGAATATTTATATTATTTTTATACTTTGTACGGTTTTCTTATTGGGCCTCGGCTCATGGGTGCTCTATGGTGCAGGTAAGGGGAAGAGTAAGTTGGACCAGCCATGAGTTGGAGAGTTTCAGGGGCGGTGTGTACATATTCAGCCTACTCGACCGCCATGCCCGGGATTGCTTGGGAGGAACTATGGTTGAACCCTATTTTGCCGGTTAAGATGGCTAGTTTGTATTTAATTTGTCTTTTATCAGTTTGTAAAGACTTTTTTGGGATCCCGTGTGTAAACTAAACACTTTTAATGAAAAATGTTTACTTCGTTGACCAAAAGTTTTTAATACCTAACCTTGGTTTAGTTTCTAATTACACATTTAAGTCTAAATGACTCGCTTAGCAAGTTAAATACTATTTTAAACACACAATGTAACGATCTTGGCTAACCAGGGCGTTACACTCTTGATCTTTCTTTCCCTTCTTGTTTCCTCATCGAGACTAATTGTCGGTGCTGTGTTTGCTTCCCGCATGGTTGTTACTTTGGGTGGTTGGTTGAGTTAGAGTAGGTGGAGGCATATCATAGCCAACCAATGTTGTTCCACCTACACTGGCTTGGCTGTAACTGTATTGCAGGAGTTGGCGGGCTCTAGAGTTGAATCTATAACTACGGGGAATGCTCGGAAATGGCACGTTGTAGCCAACAACGAGCGTTGTCCAAATGACATCGGCCTGTGCGTCTTCCCAGTTAATTTATTCGTGGAATCGTCTCATAAATTCATCAAGTTTATAGCATCCCCTTTACTGGATTTCATCCCAGAATGGGATCATTGGCCTTACGCCAGCTTGGAGGGCCATGAGTTGTTTAGCCTCGTTAATATGCTGAGTGCGAGAAATCACTTCATTAAAACACTTTATGTACTGCTTTAGCAACTCTCCAGGGCTTTGCTTCACGTTGGCAAGTGTATTTTCCTCGAATTGTATGCTCCGAGCGGCAACAAACTGTCTCTTGAAGTTTGAGGAAAATTGGGCCCACAAGTGGATGGTACCAGCTTTTTACTTTTTGAAGCACTGGTGGGCATCACCAATGAGGGTTAGGGGAAAGCTTGTACATTGTGCTTCTTTGGAGATCTTATGAACCATCATCTGACAATTGAGTTTCAACAGATGTTTCATCAGGTCTGTAGTCCCATCATAATAATCCATGGTTGGCATTCTGAACCCCGTCAGGATATGGACGTCCAATAGATGTTAAGCAAATGGTCCCTCCAAAGGATGTGGAAATTGTACTCGGGCGCGGCCTCATTGCTACGAGCATTTAAGCATGCTCACAAGTCAAGCTGCTCGTACCTATATTCATCAACTACCCTCTTGGGTACAACCCTGTTTCTTTGAGCATTCATATTTGCTCGGAGTTTAGGTTGCTCGTACCCATGGCGGGTGAATACATTATTCATGGACTGGCTTCCACCTTGGTTTCGAGATCTTCCTACATGGTGTTCCTTCAACCCTGGGTTTTCCTTAGATAACTGAGGCCAATTTGCAAGTGGTTGTTGAGATCTTGGTCTGACGCTATCACTAGCTGTTTGACTATCCCTTGTGAATGACGTGGAGCGGCCTTTGTTGCCCATTTCCTTCTAGAGGGTATGGTCCAGCCGGTGGTGGGATATGTTGGAAACAGATTTCCAAGATGCACAGCAGAAGCGTGATTATGGTAGGCCCAGTATTAAAAAAAAAATTAAAACATATATTAAACAATGGATCTATTTATATACATACATTAGTCAAAATACACAAAGAAGATGATAATCATACCTGTTGAAGAACTATCAAGATTCATTGCTATCTTTTAGTATTTATAAACGAGCATCCAATCTAAGAACTTTTTATCAAGAACTCAAACAATGATCTTCTGAAACGTTCTCTAGACCTCAAGACGTGTGTAGGCACGTAGAGAAATAAGGCAAATATTCGTGATTCACTAGAAGTACTGAACACGTGAGAACTAGTGAATAGGCTTGAGAAAATCAAATTTTCTTTTTTAGAGAAAAAATTATGTTATTTTTCTTTATATGAGATGATGAATGATTAGAATCTTATCTGACCTAGAATAATAACAACTACTTATATTATTATTCTAAATTTTGTTAATTATCATTTAAAACAATTAAATCAAATTCAATCATTTATTCTAATAAAATAATAATAAAATAAATAAAAAGATCACACATTTGTAGTGACATGTGTCCCAAACTCATTTAAATATTTGTTTAAAAAACTAATAAATTGTAAAAATGTAATGACCCAACTTATTCTAGACTTTGGACCATTAATAACTACTATACATAGACACTAATCTTTAAGAAAATATACATATGAAATAACCATAACTTTATTTAAAAACTGTAAAGCAAAGGTTTAAAATACATAAAAATTCAGGGTAGGATATGGGATCCCATTGTTTTGAAAATAAAGCATAACATAACTTAAATCTTAAATAAAATGGTTACAATATTAAGTGCGGAAATACATAGAAATCATAATTAAAAGACTTAAACAACTTCATCCTTGAATCGTTCGCGCAATCCACCTATTCCATTGTCCCTCAATACACAATCCCAAGCTGCCAAGAATCTTCCCGCTGCCATACTATTTTCCTACACATATAAAACATAAAGGAATGAGTCTAATGCCCAGCAAGGAAAATCTACTACAAGCATGAAACATAATCATACACATAAATTGTGAACATATATCATATACTATAACACATATATCATAATTCTAACCCATGTACATGGTGACTATTGGGGTTTGCTAACTAAGCAACTATAAGCCTCAAACTACAATGAGGTTTGCTAGTTAAGCAACTATAAGCCCCAAAAACATAAAAGTGTCGGGGTTTGCTATAAAGCAACTATAAGCCCCAAAACATACAACATATAAAAACATACTATAGCATAATCATAACATATAAAAACATACTATAACATAATCATATAAACATATAATACTATCCTATTTTCCTTACCAAATACCGGGATGTGAGAACAAGGGCGGGATTTTGGAACACTCCTAAAAATCATTAATAGAGAGGTGAGCATTCTAAAAGAAGAAGATGAAAAAGGAAATAAATCTAAACCACCGAGAAGAACTTACCGAAATGAAACCTTAAGTTCAAAGAACTTGATTGCCTAACCATGAATGGAAAACAGCGAGTTAGGAATTGAGTAGAGAAAAACTATAAAAACTAATGAAACAATATAGAAAAGAGCAAGAAATAGGAATACCTTGAATGCTCTATGACCGAACTACACCTCGAAATCGAAATACACACTATGAACCTTACTTCCCAAGTGTTTAATAAGCTTAAGATGATAAAGCTTATAACCCCAACCCAAGTGTTTAACACTCTAAAGTAAACCTAGCAGCTTGAAGGCTCTGAACTCAGCTTGAAGAATGAAAGAAATGGCTGGGTACTAGGTTCTATTTATAGAGTTCAAGAATGAGAAGATCTTCATTTAGCTTGAATAAAAATAATGACTTTTTAACTGAAAAACATTTGAATAATCGTTCAGCAGAGGCTGAAGACTCGGTCAAAAAGATTCTGGCTTATCAAGAGGTTTATGGAATAAAATGAGCTCGGTTTCAAAATAATTTGAAAATGCTGCCCTAGAGCCGATATATTGCCTGGGCTCATATTCCCGAGGCTCGTCGAATTGGTCGTGCAAAGTTACGTATTTTTCGTATCCCCGTGTGGCGATATATCGCCCCCTAGAGCTGCGATATATCGGCATACGCTGAAATATTATACACGTAATTACACTTTTCCAGTCTAATTCAAACAACTTTGACTGAGTCTAATAACGATTTCAAAGCTGCTGGCAGACTCTGGGATTTTCAAATATTACTCTTAATAAACTATTCCTCAAAAATACTTAATTTCTCATTAAACATGCACATGACAAATGCCATTATCTTATTGGGTCTATCTAAATCTTATAGTATAATAAATATTATCTTCATAATCAGTCATATTAATCAAACCTTAGGTTATAATTAATATTCTTAAACTATAGGTTAAACTTATAAAATCTACAAGTGTTGCTACGAGTGTCCAACTAAGTCCTGGCTTGAACCAAAATCTATAGTACTAAACATACTATAACTACTACTAGCTATTACTATTACTACTATTATCTAACTAGCTAAGTAAAGTTCTTGGACTCTACAAAAAATTACCTTTTAACTGATTAATTTATTCAAATTTATTTGAAAAAGAAATATATAAATAACTAATAATTATAATCCAAATTCAAATTCAATCTGAATAATTAGATTAATATCTCACATTTAAATAAAGAAACCTTAATTAATTCAAAAATTAATTATTCTTATTTTTTTTAATAATTTCAAAAATTATAAATAAATAGTTAAGTATTTAATTTCTTATTAATTTTATAAATTAATAATTAATTAATCTCAACTATCTCATAGTTACATATTTTCCCAAAGAACAATTTTCTTTCAAATATGTGTCATACATAATTTTATCAGTTTCAACTCTTACCTTGAGCAGTGTTTATAGAGCTGGTTAGGGGACCTATATACGTGTCCATTAATATCATCATTACATACAATTCAATTGTCTATTAAGGATTCATAATTATAGCTTGGCTAAATTTTTACACATATCGACAAATAATTAGAAAGAAGTTATATTAACAAATGACAAAATACATACACTCATTCAAAATCTTATACACATACACTCGTTCAAGATTAAGAGACTATCACAAAAAAAAAAAAAAATCACGGTCAAAAAAATAAAAAATCAATCCATAAATTATTCATAATTTATATTAACTTATCAAAAATCACATAAACTAATATCTGACTCAAAACTAAGCAAGCATTACCATACATATATACATAATTATATATAACGTATAACTCAAAAATCAATACATTAACAATAATGTAAGCTAAACATTTTCAATGCACGCTTACAAAACAAAATAGTAACAATAAAGTATAAACTAAGATATATATTTACAATAATTAAAATCATATTTTTCTAACATTGCGGTGTGGTGTGATTTGAACTGCATTTATGAAATTTCAAACCGCACACCATACCGCACCACGCGATTTGGAAAAAATACAATCTGCAATCGCATTATGAAAGGTTCCAAACTGCATATTTTGGTGCGGTGTGGATAATTTGTGAGGTGTGGGCGGTTTGATGAACACCCCCAATCTACACCAATGAGCCCCTAAAACAAATTTTTTTTTAGCCATATCATTCTCATAAACCATAGCGAGTAAATTAAATGACTCAAATGATGTAAACATGGTTCATGATAATTTTAGGATTTATATCGATTTGTATATGATCATCAGTTGATATTTTTAATTAATTCTTTATGATAAAGAGTATTTGACAAAGTATTAATAACATATCAGGTCCAATTCTGTATAATCAAATTATACATAGCACATTCACTGAGATGTCCTACTAAATCAGTGATCCGAATCTAGATCACATGTATTCATAATACTAGTGAACCGCACTAAAAGTATTTAATCTAAAGATTTCTTATTAACTTTTTTTACTACGAACTGTTTGAATTCATTCCCTATAATCTTAATCATCCCGTACCAATACAAGATTTTAGTCATATTAATGAATTTAGAAATTTTCTGATATTTATATAATACTATTCGAATAATAGTATAAAACATCAATATATGCATGTACGTCCTGGTATTTCAGCCCGGGTCTTTTAGGCAGCTTGAGTACAGCTGGCTGGCCAAGAACAGTACTGGATGATCTACAACTTCATATTTCCTCTACGAAGGACAGTACGACTCCCCAGAAAAAGCAAAAAGACATGAGCTGGAGACACATATGAAGCACAACATCCTAGATGCGAACTGGTGCTATGATCAGCTCGGGGTACGCTAAAGATCTTCCATTTCCAGGAACCTTTATAAACCTGGATACGTTATATATAAACGTGCGTGATCCGATATCACATGTCCGTTTATCCCTGAATTCTCGGACACGTTACATAACGTGCCTAATCCGACATCACATGTTCGATTATGCCAGACGACCCATGATTAGTTTTACCTAACGATTAGACCATACCTTAATGTAAATTGTAATATTCATCATTTGTGCAAGACAGGTCACAGGAAGGATTTTTATTCACGTGATGACCCCAACACCTATCCTGGGATGGTTCCTCTCAAAATACCAAGACCTTGGATAAGGAAAGAGGTTGGTTCTTTCTCTGTAATGCAAATACTCTGCAAAAAAATAGACAGATATACAGTAATAATATCGACTCGTGGACTAGGGGGATTTTAGCCTCCGAACCACGTAAAAAGGAACGAGTGTTCTTGATATTTCATTTCTAATGTCCCTAGGGGTTATTTTCCTTATTACGATTTATCCTTAAGCACTAATCTATTCCATCTTGTTACACCCTGGATAGCCAAGACCGTTACACTGTGTACTTATAAAGGTGCAGGACTTGCTAATCAAGTCATTAATTTGAAAATGTATCACTAAACATGTAAGATCTATGGTTAAAAAGGTTTTGGTCTCAAAAGACTCACTTCATATGTTTAAACTGTAGTAAACATGGGATCCCACACACAACAAAGTTAAAACAAGTTTACAGACTCCCAAAAGTACAAGTGTATCCACTAGCCATACTAAGGCAAAACAGACAATCTCCAGATTCCATGTCCTTTCCTAGACCTCAACCGTGGCGGCCGAGCACCTGGCTATGTACATTCCGCTCGCTGAGCTCTCCAGTCAAGGCTGATCTAACTTGCCCTTGCCTTTACCTGCACCACGTAGCACCCGTGAGCCAAGGCCCAGCAAGAAAACATCATAAATAACTCAAACAATAACAACAGACAAATAGCTCAGTAAGCATGTATACTCATTAGATATTCCACAACATATATTCAACATATACAATCCAATACAGGATACATTCTATCACACATAATATGCATATCACATAATATTCATATCACATAATATTCAGGGCCGACGACTTAGGCCGCACCCTCTGTTTAACCCACTGACTCTGGCCCGCTTAAACCAAGCTCAGTGCATAATAAGCTGTCCTCGGCTACCAGTGGCCGAGCCGCGCCCTGTGCGCTAGTGAGACCCTTGGCACCCTTAGGCCGTTGGTTCACTAAATGGCTTGCATGGCAGAATACCATCTTTTCAAGCTTCTACAATAGGGAGCCCTTAGTCCCGTCTCATATATTCAACCAGGTGCAGTTTTCTTACCTTTAGTCTGTACGGTTATCGAATTACGAGCAACGCCCCTCAAGCACGATCCGTTCCCGAGCCTAAGCTTTTATCACCTAGCCACAACCAAAGTATAGTGTTTCATAAATACTCAATTATAGGTTTCCAGTTACAAAACTAACTCCCGGGACTCCTAATTCCACCAAGCACGGTGGCGAAATCAAACCCGAGCACACTAGACCACTTCCCCATGCTTAAAACCCTCAAAATCTCAAGTGTGCAACCAAGGGCTGCGGCCCCCAAAGCCTAGCCGTGGCCCTTCCCCAAAACAGAACCTCCTCCCACACTGAACCACACACGCGCCACGACCCTTGCCTTGGGCGCCGCGGCGCGCCCCCTTGGCCGAGCCCCCTTGGCTTCTTTGCAAGCTAGGGCCGCAACGCTTTAGAACAGAGCCGCGGCCCTCCTCTCCGAACCCAGATTTTTCACCATTTCAAAGCTCAAAACCTTACCTAAAACCATCCCAAAACTTCCCAACTCTTAACCAATTAATTCCCAACTTCTTTAGCATGATCTAAACAACATAATTCCCAAGAAAACACAGCCTAACACACTCTAATCTCCTCCTTTCAACTTCTGAAACCCAAGTGCTATAAACACTCAAACCAGCCACCTAAACTCAATTTAAACCTCTAAACCAGAAGTTAAAACTCACCTTTGCTGTAGAATCACTCCACCAAGCTGTGGCCAAGCTAAGCTCCCAAGTTCCCTTCTTTAATTCTGCCTTAAAACACCAAAACTGACTTTGTCTCAACACTTAACCAACCCAGCTAGAACTCATAATTCAAACCACAGAAAAGATGTTTAGATGCTTACCTTAATCCCTGTTTTAGTGCTTGATAAATCCCTGAGCTAGACCTTCAAATCCTCACTACAAATCCAAGAGATTCCAGCTAATTTCCCCTTTAGTTTCCTTAAACGTGAAAGAGAGAGAGCTGAAGCTAAGTTAAAGTCGGTTTATGTTTTCTTCCAAAAGCTTCTCTATGTCTAACTTATATATTAAGTTAATCCCGAGGCTCGGGGTGCCGGAACCGTCCCCGAGGCCAAAATGGTAAAATCCCCCAGTATTCCCGCCTAGACATCCTAACCTCAAATATATCTCCATATATTTATTTTCATGACCCGATAATCCTAATTGCTACCCTCTATCTATAATTATCCCCGACTTCTCTAAAGTCATATCTTAAATCCCGTTGTGGCTTCTCCCGCTATCTGACCCCATAATCGTCTTGAGTCGTGCTCAACGAACATGTCCACATAATAATGTGGTTCTCACATATATCACATATCATATTACCACATAATATAATCGATTATCATATAAGCATTATTAAACATATAATTACTCATTAAATCACAATTATTCCATTAATGCCCTCCTGGCACACTAATCAAGGCCCTTAAGCCTTATTAGCGAATTTGGGTCGTTACACAACTAATCTTGTAATACACTGTTGGCGAAAAACCGCGTCAACAATGCAAAAATTCATTTCTTTTATTTATTCCACAAAAAATTATCCAGTATATATGTTTTAAGGGCATCATTCATAACAAGATAGGTGGTTGGACCTGGCTTCTAGATCTTCATCTATTTCTCTAGTTACATGAGACCCCACTAGCATGGGTCTTAGGGTTAACTGGAGGGACTTGTGGTGGAACCAGAGCCACCGAAGGGACATGTGGTGGAACGGGGGCTACTGGAGGGACTTGTGGTGCATCCAAAATTAATAGGTCCACCTGAAGCCCTTGGGAAACTAGGGTAGAGCTCATGGCATTTACCACCTCCTATAAGGGCACCATGTTGGATTTTTGGGCTGCCATTTCATCTTGTTGGGTACTGACTTGATTCCACATAATGATCACCTTTGTTGGTTTTGTTGGGGAATAGGTACAGGATAAGGCACTTCCTCTATCCTTAGCTTTGTATCCATCATTGTCCCCCACCTCTGGTTCTTGTATAACTGGGGGTATTCCCTAGTTTAGGCTCATCGGACATAGATGGGGAATGTTATCTGGAAGGTTGGATCGATTTCTAGTATTCACCATTGTACGACTAACTTTCACTTTTCTCTAGCTCTCAATGATAGCACCGAAATGTTGATGCGAGATTACACCAACAACAAGAGTTAGAGAATATGAAGGAGAAATGACACAAAGAGTTTTTTGTGGTTCGAATGTTAATGAAGCCTAGTCTATGATTCACTGTATTGAGGAAGAACTTGCAGAAGATCAAGTTCTTCTTGAGTTTACAAATGGGTAAATCTTCGGTTTGCACTCAAATGTTCTCTTGCAAATGACTCCCTGATTAGTGTGCAAAAGTATCATTTTATTAATGTTATAATGTAAAATTAATTAAGTTTTAAATAATATTTTCATGGATTTATTGTCAAATATTTCATATTTGAAAATATTAATTATTGATTTAATTTGTGTTTAATTTTCAGGAAATAAAATGTACTTTTGACACAAACAAAAAGAAAGAAGAAAGAAAGAAATATAATTGAAAGAAAGTGATGATAAAGTGGTATTTTTTAAGGTGACTTAGGCCCAAAAACAGAGCCCAGCCCAAGCTTTCAGCAGCTGCCACGTGGCAGCATGCCATTTGTCCAGTCGAGCCACTCCAGCCGCGCCGCCAAAGCCAAGCCGCGCCAAAAAGCCAAGCTGGAGCCGCCTGACACGCTGCCAGCTGCTGAGCGAAACCAGAGCCCGCCACCTGTCCCACTTGTCAGCCTCTGCTCCCCACGCGCCCGACCACGCTTGCCACTCCACCTGCCCAACATTCTCCCACGCGCCTGACGTACTCAGCTGTCGAGCCAACCAGAAGACGCCACTTGTTCCACTCGCCTGACGCACTCCAAGCCGAGCCAATCGGTGCGTGACACGTGGCCAGCGTGTCTCCTTTATTGCTGCACTTGTCTCCCACTTGTCCCACTTTGCACCTATTTTGCAGCCATTTTTCCCACTCTTTTGTACACGTTTATAACACATTTTGGGTCATATTTTCACTATAAATAGATAGCCAAATGTTGTGAAAAATCATCAGATTGGAGAGTGGAAAAAGACACTTTGTATTTTGTTTCTTTTCTTATTTCTAGTTTAATTTTGCTTGTTTTAGGTGAAAAAATGAGTGAAATATTTTAGAAATATTGGTGAGGTTAGAGTGTAGTTGTTGTACTTTTCATTCTCAATATTAATATTGATTCTTCTTATGCTTCATTTCCATACCTCATTAATTATTTTGTTTCTCATCTTCTAATTTCTTTTCTAAAATTATTTGGCATCTTTTATATAAGTTTAGTCATGCTTTTTTTATGTAACTTAGATTGTTAATTTATTTTAGTATATTTGTTATATTGTATGTCTTTTACTACATTCTGCTAATAGTATTTTGTCGCTCTTGGATATATAATATGATATGCTATGAAATTAGGAGTTAGATTCAATTTAATCTAGATTATTTAATTTGTGCTTTTAACATATACATCTTCCAGTTGCAATTAATGGTGTAGAATTGCAACTGTGTTTTAAATTAATATCAATATTAGAATAGGTTTTACAGCACTGCATCTTTACCTTGCCATGCACTTTATCTGATCATTTTCCCTATCAATTTCTTCAATTCTACTTTATTTTCATATTTTATTTACTAATCAAATATTTAGTTGTGTTTACCTCTCTGTGGATACGACATAGCCCGATTACTACTGCGACCGCTTAGGAGTTATTGGGCGATATCAATTTTTGGCGCCGTTGCCGGGGAGGTAATTCTACAGTTAAAGGTTTGCATAGTAAATTAATTTTTTTTTTATAAAAAAAGTAGTATAATTTTTTTTAATTTCTCTTTTATTTTTTTTCCTTAGTAATTTTTATTTATTTATTCAATTTTTTTAATTGTTTTATTTTATTTTTTGGTTTATTTTTATTTTTAATTTGTTTATTTGTTTTTAATTTTGTTTTTGGGCTCATTTTTAGTTATTTATTTATTCATTCTTTTTTTTTAGTTTATTTATTTATTTTACTTTTACTTTTAGGTTTAGAATTTATTTTCTAGATTTAGGTTTTTTTTTCCGAAAAAAAGCATAAAATTTTAAATCATAAAAAAAAATAAAGTATTGAGAACATTTGTGTAATTTTGGAAATTAGTAAAAATCAAACTTGTTCTGTCTTAGAAAAATTGGTTCTTAAATAAGGTCTGTGTTAGCGTTACCCTCCAATCTTTTCTAAGAACTTCGGGGAGTTCTAGAAAAGCTCTTGGGCCTAAAGTGGTACCTTGGCAGCCTTCCCAATTGGCCTAGGAACATTTTTAGTGTATACTTATTACGCTATTGCACACTTGCGCTTATAATATTTACAAAAAAATAATAACAAATGAATGAAGAAGATCATCGATGTTTTGAGTACTATTATCCAATATATCTCTCTTCACTTCAAAACAATCCAAAATCTAGTGCTACTGAGGGTACTAGCAATTTTAGAGGTGCCCACCAACTTAGTGGAAAAAGAGTACCTTAAATCTGAAGTAGAATTCTTGACTAGAGAATTCGAAAACTTGAAAGCTAAGTATGGTCGAGAAAGTAACGAGGTCATGAGGGTAGAGTATGATGAACCATAGTTTGACTGTGAAAGAGTCGACCATTTTGCTCAAGATGACTAAACTCTTAGAGAACGGGAGGAAGGTTTTCAATACTATTCTTACTACAAGAATAGTAATCTTAGCTGGAAAAACCCTGTTGCTTCAAGTTGGAAGTCTAAGTACAACTACCGTGCATCGATTGGTTGGGAATTGGCACCATCTAGTAGGAATGTTGAGCACGATTTTCTAACTCTTACTATGAACCTCCACATAATGTCTGGACTAATACATATTCCTTAGAGGAAACATTATATACAATTATGAAGGAACAAATAAACTTTACTGAACACATAAGCAACATTACTAAACACATGAGGGAGGAACTTAGAGAAATTCGGACTCAATTTTCAGAATTGACTGACAAAGTTAATTCACATCATTTCAGTCAATTCCAATTAGATGAGGAAACAATGGCACCAATCTCTAATCCTATTTCCTACAAATTTGATGAGGATGATGCCATTACTATTCGGAGTGAAAATATTTCTCATGCTGAAATTCTTCCAACAACTCCGAATGAAAACAAGTGTTATCACACTGATGTGATAAACCTTATTGTAGAGGAAATTCACAAACTTTTCTCAAAGAATCAATCACACTATTTCTTCCACGATACTGAAAACAAACATTTTCTTTATCTTAAGAATTTTACTAATGCTTCTATTTTTGAGACACATGATAAAAGAAAATTCATTTTTGATACTGGATAATCAAGAATATTGAGTTGGTGAACCAACATGAGGAGACTTTTCTCCGGTTTGCCAAGACTAATCAGGTTCTATCTTTCTTTGCTTTCTTTATTTCTGGTATGTTTTATTTTTATTTTTGTTTTTCCTTTTTATTTTATTATGATAGTTTGTCTTGTTATTTTTTTTTTCTAAGAATCAATATCATATCATTTTGCATTAGCTCACTCTATACATGTTCTCATTTCATGCTTTTCATGTATATATTTTTAAACAATGAGGACATTGTCTGATTTTGGTTGGGGGTGGTGAGCATATTCATGTACGATTATGTTGATTTTTGTCATACTAAAATTTTATGGTCAAATTTTTTAAAATGACTTATTTATTCTTGCAAAATGTTACTTTTGAGTCAATTTTTGTTATCTGTATTACTAAGAGTCTCTCTAGAGTTACCTAATGCACATGCCAAACGTTGTGGTAAGATGGTTGTTAGCACATATTGGTTTAGAAATTTGTCATGTTTAAGAATCCATTCTTTTGTGTGAGAGGTGAGACTTGAGAAAACAACTTCTAAATTTTTATTGATTCTTAGAAATGGTTTTAATTATTTGGACAAGGTATTGTGGTATGAATGGATGATGTTTTAGGGATAATATTTTATATAGACAAATCTTATTAGAGAGCCTTATATTATGTTTTTCATAAAAAAAAAGAGATGAAAAAAAAAAGAAGAAAAAAAAATAAAAAGAAAAACACAAGAGCAATAGTTCTATCATTTACAATTATGTTGTCTCTTGTGTAAAAAAAAAATGTTTATTAATTTCATGTTTTATTTTATGGCTCTTAGAATAAATTAAAGATTGTCTATTTAACTTAGAATTCCCGAAAAACTGGTTTTGTGGTACTCTTTATGGTGGTTGTCCAAATAGTTTATTTCCTATCTTCGTTTCAATGATTATTTAAAAGTTTGTCCTACATATATATCCATTTGATGAGTGCTTACTTCGTTATTTTCAACTCCATGAGCGAAACCCTTAAACTTTAAATATTTTCAATTACATGAGAGGTTAATGGAGTTGAGACTTTTACTTGGCATAATTTCGAAGGCTTTATGTGCTATGGTTTGCGGTAAGAAAATTCAAGTTTGGTGCACACACTCACAACTCTAGATTTATTCGAAGTAATTTTGATAACTCTTGTTGACTTGTTACTAATATTTTGTGTTAATACTTAAGTTCTTTTATAATTTTTGACCGGAAATATATCATGTTGACATTTATCATTTCGCTTGAATTGCTAGAGACTAGCAATAAGCTGGTTGTGGGTTGTGATTAATGTTCAAAAGTATCATTTTATTAATCTTAAAGTGTAAAATTAATTAAATTTTAAATAATATTTTCATGGATTTATTGTCATATATTTCATATTTGAAAATATTAATTATTGATTTAATTTTTGTTTAATTTTCAGGAAAAAAAATGTACTTTTGACACAAATAAAAAGAAAGAAGAAAGAAAGAAATATAATTGAAAGAAAGTGATGATAAAGTGGTATTTTTGAAGGTGACTTAGGCCCAAAAACAGAGCCCAGCCCAAGCTTTCAGCAGCTGCCACACTGCCACGTGGCAGCATGCCATTTGTCCAGTCGAGCCACTCCAGCCACGCCGCCGAAGCCGAGCAGCGCCGAAAAGCCAAGCCGTAGCTGCCTGACACGCTGCCACACCTGATACGCTACCATCTGCCGAGCGAACCAAAGCCCGCCACCTGTCCCACTCGTCAGCCTCTGCTCCCCACGCGCTCGACCACACCTGCCACTTCACCTGCCCCATGTTCTCCCACGCGCCTGACGTACTTAGCTGCCGAGCCAACCAGAAGACACCACCTGTCCCACTCGCCTGACACACTCTAAGCCGAGCCAATCGGTGCGTGACATGTGGCCAGCGTGTAATGCCCCAAATTTCCTAATAAGGTTTAGGACCTTGATTAGGAGGCCGGGAGGGCCATAATTGATTTATTATGGTATTTAATGATTATATGCATGTTTATGTGAATTATATTATTATATGATGGTGAATGCATGCATATGGGTTCATATTTTAATTGTAAGGGCATTTTGGTAATTTGGCCGTTGGGGGGCGTGATTGTGTATTTTCATGCATATGGGTGAATTATAAATAATACCACATAATATGTGTATTGGTTCGAGCCATTCGGCATGAGAAGATCATGGAATGCAAGTTTTCGGTCTAGTCATAACGGGATTAAGTTCGGGGCTCGGAGTGAGTCTCGGGGTAATTTGATGATTAGAACATTGCCGGGAATTAAAGGGTAACAGGATGTGAATTATTGGTATTTGAGAATATTGAGAATAATGGGAATTGGAGGTTGTTAATTATAATTATCGAGACAGACGGGAAAGAATGATTTTACCCTTGGGAGTGTTTAGAAGCCTTTATTTGACTTAGGGGCAAAATAGTCTTTTCACCCCTAAGATATATATCAGCCCTTTGAGTTTAGAAGGCTGTGGAATTGTTAAAAAACAGAGCATCAACAACCTTCTTTCTCTCCCTCACCCGTGCACCATTGTTTCTCTTTCTCCCTTTGGAATTTTGAAGCCAATTTGAAGGAATAAGCTAGGAAATCAAGGTTTGAGCTTAGGAACTTGATTCAGCCATTGAAGGGGATTGAAAACCAAGCTTGAGGTAAGGAAAATCAGTCATGAAAGTCTTGTTATACCCTGTTTTCTTTTAAGTTTCAGTTTGTGATTTCTTGGTGGTTAGTTGGAATTAATGGAAGTTTGATTGGTGTTTAACTTGGGTTTTGATGAGGGTGAGTTGTAGATGGAGTTTAGGGGTTGAATTGGGTGTTAGGTTGATTTTTGGGATTGGTTTGAAGGGTTGGTTTCAAGGAGAACGCAGGGGAAGAAATTCTGGTTTTTGCTGTTTTGCATAATGTGCCGCGTCATGGCTATGGTGAGCCGCGGCTTGTGTGTGTTTCTGGGGAGGTTTTTGCCTCTGTCTGAAGGTGAGCCACGGCATGGCTAGGGAGGGTCGCAGCCCATAGAGGCAGTTTTGGCCAGAAATGGGTTTTTGACTTGGGGATGCTAGCTTTAGACCTCGGGGTCGATCCTACTACCCGGTTAAGTGTGGATTGATGTCTCGGAGGCTAGATATCGGTTTGGGAACCTATGTTGATCATTTTTATTGATGGTATCCTATATTTGGTTATGACTAGGTGACCACTAAAGGACTGAAAGTTGATTGTTCTCAAGGGTCGTTCTTTTATTCGTTCTAGCTCAAATCTGAGGTAAGAAAACTGCACCATGTGTATGTGTGACATGCATGGCTATTATTGGTGCATGTTGGATTGTTAAATATAATGCATATGATGCACGAGAAACAAGTGATTAGGACATGCTTTACATGTTGAGTATGATATTGTTCAGAGCTTGAGCCTCTGTGTTTGTGCATAGTCCTAATTGTGTTAGTACTTGTTGAGTAAGCATGCCGAATACCTTGTTTATGGATATTGGATATGTGATATATGTTTGGTAGCATGGCTTACTTGTGTGTGGAACTGACTTATTAGCCAGAATCGGCAATGGTGTTAGATCTATGTGTGAAGCTGTGATTTAATAGTCAAGTTCACAATGGGTTGAACACTGGTCGTGTTTTACTGACCTAAGAGTCAGAAATGGCATAGCGTCATGAACGCCGAGCCAAATGAAGATTAAATCTAATCGATATCAGCAAAGAATGACTCATATGGGGTATTAACGCTGGACCGACCCTAAGATCGATGAACTTATAAGCGCTTGGCTAGTCTGAGACTAGTTGTTTAGAGCCAGGGCATATGGCCCGGTGACTATTTGTCACATGGCTAAGGAACGCTGTTCCAGGGTTATGACTGTAAGTCATGGGGAAGGTTATGTTGGTGACTAATCACCATACACCTATCCTGTTCAACCTTATGAAAGGTTCTCATATCAGTTAAGCCCGAGTGACCCTAACGTCACAAGGCTAGAGGGGGCTGTACCCACTTTTGTGACTGTCACCTATTTATATTGGGACTGAGAGTCCTGGATGATTATTATGATCATTGCTGATATTATACTCTGCTTTATTGTGTTTTCTTGCTAGGCTTCGACTCATGGGTGCTATGTGGTGCAGGTAAAGGCAAAAGAAAGTTGGACCATCCTTGAGTTTGAGAGCTTAGGTGATGAAGTGTACATATGCAGCTGCGGTCGAGGTTGAGAAGGAACTAGGGTTAAACCCTGTTATGCCGCATAGAACGGCCTGTTGTAAATATTTTCTTGTAGTAGACTCTGAAATTATAATTTTGGGATCCCAACATATATATATATATATTAAACGTTCTAATGAAACGTTACATCTTAACCAAATTTTTTAATCCCTGAACCGCTAATCATACCTAGTTATACGATTTTGGCCAAACGACTCGATTAGCGAGTTTAGCACTGTTTACAAGGCACACTGTAACGGTCCCTGGGGTTAGGGCGTTACAAGCGTGTCTCCCTTATTGCTGCACTTGTCTCCCACTTGTCCCACTTTGCACCTATTTTGCAACCATTTTTCCCACTCTTTGGTACACGATTTTAACACATTTTGGGTCATATTTTCACTATAAATAGAGAGCCAAATGTTGTGAAAAATCATCAGATTGGAGAGTGGAAAAAGACACTTTGTATTTTGTTTCTTTTCTTATTTCTAGTTTAATTTTGCTTGTTTTAGGTGAAAAAAAATGAGTGAATTATTTTAGAAATATTTTTGAGGTTAGAGTGTAGTTGTTGTACTTTTCATTCTCAATATTGATATTGATTCTTCTTATGCTTCATTTCCATATCTCATTAATTATTTTGTTTCTCATCTTCTAATTTCTTTTCTAAAATTATTTAGCATCTTTTACATAAGTTTAGTCATGCTTTTTTATGTAACTTAGATTGTTAATTTATTTTAGTATATTTGTTATATTGTATGTCTTTTACTGCATTCTGCCAGTGGTATTTTGTCGCTCTTGGATATATAATATGATATGCTATGAAATTAGGAGTTAGATTCAATTTAATCTAGATTATTTAATTTGTGCTTTTAACATATACATCTTCCAGTTGCAATTAATGGTGTAGAATTGCAACTGTGTTTTAAATTAATATCAATATTAGAATAGGTTTTACAACACTGCATCTCTACCTTGCCATGCACTTTATCTGATCATTTTCCTTATTCTATCATTTTACTTTCACAAAATCCATTTCTTCAATTCTACTTTATTTTCATCTTTTATTTACTAATAAAATATTTAGTTGTGTTTACCTTTCTGTGGATACGACATAGCCCGATTACTACTGCGACCGCTTAAGGGTTATTGGGCGATATAACTCCCACTTCCCTATTTACAAGCAATTATAGGTGAGTAATAATGGTAAATTACACGAATAGTCTTTAACTCTCACTTAGGTGAGATAAGACCTTGTTCCAACATAGGTTGCATGACTTTTACACGTGAAAGCCTTTAACTAAGTAAGGAAACTGTATAGGGATGATTCATTGTCACATATCACCTTTTCAAGTTATTAAGTGATCCTGCATTGCCTAGGGAATGATAAAAAAGGTAGTGGTGATCCTTCTACTACTTCCAAGGCACGATCTGGGCTGAAAGGATTGTCGTCGAACCATCGCGTCTGAAGTATTGGACACACACTTGCATATTGATGGCTTGGTTGCAGGTCCCACTTCCGTAAAATGCAGATTCTTGTCCCTCGGATCCTAGTAGATGACTCTCAAGGACCTTTTTCGGGAAATGCACATCGCTTGAGGCTTCTTGGAAGTCATAGGGGTGCAAGGTGTAACATGCCGGCCTTGATGGAATGTTACAAGCTAGGATGGCGCTCGGTCAGATGCGCACGCGAGGGTGCAGGCTGGTGAGCATGCTGATGCCTAGTTTGTACGGCAGTGGCATTTTCGTAAATATCTTCAATATTGCCCGGAAATGGACGGGACTTGGTAGGTTCCATATTGAAGGGTCAATGAACGCAATGGTATGATCGGATTTGGGAGATTCGGAGAATTGGCGAGTTGGAAGCCAAATATGTCTCCCAAGCGAAAATCATATATGTTCTTGGTAGAAGGCTAAAAGCTCAGAAGGCTCTTTGTAGGGGGAGCACCTGGTGTCAGCTCTCCACCACCCCCTGGCGCAGGTGCGTCAAGTGAGATACTACTAGTTAGGAGGACTAGTAGGGCGGGCATATGAGGACCACGAGGGGACTCATATGTCTCCATGAGTAGGAGTACTCATGGACATTACCGGGCCGCCCCGGTAATGCGTCGAAGTGTGCTGCCAGAGGTTTAAGGGTACGGTTCCCTTGGCTTGCCGGGATGCCGCTTGCATGGAACGTGGCCCAAACCTTCGAGAGATGTCGTGGCGCACCATGGCCATGAATCTCTACACGAGATGGCACGGGAAGTCATTCGTGGGACTTGTTAGCATGCAAGCATTGGAGGGTGCACTATGCTTGAGCAGGACAGGGGTCCAGTGTGTGCTACTAGTCTGGCAGCCAGTCTCGAGGGCCTGCCAACATGCACGATGGTATGGTGCCTTGAGGATTGGACCATGGATTTATGGGAGTCCTTGGTCTGTGACGCGAGCTAATCGGATAGTATCGAATGGGACATGATGGGAGGTGTTGGCACGTCAGCTTGGTGTTGGCTCTTAGCCACACATGCTACCTTGACTTGCAAATGTCTGGGTGAGCATCGGTGTTGGGATTTGCCTTGCCATAGTGAGAACCTATGGACAGTGTGAGTGTCTTGGCTAGATAGCCTTGATGCATGGTTGCACTCATAGATGCTTGAGAGCATGACTCAGCGAGAGTTGTTCGATAGACAGAAGTGTGCAAAGGCACACGGCCGTGCAAAAAATGTGCTCATTGTTATTCGAATGGTTGGAAGGCTGACCTTGGCTCAGAGGAGTCAAGGTGCCGCACGGGCATTTCCGCTGTCAAAATGTCAGCCCGTGACACGAGGAGCCTCTCGGGGGTGAGGCCTTCCAAGCGGCCAAGTGAGTGACATGTTTTGGAGAGTACTTGTCGTGTTCGGGTTGGTGACGTATCATATACTTCACATAAATGGGTGTAACAATAAGTTTATTGTATTTCTTCAATTATTTTTTATGAATTTATATTTGATATTATATTAAACATTTATCTATTTTATTAAGAAAAATTAAATTTATCATTTTGAAAAAAATTCCCAATTTTTACTAAGTGAGGTACACTATTTTATTTTATTTTTAGAAAAAGTAGTGTATAATTCAGAACCTAGAAAATATACGAGATATAATTATAAATATATTTTTTTAATTTATGGTATTGAGTGTATTTATGGGTATAAATATAACTCTTATTTAAAAAATACATATTTTTATATTTACACAATACTTGTTAAACAATGTAATATTATTGATGCAACTCATAGTTTTTTAAATTATACTAAACTGATTCAATATAATGATTTAGAGGTGGGACTTGGGTTTTAAACTACGTATAAGTTCAAAATAAAGATAATCAAATAAGGAGCTTAGGCAAAAAAAAAAACACTATTTGGCCAATGGAGCTGCACTATACATGAACACATGTAACCACCCCGCATTTCCATGGACAAAGCTCATACTAACCAATAGAGATTCTCCTAGATACTTCGAATCATTAAGTCCCACTTAGATTTCGTATCTTGAAATCCTTTTCTTAATCTCAAGAACCATCGAATCTGGATTCTCTGCAATCGATATACGCAGACATGATAAAGAAGTTCTTTTTGAAAGATAAAACGCCTAAATTTCCAGTCTAATTATTTAATTTTCTAAACTGACTAATAAAAATGATGCCAATGATGATGCTACCCAATTTGATTACAGCGCAAGTTGGCGCACTTAGGTTCCCGTCGCTCTCATACCTCAATTATTATTAATCCATTTCCAAATAACAATGCTTAAAATAAATAAAAAAATTAAAAAAAAATTAAAACTCACTTCAAGCAACAGCAACACTTATAAAATTAGTACGAGCATATAATATAAATAATGCCTAATGTGATGTTTGTTTTTTTATGACCATATTAAGCCTAATGGGGAGATTCTTATCTTACCGGTTCTTGTTTATTTAACTAAAGAAAAGTTTGGTTATAATATAATTCTCAACAACTAATTCGAGGCCCACTCAGAATGTGAGTATGAATACGTAGCTCGTCTAATTGGAAGGAAGGTGCCTGCGATGGAGAGAGAAAGTGAGCAACCCAGCCGGAGAGAGTAGCATACAACATGACATATCACCGAACGACATCTTATTTATAATTAAAAGAAGAAAGAAAACTGCAAAATAATAATAATAATAATAATTGTAGGTATTATAAATGAATATTGTTAAGGAATACTATTAGTATCCAACCCCAATTAATATTGATGCTGTTATTAGTACAATTGAGTATTGGATAACATATATTTCAATTTTAAAAATTATATGTATGACTAGTAATTAAATTGTAGAAATCAGTATAAGATAGTTTTGGACACTGCCCAATAACAATACTAATAATAAATATCACATATTATATAATGAAAACACGTGCCGTAATTTGATTGCGAGAAACAAACGGGAGTTTTGAGACAAATAAAGTGGTGATGATAGTTGTAATTGGAAGAGGCATCTACAGCTGCTCTCCCCTTGGAACAAGACCCAAAATTTGGATAAGTTCAGTGGGGGAATATAAAGATAAGGAAAATTTTAAAAATATAAATAAGACACTTGGAAGAACCATATTAGAAACATCCAAGAAGAGAAAAAAAAATGATGCCGTTTGTAATTTGCGGCAATAACACGCACTCCTTTGCTTCTCTTTTAACCAAAACCTTCTTTTCCGTTTTTCTTAAATAGCCCCGGCCCTATTGGAAAGGAAAGCCGAAAGACAAATTAGTGTTAGTAGAGTAGTACTACTAGTACTTCCACTGGAGTTTTATATATATATATATATATATATGGCGGTTTCTGACGCCGTCGTCGCGAACTTGACGACGATTTACGTGATAGTGATCGCCGGGATCAAGGCTTATGGGCTAATCCTGGGGCGGAGCTTCAGTGGTGTAATTGTTCTGATTGCGTCCACAGTCTTAGTGGTATTGATTCTGATAGGAACGCTGACGTGGGACATGTCACGCAAAGCCACCTACGCTTTGTCGAGTGATCACCGCACTCATGTTCATGAGATTTGCAAGGGTGGCATCTGCTGGCACGGCGTAGCCGTCCAATCGCCGGCTTCTGAGGTCCGGTTTAGGCTACCCCAGCAACTACCTTCTCATCCTAATTTGTAAACTATAAATTATATATTTAAGAAGAGAAGGCATGGATTTCAGAAGGTTTTGGTTTTGATTCACACTGTAATATATGTATAGATCGGTGTATGGTGTGGGAGGCGGTGATCAATTTATAGCTTGTGCTCCATATGTTTGATTTTATGACTGAGAGAAGAACGCGTGACTCTGTAATTGAAAATAAAAACAAAAATAATGTACATAATCCGAGTTTTTTCATTAATTAAGAATTGTTATGTTCTTTTTATTATATATATTCTGTTAAGTCGATCAGTGCCTATTTGGGGAAGCACTCCCTCAGGGAAAGACACTGACAATCATAAAAATAAACGAAGAAGAATAAGAAACAAAAGTAAAATGCTGTCTATCCTGAACAATAGACTATCAGGATAGACAGCATTATACTTTTTAGCTCAGGGAAAGACACTGACAATTATAAACGAAGATATTGATATTGATATTTTTAGCTCTGAGAATATATGGTAATTCAATAAATCTTAGCAAGAAAATTACAGTTTTTATCGAGGAATTAAGTTCGTTATCAAATTTAATTATAGATTCTAAAAAAAATGAAAATAACTCCATATTCTAAATTGTAAAATTAGCTTTTTTCATGCTTCTAGTCATTTCTTTTTAAAGACAGCAATGCCCTAATTTAAAATATATAAATATAGGGGGGAAATATGTGCATAATATTTTTCAAAAAAATTATAAAATTAATCAATAAAACTTAAAATCTAAAATAAATAAAGACCAAAACTTAAACAAATAAATACTATGAAACCATTTAAATTTGTACAAATTTGTGTTTTGAAGATGGGGCAGCTATAAGGTTGTGATGGGGGCGGTGTGGGCTGTATGGTTGGGTCAGGTCTAACTCAAGGGTAGGGCGAGGAGGGCATAGGCCCAAGGCCCCTCGATCAGAGGAGACTCCAAAATTAAATATATATATATATATATATTCAACAAAAAGGAAAGATATATAATATATAAATACTAAGTCATTTGGTATTTTTTTATTAAATAAAATAGTGTATATATATATTTAGTTAATTAAATAATACTTAAACTAATTAGTGCAAGTGGTGAAAAAAGATTTGTTTTGCACGTACAATATGGGTTCGAACCATTGTTGAGTCTAAATTTTAGTTATGTTTAATTTTTTTTCTCCTTAAAAGGGCCATATTTTTTAAATTTGCCCAAGCCCCATAAGTCCTTGAGTCAGCACTGGACTGGGTTGGCAATAATAGTAGAAGGTCTTGGACGAGGTTGGCTATGTAGGTGACAATAGGCTTGTGATGGTATTTGTGGGAGAAGCCAGCTGAGGTATCAGTGTTTTGCAGGCGAGGATGATTAGGTTCACCAAGAATAGATGGAGCATCGATGTCTACAAGCGAGAACGATTGGATTGACGGACCAGGATAGCTAGGGTTAGGGGTGTTCATTGGTCGGATTAGAGGAATCTTTTATTCTTCCAAACTCAAAGTCGGGTTGGTACTTGCCAACTCATACCCCATGTAATCAACTAAACCGTAGTATTGAACCAGCCCAATATTTATAGCGGGTTGAGCGAGTTAACTTGCCCAACTCACCTAGATTGTTTTTCCTAAAGTCTAAACTTCTAATTACATTATTTCAACATTCAAATTCAATACAAAATGTATCTTTGAGTATATTAAAGAGTAATTAAAAGACTTGAAGATAAATTTAAAAGTAAAAGCTATATATCTTTTATAAATTAGCTCAGTTTTATTATAAAAAATTAAGATTATAAATTAATTGAAGACAAAGTTCAATTTGTTTATGTATTTATATATTTGACTAATTTTCTAAAGCATTAATTGAATTAAAATTTAAATATCACACAATAAAACTTAAAGTCCAATGATAATAGAGTATATATATATAGTTTAATGAATAATACTTAAATTAATTAGTGGAAGTGGTGATAAAAGATTTGGTTTGCACATACATTATGGGTTCGAACCATTGTTGAGTCTAAATTTTAGTCATGTTTATTTTTTTTTTCTTAAAAGGGCCCTATTTTTTAAATTTTCCCCAAGCCCCATAAGTCCTTGAGCCAGCCCTGGGCTGGGCTGGCAATAATAGTAGCAGGTCTTGGACAAGGTTGGCTATGTCATAACAATGAATAACATAAGTAATGCCATAAACCTTTAACAGTTGTACGTAAGTGTACACCTTGTGTGCAGGTGTTCACTCTTTATACCTTAAGTCCAACAGCGACGCAATCACCTCCCTTCCCGTGCCTTGCCAAGTCCTAATTCCAAATGTACAAGCATTCACCATTTGGAGACTCATATAGCTTTAACTAAAGGTGTTGAACCAAATCTCACCCTTCCTTCCCAATCAACCTTAAAGTGTCCTTAGGAAAGTCCTAAAATCCCCAAACAGAAAACCCTTAACCATACCATCAAAGCTCCAGCCGAAACAATCAAAATGAAACAAAATCCCGTTCTGGGCATGTGGTGCAGTCGCGCCCGACGAAACTTCCAAAATCGCAACTTGCAATTCCTCTTCGAATTATCCTTCTCCATTCGACCCAAATCATCCTGAATCCACATTTAATAATACTTTCGACCATATATCCATTACAAAACCACCATAACATGATCTAACATCCAAAACATCATGAAAAACCAATTCATACAATCCAACCAAGTTCATGCATGGTTAGGGTTAAAGAACCCTAACTTCATCTTCCTTCCTAAGTTATCTTTCCAAACACCAAAACTAGCAATCATTACTTAATAAATTCGACCCTAGCATGTTTCTAACAATGTTAGATCAATATCCTAGTCTTTCACATGCATATAAAACCAATCATCCCAACCTATCATGCTTTCTAATTAAATCCACCATTAATATAACTCAATGCTTCAAGAACAATCATGGAAACTTTAAAATTGTGAAAAGTTCTTACCAAGATCATGTACAAAAACCTAATCCACGAAATCTTCTCCCAAATCGTCCTAAACAAGCCCCCACAATAGTACCTAGTGATCCATACATATAGGCAGAAATCCTTCTTCTTCTTCTTCCTTAGATCTTGAACCCTAGTCTAGAGAGAGTGAGAGAGTAAAAAAGTTCTCACTTTTGTTTCATGTGTAGAGCAGCCACCAAATTCAAATTGGGAGTGTAAATTTAACCCTAGTCTAAAATTTTCTATTTATAATGACTCACTATCTCCAAATTACCACCATACCCTTGATCTAAGATATTCCAACAATTTCATTAAACATTTTTTTTAGTCATTTCTCTTAAACTATTAGTTTTCATAACCCAAATTTAACTTATTTCTCATAAGTTCTCTTTATTCTATTATGACCCTTATTCTAACAATTCTTGATAATAAATCCCCCTAGCACTTGATGGAAACCGTGATTCGTCACTTTTATACATAACCCGAGCACCCTTGGTATTTTTGAACATAAAACATCTTACTCATCTATTAATATCACATATCCATATTAATTTAATCAAATAACACGTAATTTCACAAAATTACAAAAATACCCATCAAGAGTATAAATTACCAAATTTCCATCACAATCCAAATTACCAAAATACCCATGAAATGAAAAGGAAAATTGTTGTCCATGATTTCATCACTGGACACGCGGCAGTAATTAGAGAAGTAATTAAGCTCCTCAAGAGACAATGAAGCTTTGTGGAGCTCGCCCATATCTCCTCAGATTGTAGTATCCTCCAAGCATACTGCATGTAATGCCTCAAATTTCATAATAAGGTTTATGATCTTGATTAGGAGGCCGGGAGGGCCATAATTTATTTATTATGTTATTAAATGATTATATGCATGTGTTAGGTGTATTAAATATGCATGTGAACTCATTCCTGATTAATTGGGGGATTTTCATATTTTGGCCATTTCGGGCATATTTGGCATATATGTGATATGTGTGTGGTGCTTCATTATTATTTGGTTATGCTAGGGTTACTCAACATGGGACAATCCTAGGAGGTAAGCTAGTGGGAAAGTCACAACGGGATTTATACTTGATTTAGAGTGAGTTAAGGAGTATTTAGCATTACCAGGTTATTGGGTAATTGGAATAAGTATTTGATGATAAATTGGGAGTTAGTAAGATTAGGGGGAAATTCAGGAGGTTTTGACTATTTTGCCCCCGGGGACGTTTTTGGGACCCCGAGCATTAGGATTTGGTTGAGGCTACATAAGTTTGAAGAAACCTGTTAAGAAATAAAAATAACGTTCAGAACGTTCTCTCTCCTTCAAAGTTCCATTTTTGTCTTGCGATTGCATTTTCGAAGAAAACTTGAGTTCTAGGACTCAGATTCAAGCGAGGATCGAGGCATAGCGATTATAGGGAAGATTAGAAGCTTATTAGCTGGAGGATTTAGTTGGGAAACAACTCAATCAGAGGTAATTCAAGTTTTAAGTTATAAGTTTTTAAAGTTTTTAAGCTTGGATTGAATTTTGTGTTTTGATGAGTTTTTGATTGAATTGAAGCTTGGGTTTTGTTGGTTTTGGATCATGGGGATGTTTGGGAACTTTGATTTTGGAATTTGGAGATGTTTGGGTAGGTTTTTGGAAGGTTTTAAAATGTTAAAAACGAGGAAAAATGGCTGGTTCGAGGTTGGGCCGCGACCCTCTTCTAGGGCGTTGCGACCCAAGCTTGCTGAGGGAGGAGGTAGGCTCTGTCTAGGGGGCGGGCCGCGGCATGGTGTATGGTGGGCTGCGGCACTTAAGGGAATTTTTGCCCAAAATTGTGTTTTTGTCATGGGAACTTAACTCTAAGGGTCTGGGATCGATCCTACTACCTAGTTGAGTGGGATTCGACGTCCCGGAGGCTTGGGTTGGGTTTGGAAATATTTATTTACAGTTTTTGATGAGGTTTTATATTATGGTTGTGACTAGGTTATCACTAAGGGCTTGGAATCAGGATCATGCTTGTGGCTCGTTTATTGGTAACATGTGCTTGGACCAAAGGTAAGAAAACTGCACCCCGTATGTGATGCATGAGAAACATGTGGTTAGGGCATGCCATGAATGTTAAATATGAGATTGATCAGAGCTTGAGTCTCTGTGTTTGTGCATGATCCTAATTATGCTAGAAATTGTTAAGTAAGCATGTTGAATGCCCTATATTCAGATATTTTACATATGAGATATGCCTGGTAGCATTGCTTACTTGTGCATGGCACTGACTTATTAGTCAGAATCGGCAATGGTGTCAGGCTGTCTGTGGAGCTGTGACTTACTAGTCAAGTTCGACAGCGGTATTGAGCACTGGTTGTATGTTACTGACCTAAGAGTCATGAACGGCATAAGCGTCAAGAACGCAAAGCTGATAAAAGATTAGATCTAATCGACATTTGCATTGAATGACTCATTATGAGCATGAATGCTGGACCGACCCCAAGTTTGATGAAAAACTATAAGTGCTTGTCTAGTCTATCACTAGTTACTCAAAGCCAGGGCCAGAAGACCCAGGTGACCGTATTGTCACATGGCTAAGGGTACGGAACCCACACTAGTGACTTGTTCATCAGTCACTCATCTTAGGGTGCAGATCCCATGTTAGTGACTTGTTCATCAGTCACTCATCTCAGGGTGCAGATCCCATGTTAGTGACTTGTTTATTAATCACTCTTCTAAGGGTGCAGATCCCATGTTAGTGACTTGCTTATCAGTCACTCATCTAAGGGTGCAGATCTCATGTCAGTTTCTTTGATTAGGGCTATAAGCCCAGCATGGTTATTTGAACCACCAGTGTTAAATCGCTCATCTGATTAGGATTGACTTGATAGTCATCCACTCAGGAGGGCAGGATTCCTTATCCTAGATACCCCATCATTATTTGAACTTATTTGCATGCGTGATTAAGGCTATCATTTCTAGGCATGCACTTTATGATTTGATGACATGCTATTACTGTTCATGAGAATATTAAATTTTCTTGAAGGGCTTCGGCTCACGGGTGCTACGTGGTGCAGGTAAAGGCAAAAGAAAGCTGGACCATCCATGAGTTGGAGAGATTAGGTGATGATGTGTACATATGCGGCTGCTCGACCGCCATGGCCGAGGGTTGAAAGAGGAACTAGGGTTAAACCCTGTTTTGCTGCTTAAATCGGCTGGTTGTAAATATTTTCTTGTAATGAACCTTTAAATTATATTTTTGGGATCCTAATGTATATAGTAAACGTTGTATCTTAACCAAAAATTTTAACCCTAAATCGCTAATCATACTTAGTTACACGATTATGGCCAAATGACTCGATTAGCAAGTTTAGCACTGTTTAAAATGCACACCGTAATGGACCCTGGAGTTTAGGGCGTTACACCACATTTCCTTTTTTTAGGTGTGGATGTCTCCAAGTGAGGCCACATCCCGAGGACTACTCTAGCAGTCATCCGGTCTTCTTGATCCGATAGTCCTCTAGCTCTTGGAGTCTTGTCCTTGGGTGTGGAGAGAGCGCTAGGTGTCAATTGTTGTTGTTGTGGGCCACCACAAGATCATCTGACAACTTTATGAGCACCTCGAGTACTGGTGTCAAGTTCTTACACTCGACAATCGGTATTTCCCACAACGCCGCCTGATATGGGAAAATGTGCAGCTGCATTCTGACAGTGTCAGAGGCGTGTCTCTCGTAAAGTTGGTAGGCTACAACCTACGAATTGGACCTCGTGCTATACACATGGGCCCACAGTATTTATTAGAACATTAAGAGGGATTGAATAGCAATTAACTCCCCAAATAATTGGGGAATATTTGTAATCAATGAGATTAATGACCCTCAATCTCTATAAATAGGGCTAGGGTACCATTGTAAAAGGTTTCACAACTTTTGTACTAAGAGCAATATATACGCTGCCATGTAAGCCTCCATGGAAGCTTGGTATCTCAATCTTCAGGAATTCTAATACTAAAACGTCGTGGACTAGGGTTGTTTTATAACCTGAACCACGTAAAACCTTGGTGTTTATCTTTATTTTCTTTAAGTTATGTTATTAAGTTGATAGCGAAAAATGCAGTCAACATTTTGGTTCTTTCATTGAGATCTTGAAGAAACTCATGGTGACCACTCTTAGAAATGCCCTAGAGGACACTACTCCTCCCAACGGAGCTGAAATGGGAGAACCCAGCCTGCCATGTAACGACCCAAAATTACTAATAAGGCTTAAGGGCCTTGATTAGTGTGGCGAGGGGGCATAATTGGTTTATGTGTTAATTATATGGTTTAATGCATGATTATGTGATAAGCATGCTTATATGATTAAATGAATATGGGAAATGCATGATTATGAGTATTAGTATGCATGTAGGCCATGTTTAGCTTATAAGGGCATATTTGTAATTTTGGTCCGTTGAGGGCATAAATGTGATTATTTGTGATAAATTGTTGAAACCACATTATTATGTAGATATATTTGCAGCATTTGGCTCGAGATGGTCCTAGTGAGCGGTTTGGCGAAATAGTTACGGGGGGGATTTATACCTGGCTCGGGGGAGTCTGGGAGTATTTTCGAGAATTTAGGAGATATATTGGAGATTAATCGTCATTGGGTAAATAATTGGTGATTAATTTGATGACGGGATTTAAATGGTAAATATTAGGAACACTTGAGGAATTATTGGGAATTGGGAATAAATGACCATTCTACCCCTATAATAAGTTAAAGGATTATTTTATTTGGGAGGGCATTATGGTCATTTCCTAAGTTAAGGATATGATCAGCTCTTTATGTTAGATTAAGGCAGAAGGGTATAGAATAATTAAGGAAAGAAAGAAGGAAAACATAATTAGTTCTCTCTCTCCCTCTCTAAGCAATTTCTCTTCTCCCTCTCACTCTTGGTGTTTAATTTCTTGGTTGTTGAAGAAGCTTGAAGCTTGGAGAATTTAGACAGAAAGTAAAGGGGATTCAAGATGGGTGTTGAAGCTAGGAACTCAGAGGGAAAATCAGCTAATTTGAGGTAAGAACCCCAACCCCATCTCTGAATTGTTGCTGGATTTCTGGGTGTGATTAGTTGATGATTATGGTTAGCTATGTAGAGTAGCTTGGGGCTTAAGAGTAAGTTTGATTCTGGGTTCTTGATGTTGAATTGGGGTCTTAATTGAGGGATGTTGTTGAGGTGTTTGAGTGGTTTATGTGAGTAAATTAGTTCTGAGTTGTTGTCGCGACCCAGCCTGGGGGTGCCGTGGCGCATGTGGCCTTTCTGGCCGTGGGAGCTCTCTGACTTGGGGGCGCACCGCGAATTGCCAGGCCAAGTCGCGACCCGCCTCCCCTTTGGTGTGAGAGCTTGCTCTCTCACTTGCGGCAAGTCGAGACTTGCTGAGCCAAGTCGCGACCTGCCTGGGGGTTTTGAGCTTAGAAATGTTCTTAGTGTTGTTAGGGCTTGGGGGTTCGAACCTAGGGGCTTGGGACAATTTCTACTACCCGATTTAGTAGAAATTCAGGTCCCGAAGGCTAATTTTTCTACCTAAGTATTTTATTTCTGATTGGAAGTTGATAGATATCGATAATTCTTATGACTAGGTTTGTCGCCAAGGTTCGAGGCTAGGGATCGTGCAGTTCACCTTCTCTGCTTGGAATCCAAGGTAAGAAAACTGCACCCTTTATGTGGATAAGTTGGGACTAAGAGTTCCCTATACTTGTATGCAATGTTGTATGATGGTATTATGCCATGTGAGTATGAAATAAACGACCTAAGAGTGCCAGAATTAATATTGGCGCACAAGGATGCGGCTCAGCCACTGGTAGCTGAGGTTAATTATATAATCATTGAGCTCGGCCTAAGCGAACCGGAGTTAGTGGGATAAACAGAGGGTGCGGCCTAAGGGCGTCGACCCTGGATATTGTATGATATGTTTACTGTTATTAATCTGATGATTATGGCATGTTTATTACATGGATGATTGATTATTAGTTTGTAGATTGATATCACTGATTATGTGAACAATGTGGTCTGCTGAGTATCTGATTGATGATTTGTGAATTATTTGACTATTGATTATTGATTATGCTCTGTAAAATGGTTTTCTTGCTGGGCCTTGGCTCACGGGTGCTACGTGGTGCAGGTAAAGGCAAGGGTAAGCTGGACCAACCCTGAATTGGAGAGCTATGGGGGCAGAATGTACATAGTCGGCTGCTCGGCCGCCACGATCGAGGAATAATACAGAGACAAGAGAACCTAAAATGCCTATTTTTCCATTAGAGTGGCTTGTGGTTGTATATAACCTTTGAAATTTTGTAAACTGTTCTTTAACCCTGTTTATTTTTGGGATCCCGTGTAACAAACGCTTATTTAAATAAAATTTGTCTCTTATGACCAAATTTTTTTAACCCTAGTTCAGTTATGGTTTAGTGTCACATTTTTAATTAAATGGCTTGATTAACAAGTATTGCACCTTTATAAACACACAGTGTAATGGTCTTTGTTATCCAGGGCGTTACAAGCCACCTCCACACGACCTCCCGGAGATGGCTTAGGAGAATTACAATGAGAATGTCGACTACAACAGCGAAGATGACGGGTTCTATGAGGAGGATTATCCTCAGCCCATGGACGCGGAGGATCCGTTAGAGGTGGTGGCGCTCTGCGGCCAGGTGGCTTCCTAACAGCAACAACTTGAAGCCCAGGGGGGAATATCGCCGCCCTACAAAAGATGGTTAGCGCCATGAGAGCTACTCTAGCGGCCCAAGAGATGTGAGTGGACACCCATGGCAAAGTGACACCTAGGAAGCTGGCTGGCGTGCCACCTGCGCACATAGTCGGAGTACCACCTGTCAGTGCAGTGGACGTGCCTCCTGAGCATCCTGGTGGCGTGGCGCAAGTTTCGCCAGCTGGCATGCCACCTGCGCACCCAGCCGGAGCTGGAGCCCCATCTGCACCACAAGACTGTGCAAGGGAAAAGTAAACTAAGATCCTGATCAGGGACAGAAGAGAACTCATAGGGCTTCTGAGCCCATTCATCCCCTGAAGAGGGCCAATGATAACCAAGGGCGTGGAGCCCAAGGACACCACCAGGCCATTAGTGTTCGTAGGGCCCAGAGCATCCCGCCCAGGCACACTGTGACAGATCGTGTTAGGCTTGGAGGTGGTGACCTGCTGGCACCTCGCCAGCATCACAGAAGCCCTGGCCAGGGGCCAACTGGAGAAATGTCTCTGCCAATCGTGGGAGAAAAAGAAGTAGGATACCCCAAAGATGGTGGTTGCCACCAAGCACAACTAGAACTTTAAGTAAAAAGGGTTCAAATAACCAAAGTTTTGGTAGGCTTAACGTTTACATATCTTAGTATATATTTAATAAATTTCAGACCTAAATAACAAACCAAAAGGATTTTATGAACTTCCAAAGTTCACTAAAAAAATTGATTTTTCTCTAGGCAGTTTTGTTATATGGCTTTTGAAAATAGTTTTCACTAAGTAAAAAATGATTAATTTTAAATGAAATTTAGTAAGGAGCTTCTTGAAATAGCTAAGTTTATTTGTACAAAATTTGAAGATCATTTAAGCTATAATTCTTAAAATATAAATTTCTAAACTAGCTTACCTACAACTTAGTTTTGCAAAGTTCTTACTTAAGAAAAATAATGGAAATTATTCTTAGTATTTGACTAAAGGAATGCATTTTAGTTATAGTAATTATTAGTGTATGTTTAACCCACTAAATAAATTAAGATTAATCTGAATATTAGAAAGTTAACAATTTATGAATGCTTTATTTATTTGGTTTAAGAAAATTTAAAAAAGGGTCGAAAACCCAAATTTTACCAAAGCATAAATTTAAAATAATATTTTTAATTAAAAAATTAATTTTTATTCTGTTTATCCAAAAAACAGCTGTTGATGACGTGGCAAGGATTTTCGACACGTGGCTGACACGTAGCAGAGATACTGCTCACCCATCGACCAGAAATATTTCTACATGCGAAGATCAAGTTTTATATACGACCAGACTGGTCGTATACTCCGTTCATTTATGTAAAGATCTGTATAGTTGTAATGATATCCGAGAATATCTCTTCATTATGACTTGAAGATCCGTTTATTAAGGAAAGATATTATCATTTGATTCATGTAACCCTTCTTGAGCCTATAAATACACAAGAAATAGCTCAAGGAGGGGATCTTTTTTCTCTTTTTCTGAATCATATTACTAGTATCCATCGTTTGTATTGTTTTCTTCTTCTAAGGCCTGTGAAACTTAGGAACCCTAGTTCTTTGATCACACCTTTGGAGCTCAATACCAATAATAGTATCAAGTGGACGTAGGTTATTACCAATCACTGGGGCCGAACCACTATAATTCTCTGTGTTCTTTATTTTCCATTAGATTGTTTTCTCAAGCTCTATATTATTTTTCTGTCATTTTCTAGACTCTGTGTCGTTGACCAAAACGAGGATCAACATTCTGGTGCTTTCATTGAGAGCGTTGAACTCAAGAAGATCTAATAGCAAAAACTACCAAGAAGACTGGATAGGTTGCCGCTGCACCATTCCAGCCTCCTCCCCCAAATGTGGCTGAAGACGAACCTCATTTGGAGTTTGATGAGGAGGAGTTGGACTCTGAGACCCTGAAGACAACACTGGGGGTGTTGCAAGATGAGTTGGACAATCTGAGGGCCAATCAGGAGAATGCTGCCGAGATAATGGCGTCGCAGCAAAGGGAGATAGAGCGCCAGCGCCAGGAGTTGAGCGATCGGCAGGCAGAGATGGACCGTCGGTAGAGGGATGCCATGGCAGCCCTTGAAGTAGCCATCCAGCTGGCTAGGAATCAAGCTGCGCCAGCCTCGCAGCTTGATCAACCCCCAGCAAGTTCAAAATGCCAACTCTGCCAAATTTCGACGGGTATGGAGACCCGGTATCTCATGTCAACAAGTTTGAGATAGAAATAGACATTCAGAAAGTCTCTGAAGATGCTCGCCACAGGATCTTCCCAGCAACACTTTCTGATGCCGCCCAGGAGTGGTTCTTTAAGTTCCCTCCTGCAAGTATAGTATCCTGGGAGATGTTCGTGAAGGAATTTTACGGACAGTTCTACGCGGGTCGTGTGCACCCCACAGAGGCGAACCAACTGGTCAAGATACGCTAGAAAGAGGGGGAGCCCTTGAAGGATTACATTCAGTGCTTCATGCGAGCCGCAGCAGTAGCCAAGACTGTGGGCGATGAAGGCAAGATGATGGGCCTAACTGCTGGGGTTAGGCGCCATTCTCCCCTCTGGAGTAGCCTCAGAAAGCATGGGGTTAAAAGTACCCAGGAGTTTTTAGATAGAGCTGATCGGCACATCAAGCTCGAGGATGCGATTGCCAATGAAGGGAAATCGCCAGCAAAGGACAAGGGGCCCAAGGAAGAACCCACCAAAGCCGCCAACGGGTCTAAGCCCAATGGAAATGGCAAACACAACAAGAATGGAAATTGTAAGAATGAAGGAAAGCGGGCGAGCAACGAACCCTCGACCTCCGAGAGTAAGCGCCCGAAAGGTAATCGGTATGAACCGAAATTCACCAATTACACTGCCCTTGTTGAAAGCCAAGTCGAGGTCTACCAGGTGACCAGCTCGAGCGTGCCCTACAAACAACCCGCACCAATAAGGAAAGATATCTCCAAGAGAGATTCAACAAAGTTCTGTCGTTATCATAACGACTACGGGCACGACACCAATGAGTGTAACCAACTGAAGGAAGAAATTGAGTTCCTGATAAGACAAGGACATTTAAGAAGATATGTACGAGACGCGGGAGGTTCTCAGCGAGAGGCTCAAGGTGGCAACGAGTCGGCGCCTGCACGCCAACGCTCGCCACCTTTACAGCCAGCTCCCGTGGCAGGTACCCTACTCACCATCTGTGGAGGCCCACATCTTGCAAGAGATAGTGGGAAAGCGAAGGAACGATATGCTCGAACCCTATGCCACGACCAGGACATCGAGATGATGAGTGTCGAGGATTGTGCACCAAAAAAGGCTCGAATAGAGGAGGAACTGATCACCTTCTCTGACGACGACGCCCAGGATGTGCGATTCCCACACTCCGATCCGCTGGTCGTGGATGTACAAATCGCGAATAAGATGGTGAAAAGGGTGTTGGTCGATACAGGAAGTTCGGTCAACATCCTATATAAGTCCTCGCTGGAAAGGATGAAATTGTCCGTAAAGGACCTAGAGCCGTGCAACCAAACCATTTAAGGTTTTTCCAGAGAAGGGCTCGCCCCGGTAGGGTCAATCAGACTCCCAGTCACGGCAGGCATTGCACCTGCTAATAGGACAGTACTCACTACTTTCATAGTAGTTGATTGTCCTTCTGCGTACAATGCTGTGACAGGGAGTGTAATGCCCCAAATTTCCTAATAAGGTTTAGGACCTTGATTAGGAGGCCTGGAGGGCCATAATTGATTTATTATGATATTAAATGATTATATGCATGTTTATGTGAATTATATTATTATATGATAATAAATGCATGCATATGGGTGTATTTATAATTATAAGGGCATTTTGGAAATTTGGCCTGTTGAGGGCGTAATTGTGTATTTTCGTGCATGTGGGTGAGTTTTGGATGGTACCACATTATATGAGGATTTGTTCGAGCCTTTCGGCATGAGACGATCATGAAATGCAAGTGTTCGGCTTGGTCATAACGGGTTTAAGTTCGGGGCTCGGGTTGAGTCTCGGGGTGATTTTAATGATTAGAACATTACCGTGAATTAAAGCGTAATGGGACATAACTTATTGGTGTTGGAGAATATTGAGAATAGCGGGAATTTGAGGGTGTTAATTATGATTAACGAAATAGGTGCAAAAGGACGGTTTTGCCCTTGGTGACTGTTAAGGTTTTATTTTAGACTTAAGGGCATTTAGGTCTTTTCACCCTTAGAGATTGATATAAGCCATTAAGGCTGTAGAAAGAAGAGGAAAACAAAGTTCTCTTTCTCCTTCTTTCCCATTGGTTTTTCTCCTTCATTTCTCTTTGGATTTTCAAGCTTTGTTTGAGGAATCAAGCCAAGGAACCAAGTTGGGATAAGCTAGGGTAATGCTCCACCATTGAAGAGGATGTGTTGCTGAGATTGAGGTGAGTTTTTAGCCATTAGAACTCTTGGTTTTGCTCTGTTTTCTTAGCTGAGTTCCAACTGGTTTTTGGGTTGGAAAGTGGGGAATTGATTAGAGTTTTGGCTAGGGTTCATGGGGTTATGGTGCTTGGGGCATGTGAGGATAGTTTTCAGGTTCATTTGGGACTTAATTTTATGTTTGGAAGCTTTTGGTTTGAGTGAGAAATGGTGGAATCGAAGGAAGAGATTTCTGGGCTGTTGCTGGCAGAAGGTAGCGCTACAGCGCCCAGTATAGGGCGCTACAGCGCTACCTGCAGAGGAGGTTGGGCAGTTTTGGTTCTGTATTGAGCGCTGGGGTGCTAGGAGGGTAGTGCTGTAGCGCTACCCTGTTTCTTCATAACCCCGTTTTAAGTGTTTTTGGCTCGGGGTTTCAATCCTTAAGGCCCGGAATCGAATCTACTCACCGTGTGGGCATGTTTTGAGGTCCCGAGAGTGGGGTTTAGATCAAGACCCTATCTTTGTTAATTTTCATTAATCGGAGGTTATGTTTGGTTATGACTAGGTGACCACTAAAGGATTAAATGATCGATCATTCTCAAGGGTCGTTTAATTGTTGTTTCTCGCTCGAACCAAAGGTAAGAAAATTGCACCCCATATGTGACATGCATGGTTATTCTTGATGCATGTTGGATGTTTAACTGTGATATATGCGATGCATGAGGAACATGTGTTTAGGGCATGCCATGAATATTGAGTATGAGACTGATCAGAGCTTGAGTCTCTGTGTTTGTGCATGATCATAATGATGCTAGCAACTGTTAAGTAAGCATGCTGAGTGCCCTACTCTTGGATAATTGACATATGATACATATTGATAGCATTGCTTACTTGTGCATGGCACTGACTAGTTAGTCAGAATTGGCAAAGGTGTCAGTATCAACTGTGAAGTTGTGACTCATTAGTCAAGTTCGGCAGTGGTACTGGGCAGTGGTCACACAGTGCTGACTCATAAGTCAGGACGGTCTTAGCGTGTTCAACGCAAGCCAATAAAGATTAGATCTAATCGATATATGCATTAGATGACTCAAAGAGCATTAATGTTGGACCGACCTCAAGTTCGATGAATACTATAAGCGCTTGTCTAGCCAAAGGCTAGTCACTAAGAGCCACAGTGGCTATTTAGTCGCATGGCTGTGGGTGTTGAGCCCGTGAGACTTACCCATCAGTCTCTCATCTGTTTAAGTTAGTGACTACCCATCAGTCACTCATCTGGTTAGAGCCATTGCAGGAAAGCCTAGGTAACGGTTTCGTTACACGGCTATGGGCACCGGGCCCCATAGTGACTTGTTTGACAGTCACTCATTATGGTTTAACAGAACCTCAAAGTGATATTCACTCATCTGTTCAGAGCTGTAAGCTCTGTATGATCATTCCGATCATCATTTGCATGGCTTTGGGTGCTGAGCCCCGTAGTGACTTGTTTGTCAGTCACTCAGTATGGTTTACCAAAACCTCTAGTGTTAAACCACTCATTTGATTAGGATTGACTTGATAGTCATCCAGTCAGGAGGGCAGGATTTCTTATCCTTGATTCCCCAGTGTTATCTGAGTCCCTTTGCATGCTTGAATAAAGCTATGTTTGCTAGGCATGCCAGATATGATTTGATATCATGATATGATTTTTCATGAGCATGTTGAGTTTTCTTGCTGGGCTTCGGCTCACAGGTGCTATGTGGTGCAGGTAAAGGCAAAAGAAAGTTGGACCATCCTTGAGTTGAAGAGCTTAGGTGACGATGTGTACATATGCAGCTGCTCGATTGCCACGGCCGAGGTTTGAAGGAGAGGAACTAGGGATAAACCCTGTTTTGCCGCTTAGATCGCCTGGTTGTAAATATTTTGTTGTAATAAACCTTTAAATAATATTTTTGGGATCCCAATGTATATAGTAAACATTCTAATGAAACGTTACATCTTAACCAAAAAATTTAATCCCTAAACCGCTAATCATACTTAGTTACATGTTTTTGGCCAAATGACTAGATTAGCGAGTTTAGCACTGTTTGTAATGTGCACCGTAACGGTCCCTGGACGTTTTTGGCCAATTCTGGTCGACCTGCGAGCCGTCACTTCTATATGGAACCTCGCCATGAAATTCCCAATGGACGCAGGGGTAGGATGTGTGTTGGGAAACCAAAGGGAAGTGAGATAATGCTACAACGCCTCGATCACCAAAGCAAAGAAGAATGTATCGAGAGATGCCACCGGGAAGGAGTTGCAAATGGCAACTGATGTTCAAGCCCACTCAAGTGATAATCTCACCAAATAGGGCGTTGCCCAAAGTGAGGATAAAGACTTAGATCCTCGCTTTGGGGATTTTGAAGAAGAAGTGGGCCCCATCGAGAACCTTGAAGAGGTCCAACTCAATGAGGAAAATCCAACCAGAGTTGTGAAAGTCGATAAAAACTTAGAGACAACAACAAAACAAGCACTGGTGGAGTTCTTAAGGAGGAATCAGGATGTCTTTGCCTGGTTGCATAAAGACATGGTCGGGATAGATCCTGCAGTCATCAACCATGTCCTGAACATTGACAAAAGCTTTCCACCAATGCAACAAAAAAGAAGGCTGCTCGTCAAAAATAGATCAAAGGCCCTGAAAGAGGAAGTCAAGAAGCTGAAGGAGAATGGGTTCATCAGGGTGGTGTTTTATCCATCGTGGGTCTCTAATCCCGTACTCATGCCCAAGCCGAATGGCAAGTGGCATACGTGCGTGGATTTCACAGACCTAAATAAAGCCTGCCCCAAAGACTGTTTCCCACTCCCGAGGATCGACCAGCTGGTCGATGCCACTGCAGGACATGAGATCCTCTCATTCATGGATGCATACTCTGGGTATAATCAAATCAGTATGCATCCCCATGATGAGGATCACACTAGCTTTCGAACTGATACAAGGCTCTACTGTTATAAGGTGATGCCTTTCGGTTTGAAAAACGCTGGTGCGACTTACCAGAGACTCGTCAACCACATGTTTAAGGAGCTGATCAGTACAAACATGGAGGTTTACGTTGACGACATGCTGGTTAAGTCGAAGAAAGCAGAAGGGCATGTAAGGGATTTGTAGGAATGCTTCAATGTCCTGAATAAATATAGGATGAAGCTAAATCCCCTTAAATGCTCCTTCGGAGTAGGATCAGGGAAGTTCTTTGGGTTTATAGTTAACTCAAGAGGAATTGAAGCTAATCCCAAGAAAATAAAAGCCCTGATCGAGATGAAGTCGCCAGTAAAAATTAAGGATGTCCAAAGCCTGACCGGGAGGATTTCTGCTCTAAGAAGATTTATTTCAAAATCAACAGACAAGTGCGTCCCATTTTTCAATCTACTCAGAGGCAATAAGAAATTTGAATGGACAGATGAGTGCGGACAGGCCTTTCAAGCACTTAAAATACATATGGCGCAGCCACCCATCCTGTCAAAGCCGGTCGATAAAGAGACTTTGTTCATCTACCTGGAAATCACGGATTATGCTGCTAGTGTTGTTCTGGTAAGAGAAGAAGAAGGTGTGCAGAAGGCTATCTATTACGTAAGCAAAAGGCTGATCGGAGCAGAATTGAGGTATCCCCCCATCGAAAGGTTAGCCTACTGCTTAGTTTTGGCCTCTAGGAAGCTACGGCCTTACTTCCAAGCTCATCCGATTATTGTATTGACCGACCAACCTCTTTGGCAAGTCCTGCAAAAGCCAGAGATTGCCGGAAGATTACTAAAGTGGGCAGTCGAACTCGGCCAATTTGACATATCTTACCTTCCACGAGCAGTGATAAAAGGACAAGCCTTAGCTGACTTCATAGCCGAATTCACAGAGCCCGCGGGTGGCGAGCAGATTGAGGAGCCCAGCGAGCCTGAATGTCAAATCCAAGCACCCTCGTGGAAATTGTTCACTGACGGTTCATCTAACGAATCCCACGCAGGAGTAGGAGTGATATTGATAACGCCGGAAGGGCATATATTTCACTGTGCAATTAGATTTGACTTCACTGCTTCTAACAATGAGGCTGAATATGAAGCATTGCTCGCTGGACTACAATTAGCCAAGGATATGACCATAAAATCACTTGACATCTATAGTGATTCTTAACTGGTGGTGAACCAAGTCTTGGGAGAGTATCAGGCGCGAGGTTTGAAGATGGTTGCCTATCTGAACAAAGCGAAGGATCTGTTAGCCCAGTTCGACAGATACAGTCTCCAGCAAGTACCTCGCGATCAGAATTCCAATGCGGACGCTTTGGCGAAGTTGGCAAGTGAAAATGATGCTGATACTCTGAACATAGTGCCAGTCGAGTGACTATCAGTACCAAGCATCCAAGCAGCAGAAACCACTCTGGTCATCCAGATGGCGGATACAATGATGGCGCCATATATAGGGTATCTGTCAAGCAGCATGCTACCGGCGGACAGAAACAAAGCTTGGACCCTTCAGCGGCAAGCTGCTAGGTATATCCTGGTCGATGGAATCCTGTATCGAAGGGGATACTCACTGCCACTTCTCAGATGTGTTACAAAGGAGAAAGCCAAATGGTTAATGAAAGAGGTGCACAAAGGTTTTTGTGGGGACCACGCTGGGGGGCAAAGCCTGTAAAAAAAGATTCTAAGGAAGGGATATTTTTGGCCAACCATGAATGAAGACTCAATAGAGTTCGTGGGAAGATGTGACAAGTGTCAGATATTTTCTAAAATCCCACGAGCAGCTCCCAACGAGTTAAAACAGATGCAGAGTCCATGGTCCTTCGCGGTTTGGGGAATAGATCTAATCAGATCTTTGCCTACACGAAAAAGTGGTGTAAAGTACGCAGTGGTTGCCGTCGACTACTTCACCAAATGGGCCGAAGGTGAGCCACTCGCGACCATAACGACCAAAAAAGTGCTTGACTTCGTAGTAAAAAACATCATCTGTCGCTATGGATTACCAAAGAAGATAGTCTCAGATAATGGCACCCAGTTTGACAGTGATCTATTCATGGACTTCTGCAAACGTCATGATATTGTCAAAAGCTTTTCTTCAGTCACTCATCCCCAGGCGAATGGGCAAGTCGAAGCAGTTAACAAAACGCTGAAGGATACCCTAAAGAAAAGAGTTGAAGAAGCTAAGGGAGCATGGCCAGAGCAGTTTTCTGAAGTCCTTTGGTCGTACAGAACTTCCCACCCAACAACAATAGGTCATACCCCATTTTCTTTAGCATATGGGTATGAAGCCATGTTGCCTGTCGAGTTGGATCCACCCTCGCATCGCAGAATAACATACGACCAACATTTTAACAGCCAGCTAGTGATGGAATCCTTGGACTCGATTGATGAAAGGCGTGAATAAGACCAGCTCCGAGTAGCTGCATACCAGCAGAAGGTCGCCCGGTATTTCAACTCTAAAGTGCAAGAGAGAAAATTCAATGTTGGAGACCTTGTGCTCCGAAAAGTTTTCCTTAACACCCGCGACCAAGCTGCTGGAGTACTCGGGCCAAATTGGGAAGGGCCTTACCAGATTGATGAATTCCTTCACCCAGGCACTTATAAACTTGCCCGCTTAAACGGAGATCTCGTTCCTCGCTATTGGAATGGAGAACACTTGCGCAAGTATTACCAATGAACAATTCTTCTTAAAGAATTGGCTTGTATAAATTTTACTTTTTACAAGTTTCGGAAAAATGTAAGATCTTATTGATCACTCATAAAGACATGTTTAGTCCATTTATTACAAGAAATAAAAGGGACTGCGCTCAGCCAGTCATTTCTTGCCAACTATTGTATTTATTACAAGTATTTGCTCATTACGTGTGTTGTTTTGCTGTATTATAATGCTAATCATATTGCTATGAGCAGTAATGTTCGAGCAGGTTCTAGTCAAGGCAAGTGGCCAAGGACCTAAAGCTCCCCGATCACTTGGGGGGCATACAAGGTACAATTAAGCAAAGAATATCGTTAAAAGGTATGTAAACACATGAGCAAAATAAGTGAAAGCATGCTAGGGCACTTAGAGTATTTTTCAAAATTTTGTTATTTTGTAAAATCAAACCAAAGTGCTATGCTAAGTTCGGTCATGCAAAAAAATGTTACAATAATATGCAAATATATTATAATATCAAAACGAATCCTTTTACACCGCAAGCAGTAACTGCTTGGATGTAATTGTTCAAGTAAAAGTAAAAGCTGCCCATGCAGCAAACCAAAAAATTATATTGTTTTTACATCACGACCCATAGGTTGTGTAGTTAAAAAAGAAAAAAAAACATAAAAAGAAAAGACTGAGAAGCTCAAGGATTTTGAGGAGCGGGAGGATCTTGGGGAAGGTTCTGGTCGACAGCACCCGCAGCCTCGTTGTCTACCCCATCCATCCCAGCGGCCAGTGAGATTTCAGGGGAAGCAGGGACCCTTGATCTTTCTTCCTCAGCCAACTGAGCAGCGCAGCGAGCAAGCTCTGCATCTCTCGCATTCTCGGGAAGGTAGTCGAAGTTGGCACCCTGATTGTGCTTCCAGAAGTCATAGAAGCATCGGAGAATGGCATTCTTGTACCATTCCAAGTTTCCCGCATTGGCCTTCTCCAACTCTTCAACCCGGTCCTCCAGAGTTGTGGTCTCCTGCCTGCTCGCGGCCAAATCCACCTCGAGCTGTTGGGCCATGCGATAGTTAAAGCGGTTGGACTCCTTGAATTGGTCCCTCTGCTTGCGAACTTTCTCCAGAGACCTCTGCTTCTCCTCCAACTCCTTAGCCAGTTGGGCCTTTTCCTCAGCTACCACGGCTAGCTGATCAGCATGTTTAGCCTCAGCAGCTTTGAGTTCATCCTCGTGCCGTTGCTCCGAAGTTCTCGCCTGCTCGATGACGGCACCCAAGCGGATTCGGCCGGCAGTAATGGTCAGCATGGCCTGCAGTCAGAACATAAGTTATACAAATAATAAACTAAAGAAGACCTGTTTCCACAGAAAGAGATGACTTACACTGGTGAACTCATTTAGGGCACAGTTCAGGATCGGGTCAACTCCCATCATCTCCGTAGCAGCCATTGCCTCTCGGTAGCGGTCGTGCTTCACAATCTTGGCGATCCTCTCCTTGATCAGTTTAAAGGCGCGACCAACCATCTTGCCCCCGGTTGAAGTAGGATCAGCCTGCTGAGGTTGGTCGATCGGGGCCGCAGGAGGATGAGTCGATGCGGCCGGAGCACAAGGAGTCTGCTGCTCGTGGGGAGAGGGTGGAGTCGTGGTGGCAGAGGGCCTATCCTCCAAAGGGCCTGTGTTCCGAGCCTTCTTCGCCTGAGGTGCTTTGCTGCTCTCCCCATGGTGTCTCTTGCTGGTTTTCTTCTTGCTCGGGGGAGCCGCGGCAGCCTCTGGAGTGCTGTAGATGTCGAACACGTTGACGGATTCCATGTCTGAAAAAGAAGAACAAAGTTGAACAGTGAGATAGCATGAATGACCAAGTACATTACATCAGAAAAAGAAGAAGAAAAAAGGATTGCAAAGTCAAATACCCGAGCTATTATTACTGGTCGCTATCCTATAGACTCTACTAGTCTTATACTCACTCTTTGACATGAAGAAGTCTAGACCTAAATGTGGAGCATATTTAAAATTTCCGTCCCCGTCGAATAGATGACAGGGAATTGGCAAATTTTCTAAAAGAGAAATAACTGTACCATTATCATCCGACGAATCGTTAGAGAGTTCGACAGGCTCGGTGGCCTTCTTTTTTCCTTCCCCCGGTGGGGCCTCGGGCCTCACTGGCGGGGGAGTGCCAGCAGGTTCCTTGATAGTGACCCCAGTCGGTCTCCTTCGTGGAGGTGACGCTGGAGGTTGCTGCTCGGGTTCCTCCTCGGCAAAGGCACTCCCTGTTGAGGGCACCCTCGTGTCCGATTGATGGGCCAAGAGGCCAACCAACCTAAGGTTAGCCTCCGTAACCAGATGCTTGACGCTCTTTTCTGCGTCAGTCATGCTGGCTAGGAGCACTGATCTCAACTCCATGTCTGGAGTTGGGTCTGGTCGCAGCCATGGGCCTGGAAGACATTAACAGTTTAAGAAAATATGGAGGGGAACGCTAATTGAAGAAGTAAAAGCTAGTGATACGAAATTTTTACCTCCTTGTGCGAAGGCCAGGTTGTTTGCGATCATGTCAGTTGTGAGAAAGTACTCCTGATAGTACCTCCCCACATTTGAGATGTGGGTTGTGTCAGTCAGGAAAGTGTGCCCGGTTTCCTGATGACAGAAGTGAAAAAACCCCGTGCCTTCTTGGTTGGGGTTGGATTTGAGGTCGAACAGGTAGTTGACCTCGTGAGGCATTGTCACGGGCCATTTCTTTTGGCTGTACATGATATAGAGTGTAGCGAGCATCCTATATCCGTTTGGAATTATTTGAAAGGGGGCAACTCCAAAATAGTTGGCCACCCCCTGAAAAAATGAGTGAAGAGGCAAGGTAGCCCCCGCCTCGATATGAACCCTCGACCAGGCGCTAAAGACGCCTCCAGGCAGATTCACCCTTTGGTCTTGGTTGGGTCTGACTAGGGTCACCCCTGTGAGATCGTATTTCCTTATATGATTGGCGATCATCCTGATCATCACTCTGCTCTCAGGGACTAAGTGCCACTCAACATTTGGCTGAATGGCATGTCGGGGTCGGGCATGTCTTTGGATGTTGGGGTCGGGAGAATTTTTTTCTCGACCACTAGTTGAGGGAGCGTCAGCCGAAGGAGCAGGCTGATGAGAAGGATAAGAAGTTCTCCTTTTCTAGGCTTTGGTTTTGGTGCGAGCCATATTTTGAGTCAAGACAGGGGAAGTGTTTGGATTGGTACGAGAAAATGGGATTTCGGGTATCAATGACGAGAGTTGTTCTTTGTCCTCGAGTAGTTGAGCTAGCAGGTCGTCGTCGATGGGTCTTTCTCCTCCCCATGGATCTTGCATGTAAACTGCAAACAGAGAAAGGAGGAGATAAGTCGCACAGCCTGGGAGCTTATGTTGAAAGTTGGAATAATGTTGCTCGCGTCTACGACCAGCAGCATTCTAACCAAAACACTAAGTTTTATGCGAACAGTTTGAAAAACGGATCAAAAAGTGAAAGTAAAAAGTTTTTCTGGAAAAAGCTTTTTCAACTCCAAAGGGGCGGGAAAAACCCAGTTTTTCAACTAGCCTAAAAATCGAATCTTTACTTCGATTTTACGCCCTAAACCTATGATCCTCACTATCAAACTGATTCCTAACTTCTATGTAGCAAACTACACTACCCTATTAAGCATCAAACGTTATACATAAAATCCTCACGAATTTTTACCCAAGAACAAAAAGTTTCAGAACTCAAAAGCAGTATGCATGGCATCTCAAAGGGTTTAAAAGTCGAAGAAATTTACCTGGATGAAGGTTGGAGGTTCTGAAATGGAATGACTTTGGGCGTGCAGACAAAGGACCCTTAGCAAAGCGTCGGAAGACCTTCGAAGTTTTGAGCTCTGAGATGAAGTTCTTGAGAGTTCTTGGCAAGAAAATGGCAAGTAAAAAGTTAAAAAGTAAATGTGAGGATTATTTATAAAAGCTGAGATATGTTGAAAAGGGTAATCATGAGTTACCTTTTTAAAGGCACGGGGGAGTGTAACAGCCGTCGGAAAGGTTACTTGGAAACCGAAAATGCATGATTGGACGTGATTAGGTCATAATTTTCGAGAACGCACGAGAGGCTCTGACAGATTTCGTGGGGCATACGAAAGGTTAGTTTTCTAAGTTTACATATTGCTAGTCGCAATAAATAAACTTGGGGGCAAATGTTTATCCAAAAAATAGCTGTTGATGATGTGGTAAGGATTTTCGACACGTGGCTGACACGTAGCAGAGATACTGCTCGCCCATCGACCAGAAATATTTCTACATGCGAAGATCAAGTTTTATATATGACCAGACTGGTCGTATACTCCGTTCATTTATGTAAAGATTTGTACAGTTGTAATGATATCCGAGAATATCCCTTCATTATGACTTGAAGATCCATTTATTAAGGAAAGATATTATCATTTGATTCATGTAACCCTTCTTGAGCCTATAAATACACAAGAAATAGCTCAAGGAGGGGATCTTTTTTCTCTTTTTCCGAATCATATTACTATTATCCATCGTTTATATTGTTTTCTTCTTCTAAGGTCTGTGAAACTCAGGAACCCTAGTTCTTTGATCACACCTTTGGAGCTCAATACCAATAATAGTATCAAGTGGACGTAGGTTATTACCAATCACTGGGGCCGAACCACTATAATTCTCTGTGTTCTTTATTTTCCATTAGATTGTTTTCTCAAGCTCTATATTATTTTTCTGTCGTTTTCTAGACCCCGTGTCGTTGACCAAAACGAGGGTCAACATATTCCAATCCCTCTTAATTTACCAAAAACTAATCAAAATTTATTATAATTATTTCTTAATTGTTTTAATTCAACTTAATTACCAAAGTTTATAATTAAGGTGATTTTATTAGAAAATATGTGATTTGTTTGGTAAAAATCATAGGAATGATAAAATCAGTTACGCTTGAAAGCTTCTAAAACTAAGTTTTTTCCAACTAGGATCGATAGTGAGAATGGAGTGGGAAATTTGGTAAAAGACCGATTTTCAAATAACTAGACTTGTTAAGAGAAGTTTTTTTGAAAGTTTTAAATGTCGCTTTATGCAGATTTTATTACCGCAAGCGTACGACATTGTTATAGTATGATTTTAATTGAAAAGGATGTCGAACCCACAAGGATTGATTTATTAATTCTGCTAATTACTAAACTTTTAAGCCTTTACTTTTAATTAGAGAAACTGAAAATTAGAATGTTTAACAATATAAATAAAATAAGAACCGTTGATGCGATTTTTCGCCAATAGTAGTTTAAGAAATCTAAAAAAAGATGATTATACTTTTGTAAACCGTAAAAAAAGAACACAAGGATTTTTTATGTGGTTCAGTGTATAAAATCCACCTAGTCCACGAATCTATATTATTTTGTTTATGAACTCTTGGAGAAATTTTTTAAGACAATTTCTACAGAGTTTTTGCATACAAATTTTGGTCCCTTTTACTGTCAATTCCCCCTGTATTTATAGGGGGTTGATGGGAAATTTTGGGTAACCATACACTACTTGGTAACTTCCAAAATACATTCTCTTGATATCAAGCATTTATTGGATAATGATTACAAGTAGTAATTGCGTATAAAGAATCTCTGAGTCTGTGGGGATTCACCCTTATTCTGTGAGTTGAATGTATTCCTCAAACTGGAGGTTATACGCCAGGGAAATCTGACCCGAGTAATGCTTGAAGACCGATGGGGGCATTCTAGACATTGTGTTATTTGATCTCTATCACAGGCATTTAGGGCGATCTGGAAGATCTCATGATAGCTCAACTCGATGATGTAATATCGAGCTATTTGATCTAGAGTTATTGAAATGTCTTTAGAGTCTTGTAACCTTCATCTATTACTTGACATTTGTACCTCAGATAAGACGATTTAGCTCGTATTTTTAGGTTACAACATTTGCCCCCAAGTCCCTGCTCGTGTATGATGTCACTCTTGACAGTCTCAGTAGTGGCTTTTCTACTTCCGTTGTGGGAAAACATGCCTACCTACCCACTTGAGTGTAGGACAAATGTCTGTTTTTTATAGGCGTCTGTCCGGGTTTCGAGTACTGTGACAATTGTCTTGTCAACTATTTTTCCGCTGTTTGGTTCATTTAATCTTAGCCCTTAGATCTCAAACTGTTTTGATCGTGTGGCTCAAATTTTTCCTTGAAATTTACGTATATATAGGAGTGCAAAATATGATTCTTCACCACCTTTTCATTCAAATTTCCTTTTTTTTTTCTATCTTTCCTAAAACCCTCGAGTTCTCAGTGCTCTTTGGTGATTTCTTCCCAAAAATTCATCTACAATCTCGACTTTCCCTACCCTTCCAAACTTCGATGAAGAACCAACTCATAAGTATGTATTTTTTTCTCTGCTTTAAACTTCTTCTACACGTTTATGTAGTGTCCTGAAATTTTTACTTAGCTAGATAGTAGTAGTAGTTAGTATTAGTTTGTAATATGTTAGTTTCTGTGGATTTTGGTTCAAGCCGAGACTTAGTTGGAAACTCATAGCAATAGTTATGGATTTTATAAGTTTAACCTATAGTATAGAAATAGTAATTATAACATAAGGTTTGATTAATATTGCTGGTCTTAGAAATATTATTTATTATAACCTAAGGTTTAGATAGAATTATTAGGAATGTGACACTTGTCATAATCATGTTTATTAAGGATTTAAGTATTTTTATGAATAGTTTAAATAAAAGAAAGATCTAGAAGCTCTAGAACCTTCCAGCAGCTGTTAGGATCACATTTTGACTCAGTCAAAGTTTTTTAATCAATTCAAAATAAGTTGAAAAAGTGCAAATACGTGTTTGATATATCAACGTATGCCGATATATCGCAGCTATAGGGACCGATATATCGCCTACAGGAGATACGGAAAACACATTGACTTTGCATGAATGAACGAACGGGGCTCAGGATATAGGTATAGGTGATATATCACCTAGGGTAGGCGATATATCGCCCCTGGCATATATTTTTGGAAGCTTGAAGTTTTTAAATTTAAAAACAGCCTTAACCACTTGGACCTGCCCTTGAACGATTTTGACCGAGTTCTGGGCATCTGCTGAACGAAAATTCAAATCTTTTTCATTTTATATTCATTTATTTATTCATTCTAAAAGGGGTTAGTTTCACTCCTTGAACTCTATAAATAGGACCTAGTACTCAGCCATTTCATTCATCATTCAAGCATTGTTCAGAGCCTCCAAGCTGCTAAGTTTACTATAGAGAGAAACACTTGGGTTTTGGGATAAAAGCCTTTCCAGTCTAAGCTTTTCTAAACACTTGGGAAGTAAGATATAGAGTTATTTTGGTATCGAGGTATAGATCAAGTCATAAGATCATTCAAGGTATTCCTATCCTTAAGTTTAGTTCTTCATAGTTCTTTTATTCCATTTTCTTTCAGATCCTAATACTTGTTTATGATTCTTGGTTAGGTGTATAAGTTCCTTGAACATAAGTTTCTACTTGGATGGTTTAGTTCTCTTTCTCATCTCTTTTCTTTAGAAGCTCACGATTCTTACTGTTGGTTTTAGGAGTGTTCCAAAATCTTGTTCTTGTCTCCATATCCCAATTTTTGGTAAGGAAAATAGGTTAAAATATATGTGTTTATATGTTTATGTTATGATATGTTTTATGTTTTATGCTATAATACGTATAAATATGTTTTGTAGTCACTTGGGGCTTATAGTTGCTTAGATAGCAAACCCCAAGAATTTTTATCATTTTCATGGTTAGAGTTATGATTTAACCTACCTCGATTAGTAGACAGAGGACCTAGATGGTTTTATCACATACCATGTTAATGAGTTAATGACCATTAATATTGTAGTCCTATATGATATACGTTTTTATAGTCATATGTTTTATAGTATATGTTTATGATATAGTCTTATGTTATGATTTATGATATATGTTGTTAGTAGATTTTCCTTGCTGGGCATTAGGCCCATTCCTTTCTTTTGAGCTTGATGCAGGAAAATGAACATGGAAGGAGGGAAAGATTCGTGGCAGCTTGACAAGTGTGTTGAGGATGAATGGACTGAGTGGACTGCTGGAAGATCAAGGATGAAGTCTTTTGTTTTATGTCTTTATGTATTTTTGCACCTAGTTTTTTTTATTAAAGTTATGATGTTTATTTTTATGTTTTTATGTACTAAACAATGGGGACCCATACCGTATTTTATATTCCATACTTTACTTTGTATTTGGCACAATGTTTTGGGTTTCAAATAAAGTTATGTTAATTCTTATATATGTATTCAAATTAGTAGTTATGGTTAGTAGTTTTTAATCGTCCGAAGTCTAGAATTAGTCGGGTCATTACAGTTTATGTACATGTTTTTGAAGTTTTCTAGTTCTTTTTTATTTTATTTTGGTTCTGTATGCGTTTTGGTTTGGGTTTTGGTACGCCGAGGTAGATAAGCCACTTATAGGACCAAAAACGATAGAATGTAAGGCACAAAATAGGAAACTTTCTATGTTTTTTCTGGGTTTTGAGGTTGAATGGATAGTGATTTAGGCCAAATTTTAAGGGTTTCAGGTCTGAAATGTGATAGCTTATGGGGCACGGTTCTGGGGTGGTTTTGCATTAAAATCGCATTTCAAAACCATTACTCTGATACACGATTTTTGAGGTGACAGTACTTCTTGAGATTAGGGCGCATGAATTAGGGGCACGCATGGATCATTTATTAGGGTTATAGATCTTTATCCATGAATAAAAATGAAAAAAGAAGAACCCAATTTTCTTATTTCTTATTGAAAATGCCAAATATGAACTTGATTGCATTATTGATGGCATTCTCATTGATGAATGATTTATCAAATATTTTTAGCAAATGGTCAAATTCCTCAGTTGCTCTTAGGTTTGAGTAAAGTGTTATATTCTCCTACTATTATATAAATGATCCACTAACAAGGCTTTCCATGTAGTGAATTCCTAGTAAAAGATAAAAACTATGACATTATACTATGCTTTATAGCTTAAATTTATAGTTTAAAGAGACATGGTCTAGATTTTAAGCCTAGTGGTTTAAATTTTAAATTTTTTTGGTTTAGATTTTAAACGTTATGCTTTTTGGTGATAGAGGACTTAAAAGCCTGAATGCGTCTCTCAAAAAGATAAGTTTTTTCCATCTCTAACCCTGTGATTCAAGGTTTCTTCTTCAAAAGCCTCTTCAATCATATTACAAGTTGGCAAGAAATCAACCTTATTTCTAGAGCATGTCATATATCCCAATTCCCAATCTTTAGAATCACAAGACTCCAAAACATATGCATTTATACTAAAGCTCCTAGAGCAACGATTTGTCATTTTCAGAATGCATGTGGTTCCTTAGTGATGCCCCTCCTGCATCAGAGGATGTACACGGATTGTGTTGAAACTCTCTGTCTTGTTTCTCTTCTGAAGCAATTTTATTCTGAAGCTGAACTACAGGTCTAGAACGATTGAGATTGTCAGGGAATGTTTCTTCTGATCTTTGGTCAACTCCCCTATTGTTAGAATCAGAATTCTTCAACCAAACTATATGTATATTCTTTAGTTTGTCTGATGTCTTGATGATGATGATGTTAATCCTGTGCTCTCGAAATTAATTTTTGATGAATTATTTAATTGTTTATTTATCTATCTAGTTAAAATAAAAGACTATTCAAATCTTTAAAATCCAGTTGCATTTAAGCTGCTGATTTTTGTCTTAATCTGATGATATTGATTGTTATACCGTTTGTATTTGTGAAAAGTTAGTAGACAAAATTTCCACAGGAGAACAAATCTCATCTTAATTTCATGACTTCATTTTCTTTTTTCATTACCTATAAATTAGATAACTTATATATGGTTCATGTGGTTATCACATATGTTCTTGATATCATGATGATTTATGAGTTTGACCTCTTTTATATTTCCATTTTATTATTTTGAATGAGAGTTTTATAGAGTTGGGATGGTTCATGTGCTATGTGTATATTTTGAATGTTTTTATATGCACTCTGTCTTTGATGGAATTTCTCAAATCACCTTTGTGTTTGCAAAATGAGAAACAGAATAGGAATCTTATTGCATATTTTTTTTGTTCTTCTTTCTTATGTGTTGCTTTGCTTCGTCTATATGGGGAAATTTAGAGGGGCATAAGATAATAAAAAATCCTAATCGTTTTTAAGCTGGGACAAAGATTTTTTCCATGAAAACTTGACTTTTAATCAAACGCGAAATTTGATGCAAGTAAAAAATTCTCATCAATTTGGATGTATTGTGTTATCCCCAAAATTTTGTTCAATGATGTGGCAATTGGATGGACAAGTGGCAGGGCATGGTCAATAAATGACACATTAATAGTCAATAAATGTGTTATTTAAAGAGGTGAAAAGGTTGAGAATTGACCTGAGGAGTTGTGATATTACTGGTCAGGAATAAGTTTAGCCGACCGGTGGTGTGCCATGCCCGACCAGTGGTGTGATTTGCCATGCCCGACCGGTGGTGTGATTTGCCATGCCTGACCAGTGGTGTGATTTTCCATGCCTGAGCGGTGGTGTGCCATGCTCGACTAGTGGTGTGATTTTCCATGCCCGACCGGTGGTGTGCCATGCCCGACTAGTGGTGTGATTTTCCATGCCCAACCGGTGGTGTGCCATGCCCGATCAGTAGTGTGATTTGGCCAACCGGTGAGTTGTCTTGGCCGACCAGTCACTTCGGGGATGGATTCGGTTGGTCGACGAATCAGAATCTGAGAAGTCACTGTCTAGTGACTCTTGAGTAAAGCCTCAGTAATTACTTCAACTCGAATCATTCGCTACTGCCGCGGGAATCTCTCAGATATCCCGAAATAATAGCTATATTGTTGTAATTTGAATTTATTTATATTTTATTAATTAAAGTTGGTTGGAACAACCAAGGACCCTATCAAAGGGATATTACTCACATACGATCCATGAGCCTATAAATTAGAGGTTCATGGCATCATTTGGGGGGGGGTGGAGATCTGAAGATTGAAAAAGAAAGCTCTCTAGTTTTGAGACTTTGGGACCATTACTTGGGGTATTCTGGGAGCATTTTCTGAGAGTTCAGAGAGAGAAACACTGTATTTTCCTACTTATACTTGAGAAACTCAGTTGACCAAGTGTAGCGTCCCAAGTTTGCTAATAAGACTTGGGCCTTGATTAGCGTGCCTGGAGGGCAATAAGTGATTTATTATTATTATATGTGACTTTGATGAGTATGTGATTAGAAATGCATGTTTAGGTGAATTGAATATGCATGTGGGCCCCGTTTGGTTATTAGGGGCATGTTTGTAATTTTAGCCCGTTGAGGGCATAAATGCAATATATGTGATATATTTGTGATGCACGATCCGAGACAGTCCTAGGGATTTAGCTAGAAAGTCACAACGGGGTCAAATACCCAGCTCGGGAGGAGCTTAGGGGTATTTTGGGGATATTATAATGTGTTAGGGAATTATTTAATAGCGGATAGTAATTAAGTAATGGTAGGGATATGTCGGGATTAATAAGGATTTATTAGAGTACTCGGGGACTTAGCGAGGAATGGCAAATGACTGAAATGCCCTTGATCTCATTAAAGGGTTAAGGTTAGGCTTAGGGGCAATTGAGTCTTTTTAGCTAATGGTTATATGCTTACAAGCTTAGGAATGTACTGGAATCCAGAAAAGATAAGGCATAACTCAGTTTTGGCTTCCCTTTCTCTCTCCACCGATTATCTCTTTCTCTCTTGGGGTGTTGAAGCTTTGAAGAAAATCTTAAGGACTTGGGCTGAGGTTTTGGTGATTTACATGCTTGTGGATTGAGGGGTTAGAGCTAGGAGGAGATTTGGAGTTGGCCAAGTCGAAATCATCAGCAGAGGTAAGGATCTAAGCTTGAGATCTGTTTAATTTTCCTCTGTATTGTTGAAGTTTGAGGGGTTAAAGCTTAGATAATTGAACTTGAGTTATAGTAGGATTTTGGTTGGTTTCTCTGGGCTTATGTGCTGCTTAAAGTGTATTAGGATGATTATGAGACTCAATTCTGTTGTTGGGGTGCATTTGGGATGATTTCCAGGGGAGTTAGCTTGTGAAAATTGCATGGAATTTCTGGGTTTCGGGGTTGAGCCGCGACCCTGTTCATCAGCGCCGGGGCCCGCTTGAGTTTATAGGCTAGTGGGGGTTCGGGAAATTTCCCAGGCACTGCGGCGCAAGGTTTGGGCGCCGCGGCCCTAGGCTGGCAGATGTGAGGCATTTTTGCCTTTGTTTTGGGGTGCGCTGCGGCGCTTAAAGGAGGTTGGGCTGCGGACCAAAAGTGGATTTTTTTGGCAAAATGAGGGATTTTACCTCGGGATCTTGAACGTTAAGGCCCGGGAAGGTTTCTACTACCCAATTTGGTAGAAACCAAGGTCCCAGAGGTTAGAATTATGTCTCAAAACTATTTAATGGATTAGAACGTGAGGGTTAATTATTATTCATGTGTTGTGACTAGGATTTCTCTTCAAGGCTCGGGTTAAAGGGTTGTGCTCATGATTGCGGTGCTCGAGTAGCTTGGGACACAGGTAAGAAAATTGTTGTGCCCGTAGAGCAGGGCGAGGCCCTATCGTTTGCATTGCGGGGCACGACCCTATTTGATTGTGTTGCAGGGTGTAGCCCCATTGATTGTGCTTATGTATGTTTAAGTATTTGTTTACTTATGCTATATGTGCATATATGTGACTGAACGACATGAGCCGGGAATGGCAAGGGCCAAGAACGGCGAGGGATGGGGATGGTGAAGGCCAAGAACGGCAAGGCCGAGTACAGCAAGGGGCCGGGAGCAACGTTTAGCACGCGGAGTGCGAGTTTCCAAGGCGAGATCCTATAGGATACCTGGGATATCCTTACGGTGTAGACTGCAAACCAAGGGCCTGGTAAAGTGCCTGAGATGGCATGGTCGTATGTGTTTAGCCTATTGGCAGCTTGAATATATGTTGAATGATAAATATGTATATGTTATATGCTTGTGAGGGTTTTCTTGCTGGGCTTCGGCTCACAGGTGCTCTATGGTGCAGGTAAGGGTAAGGGGAAAGTCGACCAACCATGAGTACGAAGAGCGTGAAGCGGCACATACATGTTTGGCCTGCCTGACTGCCACGGCCAGGGGTATTTTGGGAGATGGTTGTACTAAACCTAGATTTTGTCGTTTAGCCGACTTTAGTTATATTTTTTAGTCGTAAATATTTCTAAACAATATTTTGGGATCCCAAATGTTAAATGCTTTATGTTTTTCAATGAATGGAATTATTTTCAAAATATAAGACTCTGTTTATGGTTTAATTACACTTTTTCCTTAAAACCTCGATTAGTGAGTTAATTGCACGTTTTGAACTCACTTAGTAATGACTCTAAGGAAGTAGGGCGTTACACCAAGGTTCATCTGATCTTAAGTATAGGTTAAATATATCAGAACTCTAAGTGGATTAGGCTATTACCAACAAATTGAGGCTGAACCACTATAAAAATTACTTGTGTTATTTACTTTCTATTCAAGATTATTGTCGTTTTTGTGTCTACTCGAAGTTGGCCAAAATCGTGGTCAACATATTGTTATTCCATTATTTTTCTTGGATACACAATTTCTTTTGGACACTAAAATTTTCTTTGGGGAATGTAGAGGTTGATGGTTTGTTTCATATATATGGCTCATACTCTTTATGGTTAACAAACAATGGTTGGAATTGAAGGTGAATTTAAAGGGAAGAGTTGGTTTCTTCAGTTTAAATATTTTGAATTAGGGGTTTTTGTTCTTGCTAGCAAGGTGGCTTTATTTTTATAAGTTTTTTTTAGTTTTGCTTATGTCAAGAGATAAATTTGTATCTGTCTGTGTTTTCTTTATTAGAGCTTTAAGTGTTAGATTTAAATTTTAAGGAATTATGGTTTAGATTTTAAATATTATGCTTTGTGGTTTAAATTTATAGTGTAATGAGACATGATTTAGATTTTAAACCTAGTGGTTTAAATTTTAAGGCTTGCTGTTTAATTATTAAGAAGTTCTAGTTTAGATTTTAAATTTTAAGACTTGATTGAAAATGCATAAGCATGAATTCCATCTTTATTTCTTGTAGTATTGTAACTGCTTCACCCTGAGCTTCATGCTTTGTAGATATATTAGTCCTCCTAGTTCTTCCTTGCTCATATATATGGTGGTCACAGTTTGTTTCCAGATGAGTTCTATGTTGTGAAGAACCTTTTACAGTGATGAAAACATAACCTTTTTAAATGAATTCTCTATGTTGTGGAACTTACAGGTTGTAGCTCTTGTGCTTTATTTATTCTCTTTTTCAGAGTCTGCATTAGTAACACTATCTCTTTTCCTTTCTTTTTTGCATATTTCATTTTTTTATTCAATTGAGTTTGGTTGGTTTTTATTTTTTCTTTGTTTCGATGATTTCAAGACTATTTATCTACCGAGTTTGGTATTTGATAGGGGATTATTTTGTTTGGTAGGTTTATATTTTGATCCATGTTATACAGAAATGCCTTTAAAATCTTAGTAGAAAAAAAAAAAAAGTTTTATGGTCATTTGCCTTTTGGGGATTTTAATAGGCCATTACAGATAGATTCCCAATAATTGAAGCTTTCAACTAAAAGTTTGATATAATCAATTTAAACCATTAGGGTTAAAATTAAACTACTAGGATAAACTTTAAACCACTAAGCTTAGATGGCTTTAAATTTAAACTCCTAGGCTTAAATGAATTAAAATTTAAATGACTTAAAATTAAACCACAAGACTTAAGATTTAAACTACTAGGCTGAAAGTTTAAACCACTGAACTTAAAATTTACAATACTAGTCTTAAAACTTAAACCACTAGGGTTACAATTTAAACTCCTAGGCTTAAATTATAAAGCAAGTGTCTTTAAACTATAATTTTAAATTATATAGCATAATTTATAAAATGTAAACCAAAATCTTTACAAATTTAAATCACAAGACTTTAGATTTAAATTACTAGACTTAAAATTTAAGTCATGAGCCTTAAATGTTTAAAATTTGATCCTCAAGGCTTAATTAACATCAAATTTTATCCAAAATCACATTTAAACCCCAAGTTTTAGATAGCTTAAATTGTATTATTTTAGCTTGCAAAACATATATCGATTCAACAATTTTGTAGATGCCTCCTGATCGCTGCGGCACTATTCATGTAGTGTTGCAGCATGCCCGCAACAAATATGTTATTGTCTCCTGAGCGCCACGCGCCTGAAGCAGATATCCCCTGTTCTGAGAGCCGCAGCGCGCCCGAAGCACATACGTTACTATCTCCTGAGCGCCACAACGCTATATTTGTTGTGCTGCGGCGCAATACCCTAGTTTTCCAACTTATACTAACGATTCCAAAATCCTATTTGAAAATCATTATATATTTTTTGTTTAAAATATGAAAATATTTCATTTTTTAAATTGATGGCTTATTTTTTAGTGTACATTTGTACAAGTAGTTTTATTATGCAAAATAAAGAATAATCGAGTAGTTCAAATCATTGTATGTGCTTCTATGAATACTTGTGCATGTGGTTTAATTTTGATATTTTTCTATTAACAAATTTCTATTTATGTTTATGTTTCAAGGTAGTTGTTTTAATTAAGCATTATTTAATCAGTAATGTTAGATTCATTTTTATAATTATTGTTAATTTTTTTGTGATTAATTGTTTTTTTTTTGTTTATCACTATTTCAGATATGTCTGCCAAATCTTCCATTAAGAAAGATAAGAAGTCATTACCAATTGTTAATACAAAAACAAATGATATGTTTCAAGTAAGTAATTTTTATGCTTTTCTATGTATTTAAAAGTTTTATCATGTCTAAATTCAATTATTTTTAATTTTTTGTTCATATTTTATAATACTTCTTTATATAATTAACTTATCTATTGTTTCATTTTTATTTTTCTGTGTAGAATTTAAGTGAAGATAAATTAGATTTTGTCCATTCTAATATTCGAGCTCAATGTTATTGGAGTGATATTGGGTGCATTCAAAGTTTTCTTAGTAATGAAGAACTTCAAATGTTGAAACAATGTTGTGTTGGGTTTATTTTGGATTTGGATGCATCACTTGAACTATCATATATGATCATGCATGATCTTCTTCTTCATGAGGACAGTAGCTCTAATGGAAATGAGCTGCATCTAAATTTTGGAGGTAACTGAACAAAGTTTGGCATTGAAGAGTTTGGTATTATAACAAGTTTAAATTGTTATGAAATTCATTCTGATGTGGCTGTTAGCAATGATAACAGTAGATTACTTGTTAAATACTTCTCTGGAAAATCATCAATTTCAAGAAATAAGTTGAAAGATTTCATTAAATCTAGAAGAATTGATATTGATGCTGAAGATGCCATTAAGTTAGTCAAAGTATATATTGTTGAAAACATATTAGAAAGTAAAAGAGGTGATAGGTTGCTTGACAACTTTGTTCTGAATTTAGTTGAGGATGAAGAAAAGTTTGAGGCATATCCTTGGGGTCCCTGATCTTTTAATGGAACAATAAAATACCTCTCAAGCGCCTTAGATTCATCAAAGACAGGATATGAGCTCTGTGGCTTCCCTATTGCCTTTCAAGTTTGGGGATTTGAGGTTATTCCTTTGTTGGCATCATCGTTTGCCATTCACGCTGGTTCAAAAATTCCTAGAATTTTGAATTGGAAGATAGGGAGGAAGAATTGTCACTTAAAGACAATTTGGAAGAAAGTTTTAAGAAGATCAAAGGTAAAAATTTGTTTTTATTTCTTAATTTTTTTTATCTTGCTCTCTTATTTAGAATTGTTGTATTCATATTTTTATTTTGTTTTATGTATAGGTTTATGTTACTTTAACATTTACTAATGATGAAAGAAATCCATTCCATCATGCTATGCTTTGTGTCTCTTCAAGTTTTAAAAGAGGGAGAGAAAAAGATGATGATAATTCGAATACCAAGAAGAGAAAAGTTCTATTTCAAGTAGTTGTACTGAAGAAGGTATTTCATTGTTGAAGGTTTGTTTTTATTGTTATCAACTTAGGTCTTTTTTTTTTTTTGTCTAATTTGCATTTTGAAAATATGTTGTTTACAATTTCTTATATATTTAGTTTTTTCTGTGTTGTTTATCATATATTTTGCCCTTCTATTTTTTTTCAGGAAATCAAAGAAGACAATATTGAAATGAAAAAAGATATTGTTGATATTAAAACAAAGGTGAATGATATTGAGGAGGGAATGAAACTGTTTTTTGATTTTATGAAGATTTTTATGAAGAAACATGATGCAAACAAGGCAGCTCCTGGAGAAGGAGAGGAGGAGAAAGAGAAGAGTAAAGATGGAAAGTCTTCTTCTCAAAAGGGGAACTCCTTATCTGAAGATGATTTGCATCAAAGTATGAATGACTTCAACAGTGTAGAATGTGTTGCTCCTTTAGCAATCATTCCGGTATAATTTTTAACCTAACTTTGAATTGAAAAACCTTTTATTAATTTTTGCTTTATCTTTTACAAACTATTTGTTTATTTTTCTTAATTTGTGTATCTAATTCTCATTTGTAGGTTTCTAATGTGGAAGCAATTCAAAATGATCTCAAAGAAATAACTACTAAAAAAATTGATAAGGGCGATGACAATGATTTTGCAAGATTGAAGATGCTTTCGCAATCTTGCAATGTTGGTGATAAAGAGATTGATATTGTTCAATCGTCAGATAATTTTGAGTCTACTCCAACCTTCAGTATTTTATCACAATGATCAAATGACAATCATGATGCGCATGAGGTAAAGAATTTATATTCAAGAAAGAAAAGGGGAAAGAAACCAAGCAAATTTGTTTGTTCTCCATACACCCATGATTTGTCGGCAATTGTTTTGGCTTTGTCCAGTGAACGAAGAAAAAAGGAAGCTCATTTCATTGGACGATTTCCTTTTGAGAGCAATTTTGATGATATGCCTTCAATGGAGTTGGAAGAAAGATTTATGTCATGGTATAAACTTGGTCTTAAGGAGCATAGGTAAGTTGGTTTACTTATTGAGTATTTATGTTAATTATAATGTTTTATATATTAATATCATTTGTTTTTTTTTTTTTTTTGTAGGTCTAAAAAAGAACCATTCTATCCATTTTATGCAACAATGTTTGCCTTCCTATGTGGTGACATATGTATTAATTATAAGAAGTGGTTCCACGATTTATATGACAAGAATGATCTCCTTGATGATTCGGTAAGATTAAATTTTTTTTTATCCTTTTTTATTCTGTTTGAAAATTATTATTCTTTTATACTGTTTTATGATTTTTCCCTGTAACACCCTAATTGCTCATAGATTACTGAGAACACAGCGTTGGGTCATAAGTCATAAATATTGCTCTTTTATTGAATAAAACTTGAAAATAAGTACATACATGGATCCATGGTTTTAAAAATAAAATAATTGTCTTTAACATAAAAATGAGCAACATTTAATTAAAACTTTAAAATAACATGGTTTAATAAAAATAGGCCCGCTTGATCTTCCTCGACTATATGGTCCCCACGAGTATATCACAAAGCTCTTAGGTCCCACTCGCCACCGACCTTTCTATCCTTAACTTCCTGAAATAACAACATCATAAGGAGTGAGCTTCTAAGCCTAGTAAGGAAAATACAAACGAGAGTTAGTCATATAATCAAACATAACATAAATTCACAAGAGTCATACGAACACAAACCTCTAGGTCATATCATAGCTTAAGTCATAAATCATAAATCATACTCTAAGTCATAGGTCATAAGTCATAAGTCATAAGTCATAGATCATAGATCATAGGTCATAAGTCATACTCATAATCATAATTATAGGTCATAGGTCATAAATCATAATCATAACTATAGGTCATAATAACAAGTCAGATATAATAAAAGGATAAGTATTTATACAGGGGTGGCAATTAAGCCCCGGACAAAAGTCTGTCATACACCGGACATCACTTAGGTCCATCATAAAGTTTTGGCAACTGAGCCTACCGGACATAGTCCATTATACATCATTGGACACCTTAGGTCCAGACACACTTACCCCTTTATTGTACCTGAAATGTTAGGTCATACAACATAAACTAGATCATAAACTACATAAACTAGGTCGTAATACTAAACTACCAAATTTTCCTTACCAAAAACCGAGATATTGGAGACAAGAGCGGGATTGAAACTCCTAAAACCAAACATAAGAAACCATAATTTTCTAAAGAAATGAAGTTGAAGAGAAGATCTAAACCATCGAGATAAGAACTTACCGAAAACCTTATGGTTCAAAGGAATTGAACACCTAACCAAAAGTCACTATCACAAGTTAAGATTTGAAGAAAAATGAAAGAATAATAGAAACTATAGTGAACTAAACTTGAAGATAATGAATACCTTGGATAGCTTAGAACCTCGATCTATACCTCGAACGCCAAAATCACACAAAAACTTACTTCCTAAGTGTTTATAAAAGCTTTAGATTTGAAAGCTTTAACCCCAAAACCCTAGTGTTTCTCCCTAGAATAATCTTAGCAGCTTGAAGGCTCTGAACTGTGCTTAAATGATTAATAGAATGGCTGAGTGAAGGGTCCTATTTATAGAGTTCAAGGAGTAAAACTAACTCCCATTTCAATGAATAAATAAATGATTAAAAATGAATAAATTTGAATTATCTATTCAACGGATGTCCAGAACTTGGTCAAAAACATTCAGGAATGAGTTAAGGTTGTTGAGGGCTGTTTCTAGTTTAGAATTCTACGAACAACTCAAATATGGCCACTGGAGCCGATATATTGCCTCGGGTAGGCGATATATCGCCCCTACCATGATACCGAGGGTCCGTGGTTTCGTTCGTGTGAAGTCGACGTGTTTTCCGTATCAATCATAGGCGATATATCGACCCTTATAGCTGTGATATATCGGCACACGCTGATATTTCAAACACGTTTTTGCACATTCCAGGATAATTTGAAATTGATTAAAAACTACTTTGACTAAGTAAAACATGATCCTAACAGATGATGGAAGGTTCTAGAGCTTCTAGATCTTTCTTTTAATTAAACTATTCATCAAAAATACTTAAATCCTTAATAAACATGCTTGTGACTAGTGTCACGCTCTTAATTATTCTATGTAAACCTTAGGTTATAATAAATAATATTCTCAGGACTATATTTATTTATCAAACCTTATGATAAAATTAATATTTCTAAACCATAGGTTAAACTTATAAAATCCATGACTATTTCTACGAGTTTCTAACTAAATCCCGGCTTTGACCAATATCCACTAAATAAAAAATTCTACAGCTACTTCTACTACTACTACTACTACTGCTACTACTACTACTATCTAGCTAAGTAAAATTCCAGGACACTACATTTCGGTCCCTCATATTTCATATTGCAGCATATTTCTATATCACTTTATTATTTGAGAAGGAAGGCTCTTTGTCATACTTGCTCTGCTACATTTCAAAATTGTACTACATCAGACTACATTTTTTATGTGTTTCTTAGGCAACTAGAAGTTAGTGAATCACAGTTAAAATATTTTAATTAGAGCAAGAAAGTTACTTTAATTGATAGGATTATTGGAAAATCAATATTATATGGGAAGTCATGGTTGGATGTCGATTTTGTATATTTGCCATTTTTAATTCTAGGGGAAAAACACTTAAATCATTGGTGCTTAGGAGTTCTTGAGATTGACAAACGATAAATCATTATTTATGATTCTTATTATGAAGATGGTGATGAGAATGTAACAAATCATGTGAAGAAATACTGTCAGATTCTTCCTTACATTTTTGAGTACTTGCATTTCCATGAAAAAAGACAAGGATATGCTTCAGGATGTCAGGAATTTGAGTTTTCATGGGAACCAACTCCATTACAAAATAATATGTAAGTTTTGAAATAAAATTTAGTTTTATTAATTGATATTTTTTTATGGTAGAAAATCTTATGATGTTATAACGACCCAACTATCTATGAGACTGAGGTCATTAAACCTACTAGACATAACTATAACTTTAAAGAGAACATACATGAGAAAATTCATAACTTTATTGAAAACTTTAAAAATAATATTTGTAATACATAAATGAGCTCATTGTTTTAAAATAAAACATAACTTTAAATAAAATTGTTTACAAAGCTAAACGTGGAAAAATACATAAAAACGTAATTTAAAGAGAACAAAAAAAACGTTGTCCTCGAATCGACACTCAGCCCATCCACTCCATTCACCTCCATACACACACCAAGCTTCCAAGAATCCTTCCGCCTTTGCATCTATTTTCCTGCATCATACTAAAAGAAAAGGAGTGAGTCTAATGCCCAGCAAGGAAAAACTAATAACATAAATTATATACATAAAATTATATCATAATATATGCTAAAAACATGTCATAAACATATAATATAAGTGTAACGACCCAAAATTACTATTAAGGCTTAAGGGCCTTGATTAGTGTGTCGGGAGGGCAAAGTTGGAAGTTATGTGAATTAATGGTAAAAATGCATGGTTATGTGACAAACATGCTTATATGATTATTTGGATATATGTGATGCATGACTATGTGTATTAGTATGCACGTAGGCCCTGATTAGGTTATAAGGGCATATTTGTAATTTTGGCCTGATGAGGGCATAAATGTAAACATTTGTGATAAATTGTTGAGACCACATTATTATGTGGATATATTTGTAGCTTGTGACTCGAGGCGATCCTATAGAGCAGTTTAGCGGAAAAGTCACGGCAGGGATTTATACCCGGCTCGGGGCGAGCCTGGGGGTATTTTTGGGAATTTAGGAAATATATTGGAGTCTGTTTGATATTGAGGACTATAATTGGTGATTAGTTAGGTGTCGGGAAGTAAGCGATAAATATTAGAGACACTCGAGGAATTAGCGGGAATTGGGAGTAATGACCAAACTGCCCTTGGAATGATTTAAAGGCCTAGATTTAATGGGAGGGTATTGTGGTCATTTGGCTTAATAAGGGATAAGTATTACTTAGTCTTTATGGATTTAGTGGAATGTGCATGGAATGAAGTGGAAGCTGAAAGAAAGAGAAGAGAAGGAAAGAAAGAAAGAAGGAAAAACAGGGGACTCTCTCTCTCTTTGTCGGTTAGGCCATATTTTACCATTCTATGTGAATTTTGGAGCTAGAACCTCTGAGTAAGCTCAGGCTGGAGCTTAGGGCTAAAGACCTTGGTGAGGCTAAAAGAGCTAGCAGGGGTTAGCCACTCAATTGAGGTAAGTTTCAAGGTTTCCTGATGTGTTTTTTTGAGTTTTATTGAGATGGTTTCTAAGCTTGACTTTTGGATGGAATAAAGGGATATAAGCTTGAGGAGATGAAGGGCTTGCGGCTGGTTGGATGCTAGGGATAACTTAAGGTCGAAATTCTCCATAGGAGGTAATAAATTCTGGCTTTGAAGTTCTAAGTTTCTGAGTTTCTGATTAAATCTTTGAGTTCTTGGGTTCAATGTTTGTTTTCTTAGTTTGATGATGCATGTGGTTAAGTCTTGTGTTATTGGGTTGTATGGGGTGAGATATAGGTGATGGTAGACTCAATTTGGTGTGTAGTTGAGGTTTGGACGGGTTCCAAGGGGTTTTGGTTCGAGGAAAATCGAAGGAAGAAAAACAGGGTGTTGCTGGTCTGTGACTAGCGCTAGGCTTGGGTTTCCTGGTGCTTTTGGTTCTGTTTGTAGCGCTATAGCGCCCTCTTTATATCGCTACCCTGTTTCCAGAAGAGAGTGTTTGGGTTATTTCTTAGGGTTTTTGCCCGGGGGCTTGGGGTTTGATTCTACCACCCCGTTTGGTCGAATTAGGGCTTCCCAAGGGCTCAGGATTGGTCCCAATGTTAGATTTTGGTATTGAAGTTTGGTGTTGATATTAATTTATGGCCGTGATTAGGTATGCGATAGGGCTCAGACTGGATCGTGCTTGAGAATCAAACTAAACAAAGCTATTGGAATCTGAAGGTAAGAAAACTGCACCCGGTTCTGTGACTGTAATGGGACTAGGGCTCCCTATATCTGTATGATGTCATAGATTGTATTATGCCATGGGACATGTGATAAATGACCTAAGGGTGCCGTAAATAATATTTGCGCACAGGGCGCGGCTCGGCCACTGGTAGTTGAGGACAGCTTAATATTCACTAAGCTCGGTTTAAGCGGGCTGGAGTCAGTGGGATAAATAGAGGGTGCGTCCTAAGGGCGTTAACCCTGGTTATCATATGTGAATTGATTATTGATATGAAGCGATGTACTTAGTATGTTGAATACTTGATTGATGTGAATATCTGGAATGTTGAGTATATGAGTATACTGTATGGGTTATCTGGTTGTTTGTTTGATGATTATGCTCTATAATTGTGTTTTCTTGCTGGGCCTTGGCTCACGGGTGCTACGTGGTGCAGGTAAAGGCAAGAGCAAAGTGGACCGGTCCTGAGTTGGAGAGCTTTGGGGCTGAATGTACATAGTCAGCTGATCGGCCACCACGGTCGAGGAGTGACACAGGACGAGAAAAGCCTAAATGTTTGTTTTGCCCTTAAAGCGGCTAGTAGCTGTACTTTTGTTCTGAATCTTTGTAAACTGTCTTTCAAATGTTATTACTTTTGGGATCCCATGTACTAAAATATTCAAATGTATGAAAAGTAACTTTTGTGGCCAAACTCTTTTAACCCTAGCTCAATTATAGTTTCAGTAACACGTTTTTAACTAAATGACTTGATTAGCAAGTCTTGCACATTTGTAAACACACAGTGTAACGGTCTTGGCTATCCAGGGCGTTACAATAAGCATATCATAAACATATGTCATATACTTACTACAATTGCCATTATACTACTTGGGGCTTGTAAACTAAACAAGTCATATGCCCAGTAGATTGGTGGGGCTTGCTTGTCAAGCAAGTCATATGCCCATAAATTATTGGGGCTTGCTAGCTAGACAAGTCATATGCCCAAGGTCTAATATCATACTATACATAATGTTAACATATCATAACACAACATAAGATAACATAACATATAACATAAGCATAACATATCATACAAACATAGAAGATCTATCCTATTTTCCTTACCAAAACCGGGATATGAGACAAATGCGGGACGTGGAACACTCCTAAAACCAGCAATAGAATAGTGAGTATTTCTAAAGGAAAGAGATAAAAAGAATAGAACTAAACCACCAAGAGAAAACTTACCGAAAAGACACCTTAAGTTCAAAGAACTTAAAAATCTAACCACAAAACCATAACAAAAGTTAGAACCTGAATGAAAACTAAAAGAAGCTAAGGAATCAAACAGGATTAAACTTAAGAATAAGAGTACCTTTGTTGATCCTATGGATTGGCCAAACTCCAATACCAAAACACTCTAATCCTCACTTCCCAAGTGTTTGATAAAGCTTGAGAATGGTAAAGCTTTTTCTTTCCCAACCCAAGTGTATCACTCTTATGGTCTCACTATCACCTTGGAGTCTGATCACAGCTGAAGAGTAAGTGAAAGGGCTGGGTACTGGGTCCTATTTATAGAGGTAAGGAGTGAAACTAACTCCATTTTGATTTGAATAAAAATAATGAATTTAATTGAAGATAATTGAATATTCGTCAATCAGAGGTTGAAGACTCGGTCAAAACTAACATAGGTAGGTATAAGGAGTCAAAGGTGGTTTTTTAAAAATTAAAACAAAAATTAAAAAAAAAAAGTAAATATGGGCGATATATCGGCTGGGCCCTAATCCTGAGCCTCCGTTCGTAAGATCGTGCAACATCAACGTGTTTTTCGTATTCAGCGTCAGGCAATATAAAATCCATAACTATTGCTAGGAGTTTCCAACTAAGTCCCGGTTTGAACCAAAATCCACGAAATCTAAAATACGACAAATACTACTAGCTAGCTAACTAAGTAAACATCTTGGGACTCTACAAATGTAATTTTTTTTATGTTGCAGGACTGATTGTGGCATTTATCTCATAAAGTTTGTTGAATTATTGATGGCGAGGAAATCAGTTTTTGAAATTGGACCAGATAAAGCTTTTTTTATGTGGAAGAAAATGGCAATAGAATTGTGAGTTCATGGAAACTTCAAACACATGAATGAAGGATATCTAACTCCGACTGAAGATGTATGTCAAAGTTAATTATAGAAATGCATACATAGTTTACATTTCAAAGGTTATAGATTTTCCCTTTCAAACTCATGGTTTAAAATGTATATTTTTTAGGATTGGTTTTTGAGATTCCATAACTATAGTTTGACAATTAGTTTGGCTTGGTTTTTGTAGTGAATACCTGACCAAAAGGAAAATTTGTACAATTTTAAATATCTTCAATGTTAAAATGTTTTAAAGAAAGAAATATGAATTGTCTATTATTGTTTTAGTTTATTTCTAGTTATATCTTACATTTTATACTAACTTCAAATGCCACATCCTTTCAAATGTTAACCAACACGAATGAAAATTGCTATGATACGCTTAAAATATAAACAACAATGAAAATTTGAACCACTATGCTTAAATGGTTAATTTAGGCTTAAATTTTAAACAACAATGCATTAAAGCCTTTAAATTAAAACCTCTACATTTAAATGCTTAAACCGCAAATCTAAAAATCTAAATAAAGTCTGAATGTTTAATATCTTATTTAAAACTCTTTAAAATTTTAGGCACAAGATTTTAAGAATAAATCAGTAGGCTTAAATATTAAACCTCAATACTTAAATGGCTTAAAATTTAAACCTCGTCCCATTTAAACTTAAATTTTAAACAACATATAATTGAAACTATTAGGGATAACCGATTAAATTTAAATCAAAATTGTTTAATATTTAAATCCATGGCTTAAAATTTAACACGTTAAGCTTAAAATCTAAATGACAAACCATAATGTCCAAATTTTTAACTTCAATACTTAAACTTTAAACTATAAGGCTTAAAATTTAAACAATGATCATTAAACTATAACTTTAAAATATAATACGTAATGTTGAATATCTAAATGACAAGGCATGAAATTTAAGTCACAAGGCTTAAAATTTAAACCAATAGGCTCAAAAGTTAAACCTCTAGTGTTAAATTATAAAGCAGAAGTCTTAAATTGCTTATAATTTAAACCACTTGGTTGAAAATATAAACTCCAATGCTTAAAATCTAATCCGTAAGAATTTAATTTTAAACCATAAGGGTTAAAATTTAAATCATAAATAAAAAAATTCATATTAAAGCTCGTTTATTTAATGTATAAGAAATGTTTCATTCTTAAAGTATAATTAAAAATTAATTGGAAATGTAATTTAAAACAAAAAAATTCATATTAACTTAAAATTATGAAATTCAATGTGAAGGACTGCGCAAAGAGTAACACCCTGTGAGCCGCGAGACACACTATTAAGAGTCATGATGCCCAATGGTCCCGAAATGGACAATTGCCTTGAGACCCATCTATTTTTATAGATTTTAAAATCTCATTTCTCTCCTATTTCAAAATATCATATTCGAACATATGAATTTCAAATACTCTACCTTTATTTTGTACATTTGATTTTTCATTCATAAACCAAGTCTCTTTAAAGTATAATTTTAATCTATATATATGTGTTATCTCCGTTTCCTTCTGGGCGCCCGGGTCCACGCTTCGAGCCCTCGGGCCGCCCGAGTGAGTTTTGGATCTGGCCCAGGCTCGTTTGGCAAAGAGTAAAATAGACATCAGCAGCCCAAGTCTAGGTGAGGCCCAAAGGGCGTCCGGGGAGGATCGTCTGGGACGGTCATGCAGGAGATAGTATGAGTGGCTTTCGGATAACAGTTGGGATCGAAGTGAATAATCCTGGAGCCTGGTAAACGGTCCGGGCTCCTGGTAAATGATCCGGGCCCATGGTAAACGGTACGGGACCTTGGCGAACAGAGGGGGCATGGGTAAACGAACCCGGGTCAGTTCTTCGAGGTTGGCAAGATAAAGAATCTGTGACCCTGACTTTGTCCCATGAAGCGTGGGGGCTGTCCCCACGCTTCACCTGGTGAAAAGGCTACCTCGGGATTGTACGCCTTTGGTTCAGACCTGCACCGTCACTACTCTGACTGATCTTGTCCCCTGAATCTGCCTTGTAACTCAAAATGCCCAGCCCAAAGCTCCATTTTTTCGCGTGACAGATTTGGTTTGGGCTGGCCCAATGGGCTCAGATTAGTGTATTTTTCTATTTTAACCCTTTGTATTGGGCTTCTAGAAGAGAGGCCAGCAGTATTTATACCTTTATTGGGCCCGGGTCAAGCCCAGTACGCCTGTGAACCTATAAATACATGTAGTAGGGCACTGGGGAAAGGATCTCTTTTTAGCATGTATACAGTTACTCTGCTAAAGCTTGTCAAAAAATCCATTGTTGTAGATTCTCTAAGCTCTAATACAACTGTCTCGTGGACTAAGGCTCATTAACGCCCCAACCACGTAAAAATCGTGCTTACAACTTCTAAACCCTTTCTTCTTAATCTCTCCTATCTTTTATTATTGTAGTTTCCGAAAAACTCGATAAACATTTTGGTGCTTTCATTTAGAGCCCGAGAAAGCTAGAGTTGACCTCAAACATCTGCAACAATGGTGAACACAAGACACACCACTTTTGACCCTACTAACCAAGAGTAGGGCAATGGAGAGCCACTGCCCAACCAACCTCTTCCTCAGAGTCCACCTGAGGACACTCCTCATCAGGTGTCCCAGCCTGACAAGTCGCAGAACTATGAAGGTGGGGCGGAGTACAAGGAGGATTACTACGATGAAGAAGAGGAGAATGAGGGGGAATACCACGATGAGGCTGAGGATCCCTAGATCCCAGAAGGATTGGACCCCAACCAGGAGGATCCGGAGGTGACTAAAATGAGGCAGCAAGTCCTGGACCAAGAAGCCAGGATTGCTGAATAGACGGAGGCCACTCGACGGATGCAAGAGTCCCTCCAAGCCTTGCAAGCTCTCATAGCCGTCCAGGCTCCGGTGGCCAATCCCCCGGCTGCCCGCCTCCGGAGATGCAACCACCCGCTCCGCAGGCCAGAAATGGCGCCTCTGAGGATGCAAGGCCGATCCCTCCTCCGGGACAAGCTCCCGAGCAAGGCCCAAGAAACCCAGACTGAGAGAAAAGGAATGCTGGGGCAAACTCCCAGAGGAAAAACCCTTCCGTCCAGAGAGCCGGGACCTGTCCCCGGCCGCTCCCTAGGAAAGAGAAGGTGTGCCCCATCCTAGGACAGGGCCACCCGACCAATCTGTAAGGGACGCGACCACAGGGTACCAGGCCCCGGTATGCCCCAGGGCAGGCAGGATGGAAGCGGTCGTTACATCCCAGTGCTTCAGTGAACAAAAGCTACCGGGAACACCCGCGTAACGACGAGCATCATGCCCTAAGTCTAGGGATGATACATCCCGGGTAGACCTGCGCGATGGGCTGGATGCCCGAAAGGAGCAGGCCCGCAAGGAAAAGATCCACCCCCGCGATGGCGACCTTAGAAATAACCTCAACGACAGGAGGAATGAGAGGGTTCCCTTAGAAGATGGTATGGCCAGGCAACTCATGGAGCAATTGGCCACCCTGAAAAAGGTCACGGACCGCTTGGTCCACAAACAGGAAGGAGCAGACACCGATTCCAACGAGGAGGACAAGGAGCCTTATGTGAGGCACATTCTGAGTGCCGTGCTCCCCAAAGGATTCAAGATGCCAAGTCTAACTGCCTACACCGGGAGCACCGACCCCCAGGATCATCTGTCCCGGTATAACCGATTAATGATCGTGGCCCATGTCAGTGACGATGGCAAATGGCTCTGTTTTTCAATCACTCTAGGCGGGCCTGCAGAAGAATGGTGGAAAAGACTCAAGCCAGGATCCATCCAATCCTGGTCAGGACTACAGTCGGCATTTCGCAAACAGTTTGTGGCCGCCATAAGAATGGACATGCAAATCAATGCCCTCGCCAACATTAAACAACTCCCTGCGGAGACGTTGAGAGCCTACATCTAAAGTTTCACCGAAGAGGCCTCCAAGACCAAGGTGGGCGATGGGCAACGCCTGGTGGCGCTACAATCCGGGATCCGGGCTGGGTCCCCCCTCTGAGATGATATGCATCGTAGCAAGGTGGCTACCCTGGAGGAGTTCATAAGGAGGGCCCAAGGATTAATTAACTGGGAAGAGGCTCAAATCCAGGCTTTCGAATGGCAGCCGGCACCTCAGCCCAATGCCCAAGCTTTTCTGGGATACGGGGTGCAGTTTCCAGCACAGCAGTACATCGCCCCCCCCCCCCCCCCCCAAGGATTGGCAGCCGCGCCTGGGATGACCTTCACCACGCCCACAGTGTATGGTCTTGCCTCTTCGGGGTATGCCCCGGACCAGTCCACCCCTTTTTCCGAATACAGAGCCGCACCAGTTGGGTACAGCGCTACCCTCGCCAGAGCCCAGCAGTCCCAGGTAGGGGGAACTGAGGCGAGTGTAAACCCCTCTCAGGGAAAGAGATCTGGCAAGGGACAGAACCGGTCTGAGTTGGCTAAGAAAGGCAAGAGGGGCTACAAGCCCCAATATTCGGAGTACACCAACTTGGTGGACACCAGGGAGAACATCTTCCTGGCCACAGAAAGGCCGGTGCATTACCGGAAGCCGACCCCCATGTTCAAAGGAGGAAGGAATCCGAGAGATACTAGTAAGCGGTGCGCCTACCATAAGGAGGTGGGCCACACGATCGAAGAATGCCGACAGCTCAAGGATGAGATCGAGAATTTGATCAAGTTGGGGCATCTCCACCAGTGGATCAGGATGCACGCGGGAGTCCCGGGCCTGTCAGCAGCCCCCGGACAGTCCACGGCCCTGGGTGCACTTGGAGCATATCCGCCTCAGGGAGGGTACGCAAAGGGTTCGATAGGGCAGGCCCCTCAGGGGGTCCCCGCTGTGCAAGCACCTGGGCTTGGAATGCCCTCCTCGTCCGGGACTGCGCCCCCCGAGTAGATGGCCATGTGGCCACCATCTCAAGCAGGCCTCATCTAGGAGGGTCGTCCCAGAATGATAAAAAACGCTACCTTAGCGAGCTCGACCACGATCAAGAGGTATGCGCTCTGGTCCAGGCCCCTGCTCAGCGCCCGAAACTGATGAACCTCCCTATCACCTTCACGGAGGACGACGCCCGTAACGTCCATTTCCCGCACCATGACCCTCTGGTCATAGACGCCCAGATCGCCAATAAATTGGTGTCCCGGGTGCTGGTGGATGACGGAAGCTCCATCAACATTCTGTTCAATCCCGCCTTCGTCGTGATTGGCTTAACCAAAACAGATCTGGCCACATGCCCAACCCAGATCTACGGCTTCAACGGGGATGCAATACTCCCTATGGGAAAAATCCAATTGCCCGTAACTTTGGGGAACAAGATGCAATGCTCGTTCAAGTTCTGCACGTTTGTAGTAGTGGACTGGCCCGCTGCTTATAATATCATTTTCGGTCGGCCCGCATTGGTCGAGTTCGGGGCTATCACCTCCATCCGTCATCTATGCATGAAATTCCCTTGCGATAACGGAGGGGTAGGAATAGTCCAAGGAGATCAGAAGAGCGCCCAAAAATGCTACCACGTGTCCGCCCGACCTATCTACATGGTCCGGGAGGAACCCCATGAGGAAGTCATCGGCCTGGTTTCGCCTCCTCCAACTGGAAGAATTGTTCGGGAGGACGAGCTGGACCCGCGGATAGGAGACGACCGCGTACTGGAGCCCATGGACGAGATCGAGGTGTGCATCAGTGACACCGACTCGGCCAGGGTAATCCAAGTCGGGAAAAATTTGACAGTAGAGGTCCGGGCCGCCATCGTCGCCCAGGTAAAGGAGAACCAGGATATCCTAGCCTGCTCTCATTCGGATATGACGAGGATCGACCGCAACATCATCTTCCATGCCCTGAACATCGACAAAGATGCGACCCCGGTCTGGCAAAAATGAAGGCCCTTGGGAATGGAAAGGGCCGAGGCCTTCAAGCTAGAAGTCAAAAAGTTGTCTTCGATTAACTTCATCCGCGAAGTTATATATCCCGTATGGCTGGCCAACCCAGTTCTGGCACAAAAGCCGAATGGGAACTGGAAGACATGCATCGATTTCACGGATCTTAGCAAGGGTTGCCCTAAAGATTACTTCCCGCTTCTCCGGATCGATTAGATGGTGGATACGACGTCCGGGTACGAGATCTTGAGTTTCATGGACGCATACTCCAGCTACAATCAGATCTCTATGCATATAGCAGACTAGGAGCATACCAGTTTCCAAACCGACAAGGGGGTATGCTGCTACATTGTCATGCCTTTCGGGCTCAAAAACGCCGGAGCCACCTATCAAAGGCTCGTCAACCAACTGTTCCGGGCCCAGCTGGGGCGGAACATGGAGGTCTATATTGACGACATGCTGGTCAAGTCCAAAACCTCCGGGAAGCATTCTAACGACCTGGTCGAGGCCTTCGTGATCATTCGAAAGTATGGAATGAAACTGAATCCCAAAAAATGCACTTTCGGCGTGGCATCCGGGAAGTTCCTGGGGTTTATAGTGAGCTTCCGGGGAATAGAAGCCAATCCAGACAAGATTAAGGCACTGATTGAAATGCCCTCTCCCTGGAAGCATAAAGACGTGCAAAGTCTGACCGGGCGGATATCAACCTTAAGTCGTTTCGTCTCGAAGGCCATGGACAAGGGCATCCCCTTCTTCAATGTTCTTCGGGGAAGCCAACGTTTCGAATGGTCAGTCGAGTGCGAAGAAGCTTTTCAAAAGCTGAAAGAGCATCTGGCCCAAGCACCGATATTGGCAAAGTCGGTAGACAGGGAACAACTATACCTCTACTTGGCCATGACCGAACACGCGATCAGCGCCGCACTGGTGCGGGAGGACGAGGAAATGCAACTCCCGGTGTACTACGTGAGCAAGAGGTTGTTGGGGGCAGAGTCACGGTATCTGTTAATTGAAAAGTTTACATTTTGTCTGCTAATGGCATCCCGGAAGCTCCGGCCTTACTTCCAAGCCCACGCCATAAAAGTTCTGACCAACCGCCCGTTGCAGCAAGTGTTGCAGAAACCCGAGTCATCAGGAAGACTCTTGAAGTGAGCTATGGAATTGAGTCAATTCGATATAGATTACGTTCCTAGAGTCTCGATCAAGGGAAAAGCCCTAGCTGACTTCATTGTGGAATGCTCCGGGATCACCGAAGGGGACGATCCCGCGGCGCCCGTGTTGAAGGTATTCGTGGACGGAGCCTCAATGAAAATGGAGTAGGGGCTGGGATCATCCTATTGTCGCCACAAGGGCACCAGTTGCAAAACTTCCTGCTCTTCCATTTCAAGGCGTCGAACAACGAGGCTAAGCACGAGGCCATGCTGGCCGGGTTGCGATTGGCCCGGGAAGTAGGGGCCGTGAACCTAGAGATCTATAGCGATTCCTAGCTGGTTGTCAGACAAGTCTTGGGAGAATACCAAACCAAAGGGGAGAATATGGCTGCTTATGTGACTCAAACGAGAGAAATGCTGCAAACGTTCAAGAGGCACTCCATCTGCTAGATCCCCAGGGAGCATAGTGTGTTCGCTAACACGTTGGCAAAATTGGCCACCGATGCAGAGGCGGAGCTGTCTGGGCTGGTCTCGATCAATCATCTCCCATCCCTAACATTCGACCCTATGCAATCAACGCCATCGACCACTCCGCGTTCTGGATGGGACCCGTTGTCCACTACTTGACAACTGGAGAGTTGCCAGCAGACAGGGTCGTAGCCAGGAAGCTTCAGTACCAGGTCCACAGATACGTCATGATGGACGGAAAGCTCTATCGCAGAGGGTTATCCATGCCATACCTCAGATGTGTATCCGGGACCGAACTGAGCGCAATCATGCGTGAAGTGCACGAAGGCTTCTGCGGAGATCACACAGCCGGACTCAGTTTGTCCAAAAAGATCCTGCGCCAAGGATATTTCTGGCCAACCATGAAGAAAGACTGTGTCGATTACGTCCGCAAATGAGAGCAGTGCCAAAGGTATGCAAAGATCCCGCAAGCCCCTCCAACAGAAATAACCTTGATGACGAGTCCCTGGCCTTTCGCGGTATGGGGGATTGACCTGGTAGGATCGCTCCCGACCGGGAAGGGAGGGGTGAAGTATGCCATCGTGGCCGTCGACCACTATACCAAGTGGGTTGAAGTGGAGCCCATGAATACAATCACCTCGAAGAAGGCCTTGGATTTCGTTATCAAAAACATCGTATGCCGTTACGGGCTCCCCTACAAGATTGTGTCCGACAACGAAAAGCAGTTCAACATCGTCCACTTCACGGATTTCTGTGAAAGACATGGTATCGTCAAAAGCTTCTCCGCAGTCGCCAGGCCTCAAGCAAACGGGCAAGCAGAGGCCGTCAACAAAATCTTGAAAGGAACATTAAAGAAAAATCTCTAAGCCTGCAAGGGCAAGTGGCCCGAAGAGTTGCCCCGTGTGTTATGGGCTTACTGGACCACCGAAAGGACGTCTATCGGGCACACTCCTTACTCCAGGGTGTACGGGTGCGAAGCCGTCATCCCGGTAGAAACAGCCATCCCGTCCCACAGAAGAGACACATATGATCCCGCCCAGAACCATACCTTACTCTAGGAATCCTTGGATCTCATCGAGGAGATCTGGGAAGAGTCACAAGTTCAGTTGAAGATGTACCAAGGCAAGATCACTCAGCATTTTAACTCGAAAATGAAAAGTCGAAGGTTTGAAACCGGCGATCTGGTCCTGCGAAGAGTCTTCCCTGCAACCCAAGATCCGGGATTAGGGGTTCTGGGCCCGAATTGGGAAGGGCCCTACGAAATCCAACACAAAGTGTGCCCGAGAACATACCGTTTAAAATGGTTCGACGGTACAGAAGTCCCAAGGGCCTAGAACATGGAGCATCTCCGTAAATACTATCAGTAGTTAGGAGAACGTGTCCTAGTTTTATATTTTTGTTGTAAACAATGTACGCCTTAGGGCGATGCCTTGAATAATAAGAATGGTATGTACAAAATGTCATAAGGAAATATTATCAAACAATGAAAATTCCAATCTGCTTCCATAAACAAGTGACCAGAGACCAATCTCCACTCACTTGGGGGGGGGGGGGGTATCTCCAGTATGGACAAATACGAAAACAAACCAAGTTGGACATGCAAGGTCTGGGGGGTACGAACCCCGTGAGACCCAAGGCTCAGGCCTGTCCAGCCCCAAACGAACGCTATCTGGGGGTATGATAAAGAGGACCCAAGGCTAAGGCCTGGTCCCGCCCCAGACGAACGCTGTCTGGGGGTGCGATATAGGGGACCTAGGGCTCAGGCCTAGCCCTGGCCTGGACGTGCATAGTCCGGGAGATAAAATATCCAGTAGGACGTATGTGCTAGCCCGCGTTCTAACATTTGGTTGACCGTGCGTTGTCCCAAGCAACCAAGTATCAGTCCACGTCATTTCTACAATAGCTCGGGATCATTAGAGTGCGGGTCCCAGGTATAAGTTGTCTAAAATTAGTCTTATAAATGGCCCAGGGCGTGGGAACCTAATCTGGGTTTCAAAATAAGCTAATCAACTAAACCCCGATGGTCCAGACCGTCAGATTTTCAACATTGAGGACTGGACGAATAAATTCAGTGATAATTATCAACTCCTTAATTTCCTAGGTCATTGGAACCTGAGCAGCAGGATTAAAGTGAGTTGATAAGATTAAGTCAGGAATAATCTAGTCCAGGCCGTTGGAACCGGGACCAAACACGCAGCTCATTCATGCACAGTGGTAAAACACTTAGTGAAAGCTTAACAAATGAAAATGGAAAGCAATATGCAAAAGATAACGTGGATAAAACACCAAAAATTGTCTTAGACGCATCCGCGCCAATAAAAGTATTACAATTAAAAAAAAAACAGTCTCAGGTCTAGGCTTCGCCAGGTCCAGACGCCCCCGGGACTCCCCCATCCACCTCTTCATCGTCTAGAGGCTCCGCGTTGGCCTTCTCCTTGGCCTCAAATCCGGCTCTCTTCGCAGCGGGGTCAGGATAGAGAAGGAGGTTCATATTCTTGTCCTAGACCCAGGCCATATAGATGGCCTCATCGAAGGTGACGCCTAGCAAATCATCCGCCCACTCCTTTGGGCGGCGGGTCTCGTCGTGCGCCTTCACCTCCTTGTGAAGCAAGCCGTCCAATTCGTGGTTGACCCTCTCCCGGTCCTGGATGGATTGAGTCACAGCTGCCTCCTACGAAGCCTTTACTCGAAGAAGCTCCGCCTCCAGATTGGCCACCAACTCACCAGTCTCAGTTTCTTTCCAGGACAGAGCCTCTTCAAGCTGAAACTTAACCCGAGCAAACTCCACGTGATCCGCTTCAGCCTGAGCAACCACTTTGGCCAGGGCCGCGTTGGCCTGGGCTGTCTCCCTGGCCAGAGCCTCCTTGGTGGTTTCCCTTTGGTTCACAGCCACCTCCAGCTCCAGCTGGAGCGTCTCCATCTTCATGTCTACCTCGGCCACCAAGTCGGCATTCCGATGGGATAGTAAAGCATCCTGGAATAAAGAAAAATCAGAAGAGCCCTTACCAAACAAGGAAAAGAAGAAAGAGAAGATGCAAAGCGAACTTACAGCGGTGGCTTGGTGGCGAAGAGCTTGGGAAATGAACAACATGTCCTGATTGGTGATGGTGGCGTATCGCTTCAGTTGGAGATTGGACATAGTGTTCCCCACTTGGTCCAATAGATCCACCGCGAACGGGGTCGTGTCCTGTCCTAGTTTGGGGCGGAAACCTGTCTCAGCGACCAGCCGATCCATGATTGGCTGTGGGGCAGTGAAGGCTGTCGGGCGATCAAAAAATTCAACCTAACGACGGATCGTCAGGGCCTTGTAAACCTCCCCCCTTCTTTCTCGGCCACTCTCCCAGGTTCGGGCAATGAGTTTGGACTGCTCGTCCCGCAGAACGACCTCCCCCTCCTCAGGTAAGGTCGGGTGGACAGGGAGGGTCGGTGCTGCCGGGAGTTCTTTGGATGCAAGGCGACTCTCCCCGAATAAATCCCCAGCTGTGCCAGACCGCCTTTTCCTGGCCCTTTTGGTTCTTGGTTCTGCCTCCTCTACGCCTAAGTCTGCGGCTCTTTTTCCAGGGCTCCAACTTTCCGTAGGTTCCCGCTCCAGGTCGATCACCGGGGGTGAGCGGGAAGATCAGGGACAGTTTCCAGGTCAACGGTTGTGATCGGGACCGCTGCCAAGGCCGCCTCACTGAGTCGAAGCTCCGACCCTGATGTCTGTTTAAACGCGTTCCTGGCAGCCTTCCTAGCCGCGGCCCTCGCCTTGGTGGCCTAGGTCTCGAGGAGCTGCTTCATCTTGTCCACGGGGTCAGACATATCGGAGTCTTCTGAAATAAACAAACAAAAAAGAGTTAGTACAACGAATAAGCAAGCAAAGAGATCAAGACTAAAAGTGATCCGGGACGAACACTTATCTAGGCCCCGGACCTGACTCAATTCTCCTAATGCAAAAGAGTAGACTCAGTCCCCCATGTCGTCCAAGTGTAGAAAGTTCCTATATTGAAGGAACCCGGACGAGTACATGAGGATTTCCGAATCTACGGGAATGGGAGACGAAGGTCTCATTTCCCCTTCTGCCCCGAATACGGGGCCTCGATGTGCTAGCCTATCCCTAACTAAGTCCCCAACTTTGGGAGCATAATTCAAAATCAAAGGTGAGTTACCTCGCCCTGATACGCTAGCTCTGAGGGTCCCCGCATTCGGCGGTACCTAGTCGAAGAGGGCTTCTAGCTCCTCGGAGGCGGCCGCCTCCCTCTGCTGAGCTTGGTCCCTCTTTCGTTTGGCCACGTCCGCCAGTGCCGCGGCCACCACATCCCTGATGTGTTCTAGGGCCAGCTCCTCCCTCAATGCAGGGTCTTTCTCGCATTGTATCCCCCGGAGGCTTGGGGCTTGGATCGTTTGATGGGCCGTGAGCATCCCGATCACTCAGAGGTTGTCAGTGGTGACGTAGCCCCCCACATCCAAATCCTCCGCGCTTAGCTAGGAGTAAAGTTTCTTCCTGGCCAGGATGAATTGGATGAGGGGAGTCTGGGCATAGGGTTCTGCCGCCCAAGACAATGAGTTGAGAGTGAGGAATAAGAAACCAAGACAAAAAAGAAAAAAAGGAAGACAAGGATCAGGAAACCACTTTTCCACTCGCTGGAAGTCCAACATCAGCGTAGGGTTCTTTTCTATAAGAAACCCGGACGTCATGAACCAGTAATGTCAGACGTTCAGGGGATGCTTCCAGGTGCTGGTAGGAGAAGGGTAGTTGCCCCGCGGTTTAAGCCTATAGAATTCGTCCAGGGTCTTGTCCTTGACGTTGACTTGCGACTCCAGCTTGTAGAAGTACAAGACTTCTGCCGGGGTTGGCTCCAGGATCTCCTTCGCGACATAGAAGACGCGCCATCCCGCAAGCAGTCGGTATGCTTAGGGCAGAAGATGGAAAGGTGCAATCCCCACGAACTTCAGGAATTGCATGAAATAGTCGTGGAGCGGGAGCGTGGCCCCCGCACTAATATGCCCTACGCTCCAGGTCTCGAATCCACCCACGGAGGTGTGGGCCTTCTCCTCTCTCCTGGCTAGGCAGTTGTGGAACAGTCCAGGAGTCGACTCCACGCCCAAACGCTTCTCCAGGGCGTACAACATCCGGTAGTTCCGGAACAGGTTCGACACCACGTCCATCTCCCACCTGTTGCCTTTGGGAGTCTTGGACCTGGGCAGAGTGATAGGGGTTGCGTTGACTTGCTCCTCCGAATGAAGGGTGACGCCCGAGGTCATGGCTAATGATCTGGGAACATAACATAATGAAACAAATAAACCAAGTAGTCAGCACCGAAACCCAAGAAGGATTGGTTAAGGTACGGGGGCTCTCCTATGAACTGCTTGGAAGAGTCCCCTCCGGATCAGGTCCGGGATCACCAAGGATCCGCAAGATCCTAATCGGGAACAAAAAAGAAAGACTGCACTCCTAAGTCGGGCCATCGCCACTTGTCCGGAACCACCCGAACCCGAAGGGGTCCAGAGCAGCACGTACCAAGTTTTCTTTCCCTAACACTCTAATTCTAAGCACATGCAAGGTCTAAAAACCTAAGCAGATAAGAAAAACAACATAAAATATATATATATATATATATATATGTATATATGTAGGTGTAAAGACGAAGGTTAGGAAAGCTTACTGTAAATTGATGGTCGTTAAAAATGGTGGTTGTCCGGCAATAGTGACGGTAGAATCTCAGTCTTGAACTATTGGAGGCGATTCAACAGCTCGTCGAGAGGGCAGGCTGGTGTTGTCAGCTCAGGCGCGGGTGCAGATATCAGAATCATTGGAAATAGGCGACGGCAAAGACGGAGCAAACTGCGGAAGATTTCGTCGGCAAGCTCGGTCATAAACAAATCCTTCAAGTTTCTTTTTCTGGCTCAAGAATGTAAAGGTTTCAAATGAAAGCATGAGGGGTATTTATAAGATTCGAAGTGCTAGCTTTGATCTAACGGTTGGGATCGATTCCCCCTATCGGACGGTCCAAGATCATGCAGGGATATTAATGGATCCACTCGAGTGCTGGATCATGATACACCCGAGGCGTGATCTGCTCCGCTCCGATCCAACGTCTCAAAAAGAGAAGCACCTCAAAGGCTGCCCCATCCTACGGCCCTCCTTGTCACAGAGATAATAATGGAACACGCTCGTGCAGATGGGACGCTTCGTGAATCGAGCTGACATAATAGCCCTAGCATAGTGACCCTTGAGGTATTTGTTGACCTTTTAGGATCAAGAGCCATCAATGCAACAGTCGCTAGGGGACACTTGTATCCCCCATAATGAATCGGGCCCTTGGTAAATGAACCCGGACCCTGGTAAACGGTCCAGGCTCATGGGGCACGAGCCAGGTCAATGTAGCAGGCGGTGGCTCCACACTCATCCAGCACGCGGTGCCCCTCGTCGCGGGCCCGTTCCTCTGGGAAACGAACTGGGAAAATGTTGGGGAAAATCTGGGACTGAGACAAGCCTCCACCGAGCATGCCCAGATGAAGGCTTGGGGGGTAAATGTTATCTTGGTTTCCTTCCGGGCGCCCGGGTCCACGCTTCGAGCCCACGGGCCGCCCGAGTGAGTTTTGGGTCCGGCCCAGGCTCGTTTGGCAAAGAGTAAAATAGACGTCAGCAGCCCAAGTCTAGGTGAGGCCCAAAGGGCGTCCGGGGAGGATCGTCTGGGACGGTCATGCAGGAGATATTATAAGTGGCTTCCAGATAACAGTCAGGATCAAAGCGAATAATCCCGGAGCCTGGTAAACGGTCCCGGCTCCTGGTAAATGATCCGAGCCCATGGTAAACGGTACGAGACCTTGGAAAACGGAGGGGGATGTGGGTAAACGAACCCGGGTTGGTTCTCCAAGGTTGGAAAGATAAAGCATCCGTGACCCTGACTTCGTCCCATGAAACGTGGGGGTTGTCCCAACGCTTCACCGGCTGAAAAGGCTACCTCGGGATTGTACACCTTTGGTTCAGACCTGCGCCACCACTACTCTGACCGATCTTGTCTCCTGAATCTGCCTCGTAACTCGAAATGCCCAACCCAAAGCTCCATTTTTTCGCATCACAGATTTGGTTTGGGCTGGCCCAATGAGCTAAGATTAGTGTATTTTTATGTTTTAACCCTTTGTATTGGGCTTCTAGAAGAGAGGCAGCAGTATTTATACCTTTATTGGGCCCGGGTTAGCCCGGGTCAAGCCCAGTACGCCTGTGAACCTATAAATACATGTAGTAGGGCACTGGGGAAAGGATCTCTTTTTAGCATGTATACAGTTACTCTGCTAAAACTTGTAGAAAACTCCATTGTTGTAGATTCTCTAAGCTCTAATACAACTGTCTCATGGACTAAGGCTCATTAACCCCCCCAACCACATAAAAATCGTGCTTACAACTTCTAAACCCTTTCTTCTTAATCTCTCCTATCTTTTATTATTGTAGTTTCTGAAAACCTCGATAAATAATATGTAATGTGTAAAATCTATTCCAAAATTTTTAAATTCTTAAACCAAAAGAATTAAAATTAAACCACTAGGCTTAAAATTTAAACCTGAAGCCTAAAATGGCATCAAAATTGAATCCCAAAGATTAAATGGCATCAAATTTAAACCCCAAGTTATAAATATTTATCCTTTAAGCTTAAATTATAAATCAAGTCTCTTTAAACCCCAAGTTTTAAAATTTAAACCACTTGCCTTAAACTTTAAACTGCAACCCTAAATGGCATAAAATATAAACTACAAAACTTAAATGGCATCAAAATTTAATCCACAAGGTTTAAGTTTTAATCCTTTAGGCTTAAATAATAAACATACTCTCTTTTAATCTATATAATGTAATGTGTGAGTCTAATCCGAATTCTTTATAATTTTAAACCAAATGGCTTAAAATTTAAAACTCTAAATTTAAACAACAATTTATAAATTTGAACCACAGGGCTTAAATGACATCAAATTTAAACCATAATTTATAAATTTTTATCCATTTAAGCTTGAATTATAAATAAAGTATCTTTAAACTCCTAGGTTTGAAATTTAAACCATTAAGCATTTAATTTAAACCACGAGGCTTAAAATTTAAACCACTTGCCTTAAAATTTAAACTGCATGCCTTAAATGGCTTAAAATATGAACCACTAAACTTAAATGGCATCAAAATTTAATGCACAAGGTTTAAGTTTTAATCCTTTATGCTTAAATAATAAACATACTCTCTTTTAATCTATATAATGTAATGTGTGAGTCTAATTTGAATTCTTTATAATTTTAAACCAAATGGCTTAAAATTTACACCATTATTTTTAAATTTGAACCACAAGGCTTAAATGACATCAAATTTAAACCACAATTTATAAATTTTTATCTATTTAAGCTTAAATTATAAATCAAGTATCTTTAAACCCCTAGGTTTGAAATTTAAACCAATTGCCTTAAAGTTTAAACTGCATGCCTTGAATGGCTTAAAATATGAACCACTAAACTTAAATGGCATCAAAATTTAATCCACAATGTTTAAGTTTTATTCATTTATGCTTAAATCATAAACATACCCTCTTTTAATCTCTATAATGTAATGTGTGAGTCTAATCCGAATTCTTTATAATTTTAAATCAAATGGCTTAAAATTTAAAACTCTAAGCTTAAAATTTAAACCACAATTTATAAATTTGTATCCATTTAAGCTTAAATTATAAATCAAGTATCTTTAGACCCCTAGGTTTGAAATTTAAACCACTAAGCTTTTAATTTAATCCACGAGGCTTAAAATTTAAACCACTTGCCTTAAAATTTAAACCGCATGCCTTAAATGGCTTAAAATAAGAACCACTAAACTTAAATGGCATCAAAATTTAATCCACAAGGTTTAAGTTTTAATCATTTATGCTTAAATCATAAACATACTCTCTTTTAATCTATATAATGTAATGTGTGAGTCTAATCCTAATTCTTTATAATTTTGAACTAAATGGGTTAAAATTTAAAACTCTTGGCTTAAAATTTAAACCACAATTTATAAATTTGAACCACAAGGCTTAAATGGCATCAAATTTAAACCACAATTTATAAATTTTTATCCATTTAAGCTTAAATTATAAATCAAGTATCTTTAAACCCCTAGGTTTGAAATTTAAACCACTAGGCTCAAAATTTAAACCAGTTGCCTTAAATGACATCAAATTTAAATCACAAATTATAACTTTTTATACTTTAAGTTTAAATTAACAATTAAGTCTCTTTAAACCACAAGGTTTACATTTTAATTCTTTGGGCTTAAATTGTAAACATAGCATCTTTAATCTATAATTTTAATCAATATAATGTAATGTGTAAAATATAATCCAAAATCTTTTAAAATCTGAAAACAAATCGCGTAAAATTTCAACCCCAACCATTAAATGGCATCAAATTTGAACCATAAGTTATAAATTTTAGTCTATATAAACAAATTCTCTTTAATCCATAATGTTTAAAATTTTAACCAATAATCTTTAAAGTAAAACCACAAACTTTAAATTTAATTCTCTAAGCTTAATTTTTAAACCACAAGCCTTAAAGTGCTTAAAATTTGAAGCCCTAGTGTTAAACAACATCAAAATTTAAATCCCAAGGTTCAAATTTAAAAACTTTAGGCTTAAATCATAACCAAGTTTATTTAATCTATATAATTTAATATGTTAAATCTAATCCAAAATCTTTAAAATCTTAAACCAAAAGGCTTATCATTTCAACCAAAACCTTTAAATGAGATCAAATTTGAACAACACGTTATAAATTTATATACTTTAAGGTTTAATTATAAACCAAGTCCTTTTAAATGACACGATTTAAAATTTAAGCACCATAAGCACTAAATTTAAACCCCAAGGTTTTATATTTAAACCATTAAGTTTTAAATTTAAACTACAAGCCTTAGATGGAATCAAATTTGAACCACAAGTCTTAAATGGCACCAAGTTTAAACCACAAGTTATAAATTTTTATCCATTTAGTTTAAATTATAATCCAAGTCTCTTTAAACCCCAATGTTTAAAATTTAAACTATTATGCTTAAAATTTAAACTACAAGGCTTAAACTTTAAACCCTTAGGCTTAAAATTTAAACTACAAGCTTAAAATGTCATCAAAATTCAATCACAAGGCTTAAATGGCATCAAATTTAAACCACAAGTTGTAACGACCCGACTTTTCTTAACTAGACCCACCGAACACGACTATGACTATCCGGGGTCAACTGGACCCTTACGGTCAACTTTGGTAAAAATCAGACGTTAGAAACTAAATAAACTTTAAAGTAAACTTTGGAAAATTTTACATTGGAGTACTTTGAAATAAAAGAGTATTTTGATGGGATCCCATAGTTTTTTTTTTTTTTTTTAAATGTAGTTTAAACGTAACTTAAGAAATAGTATGTAGTCACATGGCTTTCTTTAGATAAACTAGTAAACATGAAATTGATAAAACTGTTACTGGACTCAGCGGAAAACTTAAGAGAACCCTGACAACCTTGCAGGTCGGTTGTTTCATAGTATGCATACTTCAGACAGAATCCCCTCCAGCTTATTGCACTGCTCCTTAAGCTTTGCCCTTACCTACACACACAAAGTAATTGATGAGCTATAACGCTCAGTAAGGAAGCTAGCTACAACTTATGACTCTACTATCCACAACAAACTTTGCATAACAGAAATGCATATTTAGAAACTGCAAACTGAGCAACACGTCTAGCATATTCACATAAGTCAAAGTGTTGCGTAACATACTGAAAACATATAACTGAGCCATCGTGTTATCTGTGGGGTTTTAATCCTAGTGTGGCCTCCACGGCCCAGAGAATACTCACCTTCCGTACCAAAGGGGTACACTCCGCTAAAACACGATGACTTTACTGACTTGGTTGATAACCCCACTGTACGGCTGCATGGGGATCCGCCCTCACAAGGCCTTGTACTGAGCCATCGAGTTATCTGTGGGGTCGTGATCCCCGAGTGGCCTCTGCGGCCCAGAGAATACTCACCTCCCGTGCCAAAGGGGTGTACTCCTCTAAAACTCAATGACTTTACTGACTTGGCGGCTAACCCCACTACACGGCTGCATGGGGTCCACCCTCACAAGGTTTCTCTTGACAGTCACAAACATTGCACATGCATTCATGATAACTTTACTGCACTAAGCACATTCAAACCCGATAGATGGGTACTATCATGCGCATCCAGCCATATAATCACACATATATTTAGCAACTAGAATTTAACCGGCAGTATACAAACATGCAAACAATTCACTAAGATCACAACAAGCTAAGTTACTCTTGGTGTATACTTCCTTACCTCTTGTCCTTAGCTTTCGCGAATTATGTCTTTGTGAGTATTTCCGATCGCGTTTAGACCTTATAATCATATTGGGACAATATGTCTTAGTTTATGCTTACTAACATTCTAAAATATATAAGGGAATTTTTTTTTTAAAAAAAACTGAAATTCCCGACCCTGGCCCAAACCCGAGCCCTTGGGGTAAAATGACCATAATACCCCTCTCAGAATCCCAAACTCAACTTAGAAAATTATTATTTCCAATAATAATTTTATCCTAGGTCATGTTCGAAATTTCAAGTCAAACTCCAATTATTTCTTAAAATTCTGTTTTCTGATGCTCGAGTCCAATTCTTGAGCCCCGAGCCCACCTCTTGACCTTGAGACTTAAAATCGGTAATATTGTACTTCCTAAGATATTTTCTAAGTCCTTGAAAATATTTCGTAGATTCTAAGTCATCAAATCTAAACTTTGAAACTAACTCCCAAACCTAGAATTTTTATTGAAGCTTACATAATAATTCCTGAGCCTAGCTTGTAAATTATTATACTTGAACAATTAACTAGAGAATTTTTATCCTTAATTCTCAATAATCAGATTTTGATCTTAGAATACCTAATCCCAAGCCTTGCAGTAACTTCCTAAAGTTTCGGGACCAAATACCACTTTTTGTCCCCTTTGGTTACAAATTGGTAACCATTAGTAACCAGTACAAAACATACATGCTCATGCACGTGACCACCTGAATATGGACTCCCTCACCCACGTCAGCCTCCATGACCAACCCGACTATGCTTGGACCCAAGGTCCCTCACCATGGCAACCACGACTTCATCCCTACACCACCAAGACCACTACCTCGGCCACCTCTGACCGTCACCAACACCACCACCACCGGTCTCCACCACCAATCACCGACAATGCTAATGGACTGCGCATACCTGTCACCCACAAGCACTAACAATCCTCAACACATCTCAAAGTTCAAGATTTATCCTATAAAACTATCCCTAGCACTTTAATGAGTGTCTCTAGCCCCGATACGTTGATTAGAACCATGCGCAACAGCCCAAAAATTCATATCCACGATAAGGAAGTGAAAACGAACAATCGGAAACGTAAAACTACAAAGGAAATCTTTGAATATATACCTCTTACTGTGGTCGGTTCTTGGTATTTTCTTTCTTCTCTTCAACTTAGTCCAAAACACTATGAACACAACAAAACCATTCGACATGAATTTGATACTCAGAATCTAAGAGAAAAATCAACGCAAAGTATTCTTGCACCGAACTCACAAAACACTCCCTTCTTTCTCTTGCTTTATTCTACAATCAAAACAAAAGTTCTAAGGACGTGTCTAAAGTCCGTAATCCAAAGAAAACCAAGAAAAACTCACCTTGCCTTCTTCTTCTTGGACCCGAACGTACCACACTCTCAAGAACACCAAGTGTTCTTCATCTTTTCTCTCTCGGTTTCCCTTTCAATTTCGAAGATGGCTGGGCAAAATGAGAGAAACATGGCACCCCCTCTCAACCAACCTCTAATAACTACCCATGATCCTTTCAAAAACTTCCCACCAAAACTTGATTTGTGTGGTTGGCCGAGACACACACGTGAGAAGCACAATAATATATGTGCTGAAATGTTACATGCATTTTATCCAAAATAATGCATTAAACCATGGCTTAAAATAATTAAAATCAACTATGATCTAAACACTAAATAATGCAACTTTGGTATAAACTTATGTCTATGATTTTATATGAGTCCTTTCAACATAAAATCATAATTTTAATCCCATAAAATTCCTCTTGAATTATTCATAGACTCTTAGTGAATAAGTCACAAAATCATTATCTAAAATAATTCTAAGATTTTATGTGGATTCCAAACACATAAAATCATATACTTAAACTCTTTGAACAAGATGTCCATCTTAGATTTATTTCACATCTAAGTCCTCACACTATGGTCTAAAGCGATCAACTCACACTTTATTAATTAAAATAATATTCACCAAATATTATTTTAATTATTATTCCTACTCTTAATAAAAAAAAAATTCACAGAACAATGTTTACATAAAACACAATAAATAAAATAAATAAAAAATCCGGGTTATTACACAAGTTGTAAATATTTATTATTTAATCTTAAATTATAAATCAAGTCTCTTTAAACCACAAGTTTTATTTAAACCGTTAAGCTTTAAATTTAAACCACAAGACTTAAAATTTAAATAATTAAGCTATAATTTAAACCGCAAGAATTAAATTTCCAGAAATGGACAGTGGCCTTGAGAGCCGCGGCTCAAGACAAGGGTGCCGCAACGCTCAAATTTCTAGAATTTTAAGTTTCTTGAGAGCCGCGGCGCGATAAACGAGTATCGTGGCGCGACCCCGACCCAATCTGTTTTTTTATAGATTTCAAAATCTCATTTCTCCAATATTTCAAAATATCATATTCCAACATCGGATTTTCAAATTCTCTACCTTTCTTTTGTACATTTGATCTTTCATCCATATACGACTCATTTTATTATCATCATCTACATTGTTTTTTTTTCTTTTCTACCATCTTTCCCTCATAATTTTAAATTTTCATTTCTTTCTCCACTTGAAAGCCCTAGCACCGCAAAAAAAAGATTTAGGTATCATTCATCTTTTGCGGTTTTTCAACTTTATGTGACATGTTTGAAGAAGATTTCAAGTAAGTATATGTATTATAATTCTTGTATCAAAACTTGTATGAAGAAGTTTCATTATTTAGAAAAAAAAAATTGTGAAGATGTTAGTAATTTGGGGGTGTTTTATTATTACTAGAGGAACTTTTATATAGCTTTAAATTGTTGTTTGATTCTTTGGTTTTGTTGATTACTGTATTTTATGTTTAAGTTTTTGGGGATTACATTGTTGAAAAACAGGTGTTATAGGATGTTTTATTAATGTGCTCATCAATTGTTTGTGAAATTGCCTCAATGAGGTTCAATGACATGTTTTCATTATTTTTGGTCTCCTAATTGTTTTTTATTAGTTTGTTGCTGGTTCTTAAACACTATTATTACTATTGAAATGTTTTTTAAAGGACAAAGTCATTGTCTAAAAGCACATTGCTTGCTTTTATGTCTCGGTGAATTATGTGTGGGCTGACCTCGTGGTGTAAGTTCCTAATACATGATTAAAAATTCAAACACTGTTTTATATATATGTTAAAATTATAAGTGGACCAGACTTACTATTATTATAAGACTCTAAATTCTAGCAAGACACACAGAAAACTGTCCAATATTTGGACTAGCTATATTTCGTGTTCAATATAAGTGCGTAGCGTAAAGCATCCATAATTGTTTCAAAAAGAATCTTTGAATGATTCAAAAGAGTTTGGTTACCACTAAATTTTTTTTAAGAAATTTAATATTATATATATGCGTTAACATAAATATAAATATATTGTTAGTTGATGATTATACAATGTTTGACATCATTTTTTGGGACTGTTTTTTTTAGGTGATTTTGAAGAATTATTTTTGTGTGATATTTTGTGCAAATGGATCCTAAAAAGAAATCAAAGGGATCTACTGAAGCTTCTACTTCTAGGGATAAAAATTCAAGTTTTAACTCTGATAAGTTTATTAGTGAAGAAGCTGAAAAGAGGTTTGATAGTATGCGAGCAAAGAAAGTGTTGGGTGAACAAGGCATGGAATACGATTCTAGGCTAAATAATGAACCAATTTACAATAATATTCTTGTTAATATTGAGCGGAGGGGGTGGCAGACTTTAGTTCATGCCCCTTATGATGGAAGACGACAATTGGTGTTAGAATTTTATGCTAATCTTCCGGAGCACCGCAAACATAAATGCTTTGTTCGTGGTACATGGGTGCCCTTTGACATTAACACTATAAATGATCTTTTCAATTTGGTTACCTTAAATCCTCAAGAGTACTAGTATGTTAAATTTCTAGAAGGACAAATTGATTATGGTGCAGTGATAAATCGTTTGTGTAAACCAGGGTCTCAATGGGTTATGTCTAATGGCCAGCCTCGTCATTTAAAGAAAGCAGATATGACAAAAGAATCCATTGCTTGGACTTATTTTGTGTGTGCAAATATTCTTCCAGTTTCTCATTTATCCTCTATTACTACCGAGCGCGCACTACTTGTTTATGCCATTATGGAAGGGTACACAATAGATGTTGGCAAAGTGATTAATAGTAGCCTCAAACGATTTGGACGGGGAGGCACAACAGGAGGTTTGGGGCATGCAACCACTATTACATTGTTGTGTGAAAAAGCTAGGGCTCCATCATGGACAGATGACCTTCATGTTAAGCCTCTACCTGTTATTACTACTGCTATGGTCAATGAATATGGTGAACAAACTGCCAAACGGATAGCAAGAGCTAATTTATCAGGTGCCATACCAGAGGAGAATGAAGAAGAATAGGTTGAACCTATGGGAGAGGATTCATATCTTCCTATCAATCCCCCTATAGATCCATATATGCAGTACTTGGCTCAACAAAATTCCCATATCATTCTACAAAATGATTATATATATCGACAAAATTTGCATTTGATGCAGTACTATGCACATCGTAGTCAATATGATGCGGATCACACTAGTCATGTCAACTCTTTGCTTGGGCACTGGGACCAAAATCAACAAGACCCTGTCTTCTTTCAGCAGCCACCATTTTCCCCATTGTTTGCTTCGCAGCCACCATTTCCTTAACATCCACCGCAGCCCCCCATACTAGTTCATTAATGAATTAGTTAACTCTCCACCATCGTATGCTCATAAGTTATTTTACAAGAGCTTTTTGTTCGTTTAGGTTTTTTTTATGTGTTTTTTTTGTTTGTCTCATGCTTTGTTTGTATAAATTAACAGGAGAACAAGCACAAGTGAATTTTAATTGTAGGGCGAGGTTTTTGGTTTCTTTTTTCAAAGACAAATTTTATTTATTAAAGAAAATCTTGCCTATCAAAAATTTTAAATCTATTATTTGAATCAAGTGTCTTTAAACAACAAGGTTTAAAATATAAATCATTAAGCTTTAAATTTAAGGCACAAGGTTTGAATTTTAAACCTAGTCCCTTTACTCATAAACTAAGTCTATTTAATCTATAATTTTAACATATATAATATAATAAATTTTTATCCTTTAAGCTTAAATTTTAATCCAAGTCTCTTTAGACCCCAAGGTTTAATATTTAAACCATTAAGCTTTAAAATTTTATCTTTTAATCTTTAATTATAATTCAAGTCTCTTTAAACCACAATGTTTTAAATCTAAACTACAAGGCTTAAAATTTAAACCACTAGCCTTAAAATTTCAACCGCAAGCCTTTAATGGCTTAAAATATGAACCACTAAACTTGAATGGCATCAAAAGTTAATCCACAAGGTTTAAGTTTTATTTCTTTAGGCTTTAATCATAAACATACTCCCTTTTAATCTATATAATGTAATGTGTCAATCTAATCCAAAATCTTTATAATTTTAAACCAAATGGCTTAAAATTTAAACCACAATTTATAAATTTGAACCACAAGGCTTAAATGGCATCAAATTTAAACCACAATTTATAAATTTTTATTCATTTAAGTTTAAATTATAAATCAAGTATCTTTAAACCCATAGGTTTGAAATTTAAACCACTAAGCTTTAAATTTAAACCACGAGGCTTAAAATTTAAATCACTTGCCTTAAAATTTAAATCGCAAGCCTTAAATGGCTTAAAATATGAACCACTAATCTTAAATGACATCAAAATTTAATCCACGAGGTTTAAGTTTTAATCCTTTAGGCTTAAATCATAAACATACTCTCTTTTAATCTATATAATGTAATGTGTGAATCTAATATAAAATATTTATAATTTTAAACCACAATTTATAAATTTGAACCACAAGGCTTAAATGGCATCAAATTTAAACCACAATTTATAAATTTTTATCCATTTAAGCTTAAATTATAAATCAAGTATCTTCAAACCCGTAGGTTTGAAATTTAAACCACTAAGCTTAACATTTAAACCACAAGGCTTAAAATTTAAACCCCAAGCCTTAAATGGCTTAAAATATGAACCACTAAACTTAAATGGCATCAAAATTTAATCCACAAGGTTTAAGTTTTAATCCTTTATTCTTAAGTCATAAACATACTCTCTTTTAATCTATATAATATAATGTGTGAGTCTAATCCGAATTCGTTATAATTTTAAACGAAATGGCTTAAAATTTAAACCACTATTTTTAAATTTGAACCCTAAGACTTAAATGGCATCAAATTTAAACCACAATTTATAAATTTTTATCCATTTAAGCTTAAATTATAAATCAAGTATATTTAAACCACTAAGATTTAATTTTAAACCATGAGGCTTAAAATTTAAACCAATTATGTAATGCCCCAAAATCCCTAATGCAGTTTAATGGCTGGATTAGTAGGCCGGGAGGGCCATAACTGTTTAATTATGCCATTAAATGATAATATGCATGTTTATGTGAATTATATTATAATATGATGTTAAATGCATGCATGTGGGTCCACATTTCATGACAGGGATATTTTGGTAATTTGGCCCGTTGAGGGCGTAATTGTATATTTGTATGCATGTCGGTGATATATTGTTGAGGCCACATTATAATGTGGATTTGTTCGAGCTATTCGGCATGAGACAATCTTTGAATATCAAGTAGCGGTTTAGTCATAACGGGATTAAGTTCGAGGCTTGGGGTGAGTCTCGGGATGTTTTAATGGTTAGAGTGTTGCCGGGAATAAAAGGGTAACGGGATATGAATTATTGGTATTTGGGAATATCGAGAATAGCGAGAATTGGAGAGCGTTAATTATGATTAACGAAATAGGTGAAAGATGACGATTTTACCCTTGGGGAGACTTTAGAAGCTTTAAATGACCTAGGGGCACTAGGGTCATTTGGCTTAGGATATATATGGTTTAAGTTGGCTGTAGAAACATACAGAACAAAAACAGAGCAAGGTTTCCTCTTCTCGTACATCACCTTCCCTCTATCTCCCTTTGAAGTTTTTGGTCCCAAATTGAAGTATCAAGCTAGGAAATCAAAGCTTGGAGGTTATAGACTTAGTTCATCTACTAAGGAGGATTCAAAACCAGCTGGAGGTAAGAAATTGTCCATGAGTTTTAAGTTATACTCTGTTTTTCTTTTAGTTTTCAGCCTATAGATTTTGATGTGGATAGTTGGAATCAATGGGAGTTTTTGTGTATGTTTGATTGGGTTTTGGTGAAGGGGTGATGTAGATGAGGTTTAGGGGTTGAATTGGATGTTTTGGTAAGGTTTGGGATTGGTTTGGAAGGTTGGTTTCAAGGGGAATCACAAGGAGGGAAAATCAGAGGAGTTGCTGGTCTAAAGCTGGCGCCCCAGCGCCAGTCCTAGCGCCCCAGCGCCAGTCCTAGCGCCAGTCCTAGCGCCCCAGCGCTATGCAGGGCAGAGAATGGCCCTCTCTGTTTCTGGGGCAGCGCCCCAGCACTGGTTGGCAGCGCCTAGGCGCTAGGTCAGTTTCAGGGAAAGTTATTTTTAGGGCTCGGGATGGATTTTAAGGCTCGAGGGTTGGTTCCAATACCCCTTTTGAGTAGTTTGAGAGTCTTGAGAGTGAGGGATTGATCCTGGGATTGTGGTTTAGATTGTGAACCATTCATTGATTTACTTTATTGATGGTTTCTAATTGGTTATGATTAGATAACCACTAAGGAATCTAAAGGTTGATCATTCTCAATGGTCGTTCTTATATTATTTCTCGCTCGAACCTGAGGTAAGAAAACTGTACCCTGTGTATATATGACATGCGTGATTGTTATTGAGGCATGTTGATTGATAAATGTGGACATGGATTTCATATTAAATGCTAGTGAATGTTGTTTACTTGTAGATGGTACTGACTAGTCAGGGACATTGACCTAAGAGTCAGAAACGGCATAAGCGTCCTAAACGCAGGGCCGAATGAAGATTAGATCTAATCGATATCAGCGTTGAATGACTCTAAGGCATTAATGCTGGACCAACCCTAAGGTCAATGAATATTAAGCGCTTGGCTAGTCTAATACTAGTTACTGAGAGCCACGGCCTAAGGCCCAGGTGACCGTTTGTCACATGGCTAGGGAACGATGTTCCAGGGTTATGACTCTATGGTCATGAGGAAGGTTATGTTGGTGACTAGAGACCATGCACCTATCTTGTTTAATCTAGTGAAAGGTACACTTATCTGTTAAGCCCCGGTGACCCTATCGTCACAAGGCTAAAGGGAGTTATACCCAACTTAGTGACTTTTGCGACTGTCACCTATTTGTTTTGGACTGATAGTCCTGAATGATTATTATGATCATTGTTGATATTATATTATGTTATATTGTGTTTTCTTGCTGGGCCTTGGCTCATGGGTGCTATGTGGTGCAGGTAAAAGGAAAGAAAAGCTCACCCAGCCTTGAGTGGAGAGCTTAGGTGGTGATGTGTACATATGCGGCCGCTTGACCACCACGGCCAAGGAGTTCTCAGAGGAACTAGGGGGTTTGCCCTATTTTGCCGCTTAGGTCAGCGGATTTGTAAATTTGAAACAGTAGTGACCATTTTGAGTTGTAAATAACTTGTAAATGTTTTGATAGGCTCATGAGCCATTATATACTTAATAAAATTTATCATTTCCTTTTTATTGATTTTCCACCTTAGCCTGTTAATAACACTTAGAGCGTGTTTTGAACCAAAGGACTCAGGTAACGGGTCAAATTTCTGGTTCACCGTTCACAGTAGCTGTCCTAGGGTAACCAGGGCGTTACAACTTATTTTAAAATTTAAACCACAAGCCTTAAATGGCTTAAAATATGATCCACTAAACTTAAATGGCATCAAAATTTAATCCACAAGGTTTAAGTTTTAATTCTTTAGGCTTAAATCATAAACATAATCTCTTTTAATCTATATAATGTAATGTGTAAGTCTATTCCAAAATCTTTATAATTTTAAACCAAATGGCTTAAAATTTAAACAACAATTTATAAATTTTTATCTATTTAAGCTTAAATTATAAATCAAGTATCTTTAAACCCCTAGGTTTGAAATTTAAACCACTAAGCTTTAAATTTAAATCACACGGCTTAAAATTTAAACCACTTGCCTTAAAATTTAAACCGCAAGCCTTAAAAATTTAAACAACTACTCTTTAAATTTAAATCTGGGCGCCGCAACTCTTCAATTTGTGTGAGTTTTTTTTAAATCTTTGCGCCGCGACTCTTCAATTTGTATGAGTTTTTTAAATCTTTGCGCCGTGGCTCGGTCTTCTGATCGGTTCATATGCCTCTTCGAATAAGGGTTTACCAAAGTGTATTATAAACACATCATACTTAGGTATTTGTAATTTTTTTATATTGCAATTGCTATTTCAACCTCTAGGTTTTCCAATCCCAACTTCATTGTTTTCACAAATCATTCTTAGCTCTAAACTCATTATCTTCTTCTCCATTTTCATACACTTAATTGATGAGATAAACCTTCCATTTATAGTCTTGGTTCAACACTCCATTTATGAGAACAACCATACTTTTTTTTATCGTCCATATTCGTAGTTATTAGTCTTAACTAGAGGAAGTTGAGCTGAAGTTGACCTTCTAACAAGGTATTTTCAATCTTTCCTTGCCATTTCTTTTGTGTTTTTTTCCAAGCTTACCTAAAAATAAAAATTTAACAACCATAACATATGCAACTAACTGTAAAATGTCTTATGTTTTTTTTCCATGTATATATATACATTGTTTTAGTTAACTTAAACATGCATCCAATAATGATTATTTTAATGGTTTGATTTAGTTCATTTTCATGCATTGTAACTATTTGATAAAATGCCTCAACTAAAATTTAATTGTATAGTATTAACAAATATATGATTTTAGATGGCTGTGTTGATTTTCTTTATTTCCTCATTCAATAATGGGTTTTTCTGAAGGTTAGTTTAGTTGAATTACTTTGTTTCCTTATTCATTAATGATTTTTTGATACTTTGCTTGAATTGATTTTCATGCCTTGTAAGTGTTTGACGAAATGTCTCAACAAAATTGCAGTTGTATAGTCCTGAGAATATATGATTTTTAGTTCAATATTATTATATTAATAGGGCATTAAATACCATGATTAAATATATGAAAATGTCTTTAATAGTATGTGTTTTGTTTCTTTTTTTTTTTTTTATATACTTTAAGCCAGTAGTATTATTTTAAAAACATGTCGTTTATATTTTTGTTTGTTTTTTATATAAGATATGGTAAAGAAAGCTCGTATCATGAAGAATAATAAGAAATCAAGTTCTTATCATAAAAAATTTAATGTTTACAAGGTAATTTTACATTGTTTATTTATGTTTTTTTTTTAAATAATGTTTTTGAATTAATTATTTGTTTTCATTTTTATGTGTAGAATTTAAGTACAAATAAGCTGATTTTTTCTAAGAATAAAATGAAAGTTAATTTTCAAGATAATCAACTCTATTTCCGTTGTATTGAGAATTCTCTAACTGATGCTCAATTTGAAAAGTTAAAGGATTCATGCTTGGGGTTTCTTTTAGATATTGATAGTAACCTAAAAGTTTGTTCCATGATTGTTCATTATCTAATACTTCACGAGGAGGGTAGTTCTAGTAGAAAAGACATCCAATTGAACTTTGGAGGGAATAAAACAAAGTTTGGAATTTAAGAATTTTCTTTAATAATGGTCTAAATTGTTCCCAGCTTCCTAGTAATGTTGATGATAGCATTCAACCCAATAGATTAATGGAAAAGTACTTCTTTGGGAAATCATCAATCTCTAGAAATAACTTGAAAAACCTTCTCATGTTTACAAAAATTGATGACGAAGATGCCATTAAGATAGCTAAAGTGTTTATTGTGCAAAACATTTTAGAAAGTAAAAGAGGTGATAGGTTTGTTGATATTCTTAAATTGGTTGATAATGAAGAAAAGTTTGAGAATTATCCATGGGGTCATCGTTCATTCAATGAAACAATTGGAAGTATTTCAAGTGTTTTGCATTCGCAAAAAAATAACTATGAGTTGTGCGGCTTCCCTGTGGCTTTCCAAGTGTGGGTTATGAGGTTATTCCATCCTTGGGATCTTTGTTTGGCACTCGTGTAAGTACAAGAATCTCTAGAATTTTAAATTGGAAGTCAACTAGGTGAATAATCTCCAAACAATTTGGTCAAAAGTTTTCCGAAAATCAAAAGTACGTATTCACATATATATATGGGTGCACTCTTAATGGTTACTACCCATGGATGGTTACTTTAATATTAACCATTGGATTAAGATCAATGATTCATAATTATAGTTGTTAATTAATATTTGTAAAAATAAATTTTGATTTTTTAAAATTTTTGTAAGTGTTACCTGATATAAAACGTGTATTTATTATGAAAATACAATATTGTAAACTTTTTATTTTTCAAATGCATGTCAATTTCTAAATATAGCAAGTGTCTCTCACCGGTTGGAAACAACATTAATTATGGCAGAAAAAAATAACTAAATTCAAAATTAATGTAGAAAAAAATAGTTATGTGTTGGTGACTTGCTATACCAAGTCACTATGTTGCCACATCATCATAATTCTTAGTACCCATCTATGGGTAGTAACCATTGAGAAGTCTTCCATATATATATATATATATATATATCTATATTTAGCATTGTTGTTCAATTAATTTCAATTGTTGTACTGTTAACAATTATTTTTCTTTATTGATTTCTTATTATTATGTATAAGATTGATTATGTTTGTTTGACTCCATCTAGTGCGGAAAAAGATTCATTATACCTTAATAGTATGTTTTGCAACACAATAATTCTTAAAAGATGAACATACATGGATCCAAATGATCCCCCCACAATGATGAGTAAGAAGATAAAAAGTAGTTCAATTGATGAAGAAATTATTTCAATGTTGAAGGTATTTTTATATTATCTCCTATTTTTTCCTAATTCAATGATGTATGTTCTTTTTTTTTTTCATATTTTTAGAACGTGCGGTTTATATTTTAGTATATTTTGTTTTCTTTTTTTTAACTTGTTCTATCACCTATTTTTTTTCATAGGAGCTCAAAGAAGAGAATGTTGAAATCAAAAAAGATATTGTCGAAATTAAAAATAGAATGGGTCAGATTAACATATGTATGACAGAAATTGATGAGAGAACAAAAGATATAGGTCCCATGAAGAAGCAAATAGAAGTTTATGAACAACTAATTAAGAAATTTACGAAACAAGATGATTTAAAGAAATGCACATGTGAAGAAGGAGAACAAGTGAAAGTGAAAAGCAAAAAAGGATTGTAATATGTGCAAGATTCTAAAGTTTCAGAGAAAACAAGTTACCTTTGCAAGCATGCATAAATGATTTTTTAAGTGGTGAAATACTTCTAAGTAGTCTTGAATGTGTTCCTCAGTCAAAGGTATAAATTTAAAATGTTATCTATTTTTCAATAAAGTTTTGTGTTAAATTTGATTTGATTATAATGTTTTTAATTTTCATCTTTTATTATTTGTATGAATGCATAAATATTACAAGCAATTCCCTTATTGAACAAAGAGAAAATTATAATAAGAGAAGCATAGATGGCAAGCAACCCCCAAACATTTCTAAAATTTTAGAGAAAATAAAAAAACCTTCTACACAAAAGGCTTTGGAAGTATTCATAAGTGATTTATCAACAGGTGAGATCGTTCTTAGCAATCCATAATGCATTCCTCCTTCTCCATCAATTCTAAAAAGTGTCCCACAAGTATAAAGTTTGAATTTGATTATTCTTGCATAAACATGCATTATAATTTTTTTATTTTAATTATAGTTGTTGATTTTTTTTCATATGTAGGTTGTTAATGAAAAATTCTATCAAAAGCAAGAAAAAATTTCAAAGAACTTTAGAGGAACAGAAGAACAAAAAAAAAGAAAAAGAAGTTAAGCAAATGCAAACTGATTGTGATGATTCAAGTGCAAACATGACGTCCCCACCATCTATGAAAACTATTGTTGAACCAAGTGAATTGCTTTGTTCTTCTGTGAACTCTACAGAGGTAAAGAATACTTGTCATTTCTTAGGCCGATTTCCATTCGAGAGTGAATATGAAGTTATGCTTGATTCAGAAGCAATTCATTCTTTTTGGAGTGGTACACTTGTGGAATGAATAAGAAAAGGTAAATGATTTGCATTTGTTTTTTTTTTAATTTAATTGTTTTCTTTATATCTTTTTATTAATGTTTGTTGCTTTTGTAGGAATAAATACTCTCCATACACTGCATTTCATGCCAAATTAAAATCAACTTTATTATTGGGAGGAATACAAATTGAGAATAAGAAGTGGTTCTTTGATTTATGTGATGCAGAAGGTCTCATCAATAATGATGTAAGATTTTATATGCTCTAGCATTTATTATTATATTGTGCATACTTAAGATTGTTTACATTTCAATTTTCTCATGTTATATTTGTATTTAATATTTTATGCTTTTTTCTATATTATTTTTGCAGCATATTGATATATCTTTTTACTATTTGCGAAAGAAGGCATTGTCTTATTCTTATTATCCTTCATTTCGGAAGTGTACTACAACAAGTTGTGTTTTTTGACCACTACATGACCCTAATTAGTTGTGATGAAGCTCATTTAAGGAAGATGATTTCAGATATAAAAAAAATGATCAGCATAAAAGGATAAAGCATCCTTGTGCCAAAATGAAGACTATTATTGATTTCATTATGGGAAAAATATTGAAATTTGGAAAGTCATGGTTTGAAGTTGATTTTGTTTTCATGTCATTTCTTATTCCACAAGGAAGGGGGATTTATTTAGATCATTGGTGCTTAGGAGTTTTACATTTTGATAAAAAGATTATCTATATCTATGACTCATTTAATAGTCCCAATAATGAAGATGTTGAAAGACACGTGAAGAATTATTGCAGAATTCTTCCTTTCATTTTGGATTACTTGGGCTTCCATGTAAAACATAAACATTATGCTGTCGGATGTGAAGATTTTAGGTTCTCATGAGTTGAAACTCCTTTTCAGAATAACACGTGAGTTTGTTAAGATACAATTTCATTGTATGCTGCCTTTTTCTTTTTTCCCCAATTTTTCAGTTGAATTTTGTTTTTCCCATTGCAGGTTTGATTGTGGAATTTACGTCATAAAGATGGTTGAGTTGCTAATGATGGGGATGTCTCCATTCAAAATTGGTCCAAACAATGTTATTGATATGAGAAGAAAGATGGCCATAGAATTTTGGGATCATGGGTACAAGAGAAAGGACGATCATGAAACTCCACCAGAAAACTTGTGTCATGTGTGATCACAAGATAAAAATAGGAATCTCAATACTTTTGTTTTAAGAATGTTTTTCTTTGAAACAATGCTAATGAAAACAATAATGAGTCTGAGGTTAAGCCTGTTGTTGATGTTGCTGCAGTAATTCCTCAACTTGCTATCGTAGTCTGGCAATTTCCGCAGTGTTGTCAACCGGCGGCAGCGCATTTCGGTTAGCAACGCACTCCCCTTCTGCGAACTGGAGGGGCTTCATTGCTCTTAGGAGCGGCGTTAGAGGCACTGACATTGGTGCGAGCAGACCTTCTGAGCGACATCTTTAGCAGAGTTCTAACAGTCGAGAAAAACATGTTAGAATTTACCCTAATAGGCACTAAGGCAAAAACTTAATCTAAGCAAACATAACTCGGACCTATTAATTATGATTTCTTATGAAAATTATATAAGCCTTCTTTATCATTATGGTGTGTTTCTATACTTAGAAAAAAAAAGCATCTTTATTATTTTCTAAGTCTGTTTCTAATCATCCTATATGACTTAATTCTCAGGCTCAAAACTCGTCGTTGTTCCAAAGTTAACCATATTGAGGGAGGGCTGGGATCAGTAAAATTGTTCCCACTACTATGGCCCCCTAACTCTCAATATAGAACCCGGTCCATTGATTTGTATCCACCCTCACAGAACTTGGTCATTATTTATTATGATTGCAAAAGAAAAATCAAACTCATACATGTTATTAAAATAACAATGATATTTATTTGTAAAAAGGTTTTCACTATTTACAATCATAAATGCAAATAAATAAAATAAATAAAGAAACTAATCTATTCTAAAAATTGGGATCTTCTACATCTGATCCTTCATCTAACATATCATCATCTATCTCCTATTAGTCATCATTATCTTGAGCATCAAAATGCCCTCGAAGAAGATTCGTAAAAATTCTATGTTTTTGCTCATTTGTGAATTGGAATTCCATCTTAGAGGTGAACCTAAGTATGAGAAAATAATATCTCATAGCTATCGGTAATTCATCTTCATCATCTATCGTCTCCCATATATCTTCTAAAGTTGCAATTACAGTAGGATAATCTTTAAAAAGTCTAATCACTAAAACATATTGCTCTGTAGCTCTCATCATGATTTGCTTTGTTGCTTGGAGGTGACCTATCTCCCTGTGGAATATAAGTAATCTCTGGGTGATTCTTTCTAGCACTCCTACGGTGTTTCTTGGCTCTCTAATTATTTTCAAGGCCTTTATGGCTCAAATATCCTCATAGGTCAAGGCTCCATTCATTCTTAACTGAAAACATAAAGGCTAAAACGTTAGCTATACATATAAACATAATAACTATAACATAAATACTTACATTGGCAGTTAGATTCAGAGCTTGAGCCTATGTATCAAGGAGAACTTCATGCGAATGAACCGTTGCTCTGATACCAACTATAATGATCTAACTAATTCTAAGACCTTGGATCATTAAAACTACTAGACATAACTACTATTTTTTAGAAAACATACATAAGAAATATTCACAACTTTATTAAAACTCCAAAGTAAATATTGAAATACATAAATGCGGGGTATGGGATCCCATTGTTTTGAAATAAAACATAACTTTAAACTAAAGGAAATTGTTTACAAAGTTAAGTGCGGAAAATACATAAAAACATAATTTAAAGAGACTAAAAAAAATAACGCCGTCCTCGAATCGTCACACAGTCCATAGAATCCCTTCATCCTTAATACACAAGCCAAGCTACCAAGAATCCTTCCGCCGCCATAACTATTTTCCTGCATCACATAAAAATAAAGGAGTGAGCCTAATGCCCAGCAAGGAAAATCTACTAGCTCATATAACATAAAACATAAACATAAGACCACAAAACATATGACTATAAAACATGCATTGTAATGGCCATCATACTTCTTGGGGCTTGCTAGCTAAGCAATCATATGCCCATAAATTTACGGGGCATAGTTATCTAAACAAGTCATATAAATTTATGGGGTCCGTTATCTAAACAATCATATGCCCAAGGAATGTATTATTGGGGCTTATTATCTAAACAAGTTATATGTTTGTTATCTAAACAAATTATATGTTTGTTATCTAAACAAATTATATACTCAAGAGCTAAAAAAACATATCATACATAAACATATCAATCATAGACATATCAAAACATAAAAGCACATAAAATCTATCCTATTTTCTTTACCAACACCGGGATATAAGAGAACAAGGACAGGATTTGGAACATTCCTAAAACCAACAATAAGAATGGTGAGTATTTCTAAAGATAAGAGATGATAACGAAGAGAACTAAACCACCCAGAAGAAGCTTACCGAAAAGAAACCTTAAGTTCAAAGAACTTAAATACCTAACCAAGAATGGAAAACAACAAGTTAGGATTTGAGTAAAGAAAACTAAAGGAAACTAAAGAAACATACAGAATTGAACTTAAGAATAAGAATACCTTTGGATGTACTAGAACCGATCTACACCTCAATATTGAAAACACACTCTATATCTCACTTCCCCAAGTGTTTATAAAGCTTAAGATGATAAAGCTTTAATCCTAACCCAAGTGTTTATCACTCTATAGTAATTCTAGCAGCTTGAAGGCTCTGAACACAGCTTGAAGAATGAGAGAAATGGCTAGGTACTAGGTCCTATTTATAGAGTTCAAGGTGTAAAAATATCTTCTTTTAGCTTGAATAAAATAATGAATGTTAATTGAAAAATATTTGAATAATCGTTCAACAGGTGCTTAAGACTCGATCAAAAATGTTCAGAGGCTAGTCAAGAGGTTAAGGGATGAATCAAGTTCGGTTTCTACAATGTTTGAAAAAGTGGTCCTATGGCCGATATATCGCCCACCCTAGGCGATATATCGCCTGGCCCTATGTCCCGAGTGCTCGTGATTTCGATCGTGCGAAGTTGACGTGTTTTTCGTATCCCTTGCGTGGCGATATATCGCCCCTATAGCTGCAATATATCGGCATACGTTGAAATATTAGACACGTAATTGCACTTTATCAGCTTAATTTGAATTGGATAAATAGCTTTGACTGAGTCCTAATACGATTTTAAAGCTGCTGGAAAGTTCTAGAGCTTCTAGATGTTTCTTTTATAAAAACTATTCATCAAAAATACTTAATTCCTTAATAATCATGGTTATGAAAAGTGTCATGATCTTATTAGTTTTATCTAAACCTTATAGTATAATAAATGACATCTTTATAATCAGCTATATAAATCAAACCTTATGTTATAATTAATATTTTTAAACTATAGGTTAAACTTATAAAATCTATAAGTGTTGCTACGAGTGTTCAACTAAGTCCCGACTTGAACCAAAATCCACAGTAATAAACATACTATAACTACTACTACTACTACTGTAACGCCCCAACTCCAGGGATCACTACAGTGCACATTGCAAACAGTGCTAAACTCGCTAATCGAGTCGTTTGGCCATAAACGTGTAACTAAGTATGATTAGCGGTTTAGGGATTAAACATTTTGGTTAAGATATAACGTTTCATTAGAACGTTTACTATATATATTGGGATCCCAAAAAAAATATAATTTAAAGGTCTATTACAAGAAAATATTTATAACAGGTCGTTCTAAGCGGCAAAACAGGGTTTAACCCTAGTTCCACTTTCAAACCTCGCCCAAGTATTGGTCGAGCAGCTACATACATACACGTCATCACCTAAGCTCTCCAACTCAAGGATGGTCCAGGTTTCTTTTGCCTTTACCTGCACCACAAAGCACCCATGAGCCGAAGCCCAGCAAGAAAACTCATATGCTCATTGTTGACGCGGTTCTTCGGCAATAGGTAATTAAGAGAAGAAGAGAAAGGGATTAGTGCTGAATGTAGAACCGTCGCAGATATAAAATCTTAGAGAATGAACTAGGTGACTCAAGACACGTTTTTAAGTGGTTCGAAGGTTAAAATCCTTCTACTCCACTAGTCAATATTATTGATATACTCTGGGTATTTGGTTACAAAGCATATATCTATTCAGAGACTATTTTTCCCAACCCTTATCAACTCCCAGGTTCTCCATATTTATAGGAGAAGGCACCTGGAAGTTGGTAAGGAGGTCATCTCGTGACCTTACTATTTGTCATATCAACTCTGTGACATTCATGATTAATTCCTAAACCTGACACATAAGTATGGTCAAATCGATAGGTAAGGAGATAATGGGCCGCACGGCCCAACCCAGCCGTGGGTATCTGAACACGCGCGTTCTCGCTGCGTGTCCGAGAAGTCAGGGAGACATCGGACACGTGATGTCAGATATATGCACGTTTATCTTGCGTGTGTTGAATTTACAGAGGGTCAGAGTTCCATATATAGCTCGTGCCACGAGCTGCTCCCCTGACCCGACCTTCGGCCTTCAGATTCTTTGCTCCAGTCGAGCTAAGAAGGTACGACCTCGAAATGGGAGCTCCGGTCTTGGGGATGTTCATGGAATAATCGTGATTAGTCCGTAGCTCGGCCTGCTAATCAGCCCGTGGGAAAATCAGGGCGTACATCTGCCCCCCAAGCTCCTGCTCGTGGTACATGACGTCGTATATAAGACCACAGTAGGGGCTTTTAGACTTCCCCATAAACTCTTCGCATTCCACTCTTTACGCAGGCGTCTGATACGTGGAACGTCGTGGGTGGTGACGGTACGTCGTACGAGAACCGCATTTAATGGCCTAGCCTATGCCTAGCCGTCATTTCGTATTTCGAGTGGAAGGCCTCAGATCCCTCACCAGGGCCATCCAAAAGCCTTCTACACGTGATCATTCACGTATATAAAAAGGGGGTGGCCACCCTACGCATGGGCCACCCTTTCATTCGAAATTTTCCAAATCTCCTTTCTTCTTCCCTCTCCATATTTCAGAAGAACGAAACCCTCAACCCTGTTGCTGCCATTTTCATCGTTCACGAAGCTTAGGCGCACGGATTTCTCCGAAGCTTTGGAAGCCACTACACCGACGAAGCTCCTACCAACGCAACACCCTCGTCTACCTCTCAGCCATACAATGTAAGTTTCCTGACCCTGTTCACTTTGAAAACATGCTACTGTAGCCTAGGTAAAAAATTTCACTGTAGCCGCATGCAAGGGTTTTCTGGGTTGTGCGGATATGGAGGGTGACAACCCTTTTTAGGTTAGGGCACATTTGTTGTAGGAAATCACTTTAGAGTATGGGTTTCAGGATGCCTTTTCCTGGAAAAATTTCTGGGTAGGAGTTTTGGGAATTTTCGGGTGCAAAACCGGGTAGCTTAGGGAACACGCCTTTAAGCGGTTTTGTAATTTTCTGCCTATTGAAACTTTCCCCCCCAAGGAAAATTCTATTCTGAACCCCTGACACGCGAATTCCGAGTAATCTGGGATCTGTTGGGAGTATACGCGCGTGTTCACTGAACCGCGTGGTGCCACTCTCCACGAGCTGGGCTTACCTCAGCTCGTGCAAATAATAATTGCTTCTTTCTCCTGCTTGGGTCGCCTTTTCTAAAGTGTTTTCTTTTGTTCGCTAGGCGACCAAATGGCTCCAAAAAATAACCTCCCCCAGAAGAACGTTGGAAGCTCGGCCTCCCAGCAGGAAAAAGGAAAGGCGGTGATGCCTACCTCCCCGATCCCCCGCTTCGGGCCGGCCGTGGAGAAGGAGGTCGAGGTGGCCCCCGACGCATTCTTTAAGGCGGAGAGAATCATCTCAAAGATAACTGACCAGGCGAAGATCAACAAACTCTTCCTCACTCACAACATTCCACTGGGGAAAGCCTCCGTTATTGCCCGACCTGCCTCGGATGGCGAGCGGAGCTGCACACCGCTCGATGAATCGTTCGCGGCCTGGAGCGGTGAACACTTCAAGGCAGGGGCCTTCCTTCCCCTGGATCAGTACTTCGCTGATTTCCTGAACTACGTGGGGTTGGCCCCTTTTCAGCTCCCCCCCAACTCCTACCATCTGCTGGCAGGGTTGAGGTATTTATTCAAGAAGCAGGAGTGGGAGGTCCCTACTCCTGCTGATATTTTATATTTCTTTTGCCTCAAAGCCAGCCCGGATCAGCGGGGGCGAGGTGACGGGTTTTACTATTTAACCCGTTTTCCCAATACGGCGGCGGTCATCGAGCTGCCCAGCCACCCAAATGACTTCAAGGACCAGTTCTTCATGTCAACTGGGTTCCGGAACTGCGACCACCACTACTTCAATCGTCCTCGTAAGTAATCCCCGATCTTAGCTCGCCTTTTAAGTGTTATTTTATTTTAGCTCCTCCCGTATCCCATTCTGATTCCAGCCAATCTTGCAGCCATCTACACGAGGATCGAAAAGTCTGTGACCCTCGGGGGCCAATATGAAACACTGGCGGGCTTGCCCCCCAGTGCGAAGGACTATCGCGCGCTCGTGACGGACGAGACGATGGTGTTCTGCAAACTGATTTTCCTAAATCAGACTCTGAACCTGAAGAGGCCCCGGGGGCCGCCCCCAGCTCGCGACAACAGACCCATCATCGTGGAGGAGGTCGCGGTAGAGGAAGACGAGGAGGACGAGGCGGCTGAAGTTCTGCTCGTGAGGAATAGGAAGAGGACCTTGGAGGTCGCCCAGAGGATGGGCGAGGAGAGGATCCAATCTGGAGCAGCCGAGGGTCCTTCCGGCCAAGGTAACCCTTACTTGTTTAAGAATCTAGATAGGGCCACTGCAGACCCCCGGCTGGTTAGGTTCAATCCTAGGCAGATCGTCCATCGTCACCGAAGGGACCCGGACCTGAACACACTCCTGCTCCATTGTGTTGACTGGCTCGTGCTGGATCACCAAGAGAGCCGGCCTAGGGGCACCGTAGTAGTAGATAACACCCTAGCTTTTAGGTCGATCTTATTCGAGGAGTATGGGACCAACCTACGCACATGGCCATCACTCCAGAGGGGTATCTATGCTCCGGGGCTTAGGCAGTATGTAGAAGAGTCTAGCCCTGAGTCAGAACCGGACCTAGAACCTGCGCTAGTTCGTGAAATAATCGTCTTAGGTTCTTCCAGCTTGGGGGGTAGGGCTCCCTCAGTATTCACATGCTTTTTAGCTTTAAACCTTTGTCTTTATCTTTGTATGATTGCTAACTTGTAATAACCATGTTTTTTGTTTGACAGAAGAGATGTCTCAGCCCGAGGATAGCTTGCAGGGCATAGTCTTCGGGGGGAACCCCCCAGCCGGGCCAAGACTGAAAAGGCTCCGGGGTTCCAAGAGCTCTGCCGGGGTCTCCACTAAATCTCCAGCAAAGGAGAAGGAGAAAACCCCGCTAGCGCAGGTCGTGGGGGCGATCCTTCCAGCTGCCGGAGCAGGACAAATGCCTCCACCGCCTCAGCGAGTCTCGCCTGCCCCCCAGGACGGAGGAATGGAGATCAGGACTCCGTCTGTGGCGGCCTCCGATGTACGCATCCCGGTCAATCCCCAGGACCTGGAGAAGATTCCAGAGGCCTTCCGGGGGCAGATGTACGAATCGGCGAGCTATGCCGTCAACCACATCTACAAGTTCACCGAGAAGGAACTCCGGACTATTGAGTCCATAGCCCGGTTGACGTTATGGACTCTTCAATGAGCATGACCTTAACGGTAAGCTGCCCTATTCTCTTGAAGCTTTTACCATTATACTCTGCCTTGTTGTTCCTTTGAGACAGTTTATCTTTCACTCCTCATAGGGTGTCGTTGCCCTTCATCGGAGCATTATCAGGGCCAGAACTCAGCTCGATGACATGAGGACCGAGCACCAGGCCACCCTTCAGGAGGTTAAGGCGGCCAAGGATGCCCTGACGACCTCGAAGGGCGAGTTGGAGAGGGTCCAGGTCGACCTGGAGAAGACCCACTCGAAGGTCCAGGAGCTCGAGACATCCCTTGCCACTTCGCAGGCGGACCTTGAGGCAGCGAGGACAAAAATCCAGGCCGCCCAGGCTGCCCTGGAGGAAGAGAGGACCATCTCGGAGCAGTCCATGCAGGATCTGTTCTATCACTGTTGGCTCCACAATCCGGAGGCTGACTTCTCTTTCATGCCACCGAATCTCTGGGCGCGCTTGTTGGGGAAGTTCCAAGCTCGCCTCGACAAAGAGGCGCCACCTTCGGAGACTGGGGAAGCCTCTGGTGCGGCGGAGCAAGGTGAAACGGCGACCTCCAAAGGGCCGACTGACGGGGCTTAGGGCGCTCTTCTCTTTTTCTCTTTATATATTTTGAAGTATTTTTTTGTGTAACCTTTGCATGAGGTGTTTTCACCTTGAGACGCTTTGCCTTTAATTCACACTTTTTAACTTAGGTTTTTCATGCTTTTGGCTACATTATATATATATATATTTTTTTTTGAAAAAACTCAGTTCGCGTTAACTTTTATCCATATCTTGAACTCTTTAAGAAGAACAACGATAAATAGATTTAAATCAACTTCTAAGTTTTATGACCCGGTTAAAACCAGGAACTTATTTAAAAACTTAGTTCGTGCTAACTTTTATCCATATCTCGAGTTCTTTTAAGAAGAAACACGATCAATAAATTTAAGTTAACTTCCAAGTTTTATGACCCAGTTAAAACCAGGAACTTATTTTGAAAACTTAGTTCGTGTTAACTTTTATCCATATCTCGAGTTCTTTAAGAAGAACCACGATCAATAAATTTAAGTTAACTTCCAAGTTTTATGACCCAGTTAAAACCGGAACTTATTTTGAAAACTTAGTTCGTGTTAACTTTTATCCATATCTCGAGTTCTTTAAGAAGAACCACGATCAATAAATTTAAGTTAACTTCCAAGTTTTATGACCCAGTTAAAACCAGGATAGGACTTAGTTGGCGTAAACCCTTATCCGTGTCTCAAGCTCTTTAGGAAGAGCAACGATCCATAGATAAAAATCAACATCTAAGTCGTTAAGGAGACCTGGTTATATCCAGGTACCATATGCCCCCCAAGTAACTGGGAAAGGGTCTTTCGTGGTTACTTTAAGATTACACTCACAAATATGCGTAACTGATTTTTATTAATACATAAAAGTTGCCTCCCAGGCCTTACAAGTGGATCATTGATAATATTTCTTTAAGTGGATGGCGTTCCAAGTTCGCGGGACCGCCCCTCCATCAGGTCGAGCTAATTTATAAGTTCCTTCCTTGATGACTTCGATGACCTGGTATGGTCCTTCCCAGTTCGGTCCCAAGACTCCATCCTTGGGATCTTTCTCGGCCAGGAAAACTCTCCTTAGGACCAAGTCGCCAACGCTAAAGGTGCGCCTTTTGACTTTAGAGTTGAAGTAGCGAGTGATCTTCTGCTGATAATGGGCGAGCTGGAGTTGCGAATCCTCTCGCCTTTCATCAATTAGATCGAGGGAATGGCACAGGAGCTCATGGTTCCGATCTTGTTCGTAGGACTGGACTCTATGCGACAGAACCTCAACTTCCACGGGGAGGACTGCTTCACTCCCAAAGGTTAGGGAGAAAGGAGTATGACCCGTAGGAGTCCGATGCGAGGTCCGGTATGCCCATAGGACCTGGGGCAGCTGTTCTGGCCAGACCCCCTTTGCCTCATCTAATCTTTTCTTGAGACTCGCCTTTAGAGTCTTGTTGACAGCCTCGACCTGGCCATTTGCCTGAGGATAGGCCACGGAGGAGAAGCTTTTCACAATTCCGTGCCTTTCACAAAACTCGGTGAACAGGTCGCTATCGAACTGAGTGCCGTTGTCGGAGACGATTTTCTTCGGCAGGCCGAATCGACAGATGATGCTTTTAACCACAAAGTCCAGTACCTTCTTCGATGTGATTGTTGCCAATGGCTCTGCCTCGGCCCACTTAGTGAAGTAGTCGATGGCGACTACGGCGTAACGAACCCCGCCCTTTCCGGTAGGCAGGGCACCTACTAAGTCTATCCCCCAAACGACGAACGGCCACGGGGCCGAGATCATTTTCAACTCGACTGGAGGAGCTCGGGCAACTGCAGCGAATCGCTGACACTTGTCGCACTTCTTCACGTATGAGATCGAGTCTTTGGACAGAGTTGGCCAGTAATAACCTTGCCTGAGAACCTTTAAGGCCAGGCTTTGCCCCCCAGTGTGGTCTCCGCAGAATCCTTCGTGAATTTCCTGCAGGATGGCCTTCGCCTCACCTGGAAGAACGCATCGGAGGAAAGGTAGGGAGTGCCCACGTCGGTACAATACCCCATCAACTATTGTATATCTAGGAACTTGATATAGGACTCGCCGCGCGTCATTACGTCCTTCAGGCAGCTTGCCCTCGATGAGATACTCAAGAATGGGGGTCATCCAGGTCGGCCGAGCATCAATCATCTCGACCTCTGCCCGATCCCCTTCTATACTTGGTTTTTCCAAGAATTCTATTGGCACCAACCCCAGGGTCTCCGTCTCTCCCGAGGTGGTGAGTTTGGCAAGGGCATCCGTATTGGCGTTCTGTTCTCGAGGTATCTGTTCAATCGATCCTCGCTCAAATGCGGACAACTCGGCTTTTACCTTTGCCAAATAGGCGGCCATCTTGGGTCCCCGCGCCTGATATTCACCCAGAACCTGGTTTACCACGAGCTGGGAGTCACTAAAGCACTGGACGGAGCTCGCCTTTAACTCATTGGCTATCCTCAACCCGGCTAACAAAGCTTCGTATTCCGCCTCGTTGTTGGAGGCCTTGAACCCAAACCTTAGCGCCGAGTGGAACCTATGTCCCTCGGGGGATATCAGAATGATTCCGGCCCCGGAGCCGTTCTCGTTGGATGAACCATCTACAAAGATCTTCCACAACGATTCGGGCGAGGTGATCTGAGGTGAGCCTTCCGATGGATCCTCCTGGAATCCCGTGCACTCTGCCACGAAGTCGTCCAAGGCCTGACTTTTTATGGAAGTTCGTGGAGTATAGAAAATCTCGAACTGACTAAGTTTGATCGCCCACTTTAACAAGCGTCCCGATGCTTCAGGTTTTTGCAAAACCTGCCTTAGAGGCTGATCGGTCATGACGTGTACCGAGTGGGACTGGAAGTACGGTCTGAGCTTTCGTGAGGCCGTGATTAGGCAGAACGCCAATTTTTCCATCAGTGGGTACCGTGATTCTGCTCCGAGGAGTCTCTTGCTGATGTAATAAACTGGCTTCTGAACTTGGTCTTCCTCTCGTACTAGTACGGCGCTGGCCGCGTCCTTAGTGACGGCCAGGTAGAGGAAGAGAGACTCTCCTGCCTTGGGCTTGGATAGCACAGGTGGTTCGGCCAGATGTGCCTTCAGGTCGAGGAATGCACTTTCGCATTCTACTGTCCATTCAAACTTCTTGTTTCCCCGGAGCAGGTTGTAGAAGGGAAAACACTTATCGGTTGACTTGGAAATGAACTGGTTGAGTGCTGCTACTCTTCCTGTGAGGCCTTGGATATCTTTCCGCGACCTGGGGGAAGGAAGCTCGAGCAGTGACCTGATCTTGTCGGGGTTTGCCTCGATTCCTCGGGTATTAACTATGAACCCCAGGAATTTCCCGGATGCGACACCAAAAGTGCATTTCTGGGGATTGAGCCTCATGCCGTATTTCCGTAGTATTTTAAAATATTCTTCCAGGTCGGAAACATGGTTGTCAGCAGTCTTTGACTTGACGAGCATGTCATCAACATACACTTCCATGTTTTTTCCGATCTGGTCCGCGAACATTCTGTTTACTAGCCTTTGGTAGGTAGCTCCGGCGTTCTTCAGACCGAACGGCATGACCTTGTAGCAATAGACATTAGTCGGGGTCATGAAGCTAGTGTGTTCCTGGTCCGTCGGATTCATCGCGATCTGATTGTAGCCTGAGTATGCGTCAATAAAGGACATGAGCTCGTGCCCCGCCGTGGCGTCCACCAACTGATCGATCCTTGGCAATGGGAAACAATCCTTGGGGCAAGCCTTATTCAGGTCGGAGAAGTCAATGCAGGTCCGCCATTTCCCGTTGGGCATTGGAACTAGCACAGGATTGGCGACCCAAGTTGGAAATTTGGCTTCCCGGATAAAGCCACTTTTTTTGAGTCGGGCTACCTCTTCTTCTAGGGCTTCAGCTCGGGTTGTTCCTAAACGCCTTTGCTTCTGAGACTTGGCAGGGACGCTTTTATCCAGATGTAGCGTGTGCATGATGACACTCGGGCTAATTCCTACCATGTCCTCGTGGGACCAGGCAAATACATCTAAGTTAGCCCGGAGAAACGTAACCAGCTCCGACCTCCTCTTGCTACAGAGGTTTTTCCTGAGCTTGACCATCCGTGATGGATTTTGCGGATCAAGGTTCACCTCCTCGAGCTCCTCAATGGCCTAGAGCCCGGATCTGTCTTCGCCTACTCGGGGGTCAATGTCCTCACTCAAGGTGACCTTTTCCTCTTCGGCGCTCTGAGGTTTTTCAATCTCAGGATCCACCAAGGGTCCCTGAGATTCCTCTTCGCCCTGAATGGCCATTGCCAGCTGCCCGGGTTTAGACTTTCCCTTCATGGAAATGCTGTAGCATTCCCTGGCAGCGAGATGATCGCCCTTGATAGTGCAGATTCCGGTTGAAGTAGGGAACTTCATGGCGAGGTGTCGAATGGAAGTGATAGCCTCGAAAGCTATGAGGGTAGGCCGGCCTAAAATGACGTTGTAGGCAGCGGAGCAGTCAATGACCACGAACTCAAGTAGCTTGGAGACTGTTCAAGACTCTTCTCCTAGGGTGATCACCAGCTCGATCGTCCCTATCGCTGCCGACCCTTCTCCCGAAAAGCCATACAGCATCATGGAGGTCGCCTTTAGCTCGGCGACAGTCAATCCCATCTTTTCTAAGGTGGATCGGAATAGGAGGTTTACTGAGCTTCCGTTGTCTACCAACACTCTCCTTACTTTCCGGTTGGCGAGATGGACTGCTACGACCAAGGGATCATTATGAGGGAACTGGACATGTCCTGCGTCTTCCTCCGTAAACGTGATCGGTTGCTTCTCTAACCGCTGCTGTTTTGACTGACGCTGCTCCGGGACGAACTCTGCTCCGTTGTGGGCCTTTAATTCATTTACATATCTCTTCTGGGCGCCTCTGCTCGTTCCAGTCATGTGCGGTCCTCCAGAGATGGTGGATATCTCTCCTTCGACCACGGGAGGAGGGACGTCCTGATCTACCCGAGGCCCGGGCTGACTGGCTGGGACTTCTGGAGCAGGTCGACTCGCTGGGACCCTGTTTCGTGAGTATTGCGCCAAGGGGCCTGCTCGGATGAGAGTCTCGATCTCATCTTTTAGATGCCTGCAATCATCGGTATTGTGGCCGACGTCGTTGTGAAAGCGGCAGAATTTGGAAGTGTCTCTCTTTCCCTTGTGGTGTTTCAATGGTTCCGGCCTCTTCCAGGGGACTCGAGTAGAGTTGGCCAGGAAGATACTTTCCCTGGACTGGGTGAGCTCGGTATATGTTGTGAACACGGGCTTGAACTTATCCACGGACTTATTCTTCTTTTGACCGTGCTGACTGTTTTCACCATTCCCCTTTCTTTTGCCACCACCGGGCTGGTTGTTCTGCGCGACGTCGGGGGTCGCCATCACGATCTCCGTCCCCATTCCAGCGGGCTTCTCGGGAACCTGGCTGGTCCCCGCGGCTGAAGCTTCAGCTTCTTCCAAGTTTATCCACTCTTGGGCTCTGTTAAGGAATTCGTTAACCGAGCTGACTCTCTTCCTCTGAATGTCTTTCCACAGGTCTCCCCGACCAGGATTCCGGTTCTCATGGCCATGAGCTTGGAGCTATCATCTGCGTCCCTGGCTCGAGCAGCGACATTCACGAATCAGCTCAAGTAGGCTTTCAGCGTCTCACCGGGCTGCTGCCTTACATTGGCTAGGGAGTCGGCCTGAACACGGGCGGCCTGAGAGGCGCGGAACGCCCTTTTGAAATTAGCTGAGAAGGTCTTCCAGGAGCTGATTGACTGTCTTTTACTCTGCTTGAACCACTGCCTGGTAGGTCCAGTCAGGGTGGAAGGGAAGATCAAGCAACGCAGCTCCAGGCCAATGTTATGGGCCATCATTAGGGTGTTGAACATCCCTAAATGGTCCGACGGGTCTCCGTCCCCGTTGAACTTTGACAAGTGAGGCATACGGAAACCAGATGGGTATGCCGTCGCTGCTACGTTGGGGGCGAAGAGTTCCATCTTGTCTCCCGAATCATATTCGTCTTTTTCTTTTTCTGATAGGAGCTTCCTCATCAGTTCCTCCATCTGAGTTAGGCGCTCGAGGGTTTGGTCCTGAGATCCTGGGTTATTTCGGGGCTGCTCACAGCTCCGGACCCATTGTACATATTAGGTGGGTTATTGCCCCTCCTATCTTGAGATAGGTTATTTGGGACATTCCCTCCGTTATGTACTTCGGATCGGACCCCCCCCCCCCCCGAGCGAGCCTGGCTACCATCTCTAGCTCGATCCTCTCTGTGAGAGTTGAGGCGATCTCGAAGGTCGCCTCCCTGGGTGGTCTGGTGGCTTTGCGCCGAACTTAGCCGCTGGCGTAGGTCTCCTCTAGAGAGATCACTCCGGCGACTGCCGGTCCAATGACTCCTGCCGGATAGGCTTGGAGCCGCCTTTGGTGGTGAGGACCTAAGCTTTCTTCAGGTGCCCTGCTACGCCAGGAAGGTCTCGCTGATGGTGGGTTTCTCCTACTACTCTCGTAAGCTGGGATGTCTCGGACGGGCCGAGGAGGAGATGGATATCTGATTGGAGATGGAGGATGCCTGACTGGAGAAGCGATCCTGGTTTCGTCTGGGCGGATCAAATTTGGTGGGGGCCTTTTGGCCCTGCCAACTTGCTGGTCCCGCGCCGGGCGATCTGGACGGGGCGCAGGATGGTCTTCGGGGACGGGCTAACATCGTGGGCCCTCCCCGGATCTCCTTCGGGAATTCCCTCGAGCTCTCCTGGGTGTTCTCGAGGAAGGTTGAGAGCTAGGAGTTGACGTCCTGACCGAACGACTGTATTGCTGTTGTCCGGTCCCAGGCATTTCCCTGAAGTTGGCCTCTCGATGGTGTGATGAAGGGGTGGAGTTGGCTGCCGGAAGTCTATCCGAACGGCTATGCCTAGACCGATTACCCCGGCGAGACTTTGGAGCCTCACCTTGCCTCTCTCCAACGTTAACGTTGGTTGTGAGAGGGGGTAGTCGGGCCAGAATATCCTGGATTTGCTGACCGGCTGCTGCTAACTGGCTCCTCAGTTGAGCATTCTCCATCTCCACTGCAGTATAATAACACGGGTTCGGATTAGGTGGCCGGGGCGCCGAACTACCTGTATCGTCTTGGCCCGCCGGCTGCTTTCCTGGCCGCGGCTGGACTTCAAGAATTTGTTCATCAGGGATTGAAATATGATGAGCCTCCTGCCCATCATGCTGCTCTGTTTCGTTGCCATGCCTGGACCGAGTGGTCACCATAGTTGGATGTTTGCAGCAGCACTAATCGAACTTGCTCTCAATGAAAGCACCAAACTGTTGACGCAGTTCTTCAGCAACAGGTAATTAAGAGAAGAAGAGAAAGGGATTAGTGCTGAATGTAGAACCGTCGCAGATATAAAATCTTAGAGAATGAACTAGGTGACTCAAGACACGTTTTTAAGTGGTTCGAAGGTTAAAATCCTTCTACTCCACTAGTCAATATTATTGATATACTCTGGGTATTTGGTTACAAAGCATATATCTATTCAGAGACTATTTTTCCCAACCCTTATCAACTCCCAGGTTCTCCATATTTATAGGAGAAGGCACCTGGAAGTTGGTAAGGAGGTCATCCCGTGACCTTACTATTTGTCATATCAACTCTGTGACATTCATGATTAATTCCTAAACCTGACACATAAGTATGGTCAAATCGATAGGTAAGGAGATAATGGGCCGCACGGCCCAACCCAGCCGTGGGTATCTGAACACGCACATTCCTGCTGCGTGTCCAAGAAGTCAGGGAGACATCGGACACGTGATGTCAGATATATTGTAACGCCCTACTACCTTAGAGCCGTTACCAAGTGAGTTTTAAGACAAAACAGTGCAATGAACTCGCTAACCGAGGTTTTTAAATCAAAAGTGTGACTAATAAAAAGTTAAGGCTGTAATCTTTGGAAATGCGTCGTTTCATTAAAACTTCTAGTATTAAACATTTGGGATCCCAAAATAAGGTTTGAAAACTATTTACATCTTAAAATAAGTTTACAGTTGACTAGTTATAAAAATCATAGGTTAGTACAGCCATCTCTCGTATAAACCCCCAACCAAAGCAGTCGGGCAGGCCAAACATGTACGCGTCGCTTCACGCTCTCCATACTCATGGTTGGTTGACTCAGCGCCCATGAGCCGAAGCCCAGCAAGAAAACTCATGCAGAACATAACATATGCAATTTATACAGTTTATCATATCAGATAATCCATAGATAAACAAGTCAACCATTAGACTAAGCAAACACGGCCATGCCGCCCCAGAAGCCTTACCAAAGCCTGGGGTCTCGGTCCTTACCGTAAGGATCTCACATGTATCCTCTGGGTCCTACCCTGACTATAAGCATCCCATGTGCTAAGTGTTACTTCCGGCCCCGCTGCCGTTCTCGGCCTTGCCGTCCTCGACCATAGCCGTTCATTTCACTATAATCACACATATAGTATATCTCAAAATAACATTCAAACAAATATCAATTCATTTAAATCTGCACCCTAACATGTAATGCAATATAGGGTCGTGCCCTGCAATCATCTCATCATGCAAAATGCAATATAGGGCCGTGCCCCGCAATCACACTATGGGCCCATGCCCCATCCTACGGGTGTTATAGTTTTCTTACCTTTCAATTCAATAACTTAGATCACCTGACTCCTTGAGCACGATCCCACTCGAGCCTTAGCGCACACCTAGGCACAAACATAGGTCAAAGTCAACACCGAACCCCAAGTCCAAATACCTAGCCTCGGGACCAATCCCGAGCCCCCGGGAAGTCCTAAATCCCCAAAACAAAGTGGCGGAATCGAGCCCCGAACCCTAGGTCAGAATCTCTCATCAAAAACCCAAAAATCCACTTCTGTGAACAGTGCAGCGCTACAGCGCTCTAAAGAGGGCGCTGTAGCGCTACAAGCAGAACACACCCCCCAGAACAGGGGCTAGCGCTACAGCGCCCACTGACTAGCGCTAGTTGCAGCCCAGCAGAACCCAAAAATCGCTTCTTGTGATTTCCTTCAACCATTTCAATCCCAAACTTGTCCAAACCTTTTCCAAACCCAAAAACAAACTTATCAACACCTCACACTCATCCCAAGCATCCCAAGAACTCAAAACCCAAGCACATTCAACCCAAATCTCAAAATTCACCATGAACAACCCTAAACCCAGAAATTCAGTCAACAACAAAGCTAAAGGCTTAGAATTCTTACCATTGATGCAAATTTCAACCTTGATTCAACCCTAGACCTCCTTAGCTTGTTCATCCTCAAAGCTTGCCCAGAAATTCCCTAAAATTCCCATCAACTCAGCTCAAAACACAGCTCAAACCATCAAAACCCTTAAAACTGAAATCTCTAAAAACTTACCTCAAAAGTTGATGTGTTCTTGCTAATCCTTGCCAAATCTTCAAGTCTAACCCAAGATCCTTGATGCTCAGCCTATCATTGCTCTCCACTAAGCTTTGCTCCAAGAAAAATGGAGAGGAATGGTGCAAAAATGCACAAACCGATCCTTTGGAAAACCCTCTGTTTTTCTCTCTTTTCTTTTCTTTCCTTTTTCTTTCTTTTCCCTTCAGCTTTCCCACTCTCTAACAATCCCACTCACTATATAAAGCCTTATAAAATCTATCTTTAAAAGCCAATTGACCAAAATGCCCTCCCTAATAGTTCAAATCCCTTTTTGTCCAAGTAGGGCCATTTTAGTCATTTTACCCAATTCCCGCTAATCCTCAAGTGTCTCTAATATTTTCCTGTTGCTCCCCAATACCTGAAAAGTCACCAAATAAGTATTCCCCATCATCAAAATTAATCTCAATCTATTCTCTAAATTCCTGCTTATACCCCAGGCTCGCCCCGAGCCGAGTATAAATTCCCGTCATGACTTTCCGCTAGCCTGCTCACTGGGTTCGCCTCGAGTCACAAATCACAGATACATCCACATCACAATGTGGTCTCAACAATCATCACATATCAATGCAGTTATGCCCAACATGGCCAAAATTACAGTTATGCCCTTCTAACACGATCCGGGCCTACATGCATACTAATATACATAGTCATGCATTTCAGATAATCAAATAGTCATATAACATGCTTTAAATCATAACCATGCATTTAACTCATCAAAGTCACACATAAATCCCATCATGCCCTCCTGGCACGCTAATCAAGGCCCTTAAGCCTTATTAGCGGATTTGGGTCGTTACATATATGCACATTTATCTTGCGTTTGTTGACTTTACAGAGGGTCAGAGTTCCATATATAGCTCGTGCCACGAGCTGCTCCCCTGACCCGACCTTCGGCCTTCAGATTCTTTGCTCCAGTCGAGCTAAGAAGGTACGACCTCGAAACGGGAGCTCCGGTCTTGGGGATGTTCATGGACTAATCGTGATTAGTCCGTAGCTTGGCCTGCTAATCAGCCCGTGGGAAAATCAGGGCGTACACTCATAAACAGTCATATCATGATATCAAATCATATCTGGCATGCCTAGCAAACATAGCTTTAATCAAGCATGCAAACGAATTCAAACAACGCTGGGGTATCCAGGATAAGGAATCCCGCCCTTCTGATTGGACGACTATCAAGTCAATCCTAATCAGATGAGTGTTTCAACACCTGAGGTTCTAGTAAACCATGCTGAGTGACCAACAAGCAAGTCACTACGGGGCTCAGCACCCAAAGCCATGCGTGTGATGATCAAAATGATCATACAGAGCTCATAGCTCTGATCAAATGAGTGAATATCACTTTGAGGTCCTGTTAAACCATACTGAGTGACTGACAAGCAAGTCACTAATTCAAATGGAAGAGTGGCTGCTGGGTAAGCCACTAGCCTTCAACAGGTTCTGGTAAACCATACTGAGTGACTGACAAGCAGGTCACTAATTCAAATGGAAGAGTGGCTGCTGGGTAAAGCACTAGCCTTCAAGCGCTTACAATATTCATCGAACTTGAGGTCGGTCCGACATTAATGCTCATTTGAGTCATTCAAAGCAGATGTAGATTAGATCTAATCTTTGTTGGCTTGCGTGGAACACGCTAAGACCGTCCTGACTAATGAGTCAGCGCTATGTGACCAGTGCCCAGTACCACTGCCGAACCTGACTAATGAGTCACAGCTTCACAGTTGATACTAACACCTTTGCCAATTCTGACTAATGAGTCAGTACCATGCACAAGTAAGCATTTATACCAAACATATATCATATGTCACACATCCATAGATGAGGCATTCAACATGCTTACTTAACAATTGCGAGCATAATAATGATCATGCACAAACATAGAGACTCAAGCTCTGACCAATCTCACATTCTTCATTCATGGCATGCCCTAATCACATGTTTCTCGTGCATCACATGCATCACATTTAACCATCCAGCACGCCTCAATAATAATCATATGCAAATGGGCAAAATTGCCAAGCATTCATTATGCTATCAATGTTTACATTTAAACATCCAACATGCATCAAACATAGCCATGCATGTGACATATGGGGTGCAGTTTTCTTACCTCAGATTCGAGCTAGAATGATTAAAAGAACGACCCTTGAGAACGATAAACTTTTAGTCCTTTAGCGGTCACCTAGTCATAACCAAAATATAGGATTCATCAATGAAAATGAAAACAAGGGTTGCCAAACCAAAACTTAGCCTCCAAGACATCAAACACTACTAAACCAGGTAGTAGGATCGACCCCGAGGCCTAAAGCTAGCATCCCCAAGTCAAAAACCCATTTCTTGCCAAAAATGCCCTATGGGCCGCGGCCCTCCCTAGCTGCGCCGCGGCTCGCCCCTCAGACAGAGGCGGCCCTTCTCTACCAAGCAACATGGGCCGCGGCTCACCATAGCCATGTCGAGGCTCATTACACAAAACAGCAAGAAACCAGATTTCTTCCCCTGCGTTCCTCCTCAAAACCAGCCCTTCAAACCAATCCCAAACATCAACCTAACACCCAATTCAACCACTAAACTTCTTCTACAACTCACGCTCATCAAAACCCAAGTTAAACACCAACCAAACTTCCATTAATTCCAACTAACCACCAAGAAATCACAAGCTGAAACTTAAAAGAAAACAGGGTAAAACAAGACTTTCATGGCTGAGTTTCCTTACCTCAAACTTGGTTTTGAATCCCCTTCAATGGCTGAATCCAGTTCCTAAGCTCAAACCTTGATTTCCTAGCTTATTCCTTCAAATTGGCTTCAAAATTCCAAAGAGAGAAAGAAGGAAAATGGTGCACGGGTGAGGGAGAGAGAGAAGGTTGATGATGCTCTGTTTTTTTTTACACTTCCACAGCCTTCTAATCTCAAAGGGCTGATACATATCTTAGGGGTGAAAAGACTATTTTGCCCCTAGGTCAAATAAAGGCTCCTAAAGACTCCCAAGGGTAAAATCGTCATTTCCCGCCTATCTCGTTAATTATAATTAACACCCTCCAATTCCCATTGTTCTCAAATACCAATAATTCACATCCCGTTACCCTTTAATTCCCGGCAACGTTCTAATCATCAAATTACCCCGAGACTCACTCCGAGCCCCGAACTTAATCCCGTTATGACTAGACCGAAAACTTGCATTCCATGATCGTCTCATGTCGAATGGCTCGAGCCAATCCACATATAATGTGGTAATATTTATAATTCACCGATATGCATGAAAATATACAATCACGCCCCCAACGGCCAAATTACCAAAATGCCCTTGCAATTAAAATATGAACCCATATGCATGCATTCACCATCATATAATAATATAATCCACATAAACATGCATATAATCATTAAATACCATAATAAATCAATTATGGCCCTCCCGGCCTCCTAATCAAGGTCCTAAACCTTATTAGGAAATTTGGGGCATTACTACTACTACTACTACTACTACTAAGTCCCGGCTTGAACCAAAATCTACAGTAATAAACATACTAGCTAAGTAAAGTTCTGGGACTCTACATTAAACTAGAATGTTTAAAATTTAAATTATGACTCTTAAAATCTTAATCTACAAGCCTAGAAATTTAAACCACAAGTTTTAAATTTTAAGGTACTACCTTTAAAATTTGAACCATTATGCTTAAAATTTAAACTACTAGCCTTAAAATTTAAACCTCTAGGTATAAATGATAAACCATTGGCCTTAATATTTTAACCTATATACTTAAAGTTTAAACTAAAACTCATGAACCATTATATGTAAAATATAAAGCAAAAATACAAATATTAATAATACAAGGCTTAAAATTTAACCCACAAGTATTAAAAATTAAACTATTACGTTTAAAATTTAAGCCACTAGCCTTTAAATTTAAACAACTAGGCTTAAATTTTAAACCAAATTTCTTTATTGGTTAAAAATTTAGACTAAAGTTGTGAATGGCAAAAAAAAAAAATCAATAAATGTGTTTACTGCGCGCCGCGACCCATTTATTTGAGAGTTGCGGCGCGCAGTTACATCAAATTAGCATTATTTTTCTCGCCACTTGCGTGCCGCGACTCTAATTTCCGTAGTTCCTGTGCGTCGCGGTGGGGGTAAATGACATCAAATTTAAACCACAATTTATAAATTTTTATCCATTAAGCTTTAATTATAAATCAAGACCATTTAAACCACTAAGCTTTAAATTTAAACCACTAAGCTTTAAATTTAAACCACTAAGCTTTAAATTTAAACCACAAGGCTTAAAATTTAAACTACTTGCCTTAAAATTTACACCGCAAGCCTTAAATGGCTTAAACTATGAACCACTAAACTTAAATGACATCAAAATTTAATCCACAAGGTTTAAGTTCTAATCCTTTAGGCTTAAATCATAAACATAGTCTTTTTAATCTATATAATGTAATGTATGAGTCTAATCCAAAATATTTATAATTTTAAACCAAATGGCATCAAATTTTGAACTACAAGCCTAAATGGCATCAAATTTTGAACACAAGGCTAAATGACATCAAATTTAAACCACAATTTATAAATTTGTATCCATTAAGCTTTAATTATAAATCAAGACCATTTAAATCACAATGTTTTAAATTTAAATCACTCAGCTTTAAATTTAAACCACAAGGCTTAAAACTTAAACCACTTGCCTTAAAATTTAAACCGCAAGCCTTAAATGGCTTAAACTATGAACCACTAAACTTAAATGGCATCAAAATTTAATCCACAAAGTTTAAGTTTTAATCATTTAGGCTTAAATCATAAACATACTCTCTTTAATCTATATAATGTAATGTGTGAGTCTAATCCAGTTTTTTTTATAATTTTAAACCAAATGACATGAAATTTTGAACCAAAAGGCTAAATGGCATCAAATTTTGAACCACAAGGCTAAATTGCATCAAATTTAAACCACAATTTATAAATTTTTATCCATTAAGCTTTAATTATAATCCAAGTCTCTTTAAACCACAATGTTTTAAATTTAAACCACTAAGCTTTAAATTTAAACCACAAGGCTTAAAATTTAAACCTTTTGCCTTAAAATTTAAACTGTAAGCCTTAAATGGCTTAAAGTATGAACCACTAAACTTAAATGGCATCAAAATTTAATCCACAAGGTTTAAGTTTTAATCCTTTAGGCTTAAATCATAAACATACTTTCTTTAACCATTACTTTTAAAATTTAAACCACTAGCCTTTAAATTTAAACAACTAGGCTTAAAATTTAAACCAAATTTCTTTACTGGTTAAAAATTTAGACCACAAGTTGTGATAGGCAAAAAAAAATATTATCAATAAATGTGTTTACTGCGCGCCGCAGCCCATATATTTTAGAGCCGCGACGCGCAGTAACATCGAATTGGCATTATTTTTCTTACCGCCTGAGCGCCGCGACTCTAATTTGTGTAGTTCCTGTGCGCCGCGACGGTGGAATTAGAGTCCTAGTTCAACATTACCCCATATTACTAATTTCAAAATATCATTTCTTCCCCATTTTGAAATATTTTTATATATATTGTATATTTAATTTGTTGTATGAAGTGTAACGTTTACAATAATAAGTAACACTATTGAAATTTAAATCATGATACTGTAAAATGTAATCTTCAAGGATTAAAATTTAAACACAATTTTTTAAAATCTAAACAATGACTATTTAAAATTTAGAGCACTTGTCACAAATGACAAATGTAATTCTTGAAGGATTATTTGGTTCTTAACAAATGACATTTTATTAAGATGTAAATCACAAAGAAGAAAAATGTAAAACACTAATCATAAATTGAAAACTACTGGTCATAAAATGAAATGAAAACACATGAGAGTTAAAAATTGAAAATATATATATATATATATTAAACATTAACACACTTAAGAAATTTTAAAATGAAAAAAATTACTTAAAGATTTATGTTCTCATATTTAAGGCGCTATCCTTCTTTTAGAATTGGTTGGTTTTTACAATTCTTTCTATTATGTCCCAATATGCCACAATTTCCATACTTGACTGTTCGAACATGCTTGGAAAATTCTCTTGTTGATTAAATTCTTCTTCTTATTTTTTTACGACGACCTCGTTTTACTTTGAAATTTGGAGCTTTCATGCTATCTTCTTTAATTTCATCTGGGACACTCCAATCAACTTTATCCAGAACAGGATTAATTGAACTAGCATATGTCTCTTTCAAAACATAAATTCTATACCAATTTGAGCAAAATTTGTACTTGTCCAAGTACTTGCTTTCAATTGTTGCAATAGCATGTGCACATGGAATTCCCTCAAGTTGAAATTCATTACATGAGCACATATTTTGTTCCAAGTCAACAACAAACACTCGATCACCATATGCGACACAAGATTTCATTGCATCAATTGCATCTACCTGTGAAACAATTCAATTATTAAGCAATAGTTTTAAAAGCCAAACAAAAGTAAATAAATGTAACTTTAATAACGTATCTTCATTCGAAATGCCACATCAAGTTTGATTTCCATTTCATCATTTGCCCATTTTGTCAATAGTTTTAAAAGCCAAACAAAAGTAAATAAATGTAACTTTAATAACGTATCTTCATTCGAAATGCCACATCAAGTTTGATTTCCATTTCATCATTTGCCCATTTTGTCACTTCAATAAATTGTGTGATTGTTGCTTCTTTTCTTGTTGAAAACCATCATTGAAGCATCTCTCTTACAACTTCTATTAATGACGTTATAGGCAATTCTCTCGCATGCACAATTGCTGCATTTATAGATTCGGCAATGTTATTTGTAAGAATGTTATACCTTTTCGTTGGAAATAATGGTCGAGCCCATTTTTCTGGCTTTGCTTGCAAAAGATAAGTGGTCATTTCAGGGCTAATTTTCTGTAATTCAGCCATGGCAGAATAATATTCTTGAGCTGAGTAGGCTCTTGAAGCAGCTTCGAATATGGCATGCACATGTAATCCCCTAAACTTAGTCCTTAGATTTTGCTTCAAATGATAAAGACAAACTCCATGATATACCCCAGGATACACTTGTTCAATTGCATTTTTGATGCTTTTGTGCCTGTCAGATACTATGCACAAGTCTCCTCGATCTCCTATTGCTTCTTTTAGTCTTGTAAAGAACCATATCCATGCATTGTCATTTTCTGAATCCCCAATTCCAAAGGCAAGCGGAAAAATTTGATTGTTTCCATCTTTAACACAAGTTGCATATAGTGTGCTTCCACATTTTGTCTTTAAAAATGTTCAATCTACCACCATAACTGGTCTACGGTGTTTCCAGCCATCCAATGAAGCACCAAAAGCAAGAAACATATATTTAAACCTATAAAATTTTGAAAAAACAAGCCATTTCTAGAAATATAAGGTATGGATTGTGAACAGTAAAGCCCTGAATATAGGAATGCAAAGCATAAATATTATTCATACATGTTCTCTTCATCTTTATCTACTCTTGTGATAGTTCCTGAGTTGGCCAATTTTAGCATATGCAAGTATGAAGGTAACAATGCATAACTTTCCTCATTTGACCCTTTAACATCATCAACTGCAAGTTCTTTTGCTCTCCATGCTTTATTGTATGTTACACCTACCCCATATTCATCTCTCATGTCTCATATTATTTTCCTTGGTCAGTAGGTTGAACTTGGGTCACGAAACTTCTCTTTGAAGTAATTACTGATGACTTTTGCACTTGCTTGTCTATTCTCGAATTTTCTGTGATTTAAGGAGCATATGTGTTGTTTATGGTACTTGATAACGCGAAAGTAGTCTGATAGTTTTGTGCTTCTTGCACATATATACCAGCCACAATTGTCATCTATGCATTTTGCCCAAAATGCCTCTGAACATGATTTTTCAATCCTATACTGAAAGTGTTTCTTGATGGCAATTTTCGCCAGTGTATATTTTAGATCAGTATTATTCTTGAAAACATAATTGACTCTTATGTCTTCAATCTCCATATTTGGCAACACATGCAGAGGTGATTGATCTTCTTGCCTGTGTTTTGTAATTTTGTGGGATTCTTGTGTTGAGGCGCTCTTTATCTTACTAGTGCTTGCAGTAATCGTATTGGGGTCTGTGATAGTCAAAGTGTGATTTGTTGCATTGCTTGCTAAAGCAGTTGGAATGCTAGCTTCTCTTGGCAAAGAAAGGGTTTGGTTTCTCTGTTCTACTTCAACGATGAGAGGACATTTTTTTAACTCTTCCATAGTCTTGATCAAGTTTAGATAGACTTATAAATTGTCATCACTTTCTATCTTCATTCCTTTGCTTGTATCCATTTTTGCATCAAAAAGCATATTTTTTGAAATCAAATTTTCATTCAAACTGAACTCTTTGTATATCTTTTCTACCAATTCCAAGTACTTAATATCCTTTTCCACCATCAAAATTTTGACTTCAAGATCAACATATTTGTTGTTTGCATTCCATCTTCCGTTAAAAACTACAAACAAGATTATTTTGTCCATTTTCTGCAATAAAAAATAACACAACCAAGTGAGCTTATTCCATGAACTTAGATAGAAATTTAAAAAAAAAAATTAATACAACATACTTTGTGCATTAACTCCACTCAACTTAAGGCAAACGCATTTTTGCAAAACTAGGTCTCAATAATATATGTGACGCAATAAGAAGAATCAAAGTAATGCAAAAGTTGTTTAGCATGAAGATATGTATGTTATTTTACAACATAATTTAAACCACAAACATTCAATGGCTAAAAATTTAAACCATTGTACTTAAAATTTAAACTTCTAGACTTAAATTTTAAACCACGAATCTTTATTGTCTTAAAATTTAAACCTTTAAGTTTAAAAGTTAATCCACTAGCCTTTATTTTTAAAATTCTATGCTTAAAATTTGAGTTTATGACTCTTAAACTATTAGGCTTAAAATTTGAATCATGACTAGTTAAAACTTAAAATAAATTCTTACAAATTAAAACCAGCATTACAATGTTCAAGAGTTGAATATAACAACCAACAGAAAACGTGTAAGAAACAGTTATAGGCAAAGCCATTGAGCTGCAATCCCATTAACTCACATATTTTATATATTTGTTAATTGCAAGAACAATGCTTTTGTTCTGTATAAAGTGATCTAATCTGTATTTGTGTTCCAAGTCATTATTTTCTTCAAGTTCTATTCAGTTTCTTATGCATTTAAATTTTATAACAAGAGGAAATTTGTTAGTAATAAAAACATGTTGATTTCTATTCAATGTCTTATGCATAAAAAAAATGGAAAGAATGAAGTAAATGATAGAGGTTGTTACCATAATCTCCTTCTGTGAATGTAAAAGCCAACTAGATACCTGCCACCAACTAATCTGATGATAACATGTTGTTAAGGAGTAGCTATCTAACATGAAAAACTTGCTCAAGGCCAAAGACAAATAATTGAGTTTCATTTGTATTGAATTTTATAAATATATGGTGATGATGGTATGATGACAACTGTATTCATTATGTATAAGAGAGATATATATCAGAGACATTTTCACAAACACATGGCATACATCACAATATATACGGTAAGAATTTATTTTGAACGAAGATGCAACCAAACATACATTATCAAAGGCTATGAATCTACAATAATCATTTATATATTACTGAAATCTAAACATATATTAAGCATACTTCACGTGAAAAAGCAAACTAATGAAAGATTTATAACACTCTACACAAAGATACACAAGACATTAATGAACCAAACTTCAAACATCTCTTATGTCAATATCTCAATAAAAAAAAAATTCTTAATCCTATAACTATACCAGTAGTGGATGCACGGTGGAGGCATGGTGGCTTTGTGGTGGAGTTGTGGTGGCGAAACCGTGGTTGTAGAACGTCGTAGAAGGTTATGGTGTCATTGACTCTATTGATGGAAATGGCAAAGCTGAGGTGGACGTGTGGTGGCGTTGTGGTGGAGTTGTGGTGGCAAAGTGCTGGTTGTGGAGGTTGGGATTGATTGGCAAGGTTGAGAGAATGGTTATTGTCATGGGGTACAAGGTTAGAGAGAGAATGTTAGAGAAAATGCTAATGGCAAGGGCATTTTTGGAAGTGTGGGGAAAAAATGGGTAGAATTAAACAAAATATAATTAGAGGGTAATTTTAGTTAACTAATCATATAACTGGCTAATTTTAAACAAATCCCTTGGGTCGAGGTACTGCCTAATATGGGGTTTTGAATACTGGAAATAGAATTTTGTGCAAACTGCAGGTCTTCCTTCCAGGGTTGAGAACATTGTCCTTTCCCTTTGTGAGCACAGATGGAGAACCTTGGGTGGCCTGTGTTTACTGATTCATCCGAGATTCTTGCTATCTTGTCTGATCCTAGTGGATTCACATTTTCCCGCTCTGATGGGCCTTCAATCCTCCTTCCTTGTATCAAAACCACTCTTTATGGGGACTCCGGACTTAATCCACGCTCCATATATCTGCACCGCCCTTCCAATAGGTGGATATACATAAGCCTTTATTCTTGGACATTTCTTGCTAGTATGACCCACAGTTGTAGCAAATGGTCGGGAGCTTGCAATATTTAAATTGGATCCATTATTTCCTGTCTCTTGCTATATGGAGAGACAGGAAAGAAGTGTCATACATTCTAAACAAAATATAAGATATCATCTCATAAAGTGTTAAATATTTTAAGGTGGCTTATAGCAACACTGAATTAAATTGGAAAACTTTTGGAAGACCTAACTTTATGCCAACAATATAAGGCCAACTCTTGCCCAAAATGTTCAGCTAATACTAACTTTGTTGTGCCAACTTTACAAGAAATATGTTGAAATGTTGCACCCAATTTCTTATATGATGATATTAGGCCGACTATATAAATATAAATTGGCCGATTTTAGTCGGACCAAATTGGTATGGACATAAGTTTTGGGGCTGAATATGATAGGGCGAGTCTGCTGGCCTAAATTTCTAGAAGCACTCGTCGTGGGCCAACTTATCTGCCGAAGGCTTGAAATGTATGACCACTATGTAGGCCTAATATATAATAGGGACATAGTGCAAAATGACCCTTAATGGTGTATGAAAGTAAGTAAATGTTCATGTTTTTAATATTGTAGTAAAATAGCTTAATCATCTCTTTTATATTACATATTACCAAATATGCTCTTTAACAAATTACTATTTTATTCTAAATATTTTAATATTATGGTATATGTATATTAGTTTTGTTTAATTAATTTTAATTTAAAGTTATTTTGATTTTTTTTCGTTTCTTATGAGTTGTTGAATGATATACCATACTACAAAATATATATACCAAGTTAATAAAATAATATACCATCAAAACTTACAAAATTATTACTCAAAAATATATATTCTATGCTAACAAAATTATATACTACCATTAAAATGTATATACCATGATACACATTTATATACTACCACTATGTATAATAAAATAAAACTAAATATCACAAAAAAAAAAAATATATCATACCACAAAAAACATATACACTAATTGGAAAATAATATACCAACAACCTATAAAAAACTTAAAAAATCAATATAACTTTAAAATAAAAACTAATTAAACAAAACTAATATACATATACCACTATATTAAAGTCATACAATCCTAAATAAATTATAAAAAAGAACAATTTAGGTAATCAACAATATAAAAGAGTTATTTCTCTACAATTTTAAAAATGAAGACATTAGATTCTTGATGCCTTTATTTTGGGTCATTTCCTATAATTTCTCTATATAATATTAGTACTAAACAAAGCCTCATTCTGTGTTCGGGCTTAACAATCTACATGTAAATAGGCAGATGGAGTCGACCGTAAGCTAGCCTATAATTTAGGGAAATTTACATAATAGGAATTTTTAAAAAAATATATGCTTTTATGACATTAATGTACAAAAAATATGGGAATTATAGTTTTCTTAATTTTTTATGGTAAAATTTATTAAAGAAAAAATTAAAGTATAAGAAACACAATTAGTAGCTAACTAAAATATGGCAATGCCACATTTTTTTTATCATAGTTATGTTTTCTTTGATTTTGAAGGTTATTTTATTTTATTTTTTTCAATATTTTATTTTTTCCTTCATTTTTAATTATTTTTTCAGTTATTTTTTTTTCTTCTATTTTTCCCTTTTCTTTTTTTTTTCTACCATTTTTTTTCTTTCCATTTTTCATTCTTCTTCTTCTCATTTTTATTCATTTTTTTTCTTTCATTTATATTGTTTTGTTTTTTTTTGTTCATATTTTTTCAGCTTTCTTTCTTTTTTTTTTCCTTCTATTTTTTCTTCATTTTTGTATTTATTATTTTCTCCTTCCATTTTTTTTTCTATTTTCACACATGAGTTTTTTTTCTTTCTTTTTTTCTTCTTCCATTTTCTCTTTTTTTTTTTCATTTTTTACTACCAATTTTTTCATTCTTTTTTTTTTCTTTCCATTTTTCCATTATTTTTCTTTTTCTTCTTTTCATTTTTATTCATTCATCTGTTTTTTTTTTCTTCATCATTTCTTTTGTTTTTTTTTTCAGTTTTCTTTCCTTCTTTTTTCTTCATTTTGTACTTATTCTTTTCTCATTCCATTTTCTTTTTTTCCCTTTTTTCATACATATTTTAACATTACACAATTATTTTACTATTTTTTATTTATTATCTTTTATTATTGTAATTTTTTTTTATATTTTTTTCCACTATATATAAAAAAAATTCAAATAAATTTTTCAACATTTTCTTTTTATTGTAACATTTATAGGAACACCAAACTTTGGAAAGAAAACTAATAAAAATATGTGTTTACCGAGTTTATCGAGAACTAGAATTACAAAAGATAAGAGAGCTTAAAAAGAAATGATTATAGATAATCACACAAGAGATTTTACGTGGTTGGGGCGTTGAAGAGCCTTAGTCCACGAGTCTGTTGTATTAGAGCTTAAGGAGCTTTAGTAATGTAGTTGTCTCTGAATTTGAGCAGAGTATATGCTTACAAGAGAAAAATCAGATCCTCTCCACAGTGCACAATTATTCATATATATAGGCAGTTGAGTGCCCTGGGTTTGGGTCGGACTAATCCGGGCCCAATGAGGATGCAAACACTATTTTCTCACTGATGGAGACTTAATATAAAGGTTTTTATTAACTAAAATACACTAATCAGGGCCCATTGGGCCAACTTGAGCACTACCACGTTATAAGGCTGACAACAGTATGCAGCTTTAGTCTGATTCGCGTGGGCTTCTAAGGAGATACAGGATCCGTCAGAGTAGTGGCAGTACGGTTCTGAAATAATGGTGTACATCGCGTATGTAACCTCTTCTGCAGGTTAGTTATGGGGACAAAACTTCGTGTTTCTCGGGGTGATGTCAGTGTCAGGAACGGTTTATCACGCCCAATTCGGTCGCACGGTCCTGGTTTGTTTACCAGAGTTTGGCTTCATCTACTACTATCCCGATCCATTTTTAGACTTGGAGGAAATAATATCCTTATTTCTCCCCGAACAACACCGTACAAGGGATCCGGGAAGATGAAACGTGCCAGCTTCATGGTCCCGACTTACATTCTGGGACCATGTTCGGCTTACTAATATTCGGGCCACCAAGACTCACTCATTCCCTGTTTATTGGGCTTGATCTGGGCCTTAGGTCCCTTCAGGATGGCCCAAGGACTCAATGTACGGAGCCGCGAGTGTGGGGAGGAAACGGGGATAACATTTACCCCCTAAGCCTTAATCTGTGTTCACGCAATGGAGGCTTGCTTCATTTCTCGGATCAATTCTCGATATCCAGATTTGTTCCCAATGAAAGGGGTCTGTTTTTGTGGGGGATTGCCTGTTAGAAACTTGTATAAAAGCATTTGTATCAGTATCCCTGATCAAATCCCAAAGGCCTAGTCCGTTTACCAGGACCCTGGTTCGTTTACCAGAGCCCAGGTTCATTTACTTCAAGGTCGTTCGGGTGACCCCCGTCCTTTCAACTTCATCATGCTACACGCACGTGTTTCCCTATAACTGGTGTGTCAGTAGTACTCGTGCCTGACAGGTTCGAAGAAAATCTCTTGGTTATCGTGTTGGTAACCAAACGTCAACGTAAATTCTGAAGCGTCCCATCTGTATGAATGGATCCTTTAATATTCCTGCATACTGGGGACTGTTGGATGGGATAAATTTTGAAATGTCTTTCCTTTGAACCATTGGATCGGGATGGCGCGGATCGCGACTTGGGGAATCCGCGATCTGATGCTCGAGTGGGCTAATTAAAGCCCCTGCGTAATCCGGGACCATCAGATGTTCTGAACCATTGGATCAAAAACATGCTTTTGGTTCTTATAAATACCCCCAGATTTTCAATTAAAAATTTTACGCATTCTGAACAACCAAAACCATAAAGAGAACTTTTTATGTCTGAGCTCCCCGACGAAATTCTCCGTCAACTACTCTGATTCCATCATCGCCTCCTTCCGACGCGTCTTATTTATGTGCCCTCACCTGAAAGTACGACCTCGGCTTGACTGTTAGACGAACTTGTGTGTCGTCTCCGCCTATTCAAGACTGTGATTTTGTTGCCCTTGTCTCCAGAAATGCTATACTATCCACGATCAACGTGTTATAGTAAGTTCCCTGAACCTTATATTTATGTTTTCTCGTGTTACAGTAGGGTTGTTAGAGTCGGGGCCACCGTTTAGGGTGGTTCTGAGCGTATTAGGTTAGGGGAAAAAAACTATCTAGGTCGTCCCGGATCCTCCCAGGTTCGAGTTGTCCCTGAACAAGCGGTAATAGGCTGCCTAAGGAAAACATAGAAAAAAAATTTCCTCTTTGTTCCCGATTAGAATTCCAAGGATCTTTAGTGATCCCGGATCGATCTGATCCAGAGGGGACTCCTCCAAGCAGTTCTTAGGAGATCCCCCATACCTTAACCAACCTTTTTGGGTTTTGGTGCTAACTGCTTGGTTGTTTGCTTCTTTTTCTTTTGTTCCCAGATCATCAGACATGAGTCTCAGTGTTACTCTCCACCTAGAAGAGTACGTCCAGGCAGCCCCTTTGTCATGGAAGGACGCAAACCTCCCAGTGGCAACACATGGGAGATGGACAGGGAGAGGAATGACTTCCGGAACTACCAGATGCTGGAAGCATTGGAGAAGCATTTAGTAGTGGAATCGACTCCTGGGCTCTTTTACAACCGCTTAGCCAGGAAGGAGGAAAGGGCCCACACCAGCAAGGGCGAATTCGGGGCCTGGAGTATGGGCCATATTAGTACGGGAGCCACTCTCATGCTCCACGGCTACTTTGCACGGTTCCTGAAATTTGTGGGGATCGCGCCCTTCCAGCTCCTGCCCCAAGAACTTCTTGTGGGATGGCGTATTTTCTGCATGGCGAAGGACATCCTGGTGGCTACCCCGGCAGAAGGTGTTGTACTTCTACAAGCTGGAGCCACAACTCAACGCCAAGGATAAGACCCGGGACGGCATCTACAAATTGAAGCCTCGCGGTAATTATCCTGCCCCTACTAGCTCCTGGAATCATCGCCCGGATGTCAGACATTATTGGTTTATGACATCCGGATTCCTTCTAGATCGGAACCCCACTTTGGTGCTGGACTTCCAGCGCGTGGGTAAGTAATCTTCCCACTTCATCCTTTTCGTTCCTTTTGTTGTCCACTTTCGACTTACATTCTTGGATAACATGACCGTGCGCCCACTCCTCTCACTCAGTCGATCCTAGACCGAAAAAAATTCTACACCACTTTGAGTTCGGAGGATCTGGACGTGGGAGACTATGTAAACACTGCCATCCTACGAGTTGTCAGGATGTTGGCGGCCAACCAGACAATCATGGCCCCTAGCCTCCAGGGGATTCAATGTGAGAGGGATCCCGCTTTGAGGGAGGAGTTGACCCTCATTCACATCGAGGCCATGGAGGCTGCAGACCGGGCGGACGCGGCGAGGAAGAAGAAAGAGCAGGCCCAACAGACGGAGAGGGTCGCCTCTGACGAGCTGGAGGCCCTTTTTGACGAGGCCCATCCGAACACGGGGGCTCCCAGGGCTAGTATATCGGGGCAAGGTAATTCAACTTTGCTTTTGACTTATGCACCCCATTTTAGGGACTTAGTTAAGGATAGACGAGTTTATCGAGGCCACCTGTTCAGGGCCGTTAGAGAAATGGGGCCTTCACCTCCATCATCGTAGACCTGGAGACTCTCATGTACTCGTCCGGGTTCCTTCAGTATGGTAACTTATTGGACCTGGATGACATGGGGGACCGAATCCCTTCCTTCCCTTTAGGAGAGTTGAGTCGAGCCCGAGTTCTAGATAAGGGTTCGTCCCGGAGGACCTTAGACTAGCTTTTAATTACTTATTATCCTCACTTGTGCATTTTGTTGACTTTCTTTTTGTTTGTCTTTTTCAAAAGATTCTGCCATGTCCAATCTCGTGGCCAACATGAAACATGCCATGGAGATCCGGGCGGCCAAGGCCAGGGCGTCAGCGAAGAAAGCCGCCAAAGGTGTGCCCAAGAACAAGGTGTTGGATTTGATCCTTGGGGGCTCGATTCCGAAGGTGGATGCTGTCAAGGAGGCTCCAACCGCGATCCCTCTTACGACGGTATGTACCGAAACCACCCTGTCTCAGCCTGCTCATCTTCCGATCACTGACCTGGTGCAGGAGTCTCTGGTGAGTCGGGGGTCAGAGAAAAGAGCTGCGGACTTGGCTGTTGATGAATCCGCGAACCGGGCTAAGACCAAGGACTTTTCCTTGGCCAAGGAGAACTCTTTTGAGGAAAGCCAGCTCACCACCTGGGAACTCCCGGAGGCTCCCATGCTCCTTGTCAACCCGGCTCTTCCTGAGGAGGGGGACATGGTCCTCTGGGAAGAAAGATCGAGGATGGTATCCCGGGCTTGGGAAGATGGTCGGGACAGAAGGGAGGAGGTCTACCGGGCCTTGATGATCTGGCGCAAGGTGGAGTTCACTAAGCGTTCGGCTACTTTCAGTGCCCCTTAGCCGATCATGGACCAACTCGTTGCTGAGACTGGATTTCGCCCCAAACTAAAGCAGGACACGACCCCACTTGCCGCAGATCTGTTGCACCAAGTTGGGACTACCATGTGCAACCTTCAACTGAAACGGTACGTCACCTTGGCCAACCAGAATGCCTTGTTCATCTCCCAGGCCATTCGTCACTAGGTCACCGCTGTAAGTTATACGTCATAGCTTCCTCTGTTTCTCATATTCTAGCTCATATGTTTTCTAACTTTGATTTGTTCCAGGATGCCTTACTAGCCTATTGGAATGTTGATTTGGTGGCGAAGATGGCGATGAGGTTGGAGACGGGCCAGCTGGAGTTAGAGGGGGCTATGAACCAGCAGGAAGCCGCTAGGGAAACCCTGACCAAGGAGGTTGCCCACACGGAGGCCCTGGCCAAGGAAGTTTCTCAAGCCAAGGCAGATCACAAGGAGGCCACTCGAGCTCGGTTCCAACTTGAAGAAACTCTGTCCCGGAAGGAAGCTGACCATAAAAAGTTGGTGGATAGCCTGGAGGTGGAACTTCTTCGTGTTCAGGGCTCTGAGGCGTCATCTAAGATCCTCCTTGAGGCAGCCGAGGCCCAGTCTCGTCAGGATCGGGAGAAGATCACCACTCTTGAATCTCGGGTCTAGGTCATGGAAAATCTGCTTCAGCAAGAGGAGAAAATGCACAAGGAGGCCCGCCAAGGGAAAGAGCAAGCAGACGCCTTGTTGGAGGCCACCTTCAACGAGGCCATCTATATGGCCTGACTCCAAGACAAGAACATGAACCTCCTGCTCTACCCCGATCCCATCGTTGAGAGAGCTGAGTTCGAAGCTAAGGAGAAAGCCGACGTAAAGCCTTCAACCGAGGAGGAGACAGATGGAGCCAACCCGGAGGCATCAGGGCACGACGAAGCCTAGGCCTGGGTCTTTTACTTGTTTTTCTTTCTTTTTTCTATAATATTTTTATGGACACGGGCACATCTAAGGCTTGGGTCATATTTACTTTATTTCTTGCACAAGGTTTTCCTATTTCCATTCGTTAAACTTTCACTTAGTGTTTTACCACCTTGCATGAATGAGTCGAATGTTCGGTCCTGGTTCCAACGGCCGAGACCATTGGGGAAAGTTGTAGAAAATGTTTATCTCGTCTGGGGACACATGTTCGAGTCTTTACGGGCTGGAGTGAATTATCTCAGCTTTATAATACAGGCTCCAACGGCCTGGACCATCATAAATCTCTTTTTAGATTTTAACTTATTAACTCGCTTTAATCCTGTTGTTCAGGTTCCAACGGCCTGGGCCACTAGGGAGTTAATAATTGTCACCAAATTTATTTGTCCTGATTCTGGTGTTCAGGTTCCAAGGACCTGGGCCATTAGAGATTAGTTTATTAGCTTATTTTGGACCTATGGGTAAGGCTCCCACGGCCTGGGCCATTTATAAGACTAATTTTAGATAACTTATACCTAGGACTCACGTTCCAATGGTTCTGGGCCATTATAGGGAAGGCGTGGATAGGTATTTGGTTATTTGGGACCACGTTCGGTCAACCGATTTTAAGGTATTTTACACTCCCGAACCATGTATGTCCGAGTTGGGACTAGGCCTGAGCCTTACATCCTATTTGGTTTGTACCCCCCGGGCCATGTATGTTTGGGTTAGGGACTAGGCCTGAGCCTTGAGTCCTATTAAGACTAGGCATGAGCCTTGCGTCCTATTAAGACTAGGCCTGAGCCTTCCATCCTATCGGGTCTGCACCCCCCGGACCAAGTATGTCCAGGTTAGGACTAGGCCTGAGCCTTGCGTCATGTCGTTGGGAGTTGGGTTTTTGCTACCCCCAATTTGCACGGTCCGGATTAGGACTAAACTTTTTGTATCCTTTTTTGTTTTTATTCCTAGACTTGTTCGTACAGATGGTCATACACCCCCCCCCCCCCCCCCAAGTGAGCAAAGACTAGTCTTGGGTCACTTGTTTGTGAGGACGGACACGAACTTTCATTTCTTTACAATATTTCTTTATGATGTTTTGTACACATCATTTTCATTAAATATGAAACTGCCATGGGGTGTACATTGTTTAAAAGAAAAATTAAAAATAGGAGCACGTCCTCCCTGACTACTGATAGTACTTATGAGGTGTTCTGCATTTCAGGCCCTTGGGACCTCTGTTCCATCAAGTCGCCTTAAGTGATACGTTCCCGGAAATATTTCGTGTTGGATTTCGTACGTTCCTTTCCAGTTTGGGCCCAGAGCCCCCACTCCCGGATCTTGGGTTGAAGGGAAGACTCTTCTTAGGACCAGATCACTGGTTTCAAACCTTCGGGGTCTTAACTTTAGAGTTAAAATGTCAGGCAATCTTTCCATGATACATCTCCAGCTGAACATGGGACTCTTCCCAGATCTCTTCAATGAGGTCCAAAGATTCTTGGAGTAAGGCGTGGTTCTAGACAGGATCATACATGTCCCGTTGGTGAGACGGGATAGTTGTTTCCACTGGGATGACTGCTTCGCATCCGTACACCATGGAGTAGGGAGTATGCCCGGCAGACGTTCTTTCGGTGGTCTGGTCGCCCATAGTACGTAGGGAAACTCTTCCGGCCACTTGCTTTTGCAGGCTTGAAGCTTTTTCTTCAATGTTCCCTTCAAAATCTTGTTCACGACCTCTGTTTGCCTGTTTACTTGAGGCCTTATGACTGCAGAGAAGCTTTTGATGATGTCATGCCTTTCACAGAAGTCAGTGAAGTGGGTGTGGCCAAATTGCTTCCCGTTGTTGGACACGATCTTGTGAGGGAGGCCATATCGGCACACAATGTTGTTAATGACAAAGTCCAGGGCCTCTTTTGAGGTGATGGTATTCGTGGGTTCCACCTCGACCCACTTAGTGTAATAATCGACGACCACGATGGCGTACTTCACACCACCCTTCCCGGTCGGGAGCGACCCTACCAAGTCGATACCCCACACTGCGAATGGCCAGGGACTGGTCATCAGGGTTATTTTCGTTGGAGGGGCTCGCGGGATCTTCGTGTACCTTTGGCATTGTTCGTACTTGCAGACGTAATCGACACAATCCTTCTTCATTGTTGGCCGGAAATATCCTTGCCTTAGGATTTTCTTGGACAAGTTGAGTCCGACTGTGTGATCTCCGCAAAAACCTTCGTGCACCTCATGCATGATTGCACTCATTTCGGTCCTGGATACGCATCAGAGGTATGGCATGGACAACCCTCTGCGATAGAGTTTACCTTCCATCATGACGTATCTGGGGGCTTGTTACTGAAGCTTTCTGGCAGCTACCCTGTCTGTGGGTAACCCCCCGGTTGTTAGGTAGTGGATGATAGGTCCCATCCAAGACGTGGAATAGTTGGTGTTGACCGTGGGGGCTTGAATACTTGGTGCGGGAAGATGGTTGATCGGGACGAGCCCAAAGACCTCCGCCTCGGCATCTGTGGATAGTTTTGTCAATGTGTCTGCAAACACATTTTGTTCCCTGGGGATCTAGCGGATGGAATAATTCTTAAAAGACTGAAGCAACTCTCGAGCTTGTGTCACATAAGCAGCCATCTTTTCCCCCTTCGTTTGGTATTCCCCCGAGATTTGTCTGACAACCAATTAGGAGTCTCTATAAACCTCCGGAATCGCTACCCCTACCTCCCAAGCCAAATGCAATCTGGCCAACATGGCCTCGTGCTCGGCCTCGTTGTTCGATGCATCGAACTGGAAACGCAAGGCACTTTGCAATTGGAGTCCTTGTGGTGACACTAAGATGATCCCAGCCCCGGCTCCGTTTTCATTTCTCGTCTACGAAGACCTTCCATAAGGGTGTTGTGGGGTCGATGGGATTGTCATCTTCAGTGATCCCAGTGCACTCCACGATGAAGTCAGCCAGAGCCTGCCCCTTGATTGATATCCTGGGGACATATTCAATGTCGAATTGACTCAGTTCCATGGCCCACTTCAGGAGTCTCCCTGATGATTCGGGTTTCTGTAACACTTTTCGTAAGGGATGGTTGGTCAGTACTCTTATGGCAAGGGCCTGAAAGTAAGGCCTAAGCTTCCGAGATGAAATTAGTAAGCAAAATGTCAATTTTTTCGATTAGCGGGAGCTGGGCCTTCTCTTCTTCCCGTACGAGTGCGGCACTGATGGCATGTTCAGACATGGCCACATAGAGGTACAACGGCTCCCCATCCACCGACTTTGCTAAGATTGGCACTTGGGCCAAATGCTCTTTCAGTCTCTGGAAAGCCTATTTGCATTCGGCCAACCATTCGAACCTTTGGATTCCCCGAAGGATGTTGAAGAATGGGATACATTTGTCCGTGGCTTTCGAGAAAAAATGGCTCAGGGTGGCTATTCATCCCGTCAAGCTCTGAATGTCTTTGTGCTTTCGTGGCGAAGGCATATCAATCAATGCTTTGATCTTGTCCAGGTTGGCCTCTATCCCTTGGGAGCTTACTATGAAGCCCAGGAACTTCCCGGATGCCACACCAAAGGTGCACTTCTTGGGATTCATCTTCATCCCATACTTTCGAATGATGGAAAACACTTCTGCTAGATCACCAGCGTGTCTTTCGAAGGTCTTGGACTTGACCAGCATGTCGTCTATATAGACCTCCATATTCCTTCCCAGCTGGGCTTGGAACATTCTATTGACAAGCCTTTGATATGTGTCTCTAGCGTTCTTGAGCCCAAAGGGCATGACGATGTAGCAATACACCCCCTTGTCTGACTGGAAGCTGGTGTGTTCCTGGTCTGCTACGTGCATTGAGATCTGGTTATAGCTTGAATAAGCGTCCATGAAGCTCAAGATTTCGTATTCGGACGTTGCATCTACCATTTGTTTGATCCGGGGTAAAGGGAAACAATCTTCGGGGCAGGCCTTGTTGAGATCCGTGAAGTCGATGCAAGTTCTCCACGTCTCATTTGGCTTGGGCACCAGCACCGGATTGGCTAGTCATACGGGATACAAGGCTTCCCGAATGAAGTTGATCAAGGATAACTTCTCAACTTCTAACTTAAAGGCCTCTACCCTCTCCGCCCCCAAAGGTCTCCGTTTTTTCCGGACCAGAGTTGCACCCTCGTCGATGTTCAGGGCGTGGCAGATGATGTTGTGGTCTATCCCGGTCATATCCGAATGAGACCACGCCAAGACGTCCTGGTTCTCTTTCACTTGGGCGATGATGGCGGCCTAGACCTCTGCATTCAGGTTCTTCCCGACTTGGATTACCTTGGTCAGGTCGTTGTTGCTAATGCACACCTCTTTGATTTCTTCCATGGGCTCCAGTGCGTGGTCCGCCCCTATCTGCAGATCCAGTTCGTCTTCTTCCCGGACCATTCTTTGTGCTGGGGGAGGAGGTAGGACCGGATCAAAATTTTCCTCCTCAAGAGGTTCTTCGCAGATCATATAAATTGGTCAGGCGGATACGTGGTAACACTTCCAGGCGCTCTTATGGTCTCCCCGGACCATTCCTACCCCTCCATTATCGCAGGGGAACTTCATATAGAGATGGCGGATGGAGGTGATGGCACCGAAGTCGACCAATGCGGGTCGACGAAAGATGACGTTGTAGGCGGTGGGGCAATCCACCACTACAAACGTACAGAATTTGAACAAGCCCTAAATCTCGTTCCCCAATGTTACGGACGATTGGATCTTCCCCATTGGGTGTATTGAATCCCCGTTGAACCAGTAGATCTGAGTTGGGCATGAGGCCATATCTGCCTCAGTCAAGCCAATCGCGACAAAGGCTGGCTTGAACAAAATATTGACAAAGCTTCTATCATCCACCAACACTCGAGACACCATTTTGTTGGCAATTTGGGCATTGATGACCAGAGGGTCATGATGCAGGAAGTGGGCGTTCCAGGCGTCTTCTTCCATGAAGGTGATGGGTAAATTCATCAACTTCGGGCGTTGAGTCGGGATCTGGACCAAGGCGCATACCTCTTGGTCATGGTCAAGCTCACTGAGATACTACTTTTGGTCATTCCGGGATGGTCCCCCTAGGTGTGCCCCGCCCGAGATGGTGGCTACGTGACCATCCATTCGTGGGGGCGCGTTTCCGGAGGGGAAAGGCATCCCGGGTCTGGGTGCCTGCACAATTGGGGCCCCCTGAGGGGCATGTGCTCCCTGGCCTATCATGTATCCTCCTTTGGGAGGTCGGTATGCTCCAGGTGCACCCGGAATCGCAGGTTGTTCGGGAGCTGCTGGCAGTCCTGGAACACCCATGGGCATCCTGACCCACTGGTGGAGATGTCATAGCTTGATCAAATTTTCAATCTCATCCTTCAGCTGACAACATTCCTCGGTCGAGTGACCCACGTCTTTGTGATACGCACACCTCTTGCTGGTGTCCCTCGAGTTCTTTTCCCCTTTGAACATGGGCAGGGACGGAGGCAGTCAAGTATTTGGGTAGGCTTAAGCCTTCACTGAAAATATTAAGAAAAAAACAACATATACATATTTATTAATTCTTATCTTTTTTTCATTACTATATGTATATATTTATTAAAATAAAACAAATATATATAGCTCTTATAAAACATGAGGCATTACTTAAATTTGTTAAGCCCATTTATTTCAAACCAAACCTAGCCCAATAAATTAACACAGGATAATTATATATTTAATACACAAGCAATTGTACGGTTCTATTTGTTTCCTATTAGGCTATTAGATTTTATTATTTTTCTTTTATAGGAAGTCTCTTCAAAGTCTCTAGAAACTTCCTTCTCAGACCAAAATTTTTACAGTGAAAGAAAATAAACTTTGAGATCAAGCTATCATCTCAAAAAAAAAAAAAACCTTTGAACTAGAGAACAAGCCATACATCCCTGGTTGGTGAGGCAAATATGAGCCAAATTCAAAAGGGTCTTAGAAAATAGCATAACCAATTGCAAAAGTGAGTAACTTCTTCTTTCTTTCCTTTACTTTTTTTTAATAATAAATGGTTCAAATAGCACAACAAAGTAGTTAATTTTGTTTTTCTTTCTTTTGCTTTTCAATTTCTGTTAGTGATTGATTTTTTTTTCTTCTATTTGCATTTGTTTAGAAATTAGAGGTCGTGTGTATATATATATATATATCTTTTTCTTTTCTTGAGTGAACCCATAGAAATAGAACAAGGGGCCACAAACCATTAAACTAGATAAAAAAAATTCTTACAACAATACTACAAATAAAAAATTGAAAAAGAGGCATGAAAACAACCATGAGCAACACTAAATGTAATTAATAAACTTCAAGGAGAAAAAGTGGTCCTATAGTCATGAGGATATATATATATATATGTCTTTGAATGAATTGATATAATTTTTTAATTTATAAAAGAAAAGTAAATTTACAATTACTTTCAATTGAATATTTATTGAGGTATGTTGTGTGTTTTTATAGTTGTTTGTTTGCTTCCTTGTTAAGATTCTAATTATGTAATATTCTTATATTTCATAATTATAATCATATTCACAAGTCTTATTATTAATCATTCATATATTTAACTACAATAGGTATGAAGAGGAATTTTAAAAGTATACAAAATTCCTCAACTTCTATAGGAAAGAATGATAAAATTACAAAATCGAGTTATGTGGATGTCAACATAAATCTTGAAGATCTTGAAAGTGACATAGGATTGAGAACACCAATTATGGACCATCCTTTAAAAATTCGTGATCAAGTTCAGCGAGCATATATGCAAAAAGGTCCTTGTCAACCTCACCTCAAGCCATTTCCATCGACAAAAGTTGGACCTCAATCAAGAGCATTCAACAGTGCTTGGTATGAGGAATTTCAAAATTGGCTTGAATATAATGTATCAAAAGATGGTGCATTTTATCTGTATTGTTATCTGTTTAAATCAAATTGCGGAGGACAATCAGGTGGTGATTCATTTGTTAGTCAATGTAACGACCTGAATTTGCTAATCGGGCTTAGGGACCTGATTAGTGTGCCTAGAGGGCAATAAGTGGTTTAATATGCTTATATGTGTATATATGATTGTGATGCATGTTTAGTTAAGTTAAATACGCATGTGGACCCCATCTGGATATTAGGGGTATAAATGTGATAAATGTTATATTTATGTGATATGTCTGTGCAGCACGATCCGAGACAGTCCTGGAGAGCGCTTAGCAAGAGAGTCACAACGGGGTTGAGATTCGGACTCGGGGTGAGTCGAGGGGTAATTTGGGTACTAGGTGTGTTATGGGATTATAGGGACGTGAAAATAAATATTTGGAGATATATTTGAGGATAGAATGTCTAGGCGGGAATACTGGGGAAAATTTACCATTTTTCCCTCGGGGACGTTTTGGTACCCCGAGCCTTGAGGTAACCCTTTAGATTTAAGTCAAATAAAACAAAAAGGGGAATTACTTAGAAACTCTAGGGAAACCGACTTACTCTCTCTTCTTTTAGCTGAGGATAGTTTTATCTCTTCCTTTCTCATTCACTCTCTAAGATAAACACAAGGGAAACTTAAGGGAAATTAACTTAAAGCTAAGGGATTTCAGCTGGGGAAATCTAAGGGAACTTAAAGCTTGAAGATTGAAGCTTAGGGGGGATTGGTTCAGAAGCTTAATTCTGCAAGAGGTAAGTTCTAGCTGTTAAGGTTTGGTCTTGAATTTCTGCTGGTTTTGTGGATTGCATGTTAGTCAAGATTGGTTTACTTAATGAGAATTTTGGCTGAGTTTTGAAGTAGGATTCAATGGGGTTTTGGTGTTGTATCTAAGCTGAAATAATTGTGTTAGTTATCTGGGTTTAATAGATGAGTTTTGGGTGAATTGGCTTGAGGAAAGGTGTGGAAAATGGTGGAAAAATTCTGGGTTTGGAGGTGAGAGTCGCGGCCCTAGGAGGGGTGCGTCGCGGCCCGTGTGCGCGCGCGGCCATGGGAGGCCGAGAAGCTCATGCGCACCGCGGCGCTTGGTGGGTGCGCCGCGGCCCGTGTGGGGGTCAGTGTGGCGCTAGCCTCTGTTTCGAGGCTAGCCGCGGCTCTTGTAGGTGGGGCCGTGGCCCTTAGTGCCAATATGAGTTTTTAAGGGTATTTAGGCTTGGGAACTCAATGGGTAAGGCTCGGGATGGATTTTATCTCCCAGATTGATAGAATTCAAGGTCCCGGAGGTTAGGGTTATGGCTCGAAGTTATTTATTGGATTAGAATTTGATGGATGGACATTGTTAATGTGTTGTGACTAGGGTTTCGGTGAGGCTCACGTTAGAGGACTGTGCTCGGGGCATCGGTGCTCAGAAAGCTCGGAACTCAGGTAAGAAAACCCTTGTTCCCATAGAGCTTGTGTGCAGGGCTGAGCCCAATGTGTTTGAATAGAATTGGTATGCAGGGCTGAGCCCATATATGCTAGAACTGCGGGTCGTAGCCCTTTAATTGAATATGCTAGAATTCTATACTTGCTTGTTATGCTATGTATATTATGATGTGAATGGTCGGCTTGAGCCGGGAACGGTGTAGACCGAGAACTGCGAAGGGCCGGGAACGGCATTGGGCACGTTGAGTGCAAGGTCGAGAACGGCAAGGGGCCGGGAGCAGCGTTGAGCACGTGGAGTGCGAGTTGCCAGGGAGAGTCCCTAGAAGGATACCTGGGATATCCTCACGGCGTGGTCCGCGAACCCAGGGCTTGGTAAATGCCTGGGACGGCTAGGCCGTATGTGTTTAGCCATTGGTGGCTTGTTTATATGCTTGATATATGTGTTGCATATGTTATCTATTTGTGGGTTTTCTTGCTGTGCAGGTAAGGGTAAAGAGAAGATCAACCAACCATGAGTACAGCAGGCGTGAGGCGGCGTGTACATGTTTGGCCAGCCTGGCTGCCACAGCCAGAGGATTTTGGGAGATGCTTGTAAATAAACCTAGATTTTGTCGTCTAGTCGACTTGGTTCAGTTTATATGTTGTAAATATTTCTAAACTGTATTTTGGGATCCCAAGTGTAAAACTTTTATAATTTTCTATGGTAATTACTACTTCTCAAGTATTTCCTTTGCTTATGGCTTAATTTCACTGTTTGACTTAAAACCTCGATTAGCGAGTTGAAAGCACGATTTTAAACTCACTTAGTAACGACTCTAAGGAAGTAGGGCGTTACAGTCAAGGATTCAGAAATTTTAAAAATAGAAAAGCAAGACTTTATACTCATGTTGGAGGTCCATCTAGTGTTCACAATCAAGCTAAGAAAATGTGTGAAGCATTAATGAACGAAAAACAACATATTCAAACATATTTTGAAAAACAATTGAATCAAACTCATAATGAGTATCGAAGTCGTTTGGAAGCAGTAGTTGATTGTATTTGTTTGTTATTGCGACAATGGCTTGATTTTCGTGGTGATGATGAATCTGAAGACTCGAGTAATCAAGGAAACTTTCTTGAGATTTTAAAATTTCTTGTTGATCATAATGAAGACATCAAAGCAGTTACATTGACAAATGCTCCTGAGAATTTAAAATTAACATCACCTGATATTCATAAAGATATTGTGAGGGTTGCAGTTTTTGAAACACTTGATATCATTATTAAAGAAATAGGAGATTCGTTGTTTTCTATTTTAGTTGATGAATCTCGTGATATTTCAACTAAGGGGCAAATGGCTGTTGTGTTGCGATATGTAGATAAAGATGGGCGTGTGATTGAACGATTTGTGGGAATTGAACATGTGGCCAATACCACAGCTGTGTCACTTAAAGATGCTATTGATAAATTATTTTCTAGATATTGATTAAGTATATCTAAATTACGGGAACAAGGTTATGATGGGACAAGCAATATGCAAGGGGAGTTCAATGGTCTTAATACTCTTATTTTGAATGAGAATCCATCAGCTTTTTATGTTCATTGTTTTGCTCACCAACTTCAACTTGCTCTTGTAGTTGTCGCAAAGAAACATATTCTAGTTGCTTATCTTTTTAGTGTGGTAACTATGGTGATAAATGTCGTTGGGTATTCTTCTAAGCGTTGTGATATTCTTAGAGAAAACCAAGATGTTATTATTTTTGAAGCACTCAAGTGTGGTGAAATTTCAAGTGGAAGAGGGCTAAATCAAGAAACCAATCTTAAACATCCCGGTGATACTCGTTGGGGTTCACATTATGCTACATTGGTAAGCTTGATTAACTTATTCTCCCCTATAACTAATGTTCTTCAAATAATAGTATACGATGGCCAAGCAAACTCTGAACAAAGGTTTGAAGCAAGTAATTTATTGTCTTTGATGTTAACATTTGATTTTATATTCAGTCTACATTTAATGAAAGCATTGTTGGGAATAATAAATGAATTGTCAAAAGCACTACAGCGAAAAGATCAAGATATTGCAAATGGCATGAAATTAGTGGAAATTTGCAAGAAAAGATTACAAGCAATGAGAGACAATGAATGGGATTCCTTTCTTAATCAAGTCTCAACCTTTTGTGCTAAATTTAATGTGGATGTTCCTGATATGGATGATACATTTGTTGCCCAAGGTCGATCAAGGCGCAAAACTCAAGAAATGACAAATTGACATCACTATCGTGTGGAGTTCTTTGTTGTTATTGATATCAAACTTCAAGAGCTAAATGAACGTTTCAATGAGGTAAACATCGAACTACTTCTTTGTTTAGCTTCTTTATGCCCTGGTGATTCATTTGTAGCTTTTGACAAAAAAATTGGTCCAGTTCGCTGAGTATTATCCCAAAGATTTTTCTACTTTTGAGCTTATGATACTCGATGATCAACTTGAAACTTAAATTATTGATGTACGTTCTACTAAGAAGTTCTTGGGTTTAAAAAAGTATTGGTGATCTTGCTCAAAAAATGGTTGAGACAAAGAAAAATATTGTGTATCCACTCGTGTATCGACTTATTACATTGGCATTGATTCTACCTGTTGTTACTGCTACGGTGGAAAGAGTATTTTTTTTTTCTATGAAAATTTTGAAAAATAGATTGCGTAATCGAATGGGAGATAGTGGATGAATGATTGTTTACTTGTGTACATTGAAAAAGACATCTTCAATAGCCTTGACAATGAAGTTATCATGCAACGATTTCAAAACATGAAAACTCGTCGAGGCAGATTGTAATTTTTATTTTATTTTCTATGACAATGTCCTATTTTATTTTGTTGAACATGAAAATATATAAGGACAATTTATTAGTTATTTTTGTTAGTTTTGAATTAATATTTGTCCAAGCCCTCACTGAGCATAACTTCTGGCTCCATCACTGCATTTGATATTATGCTTTATGGTGTGGTATATCTTGTATTGTCTAAAATATATCATTTTAGTTTATTTTCCATTTTTTTTATGTATTTTTGTGTTTAACATGTTGTTTATCTGACTATTTTATTTGTCATAAACGATTTTGTTTTTTTTTAATTGACTGGTCTTGGCTTATTTTGTGAAAAAAAAAATATAAACATTTGTGCTAGTTCATTGTATTTAGTTCCTTTAAAACCTTTTTGTTTATGTATGTTGGATTGTTACTATGTGTTTTAGAAAATACATTATTTTTATAGATTAAACTGATTAGTTTATTTTTTAAATGTTTATAATACATTGTACTTAACCAAGTTTTTTGTTATGTTTTATATGTATAATTGCTGGGTTATAATTTTATTTTCTTAAAATTGATAACTATTCTTGTTGATTTTGAATTGTTATTATCTTTGTTTTGTATATTTAATGAATGTATTTTTGTAACTATAAACATGTTTAGGATTTATACTTCAAACCAGAGGATAGGCCTGGTGGGAAGTTTGTGTACACATCAGATTATGATCCTATAAAAGTGATCAAGGAGAATCTTTCGGTTGAACAACTCGCAATGTTGAGGGAATTGGTTGTTGGACACCTTATCAACATCAATCCCTTCGAATATCAGTCATAACTACACCATGTATTATTAAGAGAGGTTAAACAACCTAACAATGATGAGTTTTGGTATTATGTTGGTGACAAGAGGATTAGGTTCAGTATTGTTGAGTTTCGTCTTATAACTCGGAATTGAAATAATCACATTATTTTTGTGTAAAGTACATTATTGCCTTGAAAGAACATACAAATATTCAAAAAAGGTCAGGTATAACAGTTACAATGTCAACAAGTACTTATATATGAGCATATCCAAAACACTAATGTCTTAAGATCATGAAGTAATGAAGTTTATATTGAATTATATAAATGTGCATGGAATAGTACTTTTAAACATTTTAGTTTATTGTTATTAATTTGTATGTTTGATTTTAATATGATTTATAGATAAATAAAAAATAGTTTCGATAGAATTTAGTTTTTTTAGGAAGGATAGAATTTAGATAATCAACTACATTTAGTTGTATAGAATTTATGTTTTTAAGATAAATTTACTAGGAATAGTATTTTTTTAAATGTGAAAAAAAAATTATTATTACCTATCATTTTAAATTGTAAACACTTCTATTTATTAATATATATTTGTACTGATAATCACGTTGCTTTTTGTTTAAAGTACATTGTTATCCAAAAAGCAGGTATGGATGACGTGGAAAATATTTTCAACACGTGGCTGACACCTGGCAAAGGTTCTGTTCGACCATCGATCAGGGATGTTCCCCTGACACGTCATTTGAGTTTTATATACGACCAAACTGCTCGTATAATCCGTATCTTTATGAGTAATCTTGTAAAATTGTAGTCAGATTCAAGATTATTTCCATTTATACCTGATTATCCGATTAGTTAGGGGAAAATATCTTTAACTAATTCATGTAACCTTCCTTAAGCCTATAAATAGAGAGAAATAACTCAAGGGAGGGACTTTTGGCTGATTTTTGTTTATGCTTTAGAAGAGAACTTTGGCTATTATCTTTGTGTGGTGTTACTCATCCCTCTAAGGCTTGTGAAACTCGAAGAACCCTAGATCTTTGATCACTCCTTTGAGAATCAAGATCAATAAAAGCTTAAGTGGACGTAGGTCATTACCAATTCTTGGGGTCGAACCACTATAAACTATTGTGTCGTTTATTTTTCTTTCCATTAGATCTTATTCAATACTTTCTATCATATCAAGCGTTTGACTCCGTATCAGTTGACCAAAACAAGGGTCAACATTCTGGTGCTTTCATTAAGAGCTTGAGAAGAAATCTTTGAAGGTACTGATGGCAAAAACATCCAAGAAAATTGGACAGGCTACTGCCGCTCCATCCCAGCCTCCTCCACCAAACATGGCTGAAGATGAACCTCATTTAGAGTTCAATGAGGAGGAAGTAGACTCTAAGGCCCTGAAGACAACACTGGGGGTGTTGCAAGATGAACTGGCTGCTCTAAGGGCCAATCAAGAGAGTGTCGCCGAGATAATGGCGTCACAGCAGAGGGAAATAGAGCACCAGCGCCAAGAGCTGAGTGAAAGACAGGCGGAGATGGACCATCGTCAGAGGGATGCCATGGCAGCCCTCGAAGCAGCCCTCCAATTGGCAAGGAATCAGGCTGCACATGCCTCGCAGCCTGACCAACCCCCGAATGGGCCACCTCAAAGAGGTCCCAATCCTAGCCCTCCGCTCCAGCCAACAAGCCCTCAAAGTCCAGAGCAGCCACCAATGCCACAGGATGATGTCCCACCTAGGGACCCTGAGACGTGGCCTCCATCCCAGGCTGGTCGAGGCAATCCCCCACATCCAAGGCAGAATAGGGCTGGGCAGCAGCCCCACAGCCCTAAACGCCCGGGGGGTGAAGAGCCGCACCCACCGAGCAGGGGGCAGCATCCTTCTGGCAACAGAAGGAACTCAGAGACAGGATCTGCGGTCAGGGGCCCTCCACGGCATGATAATGCACGGGGTCCCACCGACCAGCGCAGGCCTCCCCCTAACGCTCGGGAAGTTCCAACCCAAGGAGGCAACCGAGGAAACAGTCGGTCCCACCATAGCCAATCGAGGTTCAGAGATGGCCATGGCTATAATGAGGCCGACTCAGGCAGAGGGAATGCTGGTCAGAGAAATGAGGAGAGAGGTGGAGGCAGAAGCCCCCCACCTAGAGAAGATCGATAGGCAGGACATAATGCTAGGGGACAGCCCAGACAAAACAACGATCTAAGGGGTGTACTCAACGACCGCCGAGAACAACATGACGAGTACATTTCCCCGGCACCAGAAGCCCCGGCAATTCCTAAGGCCGTTCAGGCCCAAATAGATGCCCTAAACCAAGCAGTGCAACAGCTAGTCGGGGGAAAAATGTCTCATATTGAGTACGACAGGAGAAGGGGCACTCGTTTCATACAAAGGATCGCAATGGCTGAAACCCCCAGTAAGTTTAAAATGCCCACACTTCTGAACTTTGACGGGTATGGTGACCCGGTATCTCATGTCAATAAGTTTGAGATACAAATGGGCATTCAGAGGGTGTCCAAAGACACTCGATGCAAGATCTTCCCTGCAACACTTTCTGATGCTGCACAGGAGTGGTTCTTTAAGTTCCCTCCTGCAAGTATTGTATCTTGGGAAATGTTCGTAAAGGAGTTTTACGAACAATTCTACACGGTTCGTGTGCACCCAACTGAGGCAAACCAGCTGGTCGAGATACGCCAACAAGAAGGAGAACCACTGAAAGATTATGTCCAGCGTTTCATGCGAGCAGCAGCTAGGGCCAAAACAGTGGGAGACAAAGGCAAAATGATGGCCCTAACTGCAGGAGTTAGGCATCGTACACCTCTTTGGAGTAGCCTCAAGAAGCATGGGGTTAAAACTACCCAAGAATTTTTGGATCGAGCTGATCGATACATCAAGCTCGAGGATGCAATTGCCAGCGAGGGAAAGACCCCAAATAAGGATAAAGGGACTGAAGACCCCGCCAAAGCCGCCAATGGGTCAAAGCCCAACGGCAACGGCAAAGGTAATGGGAATGGCAACGACAAGAATGGGGGGGAAGAGGCCCCATAACGAACCCTCAACCTCCAAGAGTAAGCGCTCTAAGGGCAACCGTTATGAGCCAAGGTTCACTAACTATATCGCCCTTGCTGAATCTCAAGCAGAGGTGTATCAGGCCACAAGTTTCAATGTACCCTACAAAAGACCCGCTCCCATTCGAAAGGATATTTCGAAAAGGATACAACTAAGTTTTGTCGTTTTCACAACGACTACAGACATGATACGAATGAATGTAACCAGCTAAAGGACGAAATTGAGTTCCTTATTAGACAAGGACACTTGAGGAAATACGTGCGAGCCGCGGGAACTTCCCAACAAGAGGCTCTGGGTGGCAACGAGCAGGCGCCTGCGCGCCAGCGCTCGCCACCTTTACAGCCTGATCCCGTGGCAGGCACCTTACTCACCATCTGCGGAGGCCCACACCTTGCGGGAAACAGCAGAAAGGCAAGGAAACGATACGCTCGGACCCTACGCCATGACCAGGACATTGAGATGATGACTGTGGAGATCGGGCATTGAAAAAGGCCCGAACAGAGGATGATGCAATAACTTTCTCTGATAATGATGCCCAGCATGTCCGGTTCCCACATTCCGATCCGCTGGTCGTGGATGTTCAGATTGCCAATATGATGGTGAAAAGAGTATTGGTCGATACAGAAAGTTCAGTTAACATTCTGTATAAATCTTCACTGGAACGAATGAAGTTGTCCACAAAGGACTTGGAGCCTTGCAACCAAACAATTTATGGTTTCTCTGGTGAGGGACTTGCTCCAACAGGGTCAATCAGGCTTCCAGTAACAGCAGGTAGTGTGCCCGCCACCAGGACATTACTCGCTATTTTTATAGTAGTTGATTGTCCTTCGGCCTACAATGCGGTAATTGGAAGGCCAATACTAGTCGACCTTCGGGCTGTCACCTCTATATGGCACTTAGCCATGAAATTCCCAACAGACGCAGGGGTAGGACACGTATTGGGAAACCAGAGGGAAGCAAGGGAGTGCTACAATGCCTCAATCACTAAGGCCAAGAAGGGTATGTCGAGGAGTGCTCCCCCAGAAGAGCTGCAAATGGCCATTGATGTACAAGCCCAATCAGGTGATGAAGTCACAAAATAGGGTGTTGCCCAAAGTGAGGATAGAGACTTAGATCCTCACTTTGGGGATTTTGAAGAAGATATAGGACCTGTCGAGGACCTTGAGGAGGTCCATCATGACGAAGAGTTTCCGACCAGAGTAGTAAAGGTCGGCAAAAATTTAGAAACAACAACCAAATATGGACTGATGGAATTTTTGAGGAAGAACCAGGAAGTTTTTTCTTGGTCACATAAAGATATGGTTGGGATAGATCCTGCAGTCATCAGCCATGTCCTGAATGTCGACAAAAGCTTTTCGCCCGTGCAGCAGAAAAGAAGGCTGCTCGATAAAGACAGATAAAAAGCCTTGAAGGAGGAAGTTGAAAAACTAAAGGAGAATGGGTTCATCAGGGTGGCGTTTTATCCGTCATGGGTCTCTAATCCAGTGCTAGTCCCCAAACCGAATGGCAAATGGCGGACCTGCGTGGATTTCACAGACCTGAACAAAGCCTTCCCTAAAGACTGTTTCCCACTCCCAAGGATCGACCAGCTAGTCGATGCAACTGCAGGCCATGAGATCCTCTCCTTTATGGATGCATATTCAGGATACAATCATATTAGTATGCATCCCCTTGATGAGGATCACACTAGCTTTCAGACCGATACAGGGCTATACTGTTACAAAGTAATGCCCTTCGGATTGAAAAACGCTGGTGCGACTTACCATCGACTAGTTAACCACATGTTTAAGGAGTTGATTGGGATAAACATGGAGGTGTACGTTGATGACATGCTGGTGAAGTCAAAAAAGGCAGAAGGACATGTGAAGGATTTACAAGAATGTTTCGATGTTCTGAACAAATATCAGATGAAGCTAAATCCTCTCAAATGTTCCTTCAGAGTAGGATCGGGGAAGTTCTTAGGGTTCATTGTCAATTAGAGAAAAATCGAGGCTAATCCCGAGAAGATCAAGGCCCTAATCGATATGAAATTGCCAGTGAAGATCAAAGATGTGCAAAGTTTGACTGGAAGGATTGTCGTGCTCAGTAGATTTATTTCAAAATCATCAGATAAGTGTGTCCCTTTCTTTAATCTACTTAGAGGCAAAAAGAAGTTTGAGTGGATTGAAGACTGCGAACAGGCTTTCCAAGCCTTAAAAGCCCACATGGCACAGCCTTCCGTCTTATCGAAGCCTGTAGAAGGGGAAACTTTGTTCATACACCTGGCGATCACCGAATATGCTGCTAGTGCGGTGTTAGTGAGAGACGAAGAAGGCGTACAAAAGGCGGTGTATTATGTGAGCAAGAGGTTAATCAGAGCCGAATTGAGATATCCTCCCATTGAAAGATTAGCCTATTGCCTAATTTTGGCCTCAAGGAAGTTACGTCCTTACTTCCAAGCCCATCCAATCACAGTCTTGACTGACCAGCCCCTTCGGCAAGTTTTGCAAAAGCCAGAGGCTGCTGGTGGTTTGTTGAAATGGGCAGTCGAACTTGGGCAGTTTGATATAACATACTCGCTGCGAGCAGCAATAAAAGGACAAGTCTTGGCTGACTTCATCGCTAAATTCATTGAACTCCCAGATAACGAGCAGGGTGAAAAGTCTAGTGCGCCTGAGCCTCAAGTTGAAGTTCCTTCGTGGAAACTATTCACAGACGGATCATCCAACGAATCCCACGCAGGAGCACGAGTGATATTGATAACGCCGAAAGGGCATCGATTTCACTGTGCTATTAGGTTTGATTTCGCCGCTTCAAACAACGAAGCTGAATATGAAGCCCTACTCGTTGGGTTAAGGTTAGCAAAAGACATGAACATAAAAGTACTGGATATCTACAGTGATTCCCAGCTGGTAGTGAATCAGGTCTCAGGGGAGTACCAAGCACGAGGCCTAAAAATGGTGGCTTATCTGAACAAAACTAAGGATCTGTTGGCACAATTTGAAAAATATACCCTCCAGCAAATACCTCGAGATCAAAATTCAAACGCGGATGCCCTAGCCAAACTCGCGAGTGCAAAAGATGCTGACACTTTAAATATAGTGCCAGTTTAGTGGCTATGCACACCAAGCATACGAGCAGAAGAAACCAATATGGTGATCCAGTTAGCAGATACATGGATGGCACCGTACTTAGAGTATCTCACGAGCGGCACACTACCGGCAGATAGAAACAAATCCAGGACCCTTCAAAGACAGTCTGCAAGGTATATCCTGGTCGATGGTATTTTGTACCGAAGAGGATACTCGATGCCACTGCTCAGATGTGTTATGCCAGAGAAGGCTAAAGAGCTAATGAAGGAGGTGCATGAAGGCTTCTGCGGAGACCATGCTGGGGGGCAAAGCCTATCAAAAAAGATCCTAAGGCAGGGATATTTCTGTCCAACGATGAATGAGGACTCGATGGAGCTCGTGCGAAAGTGTGATAAGTGTCAGCGATTTTCCAAGATCCCACGAGCAGCTCCCAACGAGTTAAAGCAAATGCAAAGTCCACGGCCCTTCGCAGTATGGGGTATAGACTTGATCGGGTCCTTGACAACAGGGAAAGGTGGTGTGAAATATGGAGTGGTAGCTGTCGCCTACTTCACAAAATGGGCCGAGGCTGAACTGCTAGCAACCATAACGACAAAGAAGGTACTTGACTTTGTTATCAAAAACATTGTTTGTCAATATGGGTTGCCAAGAAAGATTTTCTCGGACAATGGCACCCAGTTTGATAGTGACTTGTTCACAAACTTCTGCGAAAGACATGGCATCATCAAGAGCTTTTCTTCAGTTGCTCACCCCCAAGAAAATGGGCAAGTCGAAGCAGTTAATAAAACATTGAAAGATAACCTGAAGAAAAGGCTCGAGGAAGCTAAAGGAGCATGGCCAGAATAGCTGCCTGAAGTTCTCTGGTCGTACAGAACATCCCACCGAACAGCAACAGGTCATACCCCATTTTCCTTAGCATACGGGTACGAAGCCATGTTTCTTGTCGAGTTAGATCTGCCCTCACACCGCAGAATGACATACGACCAAGACCAAAATAGCCAATTGTTGATGGAGTCCCTAGACCTAGTTAAGGAGAGACGAGAAAAAGCCCAGCTCCGAGTAGCTGCGTACTAGCAAAAGGTCTCTCGGTATTTTAACTCCAAAGTAAGAGAAAGAAAGTTCAGCGTCGGGGACTTGGTACTTCGAAGAGTTTTCTTAAACACCCGCGACCAAGCTGCTGGAGTACTCGGACCAATCTGGGAAGGACCTTACCAGATTGAAGAAGTCCTTCATCCAGGCACTTCCAAACTTGCACGCTTGAATGGAGATCTCGTTCCACGTTATTGGAATGGAGAACACCTGCGTAAGTATTATCAGTAAACAGTCTTTCTTAAAGGACTGGCTTGTATTTATTTTTACTTTTTACAAGTTTTTGAAAAAGGGTTAGTCATGAGATATGGCTAATCGCTTATAAGTGTAAGATCTTTTTTTTTAAGATCACTTGTAAAGACAAGTTTAGTCCATTTAATACGAGAATTATAAGGGACTGTGCGCAGCCAGTCATTCTTGCCAAACTTTGTAATTTTTTACAAGTATTTGCTCATTACGTGTGTTGTTTTGCTGTATTAAAATTTTCATGTTCTATACCGAGCAGTAATGTTCGTACAGGTTTTGGTCAATGCAAGTGACCAAGGACCTAAAGCTCCTCGATCACTTGGGGGGCATATAAGGCACATAGAAAGCAAAGCATACCAAGAGGTATGTAAACACATGAGCAAAATAAGTGAAAGCATGCTACGGTACTTAGAGTATTTTTCAAAATTTTATATTTTGTTAAATCAAACCAAAGTACTATGCTAAGTTCGGTCATGCGAACAGATGTTATAATAAAGCAATAATATTATAATATCAAAATAATTCTTTTACACCACGAGCAGTACTGCTCTGATGTAAATGTTAAGTTAAAAGGAAAAGCTGCCCATGCAGCAATAAGAAAATAAATATTGTCTTAACATCATGACCTGTGGGTCATGTAAGAAAAAGAAAATAAAATAAGTAAAAAAACAAGCTTAGGAGCAGCAGGAGGATCTTGGGGAGCATCTTGGTTAACTGCGTCTTCTGCAGCTTCCCCTCCATCCATCCCCGTGGCCAGCGAAATCTTGGGGGAAGCAGGAACTGTGGCCCTTTCTTCGGCAGCCAGTTGAGCAGCGCAGCGAGCCAACTCAGCTTTCCTAGCATCCTCTGGAAGGTAGCCAAAATTGGCACTTTGGTTATGCTTCCAGAAATCGTAGAAGCATTGAAGTGTCGCATTCTTGTACCTTTCCAGGTCCTTGGTGTTCATGAGCTTGAGTTGCTCAACTTGGCTCTTGAGGCTGGCAATGCTCTTGTCCTTCGCAAGATTTTCCTCCTGGAGCCTTTTGACTTCGCGCCAATGGATTCGGCTGGCCTCCTAGTATTCCTCTCTCTGTTTTCTAGCACTTTCCTGAGAGGCATGTTTCTCCACCAGATCCGCAGCCAAAGAGTCCTTCTGCTGGATCACCACTTCCAGATCCCCCGCATGCCTTGCCTCCGCGGCTTGAAACTCCTCCATCAACTTCAACTCCCGAGCACGGGTGTAACGCCCTACTACCTTAGAGCCGTCACCAAGTGAGTTTTAAGACAAAACAGTGCTATGAACTCGCTAACCAAGGTTTTGAAACGAAAGTGTGACTAATTAAAAGTTAAGGCTGTAATCTTTGAAAATGAGTTGATTCAATAGAAACTTCTAGTATTAAACATTTGGGATCCCAAAATAAGGTTTGAAAACCGTTTACATCTTGAAATAAGTTTACAGTTGATCAGTTCTAAATTCATAGATTATTACAGCCATTTTCGAATAAACCCCCAACCAAAGCAGTCGGGCAGGCCAAACATGTACGCGTCGCTTCACGCTCTCCGTACTCATGGTTGGTTGACGCAGCCATTGCCCTTACCTGCAACACAGAGCACCCGTGAGCCGAAGCCCAGCAAGAAAACTCATGCAGAACATAACATATGCAATTTATACAGTTTATCATAACAAATAATCCACATATAAACAAGTCAACCATTAGACTAAGCAAACACGGCCATGCCGCCCCAGAAGCCTTACCAAAGCCTGGGGTTTCGGTCCTCACCGTAAGGATATCACATGTATCCACCGGGCCCTGCCCTGACTATAAGCATCCCATGTGCTAAGTGTTACTTCCGGCTCCGCTGCCGTACCCGGCCTACGCCGCACTCGGCCCTTGCCGTTCATTTCATTATAATCATATATAGCATAAATCAAGCAACATTCAAACAAATGCCAATTTATTTAAATCTGCACCCTAACATGTAATGCAATATAGGGCCATGCCCGGCAATCATCTCATCATGCAACATGCAATATAGGGCCATGCCCGGCAATCACACTATGGGCCCACATGGCTCTCTCTGCCATCCACATACAGACGATAAATCCTTACATCAGAACAGCCCAAACTCCTTAGACTATTCCAAATCTCAAATCCTTGAATGGGTCGCCATCAATTCCAGATACATCCATCAGTATAAATTCCCAAAATGAACTATCCAATTCACCAAACCCATTGATCTACGCTGTTGTTACCCCCAACAGTCCAAACCAAACTTATAAGTCCACCAGTCTCCACAGTTCAAATCATGTCTTTAAAATCTCTTCTAACCATTCATCATCTAGGTTCTTTCCAACCCATTAAGCCAGCACCTCAGCCCGAGTACCAATTCCAGGCATCCCTCTGCCTCAACATTTAACATAACCCTCTAATCAGGATCTCTCATCCTCTTAACCAAGGGCGGAATTAACTCTGCTCATCTATTGATAAATTCCTTGTCAACTCGAACTCTCCTCAAAACCCGAGGTTAACACCCTTTAAGCCTTTCATTTAATACCCTTTTCTGTCCATACCTCACAGTAAACCATCACCGGTAACCTTACTGTTAAAACATCTAAATCAGCCATCTCCCCAGAGAATCCGCTGCTCTTCTATCCCATCTCAACTAACAAACTCCACAGCTTACTCACACACTAGTGACCCTTTGCTGCTGCTCTCAGGGATAACTAGAGATCTCAACTCCAACTTATATCTAGAATCCCTCATTTCAACACAATATCGGGTCCCCAACCCTTCTAGGAACAAACAACTCGAGTTCATCTGCCAAAACTGACCAACTCCTGAACTCTGTGGTTCATACTCTGAACCAACCCACAACTAGATCCAAATATCCACAGGTATAATGCACACACAAGCCTATACTAGGTCAAATCCACAATGTCATACATTTAGCTACCAAACTTTTATCACCACTAAGTGTATCCACACTCATCATGCTTCATACAAGCAAATAAACAGATATAACATATGAATTTAATTCAGAAAATTAACCACATACGCTCAATATGCGAACAATTATGCCAATATTCATCCATATGCATAAAAATACTATTCAGCATGCATCAATCTCAACATGCAATAATCAAGGGCCCAGTCCAACCGTATCTCCTGCATATGTCAACTCATTACTCATGCTCCATATAAATAAGCAGGCAAACAGGGCATTCAAACATATATTCAAACATGTTAATCAATCATACCAACCAACCCTGAGTCGAGCTTGTCACTGACAGCGAGCGTACATGTTCGGTCATTCTCCAGAACCAATAAACCTTGGCTCGCTCTGATACCAAGTTGTAACGCCCTACTACCTTAGAGCCGTTACCAAGTGAGTTTTAAGACAAAACAGTGCTATGAACTCGCTAACCAAGGTTTTGAAACGAAAGTGTGACTAATTAAAATTAAGGCTGTAATCTTTGAAAATGCGTTGATTCAATAGAAACTTCTAGTATTAAACATTTGGGATCCCAAAATAAGGTTTGAAAACCGTTTACATCTTGAAATAAGTTTACAGTTGATCAGTTCTAAATTCATAGATTATTACAGCCATTTTCGAATAAACCCCCAACCAAAGCAGTCGGGCAGGCCAAACATGTACGAGTCGCTTCACGCTCTCCGTACTCATGGTTGGTTGACGCAGCCATTGCCCTTACCTGCAACACGGAGCACCCGTGAGCCGAAGCCCAGCAAGAAAACTCATGCAGAACATAACATATGCAATTTATACAGTTTATCATAACAAATAATCCACATATAAACAAGTCAACCATTAGACTAAGCAAACACGGCCATGCCGCCCCAGAAGCCTTACCAAAGCCTGGGGTTTCGGTCCTCACCGTAAGGATATCACATGTATCCACCGGGCCCTGCCCTGACTATAAGCATCCCATGTGCTAAGTGTTACTTCCGGCTCCGCTGCCGTACCCGGACTACGCCGCACTCGGCCCTTGCCGTTCATTTCATTATAATCATATATAGCATAAATCAAGCAACATTCAAACAAATGCCAATTTATTTAAATCTGCACCCTAACATGTAATGCAATATAGGGCCATGCCCGGCAATCATCTCATCATGCAACATGCAATATAGGGCCATGCCCGGCAATCACACTATGGGCCCACGCCCTATCCTACGGGTGTTATAGTTTTCTTACCTGTATCCCGAGCTTCACAATGCACCAAAGTCATGAGCACGGTCCTCAAGCACGAGCCTCTCCAATAGCCTAGTCACAACACACATAAAACAGTTTTTAATACTAACCAACCCAAAACCACTTCCCGGGACCAATCCCGCACTCTCGTGACCTCTAAAACCATAAAACAACACCCCGGAGACATCCCCCGAACCCCCGGAGCAAAGGCCTAAAATTGCCAAAAATGACATCCTGAAATTGGCCTTGTGCCGCGGCACCCAGCAAGACAGGGGCTCCACGCCGCGGCACGCCTTCGCAGACCCAGAATTCTGGGTTTTCCCTTCGCATTTTCACCGAGTTAAAACCTTCCCAAATCATACCAAACCAATACCCAAACCCCAAAATCAATTTAAGACTTTAAATGGACCATCTAACAACCCATAAACACTAGATTCAAGCTCAAAACACAATCACACTCACAAATCCACCCGATTGATTTCAACTTAAGAAATCTAAACCCAAAACCTTGAAAAGCTTAACTCAAGCATTAAATTCCTCAAATCAACACAGAAAACAAACTTAAGTGTGTATAAAATCCATACCTCAAGTGAAGAATCCTCCCAACAAGCTTCCTTGATCTCCTCCTAAGCTCCCAATTCAGCCCTTCTACCCTTCTTCTTCTTTTCTTTTTACTTGCCCTAGCTCTTCTTTCTCCTCCTCTTTCTTCTCTTCAATTTCTATCAAAGCATCAAGTGACCCCAAATGCCCAAACCGTGTACCCCTAAAACCCAGCTGAAAATTGTATATTACCCTTGCCAAATGACCATGCTACCCCTCCAAATAATCCTTTCCCAACTAAGTCCTCAAGGGCACTCTAGTCCTTTCACTAATATTTCAATTCTACCATTTTCCAACTAAACTTGTTACTCACAGCAGTAACTAATGGTTACCCAGGTTACTCAATCACCAATAACCATTACCCGCTAAATCTCAACTTAGCCATAAAATTCCCGAGGTACCCCTAGGCTCTTCCCGAGCCGGGTATAGAAATCCCGTTGTGACTTTTAAGTTAACTAGCTTTCCAGGACCGTCTCGGCACGTGCATCACAATAAGAACACCACACTCACGTGGTACAATTCTCATAACACAATTATCACATATCAATACAGCTATGCCCAATCATGGCCAAAATTGCAGTTATGCCCTTCAAACACAATCAGGGCCTACATGCATACTATTACACATAGCCATGCATCTCAGATAAACAAATAGTCAAATAACATGCTTTAAATTATAACCATGCATTTAACTCATAAAATCACACATAAATCCCAACATGCCCTCCTGGCACACTAATCAAGGCCCTTAAGCCTTATTAGTGAATTCGGGTTGTTACAACGGGACTGCTCGATGCTAACACCCAAGCGTAGCGGGTGGCCGTTAAAGTCAGCATGGCCTACGCAAAAAATAAGTGATAGAAAGATTTCAGGAAAGTCAGATTGTATGTAAAGAGAAGTAAGATGCTTACACTGGCAGTCTCGTTTAGGGCCCTGTTGATGATCTAATCGACCCCCATTTCCTCTGTCCCAGTCATGGCCTCTTTGCAGCGGTCATGTTTGAGGATTTTGGCCAGGCGGTCCTTGGAAGATCTCAGGGCACAGTTGAAGCCCCCCCAGCCTGTTGTGTTTGTTTGGTAGGGGCTGGAGGTGATGGAGTTTTGGAAGCTGGAGCATTTGAAGGTGGAACCTCCTACTCGAGAGGATGTTGTTCAGTATCTTGGGTAGGAGGCCCCTCCGCCGGAGAGCCCGAGGCTCGGTGCTTCTTAGCCGAGGGCATTTGGCTGGACTCCCCATCATGTCGCCTGGACGACTTCCTCTTGCGAACCAGGGGGATTTCTTCCTCCTCCTGAGTGCTATAGATGTCGAAGACATTGGCAGAGACCATTTCTGCAAAAGAAGTTAACATGCAAACAATGAGCCAAAAATGGGTAACAAATTATGTTGCATCAGAAAAGAAATAAAGAAGTAAAGTCCAATACCCAAGCTATTACTACTGGTCGCTATACTATTGACTATACTAGTCATACACTCACTCTCTGGCATGAAGAAGTTTGGCCCTAGGTTTAGAGTATATGTAAAATTGTCGTCCCCGTCAAATAAGTGACAGGGAATTGGCAAGCTATCTAGGAATAAAATAATTGTACCATTTTCGTCAGAGGACTCGTCTAAGTCTATGACGGGCTCAGTCGCCTTTTGTTTTCCCTTTCCTTTGGGGGCAGAAGACCTTTCTGCTGGGGGGGTGCCAACGGGTTCCCTGATTGTAACCCTAGTCGGTCTCCGTCGAGGAGGAGACGTTGGTGGTTGCTGCTCGGGATTTTCCTCGGCAGTGGCACTTCCTGCCCCAGGTTCCCTCACATCCTGGTGAGGGGCCAGGAGGCCAACTAGCCTCAAGTTGGCCTCGGTGACCAGAGATTTGACGCTCTTCTCAACGTCCGTCATGCTGGCCAACATGGCAGACCTCAACACCATGTCTGGTGTTGGGTCTGGTCGCAACCATGGGCCTGAAAAACACAAGAAGTTTCAGAAAAATGCTAAGTAAGAACAGCGACCAGTGGAAAAAGACTTTTACCTCCTCGAGTGAAAGCCAGGTTATTCGCCACCATGTCAGGCGTGAGGAAATACTCCTGACTGTATTTCCCCACGTTTGAAATATGGGTTGTGTCACTCAGGAAGGTTCGGTTGGTCTCCTGGTGACAAAAGTGAAAGAACCCCGTACCAGATTATTGGGGGTTGGACTTAAGGTTAAAAAGGTAATTGACCTCGTGAGGGGTAGGCTCTGGCCATTTCTTGTGGTTATAAAGGATATAGAGTGTAGCAAGCATTCTATATCCATTTGGTGTGATTTGGAAGGAGGCGACTCCAAAATAGTTCGCCACCCCCTGGAAGAATGGATGGAGAGGAAGGGTAGCCCCAGCCTCTATGGGGCCGTTTGGTATGAGGAGTTCACAGTTTTCATATTACTGGGAAAGTTGAAGAGGGCAATCTGATAGTCTGGAAACTTACATCACTGTGTTTGGTTGTGCATTGTAATCTTATCTATGATTCCTGATAATATCACTTTCTGTGTTTGGTTGTACATAGGAATCTGTTAAGTTTTCATAAAATTAATATAATAATATATTTCTTCAAAATAATTTACAAACAATTTTACTCATGAAATATTTTTTAACAGAATTAAAAAAATACATCTATTGAATACTAGAATCAAGTATAATTTTTAAAATTACAAAAATACGTTTATTTATTTTTAATAATATTTCATTTGTTATTTTAAACTAAAGTAATGATATAAAGGCTTTACAAATCAATTTCTTTAAATAAACAAATATTATTTATCATTTTATAGTTTGATATATGTATATTTGTTTTTTTTCTTCATATTTTCATAAAATTAATATAATAATATATTTCATCAAAATAATTTATAAACAATTTTACTCATGAAATATTTTTTTAAAAAATTAAAAAAAATACATCTATTGAATACTAGAATCAAGTATAATTTTTAAAATTACAAAAATACCCTTATTTTATTTTTAATAATATTTCATTTGTTATGTTAAACTAAAGTAATGATATAAAGACTTTACAAATCAATTTATTTAAATAAAAAAAAATTATTTATCACTTTATAGTTTGATATATGTATATTTTTTTTATATTTTCATAAAATTATAATAATAATATATTTCATCAAAATAATTTATAAACATTTTTACTCATGAAATATTTTTTAACAAAATTAAAAAAATACATCTATTGAATACTAGAATCAAGTACCATTTTTAAAATTACAAAAATACCCTTATTTTATTTTTAATAATATTTCATTTGTTATTTTAAACTAAAGTTATGATATAAAGGCTTTACAAATCAATTTCTTTAAATAAACAAATATTATTTATCATTTTATAGTTTGATATATGTATATTTGTTTTTATACTATAAGCTTCAAAAATAAAATAAGTCATTAACTAAAAAATTATTGGTTTAAGATTTTTTTTAAAAATAATAATAATAATAATTTTGAAGTGTTTCACATTCCTGGGTATCTGAAAACCACTTTTCAGATGGGTTTCACTTGAACCTAGAATAAGGGAAAGTTAAAACCCCTGGAGTACAGATTCCCACGTTAGAAAAACTCAAACCCAGTACCAAACATGGGAAAGTGTTCAGATTCCCATTCCCGTGTCCAGATTCCTGCATACCAAACGACCCCTATGTGATATCTCGACCAAGTGCTATAAACGCCTCCAGAAAAATTCGTCCGCTCGTCTGCAGTGGGGATTCTGAGGGTTACCCCAGAAAGGCTGTATTTTCTGAAGTAGTTGGCTAACATCCTAGGGGTTACATGACTGAGTGGGGAAAGATACCACTCGACGTCTGGAAGAACTGAATACCGAGGACGGGCCCTGACTTGGATGTGAGGGTCGGGAGCATTATTAGCTCGACCACTGGTCGAGGGAACCCCAGCCTGCGGGCCAGGCTGGGCTGGTGGATTTGAAGGGTTTTTCTTCTTGGCGGTAGGCTTGGCACGACCCATGCTGGCAAAAGTTAGTTGGGGTTTCGGGGGAGAAATTCGCGAAAAGGGAATTTCTTGGATTCGCTGAGCTGGTTGCTCTTCGCCCTCGAGCAACTGTACGAGCAGGTCGTCGTCTATCGGCCTTTCACCTCCTCACAAATCTGGCATTAAAAGCTGCGAACAGAAAAAGGGGGAGGTGAGGAAGAAGAGCCTAAGAAGACGGTTAGAATAACGATATTCGTGTACAAAAGTATAACTTTTATACAGCAGCATTCTAACGAAAAAAATTGAAATTTTCATACGAACAGTTTGAAAAACAGATCAAAAAGTGAAAGTAAAAAGTTTTTTTAAAAAAAAAGCTTTTTCAACTCCAGTAAGGGCGGGAAAAACCCAGTTTTCAGCTAGCCTGAAAATCGAATTTTTACTTCGATTTTACGTCCTAAATCTATGATCTCGACTATCAAACTGATTCATAACCCCTATAAAACAAGGATGCTCTACCATATCTAACATCAGCAAACAAACATCCAATTTTCCTATATTTTTACTCAAGAACACAATACTGTTTCAGAGCCTAAAAGGCTAGCGTAAACAGGCATGCACAGCAAAGTAAAGGGTGCAAAAGTTCTGAAGCTTACCTATACGAAGATTGTGAAGTCCTGGAGAAATTTCGAGTCTAGGTGTGCGAACAGCAGATTCCTGGAACAACGAAGGACGAACTTCGGAGAAATTTCTGGGCTCTATCTAGGGAGTTCTTGGAGTGTTCTTGATAGAAAGATAGCTTGTAAAAAGTGAAAAGGAAATTCTGGAAGCTATATATATTGTCTGAGATATGTAAAAAAGAGGCAATCATAAGTTCCCCTTTTTCGAAGCATGGGGAAGAGTGATAGCCGTCAAAGGTTTGCTTGGGAACCAAAAAGGCATGATTGGACGTGGGTAGGTCACTTTTTCCAAGGAGGCACGAACTATTCTGACAGATTTGGTCGGGTAATCGAAGGGACATTTTCCTAAAGTTTATTTATTGCTGGTCATAATAAATAAACTTGGGGGGCAAATGTTATCCAAAAAGCAGGTATGGATGACATAGAAAATATTTTCAACACGTGGCTGACACCTGGCAAAGGTTCTGTTCGACCATCGATCAGGGATGTTCCCCTGACACGTCATTTGAGTTTTATATACGACCAGACTGCTCGTATAATCCGTATCTTTATGAGTAATCTTGTAAAATTGTAGTCAGATTCGAGATTATTTCCATTTATACCTGATTATCCGATTAGTTAGGGGAAAATATCTTTAACTAATTCGTGTAACCCTCCTTGAGCCTATAAATAGAGAGAAATAGCTCAAGGGATGGACTTTTGGCTGATTTTTTTTTATGCTTTAGAAGAGAACTTTGGCTATTATCTTTGTGTGGTGTTACTCATCCCTCTAAGGCTTGTGGAACTCAAAGAACCCTAGTTCTTTGATCACTCCTTTGAGAATCAAGATCAATAAAAGCTTAAGTGGACGTAGGTCATTACCAATTCTTGGGGCCGAACCACTATAAACTGTTGTGTCGTTTATTTTTCTTTCCATTAGATCTTATTCAATACTTTCTATCATATCAAGAGTTTGACTCCGTGTCAGTTGACCAAAACGAGGGTCAACATACATTAATGTCAGGAAAGAACATAAAATATTCAAAAAAAAAAAGTTCATGTATAACAGTTACAATGTCAGCAAGTACTTATTTTTTTAACAGTTCCAACAACATTTATTCAAAAAAAATGTAATAGTAATGTCTTAAGATAATGTAGTAATAAAATATATATTGAGTTATATAAATTTTTTTCTTATTTTCTTCCTATTGTAGGCTTCAGTAGTGGTTCATTTCTGCATGTTCTCCTATTATGGCCCTTCAATCCACATCGACTGCAAGTTGTTTGAAATTTTGGCTCATTGAAACCTTTGTATCTTGTTTTTTTACGTCGACCAGGACGACATTTTGAAACTGGTGGTAGAATGTAATGTTCCAATATCTCTTGTGGGAATTCCCATGAACGGTGGTCTCCTAAAGGTAGTATTGAATCTTCATAGGTTGCAACGTATGATTCGGTTGTGTAGTAGTAAGAGACATATTCGTAGCAGCTCAGCTTTATATGTATGATCATAGTAACACCTTACTAATCCAGGATTGTTACATTGTGTGTTTAAAACACTGCTTAACTCGTTAAGAAAGTCATTTGGACTCAAAAGTGTAATTAAAGCTAATCAAAGGTTTAGGTACTAATATTTTGGTTAAACATGTAAACTTTTATTGAAACTTTAAATATTGACATGGGATCCCAAAACAAGTTTTAAACAAAAAGTAGTTACAAACGTAGCCGGCCTAAGTGGTAAAATCATACTTGTAACCTAAGCCCCTCAAAATATCTCGACCATGGCGGCCGAGCTGGCCGAATATGTATGCGTCGCTCCAAAGTTCTCCAACTCATGCCTGGTAACCTTTAGCTTGCCCTTACCTGCATCATAGAGCACCCGTAAGTTGATGCCCAGTATGAACCCCCCCCCCCCTCCCCCCACAAAGCATAATAATAATTCAATTACTCATAAGCAATAACCACATGATTCACAGACACTACATGCATATATTTAAATCATATAAATCGTAAACATGTTTCACAGTTTACAAGTATATTTATTCCAATCACATGAATCATTTACACGGCCAAGGAAAACAGCCTTGCCAAACGGCACAAAAAAGTAGCCTTGTCGAACAACCCAATTGAGCGAGGTGCGTATTCCAGCGCCAAGTTTACGATCCATGCCGGGTGAGAGGGGACTACACCTTCAAACTCGACTCGCCTTCACGGTCTACGTTACACATGCTTGCCGATCGACCCCACGTTCAACACGATGGCCGAATATAGATTGTACCAATCATTCACATATAATTCAACGCTAATATGCATAGCAAACAATAATCTCTACTTTCCTATCCCAGATTTCTTACCTCGAGTCTTGTGCAAATGGTATTACGACCCCGAGTGCGATCCCTTTCCCGAGAAACCCTAGTCATAGCATAAATGTTACGCTAATTATGAACTAATTCCTATAATATGCTTCAAGACCAATTCTTAGTTCTCAAGACCTTGGATTCCACTAAACTGGATAGCGGAATCATCCCCAAGCCTCCCAAGTTAACTCCCAAAAACCCTAGACAAATGCACCGTAAAACTGCATTAGCACTGCGATGCCCCCCTGCAGCGTCGTAGCTCCACAACATACCAAGAAGCCCCTTTAGAAATTTGTGCATTTTAGCCGTGGCACCACAACGGTTCGATGGAAAACCCACTCTGTAAGAAACACATACACACCGCAGCGCAACTGCGACAGCCTAGAATTTGTGTGTTTTCCCCTGCATTTTCAAACACCAAAATCCAATTCTAACACAATTCCAGCCAAACTTTCACAACCAAACGACCACAAACTAATTCTGTAACCTCAGTACAACATCAAAATGCACTTAAACATCCAAAAACACACAATTATCAAAATTTACCATTTAAGCTTAAACTTTGAAAACTTACCCCAAAATCCAAAAATCCAAGCCCAATCTCAGGAAACCAGCTATAATCGAACTCCAAACAGGTTTCAAATTCTTCCCCAATCCTCAAAACGTCCAACTAACCTTTCAACATCACCCCAAACCCAAAAATTTATATCAAACCCCTAAAACACAAGAACGCCTCAAAAAAAACTAAAACTCAAGAAAGGGAGGAGTTAACTTACTGAATTTCGAATTCCCTGCTTGGTTTGGGAGTCTCTAACATATTTCACTCCTCCTAGAACCTCAGAAATCTTCAAGAATTGGTTACTCAAAATCCCTTGGGTACTTAACAAGCTTGAGAGAAAACTAGAATAGAGAGAGAAAGTAGTGTGTGTGTGTGGCTTCTCCCCTTGACACTTAGACAAAATTCTCTTATTCACATGGTCAAAAGACCATTATACCCTTCCCCAATAACTTCTTTCCAAAGTATCCCCAAGGGAAAATTGGTCATTTAACATAATTTCTCACTAAACCTCAAATTATACCTCTAGTCTCCAAATTAATTAACCAACCCATGAAATACAATTATTTCCCGCAAAATACTTCATTTATCAATTAATCCGAAAATATGTAAAATTACATATATACCCCTTGGCTCACCCCGAGTCGGGTATTTATCCCCATCGTGAATTTTCCGCTACATTGCTCAAAAGGATCGAATCTTGTTGAATATCACAAATATATCCACATAACCATGTGGTCACAAACATATAACACATAAAATACAAATAAACCCTCAACGGGTCAAAATTACAAAAATGGCCATTTTTAACAAAAGCGTGTCTTTAAACGCATTTAATACACATAATCATGCACTCAATTATATAGTAATATAATTCACATATTTGTCTCACGTGCCCTCTCGATACGCTAATCTATGCCATTAATCTTATTAGGAGTTTTGGGACATTACAACTATCCCCTTCTTATAGAAATTTCATCCTCAAAATTTACTTGAACATCTTGGGATAATGGTCTCGCATATCTGACTCTAACTTCGGAGTCGTCTTCTCTACCTTGTTATTTCTTTATAATACTTCCACTAAGGTGATAGTCTTATTCCTTAAGACTTTATCTTTTCTATCCAAAACCTCCATTGGCTTCTCCTTGCATGATAAATCTCGTTGTAATTCCAGGGTCTCTTAACCCAAGCAGGTGTAGCACTCGACATATCTTTTCTTAGTATCGATAGCTAAAACACCCTATGAACCCCACCATTGCTGGGGTAAGGCTAATATGTAGGCCACTTGCCTAATTCTCGTCAGGATCCCAAAGGTCCAACAAGCCTAGGGCTCACTTATCCTTTTCTTCCAAATTATTTTATATCTTTAATCTGCGATACTCGGAGAAGCACAAAATCTCCAATCCTGGAACTCCACATTCCTCTATTTGGATTTGCGTAGCTTTCCCGTCCTTTCATTACTGCGAATATTTCCGCTCTAACATTTCCCAATAATTCCATTGGTCCTCTGTACTGTTTCAAGACCAAAATACTTCATTTCCCCCATTTCATCCCCAGAAATGGGTGATCTTCACTTCTTATCTCACAATATCTCATGTGGAGTCACTCCAGTTGTCAACTGGTAACTATTTTTGGAACCCAATCAAGGAACTGTACTTACTGCAGGGTCCCTAAAAATCTAATTCACATGTCCAAAGCATATTCTTTAAAGTCTGAATCATCCCCTCATATTGTCTATCTGTCTGAGGATGATAAGTAATACCAAATCTCAATCATGTTCCCATCGCCCTCTGCAAGCGCTTTCCAAAACTTGGAAGTAATGATGGAAATATCAATCCGACACTAAGGACTTTGGTGCCTTATGGAGACATATAACTTAGTATACTAATCCACCCATATTTATTCTGAAATGCCCAAAGGTTATTATAACCCTTGGGTGTAGCAAGCATGGAGTGGTATGAGATTCATCCAGAATCTCCATCTTGTTGCCAACATCCATCGAAACACCTATCTGATCCTCCTATCTCAACCTTTCCATGTCAAAATAGTAGAGTTCATATCTGCCAATTTATCAATCATGAGCTCTATACCAATTCTAGTCGTTTCCTCAACTGACTTTGTTGTGATCTATTTCGAATCATACACTTGGCCTGGACCTTTCCAACTTAAGGCATCAGTCTCCGCGTTAGTTTTCCTTGGTTAATAAAGGATTTTGCTGTGAATCATTCACTAGTTCTCACCACCGTCTCAATCTCGTATTCGCATCCCTATGGGTACAGAACACTTTAAACGAATATGTCAGGGTATATCTCACACTTCTCCCCACATAAATATTGTCATCATACCTTAATGCAAACATCATTGCTATCAACTCAAAATCACGCGTCGGATGTCTCTATTCGTATTCCTTTAACTATCGCGAAGCATAAGCAATCACCTTCCCAGCCTACATACAGACATATCCTAGTCCATGTCATGTCGCACCTTCAAACACTACGAACTTCTCATTTTTCAAACAACAAAGACAGTATCCACTATACAATCTTTGTATATCAGTCCGCCACATACTTATACCGATACCATGGTGCAATGATCAGCATCTGTTTCAACTCTTGGAAGCCCGGTTCGCATCTACAAATCCAGACAAACCTCAGATTCTTAAATGTTAATTTATTCAAGGGTATTGCTGTTGGGAAAACTTATACATGATCTTATTTATTTTCATGTAGATCTTATATGAAACAAATTAATATAAGAACACCTAGAACATGTTTCTAAAATTGAATTCATACAGAGATAATGATAAGAACACTTACATTATTGTGCAGCGGGATGATTGAGTCCTTCCTTCAGTTTCTCTAACCCTTGTATTCTTTCTGTCGCAGGGTATCACCAAGAAACCAAACTGTTCTTCAGTTTTCTTCACAACCTTCCAAAGTATCCTCAGAATCACCTAGACTAGAGTGGAAAATTCTCAACACATGAGATAGATACAAAGAGAAGAAGAGAAAAGAATATTGAGACTTAGAAAAGGACTTCTATTGTAGAGAGAATCTAAAACCTAGAGCATCAAGACTAGATCTTCAGATCTTCCCAAAAACTTGTATTTTCATCTCTCACTTAACATTTCTTTTATAGGCTCAATTATGTCATTTATTTAATTAAAGAATCAATAAAATAATAGCCAATAATCAGCCCTAGGTTGAAATTATCATGGGCTTTAGGCCCGTGAAATTTCTCATTTAATTATAAGCTTGTTGGACTTAAAATCAAGGTCTGTATTATTTTCTATTGATTATTTAATTAAATAATTATTTAAAATCCTTTATCAAATTAATTATTTATAATTTAAATTTATTTATTAATTTAGATACCAATTTATCTTAATTAATAAATCTTCCCTAATTTCTCTTTTCTTCTCTAAATTACATAACTCTGTGAAACTATCAAAAATTGACCTGGTCAACTTTGATAATTAAATCAAATAATTGAGACTATCTAGATGATTTTATCTAAGGTACAGTGGGGACCATGGGCCTATGAAATCAAGCTCCAATAAGTTATCATAAATTTAACAAATAAATTTACTAACTTATCAATTCCTCATGACTCCACTAAAGATTCTGAATTGCACTCTTGAATTCATAGAACGCTCTATAACAAATATATATATACATTATTAATTATCCATTGTTACAACCATAATTATCACTCAATCCTCTATAGAAAGTCTACAATGAGATGGGACTAAAATATCGTTTTACCCCTCATTGTATTTTATCCTTAAAACACTTAGTTCCTTGTAAATGATATTTCAGTAAACTAATATTAATTACTGAATTGAGATCTCTATCATTTAGCACCTTGAACCAAACTAAAAGGAAACCATCGTTTCACTTCTTCGTCAGAAGCTATAGATGTTCATATCTATGATTAACACTCCCACTCAATTATACTACCGAGTTCCCAAAATGTAAGTATGGGCTAGTTCGTAGGGTAAGCTGGTAACGAACAAGTCAAAGAACTCAAATAATACAATCAGTTAGAATACTAACCACTCAAAATAAAGATTGAATTGACCTATGGTCAACTATATGATATGACTAGAATAGATAATAACTGTATGTTTACTTATCCTATCCACTGTCAATATCAGTCCAGTCCGATGTAACAAATACATTGATCTTATCTACTTTGCTAATGTTCTGGAAAGAACATAACACTACAATGTGTAAGTAGATCATATCATAGATTGGCAAGTCAGTTTAAATCCTGTGCACTAACTAATCTCAGGACTAACTTATTTTGAACATATAATCATATTTATATTCCACTATGATTACGTCACTATAAATGTGATTATCTATATGCTCGGGATTTAATAGAAGTTTATATTAAACAAATAATCATTAAAATAAAACATGTGAGCAAAATTATTGATCAAGTCAAAAATTGATTTCTATTCTTTTATTGATAATAAAATGAGATTACAAAGAAATTGGGTTTTAATTAGGGCATAAAACCCAAACAAACTCCCACTTCCACTAATTGAAACTAATGCCTTAATTCTACTAATCTCATTTCCTTGATATGCTTATCAAATGTAGCTTCTGGCAGTATCTTTGTAAACGAATCCGGAAGATTGTCTTCAGATGCAATCTTCATAACCTTCACATCTCCCATGGCCACATATTCTCGAATAATGTGATACTTCCTTTCTATAAGCTTACTCCTCTTATGACTTCGAGGTTCTTTCGAGTTGGCTATCGATCCTGTGTTTTCACAAAACAACACAAGCGTTTTATCCATTTCTGGAATAAGACTAAGATCTGAATAGAACTTCTTTAGCTAGACTATTTCCTTAGTTGCTTTCTGACGCAACTATGTATTCAGCCTCCATGGTGGAATATGAGATCGCATATTGCTTTATGCTTCTCCATATCACAGCTCCACCCCCAAGAGTAAACACCATTTGGTCAATCCTTAGCAAGGGGAAACAATCCTCGGGACAGGCTTTGTTCAAATCAGAGAAATCGATGTAGGTCCACCATTTCCCATTTGGCTTTGGGACCAGGACAGGATTGGCGACCCAAATCGGGTATTTAGCCTCGCGAATAAAACCGCACTTCAAAAGCCGAGCTACTTCTTCTTCCAATGCCTCAGCTCGGGTCGTACCCAGACGCCTCTGTTTCTGGGATTTCACACGCATTCTTTTGTCCAAGTTTAGTGTATGCATGATGACACTCGGGCTGATTCCTACCATGTCTTCATGGGACCAAGCAAAAACATTTAGATTTTCTTGTAAAAAGGTTACCAGCTCCGCCTTTCTCTCAGTGTCAAGATTTTTCCCGAGCTTAACTACTCTCGAAGCATCATTGGGGTCGACGTTTACTTCTTCGAGTTCTTTGATAGCCTGGAGCTCGGACCTTTCTTCACCTATTCGGGGATAAATATTCGGAGTATCGATATCCTCACTCGGGGTGGTTCCCCTGTAATTGACTTACTGAGGTTCTTCCATCCCAGGATCTGCTCTGACTTCCTGGGATTCCTCGCCTCCATCTTGCACGGCCATCGTCTGCTGCACGGGTTATGATTTTCCCTTCATAGAAATGCTATAGCATTCCCTGGCAGCGAGCTGATCGCCTCGGACAGTACATATTCCCGTGGATGAAGGGTATTTGATCACGAGGTGGTGGACAGAAGTTATGGCTCTGAATGCCATCCGCGTGGGCCTACCCAAGATTGCATTGTATGCGGTCGGGTAATCGACGACCACAAACTCGAGCAGCTTGGAAACAATTCATGGTCCCTCACCCAAGGTTATCACCAACTCGATCGTTCCAATAGTTGCCGAACCTTCGCCGGAAAACCCATACAGCATCATGGAGGTTGCCTTCAGCTCAGTCACAGACAATCCCATTTTCTCCAGTGTGGACCTAAATAGCAGGTTCACAGAACTCCCGTTATCAACCAATGTCTGCCTAACTCTCTGATTGGCAAGATGGACAGTTATGACCAGAGGGTTGTTATGCGAGAACTGGACATGACTAGCGTCTTCTTCAGTAAAACCGATTGGTTGTTTCTCCAATCGTTGTTGTTTAGACAAACTCTGCTTTGGGACGAACTCAACTCCATTGTGAGACCTCAGCTGTAACGCCCTACTGCCTTAGAGCCGTTACTAAGTGAGTTTAAAATGTGCAAATTAACTCGCTGTAACGACCCAACTATTCTAGACTTTGGACCATTAATAACTACTATACTAATCTTAAGAAAACTAGTCCAACCTGTCCTGAAACAACTGACACAGTCTAAGTGGTATCCCTCACACTAGCTAAGAGTTCTATGCACCACTCTGCCATAAAACTCTAGCTCTCCACACAGATATCATCAGCATACCAAAGCTATGCATAATGCCAACCGCCTCAAGGCTTTCTATTCCCATATTACACCCAAGCCAGTCATAACCAGCTTTACTCAACCACTGAGGGGTTCTTTCCATAACCCAACTTACCTCTCAAGTCACCAATACAATATCATTTTCCCCTCGCAACTTGACCATGTGATCAGCATATCCCCCTTATGCCTCATTACATGCAACAAATAAAGGAACAACATGGTACCAAAACCAATCAGCACAACTCAGAAATCAGAACTAGAAAACTGACCTGCCACTCCTGAGGAGCTAGTCTCTGTCCCAGACTCTGACTGCTCTGGAATAAACACTCGAGCTGGAGTCGAGCTGTCTATCCCCTTTTGTTCAAGCTCTCTTAGCCTTGGACAATCCTTCTTAAGATGCCCAACCATGCCACAAGCGAAACATGACCTTGCTCGGCATTCTCCCAGATGATGCCTCTTGCACCGGGCGCACTCTGGGTAAGGCTTCCAGCTTTTCTTCTTGCTTGCTCCACCAAGTGGAGGTACCACTGTCTGAGCTCCATGCTCCATGGCACTCTTTTTCTCATCTCTGATGCTCTCAACAGCAAGAGCCTTCTCTACCACCTGAGCGTAGGTAGAGACTTCATGCACTGGGGCAACTCTAATGCCCTGAACTATTCCAGGATTCAATCCTTGAACAAACCTTTCCTTCCGAGCCACATCTGTGGGTACCATGTCTAAAGCAAACTTGGTCAACCCATTAAATTTATTAACATACTCGGATACTGATGCCTTGCCCTGAACGAGATTCAGAAACTCATTCATCTTGGCAGTCTTGGCCACATCACAGTAATACTTTTCATTAAACAGCTGTCTAAACTCTTTCCAATCCATCACAGCTGTGTCTCGTGTCTGGGATATCACTTCCCACCATGTCTGAGCATCATCTCGTAATACATATGTCGCACAGATCACCCTATCGTGACCTACCAGCCCCATACTATCAAGAATGGAACTGATCATGCCCATCCATTGCTCAGCTCTGAATGGATCTAGGCCTCCCTCAAAGACTGGAGGGTAATATTCCTGGAATATTCCACAGAGAAATTCCCATCTACTCTCAACCCTAGGCTGAGCCAAACCTGGTGCCACTCTTGACACAACATAGGAAGAGGTGCTCCCCAACAGATTCTGTTGTTGCCTCAAATACCTGATCTCTTCCTCATGCCTCTGCAATCTTGATTGCAAATCTGTGACTATCTGTTGAAAGCTCTAAGGGGTAGATGAAGAACTCAACCCCTGGCTGAAATTCCCAGCCTCTGAATAACCACCACCAGGCCTCATTATCTGACTTGGCTATAAACCTACTCTGCAGTCAATAACTTGACCCATTAAACAAAATGAGCATATCATGAGCTTTCCCCCACGGGATCAATCTTACCACACCACATTCATAAACCACTTGCAGTGCTATAAACATTCCCATGGCATTCATACATCAATCAAAATCCCTGCTCTTCCAACATTCACACCATGCCTCAACTCAAGCATGCAAATATCACAATTATGTAATCATGGAGCAGGTAATCAAATGATCATATTCATAAATATATCCATGGAGCATATAATCAAATAGTCAAGAGCCAAGCTCTATCAGAAACTCATGCTCCCTAATGCAATGTGCAGGTAAAGCATTCACAATCTATTTAAGCAGCTAAGCACATAACTACAAAAATAGTTACCATTCCTTGAGTGAAGCTATCTTCAGTGATTAGTGTACATGCCCAGCTCATCTTCAGGAACACATAAACCATGGCATTCTCTGATACCAAAATTGTAACGCCCCAACTCCAGGGACCGCTACAGTGCACATTGCAAACGGTACTAAACTCGCTAATCGAGTCGTTTGGCCATAAACGTGTAACTAAGTGTGATTAGCGGTTTAGGGGTTAAAAACTTCGGTTAAGATATAACGTTTCACTAGAACGTTTACTGTATACATTGGGATCCCAAAAATATAATTTCAGAGTTTATTACAAGAAAGTGTTTACAACAGGCCGTTCTAAGCGGCAAAACAGGGTTCAACCCTAGTTCCACTTTCAAACCTCGCCCAAGTATTGGTCGAGCAGCTACATATGTACACGTCATCACCTAAGCTCTCCAACTCAAGGACGGTCCAGCTTTCTTTTGCCTTTACCTGCACCACAAAGCACTCGTGAGCCGAAGCCCAGCAAGAAAACTCATATGCTCATAAATAGTCATATCATGATATCAAATCATATCTGGCATGCCTAGCAATCATAGCTCTATTCAACATGCAAATGAATTCAAACAGATGCTGGGGTATCCAGGACAAGAAGTCCTGGCCTTCTGATTGGAGGACTATCAAGTCAATCCTAATCAGATGAGTGTTGTAACACTAGAGGTTCCGATAAACCATGCTGAGTGAACAACAAGCAAGTCACTAGGGGCCTCAGTGCTCAAGCCATGCATATGATGATCAAAATGATCATACAGAGCTCATAGCCCTGATCAGACGAGTGAATATCACTTGAGGCTCTAGTAAACCATACTGAGTGACTGACAACCAAGTCACTAGGGGCCCAGTGCCCATTTCCTGCAATGGCTCTACATGACTAGCCCTTGGCTAGATAAATGCTTGTTTATATTCATCGAACTTGAGGTCGGTCCTGCATTAATGCTCTTTGAGTCATTCAATGCAGAGGGTCGATTAGGTCCAATCCACAAAGCTTGCACTACACACTAGGGTTGTCATGACTAGTGAGTTAGCACAATGTGACCAGTGCCTAGTACCACTGCCGAACCTGACTAATGAGTCACAGCTTCACAGTTGATACTAACACCTTTGCCAATTTTGACTAATAAGTCAGCCCTGTGTGACCAGTGCCCAGTATCACTGCCGAACCTGACTAATGAGTCACAGCTTCACAGTTGATACTAACACCTTTGCCAAACCTGACTAATTAGTCAGTGCGTGACCAGTGCCCAGCACCACTGCCGAACCTGACTAGTGAGTCACGGCTTCACAGTTGGTACTAGCACCTTTGCCAAATCTGACTAATTAGTCAGAGCCATGCATGAGTAAGCAATGCTACCAATGTGTAGCATATGCCAATTATCCAAGAATAGGGCATTCAGCATGCTTACTAAACAGTTGCTAGCATAATTATAATCATGCACAAACACAGAGACTCAAGCTCTGACCAATCTCATATTCATCATTCATGGCATGCCCTAATCACATGTTTCTCGTGCATCACATGCATCACACTTAATCATCCAGCATGCCTCAATAATAATCATATGCAAATGGGCAAGATTGCCAAGCATTCATTATGCTATCAATGTTCACATTCAACATCCAACATGCATCAATCATAGCCATGCATGTCACATATGGGGTGCAGTTTTCTTACCTTGGGTCCAAGCACAGGTTACCAACAAACGAGCCACAAGAACGATCCCGATTCCAAGCCTCTAGTGATAACCTAGTCACAACCATAATATAAAACCTCATCAAAATGAGTAAATAAATACTTCCAAACCCAACCCAAGCCTCCAAGACATCGAATCCCACTCAACCAGGTAGTAGGATCAATCCCAGGCCCTTAGAGCTAAGTTTCCATCACGAAAACACACTTTTGGGCAATTTTTCCCTTAAGGGCCGCGGCCCGCCCCCCTGGCAGAGCCTCCTCCATCTTCTTTAAGCTAGGGCCGCGGCCCAACCTCGCACCAGACACTTTTCTTCGTTTTTTCCATTTTAAAACCTTCCAGAAACCCATCCAAACATTTCCAAATCATCAAATCAAAGTTCCCAAACTCCCCAATGGTCCAAAACCACCAAAACCCAAGGCTCAAACAAACTAAAAACTCAACGATTCACAAAATCCAATTCAAGCTTAAAAACTTTTAAAAACTTAAAACTTAAACTTGAATTACCTCCGATTGAGTTGTTTCCAACTAAATCCTCTGGTTAATAAGCTTCTAATTCTCCTTAGGATTGCTATGCCTCGATCCTTGCTTGATTCCGAGTCCTAGAACTCAAGTTACCCTCGAAAACGCAATCGGGAACGAAAAGGGAACTTTAGGGAGAGAGAACGTACATAACGTTCTTTTTATTTTCTTAAAAGGTTACTTTAAGCTTAAGTAGCTTCCAATAAAACCTAATGCTTGGGGTCCCGAAAACACCCCCGGGGACATTATAGTCAAAACTTCCAGAATTTCCCCCTGATCTTACCAACTCCCAATTTATCACCAAATATTAATCCCCATTACCCCATAACCCGGTAATGCTCTAAATACCCCTTGACTTACTCCGAGTCAAGCTTAAATCCCGATGTGACTTTCCCACTAGCTTACCTCCTAGGATCATCTTGTGCTGGGTAACCCTGGCATAACCAGATAATAACAAAGCACCACACCCATTTCACATATATACCAAAAATGCCCGAAATGGCCAAAATATGAAAATCACCCAATTAATCACAAATGGGTTCACATGCATATTTAATACACCTAAACATGCATATTATCATTAAATAGCATAATAAATCAATTATGGCCCTCCCGGCCTCGTAATCAAGGTCCTAAACCTTATTAGGAAATTTGGGGCATTACATGTATGAAGTCTTAACAGGCAGGAAATGAGCCGACTTGGTTAGTCTATCTATTACTACCCAAGCGGAATCATGCTGCTTGTTTTTTTGTGGCAACCCTGTCACGAAATCCATAGCTATATCGTCCCATTTCCATTCTAGTACGCTAAGCGGTTGCAATAAACCTGCAGGCCGCTGATGTTCTGCTTTCACTTGCTGGCATACTAGACACTTAGACACAAATTCTGCTATATCCTTCTTCATCCCTGGCCACCAATACATTGCCTTGATGTCGTGTGCCATCTTGGTCGATCCTGGGTGAACTGAGTACGGGGTACTGTGCGCTTCTTCTAGAATCGTCATCTTAATCCTTTGATCATTTGGCACGCATACCTGATCCTTATATCTCAATAATCCTTGACTTGATATTGAGAAATTTGTGGCCTTGCCTTCTCTGACTGCATCCACTTGTGCCGCTAGTGTGTCGTCATGCCCTTGCCCAATCTGTATATCTTCTAGCAGATTTGACTGGATAGACAAATTAGCCAGCTTACCGAAAACTATTTCTATTCTAGCACTAATCAGCTCCTGCTGTAGCGACTTTTCTATTCCTACTAGCGCTGCTAAACTTCCATAACTCTTCCTACTTAGCGCATCGGCAACTACGTTTTCCTTTCCCAGGTGGTATAGGATTTCGCATTCGTAATCCTTCACTAGCTCTAACCACCTGCGCTGCCTCATGTTGAGCTCCTTCTGAGTGAAGAAGTACTTTAAACTTTTGCAGTCCGTATAAATCTCGCACCGTTCTCCATAAAGATAATGGCGCCGGATTTTCAACGCAAAGACCACCGCTGCAAACTCCATATCGTGCGTTGGATAGCGTTGTTCATACTCCTTCAGCTGTCTTGAGGCGTAGGCTATCACCTTGTCATTCTGCATCAGCACGCAACCCAACCCTTGCTTTGACGCATCGCAGTAGACTACGAACTTATCGCTGGGTGTCGGTAAACAGAGTACTGGTGCTGAGCAAAGCTTATCCTTAAGCAATTGGAAGCTTTCTTCACATCTATCATTCCAGTTGAATCTTTGTTGTTTCCGGGTCAGGTTGGTGAGCGGAGTGGCTATCTTAGAAAAGCCTTCTACGAACCTCCTATAATAACCTGCTAATCCCAGAAAACTCCTTACTTCGGATGCGTTCTTTGGTCTTGGCCAATCCTTCACAGCCTCTACCTTTGATGGGTCTACTGCAACTCCGTCCTTGGATATAATGTGCCCGAGGAACGCCACTTGCAAAAGCCAAAACTCGCATTTCTTGAACTTGGCGTAGAGTTGATGCTCCTTTAGTCGTGAAAAAATCAATCTCAAATGTTCCTCGTGCTCTTCTTCATCCTTGGAGTATACTAAGATGTCGTCGATGAACACTACGACAAATTTATCTAAGTAGTCCTTGAAGACCCTATTCATCAAGTCCATAAATGCGGCTGGCGCGTTGGTAAGACCGAAAGACATAACTAAGAACTCGTAATGCCCATAACGAATTTTAAAAGCTGTCTTAGGAATATCTTCTCCCCGCACCTTGAGCTAATGGTACCCGGACCGTAAATCAATCTTTGAAAATACGATTGCACCTCGGAGTTGATCAAACAAATCGTCAATCCGGGGTAGCGGGTACTTATTCTTGATTGTTACTTTATTTAGCTCGCGGTAGTCTATGCACATCCGCATACTTCCGTCCTTTTTCTTCACAAATAGCACCAGTGATCCCCATGGCGAATGGCTCGGTCTAATGAAACCCAAATCTAGGAGTTCTTGTAGCTGCGTCTTTAACTCCTTGAGTTTTGTAGGTGCCATCTGGTATGGTGCCTTGGAGATAGGCTCGGTGCCTGGTACTAATTCTATCGTGAAGTCAATTTCTCGAGTCGGCAGCAACCCTGGGAAGTCATCGGGAAATACCTCTGGGAATTCTCTTACAATACGGACGTCTCCAACCTTAAGTGGTGTTTCCTTTACCACATCCATGATGCTGGCTAAGAATGCTTGACACCCTTTTTCTATCATTATTTCGACTTTGAGAGATGATATTAGTAGTGTACGTAGTCCTGAAACTTGTCCCATGAAACATAATCTTTGGCCGTCAGCAGTCTCAAACATCACCTTCTTGCGTTTGCAGTCAATGGTTGCGCCATGCCGTGCTAGCCAGCCCATGCCTAGTATTACGTTGAAGTCCTTGATCTCTAGTTCTATCAGGTCTCCTTCTTGTTCTACGTCCTCAATCTTGATCGGTATGCCTCATACTATCCGTGATGATAGAACTACTTTGCCCGAAGGCAACTCGGTTACAAACCTAGTTCTAAATCTTTCACAAGGCTTGTCTAGCTTTTCTATCATTCCTAATGAGATATATGAATGAGTGGCTCCCAAATCAAATAATACATAACATATATGATTAAGGATAGAAACCTGACCTGTGACCACCTTATTGCTAGCATCAACCTCTCCTTGGGTTAAGGCGAATACCCTGGCAGAACCATCTTGTCTTCCTTTCTCCTTCTGGCTTGAGCTGGAGACACTGCCTCTTTTGGTGACCTTCCTGACCACAGTTGAAGCATCCTTTAGTGTTTGCATGGCATTCACCAGGATGTTTCTTCTGACACTTAGCACATTGCGGGTATTCTACATAACCCAACCTACTACCTCCATTATTTGTCCATGCCCTTTTATCGCTATCAGACTGCTTATTATCAGGATGCATTTTTTTCTGACCGTTATTGTTGTTGTTGCTGGACTGATTGCTATTGTTGTTGTGGTGGTTGTTGTTCCAACTAGTCTGAAGTTGATTCTGCTGTCTAGGCTCAGGCTTTCTGGCTTCTTCTTTACTAACGTTAGCCTCCAGCCTTTCTACTTCTATTGTCGTCTCTAGTACGTCGGCATAAGTAGTATTTCCTGGGTTTGCTAGCTTAACCCCCAGCTCGATCTTCGATCGAATTCCTCTAACAAACTTAGACACCCTCAGATAGTCGGTTGGAACCATTTCCGGTGCGAATTTAGCCAAACGGTCGAACTGCCGAGCATACTCTGCCACTGATAAACTTCCTTGCTCCAGGCCAGCGAACTCCTCAACTCTTGAAGCGAGTACAACCGAATTATAGTACTTTTTGTGGAATAGCTCCACAAATCAAGTCTAAGTCATGGTGGAAACATCATGCGTCTGCTGGACTAAGTCCCACCATATCCTGGCATCTTTCTTGAGTAAGGATGAAATGCAGGATATGCGGTCCGTGTTGCTGAGGTTCATGTGCGTCAAAATTGGCTCCACATTTCTTAACCACTCTTCTACCTCTAAGGGGTCTGTAGTCCCTTCAAATTTCGGGGCATGTTGCTTACGGAACCGCTAAAAAACTGGCTCCATGTGTTGTACTGGATACGGCACATAATTCGCCACTGGCCATCCCCCATATGGACCAACTTGTTGGGGTGTTGAGGCCATTTTTTGTGCCTGCGGCGGAGGCGGAGGCTGAGTTTGGGGCTGAGCCTGTTTTCGCTGTTGCTGCAATAGTTCCTCGACTTGTTGTCACAATCTGGCGATCTCCGCAGTGTTGTCAGCTGGTAGCGGCGGCGCGTTGCGGCTGGCAGTAGCACGCACTCCCCTTCTGCGAACTAGAGGGGCTTCGTTGTTCACTGGAGCAACGTTGGAGGCGTTTCCGTTGGTGCGAGCAGGTCTTCGGAGCAACATCACAATAGATTTCTAACAGTTGAGTGAAACATGTCAAAACTTCACCCTAATAGGCTCTAAGGCAAAAACTTAATCTAAACAAACATATCTCGGACCTATTGATTATGGCTTCTTATGAAAATTATATAAGTCTTCTTTATTATTAGAGTGGGTTTCTATACTTAGAAAGAAAAAAACAAGTCATCTTTATTATTTTCTAAGTCTGTCTCTAATCATTCTATATGACTTAATTCTCAGGCTCGAAACTCGTCTTTGTTCCAAAGTTAACTATATTGAGGGAGGGTTGGGATCAGTAAAATCGTTCCCACTACTATGGCCCCCTAACTCTCAATATAGAAACTTGGTTCATTGATTTGTATCCACCCTCACCAAAATTAGTCATTATTTATTTTATTTATTATTTATTATGATTGCAAAAGAAAAATCAAACTCATACATGATAACAAAATAACCATGATATTAATTTGGAAAAGAAAGTTTTCACTATTTACAACCATAAAAGAAAACAAATAATACATAAAAACAAACAATGAAACTAACTATTCTAAAAATTGGGATCTTCTATATCCGATCCTTCATCTAGCATATCATCATTTAACTCCTCATAGTCCTCATTATCATGTGCCTCAAAATTCCCTTGAGGAAGGTTCTTAAAAATTCTATGCTTTTGCTCGTTTGTAAACTGAAATTCCATTTTTGAAGTGAACCTAATTAAGAGAAAATAATATCTCATTGCTACCGACAATTCATCTTCATTATCCATTGTCTCCCATATCTCCTCTAAGGCTGCAATTATAGTACGATAATCTCTAAATAGTCTTATTACTAAAACGTATTGCTCTGTTGCTCTCATCATGATCTGCTTAGATTCTTGGAGATGACCTATTTCTCTGTGGAACAAAACCAGCCTCTGAGTGATTCTCTCTAGCACTCCTATGGTGTTTCTTGATTCTCTAATTCTTTTCAAAGCCTTAACGGCTCGAATATCCTCATAAGTTAATGCTCTGTTCGTTCTTAACTGAAAACATAAAGACTAAAATCGTTAGCTATACTTATAAACATAATAACTATAGCTTAAACACTTACTTGGCGATCAGATTCGGAGCTTTGAGTGTGTGTATCGAGGAGAACTTCATGCGGATGAACCGTTGCTCTGATACCAACTGTAACAACCCAACTATTCTAGACATTGGACCATTAATAACTACTATACTAATCTTAAGAAAACGTACATATGAAATAACCATAACTTTAATTAAAAATTGTAAAGTAAAGGTTAAATACATAAAAATTCATTTAGGATATGGGATCCCATTGTTTTGAAAATAAAACAAAATATAACTTAAATAAATTCGTTACAAAATTAAGTGCGGAAAAATAATACATAGAAATCATAACTAAAAGACTAACAAAAAACTTCATCCTCAAATCGTACGCGCAGTCCACCGATTCCATCCTGCCTCAATACACATCCCCAAGCTGCCAAGAACCATTCCCGCCGCCAAAACTATTTTCCTGCACATATAAAACATAAAGGAATGAGCCTAATGCCCAGCAAGGAAAATCTACTACAAGCATGAAACATATACATACACATAAACTATAAACTGTAAACTATAATCATATGACTATATAAATACAACATCTATTACAATGCCCATCATACCTCTTGGGACTTGCTAGCTAAGCAATCATATGCCCATAAATTTGCGGGGCTAGTTATCTAAACATGTCACATAAATTCATGGGGCTCGTTATTTAAACAATCATATGCCCAAGGAATCTACTACTGGGACTTGTTATCTAAACAAGTTATTTATTTGTTATCTAAACAAATTATGTGATTGTTATCTAAACAACCAACAACTAAAAACATATCATACTTACAACATAAACATATATCAACAACATAAAAGCATACAAATCTACCCTATTTTCCTTACCAAAAACCGGGATGTGAGAACAAGATCGGGACTTTGGAACACTCCTAAAAACCATAATAGAGAGGTGAGTATACTAAGGAAAATAGATGAAAAGAATGAACTACACCATCGAAAAGATACTTACCAACAAGAACCTCAAGTTCAAGAACTTAGATGCTTAACCAAGAATAGAAAAGACTGAGTTAGGATTTGAGTAGAGAAGAACTATAAGAATCAATACATAAAGGAACTAGAATTAGGAATACCTTGAATGCTTCTATGACCGAACTATGCCTCGAAACCGAAATACACTATAACCTTACTTCCCAAGTGTTTATTAAGCTTATAATGATTAAGTTTATAACCCCAACCCAAGTGTTTTTCACTCTATAGTCTCACTAGCACCTAGAAGGCTCTGATCAATGCTTGAAGAATGAATGAAAAGGCTTGGTGCTAGGTCCTATTTATAGAGTTCTAGGAATAAAAATCTTCTTTTTGCCTTTGAATAAAAATAATTAATTTAATTGAAAATATTTGAATATTCTTCAGCCAAAGGCTTAGGACTTGGTCAAATTGTTCAGAGAGAGGTTTAAGGAGTCAAAGCTTGATTTTTAAAACAAAAATAATAAAAACAAATAGAATCCTAACTTCTAACTCCCTAAATCTCGTAACTCTAAACTCACCTGTAGTAAAATTAACATATCTGAAGCTGTATGACTCTAATTTAGACTTTCTTTATACCGTTAGAAAGCTAATTCAATTATCTACAACTTTCTAGAAATACTATTTTTCGAAATTCATAACATAACTGGGTCAAAAATAGGTCGGGATTTACAACACCCTAAAGTTACGAAAAATTTATTTACAACCTAATCCATAAATAAATAAAATTGTGACAAATGTCATGCTCCTAACAGATTCTGATGAAGACTAAGTCTTATATTTCCCTTATTTTATCATTAAAATAATAATTCCTTAATAATCATGCATATGACAAATGTCATAATCCTATTGGCTCTATCTAAACCTTAGGAATAGCCATGCTCATGACAAGTGTCATATTCTTATTGGCTCTATCTAAACCTTAGGTTATAATAATTGTCATATTAATAACCAACAATATTAATCAAACCTTATGTTATAATTAATATTCTTAAACTATAGGTTAAACTTATAAAATCTACAAGTGTTACTACGAGTGTCCAACTAAGTCCCAGCTTGAACCAAAATCCACAGTCATAAACATACTACAACTACTACTAGCTATTACTATTACTACTACTATCTAACTAGCTAAGTAAAGTTCTTGGACTCTACACTCGCTAATCAAGGTTTTAAGACAAAAGTGTAACTAAACCATAATCACAGTCATAAACTTTGAAAATAAACCATTTACTGAAAATTATAAAACGTTTAACATTTGAGATCCCAAAAATATTGTTTTGAAATATTTACAACTCAAAAATATAATGAGAGTCAGCTAAACGAAAAAATTTAAGTTTAGTACAATCATCTCCCAAAAATACCCCTGACCGTGGCAGCCAGGCAAACCAGACATGTACGCGCCGCTCATCACGCTCTCCATACTCAAGGTTGGTCACTTTCCCCTTGCCCTTACCTGCACCATAGAGCACCTGTGAGCCAAAGCCCAGCAAGAAAACCCTCACAAGAAAACTTCATATGCATATTACACACACTTAACATATAAACAAGCCATCACTAGGTAGATAACACATACGACCATGCCGACCCAGGCGCTCTACCAGGCCCTGGGTTCGCGGTCCACACTGTAAGGATATCCCAGGTATCCTTTAGGGTCTCGCCCTGGCAACTCACACTCCGCGTGCTCAACGCTGCTCCTGACCCCTTGCCATTCTCGACCCTCGCCGTTCCCAGCCCTCGCCGTTCCCGGCTCTTGCCGTTCACTCACATATATGCACACATAGCATAACTAAACATATACTTAAACGTGACTAAACTCAATCAAAGGACTACGCCCTGCAAGTCAATCATATAGGGTCGTGCCGTGCAACACAATCATATAGGGCCATGCCCTGCAACACAAGCTCTACGGGAACAGCAGTTTTCTTACCTGTGTCTTGAGCATAGTCCCCTAGTCCGAGCCTCACAGAAACCCTAGTCACAACGCACCAACAATATCCATCCATCAAGTTCTAATCCATTAAATAACTTTGGGTCATAATTCTAGTCTCCGGGGCATTGAATTATACCAATCTGAGATATAAAATCCTTCCCGAACCCTAACTATTGAATTCCCGAGTCTAAAACCTCTTTAAAGCCCAAAAATGCACTAAGCGTCGCGGCCCTAAGAACTCATGCCACGGCCCCCAGCTCAACCCGAGGCCCTGCCTCATTTCAGCCTACACGCGCCGCGGCCCTTCCTGAAGGGCATTGCGGCGCGCCTTCATTTCCAGACGCCCCACTGTTCTAAGGGGCCGCGGCTCAGCAAGAACAGCATCCCGACCCAACCCCTCGAGCCCAGAAAAACTCACCATTTTTACCACAAAAACCAGTCCAATTAACCCCAAAATCACCCAACAACTCAAGCTAATCATCACAGAGGTTATACTACGGATTCAGCAACAAAAGCCAACAAGAATTCAAGTTCAAAGCCTCATCAAACTCAAAGACAATTCCTCACTCATCACACATGCAATACTCTAGAATTTCAGCTTAAAACCACTATGATTCACCAAGATTAAAGCTTACCTTGAGCTGAGTTGAGTCTCTGAATTAGGTACTTAAGCTTCAAGCTTCTAGCTCCCAAGGTTCCCAGCCCAATTCCTTAGTTTTGATTAGTTTTCACCAAAATTTCTCCAAGCTTCCAAAGGGTGAAACTCCAAGAGAGAGAGAGAGAAAGAAGGGGGTTGGTTCCTGTTTTTTTTCTAAAGGCTTCTTTTGGTTTTGTTTTATTTATCTTAAGTTCCTAAGGTTACCTCAAGGCTCGGGGTGCCGAAAACGTCCCCGAGGGCAAAATGGTAATTTCTCCAATATTCCCTCCTAAACATTTTATCTTTAAATATATCTCCAAATATTTATTTCCATAACCCGATAACCCCATAAAACATCTAATACTCGAAATACCCCTCGACTCACACCGAGTCGGGTTTTCGACCCTGTTGTGACTTTCTAGCTTACCGCTCCCTAGGAATATCTCAAATCGTGCAACACAGATATATCACAATTATTACAATTATCACATTTATGCCATCAACGTGCTAAAATTACAAACATGCCCCTAATAACCAAACGGGGCCCACATGCATATTTAATCCACCAAAACATGCATCACTAATCACTTATTCACGCAAATTCACATATTATGACAATAAATCACTTATTTCCCTCCAGGCACGCTAGTCAAGGCCCTAAGCCCTATTAGCAAATTTGGGTCATTACATCAGCTCATTGACATACCTCTTCTGGGCATTTTTGCTCGTGCCTGCCAGATGAGGGCCTCCAGAGATGGTGGTTATCTCTCCTCCTATTATCGGAGGAGGGGTGTCCTGATTCACCTGGGCTCCGGTCTGATTTGCGGGGGCTTCCAGAGCTGATTGAATGTTTTGCCCAGTGAGCTGATTAGGAGTGATTCGATTCCGGACATACTAAGCCAGGGGCCCGACCCTGATGAGCGTCTCAATCTCATCCTTCAAATTCCTGCAGTCATCGGTATTGTGACCAATGTCATTGTGGAATCGACAAAATTTTGAAGGGTCTCTCTTCGCCCTTTGATTTTTTAGAGGCTCCGGCTTCTTCCACGGAAGGCGGGAAAATTTTTCCAAGAAGATGCACTCTCTGGTATCCGTGAGGTTGGCGTAAGTCGCGTAGATTGGTTTGAACTTCTCCACGGGCTTATTTTTCTTTGAACCATTCTGGCCGCCCTTGCCACTTCCCTTCCTCTTGCTTCCTCCCCCTTGGTTATTCTAGGTAACGGTTTGAACCATAGCTGCAACGTCCATTATCGCTCCAACGGGCTAGGTAGGGACTTGGTTGGTTCCTACGTCCGAAGTTCGTGCCTCTTCCAGGTTGATCCACCTCTGAGCCTTGTTCAATAACTCGTCCACTGTGTTGACGCCCTTTCTCTGGATCTCTTTCCATAGGTCGCCTCCGACAAGGATTCCTGTTCTCATCGCCATAAGCCTAGAGCTTTCATCCGCGTCTCTAGCTCGCGCAACGATGTTGGCAAACCTACTCAAGTAAGCTTTCAGAGGCTCTCCAGGCTGTTGGTTTACATTTGCAAGGGAGTCTGCCTTTATTTGAGCTGCTTGGGAAGCCCGGAATGCCATCTTGAAGTCAGCGGAGAAGCTCTTCCACGAGCTGATAGAGAGCTTTTTGTATTGCTTGAACCATTGCCTAGCCCGTCCGACCAAAGTCGAAGGGAATACTAAGCACCTTAACTCGGGTCCGATGTTATGGACCATCATCAGGGTATTGAACATCCCCAAGTGGTCGGACGGATCTCCATCTCCGTCAAATTTTGATAAATGGGACATCTTGAAACCCGACGGGTATGGTGTTGCTGCGATGTTGGGGGCGAAAAGCTCGAGCTCTTCCCCTGAGTCATACTCATCTTTTTCCTTCTCTGATAGGAGTCTTTTCATCAGTTCCTCCATCTGGGCCAACCTCTCAAGGCTTGGGTCCTTGGTTCCCTGGGGCTGTTCAACAGCTCCCATTTGACCGTACGCGTTTGACAGGTTATTGTCCCTCCAAGTTCGAGCTTGGTTTTGTGGGACATTCCCATTATCGCGTACTTTGGAAGGACTTCCCTCGTGGTGAGTGCCACGGCCTCCTTCGCGAGCTGGATTGGTTCTTTGTGAGTTTAGGCGATCTCGCAGATCGGTATGTGGATCAACTTGAGGGTTTTGAGCTGAACTCAGCTGATTCCTCAAATCTGCACTGGTCCTACCACTTCGATGGTCCTTCATCAAATAGCTTCCATTAGAGAAGCTTAGAGCTTGCAATCGAGGATGAGGATCTAGGACATTCCCGCGTGCTTGCGGGACATGAGGAGGGGCAGCAGCAGGAGGATTCCTCCTACTGTTTCCGTAGGCAGGAACGTCTCGAGCAGAACGAGGTGGGGACGGATGCCTTATCGGCGATGGAGGATGTCTGATTGGTGAGGCGATTCTCATCCCATCAGGTCGGATTAAGTTAGCTCACGGTCGCTCCGCTCCACCATCTCTGGTTCCCTGTGCCTGGCGATTTGATCGCGGTACAGGGAAGTCAGTTGGGACATGCCATCTTTGAGAGCTCATCCTTGACCGTTTGCGTGGGTTACCATGGGCATTTTACGGTGGCGCTAAACTAGGAGTCAAGGTTTTGACCGACCGGCTGACTCAGTGATGATCCCTGGGAAATCCACCAAACGGGGTTTCTTGGTGATTGCGCGACACGGGAGTAGAACTTGGAGTTGAGGTTCTAACCGATCGGCTTAGCCTGGGTCAACTATCCCAGCGAGACTTACGAGTCCCGCCTTGCCTCTTTCTGACGTTAACGTCGGTTGCAAGAGGGGGTAGCTAAGCCAAGACCTCCTCGATTTACTTGTTCGCTTTGGCTAGGTGACTCCTCAACTGCATGTTTTCCATTTTCACCGCAGTCAAGTAACCCGGGTTCGGCGGTAGAGGTGCTGAACTTCTAGTGTCGTCGTGGCCCATTGGTTGCTTTCCCAACCGCTGCTGAATCTCTGGGTTTTGTCTATCGGAAACAGCGGTATGGTGAGCCTCCTGCCCTCCATGTTAATCCGTCTCATTACCGTGCCTTGAACGAGTGACCACAATGATGGACTTTGTTCTGAATCTTTTTCGATTGCACTAATTTGCAGCTCTCAATGAAAGTACCAAACTGTTGACGCGGTTTTTCATGAACAATGTATTACGTAATTAGCTGGAATAAACTAGTGTCTAAGGATAAACCGTAATAAGGATAATAACACTTAGGGATGTTAATGAGGAAATATTAAGTACACTCGTTCCTTTTTACATGGTTCGAAGACCAAAAATCCTCCTAGTCCATGAGTCGCTATTATTACTGTATATCTCTCTATATTTTGATAGAGTATTTGCATTACACAGAAAAAAACTCCACCTCTCTTCTATCCCAGGTCTTGGTATTTATAGAAGAACCATCCCAGGATAGGTGTAGGGGTCATCACATGAATACCCATCATAATTTGTGACATGTCTTGCACAAATAATGAATATTACAATATATATTAAGGTATGGTCTAATCATTAGGTAAAATTGATCATGGGTCGTCTGGCATAATTGGACATGTGGTGTTTGATCATGCACATTTATGTTACGTGTCCAAAAATTCAGGGGTAACGGACATGTAATGTCTGACCACGCATGTTTATAAATAACGTATCTAGGTTTATAAAGACTTCTGGATATGGCAGATTGTCAGAGTACTACGACCTGAACATAACGCCAGCTCGCGCCCAGGATGCTGTGCTTTATATCCATCTCCAGCTCGTGCCTTAATGCTTCGTATTCCTCAGCTCATGTTATTACCTAGGGATTCGCACTGCCTTCATAGAGGAGATATCAATTTGTAGATCCTTTAGTACTGTTCTTAGCTAGCCAGTTGTACTCGAGCTGCATAAAAGACCCGGGCTGAATATCAGGGCGTACACTCAGGAACAATGGTACTTTCTTCATTTAAATCAACTTACATCAGTTGGACATGAAGAGTGGGAATTTCATCATCAACTCACCTTGATGACGATGGACCATTGGTTGGAGTCAATTCTTCAACCATCTTCTCTAAAACTACTTTGTTGTGTGGTTTGAAGTTTTGGACATAGCCATTTTTCATAAAAGTAGCATTCGTAGAAGTACACACTTTCTTTACTGAATGAATATAGAAAAGTCCACCCCAAGTTCTTTTAGGATATCCAACAAACATGCAAACTTCAGTTCGAGATTCTTGCTTTCCCTCCTTTTTCCTCAGTACATGGGCGGGACACCCCCAGATTCTATAATTGCGTAAACTAGGTTCATGACCATTCCAGCATTCTAAAGGTATTTTGGGGATTGATTTAGATGGCACGACATTGAGAATGTCGTTCGCAGTTTCAATTACATGTCCCCAGAACGAAGTTGGTAGAGTTGAGTAACTAAGCATGCATTTAACCATTTCCAATAAAGTTCTGTTCAGGCATTCCACTACACCATTTTGTTGTGAAGTACCTGGGGCAGCAAGTTGTGATAAAATCCCAAGTTCAGTTAAATGATCTTGGAACTGCATATCCAAATATTATTGTAATGCCCTGAAATCCCAAATGCGGTTTAATGGCTGGATTAGTAGGCCGGGAGGGCCATAACTGTTTAATTATGCCATTAAATGATTATGTGCATGTTTATGTGAATTATATTATAATATGATGTTATATGCATGCATGTGGGTCCACATTTGATTATTAGGGTGTTTTGGTAATTTGGCCCGTTGAGGGCATATTTATGTATTTTGGTGCATAATGTGAGCTATGAATGAGATCCCATTATTATGGAGATATATTCGAGCTATTCGGCATGAGATGATCTTATATTGTGAATTAGCGGTTTTGTCATAACGGGGTCTTTTATTGGGATATTGAGTAATGAGAATGTTTATTTGATGATAAATTGGGAGTTATTGAGATCAAGAGGAAATTCTGGAAGTTTTGACTATAATGTCCCTGGGGGTGATTTCGGGACCCCGAGCCTTAGGTTTTATTTGAGGTTACTTAAGCTTGAAGTAGCTTGTCATATGGAACCATACGTTAGAAAACCCTTTCTCTCTTTCCCGTTAGTTCATTTTACCGTTCGAGGCATTTTCGAAGAAATCTCGAGTTCTAGGAGTCGGAATCAAGTGAGGATCAAGGCATAGCAATCCTAGGAAAGATTAGAAGCTTCTTGACTGAAGTATTTGATGAGAAACAACCCAATCTAAGGTAATCTAAGTTTTAAGTTTTGACTTTTTAGAGTTTCTAAGCTTAGAATTGGTTTTTATGAATCGTTGAGTTTTTGGTTCGTTTGAGCCTCGGGATTTGATGGTTTTGGATCATTGGGAAGCTTGGGAGCTTTGGTTTTTGTATTTGGAAGTGTTTAGGTATGTTTTTGGAGGGTTTGGGATGATGGAAAATGGGTTTGTGGCTAGTTCTGGGTTGGGGGCCGCGACCCTGTTCTTGGGCGTTGCAGCCCTAGCTCGAAGAAGCAGGTGGAGCATTTTGGCCTTGCTGGGCGCCGCGGCCCTGGGTATGGGGCATCGCGGCCCTTGCTCCTGGTGTGGCTGGGGGCTGCGGCTCAAGGTGATAGGGCCACAGCTCTTGGGTGGTTTTGAGCCCGTTTGAGTGTTTTGACCTCAGGAACATGGTTTTAGGCCTCGGGATTGTTCCCACTACCCGGATTAGTGGGGATTAATGTCCCAGAGGCTAGATCTTGGTTTGGGAACCCTTGTTGTTCATGTTATTGATGGTGTCCCATATTTGGTTATGATTAGGTGACCGCTAAAGGCTTAAAGGTTGATCGTTCTCAAAGGTCGTTCTTATATTAACTCTCGCTCGAATCAGAGGTAAGAAAACTGCACCATGTGTTTATGAATATGACATGCATGATTGTTGTTGAGGCATGTTGGTTGATAAATGTGGACATTGATTGCATATTAAATGCTAGCGGATGTTGTTTACTTGTGTATGGCATTGATTAGTCAGGGACGACACTGATCGCATATTACTGACCTGAGAGTCAGAAACGGCATAAGCGTCCTAAACGCAGGGCCGATTAAAGATTAGATCTAATCGATATCAGTGTTGAATGACTCTAAAGCATTAATGTTGGACCGACCCTAAGTTCGATGAAACTTATAAGCGCTTGACTAGTCTAAGCTAGTTACACAGAGCCAGGGCCTAAGTCCTAGGTGACTGCTTGTCACATTGCTAGGGAGCGGGATCCCATGGTTATGACTCTATGGTCATGAGGTAGGTTATGTTGGTGACTAGTCATCATGTACCTAACCTGTTTAAGCTAGTGAAAGGTTCACTTATTTGTTAAGCCGCGGTGACCCTATCATCACATGGCTAAAGGGAGCTGAACCCACCTTAGTGACTTTTCCAATTGTCACTCCTCTATTTTGGTTTGAAAGTCCTGAATGATTATTATGATCATTGTTGGTATTATATTCATGTGTTATTGTGTTTTCTTGCTGGGCTTTGGCTCATGGGTTCTATGTGGTGCAGGTAAAGCGAAAGAAAAGCTCACCCAGCCTTGAGTGGATAGCTTAGGTGGTGCTGTGTACATATGCGGCCGCTTGACCACCACGGCCAAGGAGTTCTCAGAGGAACTAGGGGATTTACCCTATTTTTTCCACTTAGGTCGGCGGGGTTTGTAAATTTGAAATAGTAATGACCATTTTGAGTTGTAAATAACTTGTAAAATATTTTATGGGCCCATGAACAATTTTATGTTTTAAATAAAATATATCATTTCCTTTTAATTGGTTTTCCACCTTAGCCTGTTAATAATACTTAGAAGCACGTTTTTAACCAAAGGACTCGGGTAGCGAGTTAAATTTCCGGTTCACCGTTCACCGTAACTGTTCTAGGGTAACCAGGGCGTTACAATTATCCACCCCTATCAGATCGCAAGATCTTTAACGTTTTACCTTATTGATTCTAAGCCATAGCTAGGAATTCCTGAAACTTTGAAAATGTTTCTAGTTTCCTATGCATTAGGTAAAGACATGAGTATCTAGAGTAATCGTTAATGAAAGTGACAAAATACTCAAAACCACCCCTAGCTTGTACATTCAAAGATCCACAAACATCTGAATAAACAAGTCCATGTGGTTCCTTGGCCCTATCACCCTTTACAGAAAATGAGCGCTTGGTCAGTTTGCCTTCTAGACAAGATTCATAGACAAGTAATTCACCTAAGGTGAATTCCCTCAAAGGTCCGTCCTTTGCAAGTCTTTGAATTCTATCATAGCCAATGTGACCTAGTCTCAAATGCATTTACGCCATGTTATCGTTATCGATCTTTTGACGTTTATTGGTCCTAGGTTTAGCTACTTTGAATAGATCATTGTTGAGAGTGAGGGGTTCGTTAGGTTGCAGAATATAAAGCCTGTTTTCCAAACATGAAATACACAATTGTGATCCATTGAAAGAAATAGATATATTAAAACTTGTGAAAGTCATAACAAATTGTTCTAATTGCAACATGGAAACTGAAATTAAATTTCTACTAAAATCCAGAATAAAAAATACATCTTTCAAAATTAAATATTTATTTCCGAACTTCAGGCGAGCTCTTCCTCTAGCTTGGACCGCAACGAACGCTCTGTTCGCAACTCTAAGCTTTAAGCTGCCTTCGTCCACTTCCTCCCATGATTTAAGAACCTGTAAAGAATTACAAACATGGTTAGTAGATCCAGAATCAATAATCCAAATGGATTTATCATTCTATAAAACACATGTTTCTAAGATAAATGAACTATAATCATTACCTTTGTTTTTCACTGCTAGAAATTTGGGGCAATCCTGTTTCCAATGCCATTTCTCTTTGTAGTGAAAACACGTACCTTCACCTTTCTTGTTTTTCTTGTTCTTTCCCTTAGGCATCTGTGCATTTGATTGCGCACTCGTCTTTGCAGCTTTTGTAGGCTTGAGGTTGTTGTTTTGTCCATCTTTCCTCTTGTATCCAGCTTTCAAAGACAAAGCTTGGTTAGCTTCAGCCTTAGCTGGATCAGCAACATTAGTGGTAGTTGTCTTCTTTTCCCCTCCCTTACTTGGTCCACCCATGATAGACTCAAAAGTCTGAAGCTTGTTCATGAGCTGCGTCATACCATAGTTGAGTTTATTCAACACATAGTTGGTGGTGAATGGCAGGAAAGCTAGAGAGAGACTGTTGAGGATTAAGCCGGCTTAAGTTTCCTCATCTATTGTTGCTCCATGTAGTTCAGCTTCCTGAAAGTATTTTGTCATTTTGATCACATGATCGTGAACATGTTGAGAAGGTACCATCTGAGCATTGGCATATTTCTTGGTGGCCTCAAAACGATTCTGCGCTGACTTTGCACCAAACATGTCCTGGAGCTGATCCATGATTTCGTAGGTTTTCTTGACATTCTCCATCTTTATCTTGAGAGTGTTGACCATACTAGTCAATATGTAGTACGATGCCTTGTTGTTAGCCACCTACCAACGCTCATATTTATCCCTCACAAATTTGGTAGCTCCTTCAGCTAGAACTTCTGAGGATTCCTCAATCATGACGAACTTGGAGTTGTCACCAATCAACACAATGTTGATGTTTTGCTTCCATTTAACGAAGTTTTCTCCAATGAGTTTCTCCATTGAAAGTTGAGAAAGGATGGGAGTAGACACAGCCATAATGATACTACAAATTATCAATAAAATAGAAATCAATCACATTTTCTCAATAAAACTTCTATTCACACAAATTTCAAGAAATAGCACACCATATACCAAAAATATGTAAGATATGAGAAAAAATATCAAAAACGGTCATATCTCTATTTCTTTAAGTTTTTAACTAATCTATGATATCCTTGTCTCGGTTGGCAAGAGTCAAAAATACCACTAGTTAAATAAATTTGTAAACTTACTTAATAATTGACACCATTATTAACAACCTACTATTCGATCAAAATAAGAAAACAAAATCTCTTATTTTATGAGCTAGACTGACGATTTCGATAATCAATAGATTTAGTCCTAGTAATCATCGTAGGGGTAAGTGTAGTAGAATTTTACCTATAATTATCTATCTTTCGAAATCTAATCTTGTCAAAATAACTAATGAACACCTTCCGTAGGGGGACGAATCAAAGCGTCTCGAGGTCCTATTAAGCTATTGACCTTGTTAAACCAACGATGGAGATCGATTATTATTCTTTTAAAATAAGCTCATTATAAAAATAGTATTTTTATTATTGATTTTCGAAAATTAATGACTATGGTTCTCTAAAAAATTGTAAAATTAAATTTTTAAAACCAAAGTCCTATAATTTCCTATTAATTCTAAAGTGTCACATTGAAACAAATTTAATTAAATCAGAATTAATTTGTTACTAATCAATGGTTAGGTTTAACTATTATAATGAACTTAACAATTAAGTCCAACTCAGGCAAATGGGCTTTAACAATTGGGCTTGCATGGAGGAGGGTTGGGTCCAGTATGTCGTTCCCACTACTAAGACCCCCATACTTCCATACAAGGTCCAAAAGACAGGAACTTAAACCTTCGTTTTATTAATTGTTATTAATTGATTAGGTCCACTATAGTCATGCAGAGCAAATGGGAATTCACAAGTGGAACCACCCACAAGAGAGAAATTTAAACTTTACATTTTCTAATGGGCCTAAATAAAACCTATCATTTTATAAATATTTCATTTGGAAAAATCCATATATTAAGCAAACATATGGGTCACTATATGCATATAAGCCCAATTGCAAAAATACCACCTATAGTGCAAACAGACATGTTATAATTGGATGGTCACTTCTGCTGGTAAAGATCTAATCTATCTCCTAGAAACTATTAATTCCCTAGTAGGCAATAAAGTCCCAAACCCCATACAATAAAGATCACAAGGCCTACAAAGTCTATCAATCACTCCACTAGAAACAAACGAATATGTAGCACCAGAATCGATCAATAAAGTAGAGTCTATGCTAGAAATCTGAGCTAGCACTATCAAGGGACTAGCCTCAGCTTTTGACTGGGTTAGTGTCAACATCAGGCTGGGGTCAAACTGTCGCCCTTCTTCTGTTCCTCTTTCTTCAGTTGTGGGCAGTCTCTCTAGAAATGTCCCACTACCCCGCAAAGGAAGCATGCCTTAGCACGACATTCTCTCAAATGATGCCTCTTGCACCTAACACATATTGGATAACTTCTCCAGGCCTCATTTTCACCTTGGCAGCAACCGTGAGCATCCCGACCCTTCAATTTGGAGCGGGAGTAATAAAAGTGTCTGGGGTCTTCCTCTTCTATTCACTAGGGCCTCCACCCCTACCAAATCCAGTAAATGGAGGTACCACCCTCTGGGCATCACACCTAGCAACGCTCTCGTGCCAAATCTTGTCCTCTGCGCCCTTACCAGTAAGGGCTTTCTCAACTACCTGAGCATATGAAGTGACTCCAGGCACTGAGGTGATTCTGACGTCCCGTGCTATCATGGGATTTAATCTGCGAACAAATTTCTCTCTCCTGGCGGTGTTGGTTGGTACCAAGTAAGATGCAAACTTGGCCAACCTATCAAACCTCACGGCATACTCAGTTACCATTATGTTTCCCTAAACCATCCTGGTAAACTCATTCTCCTTCACCATCTGAACTGCATCATTATAGTATTTCTCAATAAATAAACCTCGGAGCTCGTCCCAACTCAATACCGTGACATTCTGGTCTGTGATACAACCTCCCAGCAGATGCGGGCGCCATCACATAACATGTATGAGGCATGGGCCACCCTGTCATTGCCCACCACCGTCATGAAATCCAGGATGGAGGTAATCATGCTCATCCACTGCTCAACCTTCAATGGATCTGGACCTCCCTCAAAGGTTAGAGGGTGTTGTTTCCTAAACCTTTCATAAAGCGGTTCCCACCTGTTCTTAATTTCCGACTGTCCCAGAACTGGTACCACAGCAGGTGGCAGAGCCGGTGCAGCATTCCCTGGTTGAACCAATTGTCTCATATTGAATCTCATCTTCCTGTCTCTATAGTCTCGCTTGCAAATCAGTAAGCACTTGTTGCCAATCTTGAGGAGCAGGTGGAGGGTTCTGACCCTGGTCATCATCTCTAGCCCCAATACCTGCGCCGGCTAGTCGTTTTGATCACCTTGGCATAATTATCGAAGTATATCTGCAATCAACGACATAAGTTATAAGGCACTGATAACGGGTTATAGAAACCACCCCACGGTCCAAAACCGAACAAATAAGCAAACACATGCAACCACAATGCTAATAAGCATTTCAATAACTTTCACATATAGCAGCAACACTAATAAGCATGCTGTAACGCCCTACTACCTTAGAGCCGTTACTAAGTGAGTTTAAAACGTGCAATCACTCGCTAATCGAGGTTTTTAAAGCAAAAGTGTAATTAAGCCATAATCAGTGTAAAAACTTTAGAAATAACTCTACTCCATTGAAAATCATAAAAGTTTAACACTTGGGATCCCAAAATACTGTTTAGAAATATTTACAACATATAAATACGTCCCCGAGGGAAAAATGGTAAATTTCCCCAATATTCCCTCCTAGACATTCTATCCTCAAATATATCTCCAAATATTTATTTCCATACCCTGATAACCCAATATAATAACTAATGCCCAAATTACCCCTCGACTCGCCCTGAGTCGGATTCTCAACCCCGTTGTGACTTTCTGGCTATCCGCTCCCCAGGACTGTCTCGGGCCGTGCTACACAGATAAATCACATACATATCGCATTTATCACATTTATCACAGTTATACCCCTACCATCCAAACGGGGCCCACATGCACATTTAACTCAACTAAACATGCATCTTTATCATATGTTCACATAAATTCACATATTAGCATATTAATTCATTTATTGCCCTCCAGGCACGCTAATCAAGGCCCTAAGCCCTATTAGCAAATTTGGGTCGTTACACATGCATTTTCATATTCGCCTAGCAGTCAAGGGCCAGGCATAATCAGTATATTTCATACTTCCTATTATATCATGCAGATAAGGCATATATATTCCACTTAAATAGTTAAACATATTTTTAACACATAAGTTACCAAACCGTGAGTCGAACTTGTCTTTAGCAGCGAGCGTACACATGCAGCCTATCTTCAGGAACCATTAACCTTGGCAGTTGTGATACCAAGTTGTAATTCCCTACTAATACAAGACTGTTACACCGTGTGTTAAAAAAAATTACTTAACTTTCTAAGCGAGTCATTTGGACTTAAAAGTGTAATTAAGGTTACACGAAAGTTTAGGTATTAAAAATTTCGGTCAATAAGTTAAATTTTTCAATAAAAAGGGTTTGAATAATTAAAAGGGATCCAAAGGATTTTAAATAGAAATACATGCTTATCAAAATTATAGAATTAGCCTACCTAAACGGAAAAATTGAACTAATAACCCCTGTTCCTCAAAAGTATCTCAACCGTGGCAGTCGGGCAAGCTGAGTATGTACACGCCGCTCCTACAACTCTCCAACTCATGGCTGGTCCATCTTTCCTTTGTCCTTACCTACACCACAAATCACCTACGAGCCAAGGCTTAGCAAGAAAACTCAAACAAGTAAAACAGGTATCCAGATAGACATTAACATGTACTGCATACTCTATAATCACAAACAGGTTCACACTAATTTTCCAACAAATATAACGACTCATGTTGAGAAGATGCATATTGCACCCTTTTAATGGCCCCGCCACTACGGCCTACATTACGCATGTAATGTCAATAACGGCCTCCTGGTCGATCCATTAAAATCACAACCAATCAATACAAGCAGTTATAACAACAGAGGCTTATATCAAGCAAACATTTAACTTTAAATAGATTCATGGCATGTTCATACCCGTGTCCTATAATCAGGGCCCATGCCCTACACTCGGTGCAAGTACTAGTTTTCTTACCTCGAGTCCCGTACAACAAGTAGTACAATCCCAAGTGCGATCCTTCTCTCGAGCCTTGAGAAAACCCTAGTAACAACATCAATGATACGTTTATCAGGAACTAATTCCGATAATGGGCCTCAAGACTAAGCCCTAGCTCTCGAGACCTCGGATTCCACTAAACAAGATAATGGAATCGTCTCCCAAGCCTCCTAAGAGAGCTCCCTAAAACCCTAAACAAATGCACCCTAAAACTGCATTAGCGCCGCGACTCTAAACGAACCGAGAAGCCCCCTTCTAAACTCCATGCATTTTGAGTCGCGGCACTCCAACAAATAGAGAGCTTTCCCTATCCAAAGTCCTACACTAGTGCCGCAGGGCCCTCTGGAAGGGTTGTGGCACCACAACAGTCAGAGGCAAACTCTGCCCTCAAGGAAACTCAAGCGGGTCGTAGCGCTCTTCCCAAGCACCACCGTAGAAAAACCCAGAAAATGTGTGTTTTTTTTATTTCGAACCAACCCAATTAAATCTCAAAACAACACTCTAACCAGTTCCAAGCCTAACCCCGACCACAGTTTGATCACACAACCCATAAACACCATAAATTAGCACCAACACATGCCCAAAACACTTCCAATCCCCAATTTCCAAAGAATTTACCCAAAAACCAAATACTCGAAGAAAAACAACAAACTAACCTCAATCCTTGCTGCAAACTTGTTTTCCTCAACTGGTTATGACTCCCACAGCTCATAATCCTCCAAAATTTTCTTCAGTAAGGGTCCAATGACCATTTTACCCCTAGTATTACTTATCCTCAAAACTAAACCCCAAGGGCATTTCAGTCAATTTCTCAAATTCCCATTACGTCCACTTTAGTCGGTATTATTTATGAACTTTGAACCCTCAAGAACAAGCTGAGTTTGATCTTGTTCTTGGGGCAGTTACACTGATGGGGAATAGGAGATCTCTCCAAAAATCAATAGTTACTGACTGGTTTTTCGACCCTTGTTACATTTTGATTTGCACTATTTATAGCCGCAGAGATGGGAAGAGCTGACAGTGGCAACTTGTTTCCTGATCAGGCTAAACTTGGGTAAACTTGGCTGGAGACAGGTTTCTGTCTCTCCAAAAATGGTAATATTACTTTTCATGTTCATTTAAAGATTTAAGGCGCACTATGGTGCGGAAGAAGGCTCGGGTAGCGAGGGCCACTAGCAACCGGCGAGCACCCTCACGACCGGAAACCACAACTGGCGACCGGCGAGCATGGCTGGAGACCGACGACCGTGGCTGGCGACCGGTGAGCATGGCTGGCGATTGGTGAGCACAACTAGTGACCAGCGAGCGCCTTAGGCGACTAGCTATGGCTGATGACAACTTAGCTGGTCCTTGTGATGTTTGTTAGTCTAACTTGTGCGCCCGGCTAGGGCGATTGGCTAGGACCCTTTTCTTCTTATGATTGGTGTTGGCGTGACCATCTGGGTTCATTTGGCTTCACGTGATGGGAGAAGTAGGCCACCTCTGGCGAGTCTTGCCTCTTATTAAGTGTTGGGAGAGTGGCGAAGGCCACTCCTCTCGACGGATGGTGGTGACTGTTGTGTCTTGCCACTTTGTCTTGACATGTCTTCGCTTTGCGAACCGCCACGTAGAAGTTCCGAATTTCGGGAATAACATTTATATATGATTTATATATATATACTAAAATAAAACATTAATTTTTTTTTCGATTGGCTTTTTATATGATTTAAATTCTGTTTCTTTTTAAATATACTTTTATGTATTTTTTTTTAGTCTTCTATTGAGTATATATAAACAAATTCATTTGAATATGTATAATTTATCATCACAATATACTAAGATTAGTAGTTTCATATAAGTACGTTTATCTCGAACCGAATACATTAAAATTAATTAGTTTATTTTAGTGATTATTTAATCCTAATGATTTAAACTTTGCATGATAAGTTTATTTATTATGCACAATTTAATATAATAAACCAAATCTACTACTTTCTCATTTTATTTAAATTTTGTTATGTATATTGTTTTTGTTAAATTATCATCTTTATTTTAATTGTGTATAAAATAAAATATACAAACAAGTTTAATTTAGGATTCAAATTTAACCAATTAGTTTATTTATATTGTTATATATGCATTAAAGTAATTGGTTATAAATTAAACGAAACCAATTAGTTTATTATATGATTTTATTGATCAATTAAACAAGTAAATATATAATATTATTTAATGTAAGTTGAATTGTCACTAAAATAAACTTTTATGTTTACCTAAGATGTGTTCACATTTTTTTTTTTTTAACAACCAAAATAGTCATTTTATTCATTATGTATAACCTAACCAAATCGTTTATTTTATTATGTTAATTTTTAATAATCGTTCATAAACTTTTTTTAAAGGTTTTGATTTTCATGTTGCATTCCAAAATTATAAACTAATAGGTTTTAAATCATACTAGTGTTTATAAATAAATTCGTTTATTTATTTTTTAATCACATTACGTTCAACGTTTTTATTTATGAACATAAAAATCCAGATTTCTATTTGAGAAGATTTGTACATGCTTACAATCATTACAATAATATACAGATTTCAACAAAATTAAAAAACATGATGAACATAGATATTAAAAAATAGACAAACAATAAAAACTAAAGAAAAAAATTGACATTAGTATTAAAGGAACACATACCTTGTTGGGAAAAATGGTGAAACCTAGTTTATTTACCAATATATATGACCGGTTACACAAATATTATGATTTTGAACAGATTACTAACAGCTTTAGTAACTCTAGCAACATTGGTATATTCAGGTTTTCATGTAAACATTTTCTGCTAAAAAATTTAAATTTTGAATTTGGGTGGATTCTTTTGGTTGATATTAGTTGTAGTTGTTTATTTCCTTTTTTGTTTTATTATTGTTGCATAATATATGGATATATATATATATGGTAAGTTATAGGGTATGGCTGACAAATATAAAAGGAAAGTTTTATTTCTATGAAATTAATAGAATACTAATTTTTTTATTTTATTTTGGTGTATGTTTTGTATTGTTATTATAATAAGAATATATGGTATTATTTATGTATATCATTTTATAATCTAGTACCCTAATAAAAAAAGGGAAATTTCACTATTCATACTTAATAGTGCCTAATATTACTAAAAAATCCTAGCACTATTAATCTTTTCAAGTTGATGCTAAACATTCCTTTCATACCCAAAATACCCCTCCCATTATATCAAGAATCCTAAAATCTTATCTTCCTCTCTCTTCTATCTCTCTCTCCCTCTCTCTCTTTCATTCTCACGAAATCCTCCCTAAAACCCACAGATTTGTATGATTTTCTTGTTGAAATCGTTGTTAGTCATCTCCATTATCTCTGTGAAGTCGCCAATATCAAAGGCAACATTCATTTTAAGGGTTTTTGGAGGAGAAAACCCATGGGTAAGAATATTTTTCATTTTATGTGTTGGGTATTGCTTGTTTACATTTTTTTGGCTATTTCGAATAGATCTGAGCCTATATTGGTGTGTTTTTTGGGGTTTTTAGAGAGATTTCGCGATCTACGTTTTCTGGGTTTTCTGCAACTTTTCTGCTCAATAGGAGCTCGATAACGGTTCGATAGGGCTCGATGGTATGTAGAAGAAGGTTCTTTTACGAGCTTGATGCTGCTCGATGTAGTTCAATTATAGCTCGATCGTTTTAGGCTTTGTTGCTCGATGGCAACTCGATAAGGGTTCGATTGGACCCTAGAATATTTGGTGTAGTTGTTTTCTCGATATGTGCTCGATAGGGGTTAGATGAAGGTTTTGGTTAGGTTTATGTTTGGTTTAAGAACTTTTAGCTCGATACAAACTCGATAAGATCTCGATGAGGGCTCGATGGTAACTTGATAGAGTTCGATTGAAGCTCGATAAAGCTCGATAATATTCTTTTTTTCATGAATTTGTAAAATACTGTCAGTTTTTTTAACAATTTCAATGTTTTTTTACCAACACAGGTTCCATTGTCTACGTTTTTGTATCCTACAATGGTGTTTGGGAATTACAAGGGAATGAGTAGATTTTCAAGGACCCTCAATGCATGGTGATACTGATGGAGGATACTATAACGTACTTGCAACTTCTTGACATATTGCACAAGGAACTTAAAGTTGATAAACAGATTTATGGGTTGAAATTGGAGGTCTTTACACATGCGGCGACCAACCATTTACACCTATTCATGTTGAAAGTAATCTTGATGTTCGTGCATTCCTAGGAGTAACATCTAAAGAAAGGTTAGCCTTGTGTGTCACTCAAGTTAAAAATATTGTCATTGCAGATCCATATTCCACTCCCGGACCTGAGGGAGCAGCCAGTACTTTTGGAGGTCCTATTGGTGACCTGAGGGACAACCCGTATGAGTACAACCCCTATGTGAATGACGATCCAGTAGCTGAACATGATGAGGACTTAGGATATGATTTTGAGGCATATTATATGCAGAAGTGTCGATTGACATGTCTGATGATTTTCAAGTCGAACAAGTACAAGAACAACCAGTACATCCTATTGCACGGGCAAACCCACCAACTCAAGGACGTCAAACACCTGGCACCAGCTCTAGTCGTCCTAGTGGAATAGAATATAACAATATAGGGAACGTTCCAATATCTTCAACAGAAGATCACAAAAGATGGAGTGCTCCCATGTTTAAAAAAGAAGATATCATGGCTTCTAGCCGATCTGAAACACCTTCATCCAGTGTACCATTGGGAGAACTACACCTTGGGAAGACTTTTGAGAACAATATGGAATTGAAAACCAAAGTGGCTCTCTTTGCAATGAAGAATAACTTTGATTTTATGTTTAAGAAGTCTAGTACTGATGTGTTGTATATCACCTACAAGGATCCTGATTGTGGTTGGAGAATAAGGGGGGGAAAAGTAGCGCGATCGGAGATGTTTGAGATCACTGTTTATAATAGTGTACATACTTGCTCACTAGAATTGCGACAGAAAGAGTACCATCAAGCAGGACCTTGGGTCTTTGGGCACCTTATCAAGAACAAATATGCTACTGATGGCACTAGCTACCCAGCAAACAACATAAAGGAGGATATGCAGAATAATTTTGGGATCGATATAAGTTATATGAAAGCTTGGAGATGTAGAGAGAAGGCACTCGGTTATGTTAGGGGGACACCTGAAGAATCGTACTCCAAGTTACCTTCTTACTTGTACATGCTGCAGCAAAAGAATCCAGGTACAATAATTGATTTTGTCACAGATGACGGTCGCTTTCTTTACTGTTTCTTCTCACTTGGAGTTTGTAGAAGGGGATTTACATCATGTCGTCCTGTTATATGTGTGGACGACATTTTCTTGAAGTCAAGTTATGGTGGGCATATGTTGTGTGTTGTTGCATTGGATGCGAATAACCACATTTATCCAATTGTGTTTGTAATGCCTGAAATCCCTAATGCGGTTTAATAGCTGGATTAGTAGGCCGGGAGGGCCATAATTGTTTAATTATGCCATTGAATGATTATATGCATGTTTATGTGAATTATATTATAATATGATATTGAATGCATGCATGTGGGTCCACATTTGATTATTAGAGCATTTTGGTAATTTGGCCCGTTGAGGGCAAATTTGTGTATTTTGGTGCATATTGTGATTTATGGATGAGATCCCATTATTATGGAGATATATTAGAGCTATTCGACATGAGACGGTCTTATATTGTAAATTAGCGGTTTTTTCATAATGGGGTCATTTATTGGGATATTGGATAATGGGAATGTTTATTTGATGATAAATTGGGAGTTATTGAGATCAGAAGGAAATTCTGGGATTTTTGACTATTATGTCCCCGGGGGTGTTTTTGGGACCCCGAGCATTAGGTTTTATTTGAGGTTACTTAAGCCTAAAGTAGTTCGTCAGAAAGAAACCGTACGTTAAAACACCCTTCTCTTTCTTCCCGTTAGTCTTTTCACCGTTTGTGGCAATTTCGAAGAAATCTTGAGTTCTAGGAGCCAGAATCAAGCGAGGATCGAGGCATAGCGATCCTAGGAAAGATTAGAAGCTTCTTGACCGAAGGATTTAACGGAAAACAACCCAATTAAAGGTAATCTAAGTTTTAAGTTGTGAGTTTTTAGAGTTTCTAAGCTCTTAATTGGATTTTGTGAATCGATGAGTTTTTGATTTGTTTGAGCCTCGGGATTTGATGATTTTGGATCATTGGGAACTTTGATTTTTGGATTTGGAGATGTTTAGGTATGTTATTGGAAGGTTTAAAATGGGAGAAAACGGAGTTATGGTAGGTTTCCCAGGCGGGGTCGCGGCCCTGTTCTTGGGCGACGCGACCCAAGCTCGATGCTGAAGGAGGTGGGGTTTGTCCGCGGCACTGAGTAGTGGGCACCGCGGCGCTTGCTCCTAGTGTGGCTGGGGGCCGTGGCTCAAGGTTCTAGGGTTGTGGCTCATGAAGGTTTTTGAGGCCAATTGGGTGTTTTGATCATGGGAACTCAGTTTTAGGCCTCGGGATCGTTCCTACTACCCAGATTAATGGGATTCGATGTCCCGAAGGCTAGATCTTGGTTCGGGAACCCTTGTTATTCAATTTATTGATGGTATCCCATATTTGGTTATGACTAGGTGACCGCTAAGGAACTTAAAGGTTGATCGTTCTCAAGGGTTATTCTTATATTAACTCTCGCTCGAATCAGAGGTAAGAAAACTGCACCCTGTGTATATGACATGCGTGACTGTTACAGAGGCATGTTGGTTGATAAATGTGAACATTGATTGCATATTAAATGCTTAGCAACTCCTGCTTACTTGTGTATGGCACTGACTAGTCAGGGTCGGCATTGGTCGCGTATTACTGACCTGAGAGTCAGAAACGGCATAAGCGTCATGAACGCAGGGCCGATAAAAGATTAGATCTAATCGATATCAGCGTTGAATGACTCTAGGAGCATTAATTGTCAGTAAAATATGTATTTTGCCTCAATGGAAATAATAATAAATTACAACTCTATGTAATATATTACAAATAAATAATGATTGATTAAAAAGAGTTACAACTCTAGAACTGAAAATTACAAATAAACAAAGAAAATGAAGAAGATGATGAAGAATAAGAGAATAGTAAAATACAACTCTAAGCAAAAGGTTACAAAGAAAGTAAAGTGTTTGAAACAAAATAAAAGAAAAGATTACAACTCTTGAACAAGAAATACAAGTAAATAGAGAAGAACAATATAAAGATGAAAAGCAATAGAATGAAAGAAAGGAACAAGAAACAAAAGATAAACAACTCTCACTCACACTACCAAAGTGAAGAGTGTTGGGGATCACCAACTTGAACAAGGTTTGAAACCTTTGTCCAAAAGCTTATTTCCCTCTAACTCAAGCACTAAGGGATCTCTCACAGATTATAGGAAATGCTTTCTGGAATAATCAAGCCTCAAGGTGTTTCTAGCCAAGTGCTCTAATGGATAGAAATGTTGTATCTTACAAGTGAGCTATAGGCTCCTATTTATAGAGTTTAGAGACACCCTTTGAATTTCAAATTCCACCAACCTCCATGGCTGCTACCAATGTTTAATTGGATTAATATGGAATTAAAAATGATATTTGGGAGTTATTTGGGTTTTTTGAGTCGTTCAACAAAGATTGAAAAAACTGAAAAAATGGTCAGTTTTTGACCTATGGTTGCGGCCACCAACATTCAGTGGCCGCGGCCACCGACCATTTTCAGCACTAAAAAATGTGCTGTTTTTCCAAACGGTTCCAAACCCTCCCAAATGATTTTGTAACTCCCAAAACACATTATTGGGGTTAAAATCATATCTCTAACAGCCATATCACATATGGCTTTATGAAATTCATCTCAATATTGTGTAACAACAAATTTACACAATAAAGGGTAATATTTGGAAGTTACAAATTTGTAACACCAAATATGTTACATTATTTGGATATATCTCATATATCTAAATATTGTAACTCTCTATTATATGTTACAATATGTGACACACTTTGTCACATTTATTTAATCTAAAACATTATATTATAATATAATATAATATTAAATTATATTATAAAATAATATAACATTAACGCTAGAGCTACCCTAAGGTCGATGAAAATTATAAGCGCTTGACTAGTCTAGGACTAGTTACTCAGAGTCAGGGCCAAAGGCCTAGGTGACTGCTTGTCACGTGGCTAGGGAGCAGAATCCCACGGTTGTGACTCTATGGTCATGCGGTAGGTTATATTGGTGACTAGTTCATCGAGCACCTATCTTGATAAGCTAGTGAAAGGATCACTTATTTGTAAAGCCCAGGTGGCCCTATCGTCACATGCCTAATGGGAACGGAACCCACTTTAGTGACTTTTCCAATTGTCACTCCTTTATTTTGGAATGAAAGTCCAGAATGATTATTATGATCATTGTTGATATTATATTCATGCGTTATTGTGTTTTCTTGCGGGGCTTTGGCTCATGGGTGCTATGTGGTGCAGGTAAAGGGAAAGAAAAGCTCACCCAGCCTTGAGTGGAGAGCTTAGGTGATGATGTGTACATATGCAGCCGCTTGACCACCACGACCAAGGAGTTCTCAGAGGAACTAGGGGGTTTGCCCTATTTTTGCCGCTTAGGTCGGCGGGTTGTAAATTTAAGCTGTGATGACCATTTTGAGTTGTAAATAACTTGTAAACGTTTTTATGGGCCCATGAACAGTTTTATGTTTTAAATAAAATATATCATTTCCTTTTGATTGGTTTTCCACCTTACCCTATTAATAACACCTAGAAGCACGTTTTAACCAAAGAACTCGGGTATCGAGTTAAATTCACGGTTCAACGTTCACAGTAACTGTCCTGGGGTAACTAGGGCGTTACAGTGTTTGCGATTGTTGACAGTGAAAATCATAATTCTTGGAAGTATTTCATGATGTAATTGAAGGAAGTCATTGGAGTTGTTGATAATCTGGCTTTTGTATCAGACAAGCATGCTAGCATTATTCATGCTCTTGAGTTGGTCTTCCCTAATGTCTACCACGGTGCATGCTACCATCACATAAGTATGAATGCAATCATTAAGCTCAAGACTGATCACGGTCACAAGGAGATGTGGAATGCGGCATATGCATTTTGGAAGTCAAAATTTCACAGGTTCTTCAACAATATAAAGCAAATGGATCCTGCCATAGCTCAATATCTCGAGGGTATTGGCTTCGATAAGTGGACTCGTGCTTACTTTCCTGGGAATCGATACAATGTAATGGCAAGCAACTACGCTGAAAGTTTCAACAACAAAACCAGAGACGCAAGAACCTTCCCAGTCACTACTTTTGTGGAATTCATTTGTTTCACAATTCAGTCATGGTTAGTTGCGCGTCGTGAGGAGGTAGAGAAGTGCACGTCCAAATTAGCAACAATATATGAGAAAGATGTCTCAGGCATTGCGGATGATGCAAGGTACTTGAAAGTCCATCCTCTTGGACAGTTCGAATTTCATGTGGTAGACCCAAAAGGTGATGGTGGGGTGAATTTGATGACCAAATCATGCTCTTGAGACATGTTTCAAATAATGGGTTACCCTTGTGTTCATGGTGTGGCTACGGCCATCCTGCGCGATGTCAACATTTACTCACTGTGTTCCTCATATTACACTACTAAGATGTGGAGGGAATCTTATAAAGAAACAATTTACCCAACTGGCAACGAGGATGATTGGGAAGTTCCCGAGAATATAGAGAGAATGCATGTTGGGGTTCCCATTGAAAAACAACCAGTTGGTCGGCCGAAGAAGAAAAAGGTGGGAAGAAGGAAGACATACCGCACTCCATCGAATGGTGAAATCATTCTCAAAGAGCGCAAGTGTAGTATGTGCGGTGGTCTTGGCCACAACAGGGCTACATGCAAAGCTAGGCTATAAACTTTTTTTCCCATTTGGACTTGTTGTATTAATAACCTAGCTTGTTTTCCCTTCTTTTTTCTTTTATTTTTCTTAAAAGTTATGTTAAGCTCGATGTAAACTCGATGATTTCAATTGTAGCTCCACATGAACTCGATGTTAACTCGATAATAGCTCAATATGAACTCGATAATAGGGTTGTTAGCTTCTAAACTGACTTCAAATCTTAGCTCGATATTAGTTCGATAATGGTTAGATATAGCTCTATATTAGTTCAACAATGGTTCGATATAGTTCGATAACAGCTAGATAATGGATATGAAAATGATATTCCTCGATTAAAGCTCGATAGTAGTTCGATAACAGTTCAATAATGTTCGATATAATAATACAGGGAACTGAAAGTTACAAAAAAAAAGTGAACAAAAAACTGCACATGTAAATACCCTGTAAATATACAATCATCAAGGTAACAAATTTTGATACCACAAGTTAGTGGTCCACTTTTTCCTGAACACCTATATTTTCATCGCAGATGGTTTCCAATGGAAGGTCGGCCATGAGATGCTCAATATGCTTGACAGTATACACACCACAATCCCCACTGTAAAAAAAAATGTAAACATTAAGTGTACAATACTATAATTTTACTTAGAAACAAATATAGTATGAAGATGATGTTTGTTACCTTCTCTTTGACTAAGTGAGCTCGTGTTTCTGTTTGTGACGCCATGTGAACTTATGCGGCCTCTTTCCTGCTGCAAGAATCTTCAACATCAAGCTATCAGTGAACAGTTTACTCTGCATCAACAGAGAAGAAAGCAAAAAGCACCATGGATTCATAATTTCCTCCGTCTTTGATTCACTAATCACCGAGTTGTCTGAATCATAAACAGTGAGAGTCCAATTAGAAATAGAAGACTCCATGGCAAACCAATGTTGTTGTTCATAGTTCTGGCACCAATATACATCATCAACTCCTCCCCAAGATGCCAGAAACTGCTGCTCGATGCCGGTTAACATGGACATAACGTCAAAATCCCACGTGTACTTTGTTTTGTCGGCAATTTTCTTGTACTGATCATATCGGGCAGGTATCACTTGTGAGAAAGAAATGTTCATCACAACAACATTCTGGCGATATATGTTGGGAAAATACTTGCAACGCATACGAAGCATGTGTTCTGCCGCATCAATATGCTACAAAGAGAGTACGATATAAAAAGTTAGCAAAGACCATCATAAATGGCTAAAAAATAGTGCATAAACGAATAAATTGAGTTATAATCAAGCACTATCGAGCTTGTATCGAACTAAACATCGAGCTCATTGAGTTCATATTGAGCCCCATCGAGCTCATATCGAGCTATTCTCAGACAGTAAACAGCAGCTCCATCGATCTACTATCAAGCTCCATCGAGCTAATCTCAAACAATAAACAACAGTCCTAGTTTAACACCCCTATCGATCTACTATCGAGCTCCATCGAGCTCATATCGAGCTAATCTCAAACAGTAAACAGCAGACCTAGTCTAACACCCCATCGAGCCACTATCCAGTCATATTGATTCAGGTAACCCCCAATCGAGCTCCTATCGAGCTCATGTTGAGTCAATGAAAACAGAACTTATAAAATTGAAAACAAAATATAATTTCTTAACATTAGGTATAAATGGCTTACCCATCATTGAGCCAAGACTGGGGTGTCTTCCACGTCAGAAACCACGCTGGACCGTGATTCCCAATCTTTACATCCCCGGGGTCTTGTTGGGGATGTCTCCAAGCAGCCACTTGGACACTGTCCTATACTGTTTGCGATCTGGCTTCTTGAGAGGGTCCAGCACCTGTGTAGCCTCCTGTGTAGCCTCTTATGTAGCCTCCTCTTCTGGTGCAGCTGCATCAGTGCGAGGTCTTTTCCTCGTGGGATCGATGTAGTCCTCAAACCAATCTGACTTGCGTCTTTAGAGTCTAGTCCTCTGAAACCGAACCCCAGCAACATCCTCAAGGTTGACAATAACGACTCCCAAAGTCGCAGCATCAAGTGTCACAATGATGGTAGGAGGCGTAGTTGGATCATCAACATAGTCCAGAGGAATATCCAGTGACTCTGAGTCTAAATCTTCCTTGGAGCCCCTCGATTTCTCCTTAATAAACATCAGGATCTGACTGACTGCGTCCAGGATCACTGACTGGTTCTTCAGGAGGGTCTCATGTTGACCCTTGACTTTGTGCAACCACTCGATCAACTCAGCGAGCTTAGGGGCTGGTGCTGGGGCTGTAGCTAGGGCAACAGGAGGGGTGTGACCTGCAACCTCCTCCTCCTCCAGGACAGCATCATCAGATATCTTGGCTGCCTCAGCTGCCTGAGAAACTATCTCGGCGACTTTCTCAAAAGTCGCATCCTCCTCTTCATCAGCCTCCCTCGGATCCTGGCCAAGCCCGAGATAAAGGGGAATATCTCCCTCTCTCAACGATAAATAATAATCTTTTTCTGCTGGTCGAGGCTTCAACATCGGAAGGACGATCAACTGCAAACAACATAAAACATTTGGTTAACTCAAATAATCATAAAAGATAAGCATATAGATAAAAATAAATTGTTTAATGTCAATCAAATATAACTTACATTCTTCTTCGATAACATCGGCGAGAGGACAGACTTCGTGAAATCCTTGTTCCTCTGATGCGACCAACTAAGCATCCTCGAGACCATGTTTCCCAAGCTCACAAAAAACTCTGTCACAAGCTGCTGGATAGCCTCATATGTCCAATACTATAAGGCTGAGGCATAACCATACATACTGTATTTGGACTCTTGATGTACCTTGGCATCCTTCTTGTTGTCATAGTTGTCATTTTTCTTCACCATGTCCTTCTTACAAGACTGCAATAGCCTCCCATAAGAGTACTTCCCCCATGGATAACTGAAGAAGTAGTCTACGTCCTCAACCATCTTCAAAATCTCGCCATATATGCAACTTGCCCTCTATGGCATTCAAAACCCCCTCAACCAACAAACATAGACCAAGCTTGTACACATCTTCCACAACAGTACAAGTCTTGAAAGCATGGTCCACCTGTGAGAGCTTAACTTTCTCAACATCATTGAAATACTCATTTATCAAGCGATTGCTGAGATTACGCTCTTCCAACTCTTCTGGTGACGGGAAGGTACTGAAATTCAACCCTGTTACTAGGGCAATCTCTCCCATGCTGAATCTACAAGACTTTGACCCCAAGAAGAAATGCACCTCATCTTCGTTGTTACTGGCGATTTTCCTCAAAAGTAGATGATGCACCAAAACTCCAGAGAAATTAAACTCTGAAGCCAAAGAGAAATTAAACTGCTTGAAAGGGGATTCCTTAGCCCTTTCTATCAGCCCGAGGTCCACAAACCTAGTCTTAATGTGATTTAAAGTGCTACTACCCCAATATGTGATTCGACCAAGAAAGTGATTACTAAACAGAACAAGCAACTTAGGCATCTGCAACAACACATGAAAAAAAATTGGTAAGAAAACAGAAAGTCAAACAGAATCTGGAAAAAATTCATCAAGCATCTGTAATAAACATGGTTATCGAGCTTCTGTCGAGTTCTATCGAGTTGATATCGAGCTTATCGAGTACTAGTATCGAATCATTATCGAGCTCATATCGAGCTAACTTATACAAAAAATTCTGATTTGCCTTAATAAGAACAATCGAGCTTATATCGAGCAACTATCGAGCCTAACCAATTAGTTTCTTGTCGAGATAATATCGAGCTCCTATCGAGCTTCTAACCGTGGACCCCATCGAGCCTCTTATCGAGTCTAAATACCTACCCATCGAGCTTAATATCGAGCTTATCGAGCCTATTCATACCCCATCGAGAATTCATCTTTGGCACCTATCGAGCTTATCTCGAACTTCTATCGATCCCTATCGATCTCTATTGAGCTCTAATCTAACCGAATGTTAGGCTAATGTTCCATCCCATCGAGCTCATATTGAGGTTGCATCAAACCCATCGAGCCCCATTTGAAAAACTAGAGAAAAACCCAGCCCTAAGAACTGCCTTACTCATTCCACACCACCAGATTCAAAGGGAATAAAACAACAATAATCATCACGAGGGTTCAAGAATTTACCTTAATGGGAATATAGGTTTGATTGATGGGTTCGACGCCATGGGTTTCGAGCTTCGTTTCCGCTGTTGGTTAGACAAGTTCGACGGGTTCTGCGTGGCCGACGTCGGAGAAGAGAAAGAGAAAGGGTGAGATCTATTCTGGGTTTTGCTTTTTGGGGTTTGGCTTTCTGTTTGGGTTTTTGGGGATTGAGAGCAACAAAGAGATAGAGAGAGTTTGTGGGGGAGAAATTTTGGGTAGGAAAAAATGAAAGAGGTATTTTTGGTACTTGGTGAAAGTTTAGCACCAAGTTGAAAAATCGAATAGAGTTGGTATTATATAGTAATTAGATACTATTATGCATAAATAGTGAAATTTTCCTAAAAATTCCCCTTAAAACTATTAGTATTAATTGAAATAGCAAATTTTTCATTATAATTTTTGAAAAAAAAATTTGAAAAATAATAATTTATATTTAAAAGTGTGAACAAATAAATTACATTTATTTGAATAAGATAAGAGACTATGAGAGTATATGGAATTGAAAATTTTGAAGAAGAGAAAAATTGTGAGAGCTTAAAACCCTCAAAACTATTCAAAAAGGATAATTTAGGAATTTTACTATAACAAGTATTTGTAAGAATAAATAAAAAAGTAGACAATTTTATGGAGTGGTATGAAAAAAAAAAGTGGAGAATTTTAAGAAATGGTATGAAAAAAGATGGAAATTAAACCCGGTACTCATTTTAAATGATTCATTTTAATTTTTACCCACTTTTTTTAACTCTTATTTTAGTACTAAAATTTTCAATTAATGTATCAATTATACTCCTTCAATTACATTTTTTTTCTCCTTAAATACGCTACAATTAGAATGTATTTTTAATTTAACTATAATATGACACATATAATACACATTACAACAACACTTAAAACTATGTACTCAAATAAAAATAATTTGAAAAATCTCATAATAATAATAATATATCTAAATATATTTAATATCTAATTTTAATTAACTACTCCTAAATAATAAGATAGTTCTCAACTTTTCCCATGAAAAAGAGAGACATTTGTAGCTGTATAATTTAATCCAGATGGGCCTATCAACTGATCGGCACAACAATTTTAAGAGTATCATATCTGGCGTCAGAACCAAAGCAAAACTTGTGTTTTGGTTCAGGAAAAAGCAAAACAAAAATATAGGAAAAACGCACGTTAAAAGGCTAAAATCCAGCGAAAGGTGCAGTGGTGGTAAAAGAGTTTTGAGTACTTCAAAAAGAAGAATCAATCGAAGGATATTTTCTTCTCACTAATTCTCTATTAATCTATAGATTATCTAGCGACCCGTCATGCAACTTTCCACAAGCACCACCAAAATCATTTAACATCCGTTCCTATATTTTTGTGATATACATGGACAAGAAATTACAGCTACATATATCCCAGTCTTCTAACCTTGCAATGCCCTTCTATGAAACAGGGAAAAAATTGGAAAATTATTAAACATAAACAAAATCAAAGCAAGAACCTAACTTCTTTCCCTTCCGAAATTAATCGTATAAATCATGTTACATAGATAAAGCCCTCCGGCTTTATTGATTCCCTTCTCATTAAAGCCAATGGGCTTACCTACTCTTTGGGATCATCTTTTCGAATGCAAGCATCACTCTACTGGTTGGATTCATGAATCGATCCAAGGGGACACAGGTGCAGGAGAACAAAAACTTACTGTCTCCATGATGGCGGTTGCTGCTGTCTGTAACTAAATTGGTAAGCTTCCCACCCACCATCTGGTTCCTTCCTTTTCCCACCAATAGCAGAACTTGTTGGGGGCTGTGAATTGGTCCTCAGCTGCTCCTCCAGAGGCCTTCCCTGGCTAGAAATGAAAAAGGGTCTCAGAACAGAGTCCCTATTACCACCTCCCTCAACGACAAACCCAGAATTTAGATCAAAATTGGGGCGTGACGGTCCAGCACCATTTAGACCTGGTTGTGCATTCGTCATGCTCATGATGAATGGATGCTGGGAGAAAGGCGGAGCAGCAGAAGCCAATGAGGCATTCTGAGGCATCAATGTAGCTCGTGAATCCATCATGCAGGGGTTTGCTCCACCAGGTCCATACATCGTAGAGGAGAAAGACAATGAAGGCCCTGTTGTCAGACCATTGTACCCAAAAACAGGTGAATGACCGTATGACCCAGTGGAAGCCAACCCCAGAAAACTCCCCGTTCTTGTCATAGTAGTAGCATCAACTGCAGGCTCAACAGCCTTGCCATTATGCAGAGAGAGAACTTGAGGAACACAGTCTTTTCTGTTGATTTCCACACGGGTACCCATTATAGAAATAACAGAAGCATCCGATTTAGGCACCACATATGCATTAACCCCCTGAAAAGACTTGCCCGACCCTTGTTCTATGGAGTCGAGAAAAGATGGTCTATCATTCAAATCGATATTTCTCATAAAAGGTTGCATTGATGATGATGATGAGGCAGGAGATGGACTGCGATGGCCATTTCGGTGATTGAACAAGAGCTGCCCTTCTGCCTTCAAATTCAATGGAAGAACATCACTATCATCTTCAATGGTATTTAAATCCAACTTGAACCTTTTAGATTTTTTTGGACTCACTTCCACAGAAGATTCCCCAGAAGGGAGGCCAGACAATGCTGGAATTTGTTTCCCCAAGTCCTCTCCACCTTCGGCCACATTGAGATCAATATCAAGGAAATCTTGCCTCTGCTTTGAACTACTATCGCTGGTACCCCCAATAGAATGATTCTTGTCACTGTCAGAATTTCTGCGAGGAGAAGCTGGCCGAAATGCACTAGTAGCAGCAGATCCTTTCCATCCAAGAGATCCCTCAAACTGTAAAGGGGATACTAACAATCCAGGAGTCGCTGGCCTTGAAGCAGAAACAACCGGAACAGGCGTAGATACAGGATTAGGGAGACGTTCCATTTCATCAGAGAAAATTTCTTCATTAAGATCAAAGCCACAAGGACCTTTGTCTATGTTCATTTCTGTTTCTTGTGTTGCTTCAGTCACTTGGGAGGAGTCCACAGCATTGGTGCAATTTTCTGGTGCTGCATCCAGATTAGCTACGTTTCTCACCTGCAACTCTCCTGTAGGATAAGCCTCAGTAGAATGACTTGGTGCAGTTGATTCCTCCTTTGGTGGAACTTCAGAAGGTAGGTCCTGTTTTTCATTTACGGAGTCTGGACTACCTGGCTGATTTGGTTCACCTGATGAGATTTTCTCCGAAGAAGAACAGCTAAATGGTCCTTTGAAATCCCCCACTTCTCTTTCAACAGCTTGAGCAACTTGTCGAGCAACTTCTAGAGCGTCAACCCCATTATCAAATTCTGAATCAGATCTTCTTCTGTCAATAGCACCAGAAAGTTTGGAATCAATGACAGGCTTAGAAAACTCATAAGCATTCCTAAAATCTCTATCTTCATCGCTAGCACTCTCCTTATCATCATCACTAGCACTCTTCTTATTTTCATCCCTAGCATACTCCTTGTCTTCATCAACTGTTCCCAGATTATCCATCCTAGAAGAAGTACCTAAATTTTCAGGTTTTCCCAACGAATTACCATTACCCGATGAGTACTGTGAAGCTTTAGAGCAACTTTCACCATCTTCAACTACATTGAGATTATTAATAACCTTTGAATCCCCAACCACACTCCTTGAATCAGACGCAGATGCCATTGCACAATCAACAGGTGATAGTTTTTGACAGTTATCAATTTCATTCAATCTGCCATTATTTTGCAAAGTAGGTTGCTTCATAAGTTCCAGCGACCTTGAAGCATCAGCATCTGATGAAACAATAAAAGGCTCCTTTGGACTAGACAAATAATTTTCAACTTTGTCTGCCTGCTTTTCATTTTTTGAGAGCACATTTACTTTTGAAAAATCTGGCTGTCCCTCAACAGTGACATTCTTAGGAGCCACAAAACTAGGCTCAGATGGTGTGCTTCCTCCAACAGAACACATAGTGGAATCTTCCTCAGTGGGACTTTTCTCAACAGGGTGTGACATAAGAAGTGTTGGTGGATCTGCAGTCATTTCATCAATGTTGGCACTGTTTAAACTTTTGTCAAAGCCCAGCTGATTATTATGATTATTAATCTGTACTTCATCTCTTTCTGATTGAATATCTGAGCTCATTATCTCCTTGGCAGGTTCCGTAGTAGGTGTTTCCTCCCCTTTAACAGTTCCTTCAGAAGTAGATGCACCTGAAGAAGATGGCCTATCTTCATCTGAAATAGGCTTTGAACTCCCATCATCATGCAATAAACCAACATTGTCGACACCATTGTTAACTTTATCCTCACCGCTTTCCTGCTTCCAGCTATCAAACAGAAGTTTAGCTCTGTCTTGAACTCTAGAACTTTTGTGCCCAAGAAGATTCTTGATGGTAATCCAGATTCCTGAAGATTGTGACTTTTCATTATCTACATGAAGCTTTTCAAGTGCTTTTAATAAAGCAGTAATGGACTCTTCCACAAAGCTTTCATTTGTGTCGCTACATAACTGTTGTGCATCTTTTAGCCATCTATCAATGAACCAAAGACCATCTAAATTAATGAAACGATCAAGACATTCTTTATTCTCTGTGGCAGCAATAGTGCTGGCCACAGCAGTCCACTGCCTGGTTGCATCACTAGCATTCTTCACACCACACTCTTTCTCCTTCTGCATTACAGCTACCAGCTCCTCAACTCGAGACAGGGCCGTGAGCCCATCTTTCATCTCAGTCAAAGTGAAAAAATCTTCAAGCGTCATACTGCTTCATATATCATGACTCAAATTCAAATAAATAATTGTGCAGGGATAATGTTCTATTTTCCATACAGAATCCTTGTAAACCTCAGTGCTAGTTGATTGAAATTACTCTGAAAATACACAAATAAAGCCGTGTTCAGGTATAAAAAAAATATTCAGATCAAGTAAGTTAACAATCTAAATGACTGAATTTGTAAAAGTATTTATGAATGAAAAAAAAAATTACAACTTTTTCTAAAGTTTTGAAGTATCAATTAAAACATTAAGATAAATCATAAACTGATATAATTTTAAAAAATTATTTTAACACTATTAATCAATATAGATTAATGTTAAGGGGCGTCAATGGTGCCAACACCACCTTACATGGCATATCGTTATTGGTGCAATTTAGTATCGGATCCCACATATTTTATTTTAAATTAAAATATATGAGACCCGATACTAAATTGTACCAATCAACCTAAAAGGTGGTGTTGGGCACCATGGGTGCCCAATAGCAATGCTCAACAAAAACATATGTTACAATTATAATTATAATAATAATAAATAGTCAGTCACATTAACTTAGTCCTAGCCCCAATAAACATACGTTAAACGTATATGTATAAAGAGAATTTCAGCACACTAGAAACAACAATATAAAACATTAAAAACATGCAAACATGAGGTACTAATTCCATCTGAGGTTTACAAGATGTGACAGCTACAAAGCCCTCAGTTATTCTTCTAATCAATATATTTTCCATGCCAAACAAACAATCTAGTGAACAAAACTAATTAGAAATACCAAAAAAAAAATCAAGCTTAATTTGCCAGGCACCAAAACTCAAAACTATAAATGTGTTACCAATCCCTCACTACACTAGTAAACATTCAATACTCTATGAAATGTCTACCTTTCAAAGAAAATACCAACATTAACAGACATAATTTTGTTAACTAAAATTTCATAAGAAAAAGCAGAAGATGTCTACCTTCTAATAAAATGCTTGTAGTTCTTACAGATCAGGTAATGAGCAAAGGTCATCATACGTTTAAAGAATGAGATTTATTAAATGTCACCAAGTTGCACTTTAAGGAGCGCGACAAAATATGCTTCTTATCCAAACAGATTAACCAATAAAAATTACATTTAAAAATCTATTTAAATATATAGGTCATGTACAAAAACCCAAATCGCCATTAAAATTAGAATTACCAGATACTTCAATGTAAGGGTCGAACCACAAGGATCCAAATACTAAATCTTCAACTGCGAATTTTAGCTGTTGCTACACTAGTCCTGAAACAGACAAAACAGACAATAATATTTATAAGCACTACCAAACATTAAAATAAAAGTAAAATTTGAGACCTAACCGATACAAACCCCAAATTCAAAACTAAAATTGCTTCGATTCTCTGAAAAATCCTTCCTGAAACCCAAAAAGCGGGAAGCAGCCGCGATTTCGTACAAGGAGACTACCAAACCCTAGAAGCTAGAAGAGGCGAGCAAACAAAAAGAAACTAGTCCGGGTTCACGCTCTGGCTAAGATAGGGCGTTCTTTTATAACGCCAATATATATATATATATACAACAGCCAATTTATAGAATATTACCAGAATTAATGCCTCTTAAGAGTGCATGATTAACATCGCAAATCACAAATATGGAAACAAATCAATGCAATAATATTATACCGAGGAATAATTATGATTCCAATATACTTCACCTTTATCAACGACTTTGAAAACCCTAGCCTTGATAACGCCGAACACAGATAACTTCCACTCTCTCTCCTCGTATGTATATGTAAATTTCTCCCACTAATCTCCCTCTCCCAAAAACTAGGTTTTCATTCCTCTCTCTCCCCTTCACAAAACCCTCGCCTCTGTCCTCCGAGCTTTTTTATTTTCGAACCAGAGCAGAGAGAGAAAGAGACTCAAACGTTTCTTCTTCGCGTGGAGCAATTTTTTTTTCCCTCTTATGAATTTTCTTTTATTTTTATCTGGTTTTCTGAGTTCTCTGGTCCGTTTTTAGTTGCTTTGGGCGACAAACACGTGCGAAGCGTGCGACTACTAGCCGTGACTCGGATTCGGATTCAGGTCGGGTCCGACTCGGGCCCATTCTTAGTTATATAAAATAATATTAATTTAAGGTAGGGAACGAACGTTAAAAGGACACGGAAGAAAGAAAGGGAGGGGGTGCTGCTGCACCAGACTACAAAAACTGTCAATTAATTTTCTTTCTGGTGTACCTTTTGTGTGGGCATCTTTTCTTATAATGATATTGAGATTGAGATTGAGATTGAGATTGAGAGAGAAGGAGATAGAAACGCTCTATGCCCAAAAGAATGGGAGCTAAGAATGTCGTTGTCAATTTCGAGTCACGTGCAAGTACACGTGCGATTATTATTTTCTTTACCTAGCAATGCAATAGCATTCAAACCCGTGTAAAAAGACCAGTGCACCCTCACTAATTTATGTCTTATTTTTTTACAGGTACTTTGTTTCTGGAATAATAATACATATTACACCAATTGATATAATAGTTTTATTTAACTAATGAAATTTATTTTAGATAATACTTACTATTTTAAAAAACATTATTACGTCAGTTGGTATAATATTTTTGTACATAATTTTAATACACATATCATTATTCATGCTATAATGTTAATGTTTAAATATAATTATATTTTATATTTGGTAGCTTGGTTTCATAAGAAAGAACCAAAGTTTTAGTAAGTGTTCATATTAAATTAAATTTACATTATAGTTGTTTACAAGAGAGTTGATGAGTAATTTCTATTAAACATGTATGTTTGTTGTCACGATAAAGCAAAATGGATTATTATTATTATTATTATTTGGAAATTCTATTGTAGGGGCTTCAAAAAGAATCTCACCGGTGGGGTTTTTGTGTATTCCCGACTCGTGAATAGTTTTCGACGTGATTTTTTTTTATCGTGTATTTTGTAGTTATTTAAAGTATCCTGCAAATTTTCAGAAAATTTCGAATAAGTTAGAGTGCCGAAAACTAGATTCAAACATATTGTTTTCCACGCGCATAAAAAAAAATTAGTCACGCATGCAACAACCTGTTTTGAACTTAGTTTTCGGCACTATAAATTATTCTGAATTTTTTGAAAATTTGCAGGATACTCTAAATAACTACAAAATATATTGTCCTAAAAAAATCACGCTGAAAACTGTTCACGGGTCGTGAATACACAAAAATCCCACCATTGTCTTTTTTTAAGCCTCTATAGTAGAATCTCACATTATTATTATTCATTTAATAAATAATTGAGTAATTGGAACGGTTTATTTTAATATAATCACGAAGGTTTTGCCTATTAGTGGTTTTAATTAAAAGGTCAACAATTATATATTTATTTAAGGGATAATAGCGGCATAAGTACCCAATGTTTGGGAAAAATACTCGGCATGGACCCAATCTTTTTTTTTAGTGGGTAAAGTATCCAAAGTCAGTAAAACTGTAATTCCGTCAAATTCGGTTACTTAGGGTTCCATTACTGTATTGTTAGGGACACGTGTAAGGCCCAGATTAAACCACATTTTTATTTCTTTTTAAATTAAAAATACATTTTAAATTTAATAAAATTATATAAAATAGATTTTTAATAAAAATATTAAATCTGATTTTAACTTTTAAAAAAATTAAAAATCCTAAAACTATATCACCTCTCTCTCTCCCCCGTTCTCTATCTGTCCCTCTCCCTCACCTTCCCACGCAGCATCTTCTTCTTCATCAGCACCGGCAAGTTTCCTCAGGACCGGCAAGCCACAGCGACGGAGTCAAACCACAATGACGGAGCTCATAGACCACAATCTTCGTTACCTGCCTCTTCTTGTTCGTCGGTTCTTCCCCTTCTTCAGTTCTTCTTCTTCTTCCTCCCCTTCTTCTTCAAATCTCCATGTCCTTTGCATCCCAAGACCACCATGCTCGGTCTCTTCGCTGTCGGCCTGGCACTAAAAATCGAGGCAGGCTTCGACAAAGGCGTGATTCTTGCTCTTCTTCTTCCTTGGAAGACCTTCATGTTCTTCTTTGTCTTCTTCGAACGAAGAATCCTTTTTCGCTTTTGATGAAGAAGCAACAGGTGGGTCGTCATGGGAAGGATGCTTTGGTGCCATGATGAGAACAAGGGTTTCAAATTTTAAATTTGGGGTTAGGGTTTCAAATTCAAAATTTAGGGTTAGGGTCTTAAAATGAGAGATGATGATGATGATGATGATAATCTGTGTTGGGATGGGATTTATGAGCTTTTTATTTTCTTTCTAAGTAATGGGTTGATATTTTATTTGTTGTTTGATTTGGGTATATTAATTAAACGAGCTTGGTATTTTGTTATCAAAAATTTTAGGTTTATATTTGATTTGAGAATTAAAATTTATAGGTTTGCATTTGATTTGGATATTTTGTAATGGAATTTTATTTTAGAGGTGTTCTTGACAAATTTTTGGTTAATAGTTTGAGTGTTGTCCATGATGATGATGGAAAGTGAAGCTTAATTTTTGTTTGTTTTAGGATTTTATATTTTTTTTAATTAGTAAAGATTTTAAATTAAATTGGATTTAATATTTTTATTAAAAATATAATTTTATTAAATTTAAAATGTATTTTTTTTTTATTTCTTTAATTTTAAAAGAAATTAAAATGCGGTTTAATCTGGGCCTTACACGTGTCCCTAACAATACAGTAACGAAACCCTAAGTAACGGAATTATAGTTTTTCTAATTTTTGGTACTTTACCCACTAAAAAAAAAGATTGAGTCTATGTCGGGTATTTTCCCTAAACATTGGATACTTATGCTCTTATTATCCTTTTATTTAATAATTTGTCTACTCCAACAGGAAATGAAGAGTAAAAATAATTTGTTTTCAAATAACACATTTTATCCTGGTCAAACATTTAAAATTTTATAAATCACTTATTTACTTAAACTTACTTTCTCACATTTTTATCAAAATAAATACACATTTTCATACATAAATGATAGTTTATCAAATTTTAAATTATAAAAGAGAGATAAGACGTGCAATTTGAAAACAAAACATTTCTATTCCCAAAAATAAATAAGTCATTACTTACCTAACTCATTAGTAGACTGTTTCTTATTGGAATAGAACTCTTAATACACTTGTCATAAAATAAATATGATATTCTTAATCAATTATGAATAAAGATCTCTCTTATAATTATGGACATCATAAGGTCTACAAGGGTTGAGTTGAGTTAATCTTAAATTTATTTTAAATTGAATAAATAGGATTTTTTTTCCTTGGAACTATTATCACTTTTAAATTGTGCCCCCGAATTTTTTGCGTTATTAAAAATTCCCCCGAACTATTTTCATTAATGAGTTGTGGGACTTCCGTTAGTTTCCATCCTACGTGGCTAACGGACATCTGATGTGGCACATTGGGCACTGACGTGGCATTGTCGAATGTCACGTGTATAATTAAAAATAAATAATTAATTTAAAATTTTAAAAATTAATTTTCTTATTAAAAATTAGAATATATAGGATCCCCCTCCTCCCGCGAACTATTACCACTATCAAATCATGTCCCCTGAATTTTTTTTGTTTTTAAAAATTCTGCCCAAACTATTACCACTACCCAATCGTTTTTTTTCTCAGATATGAGATTTGTAGGAACTAGGGCAAACTTGCTTCGTGGGTGTGCAGCAGTTGTTAAGATTGGTTAAAATACAAAGACCAAGTGTTCTTACACATGCTAGGTGTAAAACACTTAATGATTTCACATAGTGAAGATGTGAAAATTTAGTTTTTATTGTAGGCATTTAAAAATTGTGTTTTTGGGTTTAAAGTGATACAATGAGGTATCTAAGGATGTCCAAAAAGTTTGGGAGCATTTGCATATGCATCGCCTGAAACCCTAGAGTTTCGGCGATGCCCAACAGGCGACGTGTCCGTACAGACACGTGTTTTAAGCTCCAAATGATGTGTTTAAGGCTCTAATCTTATTGGTTAGACCTAATGACGGTGTCTACGCTATAAAAGAGTTCTCATAGAATTTTAATAGACTTGATCACTCTCTCAAATCTCTCCATAACCTCTCTGTCTCTGTCTCTCTCTCTCTCTAGCTTTCAAGATCACAAATTTTCTCCAAGAAATTCATAAAGAAAGTGTTTGTCTTTGTGAATTTAATGGCTTGTTCAATCACAATTCTCATTTCCTCTTAGAAAGGCCTTAAGCATCCATTAAGAGCTAGGAAATAGAGAATTTAGACAGCAATACTCCTCATTAAGGCCTCAAACATTCATTTTAATTATTTATAAACGATGACAATTTGATCATATTGAAAAATTTCTTGACCACATTTGAGCCTCGGGTATCATTTTATCATGATTTTGTAAATTCAAGGTACTTAAAGAGTATTATCGGGAACCGAGAGTTTCAAAGCTATATTTTATTAAAACATAGGGTATCAAATGGATATACACTTTTAACAACATTAGGGTAAAATGGTATTATATTTACAACTTAAAAAACACATGTATCAAAATCAATTAGTTTAAATAAACTATATTTCTTAGCAAAAATAATGGATAGAGTAAATAAAATTGCTAAATAGATTCTAGTAAGCACCTGATTATAATAAAAGAATAAATAAATAAACAATCAATTAATACATGCTTATATTCAGAATAAACCTAAGACTTCCCTCTAGTTTATCTTCTCCTCTTAGCTAGGGGGATACACCGCCTCTGGCATGTGTCTAGCTCATCTCTAGCTAAGAGGGGATGGAGGTGTTGCATCCTTGTTGATTGAGTTCGTGACTTAAGGTGGTGGAACTGTGTTCACTGGTGGTTTGCGTTTCTGGTTCTGGCTGCAACAACATTTTGGTCTCTAGCTGTTGGTTTTGATCATGTCATTGACATTGTAGCGGAAGCATGAGATAACATTTAAGTGTAATATTAACAATTATTAAAGCACGGGATCGAATCACTCTAGGAATCATAACTATAATGGGATATTTCTCATGTGACATAAATCTAAATAAAATAGAAACTTACAAATACCTTCTAAATGTAGAGCATGAGTAGATCAAATAGAGTTTTAGCCTCCTAACCCGCCATCTTCCATACTATGGCTAGCACAAAAAGAATGAGACATGTGAATGTCTATGCTATTTGGTAGGATACACAAGAACATGTTAGGATTAATACCCTAAAAACATGTAAAGATATTTTATTGGTTTAAATAAAAGTACAATTTTATTATATTTGAATGTTATAATTATTGTTTGAATTAATTATATAATAATATCAAGAAAATTCTTTATTCATTCATGAGAATATGATCTTGTATTAGTACGAGAGAATTAAGATCATATATAATAAATAAAATAGTCAGTAACATATTAAAGCATTGAAACTTTAATAAATGGTTACTAGTGTGGTTTACTAAGCATACGAGATGCAAGTGATCTAGATTCGGATTATTGATGTGGGTAGACATCTTACTAAAGGTGATGTGTATAATAGAGATTATATATGACACGACCGATGAGAATTAATTATCTTTATAAACATGTCATTTGACATAAAAATTTAATTCTTATCATAATAGATGATCATTTGCAGATTAGTCTAAATCTTGAGTATTCATGAACTCCCGTTTGTGTATATTGGATCTTTTGATTCACTCGTTAAGGTTTCTTAGGATAATGAGGCTAATGACTTTTATTTTGGATATTCAATATCATGAATGATTCGAAACATGATTTACAATAATGAAACCCATACTTTCCTAATAGATCGAATATCGGTTCCCTTAAGGGTTAATTCTGGAACTAAATAGTTATTGAGCTCAAATCTATAATTTGATTATAGATTAATTATTCGCTAGTGAATTAATGGTACTTAAGGAACAAGAGTGTTATCCAAAAAATTGGAATTGATGACGTGGCAAGTAATCCCTGGACACGTGGCTGATGCCTGGAAGAGCTCTGCTAGTGTATCGACCAGGAGACGTATTAGAGGCAGTAAGCGGCCCAGTTTTACCTGCGACCAGTCTGGTCGATGGCTCCGCATGCGATGTGATATTACTATAAAGATCTTTGTAGATCCCGAATTTAACTCACACAATCTCCTGAATATCCGATTATTTAGGAGAGAATATCGGCAACTAAATCATGTAATCCCCCTTGAGCCTATAAATAGAAAAAGATAGCTCAAGGGAGGGGACTTTTGGCTTTTGAATTATTTGAGACTAGAGTAATTCTCCTTGGAATATTTTATTGTTCTTCAGAGGTTAGTGAAACTCATTGAACCATTGTTCTTTGATCACTCATTTGATTCTTATATCAATAACAATCTGAGTGGACGTAGGTCATTACCAGATCCTGGGGCCGAACCACTATAAAATATCGTGTTCTTATTACTTTTTGTCATTCGATTCTTTTCAACACATTAACTCACATCAAGCATATTCTGACTCCGTGTCAGTTGGCCAAAATCTGGGTCAACATTCTGGTGCTTTCATTGAGAGCTTGATTTATCATTGTTGAGAAAATCAATGGAGAAAACTGCAAGGAAAGCAGGACAGGCGGCCGCCGCTGCGCCATCAAACCCACCTCCTCCTCCCCCTGCAAGAGTGGCGGAGGATGAGCCACATCTGGACTTTGAGGAGGAAGAGATGGATGATGCAACGCTGAAGAGTACCCTGGGGGCGTTGCAGGAAGAGCTGGCTAATCTGAAAGCCAGTCAAGAGACTGCTGCCAAAGTTGTGGCGCGGCAGCAGCAGGAGATTGAACGACAGCGCGCGGAATTAAGCGAAAGGCAGGCGGAGATGGACCGCCACCAGAGTGAAGCCATGGCAGCCCTCGAGGCAGCCTTGCAACTGGCAAGGAATCAGGCCGCACCTGTCTCGCAGCCTGACCAACCTGTCAATGGGCCACCCCAGAGGGGTCCTAATCCTAGCCCACCAATCCAGCCTTCGAGTCCGCAAAGGCCCGAACAGCCTCAGGTGCCCCATGACGATGTCCCACTGGACCCTGAGGCGCAGCCACCATCCCAAGCTGGTCGTGGTAATCCCCCACAGCAGAGGCAGGATAGGACCGAGCATCAGCCTCGTAGTCCTAGACGCCGTAGGGGCGATGAGCCAAACCTACCAAACAGAGGTCAGAACCCTCCTGGTAACAGGAGGGACTCAGAGTTAGGCTCTGCGGTCCGGGGTCCCCCACGACATTATAATGCACGGGAACACAACGACCAGCGCAAGCCGCCCTCTAACGCTCGGGACGTTTCAGCCAGGGATGGAAATCGAAGGAACAGTCGATCCCACCATAGCCAATCGAGGTTCAGGGATGGCCATGGGTATAATGAGGCCGACTCAGGCAAGGGAAATGCTGGTAGGAGGAATGAAGAAAGAGGTAGAGGTGGGAGCCAGGTACCTCAAGATGACCAACCCAATAGACGGGATACTGGGGGGCAGCCCAGGCAAAATAATGTCTTCAACCGGCTCGGGGGTAGCGAGCAGCGGAGAAGAGCAAGGATTTGCGAGACGTACTCAACGATTGCCGCGAGCGGCATGGCGAGAAAGTCCCCCCAGCAACAGAGGCCACAGCGATTCCTGCCGCTGTACAGGCCCAGATAGATGCCCTCAACTAGGCAGTGCAACAGCTGGTCGGGGGAAGGACATCTTATATCGACCATGATAGGAGGAAAGGCACTCCTTTCGTACAGAGGATAGCTAATGCAAAAACTCCAAGCAAGTTCAAAATGCCAACGCTTCCAAACTTTGACGGGTATGGAGACCCAGTATCCCATGTCAATAAATTTGAGATACAGATGGATATTCAGAAAGTGTCCGAAGACGCTCGGTGTAGGATCTTCCCTGCAACACTTTCTGAAGCCGCGCAGGAATGGTTTTTTAAGTTCCCGCCCGCAAGCATAGTTTCCTGGGAAATGTTCGTAAGGGAGTTTTACGGACAGTTCTATGCAGGTCGTGTACATTCGACCGAAGCAAACCAGCTGGTTAAAATTCACCAGCAGGATGGAGAATCAGTGAAGGACTACATCCAGCGCTTTATGCGAGCAGCAGCTGGAGCAAAAATGGTGGGAGACGAAGGCAAAATGATGGCCATAACCGCAGGGGTTAGGCGTCGCTCCCCTCTCTGGAAAAGCCTTCGAAAGGAAGGAGTAAGAACTACCCAGGAATTCCTGGACCGAGCTGATCGTTACATCAAGCTCGAAGATGCCATTGCCGACGATGGAAAGCCTTCTGGCAAGGATAAGAAAGCAGCCGAGCCCACCAAAGCCGCCAATGGGTCCAAACCTAACGGCAAAGGCAACGGGAACGGCAACGGCAATGGCAAGAATGGTGGAAAACGGCCGTATAACGAGCCTTCCACCTCCTACAATAAACGAGCGAAGGGTAACCATTATGAACCTCGGTTCACTAACTACACTGCCCTCGTTGAGTCTCGGAGAGAGGTTTATCAGGCCACAAGCTCTAGTGTGCCTTATAAAAAACCTGGCCCCATTCGAAATGATATTTTGAAGAGGGACACTACCAAGTTCTGTCGTTACCATAACGACTACGGACATGACACCAACGAATGCAACCAGTTGAAAGACGAAATCGAGTTCCTTATTAGACAAGGAGACTTGAGGAGATACGTGCGGGCCTCGGGAAATTCCCAACGAGAAGCTCCGGGTAGCAATGAGCAAGCTCCCACGCACCAACGCTCGCCACCCTTACAGCCTGCCCCCGTGACTGGCACACTCTTAACCATCTGTGGAGGCCCACACCTCGCGGGAAATAGCAGAAAAGCCAGGGAACGATATGCTCGGACCTTGCGCCACGACCAGGACATCGAGATGATGACTGTTGAGGACCGTGCACCAAAAAAGGCTCGGTCAGACGAAGGCGAAATAACCTTCACTGATGGCGATGCCCAACATGTTCGGTTCCCACATTCCGATCTATTGGTCGTGGACATCCAAATGGCCAACATGATGGTAAAAAGAGTACTGGTCAATACAGGAAGTTCGATAAATATCCTGTATAAGTCTACACTGGAACGCATGAAACTGTCCGTCAAGGACTTAGAGCCTTGCAACCAAACGATATACGACTTCTCTGGAGAAGGACTCGCCCCCACCGGATTGATCAAACTACCAGTGACGATAGGGACAGCGCCTGCAACAAGGACATTACTCGCCACTTTTGTAGTGGTCGATTGTCCTTCGGCGTACAATGCCGTCGTTGGGAGGCCTATACTAGTTGATCTACAGGCCGTCATATCTATGTGGCACTTAGCCATGAAGTTCCCAACAGACGCAGGGGTAGGACGCGTGTTGGGGAACCAGAGGGAAGCCAAGGAGTGCTACAATGCCTCAATCACAAAGGCGAAGAACGGAACGCCGAAGAGCACTGCCTCAGATAGGTTGCAGATGGCGGTTGATACACAAGCCTAATCCGGTGATGGAGTCACCAAATAGGGTGTTGCCCAAAGTGAGGATAGAGATCTAGATCCTCGCTTTGGGGATTTTGAAGAAAACGTTGGACCCGTCGAGGACCTGGAAGATGTCCAACTCGACGAAAAAGATCCGACCAGAGTCGTAAAGGTTGGGAAGAACCTAGAGCCCACCATGAAGCACGCACTGGTGGAATTTTTGCGGAAGAACCAGGAGGTTTTTGCCTGGTCGCACAAAGACATGGCTGGGATAGATCCTGCAGTTATCAGCCATGTCCTGAATATAGACAAGACCTTTCCACCCGTGCAACAAAAGAGAAGGCTGCTCGATAAGGATAGATCGCGAGCCTTAAAAGAAGAAGTTGAAAGACTAAAGGAGAATGGGTTCATCAGGGTGGCATTTTATCCATCGTGGGTCTCCAATCCAGTGCTGGTTCCCAAGCCTAACGGCAAGTGGCGGACCTGCGTGGATTTTACAGACCTCAATAAAGCCTGCCCAAAGGACTGCTTCCCACTCCCAAGAATCGACCAGCTGGTCGATGCAACTGCAGGGCACGAGATCCTCTCGTTCATGGATGCATATTCGGGCTACAACCAGATTAGCATGCACCCCCCTAACGAGGATCACACCAGCTTTTGGACCGATACGGGCTTATACTGTTACAATGTAATGCCCTTCGGACTGAAAAACGCAGGTGCGACTTACCAACGGCTAGTCAACCACATGTTTAAGGAGCTGATCGGAATAAACATGGAGGTATACGTGGACGGCATGCTGGTAAAGTCTAAAAAGGCAGAAGGACATGTAAGGGATTTACAAGAGTGCATTGATGTATTGAACAAATACCAAATGAAGTTAAATCCCCTGAAATGTTCCTTCGGAGTTGGATCAGGGAAGTTTTTAGGGTTCATTGTAAATTCAAGAGGAATCGAGGCCAACCTCGACAAGATAAAGGCCCTGATTGACATGAAATCGCCAGAAAGGATCAAAGATGTACAAAGTTTAACCGGGAGAATCGCAACCCTAAGTAGATTCATTTTGAAATCAACAGACAAGTGCGTCCCTTTTTTCAATCTACTTAGGGGAAATAAGAAGTTTGAATGGATAGGAAACTGCGAGCAAGCATTCCAGGCCTTGAAAACTCATATGGCACAGCCTCCCATCTTATCAAAGCCAATCGAAGGAGAAACTTTGTTTATTTACCTAGCAATTACTGAAGTTGCTGTTAGCGCGGTGCTGGTGCGAAAGGACGAAGGTGTGCAGAAAGCAGTCTACTATGTTAGCAAGAGACTGATCGAGGCAGAATTGAGATATCCACCGATTGAAAGGTTAGCATATTGCTTAATCCTAGCCTCTAGAAAGCTACGCCCCTACTTTCAAGCCCATCCTATCACAATTTTAACTGACCAGACCCTTCGGCAAGTCCTCCAAAAACCAGAAGTGGCTGGACGATTATTAAAATGGGCAGTCGAACTAGGGTAGTTCGATATAACCTATTCACCGCGAGCAGCAGTAAAGGGACAAGTCTTGGCCGAACTTATTGCAGAATTCACCGAACTCCCAGACAGCGAACAGCCTAAAGCGCCTGAGCCTCAAGACAAAGCTCCTTCGTGGAAGTTATTCACGGATGGGTCGTCCAACGAATCCCACGCTGGAGCGGGAGTGATATTGATAACGTCGGAAGGGCATCGATTTCACTGCACCATCAGGTTCGACTTCACTGCGTCAAATAATGAAGCCAAATACGAAGCGTTCCTCGCTGGGTTGAGAATGGCAAAAGATCCGAGCATAAAGACGCTTGATATTTATAATGACTCATAGCTGGTCGTAAACCAAGTTCTAGGAGAATACCAAGCGCGAGGTTTAAAAATGGTAGCCTACTTAAATAAAACGAAGGACCTGCTAGCCCAGTTCACAGAGTACACCCTCCAGCAAATACCACGAGATCAGAATTCAAACGCAGATGCCTTAGCAAAACTTGCGAGCGCAAAAGATGCTGACACTTTGAACATTGTGCCAGTAGAAAGGCTGAGTGAGCCAAGCATACAAGCGGTCGAGACCAATATGGAGATTCGAATGGAGGATACATGGATGGCACCTTACTTGGAGTATCTGACGAACGGTGTGCTGCCAGCAGATAGAAACAAAGCCAGAACTCTACAAAGGCGAGCCGCTAGATACATATTGGTCGATGGTGTTATGTACCGAAGAGGATATTCAATGCCATTGCTCAGATGCGTTACACCAGAAAAAGCTAAGGAACTCATGAAAGAGGTGCATGAAGGCTTCTGCGGGGATCACGCTGGGGGGCAGAGTTTGGCAAAGAAGATTCTAAGGCAAGGCTACTTCTGGCCAGCTATGAACGAGGATTCGATGGAGTTTGTACGAAGATGCGATAAATGTCAAAGGTTCTCCAAGATCCCACGAGCAGCTCCAAACGAATTAAAACAGATGCAAAGCCCGTGGCCTTTTGCAGTATGGGGGATAGATTTGATTGGATCCCTTCCTACAGGGAAAGGCGGAGTAAAGTACGCAGTCGTGGCAGTTGATTACTTCACCAAATGGGCCGAGGCTGAACCACTCGCCACCATAACGACCAAGAAAGTTCTTGACTTTGTCATCAAGAACATTGTTTGCCGCTATGGTTTGCCCCGAAAGATAGTTTCAGACAACGGAACCCAATTTGACAGTGACTTATTCACCGCTTCTGTGAAAGACATGGAATTATTAAAAGCTTTTCTTCAGTTGCACATCCCCAAGCAAACGGGCAGGTCGAAGCCGTGAACAAAACTCTTAAAGATACCTTGAAGAAAAGACTTGAAGATGCTAAAGGAGCATGGCCGGAGCAGCTACCTGAAGTCCTCTGGTCGTATAGAACATCTCACAGAATAGCGACAGGTCATACCCCATTTTCCCTAGCTTACGGATATGAGGCTATGTTACCTGTCGAGTTAGATCCCCCCTCACATCGACGCATAACATACGACCAGGACCAGAACAGCCAACTGATAATGGAATCCCTAGACTCAATTGACAAGATACGGGAGAAGGCCCAACTCCGAGTTGCTGCATACCAGCAAAAAGTCGCCCGGTACTTTAACTCCAAAGTTAAAGAAAGAAAATTCAACGTCGGAGACTTGGTGCTACGACGAGTTTTCTTAAACACCCGCGACCCCACTGCGGGAGTACTCGGACCTAATTAGGAAGGACCTTACCAGATTGAAGAAGTCCTTCATCCGGGCACCTACAAACTTACACGCCTAAACGGAGATCTCATTCCACGTTATTGGAATGGAGAACATTTGCGCAAGTATTATCAGTAAACAGTCCTTTTTAAAGGACTGGCTTGTATTAAATTTTACTTTTTACAAGTTTTGCAAAGAGGGTTAGCCACGTTGTATGGCTAATCGCTCGTATATGTAAGATTCTATTTTAGAATCACTCGTAAAGACATGTTTAGTCCATTTTTAATACGAGATTATAAGGGACTGTGCGCAGCCAGTCATTCTTGCCAACCTTTGTGAATTTATATTTACAAGTATTTGTTCATTACGAGTGTTGCTTTGCTGTATTACAAGTATTACTTTTTCACGCGAGCAGAAATGTTCAAACAGGTCATGGTCAAGGCAAGTGACCAAGGACCTAAAGCTCCTCGATCACTTGGGGGGCATATAAGGCACATCGATAGCAAAGCATACCACGAGGTACGTAAACACATGAACAAAATGAGTGAAAGCATGCTAAGGTACTTAGAGTATTTTTCAAAATTTATATTTTGTTAAATCAAGCCAAAGTACTATGCTAAGTTCGGTCATACGAACAAATGTTATAATAAATGAAAATGTTATAGCATCATGATGCAATCTTTTACACCGCAAGCATCACTGCTTGGATGTAACTGTTCAAATAAAAGGAAAAGTTTGCTGCCCATGCAGCAAATTCAAAAAAAAGGGTATTGTCTTTACATCACGACCCGTAGGTCGTGTAATCAAAAGAAAGAAAAAATAATAATAAAAAAGCTCAAGAGGCATTGGGAGCAGGAGGGTCTTTATCAGCATTCTGGTTGGCAGCATCCTCAGCAACTCCTTCTTCCTCTACTCCAGCAATGCTTGGGGAAGCAGGGACCTTGGCTCTTGTCTCCTCTTCAGCTAGTTGAGCAGTGCAGCGAGCCAGCTCGGCAGTCCTAACATCTTCTGAAAGATTGCTGAAGTCAATGCCCTGATTGTGTTTCTAGAAGTTGTAAAAACACCGGAGCGTCGTCCTCTTATATCTTTCCAGATTTTTAGAGTTGTCAAGCCTCAGCTGCTCACCTTGGCCCTCAAGAGTAGCGATGGCCTCGTCCTTGGACTTAAGCACCTCACCCAATCTCTTGACTTCGCGATACTGGACTCGGCTGGCCTCCTGATACTCCTCCCTCTGCTTTATTATAGCAGCCTTCGAAGCTTCAGCCTCCGATAGCTTGGTCACCGCGGCATCCCTCTGCTGAACCATCGCCTCCAACTCCTTTGCATGCTTGGCCTCTGCAGTCGAAAGTTCCTCGGCCGCTTTCACCTGGTGCCTCTCGATAGCCTTTGCCCGAGCCTGTTCGATGGTGGCTTGGGTGCGGGTACGAGCAGCAGTTGCAGACAGCAAAGCCTGAGGACGGAAGATAAAGTTAGAACCTGTTGCAAAGAATAATAGACTAAGGCCTAAGAGATAAAGAGGCACTTACGCTAGCTATTTCGTTCGGAGTCCTGTTCAGAATTTGGTCGACCGCCATACTCTCTGCCTCAACCAGTGCATTTTTGATGCGGTCGTTCTTCGCGATGTGCGCGAGGCGATCTTTGGCTACTCGTAAGGCATGGCTCGAGAGTTTGGCCTCAAGAGTTTCTTCCCGCTTGTTTTGTTCCCTGGTGGGCGCAGCCGGAGGGTTTGACGGGGCAGGAGGAGTCTGCTTCTCAGCAGGAGCCGGAGGATGAGCAGAAGTTTTCCCAGTTGGCACGTCCTTGGGAGGGTCTTCTGTTCGACTCTTTTTGGCGGGTCCCTGGCTGGTTTCGCCGTTGTGTCTTCTTGACGACTTTCGTTGGAGCTGAGGAACTCCCTCTTCCTCCTCAGCCTGGTATAGGTCGAAGACGTTGGGAGTGGCCATATCTGCACACAAGTAAAAACATGCAAAGGGTAAAGATAAAGGCAGATGAAGACTCTTTATCAAAACAGAAAATAAGGTCACAAAGTAATACCCGAGCTACAACTACTGGTCGCTATACTATTGACTCTATTAGTCACACACTCATTATCTGGCACAAAGAAGTCTGGCCCTAGATTTGGATTATATGTAAAGTTGCCCTCCCCGTCAAATAAATGACAGGGAATTGGCAAGCTATTTAAAAGCAAAATAACTTTACCGTTCTCATCAGAGGATTCCCCCAAGTCCACAACCGGCTCTTTGGCCTTTTGTTTCCCTTTGCCTTGGGGAGCAGAAGGCCTTTCTGTGGAAGGATTGCCCGTGGGCTCCCTGATTGTAACCCCCGTCGGCCTCCTTCGGGGAGGGGACGCAGGGGGTTGCTGCTCGGGAACCCCCTCGGCAGTGGCATCGGCTACCACGGGTCCTCTTGTTTCATGGCGAGGAGCCAGGAGGCCAGACAACCTCAAGTTTTCATCAGTGACCAGGGACTTGACGCTTTTTTCCGCGTCCGTCATCCTGGCCAGTGCATTGGACCTCAACACCATGTTTGGTGTTGGGGTCGGACGTAACCATGGGCCTGAAAGACAAAGTATAGTTTGAGAAGAATAAAGGGAGACTCTTTGATTAAAAGTATCGACCAGTAAAAGACAGCACTTACCTCCTCGAGCGAAGGCCAGGTTGTTGCTGGTTATGTCCAGAGTAAGGAAGTACTCCTTACTATACTGACCCACGTTGGATATATGCGTAGTGTCACTCAGGAACGTCCGGTTTGTCTCCTGGTGACAAAGATGGAAGAAACCCATCCCATATTGTTGCGGGTTGGATTTAAGGTCGAAAAGATAATTGACCTCGTGGGGGGTAGGTTCAGGCCATTTTTTAAGTTTGTACAAGATATAGAGTGCGGCCAGCATTCTATATCCGTTTGGAGTAATTTGGAAGGGGGAGACATTGAAATAATTAGCCACCCCCTGATAAAAAGGATGTAGAGGGAGGAAAGCCCCTGCCTCTATGTGATACTGAGACCAAGCGCTGTATATGCCTCCGGGGAGGTTAGCCCTTTGATCTGCGGCAGGAATTCTAATGGTAACCCCTGTGAGAGGATACTTCCTGAAATAGTTAGCAACCATCCGAGGGGTCACTACGCTGGTCGGGGACATATACCACTCGACATCAGGCAGATTCTGATGGCGAGGGCGGGCTCTAATTTGGATGTTAGGGTCAGGAACAGGATTGTCTCGACCGCTGGTCGAGGGAACCCTAGCCTGCGAATCAGGCTGGGCAGGAGGGTTTGGACTATCGTCGGATTCAGGTCTTTTCTTGCCTACAGATTTGGAACGGGCCATTTGAGATGGAGAAGGACGAGGTCTGGAAGAGGATCGTGAGAAAGGAATCTCGTGGATTTGGTCAGCTGGTTGTTCTTTGCCTTCGAGCAGCTGGGCGAGAAGATCGTCGTCGATGGGCCGTTCACCTCCCCACAAATCTGGCATCAAAGTCTGCAAACAAAGGAATGGGGAGGTGAGGATAGAGAATTTTTAAAGGCTTTTTAGAATGGCGCTGGTCGAGTATAAAAGTCAAGCTTTTATACAATAGCATTCTAACAAAAAGCTAAATTTTTCCACACGAACAGTTTGAGAAATGGATCAAAGGATGATAGTAAAAAGTTTTTCAAAAAAGCTTTTTCAACTCCCCTTAGGGCGGGAAAAACCTATTTTCCAACTAGCCTAAAGATCGAAATTTTACTTTGATTTTACGTCCTAAAAGTATGATCCCGACTGTTAAACTAACTCGTAACCCTATTTCGCCTACAAGACATTCTACTCACAAGCATCTCAAACCAGAAGCAGATGAACTTGAAAGTCAGCATACTGAAGCATGCAATATGAAAATTTGAAACATAAAGATTCGAAGACTTACCGGAAAGAAGATCGTTGAGAATGGTAAAAAGTCTTCGGGAGTCAAGGAACTCTCGGACTGAGTCTTGAAAATGCAGAAAAACGGTCTCCGGAGAAGATTAAAGCTCTAGTTTTTAGGGTTTCTTGAGAAGGCAATGGCGTGCGTAAAAAGAAAAAGGGAAGTTTGGAGATGTTATATAAGTTTGTCTGTGGCATAAAAAAGGTGTAATCATCAGTTTCCCTTTTTCGAAGTATGGGGAAGCGGAATAGCCGTCGAATTATTACTGGGGAACCGAAAAGTCATGATTAGACAGGAGTAGGTTACTTTTTCCAAGAACACACGAAGGGTTCTGACACGTAAGGCGGGGTTACCGAAGGGTCGTTCGCTCAATAAGTTTATTTATTGCTCGTAATAAATAAACTTGGGGGGCAAATGTTATCCAAAATATTGGAATTGATGACGTGGCAAGTAATCTCTGGACACGTGGCTGACGCCTGGAAGAGCTCTGCTAGTGTATCGACCAAGAGACGTATTAGAGGCAGTAAGCGGCCTAGTCTTACCTGCGACCAGTCTGGTCGATGGTTCCGCATGAAATGTGATATTACTGTAAAGATCTTTGTAGATACCGAATTTAACTCACACAATCTCTTGAATATCCGATTATTTAGGAGAGAATATCGACAACTAAATCATGTAATCCCCCTTGAGCCTATAAATAGAAAAAGATAGCTCAAGGGAGGGGACTTTTGGCTTTTGAATTATTTGAGACTAGAGTAATTCTCCTTGGAATATTGTATTGTTCTTCAGAGGTTAGTGAAACTCATTGAACCCTTGTTCTTTGATCATTCATTTGATTCTTATATCAATAACAATCTGAGTGGACGTAGGTCATTACCAGATCCTGGGGCCGAACCACTATAAAATATCGTGTTCTTATTACTTTTTGTCATTCGATTCTTTTCAACGCATTAACTCACATCAAGCATATTCTGATTCCGTGTCAGTTGGCCAAAATCTGGGTCAACAAAGAGGTAATTAGAAGGGTAAAACAACAATCTTGACCAGCTCTAATTAATGACCCATTCTAATTAACGAACCAATAAATGGAGGACAAAACTATATTTATTGATTATATCAATTGACTACAAGAGAAAACTCTGTAAATATAATTCTATAAATACTTATAGTGCAATTCCATATTTATAGTGGAGTAATCATAGAATTAATAAATGATATTATTATATTAAAGAGTTTAATTAATAATCTTGTTTATTGAAGTTTCGTATTATAGGCTCATGGTCCCCAAATCATTTATGTCCTACACTGTCAAGGGTAAGGATATCAAAAGAAAAATTTGTAGAGAGAATGACTTAATTGCAAAGGAATTAATTTTTCAGGGCAAGGAAATAATTATGTGATAATTATGAGCAATTAATTAATTATTTAACTATATAATTTTTATTTTGAAAAACTATATGTTAAAATAAATATTAATCATGTTTGGATTAATATAAAGAGATATATTAAAAATTATCTTATTTATAATAAGATATTTATTTAAAATTGATATTTTAAGATAAAGTTAATTTTGAATTAATTGATATTTTTTGGGGGATAAATATATTGTCTTAAATATTAATTAAACAAACAAATGAGAAAATTATGGATAATCTTAATTGTGTGGGGCAGCACACTCACTGTACAGTGAATGTGTGGCGCTAATATCCCTGAGATTTGAATTTTGAATTTCAAATTTCAAATAATTTGTTTATTTAATTATATACATATTCAATTACTCTTTTATATATAATTTAAATTAAATAATTAAATATGTTATAACTGATCAGTTTGATTTTAATAAAATAAAAATTAATTAATTAAGTTAATTATCTTTATAAAACTGAAAGAGTGATACTTTCAGGAATAATAGTTGTTTTAAGCGATAAAAAGTTTAGACTATCAGACTCTCTCTCTAAAGATAAAGCGATAGTTTTTCCTAAACCTAAAAAATTATTCAATACATTTTCTCTCAATCAAACTTCTCTAGATCTCGTGTGTTGAGTACATTTAGAGAGTTCTAAATCAACATTTTGAATCCTACGTGCCCACACACGCCCTTGTGTGTTTGAGAATTGGTCGGGAAGATCAAGGTGTGAGTTTTCAGAATTTGGATAGGAATACCATTGATTTATACAAAAAAATTCATGGATTCTTGATAGACTTCAAGATGTAATCTTTAATCTATTTGTATGTGATTTAATATATCTATATATGTATGATCCTAGCTGGTATTAATAATTTTTTAAAAAGACTTATTCCGCTACGACTCCGATTTACACTTTTAATACCAACATAACACATTTTTTGAATCTCAACACATGAGAGAGTGTTCTTCTCATAATTCAGATAACAAAGTTCTCTATTTTTCTTTCTTGGCAAATAACGCTAAATGCATCTGTTGTCTCGTCCTTTTTTCTTGATGTTATATTCTATTAATATAACAATAGAAATAAGACTTAGCCCTAATCTCATTGGGCCTATGCGTGGGTCACAATCCATTTGGACTGCGGTTGGTGCCAACTACAGGGCTATGTGCCCTATGGTATTTTTCTCTATAAAATGTTATTTGTTGGACATTTATCATATTATTTTATGTAGTATATAATTATATCACAAAATTAAATATGATTAAATTAATTTTCAATAAAAATTAATTACACAAAATTATTTATAAAATTTTATTTGCCATTAAATATCATTTCACAAATAATATTTTAAATATTATTTCACAAATAATATTATTTTGTGAGATTAAAAATAATACTTTATTGTTTTTAATTATTTACTTTTAATACCAAAATCTTACATCTGTGTTATTGAGTTAGTATGGGGATAGTATGGACATGTACTTCTAAGCTCCAATAATTTAATTAATTTTACTAACTCTTAGTTTCATTAATTAATTTATTAACTATGAATTATTCCACTAGAAATTCATAGTTGAACTCTCAAAACTACAGTCTTATATTATTAGAAGCTATAAGTATAAAGTCGTCAATTGATTTAGTTATTTCATGAGTTATGACCTTCTACTAGTTGTTCATAATTAGAGTTAGGTCTTAATATCTGTTAACCTCTCTAATTATGTTTTTATCAATTAGTTTCATTAATCATCTAATGAACAATATTCTATAAATTTAATTATGGAATAAAATTTCTGTTCTCTAACAGAAATTGAGCACTCTATGTTCAAGCCTCGAATCAACACTAAAATGAACAAATAATCTGCTTTCATTTCAGTAAGGAGCAAATTCCATATATGTGAAGTATGTTCCCAGCCACTTGTAGTTCTATGACTCCAAGATATCAGGAATTCAGTCATAGGAATATTGAACCTTACCCGATAAGTCAAAAGTCATAAATGCGCAAATAGGAGTTCATTACTCACTTCAGGATTGAGGTCAAGTCTCAAACGACCATCGATTGATGAATGTTGAACTTCTATATTTTCATAGAGATTGTAAGAAGTTCTTTCTTTCATCGTGTCTCATTCCAATACAATCTATATTGTATATGGTACCTCTATCTTTTTGTGCCGCTACACTTAACAATTTGGATAAATTGCTCTGTCTTAAACAGAAGATAGACCGTACTCATAATTTTTATTAAATAAAACTCCCACTTTATTTAGCGATTATAGATAATTTTTATATTATTATCTTGAATTAAATCATCTTGTATATATATATATCATTATACATATACTTAATTCAAGACCACGTCAATAATATTGGATCTTCATGATAAATGACATGTATAATTAAACACAAATATAAGTGCAAAATATTAACTTTATTTAATTAACAGTAATAGTTCATACAAAAATACACTTTAAGGGCACAAATCCCAATAATCTCTCACTTGCCCTAAAGCAGATGAGACATGTCGCGTAATCCTAAATCTAAGAAATGAATATCAAAACTCGTAGCAGGCAGTGTCTTCGTAAAGGGATCATCGTGGTTATTTGCTGATTCAATCTTTTGAACGATTACATCCCATCTGTATACTATCTCTCTTATGAGGTGGTACTTATGCTCTATATGTATGGCTGTCTTATGGCTTCTCTGTTCTCTTGAGTTGGCAATCGCTCCACTATTGTCACGATAGAGTACAATTGGTTTATCCATGTCTGGAACAATTTTCAGATCGCCCAAAAAATTCCTATGCCATACAACCTCCTTTGCTGCTTCGCTTGCAACTACGTATTCTGCTTCCATGGTGGAGTCAGCAATGCAAGCTTGCTTTATACTCTTCCATATAATTGCTCCACCCCTAAGTGAAAATAGATCCAGACATAGATTTCTGAGAATCTTTGTCGGATTGGAGTTAGAGTCTGTATATCTGATTGGAATCATATTCTCTCTGGAATATACTAGCATATAGTCTATCGTTCTCCTAAGAAACTTGAGAATGTGTTTGACTGTTATCCAGTGATCGAATTTTGGATTTGATTGGTACCTACTGACTATACCCACAATATGGCAAATTTCAAGTCTTGTACATAACATTGCATACATTAAGCTTCCTCTTGCGGAGGCATATGGTATCTATCTCATTTCCTCTTCCTCTTGGGGGGTCTTAGGACATTGGTTCTTGGAGAGGTGAACACCATGACGAGTGGGAGGTTTCCCTACTTGGAGTTTTGCATTGCATACTTCACAAGTATTTTATCTATATAAGATGCTTAAGATAGTGCCAATAGCTTCTTCTTGCGGTCATGAATTAATCGTATCCCAAGAACATAGCTTGCCTCTCCCAAATCTTTCATTGGGAATGGGTTAGCTAGCTAGACTTTTACGTTAGATAATTTATTCACATCATTCTCAATGAGTAATATATCATCTACGTATAAAACTAGAAAGACCACTTTTCCCTTATCAATTTTCTTGTATGCATAAGGCTCATCGACATTTTGATCAAAATCATAAGATTTAACATCTTGGTCAAATCTTATGTTCCATGATCTGGACGCTTGCTTAAGTCCATGAATAGACCTTTGCAGTTTGCAAACCTTTTGCTATTTTCCTTGTTCTATGAAACCTTTTAATTGTACCATAAAGATACTTTCATCAAGGTAGCCATTTAGAAAAAGTCGTTTTGTCGTCCATTTGCCAAATCTCACAATCAAAAAGATTGGCAATGGATAAGAGGATTCTGATAGATTTTAGCATGGCCACAGGAGAAAATGTTTCTTCATAATCCACACCTACTTTCTATGTGTAGCTGTTAGCTACTAGCCTCGCTTTGAAAGTCTCTACTTTCCTATCAACTCCTCTCTTTCTCTTGTATACCCATTTGTACCCAATGAGTTTTACATCTTGAGGCGGGTCTACAAGTTCCCAGGCTGAGTTGGAGTACATCGACTCCATCTCGAGTTTCATAGCTTCAAGCCATTGTTCCTTATTAGGATCATTCATCGATTGACCAAAAGTCAACGGGTCATCAACGTTGTCATCGGATATTGCAACTTGTGCTTCTCCGAATCCAGTGTAACGAACGAGTTATCTTACAACCCTCCCACTACAACGGACTACTGTAGTATTCAAGTTTGGAACTGTGGTTTGTTTTGTTCCAACTTCTAAAGTTGGTTGTGGTGTGATCTTATCACCAAGTAACTCCTCAAGTACAACCTTACTTTAAGGTTTGAAGTCCCTTACATAGTATTCTTCCAAAAAAGTAGCATTTGTCGATACAAATATTTTCTTTTATGTCGGACTATAGAAGTAACCTTCTCTAGTGCCTCTAGGGTATCCAACAGATAAACATACTTCAGATCTAGGTTCCAACTTCCCAGTCTTAGCTTTTAGAACATGTGTTGAACATCCCCAAATACGCACATGCCTTCGACTAGGTTTGCGACCTATCCACAATTCTGAGGGTGTCTTAGTTACAAACTTAGATGGAACTAGTTTTAAGATGTATGCAGTTTTTTGTAAAGCATATCCCCAAAATGATAGGGGCAACGATGAGTAACTAAACATTGATCTCATCATGTCCAACAAAGTCCTATTCCTCATTTCTGCAAAACCCTTTTGTTGCAGAGTACCTGGTGCAGTGAGTTGTGAAACAATTCCATGTTGTATTAAGAAATCTTCGAATTCCTTATCAAGGTATTCTTCGCCTCGATCTAATCGTAGCATTTTAAGGGTTTTGCCTAATTGATTTTCAACTTTGGCTCAGAATTTTTTGAACTTTTCAAAGGTTTCTGATTTCCTTTGCATCAGGTATACATAATTGTATCTTGATTAGTCATCAATGAAGGTGACATAATACTCATAACCACCTCGAGCTTGTACATTCATTGGACTGCAAACGTCTGTGTGAATTAACTTGAGAGGTTCTTTGGCTCTAACACCTTTAGAGGAGAAATGTCTTTTGGTCATTTTTCCTTCTAAACAAGATTTGCAAACTGGTAGATTTCCGACCTTTAACTCACTTAGAGGCCCGTCCTTAACTAGTCTTTGAATCCTTTCTAAGTTAGTATGACCTAGTCTTAGGTGCCAAAGATACGTATCGTGTTGAGGTAGTCTTTGTCATTTTGGATTTGGTTGTTTAGATTTGAACATTTCAGTATTGAGTAGTGAAGACATTTAAGAACTTATCACATATAGACCTTCCTCTAGATTTTCGTTACAAACATGCGAACTGTTGACTCTCGATTTGGCCAACGACACAGAGTCAAATATACGACAGAAAATGAGATGACAATTAAGAGTTTAATCTAATGGTAAAGAAGAAAACACCAACGATTTATAGTGGTTCGACCCCAATGAATGGTAATAACCTATGTCCACTTAGTGCTATTATTAATATTGAATCCCAATGCCGTGATCAAAGAACTAGGGTTCTTGAGTTTCACAAACCTTGGGAGAATTACAATAAGACGATGGATAATCACACTATAGGCTCTCTCTCTCTCAATATTCAAGAAAAAGATTCAAAGATCAAAATTCCCCTCCTTGAGCTATTTCATGCATATTTATAGGCTAAAGGGGGGTTCCATGGGCCATTGGGCCTTAACTCTCCTTAATATTCGTGTATCAAGGTAATAAAGATGAAATAATCAATATAATTATTACAAGATCACAAACTTATAAGGGAATAAACCGAATCATACGACCAACCTGGTCGTACCTAATAGTCAGTCTTGATGAAGCAATGTGTAGCTGGTCGATAACCAAACATCACCGCCTTATTTCAATTCTGCCACGTGTCATCCACGTGTGAGAAATACCTGCCACATCATAAGCAGCCGTTTTTGGGTAAACATTTCCTCCCAAGTTTACTTTACTGCAACCAGCATAAAGTAAACTTAGGTGTCTGACCTTTCGTATGCCCCATAAAACCTGTCAGAGCTATCATGCCTCTTCGAAAAAAGTAACCAATCATGTCCAATCAGGTCTTTTCGGCTTTCCAAAAACTTGTCTGACGGCTATTACAGTTCCCCATATTTTGAAAAAAGGTAATCTCATGATTACTTCTTTTATGGTGTCTCCATCACTATAAATAATACAACAAATTCATATTTTCACTTTTTACTTTTCACTTGCCTTCTGTTTTTTCAAGAACTCTGAAGAACTTCGACCGTTTGAGCTAAGAAAATCCCAGAAGCTCCTGCTGCCAATCTAAGGAACTTCTATTCAGACGCTCAAAGTTTTCCGTGTTCATAATCCACCTTTCATCCAAGTAAGTTTGACGAACCTTTCAGTTGTTTGAGTTGCCATGCAAAGTCGCTTTTTATTCGTTTCGTATCTGAGTTCTTGACTGAAACTGTCTTGGGATAAATGGGTATGTTGATCGATGCTTGATAAGGTAGTGAAATAACACTTCATAGGAGTTAGGAGTCAGTTTGGTAGTCGAGATTGTAGATTTAGGGTGTAAAATCGAAGTAAAAATTCGATTTTTAAGCTAGTTGAAAACTGGGTTTTTCCTGCCCTCTCGGAGTCGAAAAAGTTTTCTTTGAAAAACTTTTTACTTCCGCTTTTTAATCTGTTTCTCAAACTACTCGCAAGAAACTTCGTGTTTTTGCTAGAATGTTGCTGGTCGTATAAAAGCCTAACTTTTATACGCGAGCAACGTTATTCTCACTTTCAACACAAGTCTTTAGACTCCAAGTTCTCATCTCCCCTTTTCTGTTCGCAGATTTTGATGCAAGATCCGTGGGGAGGTGAGAGACCAATTGATGATGACATGCTCGCTCAACTGCTCGTGGACATAGAACAGCCATCGTTACTTATTCCGGACATCCCTTTTTCTCGAACTCCACCTAACAGACCCCATCCAAACCTTTCAGCCATGGGTAGAGTAAAATCCACTGCCTAGAAAAAGAAAACATCAAAACCTTTTGGACACTAGCCCGCTCCTCACGCAGAAATTCCCTCGACCAGCGGTAGAGCTAAGAGTATTCCCGAGCCAGGAATCCAAGCTCAAGCCCAACTCTGAAGTGCCACTCGACCGGATGTTGAATGGTACGTCGCCCCTCCTAGTCGAGTAACGATTAGGATGATCACCAATTATATCAAGAAGTATGGGCTTCCTGGGGTGATGCTAGTCTGACCCACCAGAGACCAAAGGGCGAATTTGCCTGGAGGCGTGTATAGCGCCTGGTCGAGATATCACATCGAGGCAGGAGCGATCCTGCCTCTCCATCCTTTTTTCCAAGGAGTGGCCAATTATTTTGGGGTCGCTCCTTTTCAAATCACCCCAAATGGATATAGAATGCTCTCTGCACTCTATATCCTTTATAGTCATAAGAAGTTGCCGGTCCCCACGCCACACGAGGTCAACTACTTGTTCGACCTAAAATCCAACCCCAACTAAGAAACACACAGGGTTCTTCCATTTCTGCCACCAGGAAACGGCTCGCACCTTCTTGACTGACACCAATTTTATTTCGAACGTGGGGAAGTATCATCTGGAGTACTTTCTGACTGCTGATATGGTCGCGAACAACTTGGCCTTCACACAAGGAGGTAAAGTCTTTGCACCCCTGGTCGTATATATTATATATTTTTTTTCTTTAATTTTCCCTGCATTTCCCTTAGAAATTTAGTGCATTTCAGGCCCCTGGTTGTGACTAGCCCCCACTCCAGACATGGAGGTCCGATCAGCCCTCCTGGCCAGCATGACCGACATAGAGAAAAATGTCAAACATCTGGTCACAGAGGCCAATCTGAGACTGGTCGGCCTTCTGGCACTTCACCAGGATGTGAGGGAATCTACTACAGGGAGTGCCACCGGCACTGAAGTCCCCGAGAAACAACAAGATGTGTCACAACCTCCTCCGAGGAGGGCAACTGGGGTGACCATCAATGAACCAACTGGTGCCCCATGACCTGCTGCTGCACCGGCCCCTTCAGGGAAGGGAAAGAAGAAGGCCTCAGAGCCTATTCTTGAGTCGTTGGACGAGAACGGTATTGATTTTACGCTTTTAGATAGTCTGCTTATTCCCTGTCACCTCTTCGACGGGGATGGCAACTTTAAATACCCTCCTGCTTTAAATTCAGACTTCTCCAGGCCAGAGAGTGAGTGTAGCACTAGTAAAGTAAATAGTGTAGCGACCAGTAATTATAGCTCGGATATTATACTTTAAATTTCTATGCCTTTGTTTCCTAAATTTAGCAAGTTCCTTTTATTATATTGCCTGACTGTTCGCTCGTTTCTTTTTTCCAGACATGCCTGCTGAACGTGCCTTTGATTTGTACACCAAATCGGCGAGCAAGAAAAATTCCCATAGGCGCCAGTCTGGGGAGGGCTGCAACAATCCCCTCGCGAAGAAATCTCGAACAGACTACCCTCCTGCGCCTACTCAAGCAAAGGAAACAACTCCTCGACCAGCTTATGCTAGGGAGGCAACTCCTCCAACTCCAATAAACCCAGATCCTCCGTCCCCGGTCAGACAGACTCCCCCTCCAGCTCCAATCGACCCTATGCCTCCAACATCCACCGTCCAGCAGTCGGCTGGTCGTCGGGAAGAAGCCTCGGGAGACGACCTCATGGGTGTGGTGTTCAACTAAGCCAAAGATAGGCTATCGAGAATAACAAAACACCGACACAGCCGGGAGGCAATCCAGGAGACCAGCTCTATGGGGGTCGACCAAGTCCTCAACTGCGCACTGAACGAAGTGCTCGCTGTAAGTTGTTTTCTTTATTGTACTTTATGAATTTTCTTTTTAACTTGCTCCGATTTACAACCTTATCTTTTTCTGATCACAGGGGGTGCTTACCTTTACTTCTGGTTGGCGATTTTCGAGGACGCAGAATGTTCAATTCGAAAAGAGACTTAGTGATCAGCTTAGTGCTGTTGAGGCTCGATACACCGAGCAACTCAAGGCGACTAAAGCTACTCATGCTGAGCAGCTGAAGGTAGTCGAGGTGAAGCATTCTGATGCCCTTAAGGAGGCCGAGGCGAAGCATACCGAGGCCCTCAAGGAGGCTGAGGCAAAGCACCTCGAGGCGCTGCAGGTGACTGAGGCCAAAATCGCTTCTCTTGAAGAAGAGCTGAAGAGGAAGGAAGCGAGTATTGCCAAGATCACTGCATCCAAGGAGCAGTACAAGGAGGTCTCACTCAATAATTACTGGGAATTCCACAAGCTTCAAGATGAGTTGGAGATAAGTCGCAAGGAAGTTGCTGCACTGGAGGAACAGAATGCCCGCAACCTTGAAGACTATGAAGGGGTGTCGTTCGAGTGTTTCTACTTGTTCTAGAAAAACAACTCCAATGCTAACTTCTCCTATCTCCCAGACCATATCAGGGAGGCGGAGCTGGCTAGGTGCGTTGCTCGCCTGGAAGAAGAAACACTTCCACGGTCTCCAGAAATTTCTTTAGCGACCGACATCGAAGGCGCCCGAGAAGAGGCTGGGGATGCAGTCGAGCAGCAGTAGCAGAAATCATCACAAGACCCCTCAGCAACCTCATAATTTTATCTTTTTATTTTACTTTTGAATTACATGGCCTATGGGTCATGATGTAAAAACAATTTGATGTTTTAACTTTTATTGCTGCATGGGCAGCTTTTGTCTTTTGATCGAACAATTACATTCAAGCAGAACTGCTCGCGGTGTAAAATGTTTCCTTTTGATATTATAATATCTGCATTTTATTATAACATCTGTTCGCATGACTGAACTTAGCATAGTACTTTTGATTGATTTAACAAAATACAAAATTTTGAAAAATACTCTAAGTACCTTAGCATGCTTTCACTTATTTTGCTCATGTGTTTACATATCTTTCGATATGCTTTGCTTACTAGATGCCTTATATGCCCCCCAAGTGATTGAGGAGCTTAAGGTCCTTAGTCACTTGCCTTGACCAGAACCTGTTCGAACATTACTACTCGGAATAAAGGAATTAAAACGATAATACAACAAAACAACACACGTAATGAGCAAATACTTGTAATAAATACAATAATTGGCAAGAATGATTGGCTGCACACAATCCCTTATATTTCTCGTAATAAATGGACAAAACGTGTCTGTACGAGCGATCAATAAGATCTTACACTTATAAGCAATTAGTCATATAAAGTGACCAATCCTTTTTCATAACTTGTAAAAAGTAAAATTAATACAAGCCAATCCTTTAAGAAGAATTGTTTATTGATAGTACTTGCCCAGGTGTTCTCCATTCTAATAGCGAGAAATGAGATTGTTTAAGCGAGCAAGTTTATAGGTGCCTGGATGAAGGACTTCTTCAATCTGGTAAGGCCCTTCCTGGTACGCAGCTACTCGGAGTTGGGCTTGCTCACACTTTTCATCGATCAAGTCCAGAGATTCCATCAATAGTTGGCTGTTAGAGCCTTGATCGTACGTTATTCTGCGATGCAAGGGTGGATCTAACTCAACATGCAACATAGCCTCATACCCATAAGCCAAAGAAAATGGAGTATGGCCTGTTGCTGTTTGGTGGGAAGTTCTGTACGACCAAAGGACTTCAGGCAATTGTTCTGGCCATGCCCCCTTAGCTTCTTCTAGTCTTTTCTTCAGAGTATCCTTTAGCGTTTTATTGACTGCTTCGACTTGTCCATTTGCTTGGGGATGAGTGACTGAAGAAAAGCTCTTGATAATCCCATGCTGTTTACAAAAGTCCGTGAATAGATCACTATCAAACTGCGTGCCATTATCTGAGACGATTTTCCTTGGCAATCCATAGTGACAAACCATGTTTTTGACCACAAAATCCAACACCTTCTTGGTCGTTATGGTTGCGAGTGGCTCGGCTTCGGTCCATTTAGTGAAATAATTGACGTCAACCACAACATACTTGACGTCTCCCTTTCCTGTGGGTAAAGATTCGATTAAATCTATACATCACACTGCAAATGGCCACTGACTTTGCATCTGTTTCAGTTCATTAGGGGCTGCTCGCGGGATTTTGGAGAACCTTTGGCATTTGTTGCACCTCCGTGCAAATTCCATTGAGTCTTCATTCATTGTTGGCCAGAAATACCCTTGCCTCAGGATCTTTTTTGACAAGCTTTGCCCCCTGGCGTGGTCCCTGCAAAAGCCTTCGTGTACTTCTTTCATCAATTCCTTGGCCTTCTCTTTTGAAATACACCCGAGGAGTGGCATTGAGTATCCCCTTCGGTACAAGATTCCATCGACCAGGATATACCTAGCAGCCTGTCGTTGAAGGGTCCTAGCTTTGTTTCTGTCCGTTGGTAACACGTCTTGCGTCAGATACTCTATGTATGGTGCCATCCATGTATCCGCCACCTGGATCACCAGAATGGTCTCCTCTGCTTGGATGCTTGGCACAGATAACCGTTCAATTGGCACTATGTTCAGAGTATCAGCATCCTTCACACTTGCTAACTTGGCCAAAACATCAACGTTTGAATTCTGGTCACGAGGTACTTGCTGAAGGGTGTACTTGTCAAACTGCGCTAATAGATCCTTTGTTTTGTTTAAATAGGCAACCATCTTTAAACCTCGGGCCTGGTACTCTCCAATGACTTGATTTACCACCAGCTGAGAGTCACTGTAGATGTTAAGTACCTTTATATTCATGTCCCTGGCTAATCATAACCCAGCGAGCAACGCTTCATACTCAGCCTCGTTGTTGGAAGCAGTGAAGTCAAACCTGATTGCACAGTGAAATCGATGCCCTTTAGGCATAATCAGGATCACCCCCGCCCCTGCGTGATGCTCATTAGAGGAGCCATCTGTAAATAACTTCCATGAGGGAGGTTGGTTTTGAGACTCAGGCTCTTCAAGCTCTTCAGTCTACTCACTATCTGTAAGTTCAGTGAACTCTACAATGAAGTCAGCTAGAGCTTGCCCTTTTATTGCTACTCGTGGCAAGTAAGAGATATCGAACTGCCCAAGTTTGACTGCCCATTTCAACAATCTACCCGTGACTTCTGGCTTTTGTAGAACTTGTCGTAGAGGCTGGTCGGTCAAAACCATGATTGGGTGAGCTTGAAAGTAAGGACATAGCTTCCTAGAGGCCAAAATTAAGCAATAGGCTAACTTTTCAATTGGTGGATATCGCAGCTCCGCTCCAATTAGCCTATTTCTTACATAATAAACAGCCTTCTGCATGCCTTCTTCTTCTTCCCTTACTAAGACAGCACTGGCAACATATTCTGTGATCGCCAGGTAGATGAACAAAGTTTCTTTATCAACCGATTTTGATAGGAACGGTGGTTGTGACATATGAGTTTTCAATGCTTGAAAATCCTGCTCGCACTCCTCTATCCATTCAAATTTCTTATTGCCTCTGAGTAGATTAAAAAATGGAACACACTTGTCCGTTGATTTTGAAATAAATCTACTGAGAGCGACAACTCTTCCGGTCAAACTTTGAACATCCTTAATCTTTGCTGGCGATTTCATATCGAGCAGGGCTTTGATCTTTTTGGGATTGGCTTCAATTCCTCTCAAGTTAACTATAAATCCCAAGAACTTCCCTGATCCTACCCCAAAGGAGCATTTGAGGGGATTCACCTTCATCTGATATTTTTTCAAGACGCTGAAGCATTCTTGCAAATCCTCTATATGCCTTTCTGCCTTCTTTGACTTAACCAGCATGTCGTCGACATAAACCTCCATGTTTGTCCCGATCAGCTCCTTAAACATGTGGTTGACTAGTCGCACCAGCATTTTTCAAACCGAAGGGCATTACTTTGTAACAGTAAAGCCTAGTGTCAGTCCGAAAGCTAGTGCGACCCTCATCAGGTGGGTGCATAATAATCTGATTATACCCAGAGTATGCATCCATGAATGAGAGAATCTCATCCCCTGTAGTGGCATCGACCAGTTGGTCGATCCTAGGGAGTGAAAAATAATCCTTGGGGCAGGCCTTATTGAGGTCTGTGAAATCCACACATGTTCACCATTTGCCATTCGGCTTGGGAACTAACACGGGATTAGAGACCCACGATGGATAAAACGCTACCCTGATGAACCCATTCTCCTTTAGCTTCTCGACTTCTTCTTTTAGGGCTTTTGATCTATCTTTGTCGAGCTGCCTTATTTTCTGTTGCACTGGTGGAAAACTCTTGTCGATGTTCAGGACATGGCTGATGACTGTAGGGTCTATTCCAACCATGTCGTTGTGCGACCAGGCAAAGACTTCCTGGTTCTTCCTTAAAAACTCCACCAGTGCTTGTTTTGTTGTTGTCTCTAAGTTTTTACCGACTTTCACAACCCTGGTCGGATTTTATTCATCGAGTTGGACCTCTTCAAGGTCCTCGATGGGTCCTATTTCTTCCTCAAAATCCCTAAAGCGAGGATCCAAGTCTCTATCCTCACTTTGGGCAACGCCTTATTTGGTGACATTATCACCTGACTGGGCCTGAGCATCAACTGCCATTTGCAACTCCTTTCTAGGAACATCTCTCGACACACCTTTCTTTGCTTTGGTTATCGAGGCGTTGTAGCATTCCCTTGCTTCCCGTTGATTTCCCAATACACATCCTACCCCTGCATCTGTTGGGAATTTCATGGTAAGGTGCCATATTGAAGGGACGGCTCATAGGTCGACCAAAATTGGCCTCCCAATTACAACATTGTATGCCGAAGGACAATCAACTACTATGAAAGTAGTGAGTAATGTCCTGTTAGCAGGTGCAGTACCTGCTGTAACTGGAAGCCTAATCGACCCAGTTGGGGCGAGCCCTTCACCGAAAAAACCATAGATGGTTTGGTTGCATGGCTCCAGGTCCTTGACAGACAACTTCATTCTCTCCAGTGAAGACTTGTATAGGATGTTGACCAAACTCCCTGTGTCAACCAACACCCTCTTCACCATCATGTTGGTGATTTACACGTCCATGACCAGCGGATCAGAGTGTGGGAATCGTACGTGCTGGGCATCGTCTTCAGAGAAGGTTATCAACTCCTTCGCTGTTCGAGCCTTCTTTGGTGCTCGATCCTCCACACTCATCATCTCGATGTCCTAGTCGTGGCATAAGGTTCAAGTGTATCGTTCCCTTGCCTTCCCACTGTCCCCTGCAAGGTGTGGGTCGCCGCAGATGGTGAGTAGAGTGCCTGCCACAGGAGTTGGCTGTAAAGGTGGCGAGCGATGGCGTGTAGGCGCCTGCTCGTTGCCACCTTGAGCCTCTCGCTGAGACCCTCCTACGGCTCACACATATCTCCTTAGATGTCTTTGCCTAATCAGGAACTCAATCTCGTCTTTCAACTGGTTGTATTCATTAGTGTCGTGCCCATAGTCGTTGTGAAAATGACAAAACTTCATCGTATCTCTCTTGGAGATATCTTTCCTTATAGGTGCGGGTCGTTTATAAGGCACATTGGAGCTGGTCGCCTGGTAGACTTCCGCTCGACTTTCGACAATTGTCGTGTAGTTGGTGAATCTCGGCTCGTATCGACTGCCTTTGGGGTGTTTATTCTCAGAAGCTGAGGGTTCATTGTTCGCCCGTTTTCCACCATTCCTACCATTGCCATTCCCGTTGCCCTTGCCGTTGCCATTGGGTTTCTCCGACCCGTTGGCGGCCTTGGTGGGTTCCTCCTTTGGCCCCTTGTCTTTTGTTGGCAATTTCCCCTCATTGGCAATCGTGTCCTCGAGCTTGATATATCGATCAGCCCCATCCAAAAACTCTTGGGTACTCCTTACCCCATTCTTTCTTAGGCTACTCCAAAGGGGTGAATGGCGCCTAACCCCAGCAGTTAGGGCCATCATCTTGCCTTCATCACCCACTATCTTGGCTCCAGCTGCTGCTCGCATGAAGCATTGGACATATTCTTTTAAGGGCTCTCCCTCCTTCTGGCGTATCTCGACCAGCTGGTTGGCCTCAGTGGGGTGTATGCGACCCGCATGGAATTTTCTGTAAAATTCCTTTACGAACATCTCCCAGGATACTATACTAGCTGGAGGGAACTTAAAGAACCACTCCTGGGTGGTGTCAGACAGTGTCGCGAGGAAGATCCGACAATGGGCATCTTCCGACACTTTCTATATATCCATTTGTATCTCAAACTTGTTAACGTGAGATACTGGGTCTCCGTACCCATCAAAGTTTGACAGTGTTGGCATCTTGAATTTACTAGGGGTTTCAGCCGTAGCAATCCTCTGTACAAATGGAGTGCCCCTTCTCCTATCGTACTCTATGTGGGATGTTCGTCCCCTGACCAGTTGTTGACTGCCTGGTTCAGAGCATCAATCTGAACCTGAACCACTTTTGGGACTGTAGGGGCGACCTGTTCCGGGGGAGCGTACTCATCATGTCTTTCACGTCAGTCGTTGAGTACATCCCTTAAATCATCATCCCTACGTCTCTTCTCGCTAACTCCTAGCTGATCAAAGACGTTCTACTGCTTGGGTTGCCCCCCCAGCGTTATGGCTAGCTGGCCTGTTTTCTCTAGGTGGGGGGCTTCTGCCTCCACCTCTTTCCTCATTCCTTCGACTAGAATTTCCTCTACCAGAATCGGCTTCGTTATAGTCATGGCCATCTCTAAACTGTGGCTGACTACGACGTGACCGGCTGTTCATACTATTTCCTCCTTGGGCTGGCATTTCCTGAGCATCAGGGGGAGGCCTGCGCTGGTCATTGGGTCCTCGTGCATTGTTATGCCGTGGGGGGCCCCTGACCGCAGAGCCTGACTCGATGTTCCTTCTATTGGCAGAAGGACACTGTCCCCTGCTCGGTGGATTTGGCTCTTCGTCCCCTGGGCGTCTAGGGCTGCGGGGCGACTGCTCGACCCTATTCTGCCTCGGGCGCTGGGGATTGCCTCGACCAGCCTGAGATGGAGGCTGCTGCTCAGGATCCCTAGCCGAGACATCATCCTGAGCCACAGGTGGTTGCTCCGGCCTTTCAAGGCTTGCTGGCTGGAGTGGAGGACTAGGATTGGGAGCCCTCTGAGGCGGCGCCCTCGGCAGCTGATCTGGCTGAGAGGTTGGCACAGCCTGACTCCGAGCCAATTAGATGGCTGCTTCAAGAGCAGCCATGGCATCCCTCTATTGACGATCCATGTCCGCTTGCCGCTTACTCAGCTCTTGACGCTAGCGTTCTATTTCTCTCTGCTGCAGCGCCATTGTCTCCGCAACATTCTCCTGATTGGCCCTTAGATTAGCTAACTCATCCTGCAACACCCCCAGTGTTGCCCTCAGTGTTTCCGAATCTAACTCCTCCTCTTCAAACTCCAGATGTGGTTCATTCTCAGCCACATTTGGGGGAGGAGGTTGGGATGATGCAGCGCCAGCGGTCTGTACAGCCCTCTTGGATGTCTTTGCCATTAGATTTTCTTACAGTTTTTTTATCAATCTCTCAATGAAAGCACCAGAATGTTGACCCTCGATTTGGCAAACGACACAGAGTCAAATATACGACAGGAAATGAGATGACAATTAAGAGTTTAATCTAATGGTAAAGAAGAAAACACCAACAATTTGTAGTGGTTCGGCCCCAATGAATGGTAATGACCTACGTCCACTTAGTGCTATTATTAATATTGAATCCCAATGCCGTGATCAAAGAACTAGGGTTCTTGAGTCTCACAAACCTTGGGAGAATTACAATAAGATGATGGATAATCACACTATAGGCTCTCTCTCTCTCAATATTCAAGAAAAAGATTCAAAGATCAAAAGTCCCATCCTTGAGCTATTTCATGCATATTTATAGGCTAAAGGGGGGTTACATGGGCCATTGGGCCTTAACTCTCCTTAATATCTGTGTATCAAGGTAATAAAGATGAAATGATCAATTTAATTATTACAAGATCACAATCTTATAAGGGAATAAACCAAATCATATGACCAGCCTGGTCGTACCTAATAGTCAGTCTTGATTAAACAATGTGTAGCTGGTTGATAACCGAACATCACCGCCTTATTTCAATTCTGCCACGTGTCATCCGCGTGTGAGAAATACCTGCCATGTCATAAGCATCCATTTTTGGGTAAACACGAACCATTTCTTGAAATAATAATAGAATTATTATTAAAAGAAATAAAATAGCATTGTTCTAAATATTTTGAAACTTATATTAAATTCCTTTTGAAATCAGGAATAAAATAGATGTCTGCCAGAGATAAAATTTTATTTTCAATATAATAAATTGTCTCTTCTCCCACTGCTCTGGCTGAAACCAACTTATCCCCACTCTTAGTGTGAACTCCCCTTCTTAGAGATCTCTCCAAGAGCTAAGCATTTTCAAATCAGAACAAACATGATTAGTGGCTCATGAATCAACTATCCAGGTATAATAATTATTTTCCACTAAACAAGCCTCAGTGTCCAGCAAATCAGATTTACTTTCTTTTTTGTTCTTTAACTCCTCAAGGTTCCTTTTACAGTTCCTCTTATAATACACATCTGTATGGTAATGGGAACAATTCTCATTGAAGTTGGAGTAGACAACTTCTTTGCCCTTGCCTTTGTTAATGATAGGCTTCCGAGTTGTGTGCTCAGTCATTGGCAATAGATTCTTGTTACTTTTCCACGTTTTAATATTACAAATTAATTTGTTATTAGCAAGAATGGACATATGATAGTTTCCTCCAGTAATTGTATTACTGTAATTAAACAAAAGAAAAATAATAATAAATACAATCCATACACTCATACACCATAAATCATAGTATTAGTACAATGAAATAAAAAATAAACATGATGCATGCTTACAAAAACTTATTCATATAAGTACAATGATGAGATAACCATCACAAGTAAGTGTTGTTGATAGGATAGGTCAAATACTTGCTAGTTAAAATGAGACACTCTCAATTGTTATCATATAAAAATATATGATATCTTTATAATAAACAATTACGATTATTTTGGTAACAAAATATATCCAGCTAGGGTAGATATATTTTTCGTGAGTGTAACCTACTATTTTAGGTTTCTTGACTTAACTCATGAGTGTCGTCGATAAGATATGTCAACTATGGAATACATCTCAAAACTCTATCGCAAAGAGGTCTACCCATTAAAATCCTAGCCAAAACACCTTCTGATAGGGAGGACGAAAGCAAATCCGTCTCGAGGTCCTGACTAGAACCAATATTTTTCAACAAATAGTAGAGACTGTAGGTTATAATGCCTTAAACATTCTCCCACCCATTATTTTAGAAATTAAAGGTTTTCTATTAAATATCTCATAATTTAATTACTAAGTGATTATTACCAAAATTTAAATACTAAATCTAAATCACTTATGCAATCCAAATTTTAACTCTTAAAATTCTAAGATTACCAAATTCAGAATAATTACGAACAATTACTAATTAATTCTAAACTATATTTTTCTTAGGTTTTAAACTCATTAATAACCCTAAAACATATTAAGATAATCTAGAAATGCTATTAATGTGATATTACATAATTTAACTACTTAAATTTAATTCACATTATTTGTGTTCATTTATGGTACAAAAATAACTATACTACTTTTCTATCATATGTTATTCTTAGGTTTTAAACTCATTAATAACCCTAAAACATATTAAGGTAATCTAGAAATGCTATTAATGTGATATTACCTAATTTAACTACTTAAATTTAATTCACATTATTTGTGTTCATTTATGGTAGAAAAATAACTATACTAGTTTTCTATCCTAGGAGACATGTTAATAAAAAATAACACTCATACATAGCATGCCATTGAAATGATGCAATTAATGGGCGATTCCTATTCTATATGGCATGTGAAGTAATCATATCAACACGTTACTAATCATATAATATAATTAACCATTAGGGTATTGACCGGGTTATTTTTGTTAAACGAAATTGCAAAAAATACATCGAGGCATTCCTTGGGCTTCAAAGCTTCTTGTAATCTTCATGGACTTCTTCCTTTGTTGTGGGCCTTGAGAATTGTATACTCAAACCATAATCATAGGTTCTAAATGAGATGACCTAATTTCAAAAATTAGAATTTTATCAAAAGTTTGTAAACCTTTGTTATTAAAATAATAATTTCATAAATTATTAATTAATAACTAATGGAAAGTGGTTACCTTTTATTAAATAATAATTTTATAAATTATTAATTAATAAATAATAGTTTTCAAAACTATTATCAATTTTTTGGGAAAAATAATTCATAATTATTTTTATTTATAATAAATAGTTTCTTAAACTATTATTATAATTACAATTATTGGGATTATAATTATTCAAATTATATTTAATTAATAATTAATTAGTTTCTATAAACTAAAATTTGACTCAAATTAAGGTGTTAAAAAATTTCTATTTCTCTAAATGAAAATAAATTATTAATCTTATTAGTGATTTCTTAAGCTAATATTTGATTTCAATAAATCAAATATTTTTCATTTAGAAATGAAAACTAATAATCTTGTTTCATAAACAATGTATTTGACTAATTTAATAGTCAAATGTTCCCAATAATAAAATTAAGAAAAGTGAACAATTAACTTTCTTAAATTTGAATTAAGACATAAATGTCTTGTTTCCCAAAATAAATAATTAACAATTTATTTGTTAATAAACTAATTAATTAAACAATTTAATTAATATAGTTAATTTTCAAAATTTTGAAATTAATTAATAATAAGATAATTAATTAATTCAAATTTGAATTTGATAAACATTACAACTTCCCTATTTTTAAGGAGGAGAATATTCTCTTTTTGTTTCTTAAACAAAAAGATTGAGTCATTCAACTAACAACCCAAATATTTCTCATTAATATTATAATATCAAATATTATAATATAAATTTATTTAAATTAAATAACTAATCTTATTAATTAAATAATATAAATAAAATTCCTTATTGTTGCACAAAAAAAAAAAAAAAACTCACGGCAACAACTCAAAAAACTCACAGCTGGGATGGGGTGTGTGGCGCTGTGCAAGTAGCTTCGTGGCGCTCAGTGCCACGACTGAACTTGTAATTGCATAGTGTTGTAGCGCTTAAAGTCGCAGATGCCCTTTTCACAAAAAAAAAAAAAAATTTGGTGCTATTCAATCTGATGGAACAACATCTCATTAAAAAACATAACTCAAATTATAAAACAATAAATTTAAAGAATTACATAGATCCTATACCCAACAAAGCAATATGAGTGTAAATTGATTCTAATTCAAAAAATTAAGAACAAAACACAAAGAGAATCATATAGTTAACGATCAATCTCATTCAACACGTCCATTCAACATATTCAAAATATAATAGAAATAAGAACAACCTTTAAGCCTACTCATAAAACGTGTGCTCTACGTGTTTATATATTCTAAATAAACATAGATCATATTCATGACACATGATCTAAACCATGGATCTGGTACCAATTGTTGGTTTTTGATCATGTGATTGACAGTCCAGCGGAAGCATAAGATAACATTTAAATGCAATAATAACAATTATTAAAGCACGAGATCAAATCACTCTACGAGCCATAACTAGAATGAGATATTTCTCATGCGACATGAATCTGAACAAAATAGTTACTTACAAATACCTTCTAGATGTAGAACATGTGTAGATCAAATAGCATTTTAGCCTCCTAACCCACCATCCTCCATACTATGACTCACACAAAGAGAAGGAGACAAGTGGATGTCTATGCTATTTGGTAGGATACACAAGAACACACTTTTGAATCTCAACACATGAGAGAGTGTCCTTCTCACACTTCAGAGAGAACAAAATTCTCTATTTTTCTCTCTTGGCAAATAACGTTAAATGCATTTGTTGCCTCGTCCTTTTTTCTGGATGTAATATTCTATTATTATAACAATAGAAATAAGACCTAACCCTAATCTCATTGGGCCTATGTGTGGGTTAGAGTCCATTTGGATTGTGGTTGGCGCCAACTACAGGACTATGGGCCCTGTGGTATTTTATCTCTATAAAATGCTATTTGTTGGGCCTTTATCATATTATTTTATGTAGTATACTGTTGTACCTTAAAATTAGCACGAGTTTAATTACTCAGCTCGAGTACAGCTGACAGATGAATATGTGGAAAAATAGCCAAGTAGGATAATTGATTAACAATGATGTGAGCAGCTCGAGACTCAATCCAGTTTGTACACGATATACAGGTTATTATCAGACGGCCTCTCAAGATAGCAATCGAGTTTGATACCTATAATGGCCAGATCCAACTTTGGGCGCTCTGAGCTTAAAATGAGCTAGGATTCATAGTCTTTGAACATGAGCTCAGGTGAGATATTTAGCTCGTGAAAACCTGGACATAATGCATACTGAAGGATCCCAAAAGATTTGGAGGCTCCTAATACACTCATTAATGCCCAGACTGTATTACATATCTATCATTTATTATATGAGATATAAGGAGTATATTCTATTCCGTTATCAAATCATATCCCATGTAAATGGGAATAATCTGTATTAAATTTATACCTTATTTATTCATGTGGTGACCCAAACCTGTCCAGGAAATTCCCCTATAAATATCAGGAATAATGGACAGGGAAAAAAGAGACATTTTTGTATTACTAAAACTCTGCAGAAATTGTGAGAGAAAAGTAATAATACTGTCTCGTGGACTAGGTGGATTTTAACTACTGAACCACGTAAAAGTTATGTGTGTAAGAGAGGGTTCTTATTTTTTCGTTACGGTTTATAATTTAGCACTAATATCCCTATTAGATTTCTTAATCTACTATTGGCAAAAAACCACGTCAACGTTTGGTGCTTTCATTAAGAGGAAATTAGTGCTTAACAAGTTTCAGTCAACATTCATCATGGTGCTCACTCGATCGATGCATGACAATGACATGGAGAAGCCTGGTGGGCAAGAGGCCCATCATATTGTTGTTCCCGCTGAAAGGGGCCCAGATGTTCAACAGTGTCCTGGAAAGCAATCGGTGGGTCAAGACGACGCTGGGAGTTCAACATCACTCCCTCCAAATCCTAATCCAGGATATTTGACTACTATTGAGATGGAAAATGCCCAATTAAGGAACCACCTCGCTAGGGAAAACAGACAGATCGAGGAGGTCTTGGTCCAGTTACCCCCTCTTGCAACCGACGTTAGTGTCGGAAAGAGGCAAAGTGGGTCTCATAAGTCCCACAGGAATAACCAGTCTAAATCACGTCATTCTGTTAGGACCGCCACTCCGAGCTCTGTGCCTTTAGAGCGAAACCACCGGAGTGCTCAGCCCACTGGTCATCATCAACATGTTAGTCGGTAGGTCAGAACTGCGACCCCTAGTTCCGTGCCATCTTCACAGATTCCCAGGAGTGCCCACTTCAACCCACCAGGGCGGGCTGGGATAAGTTAACAAAGGCAAAATGCTCCAGTGAATCCTCTTGTGCCACGATCAGAACCCCAGGCAAAGAGAACTCGGGACATTGGGGTAGAGCCAAGGCAGACTAATTTAATTTGTCCTGATGGAACGAGGATAGCCTCACCAATAAGGCATCTGCCATCATCGGTTAGACATCCTATACCACCTTGCCCACAACGAGATGTTCCAGCTCATGGGAATAGTAGGAGAAATCTTCTCCCGTCAGTAGATACTTATGCTCCACGGGCATGTGCTAAGAATCCAGGTCCTCAATCTCAGTCGCGGATCGTAAGTTTTGCAAATGGAAGTTATTAGACGGGGAGCCAGCATGGAGGCAGGTCTGAAAGCGACTTGAGGAGTCATTTGAGCTCAGCACAAAGTCCGCGGTACGATCCACATCTCGACCTGTGCGATCATTTGAACTCATAAAGAATGTATCCAACTCGGAATGAGTATGTTAGTTATATTCGACATGAGGGAGGTCCGTCTATAGTACACGAAAATGGGAATGTCCCATCTAACCAAGCTTGGACTTGGAGGGACAACAACCCATCAAACACATACAATAGGATGGGAGCTACTGAACAACCCCCAGCTAACCTAGAGAACAAAGACCTAACCCTTGAGCGACTGGCCTTGATGGAGGAACAGATGAAGAGGCTCTTATCTGGAAAGGGGGCGGATGATTGCAACTCAGATGAAGAGCTCGAACCTTTCGCTCCAAACATTGTGAAAGTTACGTATCCTATTGGCTTTAGGATGCCAAATATGTTGACATTTGATGGAAACACAGATCCATCTGATCACCTCAGGATGTTCAACACAATGATGGTGGTCCACAATGTCGGGCTCGATCTAAGGTGTATCCTGTTCCCCGCGACTCTGGTCGGACTTGCCAGACAGTGGTTTAAACAATACAAGAAGCATTTGATAAGCTCGTGGAAGAAGTTGTCTTTCGAGTTTAAGAGAGCAGTCCGAGCTTCACGGGCAGCTCGTGTAGAGGTTGATTCATTGGCCAATGTAAAATAGCGACCTAGTGAATCACTGAAAGCATATCTGAGAAGATTCTCCAATGTTGCAGCACGAGCTAGCGACACAGATGATAGCTCCAAGCTCATGGTGATGAGGATAGGAATCATGGTGGGAGGCAACCTATGGCAAGAACTCCAATGAGAAGGAGTTAAAAGTGTAGATGAATTCTTGGCCTGAGCTCAGGAATGGATAAACCTGGAAGAGACGCGATTTACAGTTGTAGAAACCAACCAGGCCCTTATCCAACCTACTGGAATTGTAACTTGTTACCCAAAATAACCAAGCAGGAAACAACAAGAGGAAGGGGAATGGTGAGGGCGACCAGAACGACACAAAGAAGAACAAGTCTGTGGAGAAATTCAATCCCGTTAATGCCACCTACACCGACCTAACGGACACCTAGGAGCATATCTTCCTGGAAAATTCTAATCGCCTCCCATGGAAGAAGCCAGAAGCTTTAAGGCATCAGAGGGCGAAGGAAGACCCCTCAAAGTTTTGCCGATTCCACAATGACATCAGTCATAACATCGATGATTGCCGACAACTGAAGGATGAGATTGAGACTCTCATTCGGGCTGGACCATTTGCCCAGTATGCCCGAAATCGGGTATTTCCCAATCAACCTGCTGGGTAGAATCTTCATCTAGCTCTGGAAGCCCCAACAGGTCAGCCTGAAGCTCAGATGAATCAGGTCGACCCTCCCTCGATAGTAGGAGGCGATATAACTACTATTGCCGGAGGACCTCATTTGGCGGGCATGAGCACCAGGGCCCAAAAGAGGTATATTAATGAGTTGAAAACTCATAATGGTGTGGAGTTTGTCCCAGAGCAGCGGTTATCGAAACAAAAACAGTTGGAAAAACAACCAATCATATTCACGGAAGAGGATGCTAGCCATGTTCAATTTGGTGGTAACCGTGCAGCTCGCTAACCGAAGGGTACAGAGGATACTGGTGGATAACGAAAGTTCCATAAATGTGCTTTTTAGGTCTACCCTAGAAAAGATGGGATTGTCCGTAACCAATTTGAAGGTGACCTCAATGACTCTGTATGGATTTTTAGGTGAAGGAACAACGACCATAGGGATGATCGAACTGGTGGTTACATTGGGAGAAGAGTCACGAACTTTCTCTAAAATACTTGAGTTCGTGGTAATCGATTGTTCGGCCACATATAATGCGATTTTGGGATGACCCGCGCTGATGGCTTTTGAAGCCATCACCTCGATCCGACACCTGGCAATGAAACTCCTCGGGAATATGCACAGAATGAGGAGACCAGCTCGCTGCTAAAGAATGCTACTACATTGGTATGAAGCTGAATCCCTAGAAGTGCACTTTCAGAGTTGCGTTGGGAAAGTTTATGGGGTTTATAGTCAACACAAGGGGGATAGAGGCAAATCCGGAAAAAATCAGGTCATTGTTAGAAATGCCTTCACCCAGGTCGCGTAAGGAAGTACAAAGCCTAACTGGAAAGGTGGCGGCTTTAAACCGCTTTGTTTCAAAATCCACTGACAAGTGTCTACCATTCTATAACTTGCTCAGGGGAAACAAGAAATTTAAATGGACCGAAGAATGCGAAAAGGCATTCCACGACCTGAAAATGCACCTAACTGAACCCCCCGTACTATCAAAACTGACTTTGGAGAATGTCTGTTTCTTTACTTGACCGTGACAGAAAACGCAGTCAGTGCTGTGTTAGTTCAAGAGGAAAATTGGGAGCAGAAACCTGTATATTATGTAAGTAGGAGGCTTCTCGGAGCTGAATCATGATACCCATTGATAGAAAATCTCGCATTTTGTCTCATTTTGGCTTCAAGGAAGCTCAGGCCATACTTCCAGTCCCATTCTATTCACGTCTTAACCGACCAACCTTTAAGGCAGGTTTTACAAAAAGCCTAAAATGTTGGGATGCCTATTAAAATGGCCCATCAAACTTAACTACTTCGAGATATTATATATGCCACAAACGTCAATCAAGAGCCAAGCCCTTGCTGATTTTGTGGCTGACTGCACATGTTTTCAAGGCGAGCTGATAAGGGAGACGATGCTAGAATTATGGAAAATTTTCATTGATGGATCGTCTAACAAAAATGGATCGGTAGCTGGGATAATCTTAATCTCACTTGAAGGACATCAGTTCCATACAACCCTCAGGTTCGGGTTTGCAGCATCCAACAACAAAGCAGAATATGAGGCCTTACTGGCAGGGCTAAGGGTGGAAAAAGAGCTCAAGGAAAAAGACATCCAATGTTATAGTGATTCTCAGCTCGTGGTCAATCAGATATTGGGGGAAAACCAAGCTCGAGGCATCAAGATGGCAGCCTATTTGGCTAAGGTAAAGGGCAAGTTGTCTGAGTTCGAGTTTAGCTCCGTTGAGCAAGTACCCCGCGAACAGAATTCCAACGTTGACGCTCTGGCTCAACTCGCTACCACCAAAGAGGCAGATACAATAAATGTAGTTTTGGTGGAGTTCTTAGAAAGCCCAAGTATAGCAGCAGGAACGGTTGAGGTCGGAATGATTGACATAAAACCGACCTGGATGATTCCCATAGTGGAGTACCTCACAACTGGAAGGTTACCTGATGATAGGAAGGATGCGAGAAAGCTGGTGTATCAAGATCCACAGTATGTTATGATTGAGGGGATCCTATATCAACGAGGGCATTCGTTGCCCCTCCTGTGTTGTGTTCTGCCCGAGGAAGAACAAACTATTTTGCAAGAAATACACGAAGGCTTCTGTGGAGACCATGCTGGGGGCAAAACCTAGCTCTAAAAGTATTGAGACATGGCTATTTTTGGCCCAGTTTGACAAAGGACTCGATCTTATATGTGCAAAAGTGTGACAAATGCCAACACTTCACCATAGTTGCCCGAGCTACTCCAGTCGAGCTAACCATGATCTTATCCCCTTGGCCATTTGCAGCATGGGGAATTGACTTAATTGGTTCTCTGCCAACAAGAAAATGAGGAGTTCATTTTGCAGTAGTCGTAGTTGATTATTTAACGAAGTGGGTAGAGGCTAAACCTTTAGCAACTATCACCTCGAAGAGAGTCCTGGATTTTGTTGTGAAGAATATCATATGTCGATTTGGACTCCCTAAAAAGATCGTATAAGATAACGGAACTCAGTTCGATAGTGATCTCTTCACAGAATTTTGTGAAAAATATGGCATAACTAAGATTTTCTCGTCGGTAGCGTACCCACAAGCCAATGGGCAGGTTGAGGCCGTAAACAAAACCCTGAAGGCAAGCTTGAAGAAAATACTAGATGAGGCCAAGGAATTATGGCCCGAACATCTCCCACAAGTACTCTGGGCCTACCAGACCTCACATAGAACCTCCACGGGACATACCCTTTTTTCCCTAACCTTTGGAAGCGAGGCTATGCTCTCAATTGAGGCGATGGTAATGACTCACAGACAAAAGGCCTTTGATCAAGATCATAATCACGAGCTACTTAGTGCATCCCTCAATCTAATTGAAGAAAAACGAGAGGCGTCACAATTACAACTCATCCATTATCAACAGAAGGTCACTCGTATTTCAGTTCGAAGGTTAAGGGACGTAGACTCGAATTAGGCAATCTGGTTCTCCGAAGGGTCTTTTTAGCAAATAAAGATCCCAAGGACGGTGTGTTAGGGCTGAATTGGGAAGGACCGTATCAAATCATAGAGGTCCTGTGCAAAGGAACTTTCAAGCTAGCCCGGCTAAGTGAGGAAATAGTCCCACAGACCTGGAATGCCCTACACTTAAAAAAGTATTATCAATAGTTTCATTGTCTTTAATGTTTTCAGAATTATCGTTTATGTAAGGCTTATTTATAAAAGCCATTTCAGTTCAATAACAGTTGGATTATTAAATAACCAATTTTATTGTTTTATTATCACAAGCTCACTTTGTAAAAGCAACCAAGAACGTTTATACGTTTTGGTTGCTTGGGGGGCACATAACCGAAGAAAGTTTTTTAAGATAGTTTAACTTATTCAGATAAAGATTAAAACTTAGAGTTTGGAAAAATTGATTATTCAACGAATTTTTAATGCTCTAATTTTCAAAAGATAAGTTTGAGAAATCTCTAAAACCCTGGATATAACCAGGTTTGAGGCTTGATTCTTAACATGTATGACGCAAATACGCGAGCAAAATCTTGGATACAACTAAGATATTGATAAAATCTATCTCAATCTAAAGTTAACCCCTAAGATTTTGAATGTACAAGAATCTAAGGATTCATAAACATGAGAAAATAATAGACCAAGGGAAATACAAATAGATCACAAGTTTGATGTATATTAAAAAAGATATTATCATCTCGAGGAGAAAAACCTCGACTTGAGCCTGAAGGCAATTGTTTTGGTCCCAATTAGGGGTGAACATTTGACTCGAAAAACTCACAAACCCGACCCGACCAACCCGAATTTTTGCAAAACCCGTCAAATTCGGGTGAAATCTGATCCGAACCCGACATGGTTCTGGTCGGGTTCAGATTTTGAAATTAAGAGCACATGGGTTTGGGTGTAACTCAAACATAATTAAAAAAAATTAATTTTAGAAAAAATTAATGCTTTTTAAAAAAAATTACCAAGACCCAATTTTTAAAAAATCAACATTACCAAACTAACAACAAAGTTAAAAAAAACATGTGAAAAGTAAAAAAAATTAAAAAAGTGTCAAAAAAATGGCACTTTTGAAATTTTTTTACCAAGGCACATTTTCGGCCTAAAGCCCATTTTTGGACCAATCCCACCTGAAACCCGAAACCCGAAATCACCTCAAAACCCAAAAATTTCGGACCGGATTCAGTACCACTTTCCTCCACTCAAAACCCGCAAAACCCAAACCCGATGCACCCGACCCGTGTGCACTTATAATCCCAATGGACTCAGTTACAGAAGTTTAAAAAAAAAAGTGAAAAATAAATCACTGAGGTTCGTCAGCTCACTTCAGAGAAGTCACCTCCTCGCCATCTCCCTCAACAACTTTAGAGGCTTCGATGGTCTCCGATGGTTCCTGTGAGAACCGAATCTTGAACCTAGTAAGATATGGTTCCCACAGTTCGGGCTGCATAAAGGAGAAGTTCCCGTCCTGGTTGAAAGCCCAACAACGGTAAAACATCTCCTCCATTTGATTCGATGACTCCGCATATTTCTCCTTGGCCTTGGCCTCGATCTCATTAAGATTCTTCCTGAGTTCTTCATTTTTGGCCTGAAGTTGGTCCACGTGATGGCTCACCTCCATGAACTGATCCTGGGAGGCAGACAGGGTAGCTTTTGTAGATTGCTTGCTCTTCTGGGAGAAAACCAGGGCAGCTTTGGCGATCTGTTCGCCCTCTTGAGCAGCGCTCAGGGAAGCTTAGAGCTCCTCGTCCCTGACTTTAACTCGAGAAATTCCTCGAAATTGAGGTAGGAAGGACTGTAAAAGAATGAGGCAAGTCAAGAATAGTTTATAAAAAAAAACTAAAGAGAAAGAAAAAGTTAAGAGAGTGAGAAGGACTCACGGTGAGGTTCATCCCCATGGCAGATTCGAGGACTTCCTCAGGAGTACGCTCCTCTATAGCCCTTAAGTCTCTGACATTGGCTCTGTATGCATGGCCGACCATATGGCTTGCCACCTTATACACAATACCCTAAAAAGCCTCAGGGATCTTGTCCAGGTCAAGTGGTTTGACCGGGATCTGGATGGTGGGAGCCTGGCCTTGGATCACTTGAGGATTTGAGGGAGGTACCTGTCGAGGAAAAGGAGGAGAAGCTTGATGAACCGTGATTGTTGTTACTAGAGCTGAGGGGAGTTTCTTCTGTGGTTGCTCTTGGGTGGAGCTGGCACCTTTGTATTTAGCCGGAGACTTGGTGGTACCCCCAGTCTTTGGAGCTATTTTCTTTGTCACTATATCCTTATTCACCACGGGACCAGCTCTGGCCCCACCAGCCTTAAAAGCACCCCTTTAACCTGGGGTTTCTGGTAGCTCCATCTCTTCTCCTGAAAAGAGTGATCAGAGGATTCGATTAAAGAAGTAATTATTCAAAGTATTATAAACACAAGAGAAAGAGCAAGAACCCTACCCTTCGAGCTAGGGGAGGAATCTATTACAATCAGATCGAGTTTATTGATCGGGCTAGGCACAACCTCTAACTCTTGGATTAACGGAGGTGGGGAAGAATCTAAAATTATGACCTCCTGGGTCCTAGGGGGTTCAGTTCCTTCCTCGGGCCTAGACTCATCTACGTACTGCCTAAAACCAGGGGCATATGCACCCTGACACAAGGAAGGCGAAGTCCTACGGTTTGTACCATACTCTTAAAAAATGGTGGACCTAAAATTGAGAGTGTGTCAACCACGATGGTACCTTTGGGGTAGCTTTGGTCATAGCGTACCACTAAATGGTCCACACACTGGAGGAGGGTTGCCTTTAGGTCCGAATCGATATGATGACGACTAACGAGCTAGTTAGGGTTGAATTAAATTAGTCTATAAATGGCAACAACTCGATCTAACTCTCTATATGGGTATGGGTTACCTTGGCCGGAGGGGCCAGACGCAGCTCGTTCTAGGTCAGGCCCTTGATTATCCTCAGGAGCTCGCCTTTTTCGCACCAGCGGTGCCACGTCTTCCTCCTCTTCGATGTCTTCATTGGCTGGCAAGGCTTCTTGAGGAGGGGGGAGCTCGGGGATGACAGGAAGAGGAACTTGGGTCTTGAGAGCCAGCATTTGGACCTTGCTTGTAATGTCCCAAATTACCTAATAAGGCTTAGGGCCTTGATTAGGGGGCCAGGATGGCAATATATGGAATTATATGCTTATATGATATATTTGTGTATGATTATGTGATTATGTGAGTTATATAATAATATAACTAGTAATGCATGTTTAAGAGTATTAAATATGCACGTGGGCCCGTTTCTTATTAGAAGGGAAATTTTTGTAATTTTGCCCGTTATGGGCATAATTGTATATATGTGCATATATGTGATATATTTGAGAGACCACATTATTATGTGGGTTTATTTGGGTTATTCGGCATGAGACGATCCTAGGGAGCAAGTTAGCGGGAAAGTCACTACGGGACCCAATACCCGACTCAGGGTGAGTCAAGGGGTATATTAGCTATTTAGCACAGTATCAGGTTATTGGGAAACGGGAATGAATAATTGATGATATATTTGGAGTTAGTGAGATTAGGAGGGAACACTGAGGATTTTGACCATTTTGCCCTCAGGGACGTTTTTGGTACCCCGAGCCTCGGGATTAGCTTAAGTAACCTAAGCCTTAAGAAAGCAAGGAACAAGACACAAACACTCAAAACACTCAGCCTTCTCTCTCACTCTCAACCGACTCTCTCTCCCTCATACTCTTCCATTTTCTAAGAGGATTTCTTGAGAATTATTGGCTGAAGGCTTGGGGATTGAAGGCCTAAACTTGGGTGATTAGATTTGTTGCAGCTAGAGAAATTAACTTCCACTTGAGGTAAGCTTTAGATCTTGTTTTCCATTGAAATTCTGTTTAGTTTGGCTGTTCTTGAGGAGTTCTTGAGCTTTGTAGCTCAAGTGTTGAATTGGGAGTTTTGATGAGTTTTTCATCCAGTTTTTAGTTGGGTTTTGTTGCTGGGAGGATATTAAATCTGTTATGAGGATTGAATTGTTGTGTTTAGGGTGGATTTGGGATGGTTTTGATTGAGTTTGGCTGGGGAAAAATGGAGGAATTCTGGGTTTGCAAGGTCAGGTCGCGACCCTATTCTTAGGGCACCGCGACCCAACTGAACCCAGGGCCCTTAGGGGCTTCTGTCTGGGAGGCGGGTCGCGACCCTCATGGGTAGGTCGTGGCCTGCCTGGGCTATTTTGGCCACCATGGGTTTTAAGAGACGGAGATTTATTCCTAAGGGCTTGGGATCGATTCTACTACCCAGTTTAGTAGAATTATAGGTCCCGGAGGCTAGGACTCAGTTCGGAAGCCTTTATTTGTTCGTTTTTGACGAAATCCTATATTATGGTTATGACTAGGTTATCTCTAGGGGGCTTTGAATTGGGATCGTGCTCGAGGGTCGTTCTTATTTTAACATATACTCAGACCTGAGGTAAGAAAACTACACCCAATACGTGATATATGTGATTAGGCTTGGCCTGCCTGTTAATTATAATAATGAATAGGGCTCGGGCCCCTGGGAATGAACATGTTTAAGTTATCATTTCACTTGTTGAATAAGCATACCTGAATATTCTGTACCTGATTAAGTACTATATGACTGTTCGCATGGTTTGCGTAGCTAGGGCTTGGCCCGTTAAGGAGCATGGTTATTACTATGTTTGCAATTACTTGATGATGTTATATGGTTAATATGTATGCATACCTATATTATCTAGGTTATGCTTATCTATATCTATTTTTGTATTTGTATTCGAATACCTGGTTCAGGGCTTGACTTATTAGTCAAGGACAACAATAGCACGCTACGCGCTGGTCGAAAGGCTTTGACCTAAATTAGCAATGTACTATTACGTTGGCTAACCCAATGGTCGTTGGAAAAGAAAATTGTTTGGCTAGCTATAAGGCTAGTTACCCAGAGCTAAGGGCTAGGGCCCCAGGTGACTCTATGGTCATATAGCTAGGGCACAGGGCTCCGGGGTTGACTCTTTGGTTAACTATTTAGGGCAGCGGTCCTAGAATGGTCCAATGACCATTTATTTGTAATTGTATGCATGCATGAGTAGGTTATTATTGCTGGGCATGCTAGATAAGTATCTGGAAATTTGTATTTTCTATTCATGCACATGTTTAAGTTTTCTTGCTGAGCCTTACCTCACGAGTGCTATGTGGTGCAGGTATGGGAAAAGGAAAGCTTGACGAGCCATGAGTTGGAGAGCTTCGGTGGCAATGTGTACATAAGCGACTGCTCGTCCACCACGACCGAGGATATCTCAAAGGAACTACGGTTGTAGCCCTAATTTTGCCGCTTGGGTCGGCCGGTTGTAACTTTTGATGTGTATACACCCTCTTTAACATTTCTTTGTAATATTTTGGGATCTCATGTATGTATGAAACTTTTTAAATAAAAAGTCAACAATTCTTTTGACCAAATTTTTGAACCCTAACCCTTGACGTGAACCTTAGTTACACGTTTATAACCAAATGACTTGATTAGCAAGTCTGACACAATTTAAAGTACATAGTGTAACGGTCATGGATTAGGAGGACGCTACAACTTGGTATCAGAGCTGCCAAGGTTTAAGGGTTCCTAAAAATTGGCCGGGCATGTACACTCGCCACTAAAGACAAGCTTGACTCAGGGTTCGGTAACTATTTATGTGGTTATGTGCTTAACTGCTTAAATATGATATAAATGCCTTATCTGTGTGCCTGTTTAGGAAGCATGAGATAATCTGATTGACTGTTGCATGAATGATAAAGAACATGCTTATTAGCATTATTATGCATGTGTAAATATCCGAATATGTTTATGTGCATCGTTAATTACTTATAAATGTCAGGAAAATGCATATTAGCATTGTTGTTTGCTGATGAATATCAGGTTGTGCTTATTAGCACCACAAATGGCGATATTATGTGTTGGCATGCTTTTTAGCATTGCATCTGTTTGTTGGTTTGTTGATCTTGGACCGTTAGGCGGCAAAAGGTATGATTATTACTTACCTAACAGTCGATTTTATTACAACAAAGTGGGTTAGATATCAGTATGAATCCTCGAAGGTCAGAGAGGTTGGCTGGCCAAGAGTTACAGGCCAGGGAAGAGAATGACCAGGGCCAGGCCCCACTATCAGCTCTAGAAAACTGGCAATAGGTGCTTGCTAGCATGCAAGCCAGATTAAAGAGGCAAGAATATGAGATTCACCTCTTGAGACAGCAACAGGTTCCAACAGGGAACCCACAGTACCGACAGTTATACAGCCAGAGGTACCAGCAGTAGTGCAGCCCTAGGCATGGGGAGATAGATGGGAACCCCTGTATGAGAGGTTCGGGAAACAACACCCTCCAATTTTTTAGGGCAGCTCAGATCCACTGAAGGCTGAGTAGTGGATGACCATGATAACCACCATCCTGGATTTTATGAGGGTAGGTGGTAATGAGAGAGTGGCCTGCGCCACTTACATGTTTCATGAGAATGCCTGAATATGGTGGGAGGTGGTATCTCAGACCAGAGCAGTAAACACCATGAAATGGGAAGAGTTCAGAACTTTATTTAATGAGAAGTATTACAACGACACAGTTAAAGCTGCAAAGGCCGAGGTGTTCAGCAAGTTACTTCAGAGTAACATGACAGTGACTGACTACGCCTTGAAGTTTGATATATTGACGAAGTTTGCTGGGGATCTGGTGCCCACTGATGGGACCAGAAGAGAGAGGTTTCTCCAGGGCTACAACCTATGATAGCCCGAGATGTTCGCATTACTACTGTGCTAGGATTGACCACCTATGCAAAGGTTGTGGAGAAGGTGCTTACAACTGAGAGCAAAGAAAATAAGATCTAGCGTGAGAATGCAACCATAAGGGATTCTAGGAGGCCAGGACCTCCATTTACAAGCTTCGGTAGGGGTGGAGGCCCCAGTGACCAAAAGAGAAAGACTCCAGATATAGTTTCAGTTCTAGGGATAGATAGGAGGCCACGGGGCATACAGATGGGCCGTCAGAGTGGCGGTGAGACTTGAAGAGCATTCTTAGAGTGTACAAGAGGCACCATATTGGGGAATGTCAGGCGAAGGTCTATTTTATTTGCAGTAGTGTGGGGCGTTTGAAGAAGGACTACCCGAAAGCCAGAAAGGAAGAACCCAAGAAGGTGGACAGCCTGGCGCCAGCTCGGGTGTTCACCTTGACCCAGGCAGAGGCCGAGGCTAGTCCCTTGGTGATTACCTGTCAACTTTCTAGTGCTGGAACCTTCTATGCTATTTTGATTGATTCGGGTGCTATGCACTCTTTTGTTGCTAGTAGGATTATAGATGGATTGTGTAGACCATGTGACTTTATCTTGTGGGGTTTGGTACTATGCTACCTACTGGATATTAGTGGTTTCCAAGAGATGGGTTAGATCACTACCAGTTATAGTGGATGGCAGGGAATTATCATTTGACTTGGTGGAATTGGTGATGACTGATTTTGATATAATTCTGGGTATGGATTGGCTAGAGAAGTATGGGGCAATGATAGATTGCAAGAACAAGATGTTAACCTTTGAGCCTGGGGGTGAAGACCCTTTTGTATTCGTTGGCACTGTGCATGGACCCTGTATACCTATGATATATGTACTTAGAGCTAGAGACCTATTGCAGGGGGATGCATAGGGTTCTTAGCTAGCATGGTGGATACCACACATGTCGTGCCAATGGGACTAAGACAGATCCGATTAGTTTGTGAGTTTTTGGACATATTTCCAGAGGATCTGCCAAAGTTACCTCCACACAGGGAGATTGAGTTTGTGATTGATTTGGCGCCAGGGGCCAGGGACAGAGCCAGTGTCTAGGGCACCTTATAGGATGGCTCCAACTGAGCTGAAGGAACTAAAGGTTCAACTACAAGAGTTACTAGACTTGAGTTTTATCAGGCCCAGGTTCTCTCCATGGGGCGCACCAGTTCTCTTCGTGAAGAAGAAAGATGGTTCTCTGAGGATGTGTATCGATTATAGAGAACTGAACAAGTTGACTGTCAAGAATAGGTATCCTCTGCCAAGAATTGATGATCTGTTTGATCAGTTGCAGGGTAGGATGGTATTGTCCAAGATAGATCTTCGATCTGGTTATCACCAGCTGAGGATCAGGAAGGAGGATATACCGAAGACAACTTTTCACACTAGGTACGGGCATTATGAGGTTTTGGTGATGTCATTTGGACTGACTAATGCCCCAACAACATTTATGGATATGATGAATAAGGTGTTCAAAGATTACCTGGATCGGTTTGTGATTGTCTTTATTGACGATATACTGATATACTCTCGAATAGAGGCAGAACACGAGCAACACCTCAGATTGGTACTACAGAGGTTGAGAGAACACAAGCTGTATGCGAAATTCAAGAAATGCAAGTTCTGGTTGCCACAGGTGACTTTCTTAGGTCACATAGTCAGTAAGGATGGAATTATGGTGGATCCAGTGAAGGTTGAGGCAGTCAGAGATTGGCCAAGACCGAAGAATGCTTCAGAGATTAGAAGTGTAACGACCCGAATTTGCTAATCGGGCTTAGGGCCTTGATTAGTGTGCCTAGAGGGCAATAAATGATTTAATATGCTAATATGTGGATTTATGTGTATGTATGATTATGATGCGTGTTTAGTTAAGTTAAATATGTATGTGGACCCCATCTGGATATTAGGGGTATAAATGTGATAAATGCTATATATATGTGATATGTCTGTGTAGCATGGACCGAGACAGTCCTGGTGAGCGGTTAGTCAGGGAAATCACAACAGGGTTGAGATTAGGACTCAGGGTGAGTCGAGGGGTAATTTGGGTATTAGGTATGTTATGGGATTGTCGGGACATGGAAATAAATATTTGGAGATATATTTGAGGATAGAATGTCTAAGCGGGAATATTGGGGAAATTTACCATTTTGCCCTCGGGGACGTTTTGGTACCCCGAGCCTTGAGGTAACCCTTTAGACTTAAGTTAAGTAAAACAAAAAGGAGGAATTACTTAGAACCTTGGGGAAACCGACATACACACTCTTTCATAACTGAGATAGGTTTTATCTCCTTCTCTTCTTTACTCTCTAAGGAAAATTCAAAGGGAAACTTAAGGGAAATTAACTTAAAGCTAAGGGATTTCAGCTGGGAAATTTAAGGGAACTTGAAGCTTGAAGATTGAAGCATAGGGGGGACTGGTTCAGAAGCTTAATTCAGCAAGAGGTAAGTTCTAACTATTAAGGTTTGGTCTTAAATTTCTGCTGGTTTTGTGGATTGCATGTTAGTCAAGATTGGTTTACTTTTTGAGAATTTTGGCTGAGTTTTGAAGTAGGATTAAGCTGAAATAATTGTGTTAGTTATCTGGGTTTAATAGATGAGTTTTGGGTGAATTGACTTGAGGAAAGGTGTGGAAAAATGGTGGAAAAATCTGAGTTTGGAGGTGAGAGCCGCGGCCCGTGTGCGCTCGTGGCCATGGGTGGCCGAGAGGTTCATGTGTGCCGCGGCGCTTGGTGCACGCGCCGCGGCCCGTGTGAGGGTCAGTGTGGTGCTAGCCTCTGTTTCGAGGCTAGCCACGGCTCTTGTGGCTGGGGCCGCGGCCCTTAGTGCCAATTTGAGATTTTAAGGGTATTTTAGGCTTGGGAGCTCAAGGGGTAAGGCTCGGGATGGATTTTATCACCTGGATTGATAGAATTCAAGGTCTCGGAAGTTAGGGTTATGGCTCGAAGTTGTTTAGTGGATTAGAATTTGATGGATGGACATTGTAAATGTGTTGTGACTAGGGTTTCGGCAAGGCTCACATTAGAGGACTGTGCTCGGGGCATCGGTGCTCAGAAAGCTCGAAACTCAGGTAAGAAAACCCTTGTTCCCATAGAGCTTATGTGCAGGGTTGAGCCCAATGTATTTGAATAGAATTGATATTCAGGGCCGAGCCCAATATGTTAGAACTGCGGGGCGTAGCCCTTTAACTGAATATGCTAGAACTCTGTACTTGCTTGCTATGCTATATGTACTGTGATGTGAATGATCGGCAAGAGCCAGGAACGGTGTAGGCCGAGAATGGCGAAGGGCCGGGAACGGCGTTGGGCACGTTGAGTGCAAGGCCGAGAATGGCTAGGGGCCGGGAGCAGCGTTGAGCACATGGAGTGCGAGTTGCCAGGGCGAGTCCCTAGACGGATACCTGGGATATCCTCACAGTGTGGTCCGCGAATCCAGGGCTTGGTAACGCCTGGGACGGCTAGGCCGTATGTGTTTAGCCAATTGGTGGCCTGTTTATATGCTTGTTATATGTGTTGCATATGCTATCTGTTTGTGGGTTTTCTTGCTGGGCTTCAGCTCACAAATGCTCCGTGGTTCAGGTAAGGGTAAGGAGAAGATCAACCAACCATAAGTACAGCAGGCGTGAGGCGGCGTGTACATGCTTGGCCAGCCTGGCTGCCACAGCCGGAGGATTTTGGGAGATGCTTGTAAATGAACCTAGATTTTGTCGTTTAGCCGACTTAGTACAGTTTTTATGTTGTAAATATTTCTAAACTGTATTTTGGGATCCCAGGTGTCAAACTTTTATGATCTTCAATAATATGGAGTTAATTCTACATTTTTCCTCTGTTTATAGCTTAATTACACTGTTTGACTTAAAACCTCGATTAGCGAGTTGAAAGCATGTTTTTAAACTCACTTAGTAACGGCTCTAAGGAAGTAGGGCATTACAAGAAGTTTCTTGAGATTGGCAGGTTATTATAGATGCTTTGTGGAGGGGTTTTCCAAGATTGTGTCATCACTGACAGAGTTAACACACAAGAATCAGAAGTTCATATGGTCAGCCAAGTGTGAAGACAGCTTCCAGAAGCTCAAGAAGAGTTTGATCACTGCTGCGGTTCTGAGTCTTCCTACAGATCAGGACAAGTTTGTAGTTTATTGTGACGCCTCGAGGCAGGGACTGGGTTGTGTTCTTATGCAGACAGGGAAGGTGATTGCCTAGGCATCACGTCAGTTGAAGGAATAAGAACAGAGATACCCCACAAGTGATTTAGAACTTGCGGCATTGGTTTTTGCATTGAAGGTGTGGCGACACTACTTATATAGTGAGAAGTATGAGATATACACTAGTAACGTCCTGGATAGCCAAGACCATTACACAATGTGTTTGAAATAGTGCAAGACTTGCTAATCAAGTTATTTGAATAAAAATGTGACCCTAAGGTTAGTCACCAGGTTAGGGATAGAATATTTTGAGCTTAAACGGTTAAATTTCATTAAAATGGATGTTTAGTACATTGGATCCCAAAAATAGGGCTCAAGCGTCAATTTACAAACTCTAAAAAGTTATATATAATCAGTGCCACTCTAATGGCAAAATACAAGTTTCTGGCTTTTTTCCCTGTACTTGTCCTCAGCCATGGCGGTCGAGCGGCTGACTATGTACACTTCGCCCCCAGAGCTCTCCAACTCGTGGTTGATCCATTTTCCCTTTGCCTTTACCTGCACCACGTAGCACCCGTGAGCCAAGGCCCAACTAGAAAACCAAGAACAACAAACACATATAGCAATAAGAATATTCAATCATGCTTATCTCATTTAACATAAAACAGGGTATGAATATTCAATTAATCAATGATAAGCCCATAATCCCAAGTTCTCAAATAATCAGGGTTGGCACACTTAGGCCGAGCCCCTGCTGATCTAGATAGCCCCAGCTCACTTAGGCTGGGTTGCGCTCAGTACATTTATCGTTAACCCCAGCTCCCTTAGGCCGGTCATTCTTGTATATCATATCAATTTTACAAATACATAGTACAAGCGATCAATAATTGGGAATCTTAGTCCCATTCACAATCACACAAGGGTGCAGTTTTCTTACCTTGAATTCCGAGCGAAGATAATAGAACGGTCCCGAGCACGATCCTCAGTCCTGAACCTTGGCAATAAACCTAGTCACAGTGGACGATGGGTAATCATCAACTTCTAATCCAAATAAATACTTAGGAGATAAAAACTAGCTTTCGGGACCTCAATTTCTACTAAACCGGGTAGTAGGAACTGTCTCGAGCGCTTAGGTTCGAACCCCCGAGCCTTACCAATTCTAAAAAACCATCATAAGGCAAAAATCCCTAGGCGGGCCGTGACCTGGCCCCAAGGGTCGCGACTTGCCCCCAAGTCAGAGGCTATACCCCCAAGCCTCAAGGGGAGGCGGGCCGCGACTTGCTCCCCAAGGTCGCGGCGCGCCCCCAAACAGAGAGCACACCCAGGGACTGATGGACACACGTGCCACGTCACCCCAGAGCTGGGTCGCGGTGCGCCTCTCCTTCAAATCCAGAAATTCTGGGTTTTCTTCACACTTCTCCCAACCAATTTTCACATAATTAAAACTCAAAAGAACCTCCCAACCACAACCAAGCCTAGCTACGGGTTAGGACCTTTAATCACATACTTTAATCATAAAATTCCTATAAATTATACTAAAATCAATACCCCAATTCAATGGAAATCATCACCCAAATCAAAACTAACCAAGCATCTATAATTCTATCTAAATCCAACCAAAAACTCAAAGATGAAGATCTCGGATTTTACCTCAATCACAGTTTCAATTCTCCAGCAATCCTCTGGTACAATCTAGCTTAAACCCTTCAGCAGCTCAAACCTCTCCTTTTCCTTCAGTTTCATTCAATGAATCCTAGCTTAAGGCCTAATTTTCTGCCCTTTTGCTTCCTTAGCTTCAATGCACAATAAGAGAGAGTGAGAGAAAGGGAGTACGTGAGAGAGATGAGAAAGTGAGGACTGAAGTTTCTACTTCTTTCTGCTTTCAAATTGTGTGACTTACAATCATAAATGATAGATTGCTAGATCAATTAACTTGAAGGTTAATCTAAAACTTATAATAGTAGTTGCCTTCAAATATGATCCATATTGCATACTATCTCTACTTCAAAAATCTCTGAAGGAAGGATTTAGAAGAACATTTTTGATAATAAACACTCTGATATTTTTTATTTTGTAATTCTCTGCCTTACACAAAGAGAGATGATGGCCTTATATAGCCATGTACTCAAGCATACAAACTTAGCCAAACTTAACCCACCCTAGTCAAAACCAACCATAGTTGGGGCAGGATAAGGGATAAGATTCCCCTAGACAAGATAAGGGATAAGATTCCCCGACAAATGCATAAAGGCTAAACAACAAAAGCATAAAGTAAAGCATAAAGATAAGGGATAAGATTCCTTGACCAAAGGCTAAAATACACAATATTTATTTAAAGATTGTTTCATGGCTGGACCCATATTCAGAGTCATATGTTGGGTCTTCATGAAGTGGGTCCCATCCTGTCGGTTCTTCTTCATCTTGATCACTGCCAGCTGGAGGGCAGGCGTCGTAGTATGTATACCCCATGTTCCATTCTTTTCCTGTGTACTGGAAGAGATAAGGATCTTACATATCTGCAGTGTCAACATATGGGTCTTGAGAATCTTCAAAGTAATTACTTTTTCGCAAAATTACCCCTTCAGTGTTAGTCAATTTGTATAGTGACAGATATTTTTGTTCTAAAGTTTCTTCGAGTTTGGCAGCCTGATTTGTTTATTCTTTTGAAATATGGAAGGCCTCAAAGGCCCTTGTTATTTTGCAAGTATAGTTAGAAGGGAACGTCTCCCAAGGGGCGTCTGCTTCTAGCTTGGGCCATAATTTAGGAGGTATAGTCTGATTTTTCTCAAACAGAATTTTTTGGATGTCCATGTATTCTTGCCCCCCAAGACCACATAGTGGCTCTTCTTTTGACCCGTAGACTTCGAATGCCGGATTGATAACTATATTTTGTTCTGCATCTAGTTTGGCATTAAGACTTAGAAAGAGAACAATATAATAATTCATTAAGCTGGAAACATTTGGGCCTGGTGGGTAGATAAAAGTGGGCCTAATATTTTGGACCCTTTTCCACTTAGCCGATAGGACCTTTTTCCATTTTTCCAATGGAGCGAACCAGGACAGAATGTCCATTTGGACTTGGTAAGCTGGTTTGAACCTTTCTTGGTCCAAGAATGATTTTATGGATGTGTGCAAGGCCATAGTTTGTACCTCGATAGCTATGGTAAAAACACTGGCCAAATACTAGAAAAAGTGAGCTACTGGTTTTGTTGTGAAGATAGCATCTCGAAGAGGTAGGATTTGGGCAAATGGATACTTTGGATGGATTCCAAATTCATTTTGCATAGAAGGTCCAAGTTTGGAGATCATAAAATTCTGAAGAAAGATTGCTCTGTGAGTTGCTCTTTCTCTGGCTGATTTGTTGGACCTCTTCGAAAGGATATTTTTTGCATCACAGGGAAAAGATTGGTTGTGTTTGACAGAGGAGGAAGAAGCCATCATGAGTATGAATGGGATGGTATGTGATGATTTTTGGACGATAATGGGAATGGTTCTTGGTGAGTATCCTGAGGCTAGATTTATAGCAAGGGGTGATCTGGATAAGAAATCTTCCATAGTATTGTCTTTGCCTTGGATGTGTTTAATGTCAAAAGAGCAGTTGTCAAACCAGACTACCAAGAAATGATGACCTATCAGATGGAATTCAAATTTTGTAATGCCCATCTTTATCGCCAATAATTCTTTTAGGGTAGAATGATAGTGGAGTTGAGAGTCTTTGAAGTGTCCACTCTTGTATTCACATATTTTTCTTTTCCCTGTCTTGTCTTGTTCAAGTAGGACAGATCCCCAATACCGATCACTAGTGTTTGTTTGCAAGATTCTTTTTCCATAAGAAGGAATCTGTAAAGGTGGTAGTGTTTGCATTATGTCCTTTAGTTTTTTCATTGCTATAGTTTTCTCTTGTGACCATGGTGGAGTTTGCTTTTTAAGCATGTCACTGAGTGGTCTTGTCATCTCTGAAAGCCGAGGGACAAAATCCCGTAAATAATTTACAATTCCTAAGAATTTTTGGATTTGGACCTTTGTGAAGTCCTTTTCGGAAAAATTCAGTAATTCTTGGGCTATGTGAGGTTGGGCTGCATATTGGCCTTTGAAATGCTTCATTCCCATAAACTCAATTTGGGCTTATCCAATGAGTATCTTCTTTTCGGATAACATGACCCCATGGGCTTCTGTGAGAGAGATGAACTGAGCTAGTAGATTGTGATGGGCTTGTTCATTTTGTGAGAAGAGAAATATATCATCAATGTAGATTAGGGCCTTATCTAGAATGGGGCCGTAGATTTTATTCATGGTCTTTTGGAACAGTGATGGGGCTGTTTTGAGACCAAAGGGAAGGACAGTCCACTAATAGTGGTGATTTGGAATGCAGAAGGCCGTTTTGGGCATATCTTCCTCTTTGATACGCAACTGCCAAAATCTCGCCTTTAGATCGAGTTTTGAAAATATTTGAGCTTTTGACAAGCTTGCAAATAGAGAATTCTTGTTTGGTAGGGGGAATTTATCATTTGTAAAAAATTCGTTCAAGGGTTTGTAATTGATTTTTCCCCGAGCCTGCTCTGATCTCTTATTGACGTAGAAAGCATGGCACGCCCATGAAGAGGTGGTTGGTTCTATCAATCCTTGTTGTTGTAGTTCTTTGCATTCCTCAGTTGTCATTTTCGGATGCTCTGGGTTCATGCCTGGGTGACTTGCCTTTGTAGGGTTAGCGTCTTCATTGAGCTTGAATGGTAAACTGATGAAGAACTGATGATTTTTCCATAGAGGGCGTTCACATTTTTGGAGGAACTTGGCATGACTTGTGGCATAGGAATTTTCTATGAGTCATTGTCTGACCTTGGAGAATGGATCAGGAGGCATGAGAAAATAGTTTGGTATAGATTCCCATGGAGAAAAATGTTGTTTGTAGCCAAGGCCACCAGGAAGGAGTCGTAAACCCTTTTTCTTGGTGTAGACATCAAAACCAATAACTAGATCATTCCTTGGTAATTTTGGGCCAATTACTCTATGAATGATAGAGCATCCTAGGAAGAACTGTAATTTAATTGGTTTGCTGATGAGCTCTGTACAGAAAATGCTTCCATTTGCAGCGTGGAAGAATTATTTTTCTTTCCTCCAATATTATGGAGGGAGAACATCAGGGCTCATAATGGTGTATGATGCTCCTGTATCAAAGAAGGTTGCTACTTTGACTGGCCATGCATATTTTGTAGAGGGGATCTGCATGGAGATGATTGGTGATGATTGTATTATATTGATAGCTGCCATGTGGTAGAATTCATCTAAAGCCTTTTGTTGTTTGAATGCACAGAGGGACTCTGGATTTATCTCATCATCAGTAGAGAAGATGGATTCTAGGTTATTTTCTTCAAGAGATATGTCAGTTGTTTGTTGAATGTGGGAGATCAGTTTGGCATTTTTCCCTTTGGGACATTGTTTGGCATAATGTCCTTTGTTGCCACAGATGAAACATCTGTCGAAATTCTTCGTGAAAGAGCGCTTCCTCCTTAGATACTTGAATGAGCGACGTTCTTTTCCCTTTGAGGATTTAAAGGTCTTAAAGGTTTTAAACCTTTTGTTGTGTTTCCTCTTTTCTATTAGACAAGAACATGCTGATTCTGATGGACATTTGATCTGCAGGTCCTTTTGGATGCAAACCCTTCCGAGCTTCTTGGATTGCTTCATGAATTCTTGGATAAATTTGTGCTGAGAGCACATCTTTTCCAATGCCTTTAGAACTAGCTGATAGATTTCTCCAATCGTAGCATCAGCCAGGGTTCTTCCTGTTCCTAAGAGAAGTCTGAAGGTTTCTTCTCTTAGTGGTTTTGGTATGGAAGACAGGAAAGTCTGTTTTAGATTTGGATCATCAATTCCACCTATTTGGTAGAACCGTTGAGTCATCTTTTTGTAATGCTTCTCCAAATGTCTATTATCCATTGAACAACATTTTAGTTTAAAGAATTTTGCGTGTAGTCTTTCAGTGACTTGAGCGTCTTGTCCGCAGAATTCAACATATAGACAGGTCAGGGCATTGGTGACAGATGGAAGTTGTAAAAACGTCATCTGTCTGTAATCGCCTAGACTTGTCCACCAGTCTTGTAGGGTGCCTGTAAAATGGGAGACAAAGTTAAGGAGAACCGTTCCTGTCTGTGCTTCTGGTCTTTGTGATTCTAGGCTGAGCCAAGCCTGAAACTCTTGGAACATTTCGCGCCATTTTGATGGAGGGAGGTCATCCAAAGTAAAAGTTTGAAAGTTTGAACTTTTATTCTTTCATTTCTGGGGAACATGTGGTGTTGTTGATTCATTTCCACTTTCGTCTTCACTTGTGATAATTGGTTCGGTCTGTGAGTTTGATTCAGTAGGTTGAACCATCAGATGTGGAAATGCTCCATCGTCATCGCTGGATAAGTTTTTACTGGATAAGCTTTCGGGATCACTAGGTATAGTATCATCAGAAGTTGAGCTCATTTCTTCAGACAAGTCATCTGAAGAATTGTCTGAACTAGCCGAAGAGCTTTGATCGTTTGAATCTGTTTCTTTTTCTGCAATGTGGAGAGTGCTTGTGTGTTGAATCATTTGTGACAGAGGATTTGTGGCTGGATGAACCATAAGTTGCTTGAGTTCGTCTGTCGCTTGGCTTGGTGATTCTTTCTTCTTCCCCTTTTTTGTCTTCTGTTGTTGGTTTTGATCAAGCATGCGTCTCAGTCTTACAACAAAGTCCTCTTACACAGATCCAGTAACAGGAAAAGGTTGGGAGGTCTTTGGTATTGTAGCAAACTGCCAAGGGATCGGCGTCGTAGTTATCCCGAACGGGGACGAGGTTCCTAAATAGCTAGTTGAAGGAGCCTTTGTCGGTTCTTGTTGGCAGAACTGGTTCTTGAGGGAGTCATATTGAGTTTTAAGGCTCTTCATCTCGGCTTCTTTTGCTAGGAATACTGGCATCGGGACTGAGTTTGCTTTGATGATGGCTAAAAGCTCTTCATGAGTCTGTTGGATCTTTGCAGTGAGTTTATCGATGACATTAGTCTGGGATTGTTTTACTGCTGTCTCTATTCTGGTATTTTGTAACTCGACTTTCTTTAAGACTTTGTTTTGGGCAATCATATTTTCTGATTTCTAGTTGAGAACTTCTTCGGCCGGAGATACTTTTTTGAGAGACCCATCCGCGTTCCTGGTTGTGGGGTTTTGAACTTTTGGTTGGTGAGAGACCGTACCTTGGTCGTCTTGTTTATCAAATTTCTTGAGAGGAGGAAAATCTGACTCATAATCAGTGGTAGTCATCATACATACTTGTGGAATTTTTTGGAACTGATTTTGAGCAGGAAAAGCTTCTCCATGATGTTGCATCCATTTTGCTGCTTTTTTGTAGCATGGAAAAATGTTATGTTGAGGAGCCGAAAGTGGAGGCTCTTGGGAGCCTGTTGGAGGAAGCTCAATGTCCCATCCAGTTGGTTCTGGAGGAGAGTCAGGAAAGTCTTTGGGAGCAAAATATTTGACTATATAGTCAAACTTTCCAAAGGGTTGGCCTAACAATCCTATTCCTTTTTCTCCTTGATCTAGCTGTTGCTTAAGTCGTTTTCCTGAGCTAGGATGTCATTTTGGCTTTGGGAGGTCTTCTTATATTTTTAGGCAGATTTTGCAGTCGCAAACATCCCAATACTTATGTCCATCCAAAGGTTCGAAAGCATAAATAAGGCCGCCTTGAGAATCAACGGATTGGATTTCCACATTAGTTGGTGTGACAGAAGTCATCATGTACTGGGTGGTAAAGCAACTGGGAGTCTTTGTTTGAGTTCTGTCAAAGACTATTTCGACAGAGCCATTTTCTTTCTTGTGATAAGATGGTTCAGTAAGAGTCTGGACAACTTTTTGGGGTTGATGGAGCATCTCATAGTTTGTTATCCATGAACTGGGCAAAATCTTCATAAGATCATCTGTAGAGATTTGCCTTAGAATATGAGTGCATGTTGGAACTTGGGTAGAGTCTACCAAGACCAGTAATGCTTCTTTAGCTGTTGGAAAAGAAAGATCTAGAGCGTGATCTTGGAGTCTGTATGCCATCTAGTAGTGAAGAGTAGCTCCAATGGAAGTAAGATCTTGGCAATTCCAGACAGTTGGACCTCAACTTTGAAAGCATCAGTCAAGCGATTGTCTTTAAGAGACATATTAACGTTAGGAAACAGTGTAGTTATTACTGTTCCTGTGTTTAATATAGTTTCTATAGTTGCAATGCTTGCATGTTGGTATTTCCTCATTCGGGTGTCGAGCAAACCCATTCGGCAGCCGATTGGAAGGCCCTTTTGGCCATGAAGGGAAATAGCTAAGCGAATGGCACCAAAATGAATATGGGTTAATCCCTGCGCAATCCACTCGGGAATAAATCCCTTGTAAACAAAAGACCACTATGCCCCTCCTTCTTAAACTTAGCCCTTTAATTTCTCTAAGGGTAAAATAGTCATTTTCCCCCAGTTCCCGGTAATTCCTCAAATGTTCCCAATATTAACCAATTAACCCTGCCATGCTTAACTAATTACCAATCATTTATTCAATATCTAATAATTCCCAAAAATACCCTTAGGCTCCCCTGAGCCGAGTATTAAACCTCATCGTGACTATTCCGCTAATCCGCTCACTAGGACCATCCCGAACCATATGCTGCAAATATATCCACATAATAATGTGGTCTCAAAAATTTATCACATATAATCACATTTATGCCCTCAACGGGCCAAAATTACAAATATACCCTTATAAGCTAGAAAGGGCCCACTTGCATATTTAATACTTATAAACATGTGTTTACCGAGTTTTTCGGAAACTAGAATTATAAAAGATAAGAGATCTTAGAAAGTAAAGAGTATAGATTATGACACAGGGGATTTTACGTGGTTGGGGCGTTAAAGAGCCTTAGTCCACGAGTCAATTGTATTAGAGCTTTTAGGAACTTAAGTAATGAAGTCTCTGAGAATTTGAGCAGAGTGTATGCTTATTAGAGAAAAATCGGATCCCTTTTCCAGCGCACAACTGTTCATATTTATAGGCAGTTGAGTGCACTGGGTTTGGGCTGGACTAATCCGGGCCCAATAAGGGTATAAACATTATTTGCTCTCTGATGGAGGCTTAATACAAAGGATTTTAATATAAAAATGCATTAATCAGGGCCCATTGGGCCTGCATAAGCGTAACCACACTATGAGACTAACAACAAAATGCTACTTCAGTCTAGGTCGCGTGGGCTTCGAGGGAGATCCAAGGGACAGGATCTGTCAGAGTAGTGGCAGTACAGTTCTGAACCGACGGCGTACATTCCCTATGTAACCTCTTCTACAGGTTAGTTATGGGGACACAACTCCACATTTCTCGGGTTGATGTTAGTATCGGGGACAACTTATCTCGCTCAACCTGGTCACTTGGTCTGGGTCCGTTTACTAACGTCCATCTTCATTTACCAAGGTCCTGGTTCATTTACCAAGACCCGGGTTCATCCATCGCCGTCTCGGTCTAATTTTGGACTTGGGAGCGACGATGTCTTCATTGCATCCCAGGAGACACTGGAGGAAGGGTCCGAGAATATGCAACATGCTGCCGTGATGGTCCTGGCTTCTATTCTGGGATGCCGTTTGGGCTTTACCGATATTTGGGCCGCCAAAGTTCATTCTGTATTCGTCTATCGAGCCTGATCTGGGCCTTGGGTCCCTTTAGGGTGGCCCATGGACCCAGAATGCAGATTCGTAACATTGGGGAGAAACGGGGCTAACAATTACCCCCAAAGCCTTCATCTGTGCTTGCGCGGTGGAAGCTTGTTGCCTTCCCAGATCAATTCTATACATCCCGGTTCATTTCAAAGGCGACAGGTCCACTGTCGTGGGGAATTGCCTGCCGAAAGCTCGTATAGTGAGCGTTTATATTAGCGTCCCTGATCGAATCCTAGAAGCCCGGTCCGTTTACTAGGATTCAGGTTTGTTTACCAGAGCCCTAGTTCATTTACTTCAGGGCCATTTATATGCCTCCTGATCCTTCAACTTCATCATGACGTGCATACGTGTCCCCTTGCAATTGGTGCGTCGAAGGCACTTGAGTCTAACGAGTCAGGAAACATTCTATTGGTTACCGTGTTGGCAGTCATATGTGTAACACCCTACTTCCTTAGAGCCGTTACTATGTGAGTTTAAAACGTGCATTTAACTCGCTAATCGAGGTTTTAAGACAAACGTGTAATTAAACCATAAACAAGGTCATAAACTTTGAAAATAATTCCATTTACTGAAAATCATAAAGCGTTTAATATTTAGGATCCCAAAATAGTGCTTAGAAATGTTTACAACACATAAATACAAGCAGAGTCGACTAGACGACAAAATCTAAGTTTAGTACAATCATTTCCCAAAATACCCCTGGCTGTGGCAGCCAGGTAGGCCAAACATGTACGCGCCGCTTCACGCTCTCCGTACTCATGGTTGGTCGACTTTCCCCTTGCCCTTACCTGCACCACAGAGCACCCGTGAGCCAAAGCCCAGCAAGAAAACCCACACAAGCAGATGCCATATGCATATCAAACACTTAGCATATAAACAGGCCATCAATAGGCTATACACATACGGCCATGCCATCCCAGGCGCTTTACCAAGCCCTGGGTTCGCAGTCCACACCGTGAGGATATCCCAGGTATCCTTTAGGGCCCCGCCCTGGCAACTCGCACTCCACGTGCTAAACGCTGCTCGACCCCTTGCCGCACTCGACCTTGCAGATCTCGGCCTGAGCCGTTCTCGGCTCTTGCCGAACATTTACACATATGCATACATAGCATAATAAAGAAAATACTAAACATGAATAAACTCAATCAAAGGGCTACGCCTTGCAACATAATCATATAGGGCCCTGCCCCTCTTCCAGGCCACCAACATGCTTCAGGGGGCCGCGGCTCAGGAAGAACAATGCCGCGAGCCGACCCTTCGAACCCAGAAAAATCCTCCATTAATGCCACGAAAACCCAGCCAGTTTATCCCAAAATCAACCCAACAATCCCACTCAATCATCACAACATTTCCAGAGCAATCCTAGCTGCAAAACCCAACATAACTAATCCCAAAACTTACCCAAACAGTCAAGAGCAATTCACCATTTTACTCACATGCAAACTCTAAAAATATCAGCAGAAAATCAATATAGTTCACCAAGATAAAGGCTTACCTTTGCTTAATTAAATCCTGAGCTAATCCTCTAAGTTCCAAGCTTCAATTCCCCAAAGCTCCAGCCTTAAATTATGAGTTTTCCTAGCTTAATCTCCTCAAAGTTCTCCTTAGTATGGTTTAGAAAGAAAGAGAGAAAGGAAGAGGTTTGGGTCAGTTTCTCCAAGCTTCTAAGTCTTTCCTTTGTTTTTTTTTATTTAACTTAGTCTCTAAGGTTACCTCAAGGCCCGAGGTGCCAAAAACATCCCCGAGGGCAAAATGGTAAATTTCCCCGATATTCCCTCCTAAACATTCTAACCTCAAATATATCTCCAAATATTTATTTCCATAACCCGATAACCCCATAAAACATCTAATACCCGGAATACCCCTCGACTCGTCTCGAGTCAGATATTCAACCCCGTTGTGACTTCTTGGCTAATGGCTCCCTAGGACTGTCCCGGATCGTGCTACACAGATATATCACAAGCATATCACATTTATCTCATTTATCACATTTATGCCCTCAACGGGCTAAAATTACAAACATGCCCCTAATATCCAAACGGGGCCCACATGCATATTTAATTCAACCAAACATGCATCTCTAATCACATATTCACATAAATTCACATATTATAACCATAATTCACTTATTGCCCTCCAGGCATGCTATTCAAGGCCCTAAGCCTTATTAGAAAATTTGGGTCGTTACAACTATCCCCTCCTTACAGAAATTTCGCCTCGAAATTACCTGAACAACTCGGGATACTGCTCCCGCATCTCTGATTCAAGCTCCAACGTCGCCTCCTCAATCTTGCTGTTCCTCCACAGTACTTTCACCAAGGCGATGGTTTTGCTCCGCAAGACTTTATCCTTTCGGTCAAGAATCTGAACTGGCTTCTCCTCATAAGACAAATCTTGGTCCAGCTCCAAATTTTCATAACTCAAAACGTGTGTCGAATCTGATACATACTTCCGGAGCATGGATACGTGAAAAACATCATGAACCCCTGACAAAGGTGGAGGCATCGCCAGTCTATAAGCTACCTCTTCAACCCGTTCTAGAATCTCGAAGGGGCCAACAAACCTAGGGCTTAGCTTGCCCCAAACACCAAACTGTTTCACTCCCCTCAAAGGTGAAACCCTAAGAAACATATGGTCACCAACCTGAAATTACACGCTCCTGCGTTTCAGGTCTGATTAACTCTTCTGGCGACTTTGGGAGGCGAGCATTCGCGCTCTAATCTTCTCAATTACCTCATTGGTCCTTTGAACCATCTCAGGACCCAAATAAATCCTCTCACGTGTCTCATCCCAATGGATAGGTGATCTACACTTCCTTCCATAAAGCATCTCATATGGAGCAACTCTGATAGTCGCTTGATAACTGTTGTTTTATGAGAACTCAATCAAAGGGAGATACTTACTCCAAGATCCCCCAAAATCCAGCACGCAGGCTCGCAACATATCCTCCAATATTTGAATCGTCCTCTCAGACTATCCATCTTTTTGAGGATGATAAGCGGTACTAAATCGTAACTACATGCCCATAGCCTTCTGCGGACTCTCCCAAAACTTGGAAGTGAAGGTGGGGTCCCTGTCGGATACTATCAACCTCGGAGCCCTATGAAGTCGAACAATTTCCTTCACATATAACTTGGCATACTGCTCCACAGTTTAAGTCATCCTGACAGGTCAAAAGTGGGCGGACTTGGTGTACCTATCCACAATCACCCACACCAAGTCATGCTGACCCACGGTCTTTGGCAAACCAACCACGAAGTCCATGGTGATATCTTCCCACTTCCATTCTGAAGTCCCCAGAGGCTGCAGCAATCCTGCTGGCCTCTGATGTTCAGCCTTGACCTGCTGACAAGTTAAGCACTTGGCCACATAATCCACCACATCCCTCTTCATGCCCGACCACCAATACAAAACTCTCAAATCCTGGTACATCTTCATCGTACCCGGATGCAAGGAATAGGGAGTGGTATGCGATTCATCTAAAATCTCCCATCGGATATCTGAATCCATCAGAATGCAGATTTGACCCTTGTACTTTAGTAACCCTATCTCTGAAATAGAAAAGTCCTTAGCTGCTCCGACTAAGACGTTCGCTCTGTGACCTCTCAATTGGGAATCTTTCCCTTGCGCCTCCTTGATCCTCTCAAGGAGTGTAGACTGAAGAGTGATGTTGGCTAATCGGCCAACCACCAACTCTTTACCCACTCTAGTCATTTCCTCAACTAACTTCTCAGATATCTGTCTTGAACTGAACAACTGTCCTGGGCCTTTCCGACTCAATGCATCAACCACTACATTAGCCTTCCTAGGATGGTATAGGATATCACAATCATAATCCTTAACCAACTCTAGCCACTGTCTCTAGCGCATATTCTGAACCTTCTGAGTAAAGAAATACTTCAAACTCTTATGGTCTGTATATATCTCACACTTCTCTCCATACAGATAATGTCTCCAAATCTTAAGTGCGAATACCACCGCTACCATCTCCAAGTCATGCATGGGATATCTCTGCTCATACTCCTTTAACTGTCTCGATGCATAGGCTATCACCTTACCAGCTTGCATCAGCACACAACCTAAACCCTGCCTGGAAGCATCACAATAAACCACCAACTTCTCATTATCTATCGGCAGACTTAACACTGGCACAGTGATCAGTCGCCGCTTCAACTCTTTGAAACTGTTCTCGCACCTGTCTATCCAGACATACTTTGTCTTCTTCTTTTTCAATTCTGTCCACGGCGTAGCTATCCTAGAGAATCCCTCAACAAACCGCTGATAATATCTCGCCAATCCCAGAAAACTTTTCACTTCAGGAACACTGCTCGGTCTAGGCCAATCTCTTACTGCCTCAATCTTACTTGGGTCAACCAGAATCCCCTCCTTACTAACGATATGGCCCAGAAATGTAACTTACGGTAACCAAAACTCGCACTTACTGAACTTAGCATATAACCTATGCTCCCTTAATCGCTGCAAAACCAACCGCAGATGCTGCTCATGCTCTGTCTCTGACTGAGAGTACACCAAAATGTCATCGATGAACACAATCACAAACTTATCCAAATAATTCTTGAAAACCCTATTCATCATATCTATAAAATTTGTTGGGGTGTTAGTTAATCCAAAGGACATAACTAGGAATTCATAGTGTCCATACCTCGTTCGGAAAGCGGCCTTTGGTATGTCATCTTCTTTGATTCTTAACTAGTGGTAACCTGACCGGAGTTCAAATCTTGGAAAACACTGTCCTTCCCTGTAGCTGGTCAAATAAATCGTCGATCCTGGGCAGTGGATACTTATTCTTAATGGTCAACTTGTTCAACTCCCTATAATCAATACACATCCTAAGAGATCCATCTTCTTCTTGACGAACAACACAGGAGCACCCCAATGCGAGAAACTCGGTCTGATGAACCCCAAAACAAGTAACTCCTGCAACTGAATCTTCAACTATTTTAATTCCGCTAGAGCCATTCTATAAGGTGTCCTAGATACTGGCTCTGCCCCTGGCGCCAACTCTATAACAAAATCAATCTCCCGCTGCGGCGACAACCCTGGCAGATCTGTTGGAAATAAATCTGGAAACTCACACACCAATCTAGTCTAACCCGGTCCAACCGGCACAACCCTAGAGGTATCCACAATATTCGCTAGGAATCCTATGCAACCTCCCTGCATCAGGTCTCTAGCCTTCAGTGCTGAAATCATAGGTATCCGCGGTCCACCAACTGTTCCCACAAATACAAAGGGTACCTCCCCTTCTGGTTCAAAAGTCACCATCCTGCGCTTGCAATCAATCGTCGTCCCATACTTCGATAACCAATCCATCCCTAGTATCATATCGAAGTCATCCATCGCAAGCTCAATCAGATCAACAAACAATTCCCTACCATCTAACTCTACTGGTAAAGCTCTAATCCACCTCCTAGAGACTACCAGTTCCCCAATAGGCAACAAAGTCTGAAAACCCCTAGCATACAAAACACTAGGTTTACACAGCTGATCTATCACTCTAGCATACACAAATGAATGAGTAGCTCCTGAATCAAACAATGCAGTATAAGAAGAACTAGCACTAGAAATCTGACCTGTCACAACCGAGGGGCTAGCCTCCGCCTCAATCTGAGTCAAAGTAAATACTTTGGCAGGAGCGAGACTGTCACTCTGCTTCGGCTCCTCTTTCCTAACTTGTGGGAAGTCCCTCTTCAGATGATTGGCACTCCCACAGACAAAGCAGGCCCTAATCCTGCACTCACCCTGGTGACGTCGTCTACACCGTGGACACACTGGAAAACTCCTCCAGTTGTCACTTCTGCCCTGACGGCCACTAAAACCACCCTATGCTTTCCTATCTGAACTGGGAGGAACAAAGGAATCTGGGGCCTTCCTCTTCTGCTCACTAGAGCCACTACCCCGACTGGATCTAATAAAAGGAGGCACTGTCCTCCTGACATCGCACCTAACAACACTCTCTTTCCAAATCTGGTCCTCGGCCCCCTCAACTGTAAGGGCCTTGTCCACAACCTGAGCATAGGTAGTAGTCTCTGGATGCAAGGTGATCTTTACATCATGGGCGATCATAACGTTCAATCCCCGTATAAATCTGTCTTTTCTTGCCGCATCAGTTGGCACTAAATCTGGCGCAAACTTTGCCAACCGATCAAATCTCAGAGCATACTCAGTAACTGTCAACCGGTTCTGAGTCAGGTTGATGAACTCGTTAACCTTCGCAGCTCGGACTGCAACACTGTAATATTTCTCGTTGAAGATATTTCTGAACTCTTCCCAAGTCATAACAGACACATTCCTTCTCTGAACTACTACATCCCACCAGATACGGGCATCCTCTCTGAGCATGTAGCTAGCACAAGCTACCCTCTCGTTTCCCTTAACCCTTATAAAATCCAGAATTGAGGAAATCATATTCATCCACTGCTCTGCCTGTAGTGGGTCTGATCCACCTTCAAAGGTGGGAGGATGCTGTTTCCTGAACCTCTCATATAAAGGTTCCCACCTGTTCTCCACAGCAGGTTGAACCGGCACTGGCGCCACAACGTGCTAAACTGGCAACCCAGTGACCTGTGGAGGGGCCTGCTGCCTCAACTGTCGAAGTTCCTCCTCTGTTCATTGCAGTCTTGCTTCCATTTCGGCAAGCATCTCTTGCCAATTCTGTGGGGCAGATGGAGAGTCCTGACCCTGGTTGTCTTCCTCGGCCCTACTACCGCAGAGTCTAGATGATTGTCGAGGCATCTCAACAAATATGCCTGCAACCAACGATGCCACTCATCAGGCATGATAACAACATCCAAAACAACCTCCCAATTCACGTCAGTCAACCCATAAACAACAATCCACATAACATACAGATAACATATAGCATACAATGGGCCATGCCCTAGCATCATGCATATGTTAACTAATTCATCATGCTCTATAAGAAATAAGCAGGCAAACAGGGCATTCAAGCACATATTCAAGCATTTAAGTCAATCATACCAACCAGCCCTGAGTCGAGCTTGTCACTGACAGCGAGCGTACATGTTCGGTCAATCTCCAGAAACCATAAACCTTGGCTCGCTCTGATACCAAGTTGTAATGCCATACTTCCTTAGAGCCGATACTATGTGGTTTAAAACGTGCATTTAACTCGCTAATCGAGGTTTTAATACAAACATGTAATTAAACCATAAACAGGGTCATAAACTTTGAAAATAATTCAATTTACTAAAAATCATAAAGCGTTTAACATTTGGGATCCCAAAACAGTGTTTAGAAATGTTTACAACACATAAATACAAGCAGAGTCGACTAGATGACAAAATCTAAGTTTAGTACAATCATCTCGCAAAATACCCCTGGCCGTGGCAGCTAGGCAGGCCAAACATGTACGCGCCGCTTCACGCTCTCCGTACTCATGGTTGGTCGACTTTCCCCTTGCCCTTACCTGCACCACAGAGCACCCGTGAGCCGAAGCCCAGCAAGAAAACCCACACAAGCAAATAACATATGCATATCAAACACTTAACATATAAACATGCCATCAATAGGCTATACACATACGGCCATGCCGTCCTAGGCGCTTTACTAGGCCCTGGGTTCGCGGTCCACACCGTGAGGATATCCCAGGTATCCTTTAGGGTCCCACCCTGGCAACTCGCACTCCACGTGCTAAACGCTGCCCTCGGCCCCTTGCCGCACTCAGCCTTACAGATCTCGGCCTGTGCCGTTCCCAGCTCTTGCCGAAAATTTACACATATGCATACATAGCATAATAAAGAAAATACTAAACATGAATAAACTCAATCAAAGGGCTACGCCCTGCAACATAATCATAGGGCCCTGTCTTGCAAACAAGCTCTATGGGAACAGTAGCTTTCTTATCTGTGTCCTGAGCTTTCCAAGCACCGATGTCCCGAGCACAGTCCCCTAATCCGAGCTTTGCCGAATCCTTAGTCATAACGCATTAATAATATTCATCCATCAAGTTCTAATCCATTAAATAACTTCGAGCCATAATTCTATTCTCCGAGACCTTGAATTCTATCAATCCGGGTGATAAAATCCACCCCGAGCCTTAACCTTTGAGTTCCCAAGCCTAAACACACTTTAAAGCTCAAAATTGCACTAAGAGCCGCGACTCCATAAGGCCATGCCACGGCCCACCCCCAAAACAGAGAGCAACCCCAAATCAGGGCTGGCACGACGCATCCCTAGCTAGGGCATGCCGCGGCCCATCCCTCTTCTAGGCCACCAACATGCTTCAGAGGGCCGCGACTCAGCAAGAACAATGCCGCGGCCCGACCCTTCGAACCCAGAAAAATCCTCCATTAATGCCACAAAAACCCAGCTAATTTATCCCAAAATCAACCCAACAATCCCACTCAATCATCACAACATTTCCAGAGCAATCCTAGCTGCAAAACCCAACATAACTAATCCCAAAACTTACCCAAACAGTCAAGAGTAATTCACCATTTTACTCACATGCAAACTCTGAAAATATCATCAGAAAATCAATATAGTTCATCAAGATTAAGGCTTACCTTTGCTTAATTAAATCCTGAGCTAATCCTCTAAGTTCCAAGCTTCAATTCCCCAAAGCTCCGGCCTTAAATTCTGAGTTTTCCTAGCTTAATCTCCTCAAAGTTCTCGTTAGTATGGTTTAGAGAAAGAAAGAGAGAAAGGAAGAGGTTTGGGTTGGTTTCTCTTCTAAGTGTTTCCTTTGTTTTGTTTTATTTAACTTAGTCTCTAAGGTTACCTCAAGGCCCGGGGTGCCGAAAACGTCCCTGAGGGAAAAATGGTAAATTTCCCCGATATTCCCTCCTAAACATTCTAACCTCAAATATATCTCCAAACATTTATTTCCATAACCTGAAAACCCCATAAAACATCTAATACCCGGAATACCCCTCGACTCGTCCCGAGTCAGATATTCAACCCTGTTGTGACTTCTTGGCTAACGGCTCCCTAGGACTGTCCCAGATCGTGCTACACAGATATATCACAAGCATATCACATTTATCTCATTTATCACATTTATGCCCTCAACGAGCTAAAATTACAAACATGCCCCTAATATCTAAACGGGGCCCACATGCATATTTAATTCAACCAAACATGCATCTCTAATCACATATTCACATAAATTCACATATTATAACCATAATTCACTTATTTCCCTCCAGGCACGCTAATCAAGGCCAAGCCTTATTAGCAAATTTGGGTGGTTACAATACGTCAGCGGAAATTTCGAAGCGTCCCATCCGCACAAACAACCTTTTTAATATCCCTGCGTTAAAGAGGATCGTTGGATGGGATGACCCTTGAGATACTCTTCCCGTGGGTCGTTGGATCGAGGCAGCGCGGATCGCACCTTTGGGTAATCGTGACCCGATACTCGAGTAGGCTAATTAATACCCCTGCTCGATCCAGGATCGTCTGATGGGTGGGATCGCGCCAAACCATTAGATCAAAAACAAATTTTTGGTTCTTATAAATACCCCCAGATTTTCATTCAAAATTTTTACACACTCCAAACGAAATCACACAGGGGACCTTTTATGTTCGAGCTTGCCGATGAAATTCACCGTCAGTTACTTTGCCTTCGCCGTCGTTTATTCCTGACGTATCTGATCTCTACACCCTTGCCTGAGAAGGCGACCTCAGCTCGCCCAGTGGACGAACTTCTGTGCCGCCTTTACTTGTTCGAGACCGTGATTTTGCCTTCACTGTCGCCGGAAACACGTCATTCTTCATGATAAGCTCTTTCCAGTAAGCTTTCCAAACTTTTTACTTATGTTTTCTCGTGTTTATCATATCGTTGTATTGCTTTTATTACTATAAGGTTGCTAGAGCTTGGGCCTCCGTTTAGGGTAGCTCGGGTGCATTAGAATAGGAGAAAAAATTGTCTGGGCTGTTCTGAATCCCCTCAGGTCCGGGTTGTCCCTGAACAAGCGGTGATAGGCCGTCTTGGGAAAGCTTTAGAAAAAACCCTTCTTATTTGTTCCCGATCAGGGTTTTGCGGATCTTTGGTGATCCCGGATCTGATCCGGAGGGGACTCTTCCAAGCAGTTTGTAGGAGAGCCCCCGTACCTTAACCAACCCTTTTGGGTTTTGGTGCTAACTGCTTGGTTGTTTATTTTGATCCCTTTTGCTCCCAGATCATCAGCCATGAGTCACGGCATCACCCTCCATCCAGAAGAATACGTCCAAGCGGCCCATTTTTCCCTGTTAGGACACACGACCCCCAGTGGAAACACGTGGGAGATGGACGGGAAGAAGAACCTGTTCTGGAACTACCAGATGCTAGATGCGCTGGAGAAGCATTTGGGCGTTGAGTCGACTCCCGGACTATTTTACAACTGTCTAGCCAGAAAGGAGGAAAAGTCCCACATCGGCGTGGGCGAATTTGGGGCTTAGAGCATGGGCCACATTAGTGCGGGAGCCACTCTCCCGCTTCACGACTACTTTGTGCAATTCCTCAAGTTCGTGGGGATTGCACCGTTCCAGTTCTTGCCTCAAGCTTACCGACTCCTCACGGGATGACACATTTTTTGCGTGGCGAAGGAAATCTCGGAGCCGACCCCAGCTGAGGTGTTGTACTTTTATAAGCTGGAGCCCCAGCTTAACGCCAAGGACATAACCCAGGATGTTTTCTACAGACTGAAGCCTCGTGGTAATTATGCTGCCCCCACCAGTTCCTGGAAACATCCCCCGGACGTCAGACACTATTGGTTCATGACATCCGGTTTCCTCTTGGATAAGAACCCCACGTTGACACTGGACTTCCAGCGAGTGGGTAAGTAGTCGCCCCTTTCCTAGTTTAATTCGTTTTTCCATTTGTTTATTACCCGCTTTCAACTTACCGCCCCAGATGATAGGTCCCTATGCCCAGACCCCCCTTACCCAGTCGATCCTTGACCAGAGGAAGTTCTATTCCACACTAAGCATGGAGGATCTAGACGTAGGGGGCTATGTTAACACCGCCAACCTGCGAGTAGTCAGGATGTTGGCAGCCAACCAGATGATTGTGGCCCCTAACCTCCGGGGGCTACAGTGCGAGAAAGATCCGGCTTTGACGGAAGAACTGGCCTTCGAGAATATCAAGGTTGTGGAGGACGTGGCCCAGGCGGATGCGGCAAAAAGGAAGAGGGAACAGGCTCAACAAATGGAGAGGGCCGCCTCTGAGGAGCTGGAAGCTCTCTTTGACGAGGCTCAACCGAACACGGGGGCTCCTGGCGCTAGTGTATCAGGGCAAGGTAATTTTCCTTTGATTTTGACTTATGCTCCCCATTTTGGGGACTTAGTTAGGGATAGACTAGTTTGTCGAGGCCCCCTGTTCGGGGCCGATAGAGAAATGAGACCTTCATCCCCCATCACTGTAGACCCGGAGACTCTCATGTACTCGTCCGAGTTCCTTCAATATGGAAACTTCCTGGACCCAGATGACATGGGAGATAGAATTCATTCCTTCGCTTTAGGAGAATTGAATTGAGCCCGAGTTCTAGATAAGGGTTCGTCCCGGAGGACTTTTAGCTTAGTTTTTACGGTCACTTCTCATCCTAACTCATATTCTTTGCTAACTTTCTTCCTGTTTATCCATTTTAGAAGAATCCAGCATGTCTAACCCGGTGGCCAAGATGAAGCAGGTCCTTGAGGCTTGGGCTGCCAAGGCCAGGGCCTCAGCCAAGAAAGTTGCCAAAGGCGTGCCCAAGTACAATGTGTTGGACGCGATTCTCGGGGGTTCGGTGTCAGAGCTGGACACGGTCGGGGAGGCCTTATCCACGGTCCCTACTATGACGGTTCACGCCAAAACTATCCCACCTCACCCTGCTCATCCTCCGGTAATCGACTTGGAGTAGGAACCTCCGGCGAGTCGGGGATCCGAGAAGAGAGCTGCGGGCTCGACTGTGGGTGAGTCCGCGAAAGGGGCGTAGAGGGCCAAGACTAAAGATTCTTCCTTGGCTAAGAATTCTTCAGGGGAGAGTCATTTCTCCACCGAGGAACTTCCAGAGGCACCCGTGCTTCCCATCAATCCGGCCCTACCTGAAGAGGGGGAGATGATCTTGCGGGAGGAGCAGTCAAAGATGGTGTCTCGAACATGGGAAGACAGCCGGGGAAAGTGGGAGGAAGTTTACCGGGCCTTGACGATCCGTCGTAAGGTTGAGTTCTCTGAGCGTCCAGCTGCCTTCAGTGTTTCCCAGCCGATCGTGGATTAGATCGTTGCTAAGACTGGGTTTCATCCCAAATTGGGGCAGGACACAACCCCATTCGCCGTGGACCTATTGAAGCAGGTTGGGGCTACTATGTCCAACCTCCAGCTGAAACGGTACACCACACTGGCCAACCAAGACGCTCTATTCATCTCTCATGCTATCCGTCACCAGGCCACCGTTGGAAGTTATCCGCTTGTATCTCCTTTTGATTTTCGTATTTTTAATTATGTATATTCTTTTTAACTTTGATTTATTCCAGGATGCTTTACTGGCCCATCGGAATGTTGACTTGGTGACCGAGATGGCGATGAAATTGGAGACGGGCCAGCTGGAGCTTGAGGCGGCTGTGAACCAACGGGAAGCCGCTAAAGAAGCCCTGGCCAAGGAGGTGGCCCAGGCCAAAGCGGATTGTGAAGAGGCTTCTCGGGCCCGATTCCAGCTTGAAGAGACTTCATCTCGGAGAGAAGCTGAGTATAAAAAAACTGGTGGCTAGTTTGGAGGCAGAGCTTCTTCGTGTTCGGGGCTCTGAGGCATCGTCTAAGGCTCTCCTGGAGGCAACCGAAGCCCAATCTTGCCATGATTGGGAGAAGATCATCGCCCTTGAGACTCGGCTCCAGACATTGGATGATCTGCTTCTGCTAGAGGTGAAGATGCATGGGGAGACCCGTTAAGGGAAAGAGCAAGCAGACACCTTACTGGAGGCCACCTTTGACGAGGCCATCTACATGGCTTGGCTCCAGGACAAGAACATGAACCTCCTGCTTTACCCCGATCCCACCGCGAAAAGAGCCGAGTTTGAGGCCAAGGAGAAAGCTGATGTGGAACCCTTGGATGAGGAGGAGACAGATAGGGCCAACCCGGAGGCATCAGGACATGGAGAGGCCTAAGCCCAGGTCTTTTACTTTGTGTTGTTCTTTCTCTCTCCTTTTTTATTTATTTTTGTAAAACTTTTATGGACGCGGGTGTGTCCAAGACAATTTATATATCTAATTTTCCTTCGGCACAAGCTTTCCCATTCAATTCGTAAGTGTTTTACCACCTTGCATGAAAGTCGAGTATTCGGTCCCGGTTCCAACGGCCGGGACCATTTGGGAAAATTAGAAAACGATTGTTACGCCTGTGGAACGTGTTCGTCCCAATTTCGTAATATGGGCTCCAACGGCCTGGACCATCGTAGAACTCTAGATTTTAATTTTTTAACTCGCTTTAATCATGCTGTTCGGGTTCCAATGGCCTGGGCCATCAGGGATCAGTTGATCAACTTATTTTGGACATGCTCATACCTAGGACTCATGTTCTAACAGTTTCGGGCCGTTATGGCGAAGACATGGACATGTATCTGGTTATCCGGGACCATGTTTGGTCGATCAATTTTCACGTTCTTTATACTCCTGGACTATGAATGTCCGAGTAGGGACTAGGCTTCAGCCTTGCGTCTTATCTAGTTCGTACCCCCTGGACTACGTATGTTCGGGTTGGACATTTTGGGTTTGTACCCCTTGGACCATGTCGGTCCAGGTTGGGACTAGGCGTTAGCCTTGCGTCCTTTCAGGTTTATACCCCCCGGACCATGTCAGTCCGGGTTGGGACTAGGCATTAGCCTTGCGTCTTTTTGGGTTTGTACCCTCCGGACCATGTCAGTCCGGGTTGGGACTAGACTTTAGCCTTGTGTCCTTTCGTTAGGAGTTGGGTTTCTACTGCCATCCATTTGCACAGTCCGAACTAAGAGCGTTTTGCATCATGTTTTGTTTTTGTTCCCCGGACTTGTTCGTATGAATGGATATACCCCCCCCCCCCTCCCAAGTGAGCGAAGACTAGTCTTGGGTCACTTGTTTATGAAGACGAACGCTAACTTTCATTGTTTTACAATATTTCTTTATGATGTTTTGTACACATCATTTTTATTATTCAAGAAATCATCCTGGGGCGTACATTGTTTACAAGGAAAATTAAAAGCCGGAACATGCCCTCCGGACTATTGATAGTACTTACAGAGATGTTCTGCGTTCCAGACCCTTGGGACTTCAGTTCCGTCAAGCCGCCTTAAGCGATTTGTTCCTGGACACACTTCATGTTGGATTTCATATGGTCCTTCCCAGTTTGGGCCCAGAACCCCCACTCCCGGATCTTGGGTTGCAGGGAAGACTCTTCTCAGGACTAGATCGTTGGTTTCAAACCTTCGGCTCTCACATTTCGAGTTAAAATGTCGAACAATCTTGCCTTGGTACATCTTCAACTAAACCTGGGATTCTTCCTGGATCTCTTCGATAAGGTCTAAAGATTCCTGGAGTAAGGCGTGGTTCTGAGCGGGATCATACATGTCCCTCCTGTGGGAAGGGACAGCTGTTTCCACCGGGATGACTACTTCGCATTCGTATACCATGGAGTAAGGAGTGTGTCTGGTAGATGTCCTTTTGGTGGTCCGGTACGCCCGTAGTACGCGAGGAAGCTCCTCCGGCCACTTGCTTGAAGCTTTTTCTTCAACGTTCCCTTCAAGTTCTTGTTCGCGGCCTCTGTTTTCCTATTTGCTTGAGGTCTGGTGACCGCAGAGAAGCTTTTGATGATGCCATGCCTTAAGCAGAAGTTAGTGAAGTGGACGTTGTCAAATTGCTTCCTGTTGTCGGACACGATCTTGTAAGGGAGCCCGTACCGGCACACAATGTTGTTGATGACGAAGTCCAGGGCCTTTTTTGAGGTGATGGTGTTCATGGGTTCCGCTTCGACCCACTTGGTGTAGTAGTCGATGGCCACGATAGCATATTTCACACCACCATTTCTGATCGGGAGCGACCCTACTAGGTCGATGCCCCACACCACGAAGGGCCAGGGACTCGTCATTAGAATTATTTCCATTGGAGGGGCTTGCAGGATCTTTGCGTACCTTTGGCATTGTTCACACTTGTGGACGTAATCAACACAGTCTTTCTTCATGGTTGACCAAAAATATCCTTGCCGTAGGATTTTCTTGGACAAGCTGAGTCCGGCTGTATGATCTTCACAGAAACCTTCGTGCACCTCGTGCATGATTGAACTCATTTCAGTCCTGGATACGCATCAGAGGTATGTCATGGATATCCCTTTGCGATAGAGTTTTCCTTCCATCATGACGTATCTAGGGGCCTGGTACTGAAGCTTCCTGGCTACAGCCCTGTCTGTGGGTAGCTCCCCGGTTGTTAGGTATTGGATGATGGGTCCCATCCAGGACGTGGAGTAGTCTATAGTGTTGATCGTAGGGGCTTGAATACTTGGAGCGGGGACATGATTGATTAGGACTAGCCCGAAGAGTTTTGTCTCCGCATTCGTGGCCAGTTTTGCCAACGTGTCTGCAAAAACATTTTGTTCCCTGGGGATCTGGCGGATGGAGTGTTTCTTGAAAGATTGAAGTATCTCTCGCGTCCGTGTCACATAAGCTGCCATCTTTTCCCCTTTTTTTTGGTATTCTCTCGAGATTTTTCTGACGACCAATTGGTAGTCGCTATAGATCTCCAGGCTTGCGGCCCCTACTTCTCGGGCTAAGCTCAATCCAACCAACATGGCCTCTTGCTCAACCTCGTTGTTCGATGCCTTGAACTGGAATCGCAAGGCACTTTGTAACTGGTGTCCTTGTGGTGACACTAGGATGATTCCGGCTCCTACTCCATTTTTGTTCGAGGCTCCGTCTACGAAAACCTTCCACAATGGTACCGTGGGATCGATGGGATTGTCCTCTTCAGTGATCCCGGTGCATTCCACGATGAAGTGGGCCAGGGCCTGCCCCTTGATTGATATGCTGGGGACATACGCAATGTCGTACTGACTCAATTCCATGGCCCACTTCAAGAGCCTTCTCGTTGATTCGGGTTTTTTCAACACTTGTCGTAAGGGATGGTTAGTCAGTACTTTTATGGCATGGGCTTGAAAGTAAGGCCTAAGCTTCCGGGATGCGATTAGTAGGCAAAACATCAATTTTTTGATCAGTGGGTATCGTGATTCCGCACCTAATAACCTTTTTCTTACGTAATAGATTGGGAGCTGGGCCTTCCCTTCTTCCCGTACTAGCGTGGCACTGATTGCGTGTTTGGTCACAAGCAAATAGAGGTACAACGGCTCTCCATCCACCGGCTTTGCTAATATTGGTGATCGGGCCAGATGCTCTTTTACTCTTCGAAAGGCCTCTTCACATTCGGCCAACCATTCGAACCTTTGGCTTCCTCGAAGGACGTTGAAGAACGGGATGCACTTGTTCGTTGCCTTTGAGACAAAACGACTCAAGGCGGCTATTCGCCCTGTCAGGCTCTAAACATCTTTGTGCTTCCGTGGCAAGGGTATGTCAATCAATGCTTTGATTTTGTCTAGGTTGGCCTCTATTCCCCAGTAGCTTACTATGAAGCCCAAGAACTTCCTGGACGCCACGCCAAAGGTGCACTTTGTGGGATTCAACTTCATCCTATACTTTTGAATGATTACAAAGGCTTCAGCCAGGTCATCAACGTGTCCTCTGGAGGTCTTGGACTTGACCATCATGTCGTCGATATAGACCTCCATTTTCCTTCCTAGCTGGGTTCGAAACATTCTGTTGATGAGGCGCTGATACATGGCTTCGACATTTTTAGGTCCGAAAGGCATGGCGATGTAGCAGCACACCCCCTTATCGGTCTGGAAGCTGGTATGTTCCTGGTCCGCTACATGCATAGAGATCTAGTTGTAGCCTGAGTAGGCATCCATGAAGCTCAAGATTTCATAGCCGGATGTTGCGTCCACCATCTGGTCGATCTAGGGTAGCAGAAAACAATCTTTAGAGCAAGCTTTGTTGAGGTCCGTGAAATCGATGCAAGTTCTCCAAGTCCCGTTTGGCTTAGGCACCAGCACCGGATTGGCTAGCCATACAGGATATAAAGCTTCTCGGATGAAGTTAATCGAGTATAACTTATCCCGGTCATATCTGAATGAGACCAGGCCAAGACATTCAGATTCTCTTTCACCCAAGCGACGATGGCGGCCTGGACCTCCGCACTCAAGTTCTTCTTGACTTGGATCACCTTGGTCGAGTCGGAGTTGCTGATGCACACCTCTTCAGTCTCTTCCAGTGGCTCCAGTGCGCGGTGGATCAAGTTTTTCTTCTTGTAGAGTCCAAGAACTTGACTTAGCTAGTTAGATAATAGTAATAGTAATAGCTAGTAATAGTTATAGTATGTTTATTACTGTGGATTTTGGTTCAAGCCGGGACTTAGTTGGACACTCGTAGCAACACTTGTAGATTTTATAAGTTTAACCTATAGTTTAAGAATATTAATTATAACCTAAGGTTTGATTAATATGACTGATTATGGAGATGATATTTATTATACTATAAGGTTTAGATAGACCCAATAAGATAATAACACTTGTCATATGAATGTTTAATGAGAAATAAAGTATTTTTGAGGAATAGTTTATTAAGAATAATATTTGAAAATCCTAGAGTCTGCCAACAACTTTGAAATCGTTAAAGGACTTAGTCAAGGTTGTTTACTCAATTCAAATTAGGCTGAAAAAGTGTAATTACGTGTATAATATTTCAGCGTATGCCGATATATCATAGCTCTAGGGGGCGATATATCGCCATATGGGGATATGAAAAACACGTAACTTCGCACAACCACCTCGATGAGCCTCGGGAATATGAGCCCAGGCGATATATCACCTATGGTAGGCGATATATCGGCTCTAGGGCTGCATTTTCAAATGATTTTGAAAACCGAGCTCATTTTAATCCTTAACCTCTTGATAAGTCCAAAATCTTTTTGACCGAGTCTTCAGCCTCTGCTGAACGATTATTCAAATGTTTTTCATTTAAAAAGTCATTATTTTTATTAAAGCTAAATGAAGATCTTTTCATTCTTGAACTCTATAAATAGGACCTAGTACCCAGCCATTTCTTCATTCTTCGAGCTGAGTTCAGAGCCTACAAGCTGCTAGGTTTACTTTAGAGTGTTAAACACTTGGGTTGGGGTTATAAGCTTTATCATTATAAGCTTATCAAACACTTGGGAAGTAAGATTTATAGTGTATTTCAGTTTCGAGGTATAGTTTGGTTATAAAGCAATCAAAGGTATTCCTATTCCTAGTTCATCTTTGTATATTTCCTTAGTTTTTTTTTTATAGTTTTTCTCTACTCAAATCCTAACTCAGTATTCTTTATTCTTGGTTAGGCATCTAAGTTCTTTGAACTTGAGGTTCTTGTTGGTAAGTATCTTCCCGATGGTTTAGTTCATTCTTTTCATCTCTTTTCTTTTAGAATACTCACCTCTCTATTAATGGTTTTAGGAGAGTTCCAAAATCCCGATCTTGTTCTCATCATCCCGGTATTTTTGTTTTTTGGTAAGGAAAATAGGATAGTTCTTATGTGATATGTGCTATGTTATGATTATGCTATAGTATGATTTTATGTGTTATGATATATGCATGTTTTGGGGCTTATAGTTGTTATATAACAAACCCTAACACTTTTATGTTTTGGGCTTATAGTTGTTATATAGAAAACCCCAACATTTTTATGTTTTTGGGGCTTATAGTTGCTTAACTAGCAAACCTCATTGTAGTTTGAGGCTTATAGTTGCTTAGTTAGCAAACCCCAATAGTTACCATGTACACGGGTTAGAATTATGATATATGTGTTATAGTATATGATATATGTTCATAGTTTATGTGTATGATTATGTTTCATGCTTGTAATAGATTTTCTTTGCTGGGCATTAGGCTCATTCCTTTATGTTTTATATGTGCAGGAAAATAGTTATGGTGGCGGGAAGGTTCTTGGCAGCTTGGGAATGTGTATTGAGGGAGAATGGAATCGGAAGACTGCGTGAACGATTCGAGGATGAAGTTGTTTCTAGTCATTTAAAATTATGCTATACATGTATTTTCCACACTTTGTTTTGTAACGAATTTTAAGATTTAAAGTTATGATTATTTTAATATTTTCAAAACAATGGGATCCCATATCCTAAATGAATTTTCATGTATTTAACCTTTGCTTTACAATTTATAACAAAGTTATGGTTATTTCATATGTATGTTTTCTTAAGATTAGTATATGTGTATAGTAGTTATTAATGGTCCAAAGTCTAGAATAAGTTGGTTCGTTACACTTCTTCCTGGACCCTCTGTCTTGCTGGGGGAGGAGGCGGGACCGGGTCGAAGTTTTCCTCAAGAGGTTCTTCGCGAACCATATAAATGGGTCGGGCGCTCTTCTGGTCTCTCCGGACTATTCCTACCCCTCCGTTGTCGCAGGGAAACTTCATGCAGAGGTGGCGAATGGAAGTGATAGCACCGAAATTGACTAGTGCAGGCCGGCCAAAGATGATGGTATACGCAGTGGGGCAGTCCACTACTATCAATGTACAAAATTTGAACGAGCCTTGGATCTCGTTCCCCAGCGTTACGGGTAGCTGGATCTTCCCCATTGGTAGTATCGAATCTCCATTTAACTCGTATATCTAGGTTGGGCATGAGGCCAGATTTGCCTCAGTCAAGCCAATCACGACAAAGGCTGGCTTGAACAAAATGTTGACGGAGCTTCCGTCGTCCACCAATACTCAGGACACCATCTTGTTAGCTATTTAGGCATCAATGACCAGAGGATCATGATGCGGGAAGTGGACGTTTTGGGCATCGTCTTCCGTGAAGGTGATGGGGAGGTTCATAAACTTTGGGCATTGGGCCGGTGCTTGGACCAAGGCGCATACCTCTTGGTCGTGGTCAAGATCGCTGAGGTAGCGCTTTTGATCATTCCGAGATGTTCCCCCTAGATGTGGCCCACCCGAGATGGTGGCTACGTGACCATCTACTCGTGGGGGAGCGGTTCCGGAAGGATAGGGCATCCCGGGTCTAGGCACCTGCATAGTTGGGGCCCCCTGAGGGACCTGTGCTCCCGGGCCCGTCACGTATCCTCCTTGGGGAGACGGGTACGCTCCAGGTGCACCCAGGATCGTGGATTGTCCGGGAACTGGTGGCACTCTCGGAACACCCACGGGCATCCTGACCACTGGTGGAGATATCCCAGCTTGATCAAATTCTCGATTTCATCCTTCAACTGACGACACTCTTCGGTCGTGTGGCCCACCTCCTTATGGTATGCGCACCTCTTGCTAGTGTCCCTTGAATTCTTTCCCCCTTTGAACATGGGGGGGGGGGGGGGGGGGGGGATATATATTTTCCATGGTATCCACTAAATTGGTGTACTTTTAATATTGGGGCTCGTATCCCCTCTTGCCCTTCTTAGAGGGCTCGGATCGGTTTTGTCCTTTCCCCGATATCTTTCCTCGGGAGGGGTTTACACTTGCCTCAGTCCCCCCCCCCCCCATCTAGGATGACTGGGCCCCACTGGGAGTAGCACTGTATCCGACTGGTGCCACCCCATACCCGGACAATGGGGTGGACTGGCCGGGGCATACCTGGAGGATGCAGGGTCGTAGACTGTCGGGGCGGCTAAAGTCACTCCAAGAGCACCCGTCGATCCTGGCGCTATCGGGGGTGCTAAGTACTGAGGGACCAGATATTGTATTTCGTACCCCAAAAAGGTTTGGGCACTTGGCTGGGGAGTTGTTTGCCATCCGAATGCCTGGATTCGGGCTTCCTCCCAGTTGATAAAGCCTTGTGTCCTCCTTATGAATTCTTCGAGGGTGGCCGCCTTACTCTGCTGCATGTCGTCCCAGAGCGGGGACCCGACGCGAATCCCGAACTGCAGGGCCACCAAGCGTTGTCCATCGTCCACCTTGGTTTTGGAGGCTTCCTCCGTGGGGAGCTGTTTGATGTTAACGAGGGCGCTGATTTGCATATCCATCCTCATGGTGGCCACAAACTGTTTGCGGAACGCTGACTATAGTCCAGACCAAGACTGAATGGATCCCGGCTTGAGCATCTTCCACCATTCCTCCGTAGGTCCATCTAAAGTAATTGAAAAGCAGAGGCACTTGGCGTTGTCGCAAACGTGGGCTACGATCATTAACCGATTGTAGCACGATATATGGTCTCTAGGATCGGTGTTCCCAGTATAGGCGGCCAAATTCGACATCTTGAACCCTTGGGGAGCACCACATCCAGGATGTGTTTGGAGCAGGGTTCCTTTTCCTCTTCTTCAGAATCGGAACCTCCTCCCTCCTGCTTACAGACCAGGCAATCCGTGACCTTTTTTAAGGCGGCCAGTTGTTCCATGAACTGTCTGGCCGTACCATCATCTAGGGGAACCCTTTTGTTCCTCCTGTCATTGAGATTGTTTTTTAGATCACCCCCTCGAGGGCAGATCTTCTCCTTGTGGGCCCGCTCCTTTCGAGCGTTCAGCCCGTCGCATAGGTCTACCCGGGACGTGTCGTCCCCTAAGCTAAAGGTGTTTGGCTCGTAGGCTTGCTGGCGTCCTTGGTGATTTTTATTCACGGAGGTGCTGGGGTGGAAAATTCGTTCCCGTCCAGTCTACCTAGGGACAGCTCGGGGCCTGGTACCCTGCGGGCGCATCCCTTGCGGATTGATCGGGTGATCCCGTCCTGGGACGGGACGCACCTACTCTCTCCTAGGGAGCGGCTGAGGGTTGGCCCCTATTTTCAGAACGAGAGGGGTTTTCCTCCGGGGGTTTGCTTTTCCCTCGGGGTCGGCCGCTTTGGCCTTCCCTTTCTCTTAAGTCGGGTTAGGTGGGCCGTGTTTGGGATCTTGTCCCAGAGGAGGGATCAACCTCGCATTTTCAGGCACGTTATTCCTAGCCTGCGGGGCAGACGGCCATGTTCTTGGAGGTGGAAACACTGGAGGGCCGACCGCCAACCCTTGGGCGGCAATGAAAGCTTGCAGGGCCAGGAGGGATTCTTGCATCTGGCGAGTGGCTTCTTTTTGTTCAACTATCCTGGCTTCTTGGTCCAGGACTTGTTGCCTTAGTTTTGTCACCTCTAGGTCCTCCTGGTTGGGGTCTACTTCTTCTGGGATCGCCGGATCCTCAGCTTCATGATCATGGCATTGCCCCCATTTCCCTCCTCTTCCACGTAGTAATCTTCTTCGTAATCCGCCCCATCTTCATAGTTCTGTGATTCGTCAGGCTAGGGCATTTGATAAGGTGCATCCTCAGGTTGATTCTGAGGAAGAGGTTGATTGGGCAGTGGCTCTCCATTGCCTTGTTCTTGGTTAGTAGGGTCGAAAGGGGCATGCCTTGTGTTCACCATTGTTATAGATATCCGATATCTTTTTTCAAAAAGCTTTCCTCAATCTCTCAATGAAAGCACCAAAATGTTTATCGAGTTTTTAGGAAACTATAATTATAAAAGATAAGAGAGCTTATAAAGTAAAGAGTATAGATTATCACATAGGGGATTTTACGTGGTTGGAGCGTTAAAGAGCCTTAGTCCATGACTCAATTGTATTAGAGCTTTTAAGAGCTTATGTAATGAAGTCTCTGAGAATTTGAGTAGAGTGTATGCTTATCAGAGAAAAATCGGATCCCTTTCTCAGCGCACAATTATTCATATTTATAGGCAGTTGAGTGCATTGGGTTTGGGCCGGACTAATCCGGGCCCAATAAGGGTATAAACATTATTTGCTCTCTGATGGAGGCTTAATACAAAGGATTTTAATATATAAAATGCATTAATCAGGGCCCATTGGGCCTGCATAAATGTAACCACACTATGAGACTAACGACAGAATGCTACTTCAGTATAGGTCACGTGGGCTTCAAGGGAGATCTGGGGGACAGGATCTGTCAGAGTAGTGGCAGTATAGTTCTGAACCGATGGCGTACATTCCCTATGTAACCTCTTCTACAGGTTAGTTATGGGGACACAACTCCACATTTCTCGGGGTGATGTCAGTATCAGGGACAACTTATCACGCTCAACCTGGTCACCTGGTCCAGGTCTGTTTACTAATGTCCCTCTTCATTTACCAGGGTCCTGGTTCGTTTACCAAGACCCGGGTTTATCCATCATCATCCTGGTCTAATTTTGGACTTGGGAGTGATGATGTCTTCATTACACCCCAGGAGACACCGGAGGAAGGGTCCGGGAATATGCAACATGCTGCTGTGATGGTCCTGGCTTCTATTCCAGGATGTCGTTTGGGCTTTACCGATATTTGGGCCACCAAAGTTCATTCCGTATTCGTCTATCGGGCCTAATCTGGGCCTTAAGTCCCTTTAGGGTGGCCCATGGACCCAGAATGCAGATCCGTAATGTTGGGGAGAAACGGGGCTAACAACATGCATGTAATATATCCATATAATCAAATTAACCATGCATGCCACATAATCATGCATTTAATCATCAAATCACACATATACCAATTATGCCCTCCCAGCACACTAATCAAGGCTCTTAAGCCTTATTAGTGATTTTGGGTCATTACACACTAACCACAAAATTTTAAAATACTTCTTCACTCAGAAGGATCTGAACATGTGGCAAAGACGTTGGTTTGAGATGGTAAAAGATTATGATTGTGAGATCCTCTATCACCCTGGGAAGGCCAACGTGGTAGCAGATGCCTTAAGCTGGAAGGGTTCGGGATAGTTGTATAATGCCAGTCAGATATCCAAGGAGTTGGCTGAAGATATGGCTAGTGTAATGCCTTAAACTCCAGGGACTGTTACGGTGCATATTGCCTTTACCTGCACCACATAGCACCCGTGAGCCGAAGCCCAGCAAGAAAACTCAATATGCTCATGAACAATCATATTATGATATCAAATCATATCTGGCATGCCTAGAAAACATAGCTTTATTCAAGCATGCAAATAAGTTCAAACAATGCTGGGGTATCCAGGATAAGAAATCCTGTCCTTCTGATTGGATGATTATCAAGTCAATCCTAATCAGATGAGTGATTTAACACTAGAGGTTCTGGTAAAGCATACTGAGTGACCGACAAGCAAGTCACTACAGGGCTCAGCACCCAAAGCCATGCAAATGATGATCAGAATGATCATACAGAGCTTAAAGCCCTGACCAGATGAGTGAATATCACTTTGAGGTTCTGTTAACCATACTCAGTGACTAACAAGCAAGTCACTACGGGGCTCAGTGCCCATAGCCGTGTAACGAAACTGTTACCTGGGCTTTCATGTGATGGCTCTATCAAATGAGTGACTGATGGGTAGTCACTAGCTTAAACAGATGAGTGACTGATGGGTAAGTCACACAAGCGCTTTTAGTTTTCATTGAACTTGAGGTCGGTCCGGCATTAATGCTCTTGTTGAGTAATCTAATGCAGAATGTCGATTAGATCTAATCTTTTATCGGCCCAGGGTTCATGACGCTTATGCCGTTACTAGCTCCCAGGTCGGTAACACACAACCAATGCCAAATCTGAGTGATCAGGGCCATGCATAAGTAAGCAATGCTACCAACATATATCATATGTCTAATATCCAAATACAGGGCATTTAGCATGCTTACTTAACAATTACTAGCACAATTAAGATCATGCATACACACAGAGGCTCAAGCTCTGAACAACCTCATATTCAATATTCATGGCATGCCCTAATCACATGTTTCTCGTGCACCACATGCATCACACTTAATCATCCAGCATGCCTCAATAATAACCATATGCAAATGAGCAAGATTGCTAAGCATTCAATATGCTATCAATGTTTACCTTTAAACATCCAACATGCATCAAGAATAACCATGCATGTCACATATGGGGTGCACTTTTCTTACCTTTGGTCCAAGCACAGGTTACCAATAAACGAGCCACAAGCACGGCCCTGATTCCAAGTCTCTAGTGATAACCTAGTCACAACCATAATATAAAACCTCATCAAAATGAGTAAATAAATACTTCCAAATCCAATCCAAGCCTCCGGGACATCGAATCCCACTCAACTAAGTAGTAGGATCGATCCCAGGCCCTTAGAGTCAAGTTTCCATCACAAAAACACACTTTTGGGCAATTTTTCCCTTAAGGGCCGCGGCCCGCCCCCCTGGCAGAGCCTCCTCCACCTTCATCAAGCTAGGGCCGCGGCGCCCTAGAACAGGGCTGCGGCCCAACTTCGCACCAGCCACTTTTCTTCATTTTTCCACTTTTAAAACCTTCCAAAAACCTATCCAAACATCTCCAAATCCCAAAATCAAAGTTCCCAAACACCCCCATGATCCAAAACCCATAAAACCCAAGTCTCAAATCAATTAAAAACTCATCAAAACACAAAATCCAATTCAAGCTTAGAAACTTTAAAAACTTAGAACTTAAAACTTGAATTACCTCCAATTGAGTTGTTTCCAGCTGAATCCTCTTGTTAATAAGCTTCTAATATTTCCTAGGATCACTATGCCTCGATCCTCGCTTGAATCCGAGTCCTAGAACTCAAGTTACCTTCGAAAATGCGATCGGGAGACGAAAATGGAACTTTAAGGGAGAGAGAATGTACATAACGTTCTTTTTATTCTTTTAAAAAGTTACTTCAAGCTTAAGTATCCTCAACCAAATCCTAGCACTCGGGGTCCCGAAAACACCCCCAGGGACAAAATAGTCAAAACCTCCAGAATTTCCCCCTGATCTTACTAACTCCCAATCTATCACCAAATATTAATTCCCATTACCTAATAACCCAGTAATGCTCTAAATACCCCTTGACTCACTCCGAGTCGAGAATAAATCCCGTTGTGACTTCCCCACTAGCTTACCTCCTAGGATCGTCTTGTGCTGAGTAACCCTAGCATAACCAAACAATAATAAAGCACCACACACATATCACATATATGCCAAATATGCCCGAAATGGCCAAAATATGAAAATCACCCAATTACTCAGAAATGGGTTCACATGCATATTTAATACACCTAAACATGCATATTATCAATTAATAACATAATAAAGCAATTATGGCCCTCCCAGCCTCCTAATCAAGGTCCTAAACCTTATTAGGAAATTTGGGGCATTACAGCTAGAACAGGGATTGAGTTAGTGGTGGGTCAGTTAGCCAACATCACCCTGCAGTCCACTCTTTTGGAGAGGATTAAGGAGAAGCATTTAGATGACCCACAGTAGGGGTAGATTAGAGGGGACGTCCTAGCTGGAGTAGCTAAGGACTATACGGTGTCAAACATGGGCTTGTTGAGATACAAGGATCGGATCTACATTCTGATGGACACTGGGATCAGACGAAAGATTCTAGATGAATCTCATACTACCCCTTATTCTCTACATCCGGGCACCACGAAGATGTACTATGATTTGAAAGTTTTATATTGGTGGCCTGGGATGAAGAGGGAAGTGAATATGATTGTGAGATCCTCTATCACGCATGGTCCTAGGCCATGCACTTTGATTTCTTAAATTCCTTGATACTCCAGGATTTGTGTGACAGACTCTTTAGACCCACTACTTTTCTTTTGAAAGTGGTTTAATGCAAAACCTCTTAAGGAATCGTAATCTTTAAGCTACCCAGGACAAAACCTAAAAACGCTTCAGCTTCTACACCCGAAACAGGTATTCAAATCAATTTACCAGTAGGATTTTCTTTGAAAAACCCAGAAAATTTCCCCAATTTTATGAAATCCTTATTTCTAAATATGCCTAGCATCGTTCATTTAGCATAAACCGAACCCTATTTCCTATTTACACTCAGACGTAACCTAATCGACATTGAGTAAAGGATGATTTTCACTGTAAAAAAAAACTCACTGGAAAGCAAAGAATTGAAAAATTCAAACCAAGTGAGGAAATACTTACAGTTTACATGATCAGTTCAAAAAAAGTGTCGATACGTCCACAAGAAACTCCCTAAAAGCTTCTGAGAATCTGAAAGGAGATGAAGGGTTTTTGGGAAAAGTTGGAGAAGAAAAAGAGAAATTTTGTTTTTGAAAAGGAAACTTTTTGAATGCAAAGGTGGTGAGGGTTCATGTTTGATCACCCTATTTATACGTAAACTACGGGAGTTAATTCGGGCCATCCGATGGGGTTAGCTCGAGATCCAAAGGCAAAGATTAAATGAACCATACGGTGGTAAAAATTTGACAGGACAGTTGTCACAGTCCTCGAAACTCGAACGGATGCCAATTACAGACAGTCACGTGTCCAATACTCGAGTAGTGGGCAGGCACGATTTTACATGGAAAAAGCCTAAAAGCCCCTACTTTTCATGTCATAAAGTAATGACATCGAGCATGAGCAGGAACTTGGGGGGAAAATGTTGTACATTAAAATTAGCACGAGTTCAATTACTCAGCTCGAGTACAGCTTATAGATGAATATGTGGAAAAATAGCTGTTGACGCGGTTCTTCGCCAACAGGTAATTAAGAAAGGAAGAGAAAGGGATTAGTGCTTAGGTTGAACCGAAACAGATGAGTGATCTTAGAAATGAAATGGTGACTCAAAATACGTTTTTTAAGTGGTTCAAAGGTTAAAATCCTTCTACTCCACTAGTCAGTGTTATTGCTGTATACTGGGTATTTGATTACAGGGTATTTCTTACAATAGAGAATCAACCCTTATTAACTCCCAAGGTCTCCATATTTATAGGAGAAGGCACCTGGGAGTTGGTAAGAAGGTCATCCCGTGACCTTCTTACCTATCATGTCAACTCTGTGACATTCATGATTAATTCCTAAACCTGACACATAAGTGTGGTCAAATCAATATGTAAGGGGATAATGGGCCGCACGGCCCAACCCAATCGTGGGTGTCTGAATATGCATGTTCCCACTGCGTGTCCGAGAAGTCAGGGGTATATCAGACACGTGATGTCTGATATATGTACGTTTACCTTGCGTGGTTGACTTCATAAAGGGTCACAACCTCCAACTCCAGCCCGTACCACGAGCTGGATGATTCCCTCGACCTGTGGTCTTCAGAGTCCACTCAGTCCTTAAGCAATGGGTTACCTCGAGCTAAGGAGGAAGGACCTTATGATGGCAGCTCCAGTCTTGGGGACGTCCACATGGTAGTCATGATTAGGCCATATCTCAGCTCGCTAATCAGCCCGTGGGAAAATCAGGGCGTACATCTTCCCCCCAAGCCTCTGCTCGTGGTACACGACGTCGTGTAGGGCCACAGTAGGGGCTTTTAGGCTTCCCCATGAATTCTTCATATTCTACATTCTACGCAGGTGCCGAATACGTGGAGCATCATGGTTGGTGACGGTACGTCTTCCGAGAACCGCATTTAATGGCCTAGCCTATGCCCAGCCGTCGTTTCGTCTTTCGAGTGGAGGGCCTTGGATCCTTCATCAGGGCAATCCAACGACCCTCTTCACGTGACCCTTCACGCCTATAAAAAGGGGTGGCCACCTTACGCACGGGCCACCCGTTCATTTGAAATTTTTCAGAAACTTTCCTCTTCTTCTCTCTTCATCTTCAAGAGAAAAAACCCTTTTCTTCCTGACCGCCATTCCTAACGTTCAAGAAGTTCAGGCGCAAAGACTCCTTCGAAGCCTTGGAACCAACTGCTCCGACGAAGCCCCAATCCAGGCAATATCCTCATCCACTTCCCAGCCAAACACTCTGTAAGTCTCCTGACTGTGCATGTTTCGAAGTTATTTTTTTACTGTAGCTTAGGTAAATATTTACTGTAGCCACATGCAAGGGTTTGCTGGGTTTTGTGGGAATGAAGGGTGAAAGCCTTTTAGGTTAGGGTATCTTTGCAATAGAAAACCGTTTAGGAGCATGGTTTACAGGATGCATTTTCTGGGGAAAATTTCTGGGTAGGAGTTTTGGGATATTAGTTCAAAATATCCAGTATTTTGGGTGCAAAACCAGGTAGCTTAGGGGACACGCTTCACAGGCGGTTTTGCCTTTCTTGCCTATTGGAACTTTCCCTCCAAGGCAAAATTCTAACCTGACCCTCCTGACACACGAATTCTGAGTAATTGGGGATTTTTTGGGAGCACAGGCGCGTGTTCTTAGAACCGCGTGGTCTCACTCTCCATGAGCTGGGCTTACCTCAGCTCGTGTCAAAGAAACACATTTAGATTATCTTCCACCTTAGGTCGCCTTTTTCTGAAATTTCTTCTTTTTGCTCGCTAGGCGGCCAGATGGGACCCAAGAAGAATGCTCCCAAGAAGCCTATAGGCAGCTCGTCCTCCCGTCAAGACAAAGGAAAGGAGGTGATGGCTGAATCCCCGATCCCCAACTTCGGGCCAGCGGTGGAACAGGAGCTCGAGGTGGCCCCTGACGCGTTCTTTGAGGCGGAGAGGATCGTCTCAAAGATTACCGACTAGACGAAGGTCAACAAAATATTCCTCTCCCACAACATCGGGCTGGGGAGAGCATCAGTGATTGCCCGACCTCCCGCAGAGGGCGAGCGGAGCTGTGCGCCGCTTGATGAGGCATTCACGGTCTGGAGCGACGAGCATTTTAAGGCGGGGGCCTTCCTCCCGTTGGATCAATATTTCGCTGACTTCCTCAATTACGTGAAGTTGGCCCCATTCCAGCTCCCCCCCAACTCTTATCGGCTGTTGGCGGGGTTAAGATATTTATTCTTGAAACAGGAGTGGGAGGTCCCCACTCCTGGAGATATTTTGTACTTTTTCTACCTCAAGGCCAGCTCGGAGCAGCGGGGGCGAGGCGACAGGTTTTATTACTTAACCCGGTTCCCCAACACGGCTGCAGTCATTGAGCTGCCCAGCCACCTCCAAAGACTTCAAAGATCAATTCTTTATGTCGATGGGGTTCCGAAACTGCGAGCTCCACTACTTCAATCGTCCTCGTAAGTGCTTTTCAACCTTAGCTCGTAAGTTAAGTACCATTTAGCTCCTCCTGTATCCCTTTCTGACTTAGATTTATTCTGCAGCTATCTTCGCGAGGACAGAGAAATCTGTGACCCTCGGGGCCCAATACGAGACACTGGCGGGTTTGCCCCCCAATGAAAAGGATTACCGCGTGCTCGTGACAGACGAGACGATGGTGGCCTGCAAGTTGATCTTCCCAAATCAGACTCTGAACCTAAGGAGGCCCCGGGCGCTTCCCCCAGCTCGCGATACTAGACCTACCATCATGGAGGAGGTCGCGGGGGACGAAGATGAGGAGGACGAGGTTCCCCTCGTGAGGAACAGGAAGCGGGCGCTGGAGGTCGCCCAGAGAACGAACGAGGAGAGGATCCAGTCCGGAGCAGCCGCGGGTCCTTCTGGCCAAGGTAACCCTTACATGTTTAGGAATTTAGATAGGGCCATTTCCGACCCCTGGCTAGCTAGGTTCAATCCCAGACATCTCGTCCAACGTCACCAAAGTGATCCGGACCTGGATACAACCCTGCTTCACTGTGTCAACCAGCTCATGCTGCATTACCAAGATAGCCGACCTAGGGGTACCGTAGTCGTAGATAACGCCCTAGCCTTTAGGTCGATCCTATTTAAGGAGTATGGGACCAATCTTCGGTCATGACCATCACTCCGTAGGGGTGTCGTAGCTCCAGGACTTAGGCAATATGTAGAAGAATCTAGCCCGGAACCAGAGTCGGATCCAGAACTTGCGCCAGCTCGGGAAATAATAGACTTAGATTCTCCCGCAGGAGCTCCGGGGCCGATGGTCGTAACCATAGGTTCTTCTTCTAGCTCGGGGGGTAGGATCCCTTTTAGTATATATATACTTGAATTTCTCCTTTTTCCCCCTTTGTTTTTGAATGGATGTTAATTCTGGTACTAACCATGTCTTTGTTTTGACAGAAGAGATGTCTCAGCCCGACGGGAGCCTCCGAGCTGCGTTCGCCGGGGGGAACCCCTCAGCGGGGGCCTCTGGGCCAAAAATGAAGAAGCTCCGGACATCGAAAAAAGCCGCCGAAACCCCAACTAAGTCTCCTGCAAAGGAGAAAGAGCAGCCCCCAGCCGGCCAGGTCGTGGGAACTGTTCCTCCTGCTGCTGGGGGGAGCAACATGCCCCCACCCCCTCCGCGAGCTCCAGCCCTCGTCCGGGACACAGGGGCGGAGCCCGGGACTTCGGCCATTTCAACCTCCGAGGTGCGCATCCCGATTGATCCCCAGGACCTGGAGAAGATTCCAGAGGCCTTCCAGGGGACGGTGCATGAGTCGGCAAACTACGCCATCAGCCACATATACAAGTTCAACGAGAAAGAGCTCAGGGCCATCAAAACTAGGAGCCTGGTGGGCGTGCTTGAGTCTTCACTGGGCATGGCTCTAACGGTAAGCTAACGCCAACCTTTTATGGTTTTTGTCTATTTAACCTTGCCCTGTTTTTCCTTCCTCCCTTCTCTTCTTCTTTTTTTTCTAAGGCATGTGCCTCTCCACTTTCGCAGAGTGTCGTTGCCCTTCATCAGAGCATAGCCAGGACCAAGGCTCAGCTCGAGGAAATGAGGAGCGAGCACCAGGCGATTGTGGCCACCCACCAGACTTCTCTGCAGACGGCTAAGGATGCCTTGGCGGCCACGCAGGCCGAGCTGAAAGAGACTCGCCCCAAGCTTCAAGAGCTCAAGACCGCCCTCGCCACCGCGCGGGCAGACCTAGATACCGCGAAGGCTGAGGCTAAGGCCGCCCTGGAGGCCGAGCGGGCAACTTCAAACGCCGCCATGGAAGACATGTTCTACCATTGCTGGGCCTATAACCAAGACGCCGACTTCTCCTTCCTGGCAACGGCCGTCTGGGAGCCCTTGCTGGAGAAGTTCAAAGCTCGCCGCGATAAAGAAGCGCCCTCCGAGGCCGGGGAAGGCTCCGGCGCAGCTGAGCAGGGCGAGACGGCGACCTCCAAGGGGCCAACTGGCGGAGCTTAGGGCCTTCCTCTCTCGCGCCCTTTCCTTGAATATTTTAAAAAATTTCTGTGTAACTTCTGCATGAGGTGCTTACACCTCGAGACAATTTAACTATCAATTTTATTTTTAATTGATTTACTGCCCTTTGCCTCAACGCATTTTAGTTACTATTTTGAAAACTTAGTTCGCATTAATCTTTATAAATATCTCGAGCTCTTTTAGGAAGAACAACGATCAATAGATTTAAATTAACTTCTAAGTTTTATGACCCGGTTATACCCAGGAACTTAATTTGAAAACTTAGTTCGTGTCAATTTTTATCAATATCTCGAGCTCTTTTAGGAAGAACAACGATCAATAGATTTAAATCAACTTCTAAGTTTTATGACCTGGTTATATCCAGGAACTTAATTTGAAAACTTAGTTCGTGTCAATTTTTATCAATATCTCGAGCTCTTTAGGAAGAACAACGATCAATAGATTTAAATCAACTTCTAAGTTTTATGACCTGGTTATATCCAGGAACTTAATTTGAAAACTTAGTTTGTGTCAATTTTTATCAATATCTCGAGCTCTTTAGGAAGAACAATGATCAATAGATTTAAATCAACTTCTAAGTTTTATGACCTGGTTATATCCAGGAACTTAATTTGAAGACTTAGTTTGTGTCAATTTTTATCAATATCTCGAGCTCTTTAGGAAGAACAACGATCAATAGATTTAAATCAACTTCTAAGTTTTATGACCTGGTTAAATCCTGGATAGGACTTAGTTCGCATTGATCCTTATCAATATCTCGTGTTATTTAAGAAAAACAACGATCAATCGATATGAATCAACTTCTAAGTCATTAAGGCGGCCTGGTTATATCCAGGTACCATATGCCCCCCAAGTAACTGGGAAAGGGTCTTTCATGGTTACTTTAGATTACACTTCAAAACAGGTACAAATATAAACAAAAAGTTGATTCTCATTGCTTAATACATAAAAAATGGCCTTTTAGGCCTTACAAGTGAATCATTGATAATATCTCTTCAAATGGATGGCGTTCCAGGCCCGTGGGACTGCCCCTCCATCAAGACGAGCTAACTTATAAGTTCCCTCCTTAATGACCTCGATGACTTGATATGGCCCTTCCCAGTTCGGTCCCAAGACTCCATCTTTGGGATCCTTACTGGCCAAGAAAACTCTTCTGAGGACCAGGTCGCCAACGTTAAAGGCGCGATTCTTGACTTTTGTGTTGAAATAGCGAGTGATCTTCTGCTGATAATGGGCGAGCTGGAGTTACTAATCTTCTCGTCTTTCGTCAACCAAGTCAAGGGAAGCGCGAAGAAGCTCGTGGTTGCGATCTTGGTCGTACGACTGGATCCTATGCGAAAGCACCTTAATCTCCACGGGGAGTACTGCCTCACTACCAAAGGTCAGGGAGAAAGGAGTATGACCCGTAGGAGTTCGATGCGAGGTCCAGTATGCCCATAGGACTTGGGGGAGCTGTTCTGGCCAGGCCCCCTTCGCTTCATCTAGTCTCTTCTTGAGGCTCGCCTTGAGAGTCTTGTTGACAGCCTCGACCTGGCCGTTCGCCTGAGGATAGGCCACGGAGGAGAAACTTTTCACAATTCAGTACCTTTCGCAAAATTCGGTAAACAGGTCGCTGTCGAATTGAGTCCCATTGTCGGAAACGATCTTCTTGGGCAGCCCAAATCGGCAGATAATGCTCTTAACCACGAAGTCAAGGACTTTTTTGGAAGTTATCGTTACCAGAGGTTCTGCCTCAGCCCACTTCGTAAAGTAGTCGATGGCCACCACGGCATAACGGACCCTGCCTTTTCCAGTGGGGAGGGCGCCAACCAAGTCGATCCCCCAAACTGCAAACGACCATGGGGACGAGATCATCTTCAGCTCGACTGGGGGAGCTCGGGCAACTGTGGTGAATCGCTGACACTTGTCGCACTTCTTCACGTATGAGATTGAGTCTTTGGACAGAGTTGGCCAGTAATAACCTTGCCTCAGGACCTTCAAGGCCAAGCTTTGCCCCCCGGTGTGATCTCCGCAAAAACCCTCATGCACTTCCTGCAGAATGTCCTTTGCTTCGCCTGGAAGAACACATCGCAGGAGAGGTAGGGAGTACCCACGTCGGTATAACACCCCATCTACTATAGTGTACCTGGGAGCTTGATACAAAACTCATCGCGCATCATTACGCCCTTCAGGCAGCTTTCCCTCGACGTGATACTCCAGGATGGGAGTCATCCAGGTCGGCCTGGCATCGATCATCTCGACCTCCGTCCTGACTTCTTCTATACTTGGTTTCTCCAAGAATTCTACTGGCACTAACCCCAAGGTCTCCGTTTCCCCGGAGGTGGAGAGCTTGGTGAGGGCGTCCGCGTTGGCGTTCTGTTCCCGAGGTATCTACTCGATCGAGCCTCGCCCGTATGTGGACATCTCAACTTTTACCTTTGCTAGGTAGGCAGCAATCTTGGGTACCCGTGCTTGATATTCGGCCAGAACCTGGTTTACCCCGAGCTGGGAGTCACTGAAGCACTGGACGGAGCTCGCCTTCAGCTCCTGGGCTATCCTCAGCCCGGCCAGCAAAGCTTCGTACTCGGCCTCGTTGTTTGAGGCCTTGAATCTGAACCTCAACGCCGAGTGGAATCTATGTCCTTCAGGGGATATCAAAATGATTCCAGCTCCGGAGCCGTTCTCGTTGGATGAACCATCCACGAATATCCTCCACGATACCTGGGTCGAGGCGACCTAGGGCGAGTCTTCTGCAGGATCCTCCCGGAATCCTGTGCACTCGGCTACAAAATCGGCCAGGGCCTAACTCTTTATAGCAGTTCGTGGGGTGTACAGAATCTTGAACTGGCTGAGTTCGATTGCCCACTTTAACAAGCGTCCCGATGCTTCAGGTTTTTGCAAAACCTGCCTTAAAGGCTGATCGGTCATGACGTGTACTGAGTGGGACTGGAAGTACGGCCTGAGCTTTTGCGAGGCCGTGATTAGGCAGAATGCCAATTTCTCCATCAACGGGTACCGGGATTAACCTCTGAGAAGTCTCTTGCTGATGTAGTAGACTGGCTTCTGAATCCGGTCTTCTTCCCGGACCAATACGGCACTGGCTGCATCCTCCGTGACAGCCAGGTAGAGAAAAAGAGGCTCTCCTGCTTTTGGTTTGGATAGTACGGGTGGCTCGGCCAGATGTGCCTTCAGGTCGAGGAAAGCGCTTTCGCACTCTTCTGTCCACTCGAACTTCTTATTTCCTCGGAGTAGGTTGTAGAACGGCAAACACTTATCGGTGGACTTGGAAATAAACCGATTGAGGGCTGCCACTCTTCCTGTCAGGCCTTGGACATCTCTGCGCGACCTGGGTGAGGGAAGCTCGAGCAGTGATCTGATCTTGTCGGGGTTTGCCTCGATTCCTCGGGTATTGACGATGAAACCCAGGAATTTTCCCGATGCGACTCCAAAAGTTCACTTTTGTGGATTAAGCCTCATGCCATACTCCCGTAGGATCTTGAAGCATTCTTCCAGGTCGGAAACATGGTTATCGGCAGTCTTTGACTTGACTAGCATGTCATCAACGTACACTTCCATGTTTTTTCCGATCTGGTCTGCGAACATTCTATTCACCAACCTTTGATACGTAGCTCTGGCGTTCTTCAACCCGAAGGGCATGACCTTGTAACAATAAACGTTAGTCGGGGTCATGAAACTGGTGTGCTCCTGGTCCACCGGATTCATGGCGATCTGATTGTAGCCTGAGTACGCGTCCATAAAGGACATGAGCTCGTGCCCCGCTGTGGCATCACCAACTGATCGATCCTTGGCAATGGAAAACAATCCTTGGGGCAGGCTTTATTCAGGTCGGAGAAGTCGATGCAGGTCCGCCATTTCCCGTTGGGCTTCGGGACCAGCATGGGGTTGGCGACCCATATTGGAAACTTGGCTTCACGGATAAAGCCGCATTTTTTGAGCCGGGCTACCTCTTCCTCCAAGGCTTCAGCCCGGGTTGTTCCTAGGCATCTCTGCTTCTGGGACTTCGTAGGAACGCTTTTATCCAGATGAAGTGTGTGCATGATGACACTCGGGCTGATTCCCACCATGTCCTCATGTGACCACGCAAACACATCTAGGCTATCCCGCAGAAATCTGATCAGCTCCGCCTTCCTCTCGCTGCAGAGGTTTTTCCCGAGCGTGACCATCCGTGATGGATTCTGTGGATCAATGTTTACTTCCTCGAGCTCCTCAATAGCCTAGAGCTCGGATCTGTCCTCGCCTATTCGGGGGTCAATATCCTCACTTAAGATGATATTTTCCCTTTCGGCGCTTTGAGGCTTTTCAATCTCAGGACCAACCAAGGGGTCCCGAGATTCCTATTCACCACTTTGGATGGCCATTGCCAGCTGCCCGGGTTTCGATTTTCCCTTCATGGAAATGCTGTAGCATTCCCTGGCAGCGAGCTGATCACCACGGACAGTGCATATTCCCGTGGAAGTAGGGAATTTCATCGCGAGGTGGCGGATGGAAGTGACGGCCTCAAAAGCTATGAACGTAGGTCGTCCCAAGATTGCGTTGTACGCAACGGAGCAGTCGATGACCACGAACTCGAGGAGTTTGGAGACTGTTCAAGATCCTTCCCCCAGGGTGGTCACCAGTTCGATAGTCCCTATAGCCGCTGATCCTTCTCCCGAAAAACCATACAACATCATGGAGGTCGCCTTCAGCTCAGCGACAGTCAAACCCATCTTCTCTAATGTGGACCGAAATAGGAGGTTCACCGAGCTCCCATTGTCGATCAGCACCCTCCTAACCCTCCGATTAGCGAGCTGAACTGCTACGACCAGAGGGTCATTGTGCGGGAACTGGACATGGCCCGCATCATCTTCTGTAAAAATGATCGGTTGCTTCTCCAATCGTTGTTGCTTTGGCAGGCGTTGCTCTGGGACGAACTCTACTCCATTGTGCGCCTTAAGTTCGTTCACGTACCTCTTCTGGGCACCCCTGCTCGTGCCAGCCATATGCGGACCTCCAGAGATGGTGGATATCTCCCCTCCTACCACGGGAGGAGGGACGTCCTGATTTATCCGAGACCCAGGCTGACTGGCCGGGACTTCCGGAGCAGGTCGACTTGCCGGAACCCTGTTCCGCGCGTACTGAGCCAAGGGGCTGGCTCGGATGAGAGTCTCGATCTCATCTTTCAGATGCCTACAATCATCAGTATTGTGGCCAACATCGTTGTGAAAACGGAAAAACTTGGAGGTGTCTCTCTTCCCCTTCTGGTGCTTCAATGGCTCTGGCCTCTTCCAGGGGAGGAGAGTAAAGTTAGCTAGGAAGATATTCTCCCTAGACTGGGTGAGCTCTGTATAAGTCGCGTAGACGGGCTTGAACTTGTCTATGGACTTATTCTTCTTTTGGCCGTGCTGGCTGCCTTCACCATTCCCCTTTCTTTTGCCTCCACCGAGCTGGTTGTTCTGTGTGACGTTTTGGGTCGCTGCCACGACCTCCGTCCCCACTCCAGTGGGCTAATCAGGGACCTGGCTGGTTCCTGCAGCTGAGGCTTCGACTTCCTCCAAGTTGATCCATTCCTGGGCCCTATTGAGGAATTCGTTAATCGAGCTGACTCCCTTTCTTTGTATATCTTTCCAGAGTTCCCCTCCGACGAGGATTCCAGTTCTCATGCCCATGAGCTTGGAGCTATCATCCACGTCTCTGGCCCGAGCAGCGACGTTCGCAAACCTGCTCAGGTAGGCCTTCAGAGTTTCGCCGGGCTGCTGCCTTACGTTAGCTAGAGAGTCGGCTTTGATGCGGGTAGCCTGGGAGGCTCGGAATGCCCTTTTGAAGTCAGCCGAGAAAGTTTTCCAGGAGCTGACTGACTGTCTTTTGCCTTGCTTGAACCACTGCCTGGCCGGTCCAGTCAATGTGGAAGGGAATATCAAACATCTCAGCTCGGGGCCAATGTTGTGGGCCATCATTAGGGTGTTAAACATCCCCAGGTGATCCGACGGGTCTCCGTCCCCATTGAACTTGGACAGGTGCGGCATACAAAAACCAGGTGGGTATGCCGTTGCTGCTATGCTGGGGGCGAAGAGCTCCATCTCGTCCCCTGAATCATATTCATCTTTTTCTTTCTCTGACATGAGCTTCCTCATCAGCTCCTCCATCTGGGCTAGGCGCTCGAGGGTTTGGTCCTGATGTCCTTGGTTATTCCGGGGCTGTTCAACAGCTCCGGATCCATTTTACATATTTGATGGGTTATCGCCCCTCCTATCTTGAGATAGGTTATTTGGGGCATTCCCGCCATTACGCACTTCAGGCAAGGCTCCCCCTGAGCGAGCATGGCTGTCTCCTCCTGCTGGCTCCCCTCTATGAGAGTTAAGACGATCTCGCAGGTCGCCCCCTTGGGTGGCTTGCGGACTTTGTGCTAAACTTAGATGCTGACGCAGGTCTCCACCAGAGATGTCGCTCCGGCGACTGCCAGTCCAGTAGTTCCTGTTAGAGAGACTTGGAATCCACCTTTGGTGGTGAGGATCTGGGCTTTCCCTCGGCGCCCTGCTATGTCGGGGAGGTCCGGCTGATGGCGGGTTCCTCCTGCTACTCCCATAGGCTGGAATATCTCGGAGGGGCCGAGGAGGAGATGGATATCTAATTGGAGATGGAGGATGCCTGACCGGAGAGGCGATCCTGGTTCCGTCAGGACGGATGAGGTTAGGTGGGGGCCTCTCGGCCCGACCAACCTGCGGGTCCCGCGCCTGGCGATCTGGACGAGGCGCAGGACGGCTGTTGGGGACGGGCTGACGCTGCGAGCCCTCCTTCTGGAATTTCCTCGAGCTGCCCTGGGCGCGCTCGAGGCTGGTTGGGAGCTAGGAGTCAAAGTTCTGACCGAACGACTGTACTGCTGTTGTTCAGCTCTAGGAATTTCTCCAAAGTTTGCTTCTCGACGGTGTGACGAGGGAGTGGAGTTGGCTGTCGGAAGTCTGTCCGAGCGGCTATGTTTGGACCGATTACCCCGGCGAGACTTAGGAGCCTCGCCTTGCCTCTCTCCGACGTTAGCGTCGGTTGTGAGAGGGGGTAGTCGGGCCAGCACATCCTTGATCTGCTGGTTAGCTATTGCTAGCTGGCTTCTCAGCTGAGCATTCTCCATCTCCACCGCAGTGTAATAACATGGGTTCGGATTAGGTGGCCGGGGTGCCGAACTTCCAGTGTCATCTTGGCCTGCCGGCTGCTTGCCGGGCCGCTGTTGGACTTCAGGAATTTGTTCACCAGGGATGGCAGTATGATGAGCCTCCTGCCCATCATGCTGTTTCGTCTCGTTACCGTGCCTAGATTGAGTAGTCACCATGGTTGGATGTTTGCGACAGCACTAATCAAAATTCCTCTCAATGAAAGCACCAAACTGTTGACGCGGTTCTTCGCCAACAGGTAATTAAGAAAGGGATTAGTGCTTAGGTTGAACCGAAAAAGATGAGTGATCTTAGAAATGAAATGGTGACTCAAAATACGTTTTTTAAGTGGTTCAAAGGTTAAAATCCTTCTACTCCACTAGTCAGTATTATTGCTGTATATTGGGTATTTGATTACAGGGTATTTCTTACAATAGAGAATCCAACCCCTATTAACTCCCAAGGTCTCCATATTTATAGGAGAAGGCACCTGGGAGTTGGTAAGAAGGTCAACCCATGACCTTCTTACCTATCATGTCAACTCTGTGACATTCATGATTAATTCCTAAACCTGACACATAAGTGTGGTCAAATCAATAGGTAAGGGGATAATGGGCCGCACGACCCAACCCAATCGTGGGTGTCTGAATACGCACGTTCCTGCTGCGTGTCCGAGAAGTCAGGGGTATATCAGACACATGATGTCTGATATATGCACGTTTACCTTGCGTGGTTGACTTCATAAAGGGTCACAGCCTCCAACTCCAGCCCGTACCACGAGCTGGATGATTCCCTCGACCTGTGGTCTTCAAAGTCCACTCAGTCCTTAAGCAATCTTGGGGAACCCTTGGGTTACCTCGAGCTAAGGAGGAAGGACCTTATGATGGCAGCTTCGGTCTTGGGGATGTCCACATGGTAGTCATGATTAGGCTGTATCTCAGCTCGCTAATCAGCCCGTGGGAAAATCAGGGCGTACAATAGCCAAGTAGGATATCTGATTAACAATGATGTGAGCAGCTCGAGACTCAATCCAGTTCGTACACAATATACATGTTATTATTAGATCGCCTCTCAAGATAACAATCGAGTTCGAGACCTATATGGCCGGATCCAAATTTGGGCGCTCTGAGCTTAAAACGAGCCAAGGTTCAGATAGTCTTTGAACACGAGCTCGGGTGAGATATTCAGCTCTAGGAAACTTGGACAAAACACATACTGAAGGATCTCAAAAGATTCAGAGGCTCCTAATACGCTCATTAATGCCTAGGCTGTATTGTATATCTATCATTTATTATCTGAGATATCAGGAGTATATTCTATTCCGCTATCAAATCATATCCCATGTAAATGAGAATAATCTGTATTAAATGTATACATTATTTATTCACGTGGTGACCCAAACCTGTCCAGGATATTCCCCTATAAATATCAGGAATAATGGACAGGGAAAAAATAAGCATTTTTGTATTACTAAAATTCTGTAGAAATTGTGAGAGAAAATCAATAATACTGTCTCGTGGACTATGAGGATTTTAACTACTGAACCACGTAAAAGTTGTGTGTGTACGAGAGGGTTCTTATTTTTTCGTTATAGTTTACAATTTAGCACTAATATCCCTATTAGATTTCTTAATCTAATGTTGTTGAAAAACCGCATCAACATATACAATTATACCAAAAAATTAAATATGATTTAATTAATTTTCAATAAAAATTAATTTCACAAAGTTATTAATATAATTTTATTTTCCATTAAATATTATTTCATAAATAATATTTTATTTTAAATATTATTTCAAAAATAATATTATTTTGTATTTTTAATTATTTCCTTTTAATACCAAAATCTTACATCTGTGTTATTGAGCTAATACGGGGACAGTATAAACCTGAAGTTCTTAGCTCCAATAATTTAATTAATTTCACTAACTCTTAATTAATTTATTGACTATGAATTATTCCACTAGAAATTCATAGTTGTACTTTCAAAACTAGAGTCTTATATTATTAGAAGCAATAAATATAAAGACGACCATTGATTTAATCATTCATGGGTTATATCCCTCTGCTAGTTGTTCATAATTAAATCTAGGTCTTAATGTCTGTTAACCTCTCTAATTATGTTTTTATCAATTAGTTCCATTGATCTTATAATGAACAATATTCTATAAATTTAATTATAGAATGAAATTTATGTTCTCTAACAGAAATTGAACGCTCTATGTTCAAGCCCCGAATCAACATTAAAAGTGTTGACGCGGTTTTTCGTCAACAATGGATTTAGAAATGTGAAAACAAAGAGATTAAGCTTATTGTAAACCGAATATAAAGAAATATAAAAGCACCCATAATTTACGTGGTTTAGTGGTTAAAATCCACCTAGTCCACGAGTCACTATTATTGATATATTTAGGCACTCTAAGAAAAATCATTTATGACAATTTTGGCAGAGTTTTTGCATACAAGATGTCGGTCCTTTTTTACAGTCCATTCCCCTTGTATTTATAGGGAATTATGGTGGAAAACATCGGGTAACCGTAATATAAATGGTAACATACAATATTGGGTAACTTCCCAAGTTAATGGACATTTAAATATCATAATAAAGCATATTGTCATTTTACATCAATCTATAAATGTATATAACGATCATATGAATTTATTGCGAATAATGGGTAGCCAAGTCTATAGGGATTCTCCCATCCAAGCTAGATACCGATCTCGAGCTGGATATGAATGGAACAGGATGGTTTGTCTTAGATAATGCCCGAGCCTGATGCAGGCGATCTAATGCTGGGTTCCTCGATCTCTATCATTTGCCTCTCTGATGATCTGGAAGATCCTAGGCTGTTCATGATCTAGAAGATCCTAGGTTGTTCCGGACTCAGTGACACAACCTCGAGCTATTAGGTTCGAAGTTAAGAAAACATTTCTGAAGTCTTGCCTCCTCTATTTATATTCTGCTAGCTATACCCCGAGCTAGATGGTTGAGCTCATATTTTTAGGGTACAACATTTTCCCCCAAGGTCCTGCTGGTGCGTAACGTCACTTCTGCACAAATAGTAGGGGCTTTCGGCTTCTGTCATGAGAAAATGTGCCCACCCACTTACTCGAGTATGGGACACGTGCCTGCTTGTTATAGGTGCTTGTTCGGGTTTTGAGTATTGTGATAGTTGTCTTGTCAACTTTTTACCGTCGTTTGGTTTATTTAATTCAGACCCTCAAAACTCTTTCTGCTTTAATCGTGTGGCTCAGATTTGTCCTCGAAGTTTACGTATAAATAGAAGAGCAGATTTTGTGCCTAGCCACCTTTGCATTCAAACTTTCCTTTTGTCTCTCTTATTATCAAAACATTCAAACTCTCTGAAATCATTTGCTCCCCAGAGATTCTCAAGTTCTCATGCTTGAATTTTTCTAGCATTTTCTGCTCTTCTTACACTCGTCGATCAAGAAACCAATCTGTAAGTATGCTCACCTCTGGTTTAAATTTTATTTTCTAATTTTTCAACAAGTTTTATGAAATTTTCCAGTGTTTTGCCTTATTTTGGTTCTGTACGAGTTTAGTGTAGGTTTTTATTAAGCCAAAAATAACAACACTAGAAACGATTGGAAATAATGCACAAAAATGGGTTATTTTCTAGGTTAAAAGGATGAATGTTTGAATTTTTGGGTTTGAAGATTCAAGGGTTTTAGGTTCAATTTTTTAGTAGCTTAAGGGTTACAGTATTGGATCGGTTTTACATTAAACTGCCTCTCGAAACCACTGTGTCTGACACACGAATCTTGGAATTTCAGCACCTTCCCGAGATTCGAGCGCGTGAACTAGAGACGCGCGTGGGAGCACGCGTCGGGGTATTAAGCCTACTCTTGATTCCTAGATGTCTTAGGTCGAGTGATAAAGCCTTAGTATTTTAGGTCTCCATTTCTTCCATTATTAGAGAGGATATATTCCCAGGTCGCCTTTAATGGATCGCCATTTCTTCCGTTATTAGAGAGGTTATATTCCCAGGTCGCCTCTAATGGGTCATTTTGTAATTAGGCGAACTAAAATATTTTTCATGTCTCGTCCAAAGAAAAATACCGTGACAAGCTCCTATTCTCGAGGAAAGGAGAAGCAGGTCGCCCCCAAGACACCCATTCGCCACTTTAGTCTAGTGGTGGAGAGAGAGGTCGAGGTAGGACCTGATAGTTTCTTTGAGGCTAAGATGATCGAGTCTCTAATAACAACTCAAGACAAAGTCAACAAGATAATGATGAGTCATGGATAGAAATGAGTCCCAAATTTTATGCCGGCCTCCTTTTGTCAGAGAGTGGAGTTTCACCCCGTTGCAAGATGACTTCAAGGTCTGGAGTGATGAGCATCTGAAGGTAGGTGTCTTCCTCCCGCTAGACCAATACTTCATAGACTTCTTGAACTATGTCGGGCTCACGTTGTTCCATCTCCCCCCCAAATTCATATCGCCTCCTTGTGGGGTTAAAGTATTTATTCCTCAAGAACGAGTGGGAGGTCCCCACTCTAGAGGACATTTTGTATTTTTTCTGTGTGAAAGCCAACCCAGACACTAAAACTCGAGGTGACGATTTCTACTACCTCACCCAGTTTCCTAAGTCTTCCGGATCTGAATGACTATAAAGGCCAATTCTTTATGTCAAACGGGTTCAAGAACTGCACCCACCGATACTTCAATCGTCCCCGTAAGTTTCTCAGCCTTTTGAACTCTTTACTTGAATTCCTTATCTTAACTAAGTTAAAACTTATTATGATAGAGTTGTTATCTCGTGCATCTATTTACAAGAGAACGGAGCTGTCTGAGACCCTTGGGGGTCAATACCGAACCTTGGCCAGCGCACCTACTAAGGAGAAGGAGTTCTGGGTGGTGGTGAATGACGCCACCATGGTGGCCTGTAAGATGATACAATCGTCGAGGAGGTTGAAGAAGAAGAGGAGGTTGCACCGCTTGTGTGTAAAAGAAAAATTTATGAAGACAGACAAGATTTTGGTCAAGGTCGCATCGAGTCAGGGGCAGCAACCAGCACCTCCGACTAAGGGGATCAAGATAGAGAAATAAACCGAGTCGCTGCCAGTTTTAAGCTACTCTAATTAAATCTGAGGTAATTTGTGAGCTGACATCCAGTAGACCTGGACCTAGATGTGACTTTACATCAGTGCGTCGACCAACTGGTTGTTGGGATTAGTCTTTATAAACCTTTGTTTGTATTACAACTCAATGAAAAAATCATATAAGTAAATCAATCTCTTAGAATAGTTAAACACAAATTACATAAACACAATGGATAAAAGTTTAAAGTAGACCTTCCTTGAAGAACAAACCCTAGGGACATAAAATCACATGCTATGCTTTTATGTGAGATACAAAAGTGATAAGGCTTGACACAAATGAAGATTTTTTTGTCCAAAAATCTCTATTCCTAGCCTTCCCTTTGAGGATGCTTGAAGATACAACCAGTGGAATGAGATTGCGATTCACAAACCTTGGATCTCCATATGCAATTCAAGCTTTCCTGATGAAGATATTGGAGAAAACTAGTAATCTTGGAGCTAGAGAGAGAGAAAGAGTTCTTCTTTAGTGAGAGAGAGAGAAAGAGGTGAGTGATTAAGTCACTAATTAACTCATTTGGACACCTTAAATAGTATAGGATCCTCATTAGACTCAACCAATGAGATTAGAGCATTTAAATTTAAGTTTTGGAGCTAAAACACATAACTGTATGGACATTCCGTAACGGACCAGGCGATGCATCACCTACCAAGAGACACGTCACCCTATACTAGGTGACATGTCGCCTGTTACATCTCTCTCTAGAGTTTTGAGAGCCCAGGCGACACGTCGCCTTCTAGGAGGCGACGTATCACCGATGCCTTTGTAATACGACTCTATGAGGTGTCTCAAAATACCTCCAAATGCTCCCAAACTTTTTGGGTACTCTTATATGCTCAAAATAAACATTTTGGGCCCAAAAGTTTGATTTAAAAACTCATATACTCAAAGTCAACTTTCACACGTTGACTTTTGTGAAATTGTTATTGTTTTAGCACCTCTTCGTGCCTAAACAATTCCACCATGTATTTAACCAATCTCAACATTCCCCCACTTGGTTAAATACATCCTCTCTTTTTCTAGCCAACGATACTAGCACATAAAGTAAAGTACATTTTGGGTTTGAACTTTACCTTAGTGAAAACACCACAAAGCTTAAATCGAAATGCTAAGGTATTCTTAAAAGATTGAACCCAACATTCCTAGTGATAAAAGTCGGTAATGTCTCACACACCTCTATCTGATTACTTATGTATTTCCCACTGTTCATGCCCAACACTATTAATGGCCTTGTTCTTGATCCATTCATAAACCATCCGGAGAGAAAACTCCTACTCTCTTGAGAGGCAGCCCACCTCTAGGTTCACATAGGTGAAATTCTTACATCATCTTTGCTACCTTTAGAGATGCTTGTTACTCATAACTGAATTTCATTAAAAGCATTAGGCTTAACCCTCACTTCGGTAGCAACCAACATTAACTCACCCTTGACGATACTTTAAATTGTTAATGTTGAAACTATTCCCTTATCGAATGACTTGATCTTACCCATTGAACTCTACACTTGATGTAAACAAGTTTTGAGTTGGATTGTCACCATTGAGGAATCTATATATCAAGAAGTTTTAATCCCATCCCTCTATTTGTGGAACTAACCAAATCTCTCCCAAGAGGTTTGGTAAACAGATCCACTAAGTTCTCACATGATTTCACATATGAAATTGATATGATACGCTTATCAATCAATTCCCTCACATAGTCATGTCTTAGACTTATATTTCTAGACTTCCCATTGTAAATCTTGTTGTAAGCTCTAATCAAAGTAGCTTGATTATCACAATGTATCGAAATCGCTGATACATCAATTGCAGTTCTTGGTATCTCCAACATGAGATCTCTTAACCATTCGGCCTCTTTGCCGGTTGTCGCTAGAAATACAAACTCAGATTCCATGGTTGAGTGACATATACATATTTATTTCTTAGATCCCCAAGAAACCCCACCCCCACCAAGGGTGAACACCCAACTGGTTGTGGAGAGATTATCTCTTACATCGGATATCCAACTTGCGTCGGTATATCCCTCAAGTTCCTTAGGAAACTTAGAATATTGGAGGCATAACTCTTTGGTCCTTTTAAGGTATCCAAACACTCTTTCAACTACCTTCCAATGTAAGAAACTTGGATTTCTAGTAAGCCTACTAAGTTTACTAACCACAAATGCAATGTCCGCTCTGGTACAATGAGCAACATACATCAAACTCCCAATTGCACTTGCATACTCTAGTTGAGCCACCACTTTCCCTTCATTCTTTTCAAACTTTAGACTTGAATCGCAGGGTGTGTTTGCCTCTTTGATATTGAGATGACCAAACTTGTCACGCATTTTCTCAATATAATGAGCTTGACCTAAGACATATCCATCAACACTCCTTCTAACTTTAATACCTAAAATGGTATCAACCTCTCCAAGGTCCTTCATCTTGAAGTTAGAAGATAGAAACCTCTTCGTTTCTATTATGTCTTTCATGTCATTACTCAATATCAACATATAGACACACTAAGATGACATAGTCATCACAAGTCTTAGAATATAAGCACGTGTCCACACTATTGTGTCTAAATCCATCCAAAACAATGGCCTCATCAAACTTCTTATGCCATTGTTTAAGTGCTTGCTTCAAACCATATATGATTTGACAAGCCTACACACCTTATGTTCATTCCCCTTTAGAACAAACCCTTCAGGTTGTTCCATGTACACCTCCTCATCGAGGTTACTATTTAGAATGTCATCTTGACATCCATTTGATGAACATATAACTTGTGTATTGATGATAAGGCAAACAAAATTCTTATAGATGTTTTCCTTGCTACCGGTGCATAGGTATCAAAGTAATCTATGCCCTCTGTAATGCCCTGGGTAGCCAAGACAATTACACTGTGTATTTTAAATAGTGTTGGATTGGCTAATCAAGTCATTTGGATATAAACGTGTTACTAGAGTTAATTAACGGGTTAGGGTTAAAAGATTTTGATTGTAGAAATAGTTGTTTTCATTAAAAAGTTCGAGCCAGAACATGGGATCCCAAAAATAAGTGTTTATAAGGCATATACAACTTCAAAATAACTACAAGGTAAGCTGGCCTAAGCGGCAAAATTAAGTTGGCTCTAGTCCTTGTTGATCCCTTGGTCGTGGCGGTTGAGCAGCTGCAAATGTACACGCCACCCCTAAAACTTTCCAACTCACGGCTGGTCCAACTTTCTCTTTCCCTTACCTACACCACATAGCACCCGTGAGCCAAGGCTCGACAAGAAAACTTAAATCATAAACACAAATGAACAACATTATATAAACAATAGACTCAAATCGTTTAACTCAAATGATAACGAGACATAAGCAATGAGCTAGGCAGTAATAATCTACTCAATCTAACACATAATTCAATCTCAGCATTCAATACAGTTAGTTAAGTGCAAACAACACTTCTATTTATTTTAGTGATGTTCAGGCCCGACGCCCATAGGCCGAGTCCTCTGGTCATATAGTTGAACCTGACATGCTTAGGTCAGACTGCATTCTGCACGCTTATCATCAGCCCTGGCTCCCTTAGGCCGGGCATTCAGATCAAGCATAAACAAATGAATAGATTGCAGAATACGCAATCAGTTGCAGCATAAACAAGCATGCCTAACCAAATATTCTCAAACATAGATATAATCATACCTTCACGTATAATCACAGTCATAATCATATTTGTTAACAGGGGTCCAAGCAACCCAAGTGCAGTTTTCTTACCTCGAGTCCTGAGCAGAAGGTGTAAGGCGGTCCCGAGCACGATCCCTAATCTTGAGCCTTAGCGGTAAAACCTAGTCACAACACAATAATGGTAATCGTCAAGACCTAAACTAATTAAAAGCTTTGAAGTTACATACTAGCCTCTGAGACCACGAATTCTACTAAACAGGTAGTAGAATCCTTCTCGATCCCTTAGGTTTAGGTTCCCGAGCTTAATACCCTATTCGACCAAGAATTCCCCTATTTGAACCGCGACGCCCTACCCCTTAAGCGTCGCAACCCTCCATAAGTCAGAGAGCCTCCCAAGTCATTTCCCTGGACACACCGTAGTACTAAGGCAGTTCAGCGAACCCCCTTAGGCCTCTGAGTTCGTGTGGGCCGCGACGCTCAAGAATAGAACCGCGGCGCGACCCTACGAACCCAGATTTTCCAGCACTTCTTCTGCATTTTCCCCGAGCTAAACTCACCAGAATTCGATATAAACATATACTAAAGTCAGAATTGAGTTTAGGACCCTCAATAACACATCCTAAATAGCACAAACAACCTGAAATCCAAATCAAATCCCTAACCCAACTCAAAAACCAAAACTAGAATAAAAACTCAATCAAATCCTAAACTAATTAGAGAATCTACAACAAAACAGGTTATAAACCTTACCTTAGTAGCGATTCCGACCTCTGAACTCAAGTAATCCTAGCTTCAACTCCTTCAATTTCCCTATCTTCCACCTCAAAAATACCCAAGAGCCCCAAGCACATCAAGAGAGGAAGAGAGTAACAGGTTAGAGAGAGATGGTCGAGTGTCTAATGTGGTTTTTGCTGCCTCAAAGTATCTATAGCCTGGGTCCATCTAAGGTTAGGGAAAAGACTCAAACGCCCCTAGCCTCATCCTAAGCCCTTTAATGCCTCCAATGGCAAACTCGTCATTTACCACCCTTTTCCCACTAAACCTCAAATAATACTATAGATTCCAATTAATTTTGACATCCCCAAATAATCACCAAATAACTACCCATTACCCGATAAACCCCGAATATGCACTAAATCTCCAAAAATACCCTTAGGCTCACCCCGAGCCGGGTATTTGACCCCGTTGTGACTTTTCCGCTAATTCGCTCACTAGGATCGCCTTGATCCAAATATTGCATATATATCCACATAATACTATGGTCTCAATCATATAACACATATAATTACATTTATACCCTCAACGAGTCAAAATTACAAATATGCCCTTATTGACAATAACATGCCCACATGCATATTTAATACACATAAACATACATATATACTCATATTACCATATAATTCACATATACCACATAATCACACATATATTCAATTAAATCCATTTATGCTCTCCCAACATGCTAATCAAGGCACTAAGCCCTATTAACAAATTTGGAACGTTACAACTATCCCATCCTACTAAAAATTTCATCCTCAAAATTTACCTGAATAACTCGAGATGTTGATCCCACATAATCGAATCTAGCTCCCAGGTCGCTTCCTCGACCTTGCAATTCTTCCATAAGACTTTAACTAGAGGAATCATCTTGTTCCTCAGAACCTTGTCCTTTCTATCTATGATCTGAATTGGTCGCTCCTCATAAGAAAAATCTGTTTGTAGCTCCAGATAATTGTATCCCAATATATGGGTTGTATCCGACACATACTTTCGAAGCATTGAGATGTGAAACACATCATGAACTCCTGATAATGATGGGGGCATCGCCAATCTATAGGCTACTTGCCTGATCCTCTCCAGGATCTCAAAAGGTCCTACGAACCTAGGGCTCAACTTGCCCTTTCTTCCAGACCTCTTTACTCCCCGCAGTGGCAAAACTCGCAGAAACACGTGGTCCCCCACCTGGAACTCCACGTCCTTACTCTTAGGGTCAGCGTAGCTTTTCAGTCTACTCTGTGAGGCGAGCATTCGAGCTCGGATCTTCTCAATAGCCTCAATAGTCTTCTGAACCATCTCTAGACCCAAATATTTCCTTTATCCCATGTCATCCCAATGAATGGGTGACCTACACTTCTTCCCATACAACATCTCGTACGGAGCTACTCCAATCATTGACTGATAACTGTTAGTGTATGAAAATTCAATCAACGGGAGATACTTACTCCAAGACCCCTCAAAATATAGCACGCATGCTCTAAGCATGTCCTCCATTATATGAATCTTCCTCTCAGACTGCCCGTCTGTCTGAGGATGATAGGTCGTACTAAACTTCAACTGAGTCCCCATAGCCTTCTGTAAGCTTCCCTAAAACTTGGAGGTAAAAATGGGATCCTAGTCCGACACTATAGATTTCAGAACCCCATGGAGACGTACGATCTCCCTCACATACAGATTTTCATACTGGTCCACAATATAGTTTGCTCTCACCGGCAGAAAGTGAGCTGACTTGGTATATCTGTCTACTATCACCCATACTAAGTCATGTTGCCCCACTGTCTTGGGCAAGCCTCCTACAAAGTCCACAGTAACGAATTCCCACTTCCACTCGGGAATACCTAAAGGCTGTAACAACCCCATTGGCCGCTGGTGTTCAGCCTTCACCTGCTGACAGGTTAGACACCTTGCTACATAGTCAACCACGTCCTTCTCATCCCAGGCCACCAGTACAATGACCTTAGATTCGTATACATCTTTGTGGTTCATGGATGTAAGGAATATGGTGTGGTATGAGATTCATCGAGGATCTCTTGTCTGATACCCATATCCATCGGAACACAGATCTGATCCTTATATTTCAGCAAACCAGTCTTCGAAATGGAATAATCCTTAGCGACTCTAGCTAGGACATCCCCTCTAAGATTCTTCGACTGTGTATCACTCATCTAGCCCTCTTTTATTCTCCCCAAGAGGGTGGACTGCAAAGTAATACTAGCCAACTGGCCTACCACCAACTCTATCTTTGCTTTGGTCATGTCTTCTGCCAATTCCTTCGATATCTGCTTTGAGTTAAACAATTGTTCTGGGCCCCTCCAACCCAAAGCATCTGCCACTACATTGGCTTTCCATGGGTGATAAAGGATCTCATAGTCATAATCATTTACCAACTCTAGCCAACGTCTTTGTCTCATGTTTAGGTCCTTTTGGGTGAATAAATACTTCAAACTCTTATGATCGGTGTATATTTTGCAATTCTCTCCATACAAATAATGTCGCCATACTTTCAGTGCAAATACCACCATTGCTATTTCCAAATTATGATTAGTGTACCTCTGTGTATACTCCTTTAGTTGTCGCGATGTGTGGGCAATGACCTTCCCACTCTTCATCAACACACATCCTAATCCCAGTCTTGATGCATCACAATACACCACAAAATTATCCCCGTCTGAAGGAAGACTCAGCACCGGAGCAGTGATCAATCGTCGCTTTAGTTCCTGGAAACTACTCTCACATTTATTTGACCACACGAACTTCAGATTCTTCCGCATCAACTCCGTCAATGGTGTGGCGATCTTTGAAAATCCTTCCATGAATCGCCTGTAATACCCCGCCAACCCAAGGAAAGTCCTAACTTCCGAGGCATTCTTTGGCCTTAACCAATCTCTAACTGCTTCGACCTTGGCTGGATCTATCTTAATCCCGCTCCACTGACAATGTGACTAAGGAATGTCACATGCGGTAGCCAAAACTCGCACTTCTTAAACTTAGCATATAACCGGTGCTCCCTCAATCTCTGCAATACCAATCGGAGATGCTGCTCATGCTCTGCCTCTGAACGGGAGTAAACCAGAATGTTGTCGATGAAGACAATCACGAACTGATCTAAATAATCCTTGAACACCCTGTTCATCAAATCCATAAATGTTGTTGGGGCATTAGTCAACCCAAATGATATGACCAGGAACTCGTAATGCCTGTACCTCATTTGAAAGGTCGTCTTTGGGATATCCTCATCCTTGATGCTTAGCTAGTGATAACCAGATCGAAGATCAATCTGCGAGAATATTGTCTTACCCTGCAACTAATCAAACAGGTCGTCTATCCTCGGTTGTGGGTACTTGTTCTTGATAGTTAACTTGTTCAACTTCCTGTAGTCTATACACATCCTCAGGGTTCCATCCTTCTTCCTCACAAATAAAACTGAAGCACCCCATGGTGAGAAGCTAGGTCTGATAAATCCCAAGTCTAATAAGTCCTGTAACAATACCTTCAACTCCTTCAGCTCTACCGGAGCCATTTTGTATGGTGCCTTTGACACTGGTTTTGTACCTGGCGCTAACTTAATGATGAACTCAATCTCTCGGTGTAGTGGCAGTTTTGGTAAGTCCTCAGGGAATACATCCAATAACTCACATACAATCTGGTCCCCCCTGGTCCCACTGGCATGACCCTAGTGGTATCCACCACACTGGCTAGGATCCCTATACAACCTCCTTGTAATAGGCCTCTAGCTCTCAATGCTAATATCATGGGAATACGAGGTTCATGAACAATACCAACAAAAATAAAGGAGTCATTACCCTCAGGCTCAAAAGTCACCATCTTCTTCTTGCAGTCTATAGTCGCCCCATACTTGACCAACCAATCCATCCCCAAAATCATATCAAAATCATCCATGCCCAGTTCAATCAAATCCACCGATAGTTCCCTGTTGTCCACCACCACTATCAGTGACCTAACCTATCTTCTAAATACTACCAGTTCCCTTGTAGGCAATATAGTCCCAAACCCCGAGGTATAATAATCACAATGCCTACACAATCTATCAATCACTTTGCTAGAAATAAACAAATGTGTAGCACCAGAGTCAATTAATACAGTATAAGAAGTGTCAGTGCTAGAAAGCTGACCTGTCACCACCAAGGGACTAGCCTTAGCCTCTGCCTGAGTCAAGACAAACACTCGAGCTAGAGTCAAGTTGTCTGCCTTCCTTGGTTCTTCCTTCTTCAAAGTCAGGCAATCTTTCTTGAGATTCCCAATCACCCCACACAAGTAACATGCTTTTGCCCGACATTCGCCCAGATGGCGCTTCCTGCACAAATCACACTCCGGGTAACTTCTTTATACCTCATTACTGCCCTGGACACCTTGGCCCCTCCTATCAAGACCAACAGTGGTTGAGGTGTTAGGGGTCTTCCTCTTGTGATCATTAGGGCCTCTGCCCCTACTAGAACCCACAAATGGAGGCATTACCCTCTGAACATCTCGTCTTGCAGCGCTTACCCTCCATATCTTGTTTTCTGCCTCCTCAGCTATAAGGGCACTCTCAACCACATGGGCATAAGTAGTCTCCCCAGGTACTGAGGTAATCTGCACATCTCGGGCTATCATAGCATTCAGCCCCTGGACGAACCTATCTTGCCTGGCTGCATCTATAGGCACTAGATCATATGCAAACTTCGTCAGCCTATTAAATTTCAGGGCATAATTAGTAACTATCATGCTGCCCTGTCCAAAACTAGTAACCTTGTTTACCTTTGCCACCCTAACAACATTACTGTAGTACTTCTTATTAAACAAGTCTCTGAACTCATCCCAACCCATGATAGAAACTTCCCGAGTCTAGGATGCCACCTCCCACCAGATGCGGGCATCATCTCGAAACATGTAAGTGGCACAGGCCACCCTATCAATACATACCACTCTCATGAAGTACAGGATGGAGGTGGTTAGGCTCATCCACTTTTCAACCTTAAGTGGATCTGCTCCTCCCTCAAATATTAGAGGATATTGCTCACTGAATCTCTCGTACAACGACTCCCATCTGTTCCCAATCTCAGGTTGCTATACTACTAGTGCCACAACAGGTGGTAAGTCTGGTGCAGCGTTCCCTGGCAGAACCTGCTGTCTTAGAAAGTGAATCTCTTCCTCTTGATTCTGAAGTCTAGCTTGCATGTCAGCAAGCATTTGCTGCCAGCTCTCAGGGACTGGCAGAGAATTATGACCCTAGTTATCATCTCTAGCCTCGATCTCAGCATTGGCTAATCGAACTGGTCGAATTGGAGGCATAACTCTCCAAGTATATCTGCAATCAACGACGCGGATGATCAAGCAATGATAATGGGTTTTTGAAACACCGCATGGTTTATTGCCAACAATCAAGCAACAATATGCAATCACGGTGCTAACAGACATTTCAAAAATTATCCACATACAATAGCAATGCTAATAAGCATTCCTTATCATATACACATAGCAGTCAAGGGCCAGGCCCTATCAGTATATCTCATGCTTCCTAGTAAATAGTCAAATAAGGTATTCATATTTCATTTGAACAGTCAAACATATAATCGCATATATAGTTACCAAACCCTAAGTTGAGCTTGTCTTTAGCGGCGAGTGTACATGCCCAGCCAGTCTTCAAGAACCCTTAAACCTAGACCGCTCTGATACTAAGTTGTAATTCTCTAGGTAGCCAAGACCATTGCACTATGTATTTTAAATAGTATTGGACTTGCTAATCAAGTCATTTGGATATAAAAATGTTACTACAGTTAATTAATGGGTTAAGGTTAAAAGATTTTGATTGTAGAAATAGTTGTTTTCATTAAAATGTTTTAGTATGTACATGGGATCCCAAAAATAAGTGTTTACAAGGCATATACAACTGAGAGCATAGCCTCGCTTCCAAAATTCAGGGAGAATGGGGTATGTCAATAGAAGTCTGATGTGAGGTCATGTAGACCCAGAGCACTTGCAGGAGCTATTCAGGCCATAGCCCTTTAGCATCTTCTAGTTTCTTATTTAAGCTCACCTTTAGGGTTTTGTTTACTCCCTCAACCTGCCCATTAGCTTGAGGGTATGCCATTGAAAAGAAACTCTTCATTATGTTGTATTTCTCGCAAAAGGTTGTGAATAGGTCATTGTCAAATTCAGTTTCGTTATCAAACACAATCTTCTTTGAGAGTCCAAAATGACATATGATGTTTTTCATGATGAAATCCAATACTCTTTTTGAGGTTATGGTCGCCAGAGGCTCAACTTTGACCCACTTAGTAAAATAGTCGATGGCGACAACGGCATAGTGAACTCCTCCTTTTCCAGTAGGCAACGAGCCGATCAAGTCAATCCCCCATATAACGAATAGCCAGGGTGTGGAAATCATAGTTAGTTCCATGGGCGAAACTCAGGCAATGGTGGCAAAAAATTAGACTTCTCTTCTTCTATGCCTTGTGTATTTCCTTTCTGACCTTCTTCTTCTGACTGATTCTTCTTTGGCTCTTCATACCGTGTTCCACTCCTCAAAGTAATAGCTTTACACTATTCTTTAGGATTAACTTCTATAGTGCTAGAAAAATTTCCTTGAGCTCTATTAGACATTAAAGTATCCAACTGCCCTATTTGAGTCTCCAAACTCCTTATGGACGCCCTGGTTTCAGTCATAAATTGGTTAAGTGCATCAGGTTGGGGTTCAGCTAGTTTCATTGGCATTTGGTGTGGTGGTCTATTTTGTGGTTGATAATATCCAGGTGGAGGTTGTTGGTATGCATGTTGTTGTTGATATGGTGGTTTATTTTGGGAAGATTGATATTGTGGCTGAGGTGGAGGGTAAGGTTGTTGAGTGTTTTGAGTATTGGACCAGGAAAAATTAGGATGGTTCTTCCAACCTGGGTTGTAGGTCATGGAATTGGGATTATTGGGTTGTCTCGGGTAATTCCCTATAGCCTGAACTTCTTCCATGGGCATGTTATTCATATCTATAGCAGGGCATTGGTTGGGTGGATGGGTTGTACCACACAATTCACATAGGTTTTGAACTTGCATAGCTTGATATGGGAGTGTAGTCTTTTGTAGTTGCTTTATCAAGATTGCTACTTGAGCTGTAAGCATGGATATAGCGTCTGATTCCATCATTCCAACAACCTTCTTTGGTTTTACCCTTTTAGTTGGCCACTGATAATTATTCATTGCCATCTCTTCTAATAGATCATATGCCTCATTAGCACTCTTACTCATAAAAGCACCTCCTGCCGCAACATCTATAATTGTTCTAGTTGTTCCATTCAACCCATTATAAAAATTATGCACCAACATCCACTTTTCTATACCATGATGTGGACACTTCCTTAACAACTCCTTAAATCTCTCCCAAGAATCATACAGTGACTCCCCTTCCATCTGATAAAAAAATATTGATCTCTCCCCTTAGTTTTGCAACCTTCGCTGGAGGAAAGAACTTGGCAAGGAACTTCTGAGCTAACTCCTCCCATGTAGTAATAGAATTCGCCTGTAAGGATATCAACCAACTCTTCTCCCTATCCCTTAGTGAAAATGGGAATAGCCTCAATCTTATAGCATCATTGGTCACCCCATTCATCTTGAACATAGCACATAACTCCATAAATTAGCTATGTGTAAATTGGGGTCCTCCGTTGGCATACCTCCAAACTGAACAGTTGATTGGACCATTTGAAGAATTGCTAGTTTAATCTCAAAATTATTTGCAGTGATGGTTTGAGGTCTAATGCATGAATGCACTCCTGTAACAGTAGGAAGTACATAGTCTCTCAAAGTTCTTGGTCCTTGTTCCCTTGGAACCTCTGCAGCATTATTATTAGCACAGTTTCCCAAATTATCAGCCATGGTAAACTCCAATCTTTTCTTTGCCTTTCGCTTCTGTTTGCACATTTTTTCAATTTCCAGATCCATTGGTACAATCTCCTTTTGTCTATTTCTTCGCATATACCGACAATTCCTGAAACACAATAGCACCTAGATCTAAATAAATGTTAAACATAAATAAAATAAAATAAAACAACCAAATTAGAACAAACAACAATTAACCGTGATATTGGAAATTAAGTATCCGGAAACGGCGCTAAAAACTTGATCGTGAAAATTTGCACACAAGTATACATGGTCGATTCAAGTAATATATAATAAGTAGAGTATCGTTCCCACGAAGACTGTTTTCCAAATACCACTAATTGTTCTTTAACTTTCTATTTGGTGAATTTAAACTTAAATGAATAATTAAAATTAAAATGAATACTCTAAATTATGAACAGAATTTAAAGAACTGGAAACAAAACAATGAATTGACTAATTAAAAATCAATAATAAAAAGCCTAGGAATTAATTTCATCAACTTTTCATTCTACTAATTTTACTAATTAATTCTAAATCTCTTCTTCCTATTCTAATAGCAGGTTAACATAATTGATTCCTATTATTTTTCAAGATATAAGATCTCAGTCTATATGTAGGTTTTCTACATTTCTGTGATAAACTTGAACATATAGAAGGCATTAAGCATGGAAACCTAATTACTACACAAGTCATACAGGTACTTTTGTCCAATATGCAACCTATGTCTATACAACGATAGCATATTCAATTCTCATCTTTCAAATTTTGAATCAAAATCATTAAATCAAGTAAATAGTGATCAAGTATTTACTAGCATTAAACAAACATCATATAGATTAGAATAGAGAAATATCAATAGAACATCATAATAAAATTAAATAAAAATCCAAGTGACTACATTAATCCCTAGATAAAATAATTTAGTTCATAGATAACATGATGAAAATAAACTTCAAATAATTATTCATAAAAATTAACCTAAAGAATTCAGATGAAAAGAAATCTAATTACAGCAGCCTTTTCTAAATCTAGGGTTTATAAAACTAAAACTGCTTATCAAAATTGCAGAATAATGTCCCTTAAATAGTTTTCCAAGATTCCCCAAGTGAAAAGACTGTTTTGCACTTAAAAAAGTGGCTAAAAATTTGGAAAAACGTGTTGATAGCGATGTGGCGCTATGTCTTGAGCGATGTAGCGCTGTAATCAGAGCCAAATACCCTAAAAATTGTTTCACTAGCGCTGTAGCACTGATCCTCTAGTCTTGATATCGTTGTAGCGTTTGCTTTATAGCGCTGGGGTGCTATTGACAGATCCAAAAGGTTCCAAATATCCATTCTAGCGTTGTAGCGCCTCTTTGATAGCGATGTAGCGCTATTGATAGTATCACACCTCGGACATATTGCTCCCGAAAAACACGATTTTCTCCAAATTAACTCCATTTTCTTCCACTTTCACTCCATTCCACTCTTTTCACCAACTTAGCATGGAAAACCTGAAACATGAACAAACGAGCAAAATTCCACAAATAAATAGCCCTAAACTAATGAAAACCTACCTAAAAACTAGATCCTAAACGAGCCTAAAACTCGTTTATCACATAGCGAACTCCTCCTTTTCCAGTAGGCAACGAGCCAATCAAGTCAATCCCCCATGTAGCGAATAACCAGGGTGTGGAAATCATAGTTAGTTCCATGGGCGCAACTCGGGCAATGGTGGAAAAATGTTGGCACTTGTCACACTTGAGGACATATGAGGCCGAGTCCTTTTTCAGCCTGGGCCAGAAATAACCTTGCCTTAGTACCTTTAGAGCCAAGTTTTGCCCCCCAGCGTGGTCCCCACAAAATACTTCATTGATTTCTCAGAAGATGGCCTGCGCTTCCTCGGACAAAATGCACCTTAGGAGGGGCAAAAAATGACCTCTCTTATAGAGAGTTCCATCAACCATATCGTACAGCGGGACCTAATATAACAGCTTTCATGCATTCTTTCGATCTTCTGGCAGCTTTTCGGTCGTGAGGTATTCAACTATGGGAATCATTCAGGTCAGTTTTTCACAAATCATTCCGAACTCCACAGGCTCTTCATTGATTCTTGGTATATCCAAGAATTCTATGGGAACCACATTTAATGTTTCTGCTTCTTTGGTTGTAGAGTGTTGGGCTAAAGCATCTACATTCATATTCTGCTTGCAGGGGACCTGCTTGATGGAATAAAACTCAAATTCTGACAACTCGCCTTTAACCTTAGCTAGATAAGCTGCCGTTTTGATTCCTTGAGCCTGGTATTCTCCTAATACCTGGTTAACCATGAGCTGAGAATCATTAAAGCATTGGATTGCTCTTGCTTTCAGCTCCTTCCCTACCCGAACTCCAGCCAATAATGCCTCGTACTCTGCCTCATTGTTGGAAGCATTGAAACCAAATCTGAGAGTCATATGGAAGTGATGTCCTTCGGGTGAGATAAGAATTATTCCAGCTCTAGACCCGTTCTCATTTGACAATCCATCAATGAAGAATTTCCACAACTCTTGTACTAGTTCTCTCATTGGTTCATCATGGAACCCTTTACATTCAGCCACAAAGTCAGCGAGAGTTTGGCCTTTGATTGCTATTCGTGGTTTGTATAATATCTCGAACTGACTGAGTTCGATGGCCCACTTTAACAAACGTCCTGATGCCTTAGGCTTTTGCAAGACCTACCTTAAAGGTTGATCAGTTAAAACGTGTACAATGTGGGATTGGAAATACGACTTGAGTTTTCTCGAGGCCAATATCAAACAGAACACAAGTTTTTCAATTAGAGGATATCTAGATTCAGCTCTCAGAAGCCTTTTACTCATATAATACACTAGTTTTTGTGTTCGGTTTTTTTCTTGAACTAACACAGCGCTGACTGCGTTTTCTGTTACGGCTAGGTATAAGCATAAATGTTCCCCAGCGACTGGTTTTGATAACATGGAGGGCTCAGCCAGATGAGTCTTTAGATCTTGAAACGCTTGCTCGCATTCTTCTATCAATTAAAACAGTCTATTTTTCTTGAGCAAGTTGTAAAAGGGAAGACATTTGTCCATGGACTTTGAAACGAATCAATTTATGGTCACAACCTTTCCAATTAGGCTCTGTACTTCTTTCCGTGACCTTGGTGAAGACATTTCTAATAGCGACCTAATCTTCTTTGGGTTTGCCTCGACCCCCCTTGCGTTTGCTATAAAGCCTAAAAGCTTCCCTAACGAAACCCCAAAGGTACATTTATGGGGTTCAGCTTCATGTCATACTTTCTCAGCACGCCAAAACATTCTTCCAGATTGGATACATCATCATTGGCAGTCTTAGAATTGACAAGCATGTCGTCAACATACACTTACGTGTTCTTCCCTATCTGGTTGACGAAAATTTATTGAGTAGCCTTTGATACGTTGCACCAACGTTCTTTAGCCCGAATGGCATGACCTTGTAGCAGTATACGTTATGTTCGGTCATGAAGTTGGTGTGCTCTTGGTCCACAGGGTTCATCATGATCTGGTTATATCCAAAATACTTGTCCATGAAGAACATGAGCTTGTGGCTAGCTGTGGCATCAACTAGTTGATATATTCTCGGTAGTGGGAAACAGTCTTTAGGACAGGCTTTGTTGAGGTTAGAGAAATCGATGTAGGTTCTCCACTTTCCGTTTGGCTTTGGAATCAAAATGTGGTTGGCAATCCATGTCGGATATTTAGCCTCCCTAATGAACCCGCATTTCAAGAAGCGAGCTACCTCTTCCTCGAGAGCTTATCCTCGCTCTTTTCCCAACAGCCTACGTTTCTACACCTTCTCAGGCACATTTTTGGCCAGGTTCAAGGTATGCATCATTACGCTTGGACTAATTCCTACCATATCCTTATGTGACCAGGCAAAGATGTCAAGGTTTTTCCTCAAAAACTCAACCAAATCCTTCTTTCTTTCGGTTCCGAGATTTTTTCCAACCTTTACTACCCTCGAAGGTACTTCTAGGTCAAGAATGATTTCTTCTAGCTCCTCCAAAGCCTGGACCTCAAATCTATCTTCGCCTAATCTCAGATCAATTTCTTCGGGTTGGGCGACCTTATTTTCCACTTCTGAGGTTCTTCCACCTCTCTGGTGATTACCATGGCCTGAGGTTCCTCGTTCTCTTTAGTTATTACCATGTCTTGCTACTCGAGTTATGATTTTCCCTTCATGGAAACGTTATAGTATTCCCTGACAGCGAGCTGATCTCCCCCCATGGTACATATTCCCAAGGATGATGGAAATTTCATGGCCAAGTGGCGAACTAAAGTTATAGCTTCAAAATCCATCAGCCCAGGTCTCCCAAGATTGCATTGTAGGCAGCCAGATAGTCAATTACTACGAACTCGAGCATCTTGGTGACAACTCGCGCCTCCTCGCTCAATGTTACTACGAACTCGATTGTTCCTATGGCTGCCATCCCCTCTCCTGAAAATCCATAAAGGGTCATAGAGGTTGCCTTAAGACCGGCTACAGATAACCCCGTTTTATCAAGGGTGGACCTGAATAGCACACTCATGGAGCTCCCATTGCCAATCAGTTTCGCACCCTCCAGATAGCAAGCTAAATAGTTATCACCAGCGGATCATTATGAGGGAATTGGACATGGCTAGTGTCTTCTTCCATAAAAATGATTGGTTTTTTATCCAATTGCGGTTGTTTAGATAGCCTTTTCTTCGGAACGAACTCGGTGCCATCATGTGTTTTTCAGATCTTGGATATATCTCTTCTAGGCTCTATTGCTTGCTCCTGTCAAATGAGGTATGCCTGCAATAGTGGCTATGTCCATCCCTTCAATAGGGGGAGGGATGATCTGATTTCCCTGAGTTGATTGAGCTTGGGTTGGATTGTCTTGGTTATCCGAAGCTAGTTGAGGATTCTGCCCTGCCTGTTGATTAAGAGCTACCCTATTTCGAGCGTATTGGGCTAACAGTCTAGCCCGAATGAGAGTCTCAATCTCATCTTTTAACTGACGGCAACTGACTGTGTTGTGGCCAATATCATTGTGGTATTGGCAGAATTTAGTTGGGTCTCTCTTTTCCCTTTAATACTTCATGGGCTCGGGCTTCTTCCATAGAAGGCGAGTAGAATTAGCTAAATAAATATGATATCACATATTTGTTAAATCGGTATAGGCAGTATAGATGGAGGTATATATATCCCCGAGCTTATTTTTCTTGGACCCATTCTGGTTGCCCTCACCATTCCCTTTTCATTTATTACCCCCCACCTGGTTATTTTGGGTAACAGGCTAAGGCTTAGCTGCAGCATCCGCCACCACTCCAGCGGGCTAAACGAGGTCTGGCTAGTTCCTATGATAACAGATTCCGCCTCTTCTAGGTTTATCCACTCTTGAGCTCGAGCCAAGAATTTATCTACACTTTTCACTCCTTTCCTTTGGAGCTTCTTCCATAAATCTCCTCCTACAGTGATTCCTATTCTCATGGCCATGAGCTTGGCACTGTCGCCAGCGTCTCTAGCTCGGGTCGCTACATTAGCAAACTGATTGAGGTAGTCCTTCAAGGACTCACCGGGTTGTTGCTAAATGTTGGCCAGTGATTCGGCCTCCACTCGAACCTCTTTGGTAGCTCAGAACTGTCTCTTGAACTCAAAGGACAATTTTTTCCAGGAGGTGATTAAGTGTTTCTTATACTTGTTGAACCATAGCTTGGCTGGTTCGGTCAACATAGCTGGGAATAGAACACACCGCAGGTCGAGGCTCACGTTGTGGGACATCATCAGAGTGTTGAAGGTCCCAATGTGGTTGGATGGATCAAAGGTTTTGTTATATGTAGGAATAGCTGGCATCCTGAAGCCAACAAGATATGGAGCTGCTGCGATATGAGGAGCAAAAGGCTCGAGCTCCTCATTGGAATCACAGTCATCTATATTTTTTTTCGGACAAGAGCCTCTTCATTTGATCCTCCATTAGGTTCATTCGTTTGAGGGTTGGATCCTTCGTCTCTAGGTTATTTAGGAGCTGGTTACCAGCTCCCATCCTATTGTGCGTGTTCGGTGGGTTATTGTCCCTCTGAGCTTGAGCTCGGTTGGGCAGGATGTTCCCATTGTCATGCACGATAGACTGATCTCCCCCATTCTGAGTATATCTTAGATCATCATAACAAGTTGATTGTCCTCTTTGCGTGTTTAGATGATCACGCAGGTCAAACTATGGATTGGAGCGCAAGCTTTGAACTGAACTCAACTGATTTCTCATATCACTTTTATGCCTAAGGGAATTCGCGTTACGGGCATTCCCAGTCATGCACCCATGATGGCCCTCCATCCAATAACTACCATCTATGAAGCTTACTGCTCGTGGTTGAGGTCGAGGAGCTGGATTATTAGCGTAAGATCGCATGGCATATGTATCTTCTGCAGGTATAGAATGTCTCATTTTATTTCTGCGACCTAGAGTATTTCTCTATGGGCATGGTGGTGTTGGATGACAAATATGTGTGGGAGGATGCCTTATTGTTGAAGCATCTGTGTCCCATCTGGACGGACAAGATTAGTGCGCCCATGGTCTACTCTGATTTCCCCGAATTGACAGAAATATGGAGTTATTACGTGGTAGGCGTTGGTGGATTCACGGGGACCCCCTTCTCGATGTGGTCTCAGCTCGCTCTGCATGGCCAAACTGATTTCTGTGAGTGTGATTCGTTTGTCCATTCCTACAGTTATTAGTAGGAAGGTTGTTCCTGGGAGTCCATTCTGAAGGCATGGAGCTTGGTGTTGTTGAGCATTCTCCATTTCAATGGTGGTCAGGTACCCAGGATTGGGATTTGGTGGGCATGAGGCCGAACTTCCGGCATCGTCCTAATCAACATGCTATTTTCCAGGGCAACGCTGTACGAATGTACCTTCTCCAGTGGGGATGGTCGTACAGTGACCTCCCTGATCATCAGGTTGCTCTGTTTCATTGTCGCGCATGGAATGAGTGACCACCGTGATGATTGTTGGGTTGAATATCGTACGAGATTTCAAGATTAATCTGCTCTCAATGAAATCACCAATCTGTTGACGCAATTTTTTGTCAACAAGGGATTTAGAAATTCAAAAACAGATAGATTAAGCTTATTGTAAACTAAATATAAAGAAATATAAAAACACCCACAATTTACGTGGTTCAGTGGTTAAAATCCACATAGTCCACGAGTCATTATTATTGATCTATTTAGGTACTCTAGGAAAAATTGTCATAGTTTTTGCATACAGAATGTCGATCTTATTTTACAGTCCACTCCCCTTGTATTTAAAGGGAATTATGGTGGACAATATTGGGTAACCGTAATATAAATGGTAACGTACAATATTGGGTAACTTCCTAAGTTAATGGACATTTAAATATCCTAATAAAGCCTATTTCCTTTTTACATCAATCTATAAATGTATATAATGATCATATGCATTTATTAAGCATAACGAGTACCCGAGTCTATAGGGATTCTCCCATCCGAGCTAGATGCCAATCTCGAGCTAGATATGAATGAAACAGGATGGTTTGTCTTAGATAATGCTTGGGCTTGATGCAGTTAATTTGAATGTTGGATGCCTCCATCTCTGTTATTTGCCTCTTTGACGATCTGGAATATCCTAGGCTGTTTCGGACTCAGTGACACAACCTCGAGTTGTTAGGTCCGGAGTTAAGAAAACATTTCTGAAGTCTTGCCTCCTTTGTTTATTTCGCACCAGCTGTACCTCGAGCTAGATGGTTGAGCTTGTATTTTTAGGGTACAACAAAAAGGAACAACTAATCTGCTTTCATTTAAGTAAGGAGCAGATTCCATATCTGTGAAGTATGTTCCTAGCCACTTGTAGTTCTATGACTCCAAGATATCAGGAATTCGGTCGTAGGAATATTGAACCTTACCCGATAAGTCAAAAGTCATAAAAGCACAAATATGAGTTCATTACTCACTTTAGGATTGAGGTCAAGAATCAAACGACCATCGATTGATGAATGTTGAACTTCAATATTTTAACGGAGATTATAAGAAGTTCTTTCTTTCATCATGCCCCAGTCCAATACAATCTATATTGTATACGGTACCTCTATCTTTTTGTGTCGCTACACTTAACATCCTGGATAAACTGCTTCATCTTAAATAGAAGATAGACCGTACTCATAATCTTTATTAAATAAAGTTGTAACGTCCTCCTAATCTAGGACCGTTACACTGTGTACTTTAAATAGTGTTAGAATTGCTAATCAAGTCTCTTGGTTATAAACGTGTAACTAAGGTCAGTGACAAGGGTTAAGGTTAAAATTTTTGGTCGAATGGAAATGTTGTCTTTTCATTTAAAATTTTAGTACATGCATGGGATCCCAAAATAATACAAACAAATGTTTAAAAGGTTATATACAAGTCAAAAGTTACAACCAGTTGACCTAAGCGACAAAATAAGGGATACAACCCTAGTTCCTTTGAGATATTCTCGGCCGTGGTGATCGAGCAGCCGCATATGTACACGCCGCCATCGAAGCTCTCCAACTCATGGCTGGTCCAACTTTCCTTTTCCCTTTCCTACACCACATAGCCACCATGAGCCAAGGCTCAACAAGAAAACTAAAACATGTGCATGAACAGTAAATACAGATTCCAGATGCATATCTAGCATGCCCAGCACTAATAACTTACTCATGCATGCATACAATTACAAATAAATGATCATAGGATCATTCTGGGGCTCGCTGCCCTTAATAGATGACCATAGAGTCAATCCGGGGCCCTATGCCCAAGATATGTGACCATAGAATCACCTAGGGCCCTTTGCCCTAGCTCTGAGTAACTAGCCATAGAGCTAGCTAAGCGCTTTTTTTCCAAATGACCATAGGGTCGGCCAACGTAATAGTACGTCCTTGATTAGGCCTAAGCCTCTCGACCAGCGCACAGCGCGCTATTGTCGCCCTTGACTAATAAGTCAGTGCTTTAACCAGATATTCAGATAACCAGACAAACAAATACAGATACAGATAAGCATAATTCAGACAATACAAGTATGCATACATATTAATCATATATCTCAGCCAAATAAATACAAACACAGTAATAACCATGTTCCTTAATGGGGCCAAGCCCTAATTACGTAGACAATGCAAACAATCATTAAACAATTATCCAGGCACAAAACATTCAAGCATGCTTAATCAGCGAGCATAAACATAACCTTAATCACGCTCATTCTCAGGGGCCCGAACCCTATTCATAGTTACATTTAACAACCGGGCCAAGCCCTAATCGCATATATCACATATTGGGTATAGTTTTCTTACCTCAGGTCCAAATGCAATGTATAATAAGAACGACGCTCGAGCTTGATCTTGGTTCCGAGCCCCTAGCAATAACCTAGTCACAACCATAATATATAATCTCATCAATAACGAGCGAATAAAGGCTTCTGGACTGAGTCCTAGCCTCTGGGACGTCGAATTCTACTAAATCGGGCAGTAGGATCGATCCCGAGCCCTTAGGTTTGAGTTCCCGCACTTAAAACTCTCCCGGGGCTCAAAAGCCCTTCAAGCGCCGTGGCCCAAGGCAAAAGAGCTGTAACCCGCATCAAGTCAGAGAACCCAAGGGCTCTTCTCTAGACCACATGCATTGCGACGCGCCCCTACAAGCGTCGCGGCTCAAATGGAGGTTCAGTACCTCCTCCCTGCATTCATGAGAGTCGCGATGCCCCAAGAATAGGGCCGCAACTCGACATGGAAATCTAGAATTTTCCCTCGTTTCTTCAAGCCAAATCTCACCAAAAACCTATCCAAACATAGATAAATCAAGTAAACAAATTTCCCAATCCATTCAGCATCTCAAAACCCACAAAACCCAAGCTAAAACTTAGCCAAAACCTCACCAAATCTTCAACTCAGAATTGAGTTTTCAAAACTCTAAAACTTAACTAAAACCAAAGAAAGCATAGAGACTTGAGGCTAGAAAGCAATACCTCTGCTGCCCAAAACGATGCTAAGCTTTTCCCCAAGCAATCCCGAGCCTAAGCTAGCTTCGATTCCTCCTAGATCATAAGAAATACAAAGATTGAGAGAGAGAGAGAGAGAGAGAGTATACACATGAGAGAAAAAGTGTTGAGAGAGTTTTTTGAGTGAACGTATTTGTGTTTTTGTATTTGTGAGAGTGTAATGCCCCGAATTCTCCGATATGGTTTAGTGGCGGTTTAGTAGGCCGGGAGGGCCGTAATTGTTTAATTACGTCATTAAATGAATATATGCATGTTTATGTGAATTATATTATGATATAATGATATATGCATGCATGTGGGTCCACATTTGATATATTATGTTGTTTTGATAATTTGGCCCATTGAGGGTAAATTTGTGTATTTGGGTGCATGATGTGATTTGTGAATGAGATTCCATTATTATGGAGATATGTTCGAGCTATTCGGCATGAGACGGTCATTTTTAGTGGATTAGCGGTTTTGTCATAACGGGGTCAATTTTGGGGTAATAGGAATGTTTATTTGATGATAAATTGGGAATATTTGAGATCAGGGTGAAATTCTGGAGGTTTTGACTATAATGTCCCCAGGGGTGTTTTCAGGACCCCGAGCATTAGGTTTTATTTGAGGTTACTTAAGCTTGAAGTAGTTGTCAGATAGAACGTACGATTAAAAAACCTCTCGTTCTCCTTCGTTAGTTCATCTTTGCCACCCGAAGCATATTTGAAGAAATCTTGAGTTCTAGGAGTCAGAATCAGGTGAGGATCGAGGCATAGCGATCCTAGGAAAGATTATAAGCTTCTTGACCTAAGGATTTGACAGAAAACAACCTAATCGAAGGTAATCTAAGTTTAAAGTTTTGAGTTTTTAGAGTTTCTAAGCTTTGAATTGGACTTTGTGAATTGTTGGGTTTTCGATTCGTTTGAACCTTGGGTTTTGAGGGTTTTGATGCATTGGGAAGCTTGGGAACCTTTTTTTGATGATTGGGGAATGTTTAGGTATGTTTTTGGAGGCTTTGGAGTGTTAAAAACACGTTTGAGAATGGCCCAGAGTTGAGGGCTGCGACCCTGTTCTTGGGGTGCCGCGGCCCTGCCTTGAAGAAGCAGGTGGGGTTTTTGTGCTTGCTGGGCGCCGCAGACCTTGCCTCAGGGAACTCTGGGGGCCACGGTCCAAGGTGCTAGGGTCACAGCCCTTGCCCAGTTTTCGCCCCGTTTGCTCGTTTTGACCTCGGGAACCTAGTTTTAGACCTCGGGAGTGTCCCTACTACTTGGATTAGTTTGGATTGATCTCTTGGAGGCTAGATATTGGTTTGAGAACCTTTGATTATCATGTTATTGATGGTATCCTATGATGTGTTATGATTAGGTAACCGCTAAAGGACTAAAAGCTAAACCGTTCTCAAAGGTCGTTCTTTTGTTCATTCTAGCTCGAATCAGAGGTAAGAAAACTGCACCCCAAATGTGACATGCATGGTTATTCATGAGGCATGTTGGTTGTGTAAATGTGGACATGAATTGAATGTGGAATACTTAGCAAATGTTGCTCACTTGTGCATGGTACTGACTCATTAGTCAGATTTGGCAAAGGTGCTAGTATTAACTGTGAAGCTGTGACTCATTAGTCAGGTTCGACGGTGGTACTGGGCACTGGTCACATTCGGCTGACTCATTAGTCAGGACGGCCTTAGCGTGTTCAACGCAAGCCAATAAAGATTAGATCTAATCGACTTTCTGTATTGAATGACTCAAAGAGCATTAATGCTGGACCGACCTCAAGTTCGATGAATAATATAAGCGCTTGTGTGGCTTACCCATCAGTCACTCATTTGTTGAAGTAGGGACTTACCTATCAGTCTCTCATTTGTTGAAGGCTAGTGGCTTACCCATCAGCCACTCTTCCATTTGAATTAGTGACCTACTTGTCAGTCACTCAATATGGTTTACCAGAACCTCAAGTGATATTCACTCATCTGTTCGAAAGCTATGAGCTCTTTGTGATTATAATGATAATCATTTGATGATGTTTACATATAATGTTATGTTTTCTTGCTGGGCTTTGGCTCATGGGTGCTATGTGGTGCAGGTAAAGGAAAAGAAAAGCTCACCCAGCCTTGAGTGGAGAGCTTAGGTGGTGATGTGTACATATGCGGCCGCTTGACCACCACAGCCAAGGAGTTCTCAGAGGAACTAGGGGGTTTACCCTATTTTTGCCGCTTAGGTCGGCAGGGTTTGAAACTTTGGAACTGTAATGACCTTTTTGAGTTGTAAATAACTTGTAAATGTTCTTGTGGGCCCATGAACAGTTTTATGTATCAAATAAAACATATCCTTTCGTTTTTACTGGTTTTCACCTTAACCTGTTAATAACACTTAGATCACGTTTTTAACCAAAGGACTCAGGCAATGAGTCAAATTTCCGGTTCACCGTTCACCGTAACTGTTCTGGGGTAACCAGGGCGTTACAACTTGGTATCAGAGCAATGCCAAGGTTAAGGTTCCTGTAGACTGGCTGGGCATGTACACACAACACTGAAGTCAAGCTCGACTCATGGTTTGGTAACTATTTATGTAGTTATGTGTATAACTGCCTAAATGTGGTGCATATGCTTTACCTGTATGCATGAGACACTGTGTTGAACCTGTGCCCCTGAAATGTTATGAATTGTTATGTTATACATGCTGAGTGCTGAATGCCATAAACATGTATCTGCTTGTGAATGTTGAATGATTGTGGAATATGATAATTGTCTGCTTGTTCTTAGACCGTGAGGCGGCAAGAGGTTTAGTTATTACTACCTGACTGGCCATATTGATCAATGTTTCAGCAAGGTATCAGATAAGAATGAATCCAGAACAGACAGATACTACATCTGGCCAGAGTGATCAGGGCCAGAATAATAATAACAGCCAGGGTAAGGAAAATGACCAGTCTCAGATTCCACAGCCAGCTCCTGCAAACTGGCAGTAATTGTTTAATGAGTTGCAGGCAACAGTGTTGAAACAAGGAAAGGAGCTTCGTCTCCTGAGACAGCAACAAGTGCCTGCAGTGGTTGGTGTATCAGAGGCACCTCCTGTGTCGGTGCCATCAGCAGAGCAGCTGCCTGAGGTAGGAAATAAATGGGAACCTCTTTATGAAAGGATCAGGAAGCAACAACCTCCTGTTTTTTAGGGCAGTGCAGATCCTGCCAAGGCAGAGCAATGGATGAGCATGATTACCACTATCCTTGACTTTATGAGGGTAACTAGTAATGAGAGGGTGGCTTGTGCTACCTATATGTTTCGGGAGGATGCCCGGATTTGGTGGGAAGTGATTACCCAGACCAAGAATGTTAATGCCCTGAGCTGGGAGGAGTTTCAGACCTTGTTTAATGAAAAGCATTACAATGATGCCATCAGGGCAGCTAAAGCTGAGGAATTCATTAGGCTACTTCAGGGAAGTTTATCAGTTACTGAATATGCCTTAAAATTTGACCGTTTGGCAAAGTTTGCCAAGGAACTGGTGCCCACTGATGGGACCAGGAGAGAGAGATTCCTCCAGGGGCTACAGCCCGTGATGTACGTATCACCACTGTGGCAGGGGTTACTACCTATGCACAGGTGGTTGAGAAGGCACTCACAGCTGAGAGTGCAGAGACCAAGATCTGGCGTGACAATGCAGCCAAAAAGGATTTCAGGAGGACAGTTCCTCCATTTGTGGGTTCTGGTAAGGGTGTTGGCCCCAGTGATCAGAAGAGGAAGGTTCCTGATACCTTCCCAGTTCCAGGTCCTGACAGGAGACCCCGTGGTATTACAATGGGTCGTCCTGGGGGTAGTGAAGCCTGGAAGACTCGTCTTGAATGTCCTAGATGCAAGAGGCACCATTTGGGAGAGTGTAGGGCAAAGGCCTGCTACTTGTGTGGAGCAGTGGGTCATCTTAAGAAGGATTGCCCTCAGGTAGGGAAAGAAGAACCCAGGAAGGTGGATAGCTCGGCCCCAGCTCGAGTGTTCACGTTGACTCAAGCAGAAGCTGAGGCTTCCCCCTCAGTTGTTACAGGTCAGCTTCTTAGTGCTGGAACCCCTTATAATGTGTTGATTGATTCTGGTGCTACACATTCTTTTGTTGCTAGTAGCATTATTGATAGATTGTGTAGACCTTGTGATTTCTGTGCTGTGGGATTTGGTACTTTGTTACCCACTGGAGAGTTGGTGGTATCCAGAAGGTGGGTCAGATCTTTGCCAATGACAGTGGAGGGCAGAGAGTTGTCAGTGGACTTGATAGAGTTAGTTATGACTGACTTTGATATGATACTGGGTATGGATTGGTTGGCAAAGTATGGGGCAACTATTGACTGCAGAAGGAAGATGGACACATTTGAGCCTGAAGGTGAGGATCCTTTTGTGTTTGTTGGTGCTGTGCATGGACCTCGTATTCCTATGATTTCTGTGTTGAGGGCCAGGGATCTACTGCAAAGAGGTTGCATTGGATTCTTAGCCAGTGTGGTTGATACCACCCAGGTCATGCCAGTGAGACCAGAGGATACTAGACTTGTATGTGAATTCCTGGATGTGTTTCCAGAAGATTTGCCAAGATTGCCACCACACAGGGAAATTGAGTTCGTTATAGAACTGGCACCAGGGACGGAGCCAGTGTCTAGAGCACCATACAAAATGGCCCCAGCTGAATTGAAAGAATTAAAGGTACAGTTGCAAGAGCTATTAGACTTGGGTTTTATTAGACCTAGTTTCTCACCTTGGAGTGCGCCAGTTCTGTTTGTGAAGAAGAAGGATGGTTCTCTGAGAATGTGTATAGATTACAGAGAACTGAATAAGTTGACAATTAAGAATAAGTATCCTTTGCCAAGGATAGATGATCTGTTCGATCAGTTGCAAGGTAAAAAGGTATTCTCAAAGATTGACCTTCGTTCTGGTTATCATCAGTTGAGGGTCAAGGAGGGAGACATACCAAAGACTACCTTTCGTACCAGCTATGGGCATTATGAGTTTCTAGTTATGTCATTTGGATTGACTAATGCCCCTGCTACTTTTATGGATCTGATGAACAGAGTGTTCAAGGATTATTTAGACCAGTTTGTGATCGTCTTCATCGATGATATTCTGGTATATTCTCAGACTGAGTTAGAGCATGAGCAGCATCTGAGGTTGGTTCTACAGAGACTGAGAGAACATAGACTGTTTGCTAAATTCAAGAAGTGTGATTTCTGGTTGTCTCAGGTATCCTTTCTTGGACACATTGTCAGTAAGGAGGGGATTTAGGTAGATCCAGCACAGATCGAAGCGGTCAAAGATTGGCCAAGGCCAAAGAATGCTTCTGAGGTTAGAAGTTTCCTTGGATTGGCAGGTTATTACAGGCGTTTCGTGGAAGGGTTTTCGAAGATAGCTGGTGCATTGACTGAGCTGACACGCAAGGTCAAAAATTTGTGTGGTCAGATAGATGTGAGAACAGCTTCCAGGAACTGAAGCAAAGATTGATTACAGCTCCGATTCTGAGTCTCCCGACAGACCAGGAGAAGTTTGTGATTTACTGTGATGCTTCTCATCAAGGTTGGGCTGTGTTTTGATGCAATCAGAGAAGGTTATTGCCTATGCTTCTCATCAGTTGAAGGAGTATGAGAAAAGGTATCACACTCATGATTTAGAGTTGGCGGCTGTGGTTTTTGCTTTGAAGATATGGAGGCATTATCTCTATGGAGAGAAGTGCGAGATCTATACAGACCACAAGAGCCTGAAGTACTTTTTCACCCAGAAAGACCTGAACATGAGGCAAAGGCGTTGGCTGGAGTTAGTAAAAGATTATGATTGTGAGATTCTGTATCATCCAGGAAAAGCCAACGTGGTTACTGATGCTTTGATCCGGAAGGGTCCGGGGCAGATTCATGGTATGAGGCTGTTAGCCAGAGAGTTAGCAGATGATATGACCAGAGCTGGTATAGAGTTGTTGGTGGGCCAGTTGGCTAACATTACGCTACAGTCTACGCTGTTGGGGAGAATCAAAGAGGGTCAGTTGAGTGATCCACAGCTGATCAAGATCAGAGAGGATGTTCTGGCTGGAGCGTCCAGAGATTATTCAGTGTCCGAGACAGGCTTGTTGAGATACAAAGGGCGGATATGTGTTCCGTTAGACACTGCATTGAGGCGAGAGATTCTGGATGAATCTCATACTACACCTTACTCTTTGCATCCAGGCACCACGAAGATGTATCAGGATGTGAGATCGCTGTATTGGTGGCCAGGGATGAAGAGAGATGTAGTAGAGTATGTGGCTAAGTGCTTGACATGTCAACAGGTCAAGGCTGAGCATCAGAGCCCGGCAGGATCATTGCAGCCTCTGGATATCCCAGAGTGGAAGTGGGAAGACATCACAATGGATTTTGTGGTGGGCTTACTCAAGACTACTGGTCAGCATGATTCTATTTGGGTGATAGTGGATCGCTACACCAAATCAGCTCACTTTCTACCAGTGAGGACCACTTATACAGTTGATCAGTATGCAGATCTCTATGTGAGAGAGATCGTGTGCCTCCATGGAGCACCTAGGTCGATCGTGTCAGATCGGGACCCCACTTTTACTTCCAAGTTCTGGGGGAGTTTGTAGAAAGCCATGGGGACACAGTTGAAGTTCAGCACAGCTTATCATCCTCAGAAAAATGGGCAATCTAAGAGGACAATTCAAATTCTGGAAGACATGCTGAGAGCATGTGTGCTGGACTTCGGCGGATCTTGGAGTAAGTATCTGCCTTTGATAGAGTTCTCCTATAATAACAGTTATCAGTCTACCATTGGAGTTGCACCTTATGAGATGTTGTATGGTAGGAAGTGCAGATCTCCCATTCATTGGGATGAGACAGGTGAAAGGAGATACTTAGGTCCTGAGGCAGTTCAGAGGACCAGTGAGGCTATTGAGAAGATTAGAGCTCGGATGCTTGCTTCTCAGAGTAGACAGAAGAGCTATGCAGATCCCAAGCGCAGGAACGTGGAGTTCCAGGTAGGAGACTATGTCTTTCTCAGAGTCTCACCATGGAAAGGGGTGAGAAAGTTTGGGAAGAAAGGCAAGCTGAGCCCTAGATTTGTAGGTCCATTTGAGATCCTGGAGAGGGTTGGTCAGGTGGCTTACAGATTAGCCTTGCCTCCGGCGTTGTCTGCCGTGCATAATGTGTTCCATGTATCAGCTCTTCGGAGGTATGCATCTGATGTGAGCCATAATTTGAGTTATGAAGATTTGGAGCTTGAGCCAGATCTCTCCTTTGAGGAGCAACCAGTTCAGATACTTGACAGAAAAGACAAGGTCCTCAGGAATAAGACGATACCTTTGGTTAAGGTATTGTGGAGGAACAGCAAGGTCGAGGAAGCGACCTGGGAGCTGGAGTCAGATATGCAGAGTCAGTATCCCGAGCTGTTCAGGTAAATTTCGAGGACGAAATTTCAGTAAGGAGGGGATAGTTGTAATGCCCCGAATTCTCCGATATGGTTTAGTGGCGGTTTAGTAGGCCAGGAGGGCCGTAATTGTTTAATTACGCCATTAAATGAATATATGCATGTTTATGTGAATTATATTATGATATAATGATATATGCATGCATGTGGGTCCACATTTTATATATTATGTTGTTTTGATAATTTGGCCCATTGAGGGTAAATTTGTGTATTTGGGCGCATGATGTGATTTGTGAATGAGATTTCATTATTATGGAGATATGTTCGAGTTATTCGGCATGAGACGGTCATTTTTAGTGGATTAGCGGTTTTGTCATAACGGGGTCAATTTTGGGGTAATAGGAATGTTTATTTGATGATAAATTGGGAATATTTGAGATCAGGGTGAAATTCTGGAGGTTTTGACTATAATGTCCCCGGGGGTGTTTTCGGGACCCCGAGCATTAGGTTTTATTTGAGGTTACTTAAGCTTGAAGTAGCTGTCAGATAGAACGTACGATTAAAAAACCTCTCGTTCTCCTTCGTTAGTTCATCTTTGTCACCCGAAGCATATTTGAAGAAATCTTGAGTTCTAGGAGTCAGAATCAGGTGAGGATCGAGGCATATCGATCCTAGGAAAGATTAGAAGCTTCTTGACTGAAGGATTTAACAGAAAACAACCTAATCGAAGGTAATCTAAGTTTAAAGTTTTGAGTTTTTAGAGTTTCTAAGCTTTGAATTGGACTTTGTGAATTGTTGGGTTTTCGATTCGTTTGAACCTTGGGTTTTGAGGGTTTTGATGCATTGGGAAGCTTGGGGACCTTGTTTTGATAATTGGAGAATGTTTAGGTATGTTTTTGGAGGCTTTGGAGTGTTAAAAACACGTTTGAGAATGGCCCAGAGTTGAGGGCCGCAGCCCTGCCTTGAAGAAGTAGGTGGGATTTTTGTGCTTGCTGGGTGCCGCAGCCCTTGATGGAGGGCGCCGCGGCCCTTGCCTCAGGGAACTCTGGGGGTCGCAGCCCAAGGTGCTAGGGCCACAGCCCTTGCCCAGTTTTCACCCCGTTTGCTCGTTTTGACCCCGGGAACCTAGTTTTAGGCCTTGGGAGTGTCCCTACTACTTGGATTAGTTTGAATTGATCTCTTGGAGGCTAGATATTGGTTTGAGAACCTTTGATTATCATGTTATTGATGGTATCCTATGATGTGTTATGATTAGGTAACCGCTGAAGGACTAAAAGCTAAACCGTTCTCAAAGGTCGTTCTTCTGTTCATTCTAGCTCGAATCAGAGGTAAGAAAACTGCACCTCAAATGTGACATGCATGGTTATTCATGAGGCATGTTGGTTGTGTAAATGTGGACATGAATTGAATGTGGAATACTTAGCAAATGTTGCTCACTTGTGCATGGTACTGACTCATTAGTCAGATTTGGCAAAGGTGCTAGTATCAACTATGAAGCTGTGACTCATTAGTCAGGTTCGGCAGTGGTACTGGGCACTGGTCACATTGGGCTGACTCATTAGTCAGGACGGCCTTAGCGTGTTCAACGCAAGCCAATAAAGATTGGATCTAATCGACTTTCTGCATTGAATGACTCAAAGAGCATTAATGCCGAACCGACCTCAAGTTTGATGAATAATATAAGTGCTTGTGTGGCTTACCCATCAGTCACTCATTTGTTGAAGTAGGGACTTACCTATCAGTCTCTCATTTGTTGAAGGCTAGTGGCTTACCCATCAGCCACTCTTCCATTTGAATTAGTGACCTACTTGTCAGTCACTCAGTATGGTTTACCAGAACCTCAAGTGATATTCACTCATCTGTTTGAAAGCTATGAGCTCTGTGTGATTATAATGATAATTATTTGATGATGTTTACATATAATGCTATGTTTTCTTGCTGGGCTTTGGCTCATGGGTGCTATGTGGTGCAGGTAAAGGAAAATAAAAGCTCACCCAGCCTTGAGTGGAGAGCTTAGGTGGTGATGTGTACATATGCGGCCGCTTGACCACCACGGCCAAGGAATTCTCAGAGGAACTAGGGGGTTTACCCTATTTTTGCCGCTTAGGTCGGTGGGGTTTGAAACTTTGGAACTGTAATGACCTTTTTGAGTTGTAAATAACTTGTAAATGTTTTTGTGGGCCCATAAACAGTTTTATGTATCAAATAAAACACATCATTTCCTTTTTACTGGTTTTCACCTTAACTTGTTAATAACACTTAGATCACGTTTTTAACCAAAGGACTCAGGCAATGAGTCAAATTTTCGGTTCACCGTACATGTTCTGGGGTAACCAGGGTGTTACATCAAGTAACTCTAATTAAATTCTGAGGCTTGGGGTACCCAAAAACGTCCCCCAGGGTAAAATAGTCAAAATCCTTGAAATTCTCTCCTAATATCACTAACTCCGAATATATTATCGAATATTTATTCCCATTACTCGATTTCCCAGTAATATACTAAATACCCAAAATACCACTTGACTCACCCCAAGTCGGGTATTAGGTTCCGCTGTGACTTTCTCGCTAACTTGCTCCTTAGGATCACCTCGTGCCGAGTAACCCAAATATATCTACATAATAATGTGGTCTCACATATATATGCACATATATTCTAAATATACTCGTAATGGGCCAAATTACGAAAATTGCACTTCTGATAAGAAACGGGCCCACATACATATATTAATACACCTAACACATGCATATCTAGTCATATTATAATAGAACTCACATAATCATATAATGATACACATATATATCACATAAATACATATTTCATAATTAAATCACATAATTTTCCATAATTTGTCATCCTGACCCCCTAATCAAGGCCTTAAGCCTTATTAGGTAATTTGAGACATTACAAAAGCTCCCACTTTATTTAGCGATTACGAACAATTTTTATATTGTTATCTTGAATTAAATCATCTTGTATATATATCATTATACATATACTTAATTCAAGACCACATCAATAATATTGAACCTTCTTGATAAATGTCATGTATAATTAAATACAAATATGAGTGCAAAATATTAACTTTATTTAATTAACAGTAATTGTTCATACAGAAATACACTTCAAGATCTAGCGACAGGCTATCTCTGGTTGGTGGCTGGCTTCGGTCTTCCAACATTTAGCTTGTCTTCTTCGACAGGGGCGCCGATTTGTGCGCTTCTGTTGCTTTGACTTAGTGTGGGCAGAGGTGCTTCGGTGGGCCACTAGATGGGGTGGTGGCTATGGGTGCAATACCGGCGGTGGAGGGTTTCTCCCTGTTGCAACTCAATGTTGGCTTTGGTTCTATGATTTGTTTATTTAGTTTTCTTTTAGTTTTTCTCTGTTTGGTTGTCTAGCTTTATTTTAATTTTTAATAATGGTGGTATTCACACCCTGCAAGAACTTGCCTTTTTGTGTGATCACTCATCTGTTTCAGGTTGCTTGTGGGTGGTTTCACTATATCGGCTTGAGCACTGTTTTTTCGATTGCAATATCTTTTAAAGCGAACCACCACTTGGGGTTTCTGAGCAGGGGTTTAGATATGATTTTTCTAGTTCGAAGTTTGGTGTCTATCTTGTTAAGGTTGTCTTTTTTTTGGATTGATTCTCTCTATCGGTGTATTCAGCTATGTTACATTTATTTGGTCATTTTCGTTGTGAGATCTATGTGCTCTTGTAGCATTGCCTGATCTATAGGACTGTTGTCCATTTTAACTTGTGAATAAAATTCTTTTCCCTTCAAAAAAAAAAAGTTATTAATGTTGTGGTGTCAATTGCGTTTGGAATCATTCCTCTTACATAAATTGTATATTTTACTATTTTGATAAAAAGTGGTTAACAGTGGTTTGACTAGTTACTTGGTACGTGTTTTTTGAGAAGTAAAAAGAACCTGGTTCATATTCGTTAGTACCTTCTGTTTCTATTTGCCGATTAGAGGTCAGCCATGTAGTCATATTGGTTTGTCTAAAAAGACGGCAAAAGCCAATGGACTGAGTTGAATCAGTTCCTAATTTTGATAAATTATGTTTGAAAATGTTTTTAATGAATTATCCACCATATTAATATTTGACAAGATGGCATAAAGATGAAGATAAAGTTTGAGCTAGTTAGGATTGAGACTTTAAGTTAAGTCATCGATGTGAGTCATTAGTCTTAACCTTTGACCTTAATGGCATATACGGTAGTAGACTCAGTACCTAATCCGAAGTTTAAAAAGTTGCAGACTACAGCAACCCGGCAAAAGTCACAGTATCCCTTGGACCACTCACCTCGGTACACCAAATACAATCTGATGTTTACAAAAGACACATAGAACACCAGGACTACATTCCAATGACTTCATCATTCTATAATAATAGCATGTGCTGCAATTAAATTTTCACTCATAATTTTAATTTGAGACAATATATAAAACAAAATTTGGATTGGAATTGATTTTTGGTTTAATAATTCACCCTTAATTCATTAAAAAAAATAAGATAGTTTTTCTTAAATACACATTTTATTTTTACTGTTCTTTTTTTTTTCAAAAATACGTAGTCAAGTTTTTAAAAATACAATTTTCAAAATTTTATATTTACGAAAATACAATTTTTAGAAAAAATAATTAAAAAATAACACACTGGACCAACTAAACATCAACCAAAAAACAATACCACAAAAAAAAAACCGTAAAAATGTAAAAATAATAATGAATAAATCAAACAAAAGTCTAACCTATTTTTCAAATTTATCTACAGTGATAGTCTTTGATTTTTTTTCCTTGTAGTTTAAAAATAGTAACAACTAATTTTGTATTATAAAAATTGTAATATAAGTTTGATAGTTTTTTTTACTTAATTTATCATTTTCTAAAATACAATCCGAAAGAGAAAGTGGTAAATAGATTTTAAAAAAACTGATTTGAAATACAACTCATAATTTGTAATTTCATACATATTAGTTTGCATTAGAATTTGAAAACATTAATATATTTTTTTGAAGAGTAAAAAATACATTAATATTAATTAGTGTAGTCTCTCATTTTTATATATTTAATGGTTAGTATTTTTTTAATATTCTATTATATAAATATATATATTATGTGGTGTGAAAACCAACTAAGAAATAAAAGTGTTACAATAAAAAAGGAGCTGTGTTAAAAAAGGATTGGTGGCACTTAGTTAAAAGATTAAATGAAAAAAATATATGAGTAATTAATATAGGGATATTTGCGGCATAAGTACCCAATGTTTGGATTTTGTACGCGATATAGACCCAATGTTTATTTTTAGTGGCAATAGTACCCAAAATCAGTAAAAGTATAATTTTGTCAGCCTCCTCCGTTAAGTCTCCGTTTCATGATAACTAAACCAATACATGTCACTCCATGATTGGTCCAGCTCAATAATATTTTTAAAATAATAATGATTTGGACCAATGAAAACGTAACTCGTGTCTGCCAAATCAGCTCATTAACAGACCTAACAGAGAAGATTGGCGAAATTACACTTTTACTGACTTTAGGTACTATTGCCACTAAAAATAAATATTGAATCTATGTTGCATACAAAACTCAAATATTGTACACTTACGCCGCAATTATCCCATTAATAAATATTCGACACAGTTTACTAAATTTTATATAAACAAAACAAATCAATGAATAATGATTACCATAATGTTGCAGAGTATACCACGTGCTATAATTATAAGACCGAATGAAATAAAAGGAAAAAATTGAAAATAAAAGCAATGAATTTCCAGTTAGAAAGTTATCAGCTCTTAGTTAATTAGTAGGATATATAAATTTGGGAATATACTCATTTGGTACCCTATGTTTTTACAAAATATTATTTTGGTACCCCTGTTTTTAATAATACTCGTATGGTACACTGTATTTTAAAATTGTACATATTTGGTACCCTAAACTCAGATTTGATAGATAAAATTTTATCAATTTAATCAAACTGCTGTCAATTATGTAAGTTACAAATTTAAATTTAATTACATATAACTAATGACAGTTTAATCATATTAACAAAATTTTATCTATCAAATCTGAGTTTAGGGTACCAAATATGTACGATTTTAAAATACAGGGTACCATATGAGCATTATTGAAAACAAAGAGTACCAAAATGATACTTTGCAAAAACATAAGCTATCAAATGAGTATATTCCCAATAAATTTAGGTATTGCTATGGTGCATACCTAAAAATGTATGCAGTGGTTCATACCTTTTGTAACTTTTTGTGTCTCTCGGCTCGTGAATATTTTTCAGCGCGGTTTTTTTTATGACAGTATTTATTGTAGTTATTTAAAGCATTCTGCAAATTTCCAGGAAATTCCAAATAATTTACAATGCCAAAATCTAAGTTCAAACAAGTTACATGCGTGATTAGAAAATAGTCTGTTTGAATCTAGTTTTCGACACTGTAAATTATTCGGAATTTTCTAAAAATTTGCAGGATGCTCTAAATAACTACAATAAACACAGTCATAAAAAAAAATCGCGCCAAAAACTGTTCACGAGCCGAGAAACACAAAAAGTTTCAAAATGTATGCACCGGTGCATACCTTTTGAGGAATGCACCATAGAATTACCCTATAAATTTATACTTGAGGCGAAACACGAATCAATCAAACCGAGTGAACGACACGGCGAACTTCCCAATTGAATATCGAAGAGATGAAAAGAAAATGGTAGGGATAGAAAATAATAATACAATCGAAGTAGAGAATTTCATTTATTTTCTTTTTGGTATAATTAGTAAAAAAAAAAAAACTCCCTAATTTGTTGCAATACTAAAATTCACCATTTTGCAAGTAGTAAAAAGACGACAAAAGATAAAATTACTCGTTTTTTTTTCCCTAATTTGTTCTCATAATAAAAAATTCACCTTTTTACAAAATGGATTTTCTTCCACAAATTGGCTTTCCTCTAATATTTATCAATGATGTTTCAAGTAGCATCATACTAGTTAACTGACGAGAAAATACGCAGCCAAGAGTAGAAAACAGGCAAAAATAGTTACAAATGATGACCCACCCAATCTCAACGGGGCGGACAGGACAGGTCCACTTGCCAACGACAATAATCAGCATGCCGTTTCAGATTCAGATGCCTGCACTACCGTATTAGTGGCAAAAGCTGATAGAAAACAAACAAAAAAAGAAAAGCCTAAACCTGTACGGAACCAAGCCTGGGCGATGCTAACCACCAATATTGTTGTTCAGCAACCGCAGGAGAGAAATGCTCCCTTGAGTTCTATTTCTCTCTTCCGTATGAAATTTCTTTGCCCCCTTATTTTCCTGCAGATTATAGTTGGAAGGAATTCAGGAATAACAATGAGAGAAAAATTCAAGAAAATCTATATTTTAAACATGCGTGAAGTCGCTAGGTTGATTTTTTGTTTTTTTTTTTTTCATTTGCAGATTATGGGAACTAATTTGAGCGAGGCTTTTATTCTACTTTAACACCCCCAAAATTAAAGTTGATTTCTTAAGAGGAAAAAAGCAACAAAATTTACCTTTCTTTTCTCGCTTTTATCCTCAATGTCCAGAGTACTAAAATCTTTTAGTAGTACAGATGAGGCAGGCAAAAGTCTCCTGATGATCACAATAATGTTATACAGGATTAAATTTGACAAAGCTCAATCTTGAAGAAACTACTTCATTAATGGCAACAAGTAATGCCAGCCCACTGACCTTCTTGGTTTTCCTGGTTTGGAGGAAGTATCAACGCTTCGTTCATTATTGGGCACATTAACAACTTTGCAGTCTTTAGTAATTGCTAAGTCTTCTTTCAATGATGTCGATGGACCTAGTAATTCCTGGAAAGGACAAGAAATTGACAGACTAGTAAAATATACAATTAAATTAAATCTATACGTCGATTAAAACTACATTTAAAGAAAGAGACGAAAGTATATTTGAAAACGACAATATGCGTAAAAGTTGGCAGTACAATTGAGAACGTCAGTATATTATAAAAACAACAATGTTTTAGAAAAACCACAGACCACAATTATTATTTTTTTTAAAAAAGAGACAGAGGTTAAAGGAGACCTCTACTCAATAACATTAAGAACCCTCACTTGTGTCGGAAGAATACCGTGGTAAAAACAGAATTAATTTACTGTCACAAAAACACCCACTCCCTACATAAATCCAAAAAATAAACTTCCTCAAAACCTTTCGATCTATACACCCACGTTGCAACCCAGAACCTAATTTTATCCCACAAAGAGTCCACAGAACAGGAAGACTCTTCAAAAATCCTACTATTTCTCTCCAACCAAATTGCACAAAAAGTGCCCAACACAGTATTTTTCCATATACGGGCCTTTCTTTTTCCTCCCTCTAACTGACTTAAAAACAATTAAGAACACGATGAAGGCATACTCCACGATGAAGGCAGACCACAATTATCCAAAACTACAACCTTCTTGATCAAACAAAGAAGAAAGAACATGTATCCAGATGATGCATTAAGGTTAATTCTAATTACATTAACATTGCAACTGCAATTTACATGAACAGAAGCAACAAATCCGAAAGATGAAATGCAATAACAATGTATGTACCTCTGGTTTCTCAAAACTCCATTTACTGACCAGAGCATCAACAGTAGTATAGTCATCAGTAGAAACGACATTGGATTCACTGACCAGAGAATCAACAGCAGTATAACCTTCAGTAGAGATAATATCCTCCGTTTCTGGAAGAATAGATAGTCCCTGGAAATGTAGTAAAAACATTGGAAGGATCACTTGTTATATACTTAAATAAAAGTCCATAGAATAATCTATTATCAATTTTGCACTTAAAAGTAGTTGACAGTAAATTTCTCAATGTCCATTGCACATATAAATATACACTCCATATATGTAGTTATTATTGCTTCATTTCAACTTTAAAAGCTGCCAATCTGTCTCAAGTTAGCTCAGAAGATTAAAATTATGTTGTAACTACTATGATTACCGATGCATGAACTAAGGTGAGACACCAAAAAATCAAATGTTTGAACATAAACTCAAGGGCACACCCCATAGAGCTAGTCAACTTATGTATAACAAGCGTGAATGAAGAAACTGATAGGCCTCCACTCACCTACGTGTACACAAGAAAAGAGTCTAAGGACAGATCAGCATTGGGGAAAGAACCTATGGGTGAATGAGACGAAAGGGTGGAGTTGTTGAAATCTAACTGTCTAAGGGAGATTTCAGTTGTCCGATCTGAACTCCAGCAGAAATTGGATTCACTTAAGTCAGATGTTCAGCGTTTTCCAGCAATCGAGAAGCAGATGGAATTCATTGTGCAGATGCTACAAGCATCGGGGGTCTGGCGGCGACAGTTGCGAGTGATGACCGCCAACGGCGAGCGGTTGACGAAGCTGCTTTTGCAGTTCAGACCTCGTTTTTGGTCGATAATAGACCTGATTCGGATCCAACAAAGGCCAATTCTGATCTGTGGCCACCGTTTGGATGAGATTACCAACCGCCTAGAATGGAACTACCATTGTTTTCTGGGGATAATCCTGATGGCTGGGATTTTCGTGTCGAACGCTATTTCCTCCCCAATCATTTGACTGAGGCACACATGTCGGAGGCAGCGATTATTGGATTGGAGGGTGATGTGCTCACTTGGTTTCAATGGGAGAACCAGCATCGTCCGATTACATCTTGGGCTACTTTGAAGAATTTACTCTGGTTCCGAGCAATTCCAGTGGGGTCGCTTTCGGAGGAGCTCTTGTCCATTCTTCAGGAGTCGATAGCCAAAGAATATAGGGTCCATGGGAATCACTGGCCTCACGAGTACCCGACATGCTCGAGCACATTCTGGAAGGGGGTTTCGTCAAAGGTCTCAAGGAGGAGATCAAAAGGGCTTTACACATTCTCCAGCTTGTGGGCCTAGCCCAAATAATGGAAACAGCCCAGCAAATTAAAGAGGGCCAACAGCTGCTCAATTTAAACCCGACCCAACGGGTCAACCACCCAAAACCTAGCCCCATTTCACTGCCCAGGCCCACATATAGCTCCTTCCCTGCGAAGTCGTACATCTCCACACCGATCGCTTCGTCCATATCACCAACACCATCTCTTGCAAGTTCGACCAAGACAACGAAACCACATGTTTGCCGTTTAATGAAGTTTTCTGAGAATTGAAAAGAAAAGCTTCTATATATTTTCTTATGTGTTGACACACATATATATACACTACTGTTCAGATTTTTTCAAGAATAAGAACCTAGAAAATCTCTCCTAATGAATCTCTCCTAATATAGGGTCCATGGGAATCACTAGCCTCACGAGTACCCAACGTGCTCGAGCACATTCTGGAAGGGGGTTTCGTCAAAGGTCTCAAGGAGGAGATCAAAAGGGCTTTACACATTCTCCAGCTTGTGGGCCTAGCCCAAATAATGGAAACAGCCCAGCAAATTAAAGAGGGCCAACTGCTGCTCAATTTAAACCCGACCCAACGGGTCAACCACCCAAAACCTAGCCCCATTTCACTGCCCAGGCCCACATATAGCCCCTTCCCTGCGAAGTCGTACATCTCCACACCGATCGTTTCGTCCATATCACCAACACCATCTCTTGCAAGTTCGACCAAGACAACGAAACCACCACATGTTTGCCGTTTAATGAAGTTTTATGAGAATTGAAAAGAAAAGCTTCTATATATTTTCTTATGTGTTGATACACATATATATACACTACTGTTCAGAGTTTTCCAAGAATAAGAACCTAGAAAATCTCTCCTAATGAATACAAATATTATGCTATTAATACAAATATTCAGCTATATCCACAAAGTAAAACTAGGAGAAATTAGGAAATCAGTTCCCTAGAAATTAGGGTTATAGTTATGCCTACAGCTCAGCCTAGGTTGTTTTTCTACACTCCCCCTCAAGCTAGGCGATATATGTTTTTTAAGCAAAGAGCTGAGCTTAGCTTAGTTAGGTTAGGTCTGAACAGAGCCTTGGTTAGGATATCTGCTACTTGTTGCCTTGAAGGAACGTAGCTGAGAGTGACAGACTTGTTTTCAATTTTCTCACTGACAAAGTGCCTATCAATCTCCACGTGCTTAGTTCGATCGTGATGAACTGGATTCTTGGCAATAGTGATTGCTGATTGGTTGTCACATAAAATCTTGATAGAATCAGCAACTCCAATCTTAAGTTCATTTAGTAACCTTCTTAGCCAAATTCCTTCACAGATACCCAAAGCTAATGCTCGAAACTCTGCTTCTACACTACTCCGGGCAACCACTGTTTACTTTTTGCTACACCAGGTTACTAAATTTCCCCAAACAAATGAGCAGTATCCGGATGTGGATCTTAGGTCACTTGGAGAGCCTGCCCAATCAGCATCCGTGTAGACTTCCAGTGCTCGATTTATTGTCTTTCTAAACATAAGCCCTTCCCAGGATCCTTCTTTGGATACATCAGGATACGATTCACTGCCTTCAGGTGATCAACAAAGGGATTTCCCAGGAATTGACTCACCATACTAACTGCAAAGCTTATATCTGGACGGGTGTGAGTCAGATATATTAGTTTACCTACCAAGCATTGGTATTGCCCTTTATCAGCCGCCAACTCATCAGTTCGAGGCATCAGCTTGGTATTAGGGTCCATAGGAGTCTCAACTGGCTTGCACCCGCTCATGCCTGTTTCTTGCAAGAGAGCTAGAACATACTTGCGTTGAGAAACTGAAATCCCTTTATTGCTCCGTGCCACCTCCATCTCCAAAAAATACTTCAAGTGCCCCAAGTCTTTGATCTCAAACTCTTTTGACAAGAGAGACTTGAGCCTTCCAACTTCTCCTTCTTGATTCCCTGTGAGAACAATATCATCAACATATACAATTAAAACTGTGATTCTTCCATCAGTAAAGTGTTTTACAAATAGGGTGTGGTCTGCTTGTGTTTGAGAATATCCATCCTGCGTAAGGACCTTGGTGAATCGATCGAACCAGGCTCTAGGGGACTGTTTAAGTCCATATAAAGCTTTCCTTAGCTTGCAAACCTTCTCTTGTATATCCTTAGTCTCAAATCCAGCTGGTATATCCATATAGACTTCTTCAATCAAGTCCCCGTTCAGAAAGGCATTCTTGTTGTCTAGTTGAAATAGTGGCCAATTCAAGTTAGCAGCAATGGACAACAAAACACGAACCGTATTGAGTTTCGCTACAGGGGCAAAAGTCTCCTGATAATCAATCCCATATGATTGAGTGTATCCTTTAGCCACTAAACGAGCTTTGTACTTGTCTACACTTCCATCTGTCTTCTGCTTTACCAAGAATATCCACTTACAGCCCACTGTTCTTTTTCCAGGTGGCAGCTCAGATAATACCCATGTGTCATTCTTCTCAGTGCAGTGTATTCTTCTAGAATTGCCTTCTTCCATTCAGAGACCTCTAAGGCTTCATACACAGAATTAGGAATCCTTATTTTGTCCAAGGAAGTCACAAATGCTTAGAACTTAGTTGACAGATTTGAGTATGAGATGTAGTTGCATAGAGGATGTTGAGCGCATGATCTAACACCTTTTCTGAGTGCAATAGGCTGATTCAATGTAGGGTCGAGCTGCGGACTAGATTCTACTGTTTCTTGTTGTCTCTCAGGCTCGGCTTGGCTAGGGGAGGCCTCTTGACAGTGCTGAGTTGGTACAAGTTCAAGATTATTCCTTCTTCTGTAGACTTTGATAGCATCATCAGGAAGGAGCAGATGCTTTGGATAGATAATGGGAGAGGACTGATCTTGCTTGGATGAAGGTGGATGCACATAAGGAATCGATGTATTGGGAAACATCAAAGAAGATGAATTAGACGAATTTCGAGGAACTGATGGGTTTGACTCAAGAAGTGATGCCCACTCCCAATGTTGCAATTCATTAGTACTATTCTCCCCCTGAATTGCAGGATTGTAGTACGGAATATTTTCGAAGAATGTGACATTCATAGTATTGTAAAACTTGTGATTGACGGGAGAGTAACACTTATACCCTTTTTGGTTGGCTGAATATCCAAGGAAGATGCACTTAAGAGCACGAGCATCGAACTTTCCCCAGTTTTAAGAATGAACATGGACAAAAGCAGTACAACCAAAGAGTTTTGTGGATTTATTTCAGTAATTTGGAAGTTGACCACAGCTGTATATAGGAATCAATTTGGTATTAATACCAAATATTTTGTATATTTATTCTTTCTAAAATTAGGGGATTTTAATGGTGTACTTTCTAGAATTAGTTTTTTGTATTTATTAGGTCAGATTCTAGGTTGTATATATATTCCCTCTCTTTGAGATAATAAGACACAGAAAAATATTCAAAATCTCACATGGTATCAGAGCAAGGTTCCGCTGCCTAGCTGTCCAAAAAAAAATTTTCTCCTCTTCTCCATGTGTCCACCTCTATCCTTCTTTTCTGACTACCATGGCTGCCGAAAAAGACAACTCCATCTCAAAGGTAACCTCCAAGACCTCCTCACCATATCAGCCCCTCTCTACTCCAACTCCCTTTCACGGCAATGAAGCTATCTCCCTGGTTACCAGTCACAAATTTAATGGGCACAATTATCTTCAATGGTCCCAATCTGTGGTGATGTATATTGGTGGAAAAGGCAAGGAGGAGTATCTCACGGGTGAAATCTCTGCTCCTAAACAAGATGATCCTACATTCAAAGCTTGGAAATTGGTAGATAATTCCTGCAATCAAACAATTCCAGCAAAAAGAAACAACCCAGAATACAGCAGAATTGCACAGAATGGTCGAAATGTAATGAAATTGCATTAAGTCTCAATAGGACACTAGGAATTCGAGAGCCTAGCCTCTCCCAAGTTTCTGGTTACACAATCCACACCTTATACACGTCATGTTCTCTCCTTATATTCTAGTTCCCAGCTTGGAATCCTACACCTCCCCTCACCATAATTTCCCTCATATAACTAACTATTCGCTGCCCCTCATCCCAGCTTTGTTCCCATGTTTCCTAGCATAAACAAAAGTTATTGGTGGCCTATCAATACCCCCCGCTAGAAGTTTCACCTTGTCCTCAAGGTGAAAGTGAGGAAACTGGTCTTGAATCACCGAAAAATCTTCCCAAGTGGCTTCAAAATCTGGCAAATTACTCCACTTGATGAGCGCTTGCGGGGACTCCGTATGTGTGTGGCCGAACCTCCAAGAGCTCCTCCGGCTCCAGCAGCCACTCCAAATCAGCCGTTAATCCAGGAGGAATTGAGCTAGCCTGCTGATTGGGTCCCAATGCCCTCCTAAGTACTGAAACGTGAAAAACTGGGTGTATTGCGGCATCTTGGGGCAATTTTAAACGATAGGCAGCAGCTCCAATTCGTGCCATGATTGCAAACGGACCAAAATACCTGGGAGAAAGTTTCTCATTCAACCGTTTAGCCACCGAACGTTGTCTATACGGTCTTAGCTTCACATACACCATGTCCCCAACTTCAAAAGTGACATCCCTCCTCTTTTTATCCGCTTGGGCCTTCATTTTCTGCTGGGCACGTTGTAAATTCAGTTTTAACGGCTCCAAAATATCATCCCGTTCCATTAAATTTTGTTCCACTGCTGGTACTCTAGTGCTGCCATGCTCAAATCTAATTAAAGGAGGAGGATCCCTGTGATACAAGACCCGAAAAGGAGTCATTCCAGCGGCTGTATGATAGGAAGTATTGTACCAGAATTCAGCCCATGGCAGCCATTTTGCCCACTGGTTGGGTTTGGAGCTTACAAAACAACGAAGGTACGTCTCTACACAGCGGTTAACCACCTCCGTTTGCCCATCGGATTGTGGATGATAAGCTGTACTTTGCTTCAATGCAGTCCCTTGGAGCCGAAACAACTCTTTCCAAAACAAGCTGAGGAAAATTTTATCTCTATCCGACACAATGGATCTTGTGATCCCATGAAGTTTGATCACTTCCTTGACAAAAACAGCCGCCACCGATGCTGCTGAATATGGGTGTCTCAAGTGAATAAAATGACCATACTTGCTCAACCTATCCACCACCACAAGAATAGAGTCAAACCCATTCGACAATGGCAACCCCTCTATGAAATTCATTGAAATGTCCTCCCAAACTTGTTCCGGAATGGGTAATGGTTGCAATAAACCCACTGGCGATTGAGCTAAATATTTGTTTTGTTGGCATACCGCACACTCCAATACGTATTTCTGCACATCCTTTCTCATTCCCTTCCAATATAGATCCGCCGCCAACCTTTGGAATGTTTTAAAGACCCCCGAATGCCCACCTATCTTGCTGCCATGATACTCATTTAATAACAGTGGAATAAAAGGGGACGAAGATGGTAAGACCAACCTGCTCCTAAACTTGAGACAACCTTGTACCCATGAAAACCCACCACACGACTTGCCCATTGACAGCTCCTCAATCACCTTAGCTAAAAAAGGATCTGTGGCCACGTGTGCTTGTAAATCCGGTATGGAAATAAGATGTGGGACTGAGATGGCAGCAAGAGTAACGTCCCCTTGTAATCTAGATAAGGCATCCGCCGCCTTGTTTTCCAAACCCGGACAGTATTGGATCTCAAAATCATACCCAAGGAGCTTGGTGAGCCATTTTTGGTGCTCCAAAGCCACAAGCCGCTGCTCTAACAGAAACTTCAAACTCTTTTGATCCGTTCGCACCACAAACCTCCTCCCAAGTAAATAAGGACGCCATTTAAGTATAGCCAACACGATAGCCATCAACTCCCTCTCATAGACTGATTTAAGACGGTCCCTAGCGGATAATACATGGCTGTAAAAAGCGATTGGCCTCCCATTTTGCATCAATACCGCCCCCAATCCACTACCCGAAGCATCGGCTTCCACCACAAATGGTGCAGAAAAATTTGGCAGCGCCAAAACCGGGGTCGAACACATGGCTTTCTTCAGCTGGGAAAACGCCTCTTGTGCCTCTATTGTCCACCCAAAAGCGTCTTTTTTCAGCTGGTCCGTCAATGGCTTTGCTATCCGTCTATAACCTTGCACAAACTTCCGATAATAACCTGTTAAACCCAAGAATCCCCGCAGCTCCCTAATATTTTTTGGAATGGGCCAATCCTCCATAGCTGCCAACTTATTTGGGTCCGCTGCCACGCCGTTTCCTGAAATTACATGACCCAAATATTCCACCTGTTTTTGAGCAAATAAACACTTCTTTTGGTTGGCATAAAGTGTATGTTGCTGCAGTCTCTCCAAAACTAAAGAAAGGTGGTGAGCATGGTCCTCCATGGAAGAGCTGTAAACCAAAATATCGTCAAAAAAAACCAGCACAAACTTGCGTAAAAAGTCACGAAAAACCTGATGCATCAACGCATGGAAGGTGGCTGGAGCGTTTGTCAACCCAAACAGCATGACAAGAAATTCGTAATGTCCCTCATGTGTACGAAAGGCCGTTTTCTCGATATCCCTTGCTGCCACCCGGATTTGATGGTATCCCGACTTCAAATCTAACTTCGAAAACACTTGTGCTCCATGGAGTTCATCCAACAACTCATCAATGACGGGTATTGGGAACTTATCCGCCACCGTTTCTCTATTCAAAGCCCGATAATCAACGCAAAACCTCCAGCTACCATCCTTCTTTTTAACTAGAAGAACCGGGCTCGAAAAAGGGCTAGTACTTGGCCTAATAATCCCTGCTTGTAACATCTCCATAACCAACCTTTCTATCTCATCCTTTTGGGCTTGAGCGTACCGATATGGCCTCACCGACACCGGCTCCGTTCCCGCTTTAAGTACTATGGCATGTTCCCTTCCTCGGCTTGGAGGCAGCCCCTGTGGTGACCCAAAGACAGCGGCAAAACGCTGTAAAACAGCGGTAATTTGGGCGGGTTGAATACCATTATTCACGTCCTCTTCCTTAGATAACGCCCCAAAATGGACCCAAAATCCTTGTGCTTCTTTTTCAACTGAAAGTATCATCGCCTTCAACGAAATCGGTGACTTACATAGGCTTGAATCACCTTGCAAAGTTATCCACGTTCCCGCCATTTCAAACTTCATAATCATGGTTCTCCAATTAACTTGCATGTTGCCCAACGTCTCCAACCACTTAATACCCAATATCACATCAGCTCCCCCTAACTCGAGTGGCAGAAAATCTGTGATTACCCGCAACGCCCCTAGATCCAACTCCACTTGCGCACATATACCCTCCGTTCTTACTTTTCCACCCGTGCCCAACAATACTCCATAACAAGTGGTGGCTGTAATAGGAAGGCCCGCTGCTGAAACAACATCCATGGAGATGAAATTGTGGGTTGCCCCACTGTCGATGAGAACCGTAACTGGCCGCTGCCCTATATGCCCCGCCAACTTCATTGTGTGCGCCGATGATATACCTACCAGTGAATTAAGTGATAAGGTAGCTAAGGTTTCCTCAGTGACCACCGTTTCTTCCGACTTCGGCGAGGGTGGAGGGGACTCCTCTGTAAGTGGAACATCTTCCTCATCTGATAATAGCAACACTTGCAATGCCCGCTGATCACATTCATGCCCTCTGAAAAAAAAATTGTCACCTAAAACAGATGCCTCGGGCCCGTTTCTCCTGATATTCTACTTCTGTGAGGCGGCGAAACGCCGGAGTTTTGCTCTGCTGACCGGCGCCGTACGCCGGAGAAGCTGCGCGCGGCTGAGGATGCGAAGTCGTGGGCAAGGGAGCTGTAAACGTGGTTTGCTGGGTGCGTGAAAGAACAGGGGCATTTCGAATCTGGGCTGACTGTCCATGAGCAGTCTTCTGTGAACTGGGCCGAAAAAATGGGCCTGAATAAAAGAGTTGCTGCCCTTCTTCTACTCTCTGGGCGGTGTCCATGATGTGGGCTAACCCAATAGGCTGAAGGACGTGAAGAGCAGCCTTGATCTCATCCTTGAGGCCACGCATGAAGCTTCCTTCCAAAATATGTTCCGGGACGTCGGGGACCCGAGCGGCAAGCATTTCCCACCTGACCCGATACTCCTTCACTGTAGTGGTCTGGTTAATGGATAGCAATTCTTCAGATATGGAGCCAACTGGAGATTCCCGAAACCGCTGTAATATCAACCTCTTCAATGATGCCCAAGATGTAATCGATCGGCGATGATGTTCCCACTGGAACCATGTCAAAGCATCCCCCTCCAGAGCCACAATAGCCGATTCTAACTGAAGCTGCTCAGTCATCCTCATCAACAAAAAATAGCGTTCCACTCTAGATATCCATCCATCGGGTTGCTCTCCCAAAAATAGGGGCAGCTCCATCCTCACCGGCCGAAAATCATGGCCTGTGTTGATTTCCCCAAACGAAGATACCCGCTGCATCGAAGGTGGCGGTGGCGCCGATCCCGTGGCCGGCGGAATACTCCTGGCCGCCGAAACTGGAGGAATTTGTTCAGCTGGGCTTTCCTCCAAACTCCGCTGAACGTGTTGGTTGGTACTCCCCGTTGCTGCAGCTGGCGTATGTTGCCCCTGGGTTCGCAATAAAGTCGCTAGATGAGTGACAAGATAATCCATCTTCTTCTCCATTACTGGCAACCTCTGCATCTCTTGTTTCAGCAGATCAAGTTCTTTAGGAAATTGCTGAAACTCAGATCTGGCTTCCTGTAATTCTCGGTAAACCTCCGACTGAATCTCCTCCATCTTCCCTTCTATCGATTCCAATTGCAAATCCTTCTTTGGTGCCATACGGATCGTAGTGCTCTGATACCACTATTGGTGGATAATTCCTGCAATCAAACCATTCCAGCAAAAAGAAACAACCCAGAATACAGCAGAATTGCACAGAATGGTCGAAATGTAATGAAATTGCATTAAGTCTCAATAGGACACTAGGAATTCGAGAGCCTAGCCTCTCCCAAGTTTCTGGTTACACAATCCACACCTTATACACGTCATGTTCTCTCCTTATATTCTAGTTCCCAGCTTGGAATCCTACACCTCCCCTCACCATAATTCCCCTCACCATAATTTCCCTCATATAACTAACTATTCGCTGCCCCTCATCCCAGCTTTGTTCCCATGTTTCCTAGCATAAACAAAAGTTATTGGTGGCCTATCAGAAATCTGATAATCACATGATTAAATCATGGCTGATCAGTTCTATGAACAATGACATAGGAGAAAAATTTCTCTTATATGCCACAGCAAAGGAATTATGGAATGCTGTCAAAGATTCTTATTCAAGTTCTGAAAATACCTCAGAACTTTTTGCAATCGAAGCTGCCTTGTTCGATCTCCGCCAAGATGATACCTCGATCATGCAATACTTCAACACTCTCACACGGTATTGGTAGCAGCAAGATTTATTTGAAGAATATGCTTGGAAATGCAGTGACGACACTACTCTATATCGTACTATTATAGAGAGAGAGAACTTTCAAATTTCTTCATGGCCTTAACAAAAATCTTGACACAGTGTGGAGTCGAATCATGAGCACCAAGCCACTTCCTAAGGTCAAAGAAGCATTTTCTGAAGTCCATCTTGAAGAAAGTAGGAAAAAGGTTATGATGGGTTCTCAAAATTCTTTTTCAGATCAAGAATCATCTGCCCTTGCTGCCGGAAGACAGTTCCATGAAGCTACCCCTGATACTCGTCAAACTAAGGGGCGCCCCTGGTGTGATCACTGCCGAAAACCTGGACACTACAAAGAAACGTGCTGGAAAATCCATGGAAAGCCTCCAAATTGGAAGCCAAAGTCTTGGGGTGATCGTGAGACTAGGGGGAATGTTGCTGCCATTACTTGTTTCACAGCTTAAGGAAAAAGTGAGGCAACTGAGTCAGCTCCATTCACTAAAGCTCAACTTGAGGCCCTTCAGAAGCTTCGACAAATCTGAGATTCAGGGGGAGAATGTAAATGAATCTCATCTTTGGGAGACTATTCCAGGTACCCATACTGACATTATTCTAGGTACTCATACTCATACTCCACCTCTCAATCAATTTTCCAATACAGTCAAGGACACTTCTTCGACTTCTTCAGTCATGGAAAATCAAGGTCCATCTAGTTCTTCCCAAGTCATAGAAAATCAAGATCCACTTATGACTATTGAGCCTCAACAACAAGAACCTAAAGAGATTCGTGTCTACCAAAGAAGGAAAAATTCTGACAAAGAATTAAAAGATCTAACACATCTTGAGTGCCACCATGAATCGGAACTGGATCCACATCCTCCAGAAATACATTCAGGTTTGATTAATCCTAGTCATGATAATATTATTCATATAAATGATGATCTGCCTATTGCTTTAAGAAAAGGTGTTCGAGCTTGTACTCAACACCCTATTGGCAACTTTGTGTCCTACAAAATCTTATCTCCATCCTATCAGGCATTTGTTTCTACTCTTGACAGTGTACAGATTCCCCATACAATTCAAGAGGCGCTGATTGATCCTAGTTGGAAAAAGGTTGTACAAGATGAGATCAACGCCCTGGTGAAGAATGGTACTTGGGAAATCACAAAATTGCCAACTGGGAAGAGACCCGTGGGATGCAAGTGGGTATTCACTATTAAGCATAAAGCAGATGGTAGCATTGAGAGGTTTAAAGCTCGCTTGGTTGCCAAGGGTTTCACTCAGTCTTATGGGATAGATTATCAAGAGACCATTAAACCCGTTGCTAAACTCAACACCATTCGTGTTCTTCTCTCTCTTGCTGCAAACCAGGGGCCACTGCACCAACTAGATGTTAAGAATGCTTTCTTGAATGGAGATCTTGAAGAAGTCTATATGGATATTCCACCTGGTTTTGAGAATTCATCCATCCAGGATAAAGTATTTAGACTCAAAAAATCTCTATATGGCCTTAAGCAATCTCCGCGAGCATGGTTTGGAAAATTCACTAAGTCAATCATTCAGAATGGCTATACTCAATGTCAGGCAGATCACACATTGTTAGTCAAACTCGACTCAGATGAAAGGATAGCTATCCTAATTCACTAAGAAAATATTTATGTTGATGATATAATATTAACAGGCGATTACAAGGAGGAACTAGTAAGGTTGAAAAGTTTCTTATCAAAGGAATTTGAGATTAAAGATCTAGGGTATCTCAGATATTTTCTTGGCATGGAAACTGCACGATCAAGACATGGCTTGTTTCTCGACGTAAGTATGTTCTAGACTTACTCAAAGAAACAGGAATGCTTGGGTGTAAACCAGCCTCAACTCCAATGGATTCGAACAAGAAAATTGGCTCGGGGACAGATCAGACCCCTGTGGGCAGGGGGAGATATCAAAGGCTAGCTGGACGCCTTATTTATTTATCTCACACTAGACCTGACATTGGTTTTCCTGTTAGTGTGGTAAGTCAATACATGAATAATCCAACAGAGGAACACATGGAAGCGGTTACAAGAATCCTAAGATACCTCAAGATGACTCCAGGAAAAGGTCTGCTATTCAGGAAGAATGAAAATAAGGAAATCAGAGTGTACACTGATGCAGACTGGGCAGGAGATATAACAGACAGAAGGAGTACTTCAGGTTACCATTCTTATGTTTGGGGTAATCTAGTAACATGGAGAAGTAAGAAACAGATAGTTGTTTCCAGAACCTCAGCTGAAGCCGAGTTTAGAGCTCTAGCTCTCGGCATTTGTGAGGGAATTTGGCTGAAAAAGTTACTTGGTGAACTGGGAGTATTTACAGAAGAGTCTATCCAAATGTTTTGTGACAATCAAGCTGCCATCAGCATTGCAAAAAATCATGTTCATCATGACAGGACTAAACATATTGAGATAGATAGACACTTCATCACTGAGAAGATTAAGAATGCCATTGTTCAAGCTATTTATACTCCATCAAGATTTCAAACAGCCGACATCCTCACTAAAGCTCTCCCAAGAACCAGTTTTGAAGAGTTAATTTGCAAGCTTAGGATGTTTGATATACACAACCCAGCTTAAGGGGGAGTGTGGATTTATTTCAGTAATTAGGAAGTTGACCACAGCTGTATATAGGAATCAATTTGGTATTAATACCAAATATTTTGTATATTTATTCTTTCTAAAATTAGGAGATTTTAATGGTGTACTTTCTAGAATTAGCTATTTGTATTTATCAGGTCAAATTCTAGGTTGTATATATATTCCCTCTCTTTGAGATAATAAGACATAGAAAAATATTCAAAATCTCACAAGTTTAATCGGGATATTCGACACAAGTCGCGAGGTAGGAAACAAACTTTGTAATACCTGCAAAGGTGAGCAGAACTTGAGAACCCAAGAAGGTAGACGGTTTATCAAATAAGTTGCAGTAAGGATTGCTTCACCCCAGAAATTTTTAGGTGCACTAGCTTGGAAAAGCAGGGATCGAGCCACCTCAAGAATATGACGATTTTTGTGTTCAGCGACACCATTTTGTTGAGGCGTATCGACGCATGAACTTTGTTGGAAAATACCATGGGATTTGAGGTATGATCCAAGACTTGAATTGAAGAAATCTGTGGCACTGTTTGTTTTTAGGATTTGGATGGTGGCCTTATATTGGGTTTGGACCATGACATGAAAGTTTTGAAATATGTGTTTGGTTTCAGATTTTTCTTTCATTAGGAATGTCCAACTTAATCTAGTGTGATCATCAACCAGCAATAGAAACCATCGAGCACCAGTTAAACTAGGGATACGAAATGGCCCCCAAATATCACCATGAATAAGAGTAATGAGATGACTAGGTTGATATTGCTGAGGTGAATAAGTGTTTCGAATATGTTTTGCCAATTGACAGACTTCACAATGAAAAAAATGCAGATTTTTATTGATAAATAAAGAAGGAAACAAATGTTTTAAGTACATAAAATTGGGATGACCTAGACGAAAGTGCCACATCATGATTTCACTTTCTTTATTGGAATGACTGCTAGATTTAAGACTAAGAAAACCGACAGCTTTGTTCGAGGACATGATGCTATCAAGAACGTAGAGGCCCGCACAGAAATCAGCACTGCCAATCATCTTCCTCGTGCTCAAGTCTTGAAAAACACAAGAATCAGCAAGAAATTTAGTTTCACAGTTAAAATCATGATTTAGCTTGCTAACGGAGATAAGATTGCAGTCAAGATCCGGCACAAACAACACAGTTTTGAGAATGAGAGTATCTGAGAGGTGGATGGTTCCTGTTCCAACCACTTTGGTGCGAGTACCATTGACTATACGTACAGTTTGAGGGCTAATACATGCTGAGTAAGTTGAAACAAGTGATCGGTCACCTGTCATGTGATCGAATGCACCCGAGTCTACGATCTAGGACGAGTGCGGCGATGTTGTGGCACGAAGTGCTGAAGTACTACAGATATTGTTCCCGCTGCCTCCTTGTGTGGTGTTGATATTCGCCCCTGTATAAGTTGTTGGAGAACCTCTAGTTCCTTTGAGAAAGGAATAGAGTTGTCGGACTGTGATGCATCGCTGAAGGCTGCATTCCCTTTTGCTTTGCGATTGTAATTAGGTTTCCAATTAGGCAGCTTCCCATGTAGCTGCCAGCAAATTTCTTTGAGATGCCCAGGTTTTCGACAACGATTGCACCAAGGACGTCCCTTCCTTGTTCGATTGTCATTGTCATGACGAGAGTTACGGGCAGCAAGGGCACTGGAGTCATGCTGAGTGTTTTGGACTGCTGCAAGTGCTGGAGTTTCTGGAACCACAGAATTGGACTGCCCCAACATGACACGTTTGCGGCTTTCTTCCCTACGAACTTCGGAGAAGGTTTCACGTAGACTTGGCAGCGGCTTCGTTCCAAGAATTCTTCCTCTTACTTCATCAAGAAATTTGTCGAGTCCCATCAAGAACTTAAAGACTCGCTTAGTCTCCACAATCTTTTTGAAGTATGTACGATCTTCAGGACACTTCCAAATGTGCGCCTCAAATAGGTCCAACTACTGCCAATAGCGAATAAGAGGGGTAAAATAGCCGTCACAAAATTCTCACCTTGATGAAGGTCTTGGAGAGTACTCTCCACATAGAAGAGTTCAGCCGTGTTGTCACTACTTGAAAAAGTTTCACGCACTGCCTCCCAAATTTCTTTGGCAGTGGTGTACAACAAGAAATTTTCTCCTATTTCGGTTGTCATGGAACTAATCAACCAAGACATGACTAGGTTATTTTCTGCCCTCCAAACTTGTATTCAGCACCGGTTTTGTAGCAGTACTAGTGAGGTATTCATCCTTGCTTCGCCCACTGATGAACATCATTGATTGAGACGATTGAAGATAATTATGGCCATTGAGTTTGTGGGTGGTGATAGGGACAAGGGTATTTTCTAGGGCTGGAGTGAGACGGGAGGCTGCTGGGACATTGATAGAGAGGTGCCCATTATCTTGGGGGGCCATTTCTTGCGACAGGAAGAACTTTAATAGATGTGCAGAAAGGAGAGCTGACTATGAGAGTCCAAGATGAAAATGTGACTTTTAATGTTTTTAAGGCTATGAGATTTCCTGATGAGGTTGAGGAATGCTCAGTGGTTTCAAGGGTAGATTCTTTGGCATCAAGAGAGTTTGAGACTAGTAACGTTGATGATCCATTAGAGAGGTTATTGTTGTTTGATTCACACAATGATGAAGATGAGGAGGAGTACTTAGCTTGGTTGGAGGCTAATTCTCAAGGGTCAAGAACAAGAGGCTGATTTGATTCATTGGAGTTGTCGTCTAGGGAGTTCAAAGCTCCTAAACCATCCATTGAAGAGCCACCTGAGTTGGAGTTGAAAGTCTTGCCATCACATTTATGATATGCCTACTTGGGTCCATCATCCACTTTACCCGTCATTATTTCAGCGGTGTTGAATCATGATCAAGAAGAAAAGTTGCTCGAGGTGTTGATAGTGTTCAAAAAGACCATTGGGTGGACTATTGCAGATATTCGAGGTATTAGTCATTCTTTGTGTATGCATAAGATCTTACTTGAAGACAGTGAAAAATGCTCTATTGAGGGGCAAAGAAGACTAAATCCTATCATGAAGGAAGTAGTGAAGAAAGAAATCATCAAGTGGTTGGATGCTGGCATTATTTATCCTATCTCTGACAGTTCATGGGTGAGTCCTATACAGTGTGTACCTAAGAAGCATGGGATCACAGTGGTGAAGAATGAAGACTGGATGGAGGATTTGCATGGACTATAGGAAGCTAAACAAAGCCACTAGGAAGGATCATTTCTCTCTTCCTTTCATTGATCAGATGCCTAGTCAGACTTGCTGGGAGAGAGTAATATTGCTTCGTTGATGGGTACTCTGGCTACAATCAGATAGCAGTAGCCCCAGAAGATCAGCACAAGACTACATTCACTTGCCCCTATGGTACCTTTGCATTTAGAAGAATGCCCTTCGGTTTGTGCAATGCTCCTGCTACGTTTCAGCGATGTATGATGGCTATCTTTACTGATATGGTTGAGCAGTTTCTAGAGGAGTTCATGGATGATTTTTCAGTTTTTGGGGATTCTTATGATGATTGTCTAAATAACTTGTCTAAGGTGTTGAAGAGATGTGAAGAGACAAACCTAGTCCTTAACTGAGAAAAATGTCATTTTATGGATAAGGAAGGTATTGTTTTGGGGCATAAGGTATCCAAGCAAGGGATTGAAGTTGATAAGGCAAAAATTGAAGTTATTGAGAAGCTACTACCTCGTAATTCAGTGAAGAACATTAGGAGCTTTCTTGGGCATGCCAGTTTCTATAGAAGGTTCGTCAAAAACTTCTCTAAGAGTTCCAAACTTTGCAATCTTTTAGAGAAGGATACACATTTCCATTTTGATGGAGCAGGTTTGAAAGCTTTTCAAGAGTTGAAAGAGAGATTAATTTCAGCCCCTATCATTATTGCACCGGATTGGAGTTTGCCCTTTGAATTAATGTGTGATGCTAGCGATTATGCCGTTGGGGCTGTGATGGGGCAGCGAAGGAACAAGGTGTTTCACTCTATTTATTATGCCAGTCGCACTTTGACAGGAGCTCAATTGAATTACACTGTAACTGAGAAGGAGCTACTAGCCATTGTCTTTGCTTTTGACAAGTTTCACTCCTATCTTGTGAGAACTAAAGTGATTGTCTACACCGATCACTCAACCATAAAGTATTTGATTGCCAAGAAGGATGCAAAGCCAAGATTGATTAGGTGGGTGCTTTTGCTTCAAGAGTTTGATGTTGAGATTCAAGATAGAAAAGGGGTAGAAAATCAAGTGACTGACCATTTATCAAGAATGGAGCGTGAAGAAGATTCCAGCTCTCGTCCCCATCAAATAAACATTCCTCGATGAACAAGTGTTTGAGGTCAACCATTCTCATGAGCTTCCTTGGTTTGCTGATTTTGCTAATTATTTGGCTTGTGGGTTGATGCCACCAGAGATGACTAGCCAACAAAGGAAGAAATTCTTACATGATGTGAAGTCATATTTTTGGGAGGAGCTCTTTCTGTTTAAGCAATGTGCAAATCAGATCATTAGAAGATGTGTTGCTAGACATGAGGTAGAGGGTATTCTGTTTCATTGTCATTCATCGCCGTGTGGTGGCCATTTTGGGGGAGCACGTACCGCTGGCAAAGTTTTACAATCCGGTTTCTTTTAGCCTTCTCTATTTAAGGATCCTCATGCTTATGCCACTAGTTGTGATCGTTGCCAAAGGGTTGGAAGCATCTCAAGAAGACATGAAATGTCTCTAACTAATATACTAGAAGTTGAATTGTTTGATGTTTGGTGGCTGTTGATTATGTCTCTAAGTGGGTTGAAGCCGCTGCCTATCCGACTAATGATTCCAAGGTGGTCATGAGGTTCTTACACAAGCATATTTTCACTAGATTTGGCACTCCAAGGGCTATCATAAGTGATGAGGGAACCCATTTAGTGAACAAAGTGTTGGCTAGTTTATTGGCTAAGTATAGTGTGAAACATAAAGTGGCTACGGCATACCATCCTCAAACCAATGGCCAAGCGGAATTGTCTAATAGAAAAATAAAGGGTGTGCTTGAAAAGATGGTGAATCCAAATCGCAAGGATTGGTCTAAGAGGTTGGATTGAAGCTGTATGGGCCTATCGAATGACATTTAAAACTCCATTAGGGAAGTCTCCTTATTGCCTAGTGTTTCGAAAAGCATGTCACTTGCCGGTGGAACTTGAGCACCGTGCTTATTGGGCTATTCAAACACTCAACATGGATTTGCAACTTGCAGGAAAAAAGAGAGTGTTGCAGTTAAATAAATTAGAAGAGATGCATTTATTCTCTTATGAAAATGCCAAACTTTACAAGGAGAAAACAAAAAGGTGGCACGACAAGCATATTCAGCCAAGGGTGCTTGAAGAAGGCCAGCGAGTTTTGCTCTTTAACTCGCGTTTGAAACTATGCCCAGGCAAGCTCAAGTCAAGATGGTCGGGCCCATTCTTCGTGGTTAAGGTATATCCTTAAGGAGCGGTGGAATTGCGCGAAGAGGGCTCCGCAAAGGAATTCAAGGTTAATGGCCAAAGGATCAAGCATTATTGGAGAGGTAAGGTTGAGCGAAACAAGTGCTCAATCTCTTTGGAGGATCCTTGAAGAACATGTAAAAACTTGGATTGCTGTGGAACTTGGAGATTTAATTGTAGAGCAACCCAAGCTTTATATAAATGTATATTATGTAAAAATATATATATGTATATAATACATTTCTTTGAGACTTTGACTTTTGATGGTTAAATGTGTTTATGGTTGCAGGAAAAATGGAATCAAAAAGGGGTTGCAAAGTTCTATGATGTTACAACATCAATTTTGGGCTTGCTCTCTGACTTAATGTTGCTGCAGCAAAGTTCTATGATGTTACAACATCAAATTTGGGCTTGCTCTCTGACTTGAGTTTGCTGCAGCAAAGTTCTATGATGTTACAACATCAATTTTGGACTTGCTCTCTGACTTGCTGTTGTTGCAACAAAGTTCTATGATGTTACAACATCAATTTCAGGCTAGCTCTCTAACTTGGGTTTGCTGCAGCAAAGTTCTATGATGTTACAACATCAGATTTGGGCTTGCTCTCTGACTTGCTGTTGCTGCAGGAAACTTCTATGATGTCACAACAAAGTTGCTAAAACACAAGAAAAGTAAAACTTGGGCGAAAATCTCATGCCCAAAACCTAGTCTATTTTTTGAACCATAATTTCACATCTTCCCCTCCCTCTTTCTCTTTGTAATCACCCAGCCGCCCACCATCTCACCTCCCAGCCGCTTCCCCAACCCACGACCCACATCTCTGCCTCCCAAACCCACGAACCTCACCCACCCGAACCAGCCGCGACCCACCTCCAGCCGCCCCCGACCCACGCACCCACAGCCCCGACTTGTCACCACGAACCCCACCCGACTCCACCTCCCAGCCATCTCCGCCTCCCACGACCCACAGCCCTGATTCCCAAACCCATAGCTCCGACCCACCTACAGCCGCCCCCGACCCACGACTCGTCCACCTCCACCCGACCCACCTCCCAGCCGCCTCCCATAGCCGCGACCCCACAGCCTAGTCCTCTTTACCGACTAACCCAACTACTCCATCCACCATCCCGACCCACAAGCCCACATCCCCACCTAACCCCCCCCTAACCCGACACCCAGCTCCGACTACATCCCCATGAACCCACACACCCATCTTACCATCACAACCACCCGATCTCACCACCTCCCTCCCAACTCCAACCCGTTCCACTCAACACCCGAGACCCATTCCAACTCACTCCATCTTGGCTCTCACTTGTCTATTCACAATCAAGATTTGGTAGCTCCTTGGATTGTTCTTCATTGGGGTCTCAAGAAATTTTTGCAACAACAAAGTGCATTCAAAAGGATATCCTGCTCCTCCAAGGTACCATATTACTCGTTTCCTCACTTTGGGCATTACAATTCACTATGGCTGTTGGAATTTTTGTTATTGAGCATTATGCCTAGAAGCAAGCAAGTAACAAATAGAAAGAAAAATTCAGTGGCAAATGAACAACCTAATGTTGAAAAGTTAATATCCCCAAGGGCTGCCGAAAAATTCAAAAAACTTGTCGGGCATGATATTTGGTTTGAGAGAGCATTCCCCACTGTTGGAAATCCGGATTATGTGACCACTGTGATTAACAATCGAAGGTGGCTTAATTTTTGTACAGCACCTCGCGAGGCTATCGTTCCTTGGATAAAAGAATTCTATGCTAACTTTGTGTCACAGAAATTGAGACAAGTCACGGTCTGGGGCAAGCAAGTTAGTTATGCACCTCAAGACATCAATGTTGTTTTTGGGTTGCCTATATCGATGCGGCCGAGTATGGAGACGTTGCCCCTAACCAAAGTGATGAGGAACTTGCCAATATGTTGATAAAAGTTACTTTGGCAGGCACACAATGGAATGTTTCGCCGAAATTTGGAGCTCATACTATTCCCCGCACATCCTTAACGACTCCTGCTCATGTATAGAATCATTTTATCAAAACCAACATGTTGCCCACCAATCATGACACCTCAGTTAGCAAAGATCGTGTCGTCTTACTTTTCAGCATTTTGACAGGCCTATCAATTAATGTGAGGGAGCTCATTTCAGAAGAGATCGTCACCTTGGGTGTTATCAAGAACAAGGCACCATTATTTTTTCCCACATTGATCACTGCCTTGTGCCGCAACGCGGGTGTGCCCCTAGCTCCGGATGATGAACGGCGTCACTCTCCCGATTACATTGATGCCCATACAATTCGGAAGGTTACCAAAGTTATTTCCATTCAGAGAGAGCAGGCCTCGACCTCTGCCCCACTACCATCGTCTGACCATGACTCTACTGTGCCTCTGAACCCCACTATCGTTGAGCTTTATGCCACTCAACAGAGCATGTTTAGTATGATGCATCATATGGAGGCCCAGCATCACACCTATTGGGGTTATGTGCGCCAGCACAGAATTCGAAACAGAAGTGAGACACCCCTGCATCCACCTCCTCTGACTGACTCCACTTACAACGTATGGCAGGCTGAGAATTCCATTGTCCTTGCATGGCTTATTAATTCAATGGATCCAAACATTAGTCGCATGTATTTATTTTTTAAGACTGCTATGGAAGTCTAGGATACTGCAAAAAAGATGTATTCTGATCTTGGGAATGTCTCTCAGATTTTTTAGATTCGCACCAAACTCAAAAATATCAAGCAAGGTACTCACACTGTAACCCAATATTTCTCAGACTTACAAGACCTATGGCAGAAACTCGACTTGTATCTGGATACCACTCCTTTATGTGCTACCTACACCACACTACAGCACCAACAATTAGAAAAGGAGCAGGTCTTTGACTTTCTTACTGGGTTGAACAATAATCTTGATAAAGTTCGAGGTCGTTTGGTCAGTCGTTCTGCATTACCTGACACTGACGAAGCTTTCTCTGAAGTCAAATGTGAAGAAGCGCGTTGTCGCGTCATGCTCACTACTCCATAATTGCCCTCCGTTGAAAGCTCTGCCCTTGTCTCAAAATCTGGCCCACCAACATTTGGCAGATCCAATCCTGATCCTCGACCTAATCGTAAGGGGGAGCGACCTTGGTGTGATCACTATCAACGTCATGGCCACACTCACTCCACATGTTGGGAAATTTATGGAAAACCACCAAACTGGACTCCTCGTCGCCAGAATGACAAAAAAGCCTATCAAACTCAGACTACGGGTGGTACCAATCCAAGCACTCCTACTACCCCTTCGTTCAGTCATGAACAACTCGAACATTTATACACGCTCTTTAGTCAATCCTCCATGAAACCCAAGTCTGGTCCTGAATCTCATAGTGCATATGTTGCACATTCTCGTAATTTTTCTTCTACTTTCCAAATACCATGGATCATCAATTCTGACGCAACTGGTCACATGACAAGTTTATCTCATTTGCTTGATCCCTACTTTCCCTGCTCTACTCCTAGTGTTAAGATTGAATATGGAACTCACTCACCTATTGTCGAAATTGGCACCATAAAATTGTCTTCTGCTTTACTTCTTCAATCAGTTCTTCGCGTTCCTTCATTAAAATGCAATTTAATCTCTGTTCAAAAATTGACATCCGATAATCATTGTCTTGCTAAATTTGTCTCCAATTCTTGTCAATTTCATGATCTATCATCGGGGAGGATGATTGGCAGTGCTAGGATTCGTGACGGATTTTATTTCTTTCAACATCCGCCTAAAAAGCAGCCTCCTTTACATTGTTTGACTTCAAGTTCTATGTATAATTCTGTTTTTGATTCAAATTCTTGAACAATTATGTTATGGCATTGTCAACTTGGACATCCAAGTTTTTTATATTTAAAACACTTGTTCCCTTCCTTGTTTATCAATAAAAAGGTTGCTGATTTTCAATGTGATATTTGCCAAATTGCTAAACATACTCGTGTTTTGTTTCCTCCCAAACTATATACACCTTCCAGCCCCTTTTCTCTAGTTCACAGTGACTTGTGGGGTCCGTCAAAGGTCACTACCTCCTCTGGTAAGCGTTGGTCTATCACATTCATTGATGATCATACATGAATTACTTGGGTTTATCTACTTAGGCACAAATCTGAAACCTGCCAAGTCTTCCAAAATTTCCACAAAATGATCCAAACACAATACCAAACGTCTATCCGGATGCTTCGTACCGATAATGGTACTGAATATATTAATTCCACCCTTGGTCCCTATCTTCTACAGAATGGGATTGTTCATCAAAGTTCGTGTGTAAATACTCCACAACAGAATGGCGTGGCCGAAAGAAAGAATCGCCATCTCTTAGAAGTGGCGCATGCCATTATGTTCAATATGCATGTTCCACAATATCTTTGGGGCGACGCTGTCCTTACTACCACTTATCTCATTAATCGCCTTCCTAGTAGGCCCCTTCAGTTCAAAACGCCATACTCCATTTTTTGGTCTCTCTACCCTCACACTTCCACCAATACCCTTCCAGTCAAGGTTTTTGGTTTCATTGCCTTTGTCCACGTCAACTCCCAACATCGGAGTAAACTAGATCCTCGTGCCGTAAAATAAGTTTTTCTAGGATATTCCCCTGCACAGAAGGGCTACCGTTGTTACTGTCCTCTCACTAAGAAATCCTACACCTCAAGGGATGTCACTTTTTTTTTAAATTCCTCTACTTTTTTTGAAAAAGAGACATAGATCATAGAATGACCTCCTCTCAATAACATTGAGAACCCTCACTTATGGCGGAAGAAAATGATAAGCCACCACTGACATATGTGTACGCACGCAGGGGCAGGGGAGGTAACAGTAGGGAAGCAGCAGGGAATAATTTGTAGTTGGTTAAAATTTGTTATGACCATTATATGGAACATTATAAGTAAGGAGTGAGTAAGTGAGCATGTAGAATTTGGTAGGGTGTAACCCTTTGTGGGTGAGATCTAGGCTCTCGAATTCCTAGCTATTCAACACAGAAACTCATCAATTCTGCTTCTATATCTCTGCTATACTAACCTTGGTGCAGGTGAATTCTACCAAAGTGGTATCAGAGCCTTCCGCACACATGGAGGGCACTACGAGTTTCTAGTAATGCCGTTTGGTCTCACTAATGCGCCAGCCACTTTCCAAGGGTTAATGAACGAGGTGTTTCGGGAGTTCTTACGCAAGTTTGTCTTGGTATTCTTTGATGACATACTTGTGTATAGCGCATCTTTGGAAGAACATGTATATCACCTAGAATTGGTGTTGGAACGTTTAAGGCAGCAATGTTTGTATGCAAATAAAAAGAAATGTCTATTTGCCCAATCTAGTGTGGAGTATCTTGGGCACATCATTTCAGCCACAGGGGTTGCAGCGAACCCAAAAAAAATTGAAGCTATGGCATCGTGGCCCATTCCGAAGTCTTTGAAGGAGATGAGGGGGTTCTTAGGCCTCACGGGCTATTATAGAAAATTTGTGCAAGGCTATGGGCAAATGGCAAGACCACTCACAAACCAGCTGAAAAAAGATGCTTTTGGAGGGAACCCCGCAGCACAAGAGGCGTTTATACAGCTCAAAGAAGCCATGTGTTCAGTCCCGATTTTAGCACTTCTTGATTTTGCAGCTCCCTTTATTGTGGAAGCAGATGCCTCGGGGTGGGGCCTCGGTGTTGTGTTGATGCAAAACCAGCGTCCTATTGCTTTTTACAGCCAAGTATTGTCTTCCCGAGCACGCACCAAGTCAGTGTATGAGCGAGAGTTGATGGCAATTGTTTTGGCAGTTCAAAAACAACGTCCATACTTGTTGGGATGAAAGTTTATGGTGCGGGCCGATCAACGAAGCCTGAAATACCTGCTGGGAGCATCAAAAATGGCTAACAAAATTGTTGGGCTACAACTTTGAGATTCAATATCGACCCGGGTTAGAGAATAAAGTTGCGGATGCATTATCAAGGATACACAGTGAGGTTTCTTTAGCTGCCATCTCCATCCCTATTGTTTTGTCTATACCAGATTTAAAGGCACACATAGCTTCGGACTCAATCTTATCTAAGGTGATTGAGGAGTTGAAAAAGGGAAATGATTGTGGGGGACACTCGCTGGTTAAAGGATGTTTGAAGTTTCAAGGGCGTTTGGTTTTACCGTCTACATCACCATTTATACCTGCCATTGCAAGAGTATCACAGTGGCAATATGGGGGGACATTCCGAAGATTTTAAGACATTCCAGCGAATGGCAGCAAACTTGTATTGGGCGGGAATGCGCAAAGATGTTCAGAAATTTGTGGCTGAATGTGGAGTATGTCAACAAAACAAGTATGTCGCTCAGTCACCCGCAGGATTGCTTCAGCCACTGCCTATTCCAGACCATTTGGGAAGATATATCACTAGATTTCATTGAGGGATTACCCATTTCGAATGGATTTGACTCCATATTAGTGGTGGTAGATCGTTTGAGCAAATATGGGCACTTTGTTCCCCATCGGCACCCTTTCACAACCACCACCGTAGCCACGGTTTTCGTTAGAGAGATTGTCAAGCTTCATGGGGTTCCTCGATCTATTGTGTCTAACAGAGACAAAAAATTTCTCAGCCTCTTTTGGAAGGAACTTTTTCGTTTGCAGAGGACAATGTTGAAGCAAAGCACGGCCTACCATCCACAAACCGATGGTCAAACCCAGGTGGTAAATCGATGCTTGGAAACATATCTTCGTTGTTTTGTGAGCTCCAAACCAAATCAATGGTCGAAGTGGTTGCCATGGGCGAAATACTGGTATAATACGGCTTTCCATTCAGCAGCTGGGATGACACCTTTTAAGGCCTTGTATGGTCGAGATCCTCCTCTCCTTATTCGTTTTGAACCAGCTAGCACTCGAGTGTCTGCGGTAGAACAAACTCTACAGTCTAGAGATGACATACTTGGGCTGTTGAAACAGAATCTTCAGCGTGCTCAACAAAAAATGAAAGCTCAAGCAGAAAAAAAAAAAGGGATGTTCAATTTAAGGTAGGGGAACTCGTGTATCTCAAACTATGCCCTTATAGACAGCGAACAGTGGCCAAACGCCCTAATGAGAAGTTGGCCCCTCATTTTTTTGGTCCTTTTCCCATCACAGCCAGAGTAGGAATGGCAGCATATCGGCTTCAGCTTCCCCCAGATGCGTCTATCCACCCAGTTTTTCATGTGTCAATGCTCAAGGCGGCCCTTGGACCAAATCAGCAAGCTACGAAGCTTCCCCCAGGCTTAACCGCAGAGTTGGAATGGGCATTGGAGCCCGAAGAGGTGTTGGAGGTTCGGCCAAGCACACAGAAGGCAACCCCACATGCATTAATTAAGTGGGCTAACCTGACTGAGTTTGAGGCGACATGGGAGGATTTTCAGGTCATTCATGAGCAGTTTCCTCACTTTCAGCTTGAGGACAAGGTGAGACTTCGAGCGGGCGGTATTGATAAGCCACCACTGACATGTGTACACACGCAGGGGCAGGGGAGGTAACAGTAGGGAAGTAGTAGGGAATAATCTGTAGTTGGTTAGAATTTGTTGTGAGAGTGACTCTAGTGTGTGAGAGGGTACACGGTACCATTATATGGAACATTATAAGTAAGGAGAGTGAGTCAGTAAGCGAGTGTGTAGAATTTGGTAGGGTGTAACCCTTTGTGGGAGAGATCTAGGCTCTCAAATTCCTAGCTATTCAATACAAAAACTCACCAATTCTGCTTCTATATCTCTGTTATACTAACCTTGGTGTTGGTGCATTCTACCATAAAACCGTGGTTACAAAAAAACAAATAAAAATTAAACCAACCAGGCTTAAGAAAACTCTCATCAACTCTCTCCAAAAACTATTACAGCCACAAACTTCTCCACTCCCTACAAAGATCCAAGAAAGAAACTCCCTCAAAGCCTTTTGATCTAAACACCCACATGGCCACCCAGAACTTGATCTTATCCCAGAGACTCCACTGTGCAAGAAACGTCTTCAAAAATCCTACTATTTCTCTCCATCCAAATTGCTCAAAAAGTCGCCAACACAGTACTCTACCACAAGCAAGCCACCCTCTGACCCCCCTCTAAATGGCATAGGAATAATTGAGAACAAGAGGAAGGTATACACCAAGAGACCCCAAACTCGTCCAGCACTTTAAACCACGCCTCCCTAGTGAACAAACACTCCAGAATCAAATGGCCAACAGACTCCCCCTCATTCTTACAACAAACACACCAATTTGGCGACAGATAGTGAAAAGGTCTACGCCTTTGCAAGTTAACGTGGACATCCAGCTTATCCAAGAATAACAACCAACCAAACAATTTTACTTTGTAGGGAACGACACTCTTCCATAAATTCTTAGCCCAATCCAACTCATGGACTAAATGAGCATAGTTCAACCTATAAAAGGCAGACTGACAAGTGAACACTCCGCTATTGTCTGGAAGCCAATGCCTCCTGTCCTTCAGAATTGACGAGAAAACCACAACCTGAAGTAGGTGCAACAAATGAGCGAAACTAGACATCTCCCTATCAAACAAATTCCTCCTGAACTGCAAATTCCATCCTAGGCCCCCCAAACTCCCTTCACCTTCCAAGACTGCTAGGTCTTTAATCACTCAATTCTTGGCCATGGATACCAAAACTAACTCAGGGAATTGAGACTTCAAGGAGACGTAACCTATCCAAACATTCTCCCAAAAACGAATTCTATCCCCTCTGTCCACCTTGAAACAGACCAACCTTCGATATTCCTCATACAAAACTGAAATATCTCTCCAAGGACCACGAACTGACATTCTTCCCCCTCCACCCGTGTCCCAGTGACCACCCTCTACCTATACCTACTCTTCACCACCCTATGCCATAAAGATTTATCTTCTAAAGGAAACCGCCATAACCATTTCATAAGAAAAGCCTTGTTTCTCTTCTCAAGATTCCCAAAACCCAAACCACCATGGCTACGCGATTTACAAACTTCTTGCCAAGAGACCAAGTGATCCTCCCCCGACCGGTCTGCACCCTCCCACAGAAAATCTCGCATCAACTTCTCAATAAGCCCTGCCACATTCTTAGGGATCCGGAAAAGAGGCAGGTAATACACCAGGATAGAAGACAGAACTGACTAAATAAGAGTCAATCTACTACCTCGTGACAAAATAGCACTCTTCCAACCATCCAAACGTTTAGCGCACTTCGAAACCACAGGCTCCCAAAACACTTTGGAATGAGGGGAAGCTCCCAAAGGGAGACCCAAATACTGAATTGGCCACTAGCTCACTTCACAGCCTACCTCACTAGCACGAAGCTCCACCAACTCCTCAAACATGTTAATTCCCAACAATTAACAATTCTGCAAATTAATCGAGAGCCCAGAAACAACACTGAAGACCTTCAGGATATCAAGGACCACACCCAGGAACTCCTCATCGTTAACAAAAAAGATCGTATCATCTGCAATTTGAAGATGGCTGACGTCCACTTTGTCCCTGCCCACTGTAAAACCTCTAAAAATCGAACTACTTTTGGCCTTATCAACCATTCTGCCCAACAAATCCACCACCAAAGTAAACAAGGAAAGGGACAAGGAATCCCCTTGACGGACACCCCTCAAGCCCTTAAATTTTCCCCTAGGATGCCCATTTAAAAACACAGAGAAAGGCATCGAAGACATGCATCCTTGCATCCACGGCCTCCAAACCTCTCCAAATCCCTTTTTATGCAAAACAAAATCCTAGAATCCCCAATCCACACAATCATAAGCTTTTTTAAAGTCAATTTTGAATACCCAATCCCTTCTACTCTTACTCCTATATTCCTCCACCACCTCATTTGAAACCAAAACTGTGTCCAAAATTTGCCTACCCTCCACAAAAGCTCCGTGAGTTTCTGCTACTGTATCAGACAAAACACCTCGAATTCTGTAAGCCAACACTTTTGATATAATTTTATACAAATTAGTGACAAGACTAATAGGCCTATAATCCCTCACACGACAGCTGTTGATTTTCTTAGGAATAAGGCATATAGGTTTCATTGGCCCTCCCACGAATAACTCCATCCTTAAAAAACCTTTGGAAGACTGTCATCAGATCGCTTTTCACACTGTCCCAATTGCCCTGATAAACTGCCATTGAAAAACCATCTAGCCCCGGTGCCTTGGACCCATCACAATCAAACACTACTTGTCTTACCTCTTCCTCAGAGAGAAAGGCCGCTCAATTAAGGAAGCCAAAACAGACGGAATAGGTACCCAAAAGATTCCATCCACCCCAATCCACTCCCTATAGACAGATGTGTACAGAGAAGAATAAAAACCCACAATGGCCTTTCCAATATCAAGGTCATTAACCAGAACAGTTCCATCATCTTGTTCAAATCTTGAAATGAAGTTTTTAGCTTCCCGAGCACTAAGGATACTATGAAAAAGCTTAGAATTAGCGTCCCCTTCCTTAGCCCATTGACATTTTAATTTAAGTCAGACACTTCTCTCTTCTTCAAAAACAATCTGCTGCCATTCTTCCTTTACCTTGGATCTTTCTTTTAGAAAATGCTCATTCCATACCCCCCCTCCTCCTCTATTCTGTCCAAGGCAAGCAGTCTCCTTTCCAGCAATTGTTTTAGCGTAGTTCTTGATCCAAAGACTTCCTGACTCCACTCCTTAATTTTATCTCTGACCCATGCTAATTTACTCATAAACCGATACCCTGGCCACCCTTTCCCCTTTCCCTTGGCCGAAACCCACCACTTCTGGAAGAGGCTAGAAAAATCTTTATGCTCCAGCCAAGAATTATCAAATCTGAACGGACTTGGCCCCCAAGAAGGAGGACTAGAGTCCAACACAACCGGGCTATGATCTGACACCACACGAACCAACACTTCCTGATGAACAAAATTATAAAAACCTGACCATGCCGGAGTATCAGGAACCCATCTAGTCTACAACAAATAGGCTTTTGTCTATAATTCGACCACGTGAACCGACCATTCTGAAATTTTGGGTCAATTAATTTTAACTCTCTAATCAGTGCATCAAACATCTTCATACTCTTGGTATTAGACCCACTATTCATTTTCTCATCAACTTTTCTTACCACATTAAAATCGCCCCCCACACACCATTTATCGCTACAAATAACACTTAAACCTGCTATCTCATCCCAAAAACTCTCTTTTTCCATACACCACAAGCCCATACACACCAGAAAACCACCAAGGATCCTTCCCCTCGGCCTCAATACAAACAGAAACAGAAAAGTCTCCCACTAAAGAATCAATAACTTTTTTTGAAAAAGAAACAGAGGGCAAAAGACTGACCTCAACTCAAATAGATGAAAACCCTCACTTATGGCGGAGGAAAACCGTGGTTACAAATAAAACAACAAAACAGCCAAAAAAAACCACAGCTAACCCCACCAGCAGAAATTAAATCCTGAAGTTGCCCCAATCTCTAATAAGGTCAAAAAAGGGAACCCCTCAAAAAATTTGTTTCTATACACCCAAGTAGCCACCCAAAATTTTATCTTATCCCAAATAGTCTCTACAGAATTAGAAATATCTTCGAATAGTCTGTTATTTCTCTCAAGCCATAAGGCCCAAAAAGTTGCCAACACGGTAGTTTGCCAGAGACATGAAACTCGCTTGCCGCCCCCTAACTTAGTGAGAAACAATTGAGAACAGTTAGAGGGCATACACCAAAGAATACCAAACTCAGCTAAGACTTTTCCCCACACTTCTCTTGAGAAATGACACTCCAAGAATAAATGGCTAGTGGACTCCCCTGCCTGCTTACAAAAAACGCACCAAGCAGGGGACAAACAATGGTAGAGTCTTCTTCTTTGCAAATTGACATTAAGTTTATCGTTCAAAACCAGCCAACCAAACACTTTTAACTCTCGAGGGAGAGACACTTTTCCACAAAGACTTTCCCCACTCCCGAACAGAACCCAACTGAGCATAGCTTAACCTCCAAAAGGCCGATTTGCAAGAGAATACTTCATTACCATCGAGTATCCACGCCCTCCGATCTTCTAAAACTACTGGTAAAGCCACCCTTTCTAACAAAAGTAATAACTGAGAGAGACTGGTGACCTCCCTATCGAACAGATTCCTTCTAAAACGCAAATCCCAACCCTGAATTTGGAGGCCCGAAACCCCTCCTAAAACCACCATGTCCCTAATCAAACAATTGCTGGCCATCGAAATCAAAAATAGATCTGGGAATTGATTCTTTAAAGAAACACCGTTAATCCAAATATCTTCCCAAAAGCGAATTCGATCCCCCTTCCCCACCCTGAAACTAACAAACTGAAGATATTCCTCATAAAGGGAGGAAATATCTTTCCACGGGCCACGAACAGACAACCTCCTCCCTCTACCAGTGTCCCAAAAACCTCCATCCCCCCCATACCTACTCAGCACCACTCTATGCCACAAGGTGTTCTTTTCCATCGGAAAGCGCCACAGCCACTTCATGAGAAAAGCCTTATTTCTTACATCTAAATTGCCAATCCCAAGGCCCCCGTGATCCCGAGATTTGCAAACTTCTTTCCACGAGACCAGATGATCCGACTTAGAATGATCGGCCCCTTCCCAAAGAAAGTCCCGCATCAGCTTTTCCAACACATCCACGACCCCCTTAGGACTACGAAAGAGCGACAAATAATACACAGGGATAGAAGAAAGAACCGATTGGATAAGTGTCAATCTGCCTCCCCTAGAAAGGAAAGCACACTTCCACCTATCCAACCTCTTAGCACAACTTGAAACCACGGGCTCCCAAAAACCTTTATTACGGGGTGAATCCCCCAAAGGTAGACCCAAATACTTCATAGGCCACTGACCCACCTCACACCCAATCTCCCTAGCATGAAGCTTCACTATCTCCTCCTCCAAGTTAATCCCTAATAACTGGCACTTCTGCAGGTTAATAGAGAGTCCAGAAACTACGCTAAAAACTTTCAGAATATCCAACAGAGCTGACAAGGAATTGTTATCGTCCACAAAAAAAATTGTATCGTCTACGAACTGAAGATGGCTGACTTCCACCAAATCTTTCCCTACTTTGAAACCTCGCAAGGCCGAGACGCTCTTGGCCTTATCCACCATCCTGCCCAAAACATCAACCACCAAGGTAAACAAGAAAGGTGAGAGGGAATCACCTTGGCGAAGACCTCTAGAACCTTTAAATTTCCCCCTCGGTCTCCCATTTAAAAACACGGAGAAAGAAGTAGTAGACAAACACCCCAGAATCCACTTTCTCCAAACTACACCAAAACCTTTTTTATCCAGAACGAATCCCAGGAAATCCCAGTCGACACAATCATAAGCCTTAGCAAAATCAATTTTGAAAACCCAACCCTTCTTGCCTTTACTCCGATACTCCTCCACTGCCTCATTAGCCACCAACACTGTATCCAAGATCTGCCTGCCCTCTACAAAAGCTCCTTGAGTCTCAGCTATTGTATCAGAGAGAACTCCTCTTAGGCGATCAGCCAACACCTTTGAAATAATCTTGTAGAGACTAGTGACCAAACTAATTGGCCTGAAGTCTCGCACCCGACAACTATCCAACTTCTTCGGAATTAGGCAAATGTATGTTTCATTGGTCCTCCGATGAATAACCCCATCCTTAAAGAAACCATCGAACACTTCTTGGAGATCACTCTTAACCGTATCCCAGTTATCCTGATAGAAAGCCAAAGAGAATCCATCGGGACCCGAAGCCTTCCCAAGCCACTAAAGTCACTCCCGATCAACCAGAAGCTTGCTGATAAACCCATGCTCTGAACCTAGATTGCCAAATACTTCCCACAAATCTTCTATCTATTGTTTCCTTTTTTACTTCTTCAAGAACGATAACATCTGGACTAACTTTGCAAATAGTTTCTTTAATCGCCCTCTGTTTTTCTTTGTTGCTGCACCCCTTCACGTTCCAAGACAGAATCTTCATAAATCACTACGGCATCCCGCACCTCTCTTCTTTCTCTTCTCATAATTAACATTGAAGCTCAATTTCCGTAATTCACGATGCCTTTTCTAAGATAAACTAAAGAAATCTCCTTTCTCCTACTTCAAATCATTTGGATATACCGATATACCTAATGAATCCATGACCTTAAGAAGTCGGGAAGACTCATTCAAATAAACCTCTTCCAAACTCATAACACTACTATAATCCCCTCGCTCCCCTTGCTTAGGAACCCCTTCCTTGACAATGAAAGACTTGGCCAGGTCCAAACACTATCTCTCGCCTTCACCCTTTTTCAAATCACAAAATTGTTGGTCTCCGACCATAGTTTCTTCATTCCACAGACTACTCCCCCGATCCATACTATCCTCCTCCCTCTTCTCACCTTCAAAATCAACATCCTCAACTTCCTCTTCCGAGCTACCCAAATCAAGCTCATCAAGCACTAGAAAAATAAACTCATCCTCTTCCAGAGCAATATCATTGAAAATTGCCCCCTCTCCCTGTTCTTCTACCAGAAAGTTGTTTACTGCACAATTATGAGTAGGCTTTCGAGAATACACTTTCCACGTAGACTTCTCTGCTTTTAACTTCAATTCATCCTCCTCTATATGTTCAACCAAAACGTCGTGCTTTCTAAGAGGAGTTTGCAGAATCGGATCATCCCAAAATTTGATATCTCCTTTTAAAAAACTATCACGTGGCTTTGGTCTGACCCCTGAGTGGTTCCCAATCCTGAACTGGGCCAACCCAAAGCACGTTGGCCCAAAGCCTTAGTTTCCCATCTTGGATTGAAGAGTCCTAGTAGAGCTAACATCCACTTTTAATGAGCAATGCCCACTCTCCAAAATAAAAGCCCAGCCCAACCAATTAACGAAGAAGGAGACCTTAACTATCCCAACCTTGCACGTGTTTGACAAACAACTTTTTCCTTTCCCATAACACATGGAAGAAAAAAAACTATCCTCATTTTTATAGCCAGAACACGTAGAAGCCATTCGACTTTCTTTGACCAAGAGATCTGCCAGCATTCTATTATAAATTCTCTTTAAAGGTAGACAAGAATTTCGGGAATCAATCGCCATTGAATTCTGATTGACTTTCGAAAAAACAGGAGCAGATAAATGCCCATAATGGTTCTCCAGCTTGTCACCGACGACTGCCGTGCCACGACCCAACAACTCCTTGCAAACCTTTCAGGCCCCTATTCTTTCACCCCCAGACGCCCCTTCCCCCGCCGATCGGATGCCAGCCGTATCTTCAACCCCAATCGTCTTCTTCCTCGACGATTTCCTCATCCAGACTTTCCTTAAACTTTTGGCCTCCTTCCCATCACTCTCCTGATACCTAGACAGACACAAAGTTAATGTATCACCCTCATACGGAAGATTTTTTCTCTTGGGAATGAACCCAGAAGTATCCCCAACAACTCTCAGTTGAGCACAATTCAAATTCTTCCCCTGTAAAGTGTTTTTATCAATTTCTAATAAGCCTCCACAGATGGAACCTATCACCTTAAACACATGAACATTCCAAATGCTCAACGGAATTCCTTCAACACCTATCCATTCATTTCTGCATGAGTTTCCTATCCAGCGTTTGATTCCTCCAACTCCATATGATGAATGTTACTGGAGTGATTGCCAGAATGAATACCATACCAAAAGAGACCAGAGACTCTTTCTCCCTCTCATTAGCGTGCCAAATGACAACTCTGTCTTCTGAAAAACTGGAAGAGCTCAGATTTTTCCCCCACCATTGTTGTACTCCAATTTGAACCACAGACCACGGGAGTCGACAATCCTCTCTGAACAAGAGAATAGCAAATCGCCCCCCATGACTGGTTTCTCCCCTTCTCCTCCACTTCCGTCTCCCCTAATGACGTCTTCGCACCTTTAGCATCCACTACCTTCCCTCCTAAAATCGACTCCTCCATTAAGGAACCAGATTGTAAATTCCTCTTAACTATGGAAGGCCAAGAAGTCGATCTGTCCACCTTCCGACTAGTTGCCATATGAGGATTAGTACCTTTTCTCCTAACCAAATTATTCAAGCAAGCCGCTAAATCTTTCCAGCCCTTGGCAAACCCCTCCTCAGGAACTATGATTGACTCAATAGCACTATGTTTAAGATCAAATAATTTCAAGAAGACTCCTCTAACATTCTGAAAGCATTCCAACAACAATCTCATGGAGTTGTTCCTAAATGTCCTCCGATCTGCCCTAAGATATTCCTTAGCACCAATCATCCATTCCACCTCTTCTAAGAGCCAAATGGCTGTGTCTAGCGATAAAGAAATCTCATAACCTGTAAATCTAGTCCTCTCACAAATCCAAATTGATCCACCATCCCTGGATAGGGTCAACATGAAAACCTTATGAGCCATCCTAAAACTCCAATACCTAGGACTAGAAAACGACCTAGGTGCCTCCGATCCTATTTTTTGTCCAGATCCAGTGGGGAAAATGACATTTTTCTTCCCATAACCAATAGAGTTATGGTGCACTCTCATCTCTACAATACTACGGATATCTGAGAATTGTTATTGAATGATCAAAGAGATGATAACACACTATATGCACCTAATTGTTGATGTGAAAGCTTCGACAACATATCCACCAAAACACTCATAAACACAAATTATACCACCAATCTCAAGAGCAAGAAGCTCAGTGGTCGTGGGGTTTACAAATACCCCTAGATACTTCATTCCCTTCAAAGTCAAATACTCCTCAAGATCACCCATCTTCTTCTGCTTCTCAAGATCATCCATCTCCTCCTGCTTCTCACATAAACAAAGAAATATGGGTGTATACTAGAAGAGAAAGAAATAAACAAGTAACAAATCCATATCACAATCAAGAATTCGACCGGTGATAAAACCACTTCCCTCAGATGATCCAGGCAAACTTCCCCCCAACACTCAGTTAGATCTAGATATTCCTATTGCATTAAGGAAAGGAACTCGATCTTGTACCCAACACCCTATTTCAAAATTCATCTCTTATGCAAAATTATCATCTCCATTTAGAGCTTTTATCTCTAGTCTTGTCAAATGTTGTGATTCCCAGGAATATTAATGAAGCACTTGGTACTCCTCAATGGAAGACAGCAGTTCTCGAAGAAATAAAAGCCCTTGAGCTGAATGGAACTTGGAGACTGGTGGAGTTACCACCAGACAAGAAAGTAATAGGGTGCAAATGGGTATTCACGGTCAAATACAATGCAAATGGATCTATTGAGAGGTACAAAGCACGATTAGTTGCCAAAGGTTTTGCTCAAACCTATGGAATTGACTACACTGAAACCTTCGCCCCAGTTGCCACACTCAATACTATCAAAGTATTGCTCTCGCTGGCAGTCAACTTGGATTGGGAGTTACAGCAACTTTATGTAAAAAATGTCTTCTTAAATGGAGAATTGGAAGAAGAAGTATACATGAGTCAGCTCCCGAGTTTTGAAGAATCTCCCAATACAACGAAAGTATGCAAGCTAAACAAATCTCTCTTTGGTCTAAAACAATCTCCTCGAGCATGGTTCAATCGGTTCCTGAAAGCAGTCAAGGGACTCGAATACATGCAAGGTCAAACAAATCATACCCTCTTCATCTAACACTTGGAAATTGGAAAAATATCACTACTAATTGTGTATGTTGATGATATCATTGCCATTGAAAACCACACTGAAGAAATGTTTTCGATCGAAGAAATGTTGGCAAAAGAATTTGACGTCAAGAATCTTGGCGCACTCAAGTATTTTCTAGGAATGGAATTTGCCAAGAGCAAAAGAGGAATTTCAGTTTCTCAAAGAAAATACACTCTTGATCTCCTAAATGAAACAGGAATGCTTGGCAGTAAACCCAGCAAAACTCCAATTAAGCTCAGAGACGAGAAAAATGTTTGAAGGAAGTTCAGTTGACAAAGGAAGGTACCAACATCTAGTCGGGAAGCTTATCTATCTCTCACATACCAGACCTGATATTACTTTTGCAACAAGTTTGGTCAGTCAACATACGCATGATCCATGTCAAGAACATCTCAATGCAGTATATAGAATTCAGAGGTATTTAAAGCAAACACCAAGGAAAGGTCTTTTCTTCAAAAAGACAACTGAGAGGAAGGTCGAAGTATCACAGATGCAGATTGGGTTGGGTCAGTTGATGATAAAAAATCTACATCTGGGTATTGCACTTATATGGGGAAATGTGGTGACATGGCGGAGTAAAAAACAAACAGTGGTTGCAAGAAGTAGTGCAGAAGCCGAGTATAGAGCCATGGCCCATGGAGTGTGCAAAGCAATATAGATTAAACGCCTATTAGGGGAATTGAAGATTGAATATGAACCCCCATTCAGCTCTACTGTGATAATCAGTCTACCATCAGTATTGCCCATAACCCTATACATCATGACAGAACTAAACATGTTGAAGTGTACCGACACTTTATTAAAGAGAAGATTAATGGAGGAACTATCAACATCAAATCAACAGTAGGCTGATATTCTCACAAAAGGGTTATCCGAACGAGTATTTGATTTTCTAGTAAACAAGCTTGGACTCATCAATATTTACAATCCAACTTAAGGGGGAGTGTTGACAGATTAGAGAAAATCAAATCCTGTGATTTGATTATAGCCGTAAATTTATAGTTTCCTTATTTAGAAGATTTGTAATTATCTGTGTGATATGTAGTTTATTCTGTAATTAAGGAGATTAGGTGTATAATCTCTATAAATAGGGCTGTAATTTACTGATGAATATACAGAAAATAAAAAATAAAATTTCTCTCACAAACTTCTATAGCCTCCACCACTAGTTATCTGATTATTAAGATCTCCTAACTTGAATAATCTTAGGGACATAAAACTTCCATCATAGGGCAGATTAATATTAGCAGGAATGAAACCTTGAGAATCTCCTACCAGTCTCAGCCGAGCACAAGATACATCCTTCATCTCTGACGTCCTTCTATCCACAGCCAGCAAACCTCCACAAAAAGAGCCTATAACCTTAAATACATGGAAGTTCCAGATGTTCAATGGGATACCATCAACCCCAATCCAACTGTGATGACAACTTACTTTTCTTGCTTCCTCCTGTTTCCTCCAACTCCAAGGGGCTACAGACAATTTTGCATCACCTAAAAAAATGATCTCCCTTCTAGAAATAAGGTCCTGTTGTAATGCTTCACTGGGACACCAGAGTATACCTCTATCATCGGACATTTGAGACAAATTGACATTTAATCCTAAATCCCTCTGTAAACCTCCCAAGATACGCATCCAAGAGGGCTGACTAGCGCTTTGAAACAACATCACAGCATGACCCTTCTTACACGAAAACCCTCTACTTGTATGAATCCTGTTACTGTCGTTGCCCTCACCCCCTCCCTTTCCAGATACCACATCAGCCCAAGACTTTTTAGAGACCCTGTTATCCAGATAACCTCTCTTCTGCGAACTCCTGGCCTGTTTTCCAACAACCCCGTCTAGGCAAAAGTTCAACTCCATCCAACAAGATTCCCATCCCTCATCAAGTATTATAACACATCTTACAGTGTTATTCTTTAGCGTTGAAACTTTGAGGAAAACTCCTCTGATATTCCTATAACATTCAATAATCACAGACTGAACATTGTTTCAAAATGATCTCTTAAAGCCTTTCCTTTTATCGTCCTTCAAGGACGACAAGCTCCTTATCTTTATCAATCAACCATCTTGCGCCTTCTAGAGTCAGCCTAATCTCGTAACCTGACACCCTCGTTTTTTCACACAGCCGAACATCCCCTCCATCAAAGGTCAGAGACCCCATGAAAACCTTATGTTTTGTATTGAAACCCCAATAACGTTTGAGACCGTTACTTGAGTTGTCAATTACAGTAACGTTTTATCGTCAAATTCCAGTGGGAAAAATGAGCTTTTTCTTCCCAAAACCAGTGGGATTATGGGGAATGTTCTTACTATCTCTCCCATGACCATAGGGGCCATGGGAATCCATCTTTCTCTAGTTACTGTGTATGCTATTCAACCATGTTCCTTGAGCATGCAAAAAAATCAAGGGAGATTGCAGCACTAATTTGTTTGGATGCTGAGTTAACTTAACCACGACCTTTATTAGATAGTTGGCCTTTTACTTGCTGTAAATTGTGATTGGCCCTCGTATTAGTTGGATGTAAAAATGCCTTCTTGAATAAGGAACTTGAAGAAGAAGTCTATATGGAAATTCCACCAGGGATGAAAAAATACTCCAGTGATCGAGTAGTGTGCAAACTTCTCAAATCACTTTATGGCTTGAAACAGTCACCTCGGGCATGGTTTGATAGATTTGCAAAGTTAGTTATTAAACATGGATATACTCAAAGCCAGGCTGATCATACCGTGTTTGTTAAGTTCTCTTCAACAGGGAAGCTGGCAATTCTCATTGTCTATGTGGATGACATAATCCTAACTGGAGACGATTCATGCGAAATTTCATATCTCAAAAGACTTCTTGCCTCGGAGTTTGAAATCAAAGATTTAGGACCCCTCAAATACTTTTTTGGAATGGAAGTAGCCCGATCCAAATATGGAATTGTTATATCTCAACGAAAGTATATTCTAGACCTTTTAAAAGAAACTAGAATAATTGGGAGTAAGCCTGTTGGAACTCCAATGGATCCAAACTTGAAAGCAATTCGAAGTGAGGATTCAACTCCAGAAGAGAGGGGGAGTTATCAAAGATTAGTGGGGAAACTAATCTATCTCTCTCAAACTAGACCTAATATCGCTTTCTCTGTCAGCATAGTAAGCCAACATATGCACAATCCTTTCGAGGAGCACTTGGAAGCAATTCGTCGTATTCTACGATATTTGAAAATGACACCATTTCTCAGTTAACACTTCAGAAAACACAACAATCGAGAGTTAGAAGTCTACACAAATTCTAGTTGGACTGGAGAGCTGACCGATAGACGATCAACCAGCGGTTATTGCACCTATGCATGAGGTAATTTAGTCACTTGGCGCAGCAAAAAGCATTATGTGGTCTCAAGGAGTAATGCAGAGTCAGAATATCGTGCTTTCGCCTTAGGTATATGAGAAGGAACGTGGCTCAAAAAGCAGATAAATGAGTTGAGAATTGACTCCCGAATGACAGAAAAGCCTATCAGACTCAGACTGCGAGTGGTACCAATCTGGGTGGTCCTACTGCCCCTTCATTCAATCTGGAACAACTCAAACATTTATACACACTCCTCAGTCAATCCTCCATGAAACCCAAGTCTAGTGCACATTCTGGTAATTTTTCTTCCGCTTTCCAAACACCATGGATGTGCTCCCTCTGAAGTGTCTAAGGGATATTCTAAACCCCACGACCACTGAGCTTCTTGCACGTGATGGATGTGCTCCCTTTGAAGCGAGGTGGGAGTTTAATAAGGAGAATTTTCAAGATCATCCATCTTTTCTTGCTTCTCAAAATCATCCACCTTCTCCTGCTCCTCAAGATCAAAACATACAGAAAGAAATACGGGTGTATACCAAAAGAGAAAGAAGTAAACAAGTAACAAATCCTTATCATAGTCAAGAGCCCGATCCGGTGATAAAACCACTTCCCTCATGTTCCAAGTAAACTTTCCTCAAACACTTAGTCAAATCTAGATATTCCTATTGCATTAAGGAAAGGAACTTGATCTTGTACCCAACATCCTATTTCAAAACTTATCTCTTATGCCAAATTATCATCTCCATTTAGAGATTTTACCTCTAGTCTGTCAGATGTTGTGATTCCCAGGAATATCAATGAAGCACTTGGTACTCCTCAATGGAAGACAGCAATTCTTGAAGAGATAAAAGCACTTGAGTAGAATAGAACTTGGAGATTAGTGGAGTTACCACCTGACAAGAAAGTAAAAAGGTGCAAATGGGTATTCACAGTCAAATACAATGCAAATGGATCTATTGAAAAGTACAAAGCACGGTTAGTTGCCAAAGGTTTTACTCAAACCTATGGAATTGACTACACTGAAACCTTCGCCCCAGTTGCCAAACTCAATACTATCAGAGTATTGCTCTCGCTAGCTGTCAACCTGGATTGAGAGTTGCATCAACTTATGTAAAAAATGCATTCTTGAATGGAGAACTAAAAGAAGAAGTGTACACGAGTCAACCTCGAGTTTTGAAGAATCTCCTAATACAACCAGAGTTTGCAAGATAAACAAATCTCTCTACGGTCTAAAACAAATCCCTTCGAGCATGGTTCAATCGGTTCCTAAAAGTAGTTAAGGGACTAGGATATATGCAAGGCCAAACAGACCATACCCTCTTCATCAAACACTCAGAAAAAGAAAAAATGTCAATACTGATTGTGTATGCTGATGATATCATCGTCACTGGCAACCATACTAAAGAGATGATTCTGATCAAAGAAATGTTGGCAACAGAGTTCGAAGTCAAGGATCTGGGAGCACTCAAGTATTTTCTAAGAATGGAATTTGCTAGGAGTAAAAGAGGGATTTTTGTATCTCAAAGACAATACCCTCTGGATCTCTTAAATGAAACAGGAATGCTTGGCAGTAAACCCAGCAAAACTCCAATCGAGCTCGGAGATGAGAAAAATGTTTGAAGGAAGTTTAGTTGACAAAGGAAGGTACCAACAACTAGTAGGAAAGCTTATCTACCTCTCACATTCCAGACCTGATATTGCCTTCGCAGTAAGTCTGGTCAGTCAATATATGCATGATCCATGTCAAGGACATCTCAATGCAGCATACAGAATTCTTAGGTATCTCAAACAGACACCAAGAAAAGGTCTTTTATTCAAAAAGACAATTGAGAGGAATGTTGAAATATTCACAAATGCAAATTGAGCTGGGTCAGTTGATGATAGAAAGTCAACATCTGGGTATTGCACAATTGTATGGGGAAATGTAGCGACATGGCGAAGTAAAAAACAAACAGTTGTTGTAAGAAATAGCACAGAAGTCAAGTATAGATCCATGGCCCATGGAGTGTGCGAAGCAATATGGATCAAACGCCTATTAGGGGAATTGAATATTGAATATGAAGCTCCCATTCAGCTCTACTGTGATAATCAGTCTACCATCAGTATTACACATAACCCTATACATAATGACAGAACTAAACACGTTGAAGTAGACCATCACTTTATTAAAGAAAAGATTGATGGAGGAATTATCAGCATCAATATGTACAGACGGATCAACAGTTGGCCGATATCCTCATGGGGTTATCCGAACAAGTGTTTGATTTTATAGTAAACAAGCTTGGACTCGTCAATATTTGCAGTCCAGCTTGAGGGGGGTGTTGACAAATAAGTGAAAATCAAATCACGATTTGGTTATAGCTGTAAATTAGTAGCTTCCTTATTTAGATGATTTGTAGCTATCTTTGTGATTTGTTGTTTATTCTGTAATTAAGAGGATTAGGAGTGTACACATTATAAATAGGCTTGTGTTTTACCGATTATACATACAAAAATAAGATAAACAAATTTTCTCTTACAAATTTTAGACTTCATCGAAGGGCTGCCTCTTTCCAATGGATTTGACTCAATCTTTGTGGTGGTAGATCGTCTGAGTAAGTAAGGACATTTCATTCCTCAGAGGCATCCATTCTCAACTATGACAGTGGCTACGGTGTTTGTTCGAGAGATCGTCAAACTTCATGGCATTCCTCGTTTCATAGTGTCCAAGCGTGACAAGACTTTTCTCAACTTGTTTTGGAAGGAGATTTTTCATCTACAAGGAACTGTTTTGAAGCACAGCACCATGTATCATCCACAGACAGATGGACAAACCGAGGTGGTTAATCGCTGCCTAGAAACTTACCTTCGATGCTTTGTGAGTTCTAAGCCCAAACAATGGGCACATTGGTTACCTTGGAATGAGTTTTGGTACAATACTTCGTACCACACCTCTACGGGAATGACTCCCTTTAGGGTCATGTACCATCGTGACCCCCCACCATTAGTTCGCCTTGATCACAACACCACTATCGTTTCAGCAGTTGAGCAGCAACTAAGAGCTCGTGATGATGTGTCGGAGCTACTGAAAATGAATCTAAAACGAGCCCAACATAAGATGAAATCCCAGGCCAATCGGAAGAGAAGAGATGTACACTTTGTAGTAGGAGATTTGGTGTATGTGAAACTTCATCCGTATCAGCAGAAATCGTTGGCTAAACCCAAGAATGAGAAGTTTGCACCTCAATTCTTCGGTCCTTTTCTAGTGGTGGCTCGTGTGGGTACCGTGGCCTATCGTCTGCAAATGCCTCCAGACACAGCTATACATCCTGTTTTTCATGTCTCCTTACTACGAGTTGCTTTGGGACCTCATCAACAAGCTTCTGACTTGCCCCCGGATTTGACAGCCGAAATGGAGTAGTCTCTTGAACCTGAGAGAGTGTTGGATGTTTGCCATGGAACACACAAGATTCAACCACAGGCACTAATTCAGTGGACTAACTTGCCGGCTTTAGGGTGGGTTGGGGGGGTTGTGTAAGGTGTAGTATGCACGTAGTGTTTATATTCTAATTGATGCTCTATTGTTTCTATTCATTTCATGCTCTATTGTTTCTGTTCTAATTGTTTGGCAGAGATCCTATCAAAAACCAGATCATAAATAAATAAACATAAAAAGTCTCCATCACATATCATCATAAACGCTATTCAAAATTTAACAATCTTGTTATTCAAAACCAATTCATAGGTTCATGTTTGTGTAAGGTGTAGTATGCACTTAGTGTGCTAGAGAGAGTAGAATAAATACTAAGAGAAGGGAATTGTGTAAAGTGGGGAGAATTTGAGTGAATTGTACTCGTTTGGTAGAGAGTCAAACTCTCGAAATCCTGACTATTTTCTAATACAATTGAGTTGAGTTTCTATTCATTTCATGCTCTATTGTTTCTGTTCTAATTGGTTTGGTAGGGAGATCCTATCAGAAACCAAATCATAAATAAGTAAACATAAAAAGTCTCCATCACATATCATCATAAACGCTATTCAAAATTTAACAATCTTGCTATTCAAAACCAATTCATAGGTTCATTCGTTTGCAAAATAGCATCTAATTAAGAAACTTTAGTAGAAAACTTGAGCAGTATGAAATTGAAACCAAAAGAAACTCCATCATATTCTAACCTGTTCTTCCTCATTAACCAAGTGGTCCAACTCCACTGATGAACAGTTGCCCTCTCTATGCATGACAGGTGACTGTGAAGAGTTTACTGTAAGATCTGAATTCCAAAAGGTTAAATCAAAAATCCTAAGATACAGGACATGTATCTGAAAATTCATGTTGGAAAATTGGTATCAAGTCCATAAAAAAGTGACAACAACAAAACTATGTGCTCATCAAATGGTAAAAAAAAAACAAATCAGGGCATGTCGAAAAAATCATGAGCAATAAATGAATGCCTTCCAAAATCAAGAACCAACTATATACCAGAACCAAGAAAGAAAATATCAGTGTCGATGGAAATATCGACACTATAATTTTATGAAAATAGATATTTTCGATATCGATGGAAATTTCAAGAAAATTAAAAAATATTATAAATATTTGTCTAAAAATATAAAAAAAAAAATCCATAAAAATCTAGAAATGCAATAAAATTGAACAATTACAATAGGAAAATTTCAATTTGCATGCTTGATAAAGTTTATAATTAAAAAAAAATGCTAAGCATATTAAAGATTTCAAAATAATACTACTTTTTGGCACTTTACCCAAAATGTCCTTACTATTTCCTTCTCACTTTTAACTTCTCATTTCTCTTTTCTTTCTTCCCTCTTTCCTTTCTCTCTCTCTCTCTCTCACCTCACAACACCACCAATGCATCCACCACACTAAATATTGTATTTCGAACAGATTTGGGCATGATTTTTGAGTTCTTTTTATGATTTTTTTCAGATCTAAAACTCTAAAATCTGCAAAAAATCGACATTGCTCGATGGTGCTCGATGGGACCTTCAAAATCATAATTTTTCATGAAAAAATGACTTTGCTCAATGGTAGCTCGATAGTGGCTCGATTTGATTCTTGCAAAAGACATAATTTTTCACTCTGGTGTCCGTTTGGGGTGATTTTTTTTTTATTTTGGGTATTTTTTCAAAATCTACACGTTTGACATGTTCATATACACATTTGTGAAGTGTAACACTTGTAAAAAATACAAAAGTGCAAACATACCTCATGTTTAAGATATCTTTTGGTATATTTTAAAGTTTTAAACTTTACAAATGTGCATATGAGCATGTCCAACATGTAGATCTTTAAAAAATACTCAAAATTAAGAAAAAATCACCCCAAACGGACACTCGAGTGAAAAATTATGTCTCTTGCAAGAATCACATCGAGCACCATCGAGCTATTATCAAACCACTATCGAGCAAAGTCGTTTTTTTCATGAAAATCTCAATCTTGAAGAGCGAATGGTTGCTCGATAGTGCTCAATGCCAGCTCGATGGGGCCTTCAAAATCGAGATTGATCATGAAAAAACGACTTTGTTCGATGGTGATTCAATTATGGCTCGATGATGCTCGATGGTGCTCAATGTGATTCTTGCAAGAGACATAATTTTTCACTTGGGTATCTGTTTGGGTGATTTTTTTTATTTTGAATATTTTTTCAAAATCTACACGTTTAACATACTCATATGCACATTTGGGAAGTTTAAAACTTAAAAATATACCAAATGATGTCTTAAACATAAGGTATGTTTGCACTTTTGTATTTTTTACAAGTGTTACACTTCACAAATGTGCATATGAATATGTCAAACGTGTAGATCTTGAAAAAATACCCAAAATCAAAAAAAAATATCACCCCAAACGGACACCCGAGTGAAAAATTATGTCTCTTGCAAGAATTACATCGAGCACCATCAAGCCACTATCGAGCTACCATCGAGCAAAGTCATTTTTTCATGAAAAATCATGATTTTGAAGGTCTCATCGAGCTAACATCGAGCACCATCGAACCACCATCGAGCAAGGTCAATTTTCTGCAGATTTCGGAGTTTTAGATCTGAAAAAAAAAACTCAAAAATCATGCTCAGATCCGTTCGAAATACAATATTTAGTATGGTGGTGGTGTTGGTGGTGTTTTGAGGTGAGAGTGAAATAAGAGAAAGAGAGAGGGATGAGAGAAGAGAGAAGAGAGAAGAGAGAAATGAAATGTGAAAAGTGAGAAAATGGTAAGGGTATTTTGGGTAAAGTGCTAAAAAGTAGCATTATTTTGAAATCTTTAATATGCCTAACATTTTTTAAAAATTATAGTATTTATCAAGCATACAAACTGAAATTTCCCTTACAATAATACATATGATATGGAATGTGTTCAATAGACATTGTTTTTTACACTAAATTTAGACCCTTAGATCAAACCAAAACCAAGGACTAGGATTAAACATAAGTTAGAAGGAAAAAAAACAAAACCTATAAATTTATTGACTCTCTCTTCCACTGCTCTTCCTACAACCAGCCATTCATCAACAGTGATCAACTACTCCTATTTTCCCTGACCGCAGTCCATCACCATTTGCCGCCACTGTGTGAGTCGCATACTTATTTCTCTATTTGACCTCTTGCATAAACCTATCACTTGGATTGTTAATCAAAATTATATATATTATGGTAGCAAAATGTGATTTGATACACTTGAGTTGGCCTAGTTTTAAACATGTCGCAAAGTGGAATGTCATTGAGACTCATTCATACACAAAAGCTATGCATTCGAATCTTTTTTAAAAGGAAATAGTAGTGAAGTTTCTCATTTAAGGTCTATAAATGATAAGGTTGGCAAAAGTTCTGAATAGATTTTGTTAGTACAGAATGTGGTTGAGGATAACTTCACCAAAGCCAAAAATGAGAGGAGAAACCATGGATTGAAAAAAGTGATGGAATTGGAAGAAGGTAATTTAGAGATGGGGATAATGTGAGAAGAGGTAACTCCTGTTTGTGATAGAAGCCGGCAGCACAATGACTGACGACGACAGTGTTAGACGGCGATGGACAGCAGTGGGAAGGAAGATGAGAGTTGATGAACAGCCAGCTATAGGAAGCCTGATGGTAGGGAGAGGCAATGAATTTTTTAAGTTTTGTTTTTTCCTTCTAACTTGTGTTGTAATCTTAGCCCTTGGATTTGGTTTGATCTAAGGGTCTAAATTTAGTGTAAAAAACAATGTTTCATTGAACCCATCCCATATAATATAATAATAAATAAAACGTTAAAGAGAGCAAAATAGATAGAGTACACGAAACCATGTTTTAAGAAGAAAAACTAAAATTACAGACCATTTTATGAGCCAGAAATTCTCTAAATGCCAATGTGAGCATGATGATAGGCCATTCAATATATAAATTTGATTCACTAAATAATTCCAACCAAAATGAATAATAAACATCTAGGCACCTGATGGCATGCCATTGATCAAGAGAAAATAGAGAAGCAGTAGCAGCCAACTTGTATAACTAGAATCACTCACAAAACAAAACAAAATAAAATAAAATGAGAATTATTCAATTCAAACCTGTCACAAATGCATTAGTACAAGCATCATCCGTCCCCAGGCACTTAGACTCATGTAAATGTTCAGCATTATGTTCACTATCGGAAGCAACTGGATTTATCTGATATAAATTGTCCAGTAGCTATGTCAAATATCAAGAAATATGAAAACGTCAAATAGTATCAATATGCAATGCCATAATAAATCCCGTAGTCCTATCACAAAAGTCAAACCTGATAGTTCTGCTGTGAGATTTCAACACTAGAGGATGAATCATCAACCATACCAACGACCAAATCTCTCACCTAAAAATGAGAAAAAGGTTTTTCAGGATATCAAGCAAAACTACTTCAAACGAATTACAAAAGTGTAAGGTGAATCTGCCTTACAGGAGTGCCAAAAATTTGCTCATTGTCAACACATTCCAACCCTGTCAATTGTGAAGGATAATCTTCTTCTTTCACCTAGACATAAAATAATGGATTCAAATCTTGAAAATTACAAGACAAGCAAAACAATTTAATCCACAAGGAAATATGGATTTAAAAATACTTCATTTGGGATGGGAGAAAAATAAGACTTAAAATTTTTTTTTTTTTTCAGAAAAAAAAGGACAAGCAAAAGAAAACATAGACTACATACCTGTAACTGGGAAAAACTCTGATCCTGATCAGTATTAGAATCAAACTTGTCAGAACTTCTACTGGACGAAGATACCCTGAAGTCAAGAGAATCATATGCTATATTTGTCTGCACACACAATGAAAAAAATAACCACAAAGATTTAGCTAATAGGGAATTAAGAGAAACGGTAAAAGTAGTTAAATATACATCTTTACCTGAGAGGATGTAACTTGATCCTGTCTTGAAGTGGAGTCATAAGTTTTGGGAGTGCAATTGCACTCAGATGGACGAAGGTTGGGATAACAAAGATCCACATTTGACTGAAGATAAATAAATTCGGGGACACGTTAGCCTTCCAACATCATAGATGCTGCGTAAATATTATATTTAAATATGGGAATGAACTTAACCATACGAAGAAGCAAACAGAACAAGGATAAGTATGTAAAACCTTGTCAAAATCACAAATATCAGGTCTATTTAACTTCTCTTTGTAGTTTAAATTAGTCTCTGTTTCAACTAAAGCAATTTCCACAGACTTCTTGAGGGAAAAGTTACTGTATGACTCTGCATCCCCCAGCTTCTTCTCCAGCGCAACATATCTTGCCTTTTCAAGCTTAAGGTTTTTGGTGAGATGATGAATTTCATTTTCTGCCACCTAGTCATGGCAAGACTGTAAATTAGCTATAAATTAGGACTAATTAGTTTCTTATTCTCTCATAGTTTCCTAGAATAGCTTCTCTAGTTTGTATATAAATATATGTTTATTTCTCATTGAAATACAAGGGAATACAATTCTCTTCACCTCTTATTACATGGTATCAAAGCATTAGTCTATAAAATTCGAATTTTGCTACAAAATTAGGGTTTTTTTTTCTTTTGGGGTTGTCCATAAACACAAATTAGGGTTTAGTCTATCTTTGTTGTGATTCTACATTGGTTTTTCGTGTTTTCGGTTGTGTTTCTTTAAGAAGTTATGGCTGAGAATAAATCAGAGACGAAATCCGTGGTTTCATCTGATGTGATTCCTGTGATGTCTAAAATCACGGACCATAAACTGATTGGTTCGAATTATTTGGAGTGGTGTAAGACTGTTCGACTTTATCTACGAAGTATTGACAAAGATGACTACTTGACTGATGATCCTCCTAAAGAAAAAGATGATTCAAGACAGACGTGGCTCAGGGAGGATGCTTGCTTATTCCTTCAAATCCGGAATTCTATTGATAGTAAGGTAATTGGTTTGATCAATCATTGTGAGTTTGCTAAAGAACTAATGGATTATTTGGAATTTTTGTATTCTGGAAAAGGCAATCTCTCCCGTATGTATGAGGTGTGCAAAGCATTCTACCGTGTGGAGAAACAAGATCAGTCCCTAATGAACTACTTTATGTCTTTTAAGAAGACGTATGAGGAGCTTAATATGTTGCTGCCATTTAGCACTGATGTGAAGGTTCAACAACGCCAGCGAGAGCAGATGGCTATTATGAGCTTTCTGGCAGGGCTCTCACCTGAATTTGATTCTGCGAAAGCACAAGTTCTTTCTGGTTCTGATGTTTCCTCTTTACAAGATGTCTTTAGTCGTATTCTTCGCACGGAAATTACTCATTCTGTTCCTCTTAATAGTGCTTTGGTAAGTCGTAATAATTATGCGCCTAGGAAATCTTCTATTCCAACTGGGCATAAAGGAGGTCGTTCACAAGGAGTTGAAACTCGAACACCGGATTCTGGAGGCATTATTTGCAACTACTGTAAAAAGGCAGGTCACACTAAGTTTGAGTGTAGAAAGCTACAGTTTAAAAATCAACAACACTCTGTTAATGTTGCAAATACTATTTGATGCCACTGATAAATCCGTCCTTATTTCTGCTGATGAATTTGCCAAGTTCTCACGATATCAGGAATCACTCAAGTCGTCATCTCTTTCTGTCACTGCTATTGCCGATTCAGGTAAATCTAATACATGTCTTCTCTCTTCATCCTCCAAATGGGTCATTGATTCTGGTGCCACAAATCACATGTCAGGTAATTCCCATCTCTTTTCCACTTTTCATTCTCACACCTCAACTTCTACAGATACCTTAGCTGATGGGTCACCATCTTGTGTTCGTGGATTTGGCACTATTACTCCTACACCTCTGCTTACTTTGTCATCTATCTTACATTTACCTAGTTTATCCTTCAAATTGCTCTCTGTTAGTCAACTCACTCGTAATCTTAATTGTTGCATCTCATTCCTTTCCCGATCATTGTTTATTTCAGGATCTTATGACGAAGAAGATTATTGGTAAAGGACATGAATCTGGATGCCTCTATATTCTTGACATACCGCCACCAACTTCTTTTGCTTGTTCGAGTGTCACTTCTGCTTTTGAGGCTCATTGTCGATTGGGTCATCCGTCTCTTCCTTTGCTCAAGAAACTTTGTCCGCAATATAGTAAGGTGTCTTCATTAGATTGTGAGTCGTGTCAATTTGCCAAACGCCATCGTCTTAGTTCGAGTCCACGAGTCAATAAACGCGCTAGTGTTCTTTTTGAATTAGTTCATTCTGATGTTTGGGGTCCTTCTCCTATTTTGTCTAAACCTGGATTCAAGTATTTTATTACTTTTGTTGATGATTATTCTCGTGTAACTTGGTTATATTTAATGAAAAATCATTCTGAGTTGTTTTCTATATTTTGTGCATTTTGTGCTGAGATTAAGAATCAATTTAATGTTTCTATTCGTACTTTGCGAAGTGATAATGTCAAAGAATATACATCTGCTTTATTTCATTCTTATATCGTCTCTAATGGCATGCTTCATGAAACCTCTTGCGTTGATACTGCATCCCAAAATGGTGTAGCAGAACGTAAAAACAGACATCTTCTTGAAACTGCACGAGCCCTCTTATTTCAAATGCATGTTCCTAAATATTTTTGGGCCGATGCTGTTTCTACAGCATGTTTTCTTATCAATCACATGCCATTTTTTGTTCTTAATGCTGAGATCTCGTATAAAATTCTTTTTCCCAGCAAGTCATTATTTCCAGTTAATCCTAGGATATTTGGTAGTACTTGTTTTGCTCGAGATGTTCGTCCAAATGTCACCAAATTAGATCCTAAGTCATTGAAGTGTGTATTCCTTGGCTATTATCGTCTTCAGAAAGGGTATAGATGTTATTGTCCAAATCTCAACAAGTATCTTGTCTCCATTGATGTTATCTTCATGGAAAACACACCATATTTTTCATCTTCCTCTATCCTTACTTGTCAGGGGGAGGATGATGATGATTTGTTGGTATATTCTATCACTTCTTCTGCCCCTGACCCACTTCCTAAGGAATCTCCTATTTCTAACCCGATCTCAGACACTACTCACGATGAGTCTCCTATTACTCACCTTGTCTCAGCCACAGCTCCTGACATGCCTCCGCCTCCTATTAAAGTGTACACCAGGCGTCTGCCTTCTGTTTCATGTCCTACACCTACTTCTTCGTTATCAGATTCGGTCCCATACAATGATCTTTCTATTGCGCTACGCAAAGGTAAACGTCAGTGCACTTATCCTATATCTTCTTTTGTTTCTTATAATCACTTGTCATCTTCTTCTTGTTCTCTTATTGCTTCCCTTGATTCTATTTCGATTCCTAATACTGTTTGTGAAGCCATATCGCATCCTGGTTGGCATAATGCAATGATAGAAGGGATGAATGCTTTAGATGACAATGGTACTTAGGACTTGGTCGATTTACCTTCAGGAAAACAAGCATAGGGTGCAAATGGGTATTCAATGTTAAGATCAATCCAAATGGATCAATTGCTCGATTAAAGGCCCGTCTTGTTACTAAGGGTTATGCTCAAACCTATGGAGTGGACAATTGTGATACTTTTTCTCCTGTTGCTAAGTTGACATATGTTCGATTGTTTATTTCAATGGCAGCTACTCATCATTGACCTCTACATCAACTAGATATCAAGAATGCTTTTCTTCATAGAGATCTTCAGGAGGAGGTGTATATAGAGCAACCTTCTAGTTTTGTTGCTCAGGGGAAGTTTGTCGTCTTCAAAAATCTTTATATGATTTGAAGCAAAGTCCTCGTGCTTGGTTTGGTACATTTAATCAAGCTGTTGAGAAATTCGGTATGCTGAAAAGTAAGTCGGATCATTCTGTGTTTTATAAATGATCAACTGTTGGTATCATTTTATTGGTTGTGTATGTGGATGATATTGTTATTACTGGAAATGGTACTAGAGGAATCTCATCTCTTAAGTCATTCATTCATACTCAGTTTCACACGAAGGATTTGGGGAGCTCAAGTATTTCTTGGGAGTTGAGATAACTCGGAGTAAACAAGGTATTTTTCTATCTCAAAGAAAGTATGTCGTTGATTTGTTGACTGAGACAGGAAAATTGGAAGCAAAGCCTTGTAGTACTCCAATGAGTCCTAATGTGCACCTTACAAAAGATGGGGAACCATTTGAAGATCCTGAAAGATATCGCAGGTTGCTTGGAAAGTTGAATTATCTTACCGTAACTCGTCCAGACATTGCATTCTCAGTTAGTGGTGTCAGTCAGTTCATGTCATCTCCAACAATTCATCATTGGACAGCGTTAGAGCAAATTTTGTGTTACTTGAAAGGAGCACCAGGACGAGGTATCGTGTACGCGGATCATGGGCACACTCATATTACGTGTTTCTCAGATGCAGATTGGGCAGGTTCTAAAGTGGATAGAAGATCCACTTCAAGTTATTGTATTTTTGTTGAAGGGAATTTGGTCTCTTGGAAGAGTAAGAAGCAAAATGTTGTGCCATGATCAAGCGCAGAATCAGAATATAGGACTATAGCACAATCTGTGTGAGGTAATGTGAATCTATCAACTATCGACTGAAGTAGGACTTAAGACTTCAGTACCAGCAAAATTATGGTGTGATAACCTAGCTGCTCTTCATATTGCATCTAATCCTGTGTTCCATGAGTAGACTAAGCACATCGAAATTGATTGTCATTTTGTTCGTAAGAAAATTCAGCAAGGCTTGATCTCCACAAGATATGTGAAGACAGGCGAACAACTAGGGGATATCTTTACAAAAGCATTAAATGGGGTACGGGTTGATTATTTTTGTAACAAGCTGGGCATGATTAACATATATGCTCCAGCTTGAGGGGGAGTGTTAGCTATATATAATAGTTGTTCATATTAACTGTAAATTAGCTATAAATTAGGACTAATTAGTTTCCTTTTCTCTCATGGTTTCCTAAACTAACTTCCCTAGTTTGTATATAAATATATGTTTATTTCTCATTGAAATACAAGTGAATACAATTCTCTTCACCTCTTATTACAATTATAACCCCAGAACTAAACATAGCAAACAATCTAAACTGATTACCTTTAACTTTTCTTTATACTGCTTCAAGGTATTCCAAAAAGCTTTAGCAAAACTTTGCCAAATCTCACAATTTCTCTCCAAGTCAACAGAGCTCAACTCTAAAGGTGTACAATCAGAAATTTCTGATATGAAGATTTTTGTGTCCTCTGTAATAAAAAGGAAAATGATCTGAAAGAATCTAAACAAGAACCTAAACAATGTAGAAAAGATAAGAAAAACAGAACCATGTAGGTTCAAACAACCTTTTACACAACCTTTCCCACTGGTGTGGGCGTCATCTTCATCAGCCTTTCCTTCTTCATTCTAAAAGCAAAAACAATAAGATGACAATGAGGAATCCCTACATTACATTCAATTTAAAACCCTGCAGCCAAGTAAAGTTTAACATAAACATTTAATGTAGCAAAGAGAATCCTCAGTATTTTGATATTGTACAATCTCAACAGAGTAATTAAAGTCAAATTATGTGTGCAGTGTGCAAAATTTAACACTTAAGGGAGGAATAAAGTACCCCACAAGCATCACTAAATTTCATTCTCTTTGGCTGCTTATTTCTGGAAAAAGCCTGATACTGCCTCTTGTTACTGGGAACATTTGGTGGTTCTTCAATGTTATCAAACCTAAACACAATGTTAACATTAATTCCAAAACAAACTAAATAACTCAGGGAGCATTCAGGGTTAGAGCCTCACCTTATTCTCATTAGAGGAGAAGCTTGCCTTAGCAGGTAAGTTGTATTAAGATAATCTTCTTCCCCGGACTTGACTGTTAAAATCTACAATAAAGCTAAGAATAAGATAGTAGCTGATGAAAGTATAGATAAGAACAAGTGAACTCTTCTGTGATTGGTGAACCAGCCAAACTAAACAAAGAGTTCATCACCAAGTTAAACAGAGTTAGAGGGAAAAAAAATACATACCAATGCCATCCTCTTCTTCCCTTCCAAATATTCTCGTAAATACCTGGTCAACTGTCCAGGAATACGGTGAAGGTGTTAGAATTGTGATACAAGCTCACATTTTGGTAACAACGTTGAAGAGATCAAATGGCTCAGAATTCAAGTACAAACAATAATGATTTAGAATAAAAAGGAATCCCATACTATTAATGATAAAACTAGAACCTACCCCCTCCCCTCAAAAAAACAAAAATAAAAACAAAAGGTGAATAGTAACAGGAAACATTACCAACGAGTTTTGAAAGTGCTTCTGCAATGGCCTCTTAGGGTTCCTTTGATGCTCCAACAAAGACTAAAAACAAAGGAAAGAATAAGCACCATTACATGAAGCAATACAACCAACACACAATCGAAAGACAAAAAGTGCAAGAAAGTAAAAGAAGCTTGGAAGTTTTATAAAGTAAACATCCTGAAAGACGACTGTATCATAAGATTGCAGGTGTCAGGTGCTATGTAAGAAGCCAAGATAAGGCTACGTACTCTTAGGCATGAGCCAAAAACCATTGATGTATTATTGATGAAGTTACTTTCAAGCAACCTTGCCCCCTGAAAAATGACAAACAGAAAAGGCATTTATAATTATATACAACTTATAGTATCTAATAATATGATCAATTGAGTATAACTGCAGATAAGATATAAACAGAAAAATAATCATTTTATGAGAACAAATTTGATTACATAAACTGAAAAAAGAAGGGACCTGATTGCCAGTTTTCTTCTCTCTTTCAGCTCCAGCAAGATCAACTATACTTAGAACAGCACTATTGGTTTGATACTCATCTTCTCCTTCAAATTCACTAGCAACACTGTGGATGTTGATAATGCACTGCGACCGGCTAAATGAATGAAAACAGAAAATAAATGTATAAAATACTGGAAACGCTGTAAATAACTTATAAAAGAATTCCCTTAACTTAATTGCCCATAAATAACAGGAAGTTTAAGTTTTGAGGTCACATAAAAGGATAATAGCTATAAAATTCTCTCCAAAATATTAAACAGAAGTTTTCTAATGGCAAAAATCTGAATAACTTGTCCACTTTAAAAACGCGCCAACAAGTCATTACTATGGAAAAGTTGAAAACTGGTAAAGAAAAAGTCATGTCATGCTTCAACTGCTATCTTAATTCCATTGTACAGTAAAAAGACCTAGCATAAATACATAAAGAATTCCCATATATGTGCTCTACAACAGTTGAAAAAAAAAATATTAGATTGTGGCTTCAATGCACCTAGACTGGCTATTTGTATTCGTCGTAGCAGTGAGACGATTTAGCATTGCATGAGCTACTAAGGATTCTGCTTGTCTTGCATCAGTAACAGTTATCTGTTCAACCAAAAAAAAAGAAGTACGTATACATGATGTTATGTATTTGTATACAACCATTATAGCTCCACACGAATCAAAATTGGCCAATTAACCTCTTGGAGCCCTTTTATGGCAGATTTTTGCATGGTTAAATCAGCTCCACCTCCACCAGGCGATAAGTCAAACAACTTCTCTCCTTTACGTTCGGATTGAATTTCAAAAATGGATATACTGAATGATCTGTTAAGAAAAGAAATGCTAGCCCATTCTAATCACATTATTCTCAAAGCAAATTTGGTTAATTAACAGTGTTTTCTAACAAATTTTTACCTCCGGAGCTCGGAAGCCGTCTCCGCCGGAGGCTTAAATATCTGGTGAAGCGTGCGTGGTAGAATTCCAGGATCTCTAACGCTTCCGAAAACGGTGTGAGTCTTGCCGGAGCCACTAGGTCCTAGAGTTGCAAGCATACCACTTTTACCCTTTAAAAAATCCTCAACCAAAGAGCTTACCATCTTCTCATATACTTCTTCCTATCAGCAGTCACAAGAGAAGTTGCATAAAGGAATATATTTATATACACCAAACAAGTTCTTCCATCGATCGCTACAAAAACAAACAAGCTACCCAACCTGAGAAGAATCAGGAGCAAAGACGTGAGAAAATCCTTCATAAACTTCCGACTTCACCCGTTTAGCCCCCTGCAAGTTCAAGGGTGGCGTGAGCGTCACCGAGTGGCAATCATTAACTTTGACGCAAATTTCGCCAGACTTCTTCTTGTTCTTAGTTGCATCTCTGGCGGAGGTCTTCTTCGCCGGGTTTTGGGGCCAAGCATTTTTAGCTCTCGACTTGGGATTGTGATCTTTGTCTAAACTCGTCGACGGCAAAATGGGTCGGACTCTTAGAAAGACCTTAAGATTTTCAGAGGTTGAATCTAACAATTTGGGTTTAGGGTTTTCAGAAACTTCCATGCACAAAATTTCTTCGGTCGGAAAGGATGGAATATCCGGTACCGTGGATGAAGACGAATGAAGTGGAACTTGGCGAGATTTCGTGGCAGTAGTAGTAGGCCTCGCCTTTCGGGGTGGGTTCCGACGAACCGTGACAGAGTATAAACATGTTTGAGGACTCTTCGTCTCCATATTTTGACGATGGCAGAATAGACCACTCTCAGTCTCTCTCCTCTATTCTCCAGTGCTAAAATGAGTTAAGTAATAGCTTCTGTTCGGAAATGAAATTGGCGGAAACCCAATTTTGAAAGGAAAGAGGAAATTAGCCCAGTGCCCATTTTAATATAACTCTTTTAATTTATACGCACGCTGTGATATTTTTTTTTTCAATACCCAGTTTTATAATGATGTCCCCATTATACCCCTTCTCCCACTCAAAAGACTAGCGCATAACTTTTCCGTCTCTCACTCTTACTCATCATCTTCTCCATTCTTCCGGCACCGCCAGCCACCATTGATGCCACCCACCACTAATCACAACAGATTCATCCAAGCTATACACACGGCTTCATAGCACTTTCTCTTCGTCCAAGCAAATGAGCAACATATACATGCCTTATTCTCTCTGAATATAGTGTGCTAGTTAATATCGGGTAGGAAGATTAGTAGTTTTACATGGTTGATTCATTATTTTTTTGGTATACCATTATTAATTTTTGAAAAATTGGGGAAATGACTTTTTTTTTTTTTTGTATGCATTTTGCGTTATGACCTCTTTTACATAGGTTTTAGTTAAATTACATCTTTTATTAATGAAACTTAGTTATTAATATTTTTGTCCTTAAAATAATATAATATTAAATTAAAATAAAAAAACTCTAAAACTATTTTTTTCTTCCTCACTCATCTCACCCACCCACCTATAACCACCCTCTCCTATCCTGCCGCCACCACCACTACTTGGGATAGTCGCTGGGGACCACTGCCCTTCACAACCGCTATCACGCATCTCCACAAATTTGGCCAACAAAGTTAATTTATATGAGTTTCTATTAAAAATAAGATTTGATGTTGTTTTTGTAGATTAAAAGTTACTTTTTTTTTTAGTAGATTGAAAGTATTAGTAAAGAATTAGATTTATTTCTGAAGTTTTATGAAGCTTAAAGCTTGAAAATCTGAAAATTTTAATAGGGTTTCGGCCATTTTTGGTGATGGAGAAATTCATAATTTTTCGACAACCTGTCTAATTTTGTGACAAATTGTCTGATATTTCAAACTAGCTATTAAGTCATACCATATTTCTAACATGCATTTTAACATTTAAAAAAATACACTCTCTTAGAGTCAGGGAAAATTGGTTTCCAAAACCACTTTCAAATCCAATCCATAAATATCTTAGTCCTCAAGGTAAAAGTCTTGAGTATTCAGAGTCATTAATGAGTACGCGAAGTCCTACTGCTAATGGTAACAGGGGCGCTAATTACAACGTTTTTGCAAGTTTTGTAAAAACCAAAAATATCAATTTTACTCTCTTATTAGAAAAATATCGCTTAATGATTATTTCTAGAAAACTAGTTACAACTTCCATTATATAAATTTTTATTGGAGAGAATTTATTTTTAATAAAAGTTGTGCTTACTTAATTCGTTAAATTACCAAATACACCAATAACACTACTTAATGTTTTTTTTGTGTGTAAAAAAATATCAAAATACTATTTTTACCAATAAAGAGCTATTTAAATTAATAAATTATTTTTAGAAAAAATTCTTTTAAGACAAGCCTAATCAAAATGATAACTTTTTTTAAAAAATAAGTTTTCTCATTTTAAAGAAAACCAATTTTAGTGTTATTTTCCAAAAGTGGGCAATTGGATCCTTTATTTAATTTAAAAAAAAATCTTAATATAATTAATTTAGAAAAATATTCTTTAATCATTTTAAGAATAAATTAAAACTCTACTTGTAATGAAATTGTGAAAAATGTTTTATAACCAATTATTGTAACAAACCCTAATATTTTGCAAGTGTTGAAAACTGTCCATTTTATAAGAAAGTCCCAACTTTGGAACGCCGCCATTTCTAAATTGCATAATGTTTTGTTATGAGACTATACAAGTTTAAGCTTTGATATAACAAAAATGTTTACACAAAATTTCAGCTCAAACGGAGCTCTCCTTCAAGGTGAAACTCGAGTTATACAACAACAAAAAATCAATGGTTAAAGATGCTAAAATCATGTACTCTTCCTAAATAATGCATTAGTGAAAACCCCATTTATAAACTACGTCATTTAGGCACTGTAAAACTTGTTGGAAGCTACTGTAACGTTTTTGGCAGCAAACTATTTTCAACAAAGCCTATGAAAACTTTGGATTTTCTACAACCAAACAACCACAACTTACATGCATACAAACCAAACTGCCATAAAGACAATAATACACATCAACCCACTTGAGTTAACACCAATCATGACCCAAAAACTCATATTGTAGGATCACTCAAAAAGATTTAAGGTAAAGAATCAAGATCATATTTAATTCAATAAAAAGAAGGAAAAGAGAAGAAACACTAAGATTTCAAATCCTTAACAAAAGCTTACCTTATTAGTGTTCAAAGCTCCAAATATGTCCTAGACGCTCTTGGATCTTGCATGCAACACTCCTAGGTTCCATATCAAATATCAAATATCAAAGAGCGTTCTTTAAGAGTGAAAACTCATAAACAAGGAGGGAAAAAGAGAGCCCTAGGTTTGACATACGGGAGAAGAAAATCAAACTTCATGAACCTTACCTCTTTTGTGGCTTGTTTCTTCAAGATGAGCCTAGGAGCTTCAATGGAGGTTCTTCCTTTCCTTAGAGAGAGAGGGAGCATGAAATTTTGAGAGGAAATGAAGAGAAAAGGGTCTGATTTTTTTGTAATTGGAACGAGAGAGAGAAAGTGAAGAGAAATGAGTAGAAGAGAGGCTTTTAAGTTCTCAAGTTTAACTTGGGGTTTAAGAAAATGTGTGTAATGATTACACAATTAAATAAATAAAAAAATAATACAATAGACTCTTCAATCCCCTTGTGTTCGGCGTCAAAATGCCCTCCCATTTTTTTTCTCTCCAAGCCAAGCTTTTAAACACAAGTCCTTTTTTTTTTAAATTCCATTTTATTTTTAATTTTTTCTACTATTACATTGTTTTTGGAAAAATTAATCCTAATAAAAATTAGTGACCACATTTTAAAAAAAATTTCACACACATAGATAAATTTTAATGCCGGTATTTTAATTCAAAATTATTTATTTTATCCTAACACATACTTAGGCAAAATTGGGCATTTTACTCAAAATGCCGCAAAACTTCGAAATTTCCATAAAATTTCATTTCCATTTTCATTTTCAAACTTAATAATAGTTTTTGTTCAGTTTTCTTAATTTTTCATAATTGTTTGGGATATTTGCGGCATAAGTACCCAAAGTTTGAGGTTTGTAACCGGCATAGACCCAATCTTTTTTTTTAGTGGGTAAAGTACCCAAAGTCAGTAAAATTGTAATTTAGTTAGTCCCCGTCAGTTGAGCTCTGTTACATGATGACTGGACCAACATGTGTCACTCCGTGATTGGTCCAGCTCATAAACATTTTTTAAAAAATCATTTCAATTAATTTTAAAGTTTTAAAAATAATATAAAATTCAAAATAATTAAATTCAAAATACATTGAAGAGAATGGACCTTTGGACCTCTCTCTCTCCCCCCGTTCTCTCTCTCTCCCTCTGGCTATGAGGACCTTTCTCGTGTCCTGGTGTTGAAGAGAATGGATTCTGTAACGCCCTACTTCCTTAGAGCCGTTACATAGTGAGTTTAAAAAATAGAAATCGTGCTTTTGACTGACTCTAAGTGGTTTCTAAAACCAAAAGCGTGAATAAATCAGAAATTAAGGCTGTACTCTTTGAAAATGTTTAGTTTCATTGAAAACGTTAAGTATCAAACATCTGGGATCCCAAAATAAGGTTTACAAAATATTTACAACTCAAAAATAGATTTACACCAGGTTAACTATCAAAAGAATGGATTAATACAGCCATTTACAAAATGCCCCCAACCAAAGCAGTCGGGCAGGCCGAACATGTACGCGCCGCCCCCACGCTCTCCATACTCATGGCCGGTTGACTGACTCCTTGCTTTTACCTGCCACACGGAGCACCCGTGAGCCGAAGCCCAGCAAGAAAACCCAAATAGTACATAACATATGCAATTATATAGCTGGCATAATTCACTGATAAATAGGAAAACCATCAGATTAAACAAGCACGGCCATGCCGCCCCAGAGACCTTACCAAAGCTTGGGGTCTCGGTCCTCACCGTAGGATAACTCATGTATCCCTAGGGTCCCACCCTGGCTATAGCATCCCATGTGCTGAGCGTTACTTCTGGCCCCACTGCCGTACCCGGCCTTGCCGTTCATTCTATTATAATCACACATATAATACATCATGAAATAACCATTTAAACATACAATAGTTCATCTAAGATTACACATTTGCACACAATACAATCTAGGGTCGTGCCCTGAAATCACACAGTGGGCCCATGCCCTATTCTCGGGTGTTACGGTTTTCTTACCTTTAGCTTTCAAATGAGTTAGTTACGGGCGATACTCCTTGAGCGCGATCTGATCCTCGAGCCCTAGCCTAACACCTAGTCACAACCATGAAGAAAGACACCATTAACAACCTTAAATGAGCTTCCAGGCCAAGTTCTAGTACTCGGAACGTTGAACTTCACCAAACATGGTAAAAGACTCAACCCCGAGCACCCTAGGTTAAATTCCCAAGCCTAAAATCTCAAAATCCCAAAATCCCTTAAGCGCCGCGGCATAGGCCACCCATGCCGCGGCATGGCCCCCAAACAGAACCCCCAAAGGCTCAAAAACAGGTAAGGGCCGCGGCATTGCTTGGGCCATGCCGCGGCCCGCCCTTCTCCTTCAGCAAGCAACTTCTTCGAAGGGCCGCGACTCACCAAGAACCATGCCGCGGCCCGACCCTTCGAACCCATAAAAAACCACCATTTTACTCTCTAAACCTCACCTTAAACCATCCCAAACACATATCTCAACCCCAAACTCAATTCCAAACTTCATATGAACAATCTAACAACCTATAGACACTAGAATCAAGATCAAAACATCAACACACCCAAGATCCACACCTTTGATCTTAAATTTCAGCAACCCAAACCAAAACCTTGAAAAGCTTAACTCAATCATTAAATTCCTCAAATCAACACAGAAACCAAACTTAAGTGTGTATAAAATCCATACCTTAAGTGAAGAATCCACCCAACAAGCTTCCTTGAACTCCTCCTAAGCTCCCACTTCAGCCCTTCTACCCTTCTTCTTCTTTTCTTTTTGCTTGCCCTATCTCTTCTTTCTCCTTCTCTTCAATTTCTATCAAAGCCTCAAGTGACCCCAAATGCCCAAACCGTACCCCCTATATCACAGCTGAAAGTTTCATAACCCCCTTGCCAAAAGACCAAATTACCCCTTCCTAATAATCCTCCCTAACTAAACCTTCAAGGGCACTTAAGTCTTTACACTTCTACTTCAATTCTATCACTTTCTATCTTAAAACTTGTTACCCACAGCAGTTACAAACGGTTACCCAATTACCAATAACTAACCACTCATTCTCAACTCAACTTATAAGATTCCCGAAGTACCCCTAGGCTCCTCCCGAGCCGGGTACAACATCCTGTTGTGACTTTTAGACTAATTGGCTCACCAGGACCGTCTCGATGCGTGCATCCTGATAATAACATCCCACACACATGGCACAATTCACATAGTACAGTTATCACAGTTATGCCCTAACATGGCCAGATTACAATCATGCTCATTCTAAGACAATCAGGTCTACATGCATACTAATTCACATAGTCATGCATCTCAAATAATCAAATAATCACATAATGTGCAATAAATCGTAATCATGCATTAAGCTCATTAAAGTCACACACAAAATCCCATTATGCCCTCCAGGCACACTATTCCAGGCCCTTAAGCCTAATAGTGAAATTGGGGTCGTTACAGATTCAGAGAGTGCTTCTACAACATCTGAATTTGTGTCCTGCAAAACAACATAACCAAATATTGTGGCCACGGGGCTTGGGTGAGGCACAATAGATGTCAGGGATCAAATCTTGGGGCCACGGGTTCTGCGAACAAGGTGCTGGTGCTTCGCATTTCTCAGCACCTAGGTGTTGCTCTCAAATGCAGGGTTGCACGGAGTGGAGTTGATGGGCTTCTGGGAGGGATGATGAAGAACGCATGGGTTCGTGGATCTGGGGTGAGGCTCGGGGATGGTGGAGCATGGATCTAGGTTCGCTGCAATGAGAGACGCGCCTGGGGTGCACAAAAGCAAGTGGGCTCGCGATTTCTGCACAATGGATTCAGACGGTGCTCACGAGGAGGGGTGGCAAAAGTCGACGGGGTGTTGGCTGGCGACTGGGTTCTCGCAAGGGAGGTTTGTGGGTTTGGGTGCTTGGGGGTCTCTAAGTTGGGTTATGGGTTCTCGTGGGATCGCATGGAGGTGCTTGGGTTGGTGCGCGGGGAGAGAGAGCTGGGTTGGGGATCTCTGAGCTAGGTTCTGGGTTCTCGTTGGATGCTTGAGATGGGTTTTGGGTTCTCAGTAAGGGATGGAGGGAGAGAGAGCGAGGGGAGAGAGATCAATGGAGTTTTAGGGTTTAAAATTTTAAAATGGATTTTTAATTTTTTTTATTTAATTTTTTTTAATTTCATATTATTTTAATTATTTTTAAAATTTTAAAATTAATTAAAATGATTTTTTAAAAAATATTTATGAGCTGGACCAATCACGGAGTGACACATGTTGGTCCAGTCATCATGTAACGAAGCTCAACTAACGGGGACTAACAGAATTACAATTTTACTGACTTTTGGTACTTTACCCACTAAAAAAAAGATTGGGTCCATGCCGGTTACAAACCCCAAACTTTGGGTACTTATGCCGCAAATATCCTTAATTGTTTTATCACAAAATATTTTATCCGAGGTTTTACCCATTAAGGGTTTTGGACCAGTCCGAGACCGAGCGTCTTGGTTTAATCGAAAAACCAATCTTATCACATAATGGCTAATATTGAACAACATAACATTCATACTATACAATATCCCTTACAAGTATTCACACACTTGGACATATAAGATTTCTCGAGAATAAAAATTCCTGCAACCACATTCTACCTGGTGCCCGAAACGCGGAGCGTTACACAAAATTTTGGTCCCTTTTTTAGTCCATTCCCCATCTATTTACATGGGTTCAATAGACAGAATTCAGTGACAGTTTACATCTGAGTAATGTACAAGTTTGAATAATTTATCAAACGTACAAATAAATGTAATAAATACATTGTCTGATATCATATATTTATCAGGTAGGGGTTACAACATTTACAACATATTTTTATTCATGCAACGTCTCCGAGTCCTTTGGAATTCAGGCCTGTGCATTCCAAGTGTTTACGGCGAGCTGAACGCACTCCTTGAGTTGGAGGTTTACAGGCTACAACAAGATGGTATTAAGCGATCTCCACGACATCTAGTCGACTTGTCTAGGCGATCTCCTTGATGTCTACTGAATTTGGGCTTTACCCAAGCTACTCATCTCATAACTTATACAACGTTCTAAGGAGTGAATAATCTTCATTAATTGCTTGCTAGTTGTACTGCGAATAAAGACACACCAACTCATGTTTTTCAAGTACAACAACGTGTGGAGCTTAGAATTTAGTGGGTTATGTTTTTTGGCTTTTCTTTTAAGCAAAGGTTATTATGGTGATAGGATTGTGACTTGAGGTATTGTTGTTATCCTTCTCAAAGACTCTCTCTCTCTCTCTCTCTCTCTCACACACACACACGCGCACCAAGTAAGGAAGTAGACATATTTTTGTGTTATATGAAATATTGTGAAGTTGCATGTGGTATGCTAAGTTTAAGGAACATGTACTTAGAAAGATGAAAATTGTGGCATCAGTTGTTGCAGAATGATTGAGGTGGTCTCCGAGGACCTCAAGTGCTTCCTCCCAGTCATCTTTTCCATTTACATGTAGTTGCGCACATAAGTGTTTGTATGTCTATCTTCATGTTGTTTTGAGTTGTGGTTTGTGATCTGTTATTCTGTTGGTTTACTTTCCTTACTAGACTATTAGCTCACCGCGTTACCTTTTCCCCTGCAGGTAATAATTGAATGTATGTTATGTGATATATGAGAGGTTGAGATCCTTTCCAAAGGACGTAGGGGTGTTCATTGGATGACATCCAATGTTTTTAAGCTCATCCGATCTGATCCAATCATCCAATTGGATGTTGGATTTTTGGAACCGATCCGATCCAATCATCTTGAACCAACCGATCTGATCCGATGCAATGGATGATTGGATCGATTCGGTTCCATCCATTGGATGCATCCATTGGTTATCCGTTGGATCGGATCGGATCCATCCGATCTTTTAAAACATTTATTTAGGCTGATTTTAAAAAAATATATATATTATTTCAATTATAAAAACACTAATTACTCATCCAAATAATAAAAATATTTAATTGTAATGATTTAGAAGTTTACAACACAAATCTAATATAAAATTAAAAACATAAGTCTTAATAATTTGTAGGAATCCAACATAAAATTACAATAATACACCATAATTAAATAAAAAAGTTTAGTACATCAAATATAATATATGTAAACAGTAAATGTAATAAAATATAATATATTTTAACTTTAAAAAAAATATATTATTTTTTATCTGAATATTAATTGGATGGTATTGGATCATTATTGAATTGGATCGGTCGGTTGGATCCATTGGATTTACATGTCATCCAAGAACCGATCGATCCAATATTGGATTTTTAAAAATGTCATCCGATCCAATCCAATCATGATTGGATATCCAATTTTTAGCGGTCGGTTTGTTATTGGATTGGATCGTTTCTGCACAGCCCTAAAAGGACGTATGTACTCTTTCAAGGGATTTATGGACAGAAACGATAAAGAATACCATAAGACCTATTTTATTTATTATTGTCAATTTATTATGGAATACACTCTTTATGCATGAAATTATGTTTCTATATTTTTTTAAACAGACATCCGAATGTTATTCCACATTTTTAGTAAGGTTAAGAACAAATGTTCCATTTTACAATTTAAAGTTCAATTTTTGTTTTAAAATGTTTGTTATAATGAGGGAGGTTAAATTAGGGCATTATAGTAGGCCAAGTAAAACCTAGGAGTCTCAATGGGCCGGTGATAATTCACTTACACCCATGATAGTATTAAAGCCCTCAGAAATTTAATGATTCCCCTTGCTGGAATTTATGATTGAGACACTAGTGTTGAGACTCAGGTCTCCACAACTGATTTTAGAGGTGTGTTTTAGAGACGTCTGTTAGTCTCGAATTATTTTGGTAGCACCCAATTTGACTCCAATAGTTTATTTTGTTTATTGGTTAGTTACCTTGTAGGTTAATACTAATATTGGATGTTGTAACGTCCCAAAATTACCTAATAAGACTTAGGACCTTGATTAGGGGGCCGGGATGGCAACATATGGAATTATGTGTTTAATTGCTATATTAATTGTTAATATATGTGAATTATCCAATAATATGATTAAATGCGCATATTTAGGGATATTAAATATGCTTGTGGGCTCGCTTTTTATTAGAAGGGTGATTTGGTAATTTGGCTCGTTGCGGGCATAAATGTGTATTTGTGTGCATATATGGGATATATGTGAGAGACCACATTATTATGTGGGTTTATTTGAATTAATCGGCATGAGACAATCCTAGGGAACAAGTTAGCGGGAAAGTCACAATGGGATCCGATACCCGACTCGGGGCGAGTCAAGGGGTATGTTGGGTATTAGATATTTAATTGGTTATTGGGTTATGAAAATAAATATTTGGAGATATATTTAGAGTTAAAGTGTTTAAGAGGGAATATTGGGGAAATTTACCATTTTGCTCTCGGGGACGTTTTTGGTACCCCAAGCCTTGGGATTAACTTAAGTTAGATAAGACAACAAAAAGAAACATTTAGAAGTTCTGCCTAAAACCGACCCTCTCCCTTTTTCACTCTATTTTCTCCACAAAACTCTCTCAAGCCAACCATTGGAAACTAAGGGGATTTTGGGCTAAGACCACTTGAATTGAAGCTAAGGATTTGGGAAAGAACTCAGTAGCAACTTGGTGGATTCATTCTTCAGTAGAGGTAAGTTTTTAACTATGGTTTAGCATTTAAATTCTAGAAATTGCTGGTTGTTTTAAGGTGTTTATGAGCATTTGAGTTTCAAAGATTGAATTGGAGTTTTGATGAGTTTTGAGTTTAGTTTTCTGTTGGGTTTTATTGCTGGGATCATATTAGAGCTGTTGTGTTGGTTGAATTGTGTTGTTGGGATGATTATGGGTTAAATTGAATAGAATTTAGCTACTGAAATGGAGGAAATTTCTGGGTTCGAGGGGTCAAGTCGCGACCTTGTTCTTGACAAGTCATGACTTAGCTTGAACCAGGCGCCTTAGGAGGCCTCTGCCTGGGGGGGCACCGCGACTTAATAGGCCAAGTCGTGACCCGTGCCTCTGGACAGAGAGGGGGAAAGAGCCTAGCCAGGGGGCACGCCGTGACCCACAGGGGGGCAAGTCGCGACCTGCCTAGGCAAATTTGCCTTGGAGAGTTCGTTTTAGAATGAAACTTTTTCCTTAGGGCTCGGATTTGTTTCCACTACCCCGTTTGGTGGAACCCGAAGCCCCAGAGGCTAGGACTTGGTCCGAAAGCCTTTAATCACTCGATATGTAACGACCCAAATTCGCTAATAAGGCTTAAGGGCCTTGATTAGTGTGCCGGGAGGGCATAAATGGATTGAAGTGAATATTATTGACTTAAATGTGTGAATATGTGATTAATAATGATATTATGTGATAGTATGATATATATGTGATAAATGTGAGAACCACATTATTATGTGGGCAGGTTCTTAGAGCGCAACTCGAGACGATTCTAGAGTCAGATAGTGGGAAAAGTCATAACGGGACTTAAGATATGACTTTGGACAAGTCAGGGGTACTTTAGGTATCGGGTAGTAATTTGGACTATCGGGTTATAAAAATAAATATATGGAGATATATTTGAGGTTAGGATGTCTAGGCGGGAATATTGGGGGATTTTACCATTTTGGCCTCGGGGACGGTTCGGCACCCCGAGCTTAGGGGATTAACTTAGTGAGTAAGACAAAATTTATGAGACCCGTAGAAGGAAACTAAACCGACCTTATTCTTCCCTCAGCTATTCACTCAACTCTCTCTCTCTCAAGGAAAGTAAGGGGAAGCAAATTAGAGAAAATCACAGAAGCAAAACAGGGAAAAATTAGGGGAAATTGCTGGGAATTGAGTGGGAATCTCTGAGGCTTAGCTCAAGACTTACTCAGGGGAAACAGATCAAGCTAAGGTAAGGATTAAACCCTATTTTTTCTGAAGTTTAACCTTGAGTTTTCAGCTGGGTGTTGAGGTGCTTGAATCGCTAATGCTTACGGTGGAACTTAAGCTAGAAAGCTTTGGGGACTAGCTGGGTTTTGAGCAGAGAAAGGATCCAACTGAAGAGGTAAGCTTTAATTTATGAATTAGAGGTTTGAATTTGAGTTCTTGACTGGTTAGTTTTGGGTGTTTATGTTCTTGGATTTCAGAGATTAAAAAGAGAATTTTAGTGTGTGTTGGGCTGGATTTTCTGTTGAATTGTGTGGTTTAAGTTGGCTTGTAAGCTTTGGTGATGTTGGGTGATGAAGTAGGGAGCTTAGGGGTGGTTTTGGCTGAGGTTTTGAGCTTTAAAATGATGAGTTTCCTAGGCACAAAGGGAAGGGCCGCGGCTCTGTTCTAGAGCGTTGCGGCCCTAGGTTGAAGAAAAGCCAAGGAGGCTCGGCCAAGGGTGGGCGCCGCGACGCCCAAAGCAAGGGCCGCGGCGCGTGTCATTGTCCAGGATAGCCTTGGTTCTATTTTGAGGCTAGGGTCGCGGCTAAGCTTCAAGGGCCGCAGCCCTTGGTTGTGCACATGAACTTTTGAGGGTTTTAGGCATGGGAATGTGGTCTAGTATGCTCGGGATTGGTTTCACCACCGTGCTTGGTGGAATTTGGATTCCCGGAAGTTAGCTTTGTAACCGGAAACCTATATTTGAATATTAATGGAACCCTATACTTTGGTTGTGACTAGGTGATAAAGGCTTAGGCTCGGGAACGGATCGTGCCTGAGGGGCGTTGCTCGTAACTCAATAATTGTAAAGATTAAAGGTAAGAAAACTGCACCTGGTTGAATATATGTGACGGGACTAAGGGTTCCCCATTGTAAAGGCTTGAAATGATGGTATTATGCCATGCAAGCTATTTAGTGAACCAACGGCCTAAGGGTGCCAAGGGTCTCACTAGCGCATAGGGCGCGGCTCGGCCACTGGTAGCCGAGGACAGCTTATTATGCACTGAGCTCGGTTTAAGCGGGCCGGAGTCAATGGGTTAAACAGAGGGTGCGGCCTAAGTCATCGGCCCTGAATAACTTGTGATATGAGTGAGATATGTAATTGACTGTATCTTGAATCTAAATGTATGTGCTGAATATTTATTGTGGATTATTTGATGGGAGTACATGTGTAATGATTTAATTGTCTGTTATCATTGATTGTGTTGTATATGATGTTTTCTTGCTGGGCCTTGGCTCACGGGTGCTATGTGGTGCAGGTAAAGGCAAGGGCAAGTTGGACCATCCCTGATTGGAGAGCTCAGTGGGTGGAATGTACATGGCAGGCTACTCAGCCGCCACGATTGAGGAGGTTACAGGGACAAGAGGACCAGAACCTTGTATTTTGCCTTAGTATGGCTAAAGTTTACTTTTAATTGTTGTTTTTTTGCAATTCAGTTTTTAAACTCTGATCTTTTGGGGATCCCTTCTGTAAACTGTTTGTAAATTTATAAAATGTATCTTTTGAGACCAAAATGTCTTTTAACCCTAGAACACTTAAGCTAATGACACATTTTTAAATTAATGACTTGATTAGCAAGTCTTGCACTTTACAAGTACATAGTGTAGCGGTCTTGGCTATCCAGGGCGTTACACGATATTAATAGAATCCTATTTTATGGTTGTGGCTTAGGGTATCGCTAAGGGCTTGGAACTGGGATCGTGCTCGAGGGTCACTCTTATTTATGCTTGCTTGGACCTAAGGTAAGAAAACTGCACCCAGAACGTCTTGTGTGTGATTAGGGCTTGGCCCATTCATTATGTGTTATTATGATTAGGGCTCGACCCGTCTATTGTATTTGAATATGGTTAGGGCTTGCGCCCCTGGATTAGTCATGTTGGGCTATTGTTTTAAATGCTTGCTGATGAATGCTTAAGTGCTTATATTCATTGTATGAATTCTATGAGTAGGGCATGTGGCCCCGTTATATGAATATGCTTGGTATTATGAAAATGGTTATCCAATGGGATTATATGATTAGCGTGAGTATGTGCTTAATTTTAGGGATGTGCCTATCCACATTTGTTCCTTATAAGTAAGGTATGAAATCCTGGATCAGGGATTGACTTATGAGTCAAGGACGACAATAGCGCGTTGTGCGCTGGTCGAAAGGCATTGGCCTAAACCAACAACGTATTATTACGTTGATCGACTCTAAGGTTGAAGGTGAACCACGGGGGTTGGGCTAGCTCTATGGCTAGTGAGACAGAGCTAAGGGCGAGGCCCGAGGTGACTCTATGGTCACGTAGCTAGGGCATAGGCCCAAGAGTTGGCTTTAAAGCCAACTGAATAGGGTGACGGCCCCAAGTTGATCCAATGATCACTCAGTTGAACTTTGATAACTCTAGGAATTAGAGTTATTTTTATGCTTTTAAACTTATATTTTATTTATCAAGGAAGAGTGATTTGTGATGTTTTGTAGTAGTTTTATTGTGTTTTTATTAAATATTAATTAAAGTAGGATAATATTAAATAGTATAGTAATGCTGGGAAAATCTTTAAAAAAATGTTGGTTCATTATCTTGATAGGTGGTCTTTGAGTTTGGAGCAATTTGAGAAAGAATTGAAGTGTGAAGTGGAATCAAAATTTGAGGAATGCTGTGGCATTGCTGCAGCATCGCATCCTGGCAGATGCTCTATTTTGAGGGTCCATGTGTGAAGTTTCAAATTTATGGTCTTTAACTCATTTGTTGTAATTGTCTTAATTGGACTGAAATTAATTGATAAAAGAATATGTGGGCTTTAGTTATATTTTGGGTCCATTTGTGGTAAAGGAGACAAAAGGAATTAAAAGATAAAAAAAGAGGCCCACGTGACCCAAAAAGGAGGAGATGACCTAGATGATATTGATAGTCTTCTTTCTTGCTGAGAGATATACGACTGAGAGAAGAAAAAAATATATACCAGTTGCCTGGTACATATTGAAGAGACCCATATCTTTTGGCGGCCATTTAATGTGAAGAAAGAAGGAAGGAGAGAGGATTCTAAGGAAGAAGACAAAAAGAGAAGGGCTATTTGGGGGACACTCCATAATATTCTTGCTTGCTTTCTTCCCCTTCTCTCTTAGATCTTAATTTTTTCTTGCATTTTATCTTGAGTTATGGATGATTATAAGTTGGGTTATTTTGTCTTTAAAGTTATGAACTAATTCTCTTAAAGTTAGGATAATTAAGAAACTTTATTATGCAATTGTGGAACTTTGCTATTGATGCTTAATGGTGATTGAGGTTTATTCATTCAAGTAATTTTCATGCTTAATATTTACTATTGCTTGATCACCTTTAGTAAATGATTGAAATAGTTGAGATTGCTGAAAATGATTATAATTATTGGACAAAAGACTTGAATGGTGCAAGATTAATTTCTTTGATTTTAATTTTGTGAGGGTATAGACATATATCTTTGCCTTGCATAATCTAATAGAATTGGTGCTTGAAATTCTTGAAATTAAATTGGCTTAGACATAAGTAATTTAATTAGAAAGTTAAACCCATTTGATTTCGACAGAAACTTATGGACTTGATTAAAATTCTTGATTAGTAAACTGTCAGTGTGCCACAACATTCTCATAGCATTGTTTCCAGTAATTGCATAATAAGGGGAATTAATTATCCTAGCTTACCATTTCATTATCAACTAATTTTCATATTGCATTCCATTAATTTAGATTTTAAATTCAGCTGTTAGTTATTTTTAATTGCATAAAAAAAAAGAAAAAAAACAACTTCCAATTTAATTTGAGTTTGGTTCTTTTATTTTTAATCATTTTGCTAGATTTTAATTTCACAATTTTAAGCTTAAAAACAATCCTTGTGGATACGATATTGGGTTCTTATCACCTTATTACTTGTTGACAGTGTACACGTGCACTTAGTATCTATTTTACACCACCAAACTTACATAATATTGGTTATGAATTGATGTCGCTGATTTTTTTGAATGGTTATTTTAAGTTATATTCTCTGTTATCACACATTCTGTTTTCTTGCTAAGCCTCGGCTCACGGGTGCTTCGTGGTGCAGGTAAGGGAAAGGGAAAGCTTGACCAACCATGAGTTGGAGAGCTTTGGTGGTAGTGTGTACATATGCAGCTGCTCGACCATCACGACTAGGATTATCTTAGAGGAACTAGGGCTATAACCCTGTTTTGCCGCTTAGGTCGGCTGATGTAACTTTTGTTATATATTTACTCTTTTTAACCGTTGAGTTGTAATATTTTGGGATCCCATGTTGTATAAAGCTTTTGGAATAAAATTCAATGGTTATTTGACCAAAATTGTTAACCCTAACCCTTGTCACTAACTTTAGTTACACGTTTTAAGCCAAATGACTTTATTAGCAAGTCTAACACAATTTTAAGTACACAGTGTAACAGTCCTGGATTAGGAGGGTGTTACAACTTGGTATCAGAGCTGCCAAGGTTTAAGGGTTCCTGAAGACTGGCCGGGCATGTACACTCGCCACTAAAGACAAGCTCGACTTAGGGTTCGGTAACTGTTATATGTTTATATGTTTAAATGCCTAAACATGATGTGAATGCCTTATCTGCATGCCTGTTTAGGAAGCATGAGATTATCTGATAGGTTCTGGCCCTTGACTGTTGTGTGAATGTTAAAGAACGTGCTTATTAGCATCGTTACTGCTTGTGGATGCAAGGGAACCACTTATTAGCGTTATCATTGTATATAGGCCAGGGGAAAAATGTTTATTAGCATTGTTAATACTTGGGTATGCTTACTAGTTAAAAGAACATGCTTACTAGTTATGTTGGATTTGTGGAAAATACTTGGGTATGCCTATGTGTATTGTTATTTGCTGATGGATATCAGGAGGTGCTTATTAGCACTATGAATGAATATATTATGTGATGGCATGCTTATTAGCATTTCATATGTATGTTATCTGATGATCTTGGACTGTCAGGCGGCAAGTGGTATAGTTATGACTTACCTAATGGTTGATTTGATATCTGAAGGGTGGATAGAGTGTCAGAATGAACCCTCGAAGGTCAGAGAGACTGGCTGGCCAAGAGTTACAGGCCAGTGAAGGGAATAACCAGGGCCAGGCCTCACTGCCAGCTCCAGAGAACTGGCAACAAGTGCTTGCTGACATGCAAGCCAAGTTAGAGAGGCAGGAAGAAGAGATACACCTCTTGAGACAGCAACAGGTTCCAGCAGGGAACCAATAGGTCGCGGTACCAGCAGTGGTACAACCTAAGGTGTTGGCAGTTGTACAGCCCCAGACAAGGGGAGATAGGTGGGAACCCCTATATGAGAGATTCAGGAAGCAGCACCCTCCATTTTTTTAGGGCGGTTCTGATCCACTGAAGGTTGAGCAGTGGATGACTATGATAACCATTATCCTGGACTTTATAAGGGTAGGTGGTAATGAGAGAGTGGCTTGTGCCACTTATATGTTTCAGGAGGATGCTCGAATATGGTGGGAGGTGGTATCCCAGACTAGAGCAGTTACCACAATGGATGGGAAGAATTCAAAACCTTGTTCAATGAGAAATACTACAACGACGCAGTTAAGGCTGCGAAGGCTGAGGAGTTCAGCAGGTTACTTCAAGGTAACATGTCAGTGACCGATTATGCCCTGAAATTTGATAGATTAGAAAAAAATTTCGGGGATCTGGTGCCCACTCATGGGACCAGAAGAGAGAGATTTCTATAGAGGCTACAACCTATGATAGCCTGGGATGTTCGCATTACTACTATGCCAGAGTGACTACCTATGCACAGGCTATAGAGAAGGTCCTTACAACTGAGAGTGCTGAGAACAAGATCTAGCGTGATAATGCAGCCAGAAGGGATTCTAGGAGGCCGGGACCTCCTTATCTAGGTTTTAGTAGGGGCGGAGGCCCCAGTGATCAGAAAAGGAAGACCCCAGACACAGTTTCAATTCCAGAGCCATATATGAGGCCACGGGGTATGCAGATGGGATGCCAGGGTGACAGTGAGACATGGAGGGCATTCCCGGAGTGTCCTAAGTGCAGGAGGTGCCATGTTGGGGAGTGTCGGGCGAAGGCTAATTTTGTTTGTGGTAGTACGGGGCACCTGAAGAAAGACTGCGCGAGAGCTAGAAAGGAAGAGCCGAAGAAAGTGGACCGCCTGACGCCAGCTCGGGTGTTCACTTTGACCCAGACAGAGGCCGAGGCTAGTCCCTTGGTTGTCCTTGGTTGTTACAGGTTAGCTTTCTAGTGTTGGAACCTTTTACACTGTTCTTATTGATCCATGTGCTATGCACTCTTTTGTTGCTAGTAGGATCATATATGGGTTGTGTAGACCTTATGAGTTCTTTTCTGTGGGGTTTGGTACGGTATTGCCTACTGGAGAGTTAGTGGTATCCAGGAGATGGATTAGGTCACTACCAGTTACAGTGGATGGCAGGGAATTGTCAGTTGACTTGGTGGAGTTAGAGATGACTGATTTCGATATAATTCTTGGTATGGATTTGCTAGAGAAGTATGGAGCATCAATAGACTGTAAGAAGAAGATGGTAACTTTCAAGCCAGAAGGTGAGGATCCTTTTGTTTTTGTTGGCACTATGCATGGACCTCGTATACCTATGATATCAGTACTTAGAGCTAGAGACCTGTTGCAGGGAGGACGCATTGGGCTCTTAGATAGTGTGGTGGATACCACTTAGGTCATGCCAGTGGGACCAGAACAGACTCAATTAGTCTGTGAGTTTTTGGATGTGTTTCCAGATGTCTTGTCAGGGTTACCTCCATACAGGGAGATTGAGTTTGTGATTGAGTTAGTGCCAGGGACAGAGCTAGTGTCTAGGGCACCTTACAGGATGGCTCCAGCAGAGCTGAAGGAACTGAAGGTTCAACTATAGCGGTTATTGGATTTGGGTTTTATCAGTCCTAGTTTCTCTCCATGGGGCACACCGGTTCTCTTTGTGAAGAAGAATGATGGTTCTCTGAGATTGTGCATCGATTACAGAGAACTAAATAAGTTGACTATCAAGAACAGATATCCTCTGCCAAGGATTGATGATTTGTTTGACCAGTTGCAGGGTAGAATGGTATTTTCTAAGATAGATCTTCGATCTGGTAATCACCAGTTGAGGATCAAGGATGAAGATATACCGAAGACAGCTTTTCGCACCAGGTACGAGCATTTTGAGTTTGTGGTTATGTCATTCGGATTGACTAATGCCCCGACAGCATTTATGGATCTGATGAACAGAGTATTCAAGGACTACCTGGATTAGTTTGTGATCGTCTTCATCGACGATATATTGATATACTCTTGGACGGAGGCAGAGCACGAGCATCATCTCAGGTTGGTGTTACAAAGGTTGAGAGAACACAGGTTATATGCAAAGTTCAAGAAGTGCGAGTTTTGGTTGCCACAAGTGACCTTCTTGGGTCACATAGTCAGTAAAGATGGTATTAAGGTAGATCCAGCGAAGGTTAAAGCATTCAGAGATTGGCCAAGACCGAAGAACGCTTTAGAGATCAGGAGTTTCTTGGGTTTGGCAGGTTATTACAGGCGCTTTGTGGATGGGTTCTCCAAGGTTGTGTCATCATTGACAGAGTTGACATGCAAGAATCAGAAATTTGTTTGGTCAAACAAGTGTGAAGATAGTTTCCAGAAGCTCAAGGAGAGTTTGATCACCGCACCAATTTTGAGCCTTCCTACAGATCAAGGTAAGTTTGTGGTTTACTATGATGCTTCGAGGTAGGGTCTGGGTTGTGTACTTATGCAGACAAGAAAGGTGATTGCCTATGCACCACGTCAGTTGAAGGACTATGAGCAGAGATACCCCACGCATGATTTAGAGCTGGCAGCGGTTGTTTTTGCACTGAACGTGTGGTGGCATTACTTGTATGGTGAGAAGTGTGAGATATACACTGATCACAAGAGCCTGAAGTATTTTTTCACTCAGAAGGATCTGAACATGAGGCAAAGACGTTGGTTGGAATTGGTAACGGATTATGATTTTGAGATCCTCTATCACCTTGGGAAAGCCAACGTGGTACCAGATGCCTTGAGCCGGAAGGGACCGGGACAATTATACAGTGCCAGACAGATATCGAGGAAGTTGGCTGATGAGATGACTCGAGCGGGGATAGATGTAGTGGTGGACCGGTTTGCCAACATCAATTTACAGTCAACTCTCTTGTTGAGAATCAAGCAGCGAAAGTTGGATGATCCACAATTGGGGAAAGTTAGAGAAGACGTCCTAGCTGGAGTAGCTAAGGACTATTCGGTGTAAAGTATGGGTTTACTGAGGTATAAGGGTCGAATTTGTGTTCCGATGGACACCGAGATTAGACGAGAGATTCTGGATAAGTCTCACACCACATCGTATTCTCTTCATCCTGGTGCCACGAAGATGTACCAGGACCTGAGATTATTATATTGGTGGCCTGGGATGAAGAGGGGTGTGACAGAGTATGTAGCGAGGTGCCTGACCTGTCAGTAGGTCAAGGCTGAGCATCAGAGGCCGGCAGGACTGTTACAGCCTCTGGATATCCCAGAGCGAAAATGAGAAGGTATCACGATGGATTTCGTGGTAGGCTTACCCAGAACAATAGGTCAACATGATTCTATTTTGGTCATCGTGGATCGATATACGAAATCAGCTCATTTTCTACCAGTGAGGACGAATTACACAGTTGACCAGTATGTAGATCTCTATGTGAGAGAGATAGTTCGTCTTCATGGTACGCCGAGGTCTATCATGTCTAATAGGGACCCTATCTTTACTTCCATGTTTTGGGGGAGTTTGTAGAGGGTGATGGGTACACAGCTGAAGTTCAGCATAACTTATCATCCTCAGACCGATGGTCAGTCTGAGAGGACTATCCAGGTACTTGAGGACATGCTGAGAGCATATGTGTTGGACTTTGAAGGGTCCTGGAGAAGTGCAGATCGCCCATTCACTGGGATGAGATGGGTGAGAGGAATTATTTAGGTCTGGATGCAGTCCAGAGGACCACTGAGTCTATCGAGAAGATTAGAGCTCGGATGCTCGCTTCTTAGAGTAGGCAGAAGAGCTATTCTGACCTGAAGCGGAGGAACGTAGAGTTCCAGGTGGGAGACCATGTCTTCCTTAGGGTTTCATCTCTGAGAGGGGTGAAGAGGTTCGGGAAGAAGGGCAAGTTGAGCCCTAGGTTCGTGGGACCGTTTGAGATTCTAGAAAGGATCTAACAGGTGGCCTACAGGTTGGCCTTATCCCCTGCATTGTCTAGCGTGCATAATGTATTCCATATTTCCATGATGACGAAGTATGTGTCAGATGGAACTCATGTACTGATTTATGAGGATTTGGAATTAGAGGCAGACTTGTCTTATGAAGAACAACCAGATCCGATTCTTGACAGGTAGGACAAAGTCCTGAGAAACAAGACTATACCTTTGGTTAAGGTATTATGGAGGAACAACAGTGTCGAGGAAGCGACCTGGGAGCTGGAGGTAGAGATGCGAGCTCAGTTTTAGAGCTGTTCAGGTAAAATTTTGAGGAAGAAATTTCTTTAAGGAGGGGATAGTTATAACGTTCCAAAATTACCTAACAAGGCTTAGGGCCTTTGTAATTCCTTGACTATTTCTAAGACCTTGGACCATTAAAAACTACTATGACATAGCCACTAATTTGAATACATTCATAAGAAATAACATAACTTTAATTAAAACCCAAAATAGTATAAAGATACAAAATAATGTATGAATATAAAATATGGTATGAGATCCCATTGTTATAAAACATAAAACACAAACTTTAATTGTTTAAATACTAATTGCGGAATTACATCAAAACATAATTAAAAGACTTAAAAATAACGTCATCCTCGATCGTTCACGCAATCCATTCAATCCATTCATCCTCAACACACAAGTCAAGCTGCCATAAATCTTTCCACCTTCCATATTCATTTTCCTACATCAAGCTAAAAATAAAAGAATGAGCCTAATGCTCAGCACGGAAATCTACTAACAACATAGATCATAAACAAAAAAACTATATCATATACATATACTATAAAACATATGACTATAAAAACGTATATCATATAGGACTACAATATTAATGGTCATTAACTCATTAACATGGCATGTGATAAAACCATCTAGGTCCTCTGTCTACTAATCGAGGTAGGTTAGATCACACTATAGTATATGATAACCCATCTAGGTCCTCTGTCTACTAATCGAAGTAGGGTAAATCATAACTCTAAACCATGAAAATGATAAAAATTATTGGGGCTTGCTATCTAAGCATGTCATATGCCCAAGCGACTACAACATAAATTCTTGGGGCTTGTTATCTAAACAAGTCATATGCCTAAGGACTACAAAACATATTATACATATCATAGCATAAAACATATCATAACATAAACATATAAACACATAAAATCTAACCTATTTTCCTTACAAAAAACCGGGATATTTGGGAACAAGAGCGGGATTGGAACACTCCTAAAAACCAACAGCACAGACCGTGAGTATTTCTAAAGAAAAGGAATGAAAAAGATAACTAAACCATCCAAGTAGAAGCTTACCGAAATGAACCTTAAGTTTCAAGAAACTTAAACACCTAACCAAGAATCATAAACAAGAGTTAGGATCTGAAAGAAAATAAAAGAAAACTATAAAACTATGAAAAATTGAACTTAAGGATAAAAATACCTTGAATGATCTTATAACTTGATCTATATCTCGATACTGAAATAACTCTATATCTCACTTCCCGAGTGTTTAGAAAAGCTTAGATTGATAAAGCTTTTAACCCAAAAACCCAAGTGTTTCTCTCTATAGTATTCTTAGCAACTTGGAGGCTCTGAAGAATGCTTGAAGAATGAAGAAAATACATGAGTACTAGGTCCTATTTATAGAGTTCAAGGAGTGAAACTAACCCCTTTTAATTTGAATAAATAAATGAATTTAAAATAAAAAAAAGATTTGAATTTTTGTTCAACAGATGCCCAGAACTCGGTCAAAATCGTTCAAAGGCAGGTCTAAGTGGTTAAGGCTGTTTTTAAATTTAAAAATCCTCAAGATTAAAAAATGCACTCCCAGGGGCGATATATCACCTACCCTAGGCGATATATTGCCTAGACCATTTTCCCGAGCCCCATTTGTTCGTTCGTGTGAAGTCGACGTGTTTTCTGTATCTCCCGTAGGTGATATATCGGCCCCTATAGCTGCGATATTTGCACTTTTCAGCATATTTTGAATTGATAAAACAGCTTTGACTGAGTCTAAACGTGATCCTAACAGCTGATGGAAGGTTCTAGAGCTTCTAGATCTTTATTTTATTTAAACTATTCGTCAATAATACTTAAATCCTTAATAAACATAATTATGACAAGTGTCATGCTCTTATTAATTCTATCTAAACCTTAGGCTATAATAATTAATATTTCTAGAATCAGCAATAATAATCAAACCTTATGTTATAATTAATATTTCTAAACTATAGGTTAAACTTATAAAATCCATAACTGTTGCTATGAGTTTCCAACTAAGTCCCGGCTTGAACCAAAATCCACGGAAACTAACATACTACAAACTAATACTAACTACTACTGCTATCTAGCTAAGTAAAATTCTTGGATACTACAATTCTCCCCTACTAACAAGAATTTCGTCCCCGAAATTTACTTACCAAATAATTCTGGATACCGTGCCAGCATGTCTTCCTCCAACTCCCACGTTGCCTCCCACTCAGAACTATTACACCATAGGACCTTGACTATCAGAATACTCTTAGATCGTAATTCCTTCATCCCTCTATCTAGGATGCTCACCAGCCGTTCCTCATAACTCAAGTCTTTCCGGAGTGTTATCGTATCGTACTTGAGGACGTGAGATGGGTCTGACACGTATCTACGCAGCATCGAGATGTGAAATACGCCGTGGCTATCTGCTAGAGCTGGTGGTAGGGCTAGTCTATATGCAACTGTTCCCACCTTGTCCAATATTCGAAAGGACCTATAAACCAGGGACTAAGCTTGCCTTTCTTCCCAAACCGCTTCACTTCTTTCATAGGAGATATCTTTAAGAAGACTTGATCTCCGACTTTGAATTCCACATCTCGCCGCTTGGCATCTGCATAACTTTTCTGTCGGCTTTGAGCAGTGAGCATACACTTTCTAATCAGCGCTACTGCATCCTGAGCTTCTCTAACAGCTTCGAGTCCAAGAAGTTTCCTTTCTCCTACTTCGTCCCAATGTAACGGCGATCAACACCTCCTTCCATAAAGTAACTCATAGGGTGCCATACCGATCGTTGACTGGTAGCTATTGTTGTAGGAGAACTCTATTAGTTGCAAATACTTACTCCACGATCCTCTGAAATCGAGTACACAAGCATGCAACATATCTTCTAAAATTGGTATGGTACGCTCGGACTGACCATCAGTCTGAGGATGAAATGTCGTACTAAGAACTTGGTACCCATATCTTGCTGCAAGCTTCCCCAAAATCTCGATATAAACATCGATCCTCTATCGGATACTATGGTCTTAGGGATTCCATGCAGTCGTACTATTTCTTGAACATAGATGTCTGCGTACTGATCTGTTGTGTATGTAGTCTTGACAGACAGGAAGTGAGCTAACTTGGTTAGTTTATCTACTACTACCCAAGCTCAGTCGTGCTGCTTATTTGTTCGTGGTAATCCTGTCATGAAGTCCATGGCTATGTCTTCCCCTTCCATTATGGGATACTAAGCGGTTGCAATAAGCCTGCAGGCCGCTAGTGTTCTGCTTTCACTTACTGGCATACTAAGCATTTTGACACATATTCTGGTACGTCTTTCTTCATTCCTGGCCACCAATACAATGCCTTAAGGTCGTGAGTCATCTTGGTCGACCCTGGGTGAACTGAGTATGGGGTATTGTGTGCTTCTTCTAAAATATTCATCTTAACCCCTTGATCATTCGGCATGCATACCTGGTCCTTATATCTCAAGAATCCCTGTCCTGATATAGAGAAATATGTGGCCTTGCCTTCTTTGACTGCAACTATGTGAGATACTAATGTGTCATCATGCCTGTAATGTCCCGAATTTCCTAATAAGGGTTAGGACCTTGATTAGGAGGTCAGGAGGGCCATAATTGAATTATGATGCTATTTAATGATCATATGCATGTTTATGTGAATTATATTATTATATGATGATAAATGTGTGCATATGGGAGTATTTATACTTATAAGGGTATTTTGGTAATTTGGCCGCTGTGGGTGTAATTGTGTATTTTGGGTGCATGTTTGTGATTAATTAATTTAGCCACATTATAAGGTGGATTGGCTCGAGCTATTCGTCATGAGACGATCATGAGATGTAGGTGCTCGGTCTTGTCATAATGGGTTTAAGTTCGAGGCTCGGGGTGAGTCTCGGGGTGAATTTAATGATTAGAGCATTTCTGGGAATTAAAGGGTAATGAGATATGGATTATTGGTGTTTGAGGTTAATAAGAATAGCGGGAATTGGAGGGTGTTAATTGTGATTAATGAAATAGGTGCGAAAGGACGGTTTTGCCCTTGGTGGTTGTTAAGGTTTTATTTTAGACCTAAGGGTATTTAGGTCCTTTCCCCTCAAAGGATATATATCAGCCATTAAGGCTGTAGAAGAGTAACAAAAACAGAGTCTCTCCTCCTTCTCTCCCGATAGATTTTCTTCCTCTTTTCTCTTTGGATTTTCGAGCTCAGTTTGAGGAATTAAGCCAAGGAACCAAGTTTAGCCAAGCTAGGGTTATGCTCCACCATTGAAGAGGGTGTGTTGCTGAGATTAAGGTGAGTTTCTAGCCACTATAACTCTTGATTTTGCTCTGTTTTCTAAGTTAAGTTTCAGCTGGTTTTTGGGTTGGAAACTTGGGAATTGGTTGGAGTTTTGGCTAGGGTTCTTGGGGTTGTGGTCCCTAGGACATGTGGAGGTGGTATTTGGGTTCATTTGGGAGTTAATTTGATGTTTGGAAGCTTTTGGATTGGGTTAGAAATGGTAGAATCGAAAGAAGGAAATTCTGGGAATTGGCTGGCTGAAGGTAGCTACAGCGCCCAGTGTAGGGCGCTACAGTGCTACCTGCAGGGAGGTTGGGCGGTTTATGGTTCTGTCTTGAGCGCTGGGGCGCTAGAAGGGCAGCGTTGTAGCGCTACCCTGTTCCTTCAGAACCCTGTTTTGGGTGTTTTTAAGGGCTTTTGGCTTGGGGTTTCAATCCTTAAGGCCCGGGATCGAATCTACTCACTACGTGGGCATGTTTCGAGGTCCCGAGAGTGGGATTTAGGTTAAGACCCTATCTTTGGTGATTTTCATTAATTGGAGATTGTTTTGGTTATGACTAGGTGACCGTTAAAGGATTAAGGATCGATCGTTCTCAGGGGTCGTTCTTGTTCTAACTCTCACTCGAACCGGAGGTAAGAAAACTGCACCCTGTGTATATGTGACATGCATGGTTATTCTTGATGCATGTTGGTTGATTATTGGATGTGACATGCATGGCTGCTATTGATGCATGTTGGATTGTTAAGTATGATGCATGTGATGCACGAGAAACATGTGATTAGGACATGCTTTGTATACTGGGTATGATATCGTTAAGAGCTTGAGCCTCTGTGTTGTGCATGGTTCTAATTGTACTAGTACCTGTTAAGTAAGCATGCTGAACGCCTTGTTTGATATTGGACATGTGATATAGGTTTGGTGGCATGGCTTACCTGTGTATGGCGCTGACTTATTAGTCAGAATCGGCAACGGTGTCAGATCCGTTTGTGAAGCTGTGACTTATTAGTTAAGTTCACAACGGGCTAAGCACTGGTCGTGTTTCACTAACCCAAGAGTCAGAAATGATAGAGCGTTGTGAACGCCGGGCCAAATGAAGATTAGATCTAATCGGGGTCGGCATTGAATGACTCATATGGGGTATTAATGCTGGACCGACTGGAAGGTCAATGAAAACTATAAGCGCTTGCCTGGTCTAGGATCAGATGTTCATAGCCAGGGCATATGGCCTCGGTGACTGTTTGTCACATGGCTAGGGGACGCTGTCCATAGTTACGGCTCTAGAGTCGGGAGGAAAGTTATGTTGGTGACCATTCACCATGCACCTGTCCTGATCAAACTTATGAAAGGACAACCTACCAGTTAAGCCCTGGTGACCCTATCGTCACATGGCTAAAGGGTGCTGTCCCCACATTTGTGACTCTTGTGTTAGTCACCTATTTGCTTGGACTGTTGGTCCTGAATAATCATTACAATTACTGTTGATATTATATCATGTTATATTGTGTTTTCTTGCTGGGCTTCGGCTCACGGGTGCTATGTGGTGCAGGTAAAGGCAAAAGGAAGCTGGACCATCCTTGAGTTGGAGAGCTTAGGTGATGATGTGTACATATGCAGCTGCTCGTCCGCCATGGCCGAGGTTTTAAGAGGAACTAGGGTTAAACCCTGTTTTGCCGCTTAGATCGGCGTGTTGTAAATATTTTTCTGTAATAGATTCTGTTGACGTGGTTCTTCGCCAACAGGTAATTAAGAGAAAGAGAGAAAAGGATTAGTGCCAAATATAGAACCGTAACAGATATAAGATCGTAGTGAATGAAATAGGCGACTCAAGACACGTTTTTAAGTGGTTCAAAGGTTAAAATCCTTCTACTCCACTAGTCAATATTACTGATATATTTTGGGTATTTGGTTACAAAGTATATCTCTCCAGAGACTATTTTTCCCAACCCCTATCAACTCCCAGGGTCTCCATATTTATAGGAGAAGGCACCTGGAAGTTGGTAAGGAGGTCATCCCGTGACCTTCTTATTTGTCATATCAACTCTGTGACATTCATGATTAATTCCTAAACCTGACACATAAGTATGGTCAAATCGATAGGTAAGATGATAATGGGCCGCACGGCCCAACCCAGCCGTGGGTGTCTGAACACGCACGTTCCTGCTGCGTGTCCGAGAAGTCAGGGAGATATCGGACACGTGATGTCAGATAGATGCACGTTTATCTTGCGTGTGTTGACTTTACAAGGGGTCATAGCCTCCATATCTAGCTCGTACCACGAGCTGCGCATCTGACCCGACCTTCGGCCTTCCGATTCCTTGCTCTAGTCTTGGAGAGTCTTGGCGAGTCCTTGAGGATTCCTCGAGCTAAAGGGGGGTACGACCTCAAGACAGGAACTCCGGTCTGGGGGATGTTTATGGACTAACCATGATTAGTCCGAAGCTCGGCCTGCCAATCAGCCCGTGGGAAAATCAGGGCGTACATCTGCCCCCCAAGCTCCTGTTCGTGGTATATGACGTCGCATATGGGACCACAGTAGGGGCTTTTAGACTTCCCTACAAACTCTTCGCATTCCATTCTTTATGCAGGCGCCTGATACGTGGAACACTGTGGGTGGTGACGGTACGTCTTACGAGAACCGCATTTAATGGCCTAGCCTATGCTCAGCCGTCGTTTCGTATTTCGAGTGGAGGGCCTCGGAACCCTCATCAGGGCCATCCAAGAGCCTTCTACACGTGATCCTTCACGCATATAAAAAGGGGGTGGCCACCCTACGTACGGGCCACCCTTCCATTCGAAATTTTCCAAACCTCTTTTCCTCTTTCCTCTCCATATTTCCGAAGAACGAAACCCTCGACTCTGTTGCTGCCATTTTCATCGTTCAAGAAGCTTAGGCATACGGATTTCTCCGAGGCTTTGGAAGCTACTGCACCGACGAAGCTCCTACCAACGCAACACTCTCGTCTACCTCCCAGCCATACATTGTAAGTCTCCTGACCCTGTGTGCTTTGAAAACATGCTACTGTAGCTTAGGTAAAAAAAATTTACTATAGCCGCATGCAAGGGTTTTCTGGGTTTTGTGGATATGGAGGGTGACAGCCTTTTTAGGTTAGGGTATATTTGTTGTAGGAAATCGCTTTAGAGTAAGGGTTTCAGGATACTTTTTCAGGGAAAATTTTTGGGTAGGAGTTTTGGGAATTTTTGGGTGCAAAACCGGGTAGCTTAGGGAACACGCCTCATAAGCGGTTTTGTAATTTTCTGCCTATTGAAATTTTCCCCCCAAGGAAAATTCTATTCTGAACCTCCTGACACACGAATTCCGAGTAATTTGGGATCTGTTGGGAGTATACGCGCGTGTTCACTGAACCGCGTGGTTCCACTCTCCACGAGCTGGGCTTACCTCAGCTCGTGCAAATAATAATTGCTTCTTCCTCCTGCTTGGGTCGCCTTTTCTAAAGTGTTTTCTTTTGTTCGCTAGGCGACCAGATGGCTCCAAAAAAGAATCTCCCCCAGAAGAACGTTGGAAGCTCGGTCTCCCAGCAGGAGAAAGGAAAGGCGGTGATGCCTAGCTCCCCGATCCCCCGTTTCGGGCCGGCAGTGGAGAAGGAGGTCGAGGTGGCCCCCGACGCATTCTTTGAGGCGGAGAGAATCGTTTAAAAGATAACCGATCAGACGAAGATTAACAAACTCTTCCTCACTCACAACATCGCGCTGGGGAAAGCCTCCGTCATTGCCCGACCTGCTGCGGAGGGCGAGCGGAGCTGCTCGCCGCTCGACGAGTAGTTCGCGGCCTGGAGCGGTGAACACTTTAAGGCAGGGGCCTTCCTTCCCCTGGATCAGTACTTTGCTGATTTCCTGAACTACGTGGGGTTGGCCCCATTTCAGCTTCCCCCCAACTCCTACCGTCTGCTGGCAGGGTTGAGGTACTTGTTCCAGAAGCAAGAGTGGGAGGTCCCCACTCCTGCAGATATTTTATATTTCTTTTGCCTCAAAGCCAGCCCGGACCAGCGGGGGCGAGGCGACGGGTTTTACTATTTAACCCATTTTCCCAACACGGCAGCGGTCATCGAGCTGCCCAGCCACCCCAATGATTTCAAGGACCAGTTCTTCATGTCAACTGGGTTCCGGAACTGCGAGCACCACTACTTCAATCATCCTTGTAAGTGCTCCCTGACCCTAGCCCGTGTGTTTAAATATCACTTTAGCTCCTCCTGCACCCCTTTCTGACTTAAACTCATTACACAGCCATCTTCGCGAGGACAGAGAAATCTGTGACCCTCGGGGCACAGTATGAAACACTGGCGGGCTTGCCCCCCAGTGAGAAGGATTATCGCGTGCTCGTGACGGATGAGACGATGGTGGCCTGCAAATTGATTTTTTCGAACCAAACACTGAACCTAAAGAGGCCCCGGGGGCCGCCTCCAGCTCGGGACACCAGACCTATCAACGTGGAGGAGGTCGTGGAAGATGAAGACGAGGAGGACGAGGGCGATGAAGTTCCGCTCGTGAGGAGCAGGAAGAGGATCCAATCCGGAGCAGCCGCGGGTCCTTCTGGCCAAGGTAACCCTTACTTGCTTAGGAGCCTAGATAGGACCGCTGCAGACCCCCGGCTGGCTAGGTTCAATCCTAGGCAGCTCGTCCATCGTCACAGGAGCAATCCGGACCTGAACACGCTTCTGCTCCATTGTGTCGACCGGCTCGTGCTGGATCACCAAGAGAGCCGGCCTAGGGGTACCGTAGTAGTAGATAATACCCTAGCCTTTAGGTCGATCCTTTTCCAGGAGTATGGGACAAACCTACGAACAAGGTCATCACTCCAAAGGGGTATCTATGCTCCGGGGCTTAGGCAGTATGTAGGAGAATCTAGTCCGGAATCGGACCCGGAGCCAGAACTTGCGCCAGTTCGGGAAATAATCATCTTAGGTTCTTCCAGCTCGGGGGGTAGGGTTCCCTTAGTATTCGTATACTTTTTTAGCTTTAACCTTTTGTCTTTATCTCTGTATGATTGTTAACTTGTAATAACCATGTTTTTTGTTTGACAGAAGAGATGTCTCAGCCCGAGGGGAGCTTGCGAGGCGCAGTCTTCTGGGGAAACCTCTCAGCCGGGCCAAGACTGAAAAGGCTCCGGGGGTCCAGGAGCATTGCTGGGACCTCCACCAAGTCCCCGGCAAAGGAGAAGGAGAAAACCCCGTCAGCCCAGGACGCGGGAGCGATTCTTCTTGCCGCCGGAGCAGGCCAAATGCCTCCACCACCTCAGCGAACTCCAACCGTCACCCAGGACGCAGGGACGGAGCTCGAGGCTCCGGCTGCTGTGGCCTCCGATGTGCGCATTCCAGTCAATCCTCAGAACCTGAAGAAGATCCCCGAGGCCTTCCGGGGAACGGTGTACGAATCGGCGAACTACGTCGTTGACCACATCTATAAGTTCACCGAGAAGGAGCTCCGGGCTATTGAGACAATGAGCCCGGTTGACGTAATGGAGTCTTCAATGGGCATGACTCTAACGGTAAGCTGCCCCTTCCTTTTTTCTTTCTTAGGCTTTTACCATTATACTTTGCCTTATTTTTCCTCTAAGGCAATTTATCTTTCATTTCCCGCAGGGCGTCGTCGCTCTTCACCGGAGCATCACCAGGGCCAAAACTCAGCTCGAGGATATGAGGACCGAGCACCAGGCCATCCTTCAGGAAGCCAAGGTGACTAAAGATGCCTTGACGACCTTGAAGGTCGAGTTGGAGAAGACCCGCCTGAAGGTCCAAGAGCTCGAGACCTCCCTTGCCACCTCGCGGAAAGACCTCGAGGCTGCGAAGACTGAGCTCCAGGTCGCCCTGGAGGCCGAACGGGCCACATCGGAGCAGTCCCTACAGGACCTGTTCTATCACTGCTGGGCTTTCAACCCGGAGGCTGACTTCTCCTTCATGTCACCGAGCCTTTGGGCGAACTTGCTGGTGAAGTTTCAAGCTCGCCTTGAGAAAGAGGCGCCGCCTTCGGAAACTGGGGAAGCGTCTGGCGCGGCGGAGCAGGGTGAAACAGCGACCTCCAAAGGGCCAACTGACGGGGCCTAGGGTGCTTTTTCTTTTTGCCTTTGAGTATTTTTAAGTTTTTTTTTTTTTGTATGTAACCTTTGCATGAGGTGTTTTCACCTCGAGACAATTTGTTCTGACGCCTATAACTTATATTTTTTCATGCTTTTGGCTACAATATATATCTTTTTGATAAACTTAGTTCGTGTTAACCGCTATTTATATCTCGAGCTCTTTAAAAAGAACAACGATAAATAGATTTACATCAACTTCTAAGTTTTATGACCCGGTTAAAACCAGGAACTTATTTAGAAAACTTAGTTCGTGTTAACTTTTATCCATATCTCGAGCTCTTTTAAGAAGAACAACGATCAATAGATTTAAGTTAACTTCTAAGTTTTACAACCCGGTTAAAACCAGGAACTTATTTAGAAAACTTAGTTCGTGTTAACTTTTATCCATATCTCGAGCTCTTTTAAGAAGAACAACGATCAATAGATTTAAGTTAACTTCTAAGTTTTACGACCCGGTTAAAACCAGGAACTTATTTAGAAAACTTAGTTCGTGTTAACTTTTATCCATATCTCGAGCTCTTTTAAGAAGAACAACGATCAATAGATTTAAGTTAACTTCTAAGTTTTACGACCCGGTTAAAACCAGGAACTTATTTAGAAAACTTAGTTCGTGTTAACTTTTATCCATATCTCGAGCTCTTTGGGAAGAACAGCGAAAAATGGATTTATATTAACTTCTAAGTTTTATGACCCGGTTAAAACCAGGATAGGACTTAGTTAGCGTTAACCCTTATCCATATTTCGAGCTCTTTAAGAAGAACAACGATCCATAGATAAGGATCAACATCTAAGTCGTTAAGGAGACCTGGTTATATCCAGGTACCATATGCCCCCCAAGTAACTGGGAAAGGGACTTTCGTGGTTACTTTAAGATTACAATTGCAAATATGCGTAAAAAGTTGATTTTTATTAATACATAGAAAGTGGCTTTCCAGGCCTTACAAGTGGATCATTGATAATATTTCTTTAAGTGGATGGCGTTCCAAGTCCGTGGGATGGCTCCTCCATCAAGTCGGGCTAACTTATAAGTTCCCTCCCTGATGACTTCGATGACCTGGTAGGGTCCTTCCCAGTTCGGTCCCAAGACTCCATCTTTGGGATCTTTTCCGGCCAGGAAAACTCTCCTTAGGACCAAGTCGCCAACGCTAAAGGCGCGTTTTCTGACCTTGGTGTTAAAGTAGTGAGTGATCTTCTGCTGATAATGGGCGAGCTGGAGTTGCGAATCCTCTCGCCTTTCATCAACTAGGTCTAGGGAATGGCATAGGAGCTCATGGTTCCGACCTTGGTCGTAGGACTGGACTCTATGCAACAGAATCTTAACCTCCACGGGGAGGACTGCTTCACTCCCGAAGGTTAGGGAGAAAGGAGTATGACCCGTAGGAGTCCGATGCGAGGTCCGGTATGCCCATAGGACCTGGGGGAGCTATTCCGGCCAGACTCCTTTTGCTTCATCTAATATTTTCTTGAGGCTCGCCTTTAGAGTCTTGTTGACAGCCTCGACCTGGCCGTTCGCCTGAGGATAGGCCACGGAAGAGAAGCTTTTCACAATTCCGTGCCTTTCACAAAACTCGGTGAACAGGTCGCTGTCGAACTGAGTGCCGTTATCGGAGACGATCTTCTTGGGCAGGCCGAATTGACAGATGATGCTTTTAACCACGAAGTCAAGCACCTTTTTAGACGTGATTGTTGCCAACGGCTCTGCCTCGGCCCACTTAGTGAAGTAGTCGATAGCCACCACGGCATAACGGACCCCGCCCTTTCCGGTGGGCAGGGCGCCTACTAAGTCTATTCCCTAAACGGCAAATGGCCAAGGGGCCAAGATCATTTTTAGCTCGACTGGAGGAGCTCGGGTAACCGCAGCGAATCGCTGGCACTTGTCGCAGCTCTTCACGTATGAAATCGAGTCTTTGGACAGAGTCGGCCAATAATAACCTTGCCTGAGAACCTTTAAGGCCAAGCTTTGCCCCCCAGTGTGGTCTCCGTAGAATCCTTCATGAATTTCCTGCAGGATGGCCTTCGCTTCACTTGGAAGAACGCACCGGAGGAGAGGTAAGGAGTGCCCACGTCGGTACAACACTCCATCGACTATCGTATATCTCGGAGCTTGATATAGGACTCGCCGCGCGTCGTTACATCCCTCAGGCAGCTTGCCCTCGACGAGATATTCAAGAATGGGGGTCATCCAGGTTGGCCTGGCGTCGATCATCTCGACCTCTGCCCGATATCCTTCTATACTTGGTTTTTCCAAGAATTCTATTGGCACCAACCCCAGGGTCTCTGTCTCTCCCGAGGTGGCGAGCTTGGCAAGAGCATCTGCATTGGTGTTCTGTTCTCAAGGTATCTGTTTGATCGATCCTCGCTCAAACGCAGACAGCTCGGCCTTTACCTTCGCCAGATAGGCGGCCATCTTGGGTCCCCGTGCCTGATATTCGCCCAAGACCTGGTTCACCACGAGCTGGGAGTCACTGAAGCATTGGACGGAGCTCGCCTTTAACTCCCTGGCTATCCTTAGGCCGGCCAACAAAGCTTCGTATTCCGCCTCGTTGTTGGAGGCCTTGAACCCAAACCTTAGCGCCGAGTGGAACCTATGTCCCTCGGGGGATATCAGAATGATTCCGGCCTCGGAGCCATTTTCGTTGGATGAACCATCTACAAAGATCTTCCACAACGATTGGGGCGAGGTGAGGTGAGCTGAGTCCTCCGCTGGATTCTCCTGGAATCCCGTGCATTCTGCCACAAAGTCGACCAAGGCCTGACTTTTTATGGCAGTTCGTGGAGTATAGAAAATCTCGAACTGACTGAGTTCGACCGCCCACTTTAACAAACGTCCCGATGCTTCAGGCTTTTGCAAAACCTGCCTTAGAGGTTGATCGGTCATGACGTGTACCGAGTGAGATTGGAAGTACGGCCTGAGCTTTCGCGAGGCCGTGATTAAGCAGAACGCCAATTTTTCCATCAGTGGGTATCGTGATTCTGCCCCGAGGAGTCTCTTGCTGATGTAATAGACTGGCTTCTGAACTTGGTCCTCTTCTCGTACTAGTACGGCGCTAGCCGCGTCCTCAGTGACGGCCAGGTAGAGGAAAAGAGGCTCTCCTGCCTTGGGCTTGGATAGCACGGGCGGTTCAGCCAGATGTGCCTTCAGGTCGAGGAATGCGCTTTCGCATTCTACTGTCCATTCAAACTTCTTGTTTCCTCGAAGCAGGTTGTAGAAGGGCAAACACTTATCGGTTGACTTGGAAATAAACCGGTTCAGTGTGGCCACTCTCCCTGTCAAGCCCTGGACATCTTTTCGCGACCTAGGCGAAGGAAGCTCGAGCAGTGACCTGATCTTGTTGGGGTTTTCTTCGATTCCTCGGGTATTAACTATGAACCCCAGGAATTTCCCGGATGTGACACCAAAAGTGCATTTCTGGGGATTGAGCCTCATGCCATATTCTCGTAGTATTTTAAAACATTCTTCCAGGTCGGAAACATGGTTGTCGGCAGTCTTTGACTTGACGAGCATGTCATCAACATACACTTCCATGTTCTTTCCGATCTGGTCCGCGAACATTCTATTTACTAGCCTTTGGTAGGTAGCTCCGACGTTCTTTAGACTGAACAACATGACCTTGCAGCAATAGACATTAGTCGGGGTCATGAAGCTGGTGTGTTCCTGGTCCGCCGGATTCATCGCGATCTGATTGTAGCCTGAGTATGCGTCCATAAAGGACATGAGCTCATGTCCCGCCGTGGCATCCACCAGCTGATCGATCCTTGGCAGTGGAAAACAATCCTTGGGGCAGGCTTTATTCAGATCGAAGAAGTCAATGCAGGTCCGCCATTTCCCGTTGGGCTTTGGAACTAGCACGGGGTTGGCGACCCAAATTGGAAATTTGGCTTCACGGATAAAGCCACATTTTTTGAGTCGGGTCACTTCTTCTTCTAGGGCTTCAGCTCGGGTTGTTCCTAAACGTCTTTGCTTCTGAGACTTGGCAGGAACGCTTTTATCCAGGTGGAGCGTGTGCATGATGACACTCGGGCTGATCCCTACCATGTCCTCGTGCGACCATGCGAATACATCTAAATTAGCCCGGAGAAACGTAATCAGCTCCGTCTTCCTCTTGCTACAGAGGTTTTTCCCGAGCTTGACCATCCGTGATGGATTTTGTGGATCGAGGTTCACCTCCTCGAGCTCCTCAAGAGCCTGGAGCTTGGACCTGTCTTCGCCTATTCGGGGGTCAATGACCTCACTAAAGGCGATACTTTCCCCTTTGGCGTTTTGAGGTTTTTCAATCCCAGAAGTCGCCAAGGGTTCCTGGGGTTCCTCTTCACTCAGAATGGCCATAGCCAGCTGCCCGGGTTTGGACTTTCCCTTCATGGAAATGCTGTAGCATTCCCTGGCAGCGAGCTGATCGCCCTGGATCGTGCAGATTCCCGTCGAGGTGGGGAACTTCATGGCGAGGTGTCGGATGGAGGTGATGGCCTCGAAAGCTATGAGCGTAGGTCGGCCCAAAATGGCGTTGTAAGCAGCGGAGCAGTCTATGACCACGAATTCGAGTAGTTTGGATACTGTTCGAGATTCTTCTCCTAGGGTGATCACCAGCTCGATCGTCCCTATCACTGCTGATCCTTCTCCCGAAAAACCATACAACATCATGGAGGTTGCCTTTAGATCGGCGACAGTCAGACCCATCTTCTCTAAGGTGGATCGGAATAAAAGGTTCACCGAACTCCCGTTGTCTATCAGCACCCTTCTTACTTTCCGGTTGGCGAGCTGGACTGCTACAACCAAGGGATCATTGTGAGGGAACTGGACATGGCCTGCATCTTCCTCCATGAAAATGATGGGCTGTCTTTCCAATCGTTGCTGTTTTGACTGACGCTGCTCCGGGACGAACTCCACTCCGTTATGAGCCTTTAGTTCATTCATGTATCTCTTCTGGGCACCTCGGCCTGTGCCAGCCATGTGCGGACCTCTAGAGATGGTGGATATCTCTCCTCCGACCACGGGAGGAGGGACATCCTGATCTATCCGAGCCCCGGGCTGACTGGCTGGGGCGTCTGGAGCAGGCCGACTCGCTGGGACCCTGTTCCGTGAGTATTGAGCCAAGGGGCCTGCTCGGATGAGAGTCTCTATCTCATCTTTGAGATGCCTGCAATCGTCGGTATTGCGTCCGACGTCGTTATGAAAACGGCAGAATTTGGAAGTGTCTCTCTTTCCCTTGTGGTGTTTCAATGGCTCCGGCCTCTTCCAGGGGACCCGAGTAGAGTTGGCCAGGAAGATACTTTCCCTGGACTGGGTGAGTTCGGTATATGTCGTGAACACGGGCTTAAACTTGTCTACAGACTTGTTCTTCTTTGGGCCGTGCTGATTGTTTTCGCCATTGCCCTTTCTCTTGCCTCCACCGGGCTGGTTGCTTTGTGCGACGTTTGGGGTTGTTGCCGCAACCTCCGCCCCTACTCCTGCAGGCTGATCGGGAACCTGGCTGGTTCCTGCGGCTTCGGCTTCGGCTTCTTCCAAGTTTATCCACTCTTGGGCCCTGTTAAGGAATTCGTTGACCGAGCTGACTCCCTTCCTCTGTATATCCTTCCATAGGTCTCCTCCGACAAGGATTTCGGTTCTCATGGCCATGAGCTTGGAGCTATCGTCTGCGTCCCTGGCTCGAGCAGCGACATTCGCGAATCTGCTCAAGTAGGCTTTCAGCGTTTCACCGGGCTGCTATCTCACGTTAGCTAGGGAGTCGGCCTGGACTCGGGCGGCCTGGGAGGCGCGGAACGCCCTTTTGAAGTCAGCTGAGAAAGTCTTCCAGGAGTTGATTGACTGTCTTTTACTCTGCTTGAACCACTGCCTGGCAGGTCCGGTCAGTGTGGAGGGAAAGATCAAGCATCTCAGCTCTGGGCCAATGTTATGGGCCATCATTAGGGTGTTGAACATCCCCAAATGGTCCGACGGGTCTCCGTCCCCGTTGAACTTTGACAAGTAAGGCATACGGAAACCAGAGGGGTATGCCGTCGCTGCTATGTTGGGGGCGAAGAGTTCCATCTCGTTTCCCGAATCATATTTGTCTTTTTCCTTTTCTGATAGGAGCTTCCTCATTAGTTCTTCCATCTGAGTCAGGCGCTCGAGGGTTTGGTCCTGAGATCCTTGGTTATTCCGGGGCTGCTCGATAGCCCCGGATCCATTGTACATATTAGGTGGGTTGTTGCCCCTCCTATCTTGAGATAGTTTATTTGGGACATTCCCTCCGTTACGTACTTCGGACCGGGCCCCCCCTCGAGCGAGCCTGACTACCATCTCTAGCTCGATCCTCTCTGTGAGAGTTGAGGTGATCCTGAAGGTCGCCTCCCTGGGTGGTCTGGTGACTTTGTGCCGAACTTAATCGCTGACGCAGGTCTCCTCCAGAGAGATCACTCCGGCGATTGCCGGTCCAATGGCTCCTGCTGGATAGGCTAGGAGTCCGCCTTTGGCGGTGACGATCTGAGCTTTCCCCTGGTGCCCTGCTACGCCGGGAAGGTCCAGCAGACGATGGGTTTCTCCTACTACTCCCATAGGCTGGGATGTCCCGGACTGGCCGAGGAGGAGACGGATATCTGATCAGAGATGGAGGATGCCTGACTGGAGAGGCGATCCTAGTTCCGTCTGGACGGATCAGGTTTGGTGGGGGCCTTTCGGCCCTGCCAACTTGCTGGTCCCGCGCCGGGCGATCTGGACGAGGCGCAGGAAGGTCTTCGGGGACGGGCTGACGTCGTGGGCCCTCCCCGGATCTTCTTCGGGAATTTCCTCGAGCTCCTCTGGGCGTCCTCGAGGATGGCTGAGAGCTAGGAGTTGATGTCCTAACCGAACGGCTGTATTGTTGTTGTCTGGTCCCAGGCATTTCCCCGAAGTTTGCCTCTCGATGCTGCGATGAAGGGGTGGAGTTGGCTGCTGGAAGCCTATCCGAACGGCTATGCCTAGACCGATTACCCCAGCGAGACTTAGGAGCCTCACCTTGCCTCTCTCCAACGTTAACGTTGGTTGTGAGAGGGGGTAGTCGGGCTAGGATATCCTAGATTTGCTGACTAGATATTGCTAACTGGCTCCTCAGCTGAGCGTTCTCCATCTCCACCGCAGTATAATAACACGGGTTCGGATTAGGTGGCCGGGGCGCCGAACTACCAGTATCGTCTTGGCCCGCCGGCTGCTTTCCTGGACGCTGCTGGACTTTAGGAATTTGTTCATCAGGGATGGCGGTATGATGAGCCTCCTGCCCATCATGTTGTTCTGTCTCGTTGCCATGCCTGGATCGAGTAGTTACCATAGTTGGATGTTTGCAGCAGCACTAATCGAACTTGCTCTCAATGAAAGCACCAAACTATTGACGCGGTTCTTCGCCAACAGGTAATTAAGAGAAAGAGAGAAAAGGATTAGTGCCAAATATAGAACCGTAACAGATATAAGATCTTAGTGAATGAAATAGGCGACTCAAGACACGTTTTTAAGTGGTTCAAAGGTTAAAATCCTTCTACTCCACTAGTCAATATTACTGATATATTTTGGGTATTTGGTTACAAAGTATATCTCTCCAGAGACTATTTTTCCCAACCCCTATCAACTCCCAGGGTCTCCATATTTATAGGAGAAGGCACTTGGAAGTTGGTAAGGAGGTCATCCCGTGACCTTCTTATTTGTCATATCAACTCTGTGACATTCATGATTAATTCCTAAACCTGACACATAAGTATGGTCAAATCGATAGGTAAAGAGATAATGGGCCGCACGGCCCAACCCAGCCGTGGGTGTCTGAACACGCACGTTCCTACTGCGTGTCCGAGAAGTCAGGGAGATATCAGACACGTGATGTCAGATAGATGCACGTTTATCTTGCGTGTGTTGACTTTACAAGGGGTCATAGCCTCCATATCTAGCTCGTACCACGAGCTGCGCATCTGACCCGACCTTCGGCCTTCCGATTCCTTGCTCTAGTCTTGGAGAGTCTTGGCGAGTCCTTGAGGATTCCTCAAGCTAAAGGGGGGTACGACCTCAAGACAGGAGCTCCGGTCTGGGGGATGTTTATGGACTAACCATGATTAGTCCGAAGCTCGGCCTGCCAATCAGCTCGTGGGAAAATCAGGGCGTACAGACTCTGAAACTATATTTTTGGGATCCCAATGTATATATTAAACGTTCTAGTGAAACGTTACATCTTAGCCAAAAATTTTAATCCCTAAACCGCTAATCATGCTTAGTTATACGATTTTGGCCAAATGACTCGATTAGCGAGTATAGCACTATTTACAAGGCACACCGTAATGATCCCTGGAGTTGGGGCGTTACAATGCCCTTGTCCGATCCGTATATCTTGTAAAAGACTTGATTGGATGGACAAGTTAGCCAGTTTACCAATGACTACTTCTATTCCGGCATTGATCAGTTCTTACTGTAGCGACTTTTCTATTCCCGCTAACGCTGCTAGATTTTCATAATTCTTTCGACTTAGCGCATCTGCAACTACGTTTGTTTTTCCCGAGTGGTATATGATTTCACAGTCATAATCCTTTACTAGTTCTAACCACCTACGCTGCCTCATGTTGAGCTCCTTTTGTGTGAAGAAATACTTTAAGCTCTTGTGGTCCGTATAAATCTCACATCGTTCTCCATAAAGATAGTGGCTCCAGATTTTCAATGCAAAGACCACAGTTGCCAACTCCATATCGTGCGTTGGATAGTGTTGCTCATATTCCTTCAGCTGCCTTGAGGCGTAGGATATTACTTTGTCATTCTACATCAACACACAACCCAAACCTTGCTTTGATGCATCACAATATACTATAAACTTGTTGTTGGGTGTTGGTACACAAAGTACTGGTGCTGAGCATATCTTATCCTTAAGTAACTGGAAGCTCTCTTCACATCTATTCGTCCAGTTGAACTTTTGCTATTTTCGGGTCAGGTTGGTAAGCAGTGTGTCTATCTTAGAAAAGCCTTCTACAAATCTCCGATAATAGCTTGCTAGCCCGAGAAAACTTCTAACCTCTGACGCTTACTTAGGTCTTGGCTAATCATTCACAGCCTCTACCTTAGTTAGGTCTACAACAACTCAGTCCTTGGATACTATGGTCTTAGGGATTCCATGCAGTCTTACTATTTCTTGAACATAAATGTCTGCATATTGATCTGTTGTGTATGTAGTCTTGACAGGTAGGAAGTGAGCTGACTTGGTTAGTTTATCTATTACTACCTAAACCAAGTTGTGCTGCTTATTTGTTCATGGAAGTCCTGTCACGAAATCCATGGCTATGTCGTCCCACTTCCATTCTAGAATACTAAGCGGTTGCAATAAGCCTGTAGGCCATTGATGTTCTGCTTTCACTTGCCGGCATACTAAGCATTTAGACACATACTCCGCTATATCTTTCTTCATTCCTGGCCACCAATACAGTGCTTTAAGATCGTGAGTAATCTTATTCGACCGTGGGTGAACTGAGTATGGGGTATTGTGCACTTCTTCTAAAATCTTCATCTTAACCCCTTGATCATTCGGCACGCATACCCGATCCTTATATCTCAAGAACCCCTACCCTGATATCGAGAAATCCGTGGCCTTGCCTTCTTTAACTGCAGCTATGTGAGATACTAGTGTGTCATCATGCCCTTGCCCAATCTGTATATCTTCTAACAGACTTGACTGGATGGACAAGTTAGCCAGTTGACCAATGACTACTTCTATTCCGACATTGATCAGCTCTTGCTGTAACGACTTTTCTATTCCAGCTAACGCTGCTAGAGTTCCATAGCTCTTTCTACTTAGCGCATCTGTAACTACGTTTTCCTTTCCCGGGTGGTATAGGATTTCGCAGTCATAATCCTTCACTAGTTCTAACCACCTACGTTGCCACATGTTGAGCTCCTTCTGTGTGAAGAAATACTTTAAGCTTTTGTGGTCCGTATAAATCTCACATCGTTCTCCATAAAGATAATGGCGCCAAATTTTTAATGCAAAGACCACCGCTGTAACGACCCAAATTTGCTAATCGGGCTTAGGGCCTTGGTTAGTGTGCCTGGAGGGCAATAAGTGGTTTAATATGCTTATACATGGATTTATGTGAATATATGATTATGATTCATGTTTAATTGAGTTAAATGTGCATGTGGGCCCCGTCTAGATATTAGGGCCATAAGTGTGATAAATGTTATATATGTGATATGTCTGTGCAGCACGATCCGAGACAATCATGGGGAGCACTTAGCCAGAGAGTCACAATGGGGTTGAGATTCGGATTTGGGGTGAGTCGAGGGGTAATTTGGATACTAGGTGTGTTATGGGATTATCGGGACATGAAAATAAATATTTGGAGATATATTTGAGGATAGAATGTCTAGGCGGGAATATTTGGGAAATTTACCATTTTGCCCTCGAGGACGTTTTGGTACCCCGAGCCTTGAGGTAACCACATAGACTTAAGTGAATAAAACAAAATGGAGGAATAGTTCAGAAACTTTAGAAACCGACTCATACTTCCTCCCAACTGAAGATAGCTCTTACTTCTCTCTCTCTTTCACTCTCTAAGGAAAATTCAAGGGAAACTTAAGGGAAATCAAGTTAAAGCTAAAGGTTCTCAGCTGGGGAAATTTAAAGGAACTTGAAGCTTGAAGATTGTGGCATAGGGGGAACTGGTTCAGAAGCTTAATTCAGTAAGAGGTAAGTTCTAATTATTAAGATTTGGTCTTGAATTTCTGCTGGTTTTGAGGATTGCATGTTAGTCAAGCTTGGTCTACTTTTGGGTGCCTTAGCTGAGTTTTGGAGCAGATTTATGGTGGGTTTTAGTGTTGATATTGAGCTGGTATACATGTGTTATTTATCTGGGTTTGTTAAGTAGGCTTTGAATGAGTTAGCTTGAGGAAAAGGTAGGGAAGAAGATGGAAAATTCTGGGTTTGGAGGTGAGAGTCGCGGCCCTAGGAGGGGTGCGTGCGCGGCCCGTGTGCGTGCGCGGCCATGGGAGGCCGAGAAGCTCATGCGCGCCGCGGTGCCTGGTGGGCGCACCGTGGCCCGTGTGGGGGTCAGTGTGGTGCTAGCCTCTGTTTCGAGGCTAGCCGCGGCTCTTGTGGGTGGGGCCGCGGCCCTTAGTGCCAGTTTGAGTTTTTAAGGGTATTTTAGGCTTGGAAACTCAAGGGGTAAGGCTCGGGATAGATTTGATCACCCGGATTGATAGAATTCAAGGACCCGGAGGTTAGGGTTATGGCTTGAAGTTATTTATTAGATTAGAATTTAATGGATGGACAATGTTATGTGCTGTGACTAGGGTTTCGGCGAGGCCCACGTTAGAGGACTGTGCTCGGGGCATCGGTGCTCAGAAAGCTCGGAACTCAGGTAAGAAAACCCTTGTTCCCATAGAGCTTGTGTGCAGGGCTGAGCCAATGTGTTTGAATGGAATTGATATGTAGGGCTAAGCCTAATATGTTAGAACTGCAGGGCGTAGCCCTTTATCTGTTAATGCTGGAGTTCTGTACTTGCTTGTTATATCATGTGTGTTATTTTATGAGTGAACGGCAAGAGCCAGGAACGGTGTAGACCGAGAACGGCGAAGGGCCGGGAACGGCGCTGGGCACGTTGAGTGCAAGGCCGAGAACGGCAAAGGGCCGGGAGCAGTGTTGAGCACGTAGAGCGCGAGCTGCCAGGGCAGGTCCCTAAAAGGATACCTGGGATATCCTTACGACGTAGTCTGCGAACCCAGGGCTTAGTAAATGCCTGGGACAGCTAGGCCGTATGTGTTTAGCCCATTGGTGGCCTGTTATATGCTTGGTATATGTGTTGCATATGTTATCTGTTTGTGGGTTTTCTTGCTGGGCTTCGGCTCACAGATGCTCTGTGGTGCAGGTAAGGGTAAAGAGAAGGTCAACCAACCTTGAGTACAGCAAGCGTGAGGCGGCGTGTACATGTTTGGCCAGCTTGGCTGTCACAGCCAGAGGATTTTGGGAGATGCTTGTAGATAAACCTAGATTTTGTCGTCTAGTCGACTTGGTTCAGCTTATATGTTGTAAATATTTCCAAACTGTATTTTGGGATCCCAACTGTAAAACTTTTATGATTTACCATGAAAATTACTATTTCTAATGTTTTTCCTTTGTTTATGGCTTAATTACACTGTTTGATTTAAAACCTCGATTAGCGAGTTGAAGGCACGTTTTTTTAAACTCACTTAGTAACGGCTCTAAGGAAGTAGGGCGTTACAACCGCTGCCAACTCCATATCATGCATTGGATAGCGTTGCTCGTACTCCTTCAGCTGCCTTGAGGCGTAGGCTATTACCTTGTCATTCTGCATCAGCACATAACCCCAACCTTGCTTTGACACATCACAGTAGACTACAAACTTGTCGTTGGGTGTCGGTACACAAAGTACTGGTGCTGAGCACAACTTATCTTTAAGCAACTGGAAGCTCTCTTCACACTTATCTGTCCAGTTGAATTTCTGTTGTTTCTAGGTCAGGTTGGTAAGTGGAGTGACTATCTTAGAGAAGCCTTCTTCAAACCTCTGATAGTAGCCTGCTAGCCCCAGAAAACTTCTTACCTCTGACGCTTATTTAGGTCTTGGCCAATCCTTCACAACCTCTACCTTAGATGGGTCTACTGCAACCCCGTCCTTGGATACTATGTGACCGAGGAACGCTACTTGCGAAAGCCAAAATTCACACTTCTTGAACTTGGAGTAAAGTTGATGTTCCTTTAGTCGTAGCATGGTCATTCTTAAATGTTCCTCGTGCTCAACTTTGTCCTTTGAATACACCAGAATATCGTCGATGAACACTACGACGAATTTGTCCAAGTGATCCTTGAAGACCCTATTCATTAAATCCATAAATACAGCTGGAGCATTGGTAAGACCAAAAGTCATAACTAAAAACTCGTAATGTCCATAACGAGTTCTAAAAGCTATCTTGGGAATATCCTCTTTCTGTACCTTGAGCTGGTGATACCCAGACCGTAGATCAATCTTTGAAAACACGGTCGCTCCTCAGAGTTGATCAAATAAGTCGTCAATCCGGGGTAGCGAGTACTTGTTCTTAATCGTCACCTTATTCAGCTCACGGTAATCTATACACATTCGCATGCTTCCATCCTTCTTCTTCACAAATAAAACCGGTGCTCCCCATGGCGAATGGCTTGGTCTAATGAAACCCAAGTCTAAAAGTTCTTGTAACTGCATCTTTAACTCCTTGAGTTCGGTCGGTGCCATCTGGTATGGTGCCTTTGAGATAGGCTTAGTGCCTGGTACTAGTTCGATTGTGAAGTCAATTTCCCAAGTCAATGGCAACCCTGGTAAGTCGTCAGGAAATACTTCTGGGAATTCCTTTACAATGCGGACGTCTACAACCTTTAGTGGTGTTTCCTTTACCACATCCATGACGCTGGCTAAGAATGCGTGACATCATTTTTCTATCATCCTCTGAGCTTTGAGGGACGAAATAAGCGACGTACGTAGTCTTGAAACTTTTCCCATATAGCATTGTCTCTGACCGTCATGAGTCTCGAATGTCACTTGCTTGCGTTTGCAGTCGATGGTTGCGCCATGCCTTGCTAACCAATCCATGCCCAGTATCACGTCGAAGTTTTTGATCTCTAGTTCTATCAGGTCTCCTTCTAGTTCTACGTCCTCAATTTTGATTGGTACGCCTTGTACTATCCGTGATGATAGGACTACTTCACTCGAAGGCAATTCTGTTACAAACCTAGTTCTAAATCTTTCACAAGGTTTGTCTAATTTCTATATCATTCCTAACGAGATATATGAGTGAGTGGCTCCCGAATCAAATAATATTGTACATACATTATTGAGGATAGGAATCTGCCCTGTGACCACTTTATTGCTAGCGTCAGCTTCTCCCTGGGTTAAGGCAAAGACTCTGGCAGGAACCATCTTGTTGTCCCTTTTCTCCTCTGGCTTGAGCTGGGGACATTCCCTCTTCCGGTGACCTTCCTGACCACAATTGAAGTATCCCTTGATGTTTGGACGACATTCACCATAATGTTTCTTTTGGCACTTAGAGCACTGCAGGTATTCTACATAACCCGACTTGCTACCTCCATTGTTTGTCAGTGCTGTTTTATCGTTGTCGGACTGCTTATTGTCGGGATGCCTTCTCTTCTGGCCATTATTATTGCTATGTTAATGGCTATTTTTGTGGTTGTTCCGACCATTCTGAGGTTGACTCTGCTGTTTAGGCTCAGGCTTACTAGCTTCCTCCTTACTAACATTTGCCTGAAGCCTTTCTACTTCTATAGCCGTTTCAAAAACATCAACATAAGTAGTAGTTCCAGGGTTTGCTAGCTTAACCCCTAGCTCAATCTTTGGTCTAAGTCCTCTAACGAACTTGGTAACCCTTAGAAAGTCAGTTGGAACCAACTCTGGTGCAAACTTGGCTAATCGGTTGAACTGCCGAGCATACTCTGCTACCGTCAAGCTGCCCTACTTCCGACTAGTGACCTCCTCGACCCGTGTAGCGATGACTTCCGAGTTGTAGTACTTTTTGTGGAACAGCTCCACAAATCTGGTCCATGTCATGGTGGCGATGTTGTGAGTCTGTTGTACTAGGTCCCACCATATTCTAGCATCCTTCTTAAGCATAGACGAAACGCAGGATATGCTGTCCGCGTTGCCGAGATTCATGTGTGCTAGGATCGGCTCTACATTTCTGAGTCATTCTTCTGCCTCGAAGGGGTCAGCTGTCCCTTCAAAGTTTGGAGCGTGTTTCTTATGAAATTGCTCGTAGATTGGCTCCATGTACTAAGTTGGGTATGGCGCATAGTTCATCATTGGCCATCCCCTATAAGGACCTACTTGATGGGGTGCTTGAGCAATTTGCTGAAGATACGGTTGCGGCGGAGGTTGAGGCTGAGTCTGAGTCTGTGGCTGCGGCTGAGCCTGTTGTCAATGTTGCTGCAGTAATTCCCCAACTTATTGTCGAAGTCTGACAATTTCTGCAATGTTGTCAACCGGCGGCGGCGGTGCACTTCGGTTAGCAGCAGTAGTGGTGGCACGCGCTCCCCTCCTGCGAACTGGAGGGGCTTCATTAGTCTCAAGAGCGACACTGGAGGCATTAGCATTGGTGTGTGCAGATCTTCTGAGCGACATTTTTAGCAAAGTTCTAACAGTCGAGAAAAATCGTGTTAGAACTTACCCTAATAGGCTCTAAGGCAAAAGCTTAATCTAAGCAAACATAACTCGGACCTATTAGTTATGATTTCTTATGAAAAATTATATAAGCCTTCCTTATAATTAGGGTGTGTTTCTACACTTAGAAAAATAAGCCATTTTTATTATTTTCTACGTCTATTTCTAATCATCCTATATGACTTAATGCTCAGGCTCGAAACTCATCGTTGTTCCAAAGTTAACCATATTGAGAGAGGGTTGGGATCAGTAAAATCGTTCCCACTACTATGACCCCCTAACTCTCAATATAGAACTTGGTCCATTGATTTGTATCCACCCTCACCGAACTTGGTCATTATTTATTAAATGTATTATTTATTATGATTGTAAAAGAAAATCAAACTCATACATGTCATTCAAAAATAACAATAATATTCATTTGGAAAAAAAGTTTTCACTATATACAATCATAAATGCAAAATAAATAAATAAATAAACTAATCTAAAAATCAGGATCTTCTACATCTTACCCTTCATCTAGCATATCATCATCTATCTCCTCCTAATCATCATAATCTTGAGCCTCAAAATTTCCTCGGGGAAGATTCGTAAATATTCTATGTTTTTGCTCGTTAGTGAATTGGAATTTCATCTTAGAGGTGAACCTAAGTATGAGAAAATAATATCTCATAGCTACCAGTAATTCATCTTCATCATCTATAGTCTCCCATATTTCTTCTAAAGCTGAAATTACAGTGGGATAATTTTTAAAAAGTCTAATCACTAAAACATATTGCTTCGTAGCTCTCATCATGATTTGCTTAGTTGTTTGGAGGTGAACTATCTCCTTGTGGAATAAGAGTAATCTCCGAGTGATTCTTTCTAACACTCCTACTGTATTCCTTGGCTTTCTAATTCTTTTCAAGACCTTAATGGCTCGGATATCCTCATAGGTCAAGGCTCCATCCATTCTTAACTGAAAACATAAGGCTAAAATGTTAGCTAAACACATCAACATAATAACTATAACATAAACACTTACATTGGAGGTTAGATTCGGAGCTTGAGCATGTGTATTAAGGAGAACTTCATGCAAATGAACCGTTGCTCTGATACCAACTGTAATGACCCAACTATTTCTAAGACCTTGGACCATTAAAACTACTAGACATAGCTACTATTCTTGAGAAAACATACATAAGAAATAATCATAACTTTATTAAAACCCCAAAATAAATATTGTGCAAATTACAAAATATGTTGTAAAATATGATATGGGTACCCATTGTTTAATAAAACATAAACATTAATTCAATTGTTTAAAAAAACTAAATGCGGAATTACAAAAGAAACATAATTCAAAAGACTATATAACGTCATCCTCGATCAACACGCAGTCCATTCATCCTTAACACACAAGCCAAGCTGCCAAGAATCCTTCCGCCTTCCATATTTATTTTCCTACATCACACTAAAAATAAAGGAGTGAGCCTAATGCCCAGCAAGGAAAATCTACTAAAAACATACATCATAATTCATAAGCATAAGACTATATCATATACTATAAAAACATATGACTATCAAAAACATATATCATATAGGATTACAATGGCCATCATACTTCTTGGGCCTTGTTAGCTAAGCAAGTCATATGCCCATAAATTTGTGGGGCTTGCTAGCTAAGCAAGTCATATGCCCATAAATTCTTGGGGCTTGCTAGCTAAATAAGTCATATGCCCAAGGACTATAAAACATATTCTTGGGGCTTGTTATCTAAACAAGTCATATGCCCAAGGACTACAATACATATACATATACATATCATAACATAAGCATACATACACATAAAATCTATCCTATTTTCCTTACCAAAAGCCGGGATATTTGGAAACAAGAACGGGATTAGAGCACTCCTATAAACCAACAGTAAAATGGTGAAAATCTCTAAAGAATAAAGACGAAAAGAGAACTAAACCATCAAGAAGAAACTTACCAAGAAGAACTCTTTAAGTTTCAAGAACTTAAATACCTAATCAAGAATCATAAACAAGAGTTAGGATCTGACTAAAAGAAAACTATAGAACCATAAAGAATAAACTTAGGAATAAGAATACCTTGGTTGATCTTACGGATTGATCTAAACCTCAATACCGAAATCACTATATCTCACTTCCCAAGTGTTTAGATTAGCTTATAATGATAAAATTTTTATCCCAAACCCAAGTGTATCTCTCTATAGTAACACTAGCACCTTAGAGGCTCTGATCAAATGCTTGAAGAATGAAGAAAATGGCTGAGCACTAGGTCCTATTTATAGAGTTCAAGGAGTGAAACTAACCCCTTTTAATTTGAATAAATAAATGAATTTAAAATGAAAAATATTTGAATTTTCGTTCAACTGACGCCCAAAACTCGGTCAAAATCATTCAAAGGCAGGTTTAAGTGGTTAAGGCTATTTTTAAAATTGAAAAACCAAACTTTAAAAAATACACACATGGAGCCGATATATCACCCCCCATAGGCGATATATCGCCTCCCCCTGTATTCCCGAGCCTCGTTCGATCGTTCGTGCAAAGTTGACGTGTTTTCTGTATCATCCGTAGGCGATATATCGGCCTCTATGCTGCGATATATCAGCATACGTTGTTATATCAAACACGTAATTGCACTTTTTCAACATAATTTGAATTAGATAAACAGCTTTGACTGAGTCATAATACGATCCTAACAGCTGCTGGAAGGTTCTAGAGCTTCTAGATCTTTCTTTTATTAAAACTATTAATCAAAAATACTTAATTTCCTTAATAATCATGATTATGACAAGTGTCATGCTCTTAATGGTTCTATCTAAACCTTAGGTTATAATAAATAATATATCTAGGACTAGCAATATTAATCAAACCTTATGTTATAATTAATATTCTTAAACTATAGGTTAAACTTATAAAATCTATAACTGTTGTTATGAGTTTCCAACTAAGTCCCGACTTGAACCAAAATCCACGGTAACTAACATACTATAAACTAATACTAACTACTACTGCTACTACTATTGCTACTACTACTACTACTACTACTACTACTACTACTACTACTACTATCTAGCTAGCTAAGTAAATAATCTGGGACACTACATCTTCATAGTGTTTTCAAGTTCATCATTCTTTTTCTGTAAGGATTTGTTATTGCTTGCCATTAAGTGATTATCAGAACAAACCTTTAACCATTGATCATACATATCTTTGTACGATTCTTTCAAAGAATCATCATCCAGATCAGACTCATTGGATTCACATTCAGAGTTTTCTTCCTGAATTGTGTTGTTCAGACAAACAAGCCTTTTATTAACCTGCGAATTTATAGTTAATCCAGAAATAACAGTGGTTAAGGCAAGGTTTGAGTTATCTTCTTCATCGTTACTTTCAGAGTCTTGATCACTCAAAGTAGCTGCCATTACCTTTTTATTTTTCTTTAGTGTATTGGCACATTCATATTGAATATGACCAAATCCTTCACACTCCCAGTATTGCACACCTCTTTTATTGCTATTGTCAAAAGGTTTAGAGAAATGGTTACCTTTGAAAGATTTGAACGTGAATTTTTTGTTACCAATCTTTTTCATGTATTTTTGAAATTTTTTGGTCAACAAAGCCATCTCATCTTCATCATCATTTTCATCTAAATCTTTCATCTTTAATGATTTGAGAGCAAATGATTTTTCTTTGGGAGCACTTGGTTTTTCCTTTTGGCGGATTTGCTGATTGAGTTCAAAAGTTTGCAGTGAACCCATCAACTCCTCTACTTTCATTGTGTCAAGATCTTTTGCCTCCTCGATTGCTGTGAGCTTAGTTTGAAACCTGTCAGGAAGCACTCTAACAATTTTTCGAACTAACACATTATTTTCTAATTTTTCACCCAAGGCAAAATATTCATTAGCAATGCCAACTAGTCTTTCATAGAAATCAATGAGAGACTCAGATTCTGTCATTCTAAGATTTTCAAATCTTATAGTTAACATAACAAGCCTAGAACGCTTGACATCAACAGTTTCTTCAAATTGTGCTTGAAGGATTTCCCAAGCTTCTTTGGCAGATTCACAGGAGGAGATTAATTTTATGTATCATTCACTAACTCCATTAAAGATAGCATGTAAGACTTTGTTGTTATAACTAGACAATTTATCTTTAGCATCAGTCCAGTTAAGTTAAGATTTTACCTTTGTTACATCATTTGATTCAGTTAGAAGTGTCGAACCGGTTAAGATTGATCTCCACGCCTTTTCTTCTTGTGATTTAATAACGACCTTCATTCTAACTTTCCAATAAGGATAGTTAGAATCATTCAATAAGGGATGATGTGTTATTGAGCCACCTTCTTCAAAGAAAGACATAACAAACAAACGAACGGAATACCACAAGATCTCACTAAAAGATTAGAGACATGCTCTAATACCAATTGAAATTCCGTATTTTAATATTACCAAGTGATTTAAAATAAACAACTTAATTAAATGTGGAATACTTATTAAGTTGTTTAGACGGATTCCAGTTTTGTTAACACTACTTATGCAACTGTTTAAACAGAAATAGAAAATCAGGTAAAATTCAACACACAAGAATTTTTACGTGGTTCAGAAATCCTTTCAGATAACCTACATCCACGGGGCCACGCCCAGAGAATAAACCAATTAGTAAAGAAATAATGTGTACAAAAGCATTGACTTAAACAATGTAAGACTCCCTCTTAAAATATTGCCGCAATCTTGTTGTACTCTTTTCTACGAATCTGGTTTTGATGAAACACTGATTCTCTTGAAATCCCTTCAAAGAATAGCGAGTGCTCACTTCCTCCCGAAGTGAGACTTGGATAGAATCATCTCCTAAAGATCCTTATGAACACGTTCACAATAGACACTAGTTGTTTACAATGGGCTAGATAGATCTCCACAAGTACACTCAGCACTCTCACAAAGATTAAGGTGAACAAACTTAATCTTTACAAATAAAACACTCTTCAAAATAACATAATGTTTACAAATTTTCCAAATGGAAGAGGTGAAGTTTCCAAAGGCCTTGGCAAGGTATTTATAGGAAAAGAAATCGTCCAAGGCCATCATTTTCTGAGATCTTTGTAATCAATTTGCAAATTCTTTTGATTTAAGAAATCAGTCTGCCAAATGAATTATATATCGACTAAAAATGAAACTCATGACTCAATAACGCCATTAGATTTATCTGGTAGAACAAATATAGTCATTTCTTTTGACCATGTTCATTTTTAAATCTTTCTATATTCCAGAATGAACACAATCCCTAAAATATTATCAAGATAATTGAAATACATATTTTTACCAAATAAAATTTATATGAGATAAATATGGTAAAAAAATATATTCACAGTAAAATATATTTTTACACTAAAAAATCAACCTAATCAATTAATGATTAAATCATGAATCAATAAGGATATGCTACTAATTTTCCTCAATAATTTTAAAATATTATGTCTAAATTAAAGTTAGTCAATAAAAGGTTTTACAAATATTATACACTATATAACAATGACAAAATGCTTAAATGTTTAATTACCTTGAGACAAACTACAACATTTTTTTTTTGACAAAATATTATAATACGTTTTGGTAATTAGCATTTTATTTACTCAAAAAACAAAAAAGTAGTCTATATATATATATATATTTATAGTTTGCAGTCGCAATTGCAGTCAGAGACAGGATAGTTATGTTTAATCATTAAAGATTAAACCGGGTTGTAGTTGGAGCAATGCGAGGAGGATTAGTGAGCATGTGAACCACTTCTCTCATGGTGGGCCTAGCAGAACTTTCATCTTGAACACACATCATGGCAATCTTAAACAGATGAATGACACCTGTCAGTGAGGGGTTGTGAAGCCTAGGATCCACCACTGCCAGAACCGAAGCCTGATCGGACGGCTGAGCTAGTTCCGACGTAGTCTTACCGACCCATCGCACAATGTCCACTCCGTCCCCGAAATCCCCGACGGGTCTCCTTCCAGCAATCAGCTCCAACAACACCACTCCGAAGCTGTACACGTCACTTTTCTCGTCCACTTTCAGCGTATAAGCGTACTCTGTCATCATCATCCAAGTCAAGTCAATTAATAAGTCAAATCAAAACCACCACAAGCCTCGCAACGCAACAACGTGGCATACAGTCATATTTTTGCAGCAATTACCGAGTCAAATATAATATAATTCCTTTCGTTATTTTGAAATTTTTTGGCTATTTATCATACTATAATAAATATGGTGTATTTTCAGAGTGGACTAAGAAAGAAGAGCCAACCTGGAGCAATGTAACCATATGAGCCAGCAATAGAAGACATGCACTCAGAAGCTCCTGCGTCCCTCAAAAACTTAGCAAGCCCAAAATCAGCAACATGGGCCTCCATATCAGAGTCCAGCAAGATATTATTGGACTTCACGTCTCTGTGGATGATCAAAGGCGAACAGTCATGGTGGAGATAACAGAGTCCTTTGGCTGCTTCAACAGCGATCTTGTACCTTGTCTCCCACTCTAAACGTCCTCCTTTTGAACCATGCAGTAACTCCCCCAAGCTCCCATTAGGCATGTACTCGTACAGCAACAAATTCGTGTCTTTATTCGAAACGTAACCCAAAAGCCTCACAATATTCCTGTGCCTGATTTGCCCCAGCGTTTGAATTTCGGCCGAGAACCCATGATCGGACCCCCCGCGACCATACAGTTTCTTGATCGCTACTTCAGCGCCGTAAGGCAACGACCCACGGTAAACAATCCCTGCACCACCTTTGCCTATGATGTTTTCTTCCTTAACGCACTCGAGTACGTCCTCGACTTTGAAATCGAGCCGCTGGAAGGCGGTGAGCTTCCACGCCCTGGATTTTTGAAGCTTCTTCTTACGTATTCGGTACAGTGTGAGGAGAACCACTAGAAGGCCAGTGGCGAGGGCGATGAGAGTGATGCTGAGCTGGGTTGGACTCAAGACCCTCTTGCCTCCACTCGGGGCTCCGGCTCCATTCCGTACAGATGGACACAGGGGATGACGTGGCGGACAGAGATTTGGGTTCCCAACAAACGACGTGTCGTTGAATACCATAAACTGTCCATCTACTGGAACTCCGCCAATGAAATCGTTGTAAGAGAGATCAAGAGTAGTGAGACTCGTCATGGATCGGATTTCGTCGGGGATTTGGCCAGTGAGATGGTTTTTGGAGAAGTTTAGAATACTTAAATCACTGAGCTTAGATATCCCTCTAGGGACTTCACCGACCAAACTGTTCTCGCTAAAATCAATGGCATTGAGGGAAGCACAACTCGAAATTGATATCGGAATTTCACCGCTAAGATTATTGGCACTGACATTGATCCTCGTTAACGCACTTAAACCAAATAACTCACTGGGAATTTCACCATACAACCTGTTATGTTCAATGGAAAGAATTTGCAAAATCTTGAGATTCCCAATCCCAGGAGGGATTTTCCCGGAAATCCAATTGTTGGAAAGCACCAAAAGCCCTAGCGAATCGCCCGACATTCGAGAGGGAAGTTCTCCGGACAGAAAATTATCATTGAGCTCAATAATGGTTACGTTAGGTAAATTGAAAATCCCAGTTGGAATGGTTCCATTGAAAAAGTTCTTACCAATTCGGATTTTCGTGAGCGATGTGCACTGCCCGAGTTCATCAGGAATCGTTCCGAAGAAAGAGTTTTGCATCAGAATGAGTGTCCTTAATCTTCCACCTTTGCACAAATCACGTGGAATGAGTCCAGTCAAGTGGTTGTTGGTAACGTCCAAGTCCAAAAGCTTTCCGTTTCGGCCAAGACTCTCCGGAAGATAAAACGTGAAGTTGTTATCCCATATCTGAAGCACCTCAAGATGTGGAAGCTCACCTATGAACTCGGGGATGGTACCAAAAAAACGGTTCCTGAACAGATTGATTAGCGTCAAGTTCTTCAACTCAGAGAAACTCGCTGGTATCTCTCCCGTCAGCTCGTTGATCGAGAGATCTAAAGACATCAGGCTCTCTAAACCAGAAAGCTCCGGAGGTATATGGCCTGTGAGACGGTTTATCTGTAAAAACAAAGAGTGCAAATTCTTCAACTGGCTCAGACTTATGGGTATCTCGCCGGTGAGGTTACAGCCACCCATATCCAACAGTTTAAGTGAGGTCATGGAACCCAACTCGGGAGGAATACCGCCATCGTAATTGTTATCGTACCCAACGTACATAAATTCGAGATTTTCCAACCGAGCAAAGCTGGCCGGGAACTTCCCGGTGAGGCTGTTACCATTGAGACCCAAATACTTCAAGCTCTTAATCTCGGAGTAGTTTTCCGGAATGTTTCCAGAGAAGTAGTTTCCACCGAGATGAAGATGCTTCAGTTTTTTAAGCCCAATAATCTCAATCGGTAATGGACCAGTGAAATTGTTGTCGTAAATGTCGATAACTTCTAGCTCCGTCATCCCGAGCGTGATTTCTCCAGGGAACATGCCGCTGAAGACATTGTTGGAGATGTTTAAATGCCTGAGGAACGTGAGGTTAGCCATCTCCGCCGGAAGTCTCCCGGTGAGATTGTCGCAGGCGATAGTGAGGTTCACGAGCTTGCTCAAACTCCCTATCTCCGGTGGTAAGTGACCGAACAGAGGGACGTTTGTAACGTTGAGTGCGGTCACACGTGACTCGTTGTCGCACGTGACTCCAGAAAAGGAACAGTACGACGAAGATGGTTTCCAATCGTCAAGTCCCGAACCTGTTGGGCCGGTCATGGCTGTCTTGAGCTTCAGTAGCACGTCCAGTTCACTGTTCCCAGAAGAACTAGTTGCTAAATATAAAAAACAAAGAAAAGAAAAGAGAATTTGACAGAAAAACCGGTCACCCATCATCATCATCATCATCATCATCTTTCTAGCCCAGCAGCCACTCCAAATTCGCCCGCTTCAGATTGAGATATGAAAAATAGAAGGTATCTGGCAAGTTGAAGAGGTTTGTACTTAGCTATGGCGCTACAAATGGTAGTAACCAGTAACTAGTCAGTATATATAAAAATTTAGTGGAATTAATAATTAATAAAAAGAAAAGTTGTTTAAGTTTAGCTTTAGAAAGAGAATCGAAGCTTTAAATTTAATAAACCAAAATTGGAAAGTGAAGGAAATAAAAAGAGACTGAGACTGAGTGAGTGTGTGTGTGTAAAAGAGTTGCATGAGGTTTCATGTCCTAGAGGGCTAAGGCCTGCAGTTTTCGAATGCGCGGTGGGTCCCACGTTACTGATTTCACGGTGATTTAACGTTATGTAACGTTTGTGTTTGTTCATTTTACTATTTTATCCATCGTCGTTCGTTTACGCTGATTGATGAATTTAAGGGCTAAAAAGGGAAAATAAAAAAGAAGTTAAACGGTGGACGTTAAGATTGATGAGGGGGATAGTACAACCCGCTGGTCTGTGATGGTACGCTGATAGATGTGGTTTGACGGCGTGATTTGGTTTTGTTTGAATTTCGAAGCGCATGATAATATATTGTTGGACTTGCAGACCTGTCTCTTCTACTCCTCCATCTATGTCTTTCTGCCAGTTGTTTTATGACGCATTAACTTATCATAATATTATTAATAAAATTATAATTCATTTTTTGCTAAACTAATAAAACATCACCCAATAATTTTATAAATCTAATTTTGTACTATTAATGTGTACATAATATTGAATGGATTTTGTTTCTGATTCTTGTATCCAATGCTTGACTTTCTGTGATTAAATTGGAATGGGCTTTTACTGGGCCCATTAAAGCAAAGGCCCTGGGTGTCTTTTCCCATACAGACAACTTTCCCCACTCTGACTCCATTTGGCTGTGAGCCGAAAGTCCACTCTTTTTGTATTATCCTATCTCTTTCTTTCTTTGTTTTACCAATCTGATTCTGGGTCCTTTAACTCATGTGCCCCAAACACCCCAAGTCCTCTCTCTCTCTCTCTCTCTCTCTCTCAAACTCATACGACCCTTCAGATTTCTTCCCACTTCACTTTTCAGACTTGTACTTTCTCATAATCCTATGCTCCGCTGTTCATGATAAGGTCTATGAACTCTTTTTTCCATTCAGATTCTAACTCACTCGTGTGCTGTGGACTTTGATTAAAAGAAAAGAAAACCTATTTTAGTATTATTAAATATAATTCTTTAATTCTAATAACACATTTTTATTTTATAAAACATACTAAAATTGATTTGCATATGATTTTGGTCAATTTTTTTAATAAGATTTATTATAATTAATTTAATTTAACTTTTTTATTTTTAAAATTAAAATAAAAATAATAATGAAAACATTAAACAAATAAATATAAGTTTAGTTTCAAAAATATATAATTTTTTTTTTATTAATTGTAGTAATATGCGGACAAGAATATAATTTTCCTTACCAAAGTCGAGTTAATTTTAGTCAACTTTATAAAATAAAAATGTTACAAATAATATTTTATTTTAGTTAATTATCTTTATAACAAAATAAAAAGGGGTTTTCATCGTTTTTATGGTGGGCGATGAAAGTGGTGGTAGAGGGTATAATGGTATAATTTGGGAGATGCACAAGTTTGTGTAAATCAAGTAGAAAGATGTAAAAGAATTTATTCTTTTTTTCTTCTTCTTCTTCTAAGTTAGAGAGAATAGATTCATATTCTCAAATAATGCGATAGTGGAGAATTCTGTATTAGAAGAATCTAACTCATTTTTTAGGGGAGAGAATAAAGATTAAAACTACCTTCTTTTTACTTCTACATGCAGAAATCAATTAATTTATTCACAGATTTGCATAACTTTTTCGATACTTCAATTCTCTCACGAAACTTAAATATTTATATATTTATAACTTTCCCGTGGCTGCTTTAGTGCTTCATAAGACTTGATTTAAGTGGCTGAATTATAAGTATTTTAGAATGTAATAACTTTCGCATATAGTATATATATATTAATATATATATATATATATGACAATTATACAGTAACTTCACTTTAAGCCTATCGGTAGGGTTCTCTGTGTTTCTCGACCCATGAATAGTTTTCGGTGCGATTTTTTTTTTATGACCGTGTATATTGTAGTTATTTAAAGCATCTTGCAAATTTTTAGAAAATTTCGAATAGTTTATAGTACCGAAAACTAGGTTCAAACATGTTGTTTTCCACGCGCATAAAAAAAATTAGTCAAGCGTGCAACAACATGTTTGAACCTAGTTTTCGGTACTGTAAACTATTCGGAATTTTTTAAAAATTTACAGGATATTCTAAATAGCTACAATATACATGGTCATAAAAAATTGCGCCAAAAACTGTTCACGGATTGTAAACGCTGAAAGTCCTACCAATAAAGCTTAAATTGAAGCTTATATATATATATGTTTGTGCTCTGTCCGAAACATGTCCACAGGGATCGTATATAAGTGGGTTGATTTTGTATAATGTATAAAAATATTGAAAAGTTTTGAAGTTTGGTTGTCCAACATCGAATCATTTTAAGATTTAAGAAACATGTGGTGGAGCAAACCTAGCTATACCCTACCTTTAAATGAAGTCAATGCAAAACCAAAAGCAAGAAAGAAAAACCTTATGAATTTGTACTCTTACTACAACTTGAAAAGAACCCTATTAATTGGCCTTTGTCTCTTATCATTAACAAAATAGAACTTTTGCTCTAAAGAAGCCTTATTTATCTACAGGAAAAGTTAGCTAATGTTCTGTGTTATGCTTTTGTGTTAATAATCTAAATCTTAATTAGTGGGCAGTGAATTTTGACAACTACAAAGTGTGGTAGGATTTACAATAGACTATAATAAACTCTTGGATTTGTTTGGTTTAAAGAATATTTATTTGAATTAGTTAAATATTGTGAGACTTTGCATGACATTATTAGAAGTCCACCGTGAAATTTCGTTTTTAGTAATTACTAAATTAATTAAACCATATGAATTAATTAAAGTGCGGAATGGTAATTAAATGTTAATACAGATTTTTGATTTGCCGAGACAGAATATAAACTTGTCACGACAGAACTGAACACGATAAAAAGACAGTGCAAAAACAATAAAGAACACAACGAATTTTTACAAGGTTCAGGAACCCTTTCGGATAACCTACTCCTTGGGATCACGCCCAGAGAATAAAACCAATTAATAAAGAATCACAAGTACAAAATATTGACTTAAACAAAACAAGACTCCCTCTTGAGATTTGCTGCAAATTTGTTGTATTTCTCTTCAATAATCTGATCTTGATTGAAACATTCAGCCACTTGAACTCCCTTCAATGGCCAGCGAGTGCCTGCATCCTCCCGACACAAGGCTTCTAAAAATCCTCTCCCGAAAACTTAAAAATTGTGTTCAAATTACAATATGTATTTACTCATGAAAGTGGTATAACTTACCACAAAAACTAAACACTCATTTTACTACAAAATCACGTGAATACTATGATCTTGAATACAAATTTAATAAGGAACTCTCACAAATGTTACAATTCACTCACAAACTATGCATCAACGAGTTCACTTTTTCTCAAGGCCTTAGAAGCCTATTTATAGAGTCCATTTTGTGCTCATAAAGGCCGAGAAAGAATCTCCTAATAAAAGCAAGAATATTTGAAGATATTCTTAATTAATGAAAAATTGCCTTTTTTAGAAGATTCAGATCCGACAGATACGAATTTGGTAGGGACAATTAATATATGTGTCAGATCAAATATCTCAAGATAGAAATAACAATTAATTACTTCAAATATTTAGTTTCCTGAAGTTCATTACCTTGAGCTGCACGAAAAATAAAAGACAAGTATTCCATAAATGATTTTGAGTAAGTACATAATATTTGTTTTATATAACTAAGATACAACTTCCCTTTATAATCATATTGTGATCAAATCAAGCTAAATAAGGAATAATATGAAACTTAATATTCTGAAAATCATAATAATGGGAAAGTAAAATTATCTTTTAAATAAAAAGATATTTCTATAAAATTTTCCAATTTTAGGATTTACAATCTCCCCCTTTGGCAATTTTATAAACAAGGCATATCTATTTTTTTAAAAGATCCTGCATCAAACAAGTGAGTGCTTAAATTCACAAAAGTCTCAAAATGACTCCTCCTGCCAAAAATAACCAAAGCACATGACTAAAACAATTAACAAAAACAATGAACAACTGCAGGTCAAACAACAGTATTAAAAATAGAGTTACTCTCTCTCCCCCTCATTGTCTAAGAAAAATGCCAAAGGTGTTGTGCCCTTTGGGTCAGATGCAACATGAGTGGTCTCTGATGGGTCTGTTTTAGATTCAGTCTCCTCCTCCAAATCTTCATGAGGTTCTTCATGAATTTGCTCAGTCAAGGAGGGGTCCAACTCACACAATGAGTCTTCCGTTTCAGGAGAGACATCCTCCAAGGAGGTGCAAGGAGGTGGGTTGATTTTTGCCTTCAATTTGAATTTGGATAAAGGAGTGGAATCAAAGATGGAGCTAGTACCTTTTCCTGGAGCCACTTTGGTCTTCTTGGTTTTCTTTGATCCAACGACTTTGAATTTGCATTTGCCCTTTGCCTTGGGTGTCAGCACATCAGGGGATAATGGTGACTTAGAGTCATGTTCAGACAGATCGGACACATCTTAGGTGGAGACAGATTGTGTAGGTATGGAAGTCAAGGCAGGTTTGGATTTTACTTGACCTTCGGATGAGGCGAGTGGAACTGTCGAGGCTTGTTTCTGCTGCGCGTCAAGGTTGGGAAAGGTCACTCCTTTACTCGTAGCCCCAATCAAGGTAGATCCCTCAGGACCCAGAAGAGCAAGGACCTTCTTCCTTGCTGTGGTTTTGGGTCGACGGCCTGTAGGAGGCGAGGCAACTGGTATTGATGTTGGAACAGGAGGAGAGGCAGGAGGAACCGTCTCAGGAACTGTCTTCTTCTGAGACTTCACAGGTTTGGAGGTAGATCCACGGTCTCGGGTCTTCATGACTGCTAGGAGAGAAACAAACGGAGACACACAAAGAGCAAAACCCTAAACAATTTGGTTACAAGTGAGCGAGAGAGAAAAACAAGAAAACATTTAAAATTAAACAGCCAAAGTGAATCTGAATATATAGAGAATTCAATGCACAAATGAGGCAAATTTGAAAATGGATAACCAAAAATGGGTAAGCGAATTTAATGTGATAAATGCCAAAATATCTCATTTTTTAAAAAATTCTTTCACATCTCAAAAATGGAAACTTTGCATGATTTTGAATATAATGAGATAAAACAAATAAATTGCATCAATTATTTTCAAACTTGTTTTTTTCTTTAGTACTCGGTCAAAAAAAGATTTTTTTTATTTGTGTTTTTATTTTTTTTTAAATTGCTGAAAATAAAAAGATAAATTGTCATACCATATGTGTCCATGTAAATGCTAAGTCCTGTTCAAGAGAAACAAGTTAACCATCTTTTTCACAAATTAGAATAATGAATTATAATTAAAATACTAAGTGATAATGATAACCATAATTCGAAAAAAAATATACCAATCACAACAAAATATTTTAATCAATTCATTATGTGTATGAGTCTTACAACATTCTTACACAATCTAGTAAATAGCATATGTGTGTGCATGTGTAATCAATTTGGTATATAACTCTTATACTGATGGTAGCCTTTTACACTGGTAGAGTATCCTCCAATATAATTGCTAATTACCTCGTACCAACTTACTCAGTGTCGGCTTTCACACATCAGTATGGGTAGCTCTTTTCCATAATGGAGCTTGAAAAATAAACTGGATTAAGGAATGCTCATACTAAAACAGACATAATGATTTGATCAAATATAAATTGGATGGTCTAAAAAAATTATTATATGTTTTTTATTCCTCACAAAATATAAGAATTATAACGTTCATTTTCTATAAGTTAAAGAAAAATATGGTCATCAAATTTCTACCAAACAGGACAAGAGATTTACACAATCACATATGTAAGGCAGGACAATCAATTATTGACAATTTCAAATAAAACAAATCCCCAAGGATTTCTTGAGGGAATCAAATCTGACCGTGTCTAAAACTTTAGTAAAAATATCTGCAATTTGTTTGTTAGTCTCAACATATTCTAAAATCGGAGTTTTGTTTTCAACAAGTTCCCTAATAAAATGATGATGAATGTCAATATGTTTGGTGCGAGAGTGCTGAACAAGATTTTTGGAGATATTAATATCACTTGTATTATCACAAAAATGGTTAAAGTTTTAATATCAATCCCATAGTCTGCCAACATTTGTTTCATCCACAAAGTTGTTGAGTACAACAATTTCCAACAACTATGTACTCAACTTTGGCTGTTGACAAGGAGATGGAGTTTTGTTTTTTACTATGCCAGGAGACCAAATTATTTCCTAAGTAAAAACAACCACCACTTGTACTTTTGCGGTCATCAGTGTTTCTTGCCCAATATGCATCACTATAACATACAAGGTTAGAGTTTGTTTCTTTGGAGTACCAAATGCCTAAATCAAGAGTATTATTGATATGACAAATAATTCTTTTAACAGCAGTCGCATGAGACTCCATAGGGTTCCCTTGGAAACGAGCACACACTCCAACATTGTAACAGATGTCTGGGCGACTAGTAGTTAAGTATAGGAGACTCCCAATCATACTCCTGTAAAGAGTTGGATCAACTTTCTTCCCATTCTCATCTTTAGATAGTTTGACAGTGGTTCTCATGGGAGTTTTAGCAGGTTTAGATGCATCGAGCCCAAATCTCTTCACCATATTTCTGGCATACTTGCTTTGTGAAATGAAAATTCCCTCATCTGACTGCTTAACTTGGAGTCCTAAGAAAAAATTGAGCTCTCCCATCATGCTCATCTCAAACTCTTCCTACATTTGTTTCACAAATTCCTGTACTAGAGAGTCATTAGTAGAAACAAATACTATATCATCAACATATATTTGAGCTATCATAATATTTGTATCAGCATTTTTGATAAAAAAGTGTTTTGTCTACTCTCCTTCTCTTGTACCCCTTTGAGACCAAAAATGGAGTTAGTCTTTCATACCAAGCTCGTGGGGCTTGTTTCAACCCATACAAAGCTTTTTGCAATTTAAAAACATGATTAGGATAGTGAGGGTCCTCAAACCCTTTGGGTTGCTCCACATAAGCTTCCTCATTCAAGAATCCATTTAAAAATGCGGATTTGACATCCATTTGGAATAATTTAAAACCAAGAACACATGAAATAGCTAGCAATAATCTTATGGATTTAAGTCTTGCAACATGGACAAATGTCTCATCAAAATCAATTCCTTCAACTTGAGTGTACCCCTGTGCAACTAGCCTAGCTTTATTTCTTATTATGGTGCTAAATTCATCAGTTTTGTTTTTAAATATCCACTTTGTACCTATAACATTAGTATGGCTCGGTCTAGGGACAAGGATCCATACCTCATTTATTGTGAATTGATCTAGCTCTTCTTGCATAGCATTAATCCATGATTCATCATTTAAGGCTTCCTTCACGTTTTTTGATTCCAGTGTAGAAGTAAAACAAACGAATTGAACCAAGTTTACATACCTCTTTCGAGTGACCATACTCTCTTCAAGATTTCCCAAAATGAGATCAGAAGGGTGATTCTTTTTTACTCTGATTGATAATTCTTTTTTAACGGAGTCAAAAGAAATAGCTGGATTTTCCTTCTCTGTTCGTTCAATTGTTGTTGCAACAGAATCAATGTCTGATACATCATCAGCAGTTGTTGTCGCCTCTGAAGGTTTTTCTGTCAGATCTGATATCCCTTTATGTTGCTGAACATCAATGAACCTGTCAATTTCCTCCTCATGGGAGTACTCAGAAAAATCTTTTAGATCATCAACAACCACATTAGCAGATTCCATAACAGTTTGGGTTCTCATGTTATAAACACGATAGGCCTTAATATTAGTGGAATAACTAAGAAAAACTCCCAAATCGCTTTTGGCATCAAATTTGCCTAGATTCTCACGATCTCTAAGAATATAACAAAGACACCTAAATACATGAAAATAATTGGCATTAAGTTTTCTACCTTTCCAAATTTCATACGGAGTTTTATTTGTACCTGGATGTAGAAAAACACAATTAATTGTGTAGCAAGTAGTGTTAATTGCTTCAGCCCACAATTTCTTTGTGAGTTTTTTGCTATTCAGCATAACTCTGGCCATTTCCTGCAAGGTATGATTTTTCCGTTCCACTACCCCATTTTGTTCTGGGGTTTTGGGAGCAGAAAATTCATGCAAAATTCCAAAAGATTTACAATATTCATCATAAACAAAATTTTCAAACTCCTTACCATGATCACTTCGTATTCTTACAATTTTTTCAATGTTACAATTTTTTTCAACTCTTAGTCTTGTACAGAGAGTTTTAAAAGCTTCGAATGCATCTGTTTTTTCTCTTAAGAAATCTACCCAAGTAAATCTAGAAAAATCATCAACACATACAAAAATGTATCTCTTACCATTAATACTTTCAACCTGTATAGGACCCATGAGATCCATATGCAATAATTCCAACACATTTGAAGTATTAATATCAGATAGAGCTTTATGGGAAACTTTCAATTATTTTCCCAATTGACATGATTCACATTACCAACTGATTCTTTACCCAGCTTAGGTATACCACGGATCAGACATGCATTAGCAATCTTTTTCAAATTTTTGAAATTTATATGTTAAAGTTTTTCATGTCACAAATCAGTATTATTAAAACTATATGATGACGCATGACATATGATTTTTTGTGTGAGTGTGTAAAAATTATCCAAAGAACGAGATCCTTTAAGAACAATGTCACCACTTTGATTTACAACATTACATTCATCACGCGAAAAATTAACAAGAAAACCTTGGTCACAAATTTGGCTTATGCTAATTAAGTTAGCTTTCAGTCCATCAACAAGAATACCATTTTTCAGTTTTGGTAACCCTTCAATGTTTAGAGTACCTTTACCTAAAATATTTCCTGTCATTCCATCCCCGAATGTTACAACTCCACACTTCAAAGATTTGAAGTTGGTGAGTATGCTGGCAGTACCTGTCATTTGTCTTGAACACTAGCTATCAAAGTACCACGAACTAGATGCATGCATTTTATGACAAGTAAAGGTATCCAAGCAAGCAGAGTTATTTTTCTTGACCCACATTGTTTTTTATTTTGAATTTCTTTTAGTCAAGAATTGATTCATGATACCAAAGTGTTTAACATAATTCTTTTTAAACAAATTCAACAGAGAAAAACACTTAGGTCTTATGTGTCCTTTCATATCACAAAAATGACAAAATGGTACAAATTGTCCAATGTTTTTCTTCGGAGAAATTTTCTTTAGTTGTAGATCTGTTGGAACAGATGACAACTGTGTGGTCTCTGTAGAGTCACTTGTTCCTGCAAAATGGTTAGTTGTCACAACAGATGGATAATTCACAGATTTTACAAAAATCGTTTTCTTATAAGATTCAGATCCATTAGATCCTAATCCACTGTAATCACCAACCTTTTTTCATGCAGAGAGAATATTATCCAAAATTCCAGATCTTGGATTAAGCATTTTGACCCCTTTTTGCATAAGATCAACTTCTTTACTCAAAACATTAATTTCATCATTTTTGCAAGCAATAATCATCTTAAGTTCTTTAATTTTTTCAACATATTTTTTATTATTGCTAGCCAAAAATCGATTCTCAGAGCAAACTTTCAGTCATTGATCATACATTATTTTGCAAGAATCTTTCAAAGACTCCTTATCTAAGTCAGAATCATCAGAGTCAGTATCAGATTCTTCATTATTCTGAATAGAATTATTAAGGCATACCAAAACCTTGGAATCAACTGAAGAAAAAGGCATACTTTTGTAAACAGAGGTTAAGGCAACACTATTGTCTTCCTCATCACTTTGTTCAGAGTCTTGATCACTCCAAGTAGCTATCATGACTTTCTTTTTCTTTAAGGTATTTGCACACTCAGATTGAATGTGTCCAAATCCTTCACATTCCCTGCACTCAATACCCTTTTTATTAGTTTCAAAGGGTTTAGAAAAATTACCTTTTGGGTTTTTGGATATGACCTTTTTGTTTCCCAATTTCTTTATGTACTTTTGAAAGTTTTTTGTTAACAAAGCCAACTCATCATCCTCATCATCCGAACTTTCCTTCTTTTCATTGGAAGATTTCAAGGCAATAGATTTCTCCTTAATTTCTTCTATTTTACCTTTTTGTCTGATTTGTTGGTTTAGTTCAAAAGTTCGAAGTGAACCCATCAATTCTTCTAGTTTTATCTTGTCCATGTATTTTGCTTCTTCAATTGCAGTGAGCTTAGTCTGAAATATGCGAGGGAGAACTCTAACAATTTTTCGAACCAAAACATTTTTTTCAAGTTTCTCACCAAGAGCAAAATATTCGTTAGCAATATCTGACAATTTCTCATAAAATTCAGTGAGTGTTTTATTTTCATTCATTTTTAAATTTTCAAATTTTGTTGTGAGCATAACAAGCCTAGAATGCTTGACATCAGCAATTCCTTCAAATTGGGTTTGAAGGATTTGCCAAGCATCTTTTGCCGAAACACATGAAGAAATCAATTTAATGTAACATTCACCAACATCATTAAAAATAGCATGTAATGCTTTATTATTATAACTAGACAGTTTATCTTCAGCATCAGTCCAATCAAGTTCAGATTTTACCTTAGTTACATCATTGCTTTCTGTTGGAGGAGTCCAACCACTTAAAACAGCTCTTCAAGCCTTTTCATCTTAAAATTTGATGAAAGCTCTCATTCTAACTTTCCAATGTGGATAGTTAGAATCATTGAGTAAAGGGGGGAGAGTTATGGAACCTCCATCTATGAAAAAAGACATTGCAAGAACAAGAACAACAAATGGAATATACCAAGATCACACTCAGAAATTAGTGACCCGCTTTGATACCAATTGAAATTTTGTTTTTAGTAATTACCAAATTAATTAAGGTGTGGAATGGTAATTAAATGTTGACACATATTTCCGATCTGTCGAGACAGAATACGAACTTGTCACGATAGAACTGAACACAATACAAAAATAGTGAAAAAACAATAAAGAACACAACAAATGTTTACAAGGTCCAGAAACCCCTTTGGATAACCTACTCCTTGGGGCCATGCTCAGAGAATAAAACCAATTAATAAAGAATCACAAGTACAAAATATTGACTTAAACAAAACAAGACTCCCTCTTGAGACTTGTCGCAACTTTGTTGTACTTCTCTTCACTAATCTGATCTTGATTGAAACACTCAACCACTTGAACTCCCTTCAATGGCCAGCGAGTGCTTACATCCTCCCAACACAAGGCTTGTAAAAATCCTCTCCCGAAGACTTAAAAATTGTGTTCAAATTACAACATGTATTCACTCATGAAAGTGGTATAAACTTACCACAAAAACTAAACACTCATTTTACTACAAGATCACGTGAATACTATGATCTTGAATACAAATAAAGAACTCTCACAAATATTAAAATTCACTCACAAACTATGCACCAACGAGTTCACTTTTTCTCAAGGCCTTAGAAGCTTATTTATAGAGTCAATTTCGTGCTCAGAAAAGCTGAGAAAGAATCTCCTAATAAAAATAAGAATATTTGAAGATATTCTTGATTAATGAAGAATTGCCTTTTTTAGAAGATTCGGATCCGACAGATACGAATTTGGTGGAGACAGCTAATACCTGTGTCAGATCAAATATCTCAAGATAGAAATAACAATTAATTACTTCAAAGATTTAGTTTTCTGAAGTTTATTACCTTGAGTTGCACGAAAAATAAAAATAGTCTAGAAATAATTTTGAGTAAGTACAGAATATTTGCTTTATATAACTAAGATACAACTCACTTTATAATCATATTGTTGCTTCTTTGCAGACCAGGAGACCAGATTTTCACCCAAGAAGATTGCATATCCACCAGTAGACCTTCTATCGTCTATACAACTGGCCCAGTCAGCATCAGAATAACCATGTAATGACATAATTGCAGCTGGTCTAAGAAGGATCCCATTAGAAATAGTACCTTTCAAATACCTCAGTAACCTTTTGCAAGCTTCCCAGTGGACATCTGTAGGAGCATGGATGAACTGACTTGGCTTATTAATGATAAAAGCTACTTCAGGTCATGTAAGAGAGAGATATTGTAGTGCCCCCAAAGTACTTCGGTATAGAGAAACATCAGCAAAGGAAACTCCTTCATTGAGAGAAAGTTTGTGAACTGAACTTGTTGGACTAGCTTCTGCCTTGGCACCTTCCATGTGAAGCTTGACCAAAAGATCAGTGATGTATTTTGTCTGAGATAAGTACATGCCTACGAAAGTTTTGCATATTTCAACACCAAGAAAGTAATGTACTGAGCCCATATTTTTAAGAGAAAATGATTTATTGAGATCAACAATAAGCTTTGAGATAAGAACACTATTTGGTCTGGTGATGAGTATATCATCCACATAAACCAAAAGAATAACTAGCTAATGTCCTGACCCAAAAACAAATAGTGAGTTATCTGATTTCGAAGCAACAAAGCCCCACTGAAATAAGGCTTGTTTCAACTTTTCATTCCAAGCTCGGGGCGCCTGTTTCAGACCATAGATAGCCTTGTTCAACTTACAAACAAAAGTAGGCTTTGCTGGATCAATAAAGCCTTGTGGTTGCTGCATGTAAACTGTTTCAGTCAAGTGGCCATTGAGAAAGGCATTCAACACATCTAGTTTCTTGACATCCCAATTAGATGATACAGCAAGAGAAAGAACAGCACGAACTGTTGTTGGCTTAACAACCGGACTAAAAGTCTCTTGATAGTCAATTCCAGGTGTTTGGAGATAGCCCTTTGCTACTAATCGAGATTTGAACTTATCCAAAGTGCCATTTGGTTTGAGCTTCACGCGAAAAACCCATTTGTTGTCAACAAGGTTCATGTCCGATAGGTAGGGAACAAGGGTCCATGTACCTGTCTTTTGAAGAGCATCAAATTCGTGTTTCATAGATTGATACCACTGGGGATTCTCCAAAGCTCTTTTAGTTGAAGTCGGCTCTCTTGGAAGCAAGGACTTGGGTAAGGGATGTTTGGTTGCTGAGTAAGCCTTGGGCTTGTAAATGCCATGTTGAGACCGAGTGGCCATAGCATGAATCCTTGGAGTCGCTGAAGGAGCAAAAGAAGCATCTGAAACAACAGCTGATTGCATAGGAGCATGAGCTGGCATTTGTGAGACAGCTACTGATTGCACAAGAGCAAAAGGTGGCACGGTTGAAGCAGCTGTTGAAGGAACAACAATAGTTGTTGTAGCAGGAGCTGGCACACGTGAACCAACAAGAGCTGTTGTATTTGTGAGCAAGGTAGGAGAATTAGTGCCACTTGAAGCCGGTTGGGTTGTTTGCAAAGGTACAGTGGTAAAAGTAGCAGAATGATACAACATATTAGAGAAGTTTTGTAACTGATTTGTTGATGAAGGGTGAAAGGCAGGAAAATGTCTTTCATGAAACACCACATTTCTTGCAATATAAATTCTTCTAGCCTTGCTTTGACAAAGATATCCCTTGTGTTGCATGGAGTAGCTAAGAAAAATACATTGCTCAGTTCGAAAATTGAGTTTGTGAGTTTGATAAGGCCTCAAGTGTGGATAACAAGCACACCCAAAGGTCTTGAGAAAGGTATAATCTGGGACTTTCTGAAAGAGGCATTCATAAGGAGACATATCTTGTAAAACAGGTGTAAGTAGCCTATTTATGGAGAACACAGCAGCCTGAAACGCATACCACTAGTAGGAAAAGTCCAAACCCGACTGTGCTAGCATAGTGAGACCAGTTTCCGTAATGTGCCTGTGTTTCTTCTTAGCCCGTCCATTTTGCTCATGCGTGTGGGGACAGGGATGTTAAAATTTTATACCTTGATCCATCAAAAATCGAGCAAAAGGCCTGTACTCTCCTCCCCAATAAGCTTGAATACCCTTTATAGGTAAGCCAAACTGTTTCTCTACCAGCCCTTTAAATTTCACAAAAACATCTAGAGCTTGAGACTTTAAAGTCAGTGGAAAAATCCATGTATAGCGACTGAAATCATCAAGAAAGTGGACATAATACTTAAAGCCATCAGTAGAGGAAACATGAGTCGGTCCCCACAAGTCTATATGAATAAGTTCAAGGGGTTGGGTGGCTTTAGTTGTAGAGACAGGGAATGGAAGTTTGTGAATCTTTCCTTTTTGACATGCTTCACAAAATTGCAGATTTTTAAATGTACCCGAATGTGGAACTCTAGACAAAATTTTCTTCATTGTACTAGGGGCTGGGTGCCCAAGTTTCGAATGCCATATATTGATATCTTGCAAAGTAGTAGAAAAACAAATTGGAGATGAAGAATCACAAGAATCTGAACTAGTGCTCTCTTTATTGGAATCATACAAATCAGTACAAGAGTTTGTTGTCATTTTAGTGACAGTATTACAAGTACAAGAAGAAAAACAAGGCTGAGTTGTGACAAGATTGCATTGAAGAGTTGTCTTTGAATTAGCAGTAACATCATCTCCAAGTAGATAAAGACCTCCTTTAGTCTTCCCTTTGTGCAGAACAGTCCCCGTTTGTTTGTCCTTAATAAAGCAACAATATTTATGAAATTCCACAAAAACATCACTATCCTTGGTTAGTTTGGACACACTAACCAGATTCTTGGTAATGCAGGGACTTTTAAAACAAAATTTAATTGCAAAGGAGAGGAAGTAAAAGAGGGAAGAGTGGCGTTACCAATGTGAGAAATATGAAGCTTCTTACCATTTCCCACTGTAAGGGTCTTCGAACCAGTGTAAGGGGCTGCACAATCCAGATTTTCCATGCCAAAAGCCACATGGTTTGTAGCACCTGAGTTGGCATACCAAGCATAATCATCTCCAAAGTCATGAACATAAGTGGTAACATGTGCTTGTGGATCATAATCAAACTCTTGTTCTCTGAGATAGGCCCTGGGTTGAGAATGTCCAACTTTAGGAGTAATAAAGTGTTTGTCAAACCTATAGTGGCACACGGCAACAGAGTTTCCAATTTTGAGACACACTTGACAGTACAAACGATTGGTGGGCGGTACACTACGAGGCACACCACGACTATAACTTTTGGGACTAGAATCAGGAGGAAAATTGCGGCCAGAACCTCCATAGGACCTGTAGTTGCCATTGGTATAGTTTCTTTGAGGAGCCAAAGAAAGATTGGCAAACATCTTCATAGAGAGATCCCCAATTTTTGGATGCCTTTCAAGACGAGTCTCATGAGACATCAATAGAGCTTGAACAACCTCCAAAGATAGAGAATCACTTCGAGATGTAATGCCCGAGACCACGGGGTCAAATTCAGGGCCAAGACCATTGAGGATGTGCATTACAATATCTTCATCAACCATTGTACCTCCAGCTACAGAGAGGCTATCACACAAAATCTTAACTTTATCAACATACTCAGAAATAGAAAGATTACCTTTCTGTATGTGAGAAAGTTGCCCCTTGATTTGGAGAAGTCTTGCCTTCGATGGACTGGAAAAACGCTGCTCAAGAGCACGCCACACCGAATAGAAAGTGGTGAAAGTAGCAATGGAGGCAAGAACACCATCAGACATAGATGAGCGAAGCCAAGAAAGTAGAAGTTGATCCTTTCTTCTCCAGCTGATATACTTAGGATTTGTTGAACCGTTAACAAGATTCTGAACGGGATGAACATCACTGAAGAGAAGATCATCAAGACCATGACCAATGACCATGGGTATGACCTGTGACTTCCATGAGAGAAAATTTAAGCGATCTAATTTGACAATAAGAGAAGAATTGAGAAAATTTGAGAATGGGTTCCAAGAACCAAGAACATTGAAAGATGAATTGGTAGAAGTTGTAGCAGGAGGATTTTGTTGTTGAGAAGAGGTATTCCCAGTAGCAGGCAAGTCTGAACCAGTGGTTGAAGACTCCATGGATGACCTTAGTCAGTGGCTCTAGATACCATGAACAAATTAAAGAACAGAAACAATTTTGAGAGAACTTTTGAAAAAGTAGCTCAGTAGGTTGTCAAAACATTACAATCCAAAATGAGTGAACCTTTATTTATATAGTTGAGTTAGTTTCAGAGAAAATTACCCTAAAGCTAATTACAAGAGTAATTAAAAGAAAGATTAACACAACTAATTAAAGTTGTTACAAAAACAAGGATCACAAATGAGAGGTTGTTATTCATTACTACTATCACTCTATATAACTAAGATATAACTTCACTTTATAATTATATTATGATAAAATTAAGCTAAATAAGGAATAATATGAAACTTAATATTTCAAAAATTATAATAATAGGAAAGTAATACTCCAAAAATTACAATAATAAAAAAATAAAATTATCTTTTAAATAAAAAAAAATTTCTATAAAATTTACTAATTTTAGAATTTACACACGATTCGTAATCCGGTTATTTAATCACATTTTATTATGACAATATAACTTGTTCTTATTCCACAACGAGTCCAAAGATGTAACAAAACTATTTACTTTTTCTTTGTATGTACGAGATGATCGAGAAGCCATACTTTTTTTTTTTCCAGTAGGTAAATGCCACGGCTCTAGAAAGATTCCATTTATTGTAAAAAGTAGTCATTTTAAAGTTTACCAGCAGTTTCTCCTCGTAAATTTAGAACTACCTTCCTTTATACATAAGCAAATAAATAGTAAATAAATAATGAAATAAAACAAGAGAGGAATGATGAGTTGCAGAGAGCATTTAATGGTGTAGACAGTATATCCAATTCCAAGTTGCAAAGAGTGGCCTCTACTTTAAAACCCTTTTTTTTTTTTCGGGGTGCTATTCCTATCAGAGGTTGAGTGTAAATTATAGATAGAGATAGACATATAGGGAGCATTTTGATGGGCCAGACCAGAGGTCCAGTAGAGGGATTTTGAGTGATTAAGTTTGCTTAAATTCAAGTGCTACTGCTCAACGCTGCCATCATGATCATGAGAAATATTCTCACTAGTTTTTCAATCAAATAGACCACTACACACAAATGTCACATCCACATGTCCATAGAATTGGCCTATTAATACATAGTTACTATCAAATTTTTGTTTTTCTTGTGGCTTCTCATTGGTTGGTTGCATTGTCTTGTTGCTTATGCCATTTTATTCATGTTCTCGAACTATTTAACCATATATGGGGATGTTTACTTTATTTGATCTTCCATCCATAAAGTCAATTAAAAAATGGCCCACAACTTTTATATATAAAAAAACATTTAACTAAATTGGTTCAATTTGTAATTAACTTTTAAAAAAAAATAGGAAGAGTCCAGACTAAGGTACACCTATTTACTTTATTTGTAGAGTATGAATTTGTTTTTGGGTAAATAATTATTTTGTAATCTGTTATATTTTTAATAATATTTATTTAATATTTTGTAATTTGAAATCGTACATATTTAGTATCCTAAACTTAAATTTAAATAATAAAATCTTATTAATATGACAGACAATGCCATTTTGTTATATTGATAAAATTTTATTAATAAACTTTGAACCCAAGTACGACTTCAAATTATACGGTTCTAGATGAGCATTATTGAAAACATAGAATACTAAATATGTATTTCGATAAAATACATGGTACCAAATGAGTATTTACCTTGTGTTTTATAACTCCAATTTTTTATGAATGTGTTTAGGCATATTGCGAATTTTTTAAGGAAATTCCAGATAATTTGCGGTGCTGAAATCAAGGTTCAAAAAATTTATTTTCCACGAAATATAAAAAAAAATAAGCACGCGTACAACAAAGTGTTTAAACCTTGATTTCGACGCTCAAAATTTTTCAGAATTTCCTAAAATTTTTGCAGAAGGCCTACTACGATTACAAAGAACACTGTCATAAAAAAAAACCTGATATTATAATTGATTTACGTGCCTAAACAAAATCGTTCCCTACCAGTAACATAAAAATACGTACCTTATTGTAGATTTTTCTAAAAATGATATATTTTATATGTGATTTTCAAAAAAGATATATATAAACATAAAATTTTAACAAAATTTTGATATATTTATGCTTCTTAATATACATCAATTAAGAACTATGCCAAGATTATTAGACATCACAAAAATATAAACATTTTGTTAGAACTCCCACGAACAACCCATCTTTATTTCTCTCTCTCTCTACCACGATGGCAGCACCATCACCTCCTCCCCACGGCGACAGAGCCCATCTCTATTTCTCTCTCTCTACCATGATGGCAGCACCATCACCTCCTCCCCACGGCGACAGAGCCCATCTCTATTTCTCTCTCTCGGCGACAGAGCACCACCTCCCCATGCTGTCACCACTATTGACATCGTCCCTGCCATTGATGCTGCCACCTTCCACCAACAATGAAGCACCCCCATCGAAGCTCTCGTTCTCCATTTTTTTTATGTTTTAATAATTAAAAATTCAATAAAAAACTTAAACTTAAGAAAAGATTGACTTAAAATACTAATTTATGGATTTTGAACACTTATGTTCAAGATTTTTTTGTTTTGTTTGTGTTTTTTTTAACTCTAAAAATTGCATATTTTTTATGCTTAACGATGTATTTGCAATAATGCCATGAAAATTTGATTTTTAGGCAAAAAAACAAAACAAAACAAAAATGGTGCTTAACGATGCATTTGCGATGGTGGCATGAAAACTTGATTTTTAAGCAAAAAAAAAAAAAATGATGCTTGACAATGCATTTGCAATGGTGGCATGAAAACTTGATTTTTAAGCAAAAAAAAAATGATGCTTGACAATGCATTTGTGATGCTTAACGATGAATTAGCGATGGTGCCATGAAAACTTAATTTTTAGGCAAAAAAAATGATGTTAAACGATGAATTTACGATACATAACGAATCATTTGCAATTTTAGGCACAAAAAATAATGCTTAATGATGCATTTGCGATGGTTGTTGATAAAAAAAAAAATTGTGAGGCATAACTTTTCACTTAATAGATGTCAGCTTGATTTTTTTTGTCGAGATCTACACATTCAAAATGTCTAGAACCTTAAATTTAGAGTGTATATTTTTAATTATTTAAGTCTCAAACTTCATTATGGTTCAACACATTCTAAATAATTAACATTTTGTGTGCTACACACTCTACACATTCTAAATGTGTAGCTATAAAAAAAATCACCTCAAACTAACAATCAAGTGAAAAGTTATACCTCACCAATTTTTTTATCAGTTTTATTGAAGACCATCACAAATGCATCGTTTTTGGGCCCATAAATCAAGTTTTCATGGCACCATTGCAAATGCATTATTAAGCATCACAAATACATCGTTAAACATCATTCTTTTGCCTAAAAATCAAGTTTTCATGGCACCATTGCAAATGTATCGTTAAGCATCGAAAATCTGTATTTTTTAGAGTGATAAATCTAGAAAAAGAAAAAGAAAAACTAAAAAAATATTGTACATAAGCATTCAAAATCTATAAATTAGTGTATTAAGTCAATTTTTTCTTGATTTTTAATTTTGGATTAGAATTTTAATCATTAAAACATTAAAAATATGGAGAGAGAGAGAGAGCTTGGATAGGGTGCTTCTACATATTTTCAAGGTGTCAACGTTTTCATGAATGTACATTTTTTAATGGTTCTTATATTGTTTTTTTTTTTACTAAAATTGTAATGCCCCAACTATTTCTAAGACCTGAGACTATTAAAACTACTAAGACATAGCTACTAATTTGATACAAACATAAGAAATAACATAACTTTATTTAAAACCCAAAAATATTGTACCAAATACAAAACAAGGCAAAAATATAAAATATAAAATACGGTATGGGTACCCATTGTTTAATACATAAAAACATAAAACATAACTTAAATCAATTGTTTAAAAACTAAGTGCGAAAATACATAAAAACATAAATAAAAAGACTTAAAAACAACCTCATCCTCGATCGTCACGCAGTCTATTCATCCTCAACACACATGTCAAGCTGCTACGAATCTTTCCCGCCTTCCATATTCATTTTCCTGCATCAAGCTAAAAATAAAGGAATGAGCCTAATGCCCAGTATGGAAAATCTACTAACAACATATATCATAAATCATAAACATAAGACTATATCATGTACATATACTATAAAACATATGACTATAAAAACGTATATCATATAAGACTACAATATTAATGGCCATTAACTCATTAACATGGCATGTGATAAAACCATCTAGGTCCTCTGTCTACTAATCGAGGTAGGTTAGATCACACTATAGTATATGATAACCCATCTAAGTCATCTATCTACTAATCGAGGTAGGGTAAATCATAACTCTAAACCATGGAAATGATAAAAAATATTAGGGCTTGTTATCTAAACAAGTCATATGCCTAAGCGACTACAACATATATTCTTGGGGCTTGCTATCTAAGCAAGTCATATGCCCAAGGACTACAAAACATATTTATACATATACATATCATAACATAAAACATATCATAACATAAACATATAAACACATAAATGAAGATGAAAATAGAACTAAACCATCGAGAAGAAACTTACCGAAAAGAACCTTAAGTTTTCAAGAAACTTAAATACCTAATCAAGAATCATAAACAAGAGTTAGGATCTGAAAGAAAATAAAAGAAAACTAAAGAACCATAAAGAATTGAACTTAAGGATAGGGATACCTTGAATAACTATGACTTGATCTACACCTCAATACTGAAATAACACTATATCTCACTTCCCAAGTGTTTAGAAAAACTTAGATTAGAAAAGCTTTTATCCCAAAACTCAAGTGTTTCTCTCTATAATAATCTTAGCAACTTGAAGACTCTAAAGAATGCTTGAAGAATGAAGAAAATGGCTGAGTACTAGGTCCTATTTATAGAGTTCAAGGAGTGAAACTAATCCCTTTTAATTTGAATAAATAAATGAATATAAAATGAAAAAGATTTGAATTTTCGACCAACAGATGCCCAGAACTCGGTCAAAATCGTTCAAAGGCAGGTCCAAGTGGTTAAGGCTATTTGTAAATTTAAAACCACAAACTTTCAAAAAAATGTGAGTTGGAGCCGATATATCGCCCCCCATAGGCGATATATCTCCTCCCCCATATTCCCGAGCCCCGTTCGTTCGTGCGAAGACGACGTGTTTTCCGTATCTTCCGTAGGCGATATATCGACCCATATAGCTGCGATATATCGGCATACGTTGATATATCAAATACGTATTTGCACTTTTTTAGCATATTTTGAATTGATTAAACAACTTTGACTGAGTCAAAACGTGATCCTAACAGCTGCTGGAAGGTTCTAGAGCTTCTAGATTTTTCTTTTAATTAATCTATTCATCAAAAATACTTAAATCCTTAATAAACATAATTATGACAAGTGTCACACTCTTATTAATTCTATCTAAACCTTAGGATATAACAAATAATATTTCTAGGACTAGCAATATCAATCAAACCTTATGTTATAATGATTTTTTCTAAACTATAGGTTAAACTTATAAAATCCATAATTGTTGTTATGAGTTTCCAACTGAGTCCTGGCTTGAACCAAAATATACGGAAACTAACATACTACAAACTAATACTAACTATTACTGCTATCGTGCTAAGTAAAATTCTGAGACCCTACAATTTTTTTTCTTTTCAATGTGATATTAAAAAAAAACATTTTTACAATTTTGAGTATTCAAGTTGTATGTGTGTGATAGATATTTAGTATATTTTTAATATTTATATGGTATCCGATACTGTATTTTTGTAATAAAACATTGTATATTTAAAAAAAAAAAATTAGAAGCTAGAAACAAAAACATAAATTTAGTCATTTTTAAAAAAAAAAAAATCATTGGTTTTTGAAATTTTATAAGTTAAAAAAAATTAAATCAAACTAAATTGAGCTGACCAAATCATTCTAGTCATTCTAGTAAGAGAAAGGGATAAATGTTACACTATTTTGCCTAAGTAAAACTTTTGGCAGCAAAACTCCTTGCCAGTGCTAATTTGGTGCAGTCGTAGGTCCATGGCCGTTAAGTCTGACCAAGGACTTACGTGGCAGCTCCTTATTGGTCCAATTATTTTTTATTTTTTTAAATATTAAAAAAATAATTTAATAAGTAATAATGATAAAAAAATAGAAACAAAATATTTTTAAAAAATTTCTGTTTTAGTTTTTTCTTCTTCTTCTTCTTCCGACTGTTCATCCAAAAAAAAAAGACCCATAGAACCCTTGACCCTTGCATCCCGACCGACAACCCAAACCCCAGCACCCTCACAACCCGTCAACATCAATGATGATATCATGCCCACGTTCTAGATCTCGTGTTCTACGCTAAATGCTCGCCTCTCGTCAATGATGGAGTAGATATCCAAACACCAATCAACCCCTTTTATATCATTTTTTCTGGTTTCACTTTTTTTTTGTAATTCAATGTGTGATTTGGGCTGTACTATGGGAAGAACTGTTGGGATTAAAACAATGGAATAGTTAAGAAGAAGAGTCATTAATATCCATACAAGATGAACAAAACAATATCTATCACCTTGTTCTTTATAAATCTCCATAGCCATTTTCTGGAAAATATTGGCTAGACCATAAGACCAATGATGTTGTTGTTAATGGAAGGCCTTTAAAGTGCTAGGCATGTCATTTTTAACTTGGTTATATTTATAAATATATATACATGAAAAGATAAGTTTTCATAATATTTCTTCTCAGAGGGTGTCTAAATTGGTTTTCATATATACACAATTAAGTACTTTAAGATGACTAAGGTAAACAAATTCCACCCTTTAAGACTAGCTCGAGCAACTAAATCTTCCATTGTGGTATGATCCTTCCAACCTTCTGCTTCATTTAGTGCAACAATTCTCCAAACAACAGTTGTGCCTGTAACCTCCCAAATTTACCTAATAAGGCTAAGGGCCTTGATTAGGGGGCCAGGATGACAATATATGAAATTATGTGCTTAATTGTTATATTTAATTGTAATTACGTGGATTATATGATTATATCACTAGATGCTCATGTTTAGGGATATTAAATATGCATGTGGGCCTGTTTCTTATTAGAATGACAATCTTGAAAATTTGGCCCATTGCGTGCATAGTTGTATATTTATGTGCATATATGTGATATATGTGTGGGACCACATTATTATGTGCGTTTATTTGAGTTACTCGGCACGAGGCGATCCTAGGGAGCAAGTTAGCGGGAAAGTCACAACGGGACCCAATACCCGACTCGGGGTGAGTCGAGGGGTATTTTGGGTATTAGGCATTTAATTGGGTTATCGGGTAATGAAAATAAATAATTGGAGATATATTTGAAGTTAGTGAGTTAAGGAGGGAATATTGGGGAATTTGACCATTTTGCCCTCGGGGACGTTTTGGTACCCCAAGCCTCGGGATTAACTTAAGTCACTTAAGCTTAGGAAACAAAACACAAAGAAACACGTAGAAGCTCCCCACTAACCGACCTTCACTCTCCCACTCTCTTTCTCTCTAAGTTGCTTCAACTAGTCCTTGGGAAAAATTATGAAGATTTTGGCTAGAAACAGAAGAATTGAAGGCTTGGGATTGGGATTTTGAAAGCTTGTAGCTATAGGAACTTCACTCACAACTAAGGTAACCATTCAAATATTCTGTTATGGTTAAATTTCTGTAGAATCCATGGTTGTTTTAAGGTGTTCTTGAACCTTTTAGCTCAAGAATTGATAGTGATTTTTTGATGAGTTTTAAGACTGTATTTTGTTGGGTTTTGTTGCTGGAAAGATGTTAGAACTATTGTGGTAATTGAATTATGGTTTGGGGGTGAAATTGGGTTAGTTTGGATTGATTTTGGCTGCTAAAAAGTGTGAAAAATCTAGGTTCGTGGGGCCAAGTAGCGACCTTGTTCTTGAGGGGCCGCGACTCAGCTTGAACCCAGAGCTTTAGGAGGTCTCTGTCTGGGAGGCACGTCGCGACCCTCAAGGGCAAGTTGTGGCCCGCGTCCCTTTGACAGAGGGGGAGGCTCTTGGATAGGAGGGGGCATGACTCGCCTGGGAATTTTTGGCCTTGGAGAGTTTTTAAAAATGGGAACATTTTCCTTAGGGCTCCGATTGATTTCACTACTCGATTTAGTGGAACTCGAGGCCCTGGAGCCTAGGACTTAGTCTGGAAGCCTTCATTTACTCCTTATTGATGAAATCCTATATTATGGTTGTGACTAGGTTATTGTTAGGGGCTCGAAATCAGGATCATGCTTGAGGGTCGTTCTTATTTTACACTATACTCGGACCTGAGGTAAGAAAACTGCACCCAATATGTGTTATATGTGATTAGGGCTTGGTCTGACTGTTATCATTTATCATGACGAGAGCTTGGACCCCAAGGACATTTATATTTAAGCTATTGCTTCACATGTTGGTTGATATTTTCTTAAGTGCTTTATAATTGTTGTATGAACTCCGTGGTTAGGGCATAAGGCCCCATTAAATAGGTATGATTAGCATTGTGAGAATGATCATTCGATGGTGTTATGTGATTAACATGCATATGTGCGTATTTTGTTGGGATATGCCTATCCATATCTGTTTTTGTATTGAGGTCTGTAATCCTGGATTAGGGCTTGACTTATTAGTGAAGGATGGCAATAGTGCATTGCACGCTGGTCGAAAGGCTTAGGCCTAAACCTGCAACGTACTATTACATTGGCCGACTCTATGGTCGATGGAAAACCAAAGGTGTTGGGCTAGCTCTATGGCTAGTTATTTAGAGCTAAGGGCGAGGACCTCGGGTGACTCTATGGTCACATAGCTAGGGCATAGGCCCCGAATTGGCTCTAATGCCAACCGTTTAGGGCAGCGGCCCCAAGTTGGTCCAATGACCATTTGTTTGTAACTGATTAATTGTATCTGTAGGTTATTATAGCTAGACATGCTAGATAAGTATCTGGGTTTCTGTATTTTTCTATTTATGCACTTGTTGAGTTTTCTTACTGAGCCTTGGTTCACGGGTGCTTTGTGGTGCAGGTAAGGGGAAGGGAAAGCTTGACCAACCATGAGTTGGAGAGCTTCGGTGGCGGTGTGTACATATGCGACTGCTCGACCACCACGGCCGAGGATATCACAGAGGAAGTAGGATTGTAGCTCTGTGTTTGCCGCTTAGGTCGGCTGAATATAACTTTTGATGTGCATACACCTTTTTATAAGTTTAGTTGTAATATTTTGGGATCCCATGAATGTATGAATCTTTTCAAATAAAAGTCAATGCTTCTTTTGACCAAAAATTTTAACCTTAACCCTTGACATTAACCATAGTTACACGTTTTAAACCAAATGACTTGGTTAGCAAGTCTGGCAAAATTTAAAAGTACACATTGTAACGGTCCTGGATTAGGAGGACGTTATAGTGCCTGTCTCCAAACATATACATAGAAGTCAGTTCATGTAATTAAATTGCTTTATATGAACTAACTTCTATGTATATGTTACACACCAAACATATTTTTTATTTTTTGTATGAATAGTCGGGGATAGGAGAACGAGAGGGAGGAAGAAGAGGAATTTATTTATTTTTTAAATTTAGATTTTATTTTTTATTTTTTAATATTTAAAAAATTAAAAATGATTGGATCAATCAAGTGCAGCCACGTGGCTACCATGTAGGTCCCTGGTCAGACTTAATGACCAAGGACCTACATTTACACCAAATCAGTAACCATAGGGAAAATTTTACTTTGTAACAAATTGAACTACATAGGTAGTTACATCGTAAATTTCTCTTCTAGAAATGGAATGTTTGTTTTCTTTGATTGCGGATTGATTATGTTTTTATGAAGACATTCAATAGCTATAAAATAAAAGGACCAAAGTCGTTTGAAGGTTACCAATTTTGAGGTAATTATGTTTATCTTTGTTTTTTTTACTTTGTAACAAATTGAACTGCATAGGTAGTTACATCGTAAATTTCTCTTCTAGAAATGGAATGTTTATTTTCTTTGATTGCAGATTGATTATGTTTCTGTGAAGACATTCAATAGCTATAAAATAGAAGGACCAAAGTTGTTTGAAGGTTACCAATTTTGAGGTAATTATGTGTATCTTTGTTTTTTTTTTTTTGTAATTCAAAAATGTAAAAGCTCATGAAGCTTTTTTGTTGTGTAAGACTAAGTTTTGCACTTTAGTCTAGTTTCTAGAATAAGTTGTACGTGCACTTTGTGCATTTGTTCTAAGAGCTTCTTTGGGAAAAGAAGTCAACCATCTTCGGATGAAGGCTTGTCAAGCCTTTCTTTGGGGAGAAAGAAAACTCAATATTGGGAGACGATCCATCACCGTATACTTTTGGGGGATGGATATTGCAAGGAAAAAATATGGGATTTTAGTCTCTCAACGCAAATATGATCTTGACTCGTTCAAAGAAATAGGTATGCTTGGGAGTCAATACATAACAACTCTTGTTGAACCAAGATTAAGTATAAGAAAGTGATAAAGGAAAAAACAAGTTGGCAAAGGTATCTATCAACAACTGGTGGGGAAGTTGATTTACTTATCACACACAAGACTAGATATTATTTTTGTTGCTTGCCAATAAATGCATCACCCTCTAGAAGAGCAATTAGAAGTCATATATACTAGGGCTGAAAAATTGTATAAACTTGTTGTATTCGTATCGACATGATTATGACACTACACGATTAAGGTAAACACGAACACGACAGGATTATTAAGCGAGTCGAAAATGCAAACATAAACATGACACGATTATTGACACGAATACGACACGACATGATTAATGTGTTACGATATAACACGAAATTGACACAATTAATCATAAATATATAAAAAAAAATTATGAAACTTATGATAACTATCTGTGTTATCATGTTGACATGATTATAACATGATACGATTATTAAACGTGTCTCGTGTCAACACGATTATGACACGACACGATTAAGGTAAATACAAACACAATATGATTATTAAATGAATCAAAAACTCAAACACGAACATGACACAATATTGTCCTTATTTCTTTCAGCTTTAATTCTTGAAAATGCCACCTTTCCTTAATTTTTCTTTCTTTTCAAGAGCAAAAATGCCATAAATTCCCTACAAAATAAATATAAAATAAATCATAATAAAATATTTTCAATTATAAAATAAATCAATTTAATTCTTTGAAAATATTAATTATAACTTAATTTAATTTAACATTTAGTTTCAATAAAACACACATTTTTTTACTTCTAACTAAACACAATAATTTAAATAATTAAACTACAACAAAATAACTATAAAAACACACAAAAGTATATAAAATCATGATAAGACTAATAAATTCAAAATTACTTAAAAACTTAATAAATTAATTAAAAACTCAAAGACTAAGCAACAATTAGCATAAAAAATGTGGTAAAATAACTCTATTTTGTAGAGTTATCAATCGGTTCTTGAAACTTATTGTCACTATACAACAAATTCTCAAAGAATTTAACTTCTCTTGATTCAGTTATAACATTAGACTTCAAGTCTAATAGCCAATATGCCTTGCTATTTGAGGTATAGCCAACAAATACAAATTTAATGGCCCTTGGACCCAACTTTGTCATTTTAGGCTCCCTGCTCTTGCAATGGGCAAGGCACCCCCACACTTTGAGATACCTTAGGTTGGGTCTCTTTCCTTTCCATAGCTCATATGGTGAAATTTGATTATTCTTTTGAGGAATCCGGTTTAGAATATGACAATCGGATAGCAAGACTTCTCCCCATAACACAAAACTCAAATTCGCATGTAATAACATAACATTTATCATTTTAACATATGTTATATTCTTTCTTTCCTCTATACCATTTTTTTGGGGAGTATAAGAAGTTGTACATTCATGTATTATACCATGCATTTCACAAAAACAAATTGAATTCATTGGAAAAGTATTCACCACCTCTATCACTTCTAATCCCTTTAATTTTCTTTTCCAATTGATTTTCAACTTCGACTTTATATATTTTATAAATGCTAAGGGCTTCATCCTTTGTAACGCCCTACTAATCAGGACTGTTACACTGTGTATTTTAAACAGTGCTAGACTCTCTAAATGAGTCATTTGGCCATAAACATGTGACTAAATGTGATTAACGGTTTAGGGTTAAATTTTTTGGTTAAAAGGAATAGTCATTTCATTAAAATGTTAAGTTCGTACATGGGATCCTAAAATAAACATTTACAAAGTGATTTACAGTTCCAAAAGGGTAATTACAACATAAGCCAGCCTAAGCGACAAAATAAGGTTCAACCCTAGTTCCTCTAAGAAACCCCAGTCGTGGTGGTCGAGCAGTCGCATATGTACATGTGGCCACCGAAGCTCTCCAACTCATGGATAGTCTAGCTTTCTTTTCCTCTTACCTGCACCACATAACACCCGTGAGCCAAGGCTCAACAAGAATACCTCACAAGGTATAACAATATACTCAAATATTCAAAAGCACTAAATACATGCTTCACATATATCAGATACATTCATTCCCATCATATAACCTTTAAACGCATTCCACAGTTTACAAATAAATATATTCAAGTAAGTCATACAATCGATTATTCGGCCCATGATATCAGTCTTGCTGAGCGGCCCAATCGAGCGAGGTGCATACTCAGGCACCCAGCCTGCGGTTCATGCCGAGTAATGGGGATCGCACCCTCATATTGGACTAGTTCTCAGTCACACGGTCCAGGAAACAATCATGCCAAATGACCTAACCGAGTGAGTGCGTACTCAGACCACACCCTCAGATTACACTTCCCTTTCGGCCTACGTTCCACACGCGTCATTGTTGAGTCTAGTTTTGTGTTGTATTTTAGGTGGTTTTTTATTAATCTTTTTAGTTTTTTAGTGCAATATTATGATTTGTTTTTGCTTGTTTTCAGGTTTTAGCATATAAATAAAGGAAAAGAACAATTGGAGCAAATTGGCAAAAAAATGATGAAAAATTGGCTTTTTGGTGTTGATTTCGTGAAAAGATGAATCCTCAAGCAATTTTATGGCTTCGGTGAATTTTCGGGACAAAAAGCACAAAAAATGAAGAAATTGTTAAGGGTCGTGGTACCATGATGCTGAGCCGTGGCCCGGTCCAAGGCAAAAAGCCTGTTTTTCAGAAAATTGACATGGGTCGCGGCGTAGGAACAGAGGGCCGCGGCGCGCCTAACTTTGTCTGCCTTGAAAATTTACACGGGTCGCGGCGCTAAAGAGGTTGGGTCGCGGTGCTCCTAACATCCACGTGAAGCCTAAATTGACACGGACTGCGACGCTTGAAATGTTGGGTCGTGGCCCACATTGCTTTTGAAGAAAAAATTAGGTTTTAAACCAAATTTCGAGATGAGAGAATTAGACAAAAGGGGGGGGGGGGGGGGGGACGAAAATTAGAAGTGGAGAACACCTTGGAGAGCATTTCAATTCGTTCTAAAGAGTTTTTTTTTTCTATTTCCTTTCATTCTTATGTTTAGCTTAAGTGTTGTTTATGTTTAGAATGATGATTATGAACTAAATTTGTTATTAGAGATTTTAATTGAGTCACTTGAACTCCTATTATGATCTAATGAAAAGTTGATTTTATTCTTCAATTTTTGAGTCTCTTGCCTATCTATGCTTATTGTTTGATATTTGACTGGCCATCAAGTATCATAATCTATATGCTTTTGAATCAAAATCTGAAAAGTGAGATTTAATTAGGCTTTGATAGGTTAGACATAAGATTAATCATAGAACGAGAGTATCATGATAGTTTATGTGGCATATTAAAATTGTGAATGTTAATGCTTCCTAGTTGATGAATTTATCATAGAAATATAGAAAATTATCATCTAGGTCGAGGTTTGTAATTCGTAACTTGATTATAAACTGCTTTTGACAAATTGCTAGCTTGATAAGAAAGAGAAAAGAAAACCTGTATTAGTAATTGATTGGAGGGATAGTTGATGAGATTAAAAGCCTTCATTGTTTAATCTCTAATTTATTTCTTATGTTTCTTTATTCTTGAAATTTACAATAGTTTATGTTCTTTACTTTTACAAACAAACATATTGTTAACCAAATGGAAACAAAAAATATTAATTGATTGGTAATTGATAATTCAGTCCTTGTGGGACGATACTTGGTCTTACCAAGATTTATTACAAATTGCAACTGTGTGCACATGCATAGCTATTAAATTTCGCAACAGCTACCGAGCGACATGCGTACTCAGGCATTCAGCTCGCGGTTTTTGCCGAGCGAGTAGAGACTGCACCCTTATCCAGGACTCACCTTTACGACCAGCGTTCCACATGCATTGCCGAGCGACCCAACTGAGCGATATGCGTACTCATGCATTTAGCTCACAGTTCTTGCTGGGCGAGTAGGGACTATACCCGTATCCAAGACTCGCCTTTCGACCAACGCTCAGCGTGCTATTGCCGCCCTTGATATATAAGTCAATGCTTTCGACTAGCGCTCAGCGCGCTACTGTCGACCTTGACTTTTAAGTCAATCATTTTCAATCAGATAATGCAAACAAGCGTACATCATTTAACAATTATCCAGATACGGAGCATTCAAACATGCTTAATCAAACAATCACAGGCATAATCATAATCATGCTCATTCACAGGGGACTTAGCTCTAATCATAACTATGTTTAACAATCGGGCTAAGCCCTAATCACATATATCATTAGGTGTAGTTTCGTATCTCTGGTCCAAGCATAGGATAGATAGAATGACCCTTAAGCATGATCTTGACCCGAACCCTAGTGGTAACCTAGTCACAACCATAAATAATGTCCTCATTAAGATTCAATCCCAAAAAAAAACTCTAGGGCTAATCCTGTAACGCACTACTACCCTGGAGTCGTTACCATGTGATTTTATAATGTGTCATTAGTTCGCTAATCTTAGATTGAAAAGTGTGATTAATCCAATTAAAGACTCATTAACTGAAAATTAAGTATAAAAAGGTTTGGACATTCATTAAAATTATAAAAGTATTACATTGGGATCCCAAAATAATGTTTGAAATATATTTACAATCCAAAAGTGTGGGTACGTTTGACCTAAGCGACAAAATCAAACGTTTACAACGTGTCCCTCAAAATAACCCCATTTGTGGCGGCCAGGTAGGCTAAACATGTACGCGCCGCTCCATGCCCTCCAACTCATGCTTGGTTGGCCTTTCCTTTTCCCTTACCTGCACCATAGAGCTCCCGTGACACGTTGGATATTTGACAAATGCATAATTTATTTCAACAAATGCATAATTATTCAAACACAACATACAATTACAAGTTTCTATCAGAATTCACAACAGCGGCCTACGCTGGTTGGGGTGTGTTACCAGGCACCAAGTTCACGGTCTTCACCGAGGGGGTGAGTACAACACCCTTAGAGGGTGTTGCCCTAGCAACCTGCTGTCAGCATGCTTAATGCCGATCCCGGCCTTTTCCGTTCTCGACCTCTGCTGATCCCGGCCTTCGCCGTTCCCAACCTCCTCTGATCTCGGCCTTCGCCACTCCCGACCTTTTCCATTCCCGACCACTTACTTGAGTCTCGAGCTGACCGTATAGTGCGACCCCAAGCACGATCCCCTAAACCCAAGACTAAGCGGTAAAACCTAGTCACAACACAATAAGGGATAAACATTAAGATCTAAACCAACTTAAAAGCTTCAGAATAATATACTAGCCTCTAGGACCTCGGATTCTTCTAAACCGGGTAGTAGAACCCTTCCTGAGCCTTTAGATTTGAGTTCCCGAGCTTAAAACCCTCAATTGGCCAATATTGTAACACCCCAACTTGCTAATAAGGTTTAGGACCTTGATTAGCGTGCCTGGAGGGCAATAAATGAATTAACATGTTAATATATGAGTTTAAATGAATATGTGATTAGAATGCATGTTTAGGTGGAATAAATATACGTGTGGGTCCCGTTTGTATGTTAGGGGTAAAATGGTAATTTTAGCCCGCTGAGGGCATAGATGTAATAATTATGTTATATGGTTAACACCATGTGTGAGTGGTGATATTATTGTGATGCACGTGCCGAGACGGTCCTAGGGAGCTAATTAGTTTAAAAGTCACAACGGGATAAAATACCCGGCTCGGGAGGAGCCTAAGGGTATTTTAGGAATTTTATACTTTGAGTTTGTGAGTTAATGGTTAAGTGTAATTGAGTAACTTGAGTGACCATTAGTAACCATTAGGAGTAACAAATTTAGATGAGAAAGTGGTAGAATTGTAGGAAAGGTGAAATGGCAAAAATGCCCTCGAGGTTTAGTTAGGAAAGGAATTACTTGGATGGGTAAAATAGTCTTTTGGCAGGGGTTTAGATAGCTTCAGCTGGGGGAAAGATGATTCACGTTCTAACACTTGGTCACATTTTGCTCTTGTTGAAATTGGAGGAGAAACTAGAAGGAAAAGGAAAACCAAGGGCAAGAAGAAGAAAAGAGGGGAGCTAAAATTGGGAACTTAGGAGGAGAATCAAGAGGCTTGAGGCAACTAAAATCAAGTATAGGCTAAGGATTATTCAGAGGTAAGAGTTTATCCCCTGTTTTACTAAGTTTCAAGTTTGATTTTAGAAAGTAAGCATGAAAATTGAAAGATTGTTGTGGCTGGTTTTGTATGGGAATTCAGCTTGGTAATCAAGAGGATTTGGTTTGAAGCTAGGTTTGGAGAGGGCTCAAAGTTGAATTCTTGATTGAGGTAAGAGTTTTAAACATCTTTGAGTTTTCGTATCTGATGTGGTTAAGAATTTGGAAGCATGGTTTAAGTTTTTCAAGTTTTGGTTTAAGTTTTTGACCTACTGGTTTAAGTTTATGAAGTTTGAAACCAAAGTGTGGATTTTGGGTGTGATTGTGTGTTTGACCTTGTTGGTGGTGTTTATAGGTTGTTAGATGGTTCATTTGAGGTTTCAAATTGGTTTTGGGGTTTAGGTATGTGTTTGGATTTGATTGGAGGTGTTTTGGCTCGGGGAAAATGCAGGGGAAAACCCAAAATTCTGGGTTCGCGAAGGGGCGTCGCGACCCTGTTCTTTGGCGGCGCGGCGCAGAGCTGCATCAGGAGTTGGGAGACTTTCTGGGCGTCGCGGCCCTTAAGGGGTAGTGCCGCGGTGCTAGGCTATTTTCTGGGCAGTGAAACTTTACAATTTTAGGCATTTGCCCCGGGGGCTCGGGGGATGTTTCCGTTGTATTGTTTTGGGAAATTGGAGGTCCCGAGAGTGTGGGATTGGTCCCGGGAGGTGGTTTTTGGATTGGTTAGTATTAAAGGGTGTTTTATATGTGTTGTGACTAGGTTTTTGGAGAGGCTCGGGATAGAGGACCGTGCTCGTGACTTTGGTGCATTGTGAAGCTCGGGATACAAGTAAGAAAACTATAGTACCCGTAGAGCAGGGCATGGGCCCATAGTGTTGTTGCAGGGCACGATCCTAGATTGTATTACATGTTAGGGTGTAGCCTTGATTGAATTATTTTATGCTTGAATGTTGTTTGAGTTATGTTATATGTGATTTGTTATCCAATAAATTAGCATTTGTGACGTGGCGAATAATCTCTTGACACGTGGCTGACACCTGGAGCGTCTGCTAGAGTATCGACCAGGAGACACACCAGAAGCAGGACAGACCTGTCTTTACCACGACCAGACTGGTCGGTGGTTCCGCTGGCAAAACAACATTTAGGGAAAGATCTTATGTATCCCGAATTTATTTCAGGCAATCTTCTGAATATCCCATGATTCAGGGGATAATATCTGTAACAATATTGGGCAACCCTCCATGAGCCTATAAAAAGCAAGAGATGGCTCATGGGAAGGGACTTTGGGAGCCCGGAAATCATAGAGATTATAGAAATTATCTGTGAAAACTTGTATTGTGTATGAGGAGTGTTGAAACTCATTGAACCCAAGTTCTCTGATCACACTTTCGATCCCATATCAATATCATTCTAAGTGGACGTAGGTCATTACCAGATTCTGGGGCCGAACCACTATAAATTACTGTGTTTTCTTTACTTTTGTCATTACGTTATTATCTATACATATTCGTCTATATCATTCATATTTTGACTCCGTGTCAGTTGGCTAAATCGTGGGTCAACATTCTGGTGCTTTCATTGAGAGGAAGACTCATCGTTGTTGATAAAACTAATGGCGAAAGCAGGGAAGAAAGCTGCTCAGACTGCTACCGCTGCACCGTCGAATCCGCCACCTCCTCCTCCCCCTGCAAGCATGGCGGAAGATGAGCCACAACTAGATTTTGAAGAGGAGGAAATGGACGATGCGACTTTGAGGAGCACCTTGGGCACGTTGCAGGAAGAGTTGGCTAGCCTGAGAGCCAATCAAGAGACTGCCGCAGAAGCTATGGCGAGGCAGCAGCAGGAACTCGATCGTCAGCGGGCGGAGTTAAGCGAGAGACAAGCGGAGGTGAATCGCCGCCAGACTGAGGCCATGGCAGCCCTTGAAGCGGCCTTGCTGTTGGCTAGAAATCAGGCCGCGCCTGCCTCGCAGCCTAATCAACCTGAAACTGGGCCACCCCAAGGAGGTCCCAATCCTAGCCCACCAGTCCATCCTTCAAGTCCGCAAAGGCCTGAACAGCCCCAGATGCCCCATGACGACGTCCCACTGGACCCCGAGGCAGATCCACCATCCCACGCTGCTCGAGGTAATCCCCCGCAGCAAAGGCAGAATAGAGCCGAGCGACAGCCTCGTAGTCCTAGACGCCACGAGAATGATGGGCCACACCAAGCGAACAGGGGTCACCACCCTCCTGGTAACAGGAGAGACTCGGAGTTAGGCTCTGCGGTCCGTGGATCCCAACGGCATGATAATGCGCGGGGACATCGCGACCAGCGCAGGCCACCCTCTAACGCTCGGGGTGTTTCTGCCAGAGACGGGAATAGAGGGAACAACCAGTCTTACCACAGCCAGTCAAAGTTCAAAGACGGCCACGGCTACAACGAGGCTGACTCAGGCAAGGACAATGCTGATGGGGGGAACGGAAATAGAGGCAAGAGCAGGAGCCAAATACCTCAAGATGATCAACCAAATAGACACGATGCCGGGGGGCAACCCAGGAAAAATAATGTCTTCAACCGGCTCGGAGGTAGCGAGCAACGGAGAAGAGAGGAAGATCTAAGAGACATACTCAATGATCGTCGAGAGAAGCATGGTGAGAACATCCCCCCAGCAGCAGAGACCGTAGCTATTCCTACTGCGTTGCAAGCCTAGATAGACGCACTAAATCAGGCTGTGCAACAGCTGGTCGGGGGAAGGACCTCTTACATCGACCACGATAGAAGAAAAGGCACTCCATTTATCCAAAGAATAGCCAATGCAGAGACTCCCAGCAAGTTCAAGATGCCTACGCTCCCGAACTTTGATGGATACGGCGATCCCGTCTCGCATGTGAATAAGTTTGAAATCTAGATGGACATTCAGAAGGTGTCCGAAGATGCTCGGTGCAGGATCTTTCCTGCAACACTTTCTGAAGCTGCTCAGGAATGGTTCTTTAAGTTCCCACCTGCAAGCATAGTTTCCTGGGAAATGTTCGTAAGGGAGTTATACGGACAGTTCTACGCAGGCCGTGTCCACCCGACCGAAGCAAACCAACTGGTCGAGATCCGCCAGCAGGATGGAGAATCACTGAAGGATTACATCCAGCGCTTTATGCGAGCGGCAGCCGGAGCAAAGACAGTCGGGGACGAAGGAAAAATGATGGCTATAACCGCGGGAGTAAGGCGCCGTTCGCCCCTATGGAAAAGTCTTCGTAAGGATGGGGTTAGAACCACCCAGGAGTTCTTAGACCGAGCTGATCGGTATATCAAGCTCGAAGAAGCCATTGCCGATGATGGAAAACCCTCAAATAAGGTTAAGAAGGCTGCCGAACCCGCCAAAGCCGCCAATGGCACCAAACCAAATGGCAACGGCAAGGGCAACGGAAACGGCAACGGTAATGGCAAGAATGGTGGGAAACGGCCACACAATGAGCCTTCCACCTCCGACAATAAACGAGCCAAGGGTAATCGTTATGAACCTAGGTTCACTAACTACACCGCCCTCGTTGAGTTTCGAGGAGAGGTTTACCAGGCCACAAGCTCTAGTGTGCCCTACAAGAAACCTGGGCCCATTCGAAAAGACATTTCAAAAAGAGACAATACCAAATTCTGTCGTTACCATAACGACTATGGACATGACACTAATGAATGCAACCAGCTAAAAGATGAAATCGAGTTCCTCATTAGACAAGGACACTTGAGAAGGTACGTACGGGCCTCGGGAACTTCCCAACGAGAAGCTCCAGGTGGCAACGAGCAGACGTCCACACGCCAACGCTCGCCACCATTACAGCCTGCCCCCGTAGCCGGAACACTTTTAACCATCTGTGGAGGCCCGCACCTCGCAGGAAACAGCGGAAAGGCTAGAGAACGATATGCTCGAACTCTACACCACGACCAGGACATCGAGATGATGACTGTGGAGGACCGAGCGCCGAAAAAGGCCCGCTCAGAGGAATGCGGGATAACCTTCTCTGAGGGTGATGCCCAACACGTCCGGTTCCCACATTCCGATCCGCTGGTCGTGGACATCCAAATGGCCAATATGATGGTAAGAAGAGTACTGGTCGATACAGGAAGTTCAGTGAACATCCTGTATAAATCAACGCTGGAACGCATGAAGCTGTCCGTGAAGGACTTGGAGCCCTGCAATCAAACCATATACGGCTTCTCTGGAGAAGGACTCGCACCAGCCGGAATGATCAAACTCCCAGTGACAATGGGTACAGCGCCTGCCTCAAGGACATTACTCGCCACTTTTGTAGTGGTCGATTGTCCTTCAACGTATAACGCAGTTATTGGGCGACCCATACTGGTTGAACTGAGGGCCATCATCTCCATGTGGCATCTAGCCATGAAATTCCCAACGGACACAGGGGTAGGATGCGTTTTGGGAAACCAAAGGGAAGCCAGGGAGTGCTATAACGCCTCAATCACAAAGGCAAAAAGCGGAGCATCGAGGAGCGCTACCCCAGAACGATTGCAGATGACGGAAGACAGACAAACCCAATCAGGTGGAATAGTCACCAAATAGGGTGTTGCCCAAAGTGAGGATACAGATTTGGATCCTCGCTTTGGGGATTTTGAAGAAAATGTTGGACCTGTCGAGGACCTTGAGGAGGTCCAGCTCGATGAAAAAGACCCGACCCGAATCGTAAGGGTTGGGAAGAATTTAGAACCTACCGCAAAGCAGGTGCTGGTGGAATTCTTGCAAGAGAACCAGGAAGTTTTCGCCTGGTCACATAAAGACATGGTCGGAATAGATCCTGCAGTGATCAGCCATGTCCTGAACATAAACAAAGTCTTTCCACCGGTGCAACAGAAAAGAAGGCTGCTCGATAAAGACAGATCAAGAGCCTTGAAAGAAGAAGTCGAAAGACTTAAAGAGAATGGGTTCATCAGGGTGGCGTTTTATCCATCATGGGTCTCCAATCCGGTGCTGGTCCCCAAGCCTAACGGCAAATGGCGGACCTGTGTGGATTTTACAGACCTCAATAAAGCCTGCCCAAAAGACTGCTTCCCACTCCCGAGGATCGACCAGCTAGTCGATGCAACTGCTGGGCATGAGATCCTTTCGTTCATGGATGCATATTCAGGCTACAATCAGATTAGCATGCACCCCCCTGATGAGGATCATACTAGCTTTCGGACCGATACGAGCTTATATTGTTACAAGGTAATGCCTTTTGGACTAAAAAACGCAGGTGCGACTTACCAACGACTAGTCAACCACATGTTCAAGGAACTGATCGGAGTAAGCATGGAGGTATATGTGGATGACATGCTGGTAAAGTCCAAGAAGGCTGAAGGACATGTGAGGGATTTGCGAAGGTGCTTTGACGTGTTAAACAAGTACCATATGAAGTTGAATCCCCTCAAATGTTCCTTTGGAGTCGGGTCAGGAAAGTTTTTAGGGTTTATAGTGAATTCAAGGGGAATCGAGGCCAACCCCGACAAGATAAAAGCCCTGATCGATATGAAGTCGCCAGAAAAGAACAAGGATGTCCAAAGCCTGACCGGAAGGATAGCTGCCCTTAGTAGGTTCATCTCAAAATCAACTGACAAGTGCGTTCCATTCTTCAATCTACTTGGGGGAAATAAGAAGTTTGAATGGACAGAAGACTGCGAGCAAGCATTCCAGACAATAAAGGCTCATATGTCACAACCTCCCATCCTATCAAAACCAATCGAAGGAGAGACTTTGTATATTTATCTGGCGATTACCGAAGTTGCTGCTAGTGCAGTACTGATACGGGAGGAAGAAGGCGTGCAGAAACCTGTTTACTACGTCAGCAAAAGACTTATCGGTGCAGAATTAAAATATCCACCGATCGAAAGATTAGCATATTGCCTAATTCTAGCCTCCCGAAAGTTGCGACCGTACTTCCAAGCCCATCCTATCACGGTTCTGATCGACCAGCCCCTTTGGCAAGTCCTCCAAAAACCCGAGGCGGCTGGACGACTGTTAAAATGGGCGGTCGAATTGGGACAGTTCGACGTAACTTATTCACCGCGAGCAGCAATAAAAGGGCAAGCCTTAGCCGATTTCATTGCGGAGTTCACCGAACTCCCCAGTAACGAGCTGTGCAAACAGCCTGAAGCGCCCATGCCTCAAGACAAGACTCCTTCGTGGAAACTATTCACAGATGGATCATCTAATGAATCTCACGCTGGAGCGGGAGTGATATTGATAACGCCCGATGGGCATCGATTTCACTGCGCAATCAGGTTTGACTTCGCAGCATCAAACAATGAAGCGGAATACGAAGCACTCCTCGCTGGACTGAGAATGGCCAGGGATATGAACATAAAAGCGCTCGATATTTTCAGCGACTCTCAGCTGGTCGTAAATCAAGTCCTGGGAGAATATCAAGCGCGAGGGTTAAAAATGATGGCCTACCTTAACAAAACAAAAGATTCGCTAGCACAATTTACAAAATACACCCTCCAGCAAATTCCGCGAGACCAAAATTCGAATGCAGACGCCTTGGCCAAACTTGCAAGTGCTAAAGATGCTGACACCCTGAACATAGTCCCAGTAGAGAGATTAAGTGAACCAAGCATTGATGCGGCCGAAGCCAGCATGGAAATTCGGGTAGAAGATACATGGATGGCGCCTTACCTGGAGTATCTGACAAATGGGACATTGCCAGCGGATAGAAACAAGGCCAGAACTCTGCAAAGACAAGCTGCTAGGTACATACTGCTCGACGGTGTTATGTACCGAAGAGGATACTCAATGCCACTGCTCAGGTGTATCACATCAGAAAAAGCTAAGGAACTCATGAAAGAAGTACATGAAGGCTTCTGCGGAGATCACGCTGGGGGGCAGAGTTTGGCGAAAAAGATTCTCCGACAGGGCTATTTTTGGCCAACGATGAACGAGGATTCAATGGAGTACGTACGAAGGTGTGACAAATGTCAGAGGTTCTCCAAAATCCCACGAGCAGCTCCAAACGAGCTAAAGCAGATGCAGAGCCCGTGGCCTTTCGCAATATGGGGAATAGACTTAATTGGATCCCTGCCAACAGGAAAAGGAGGAGTAAAGTACGCAGTTGTGGCAGTTGATTACTTCACAAAATGGGTCGAAGCTGAACCACTCGCAACCATCACAACCAAGAAAGTTCTCGACTTTGTCATCAAGAACATTGTGTGCCGGTATGGTTTGCCCAGAAAAATAGTATCAGACAACGGAACCCAATTTGACAGCGACCTGTTCACCGATTTCTGCGAAAGGCATGGGGTAATTAAGAGCTTTTCTTCAGTCGCACACCCCCAAGCGAATGGGAAAGTCGAAGCTGTAAACAAAACCCTCAAGGGCACCCTGAAGAAAAGACTTGAAGAAGCGAAAGGAGCATGGCCAGAACAACTACCTGAAGTCCTCTGGTCGTATAGAACATCCCATCGAACAGCCACAGGACGTACCCCATTTTCCTTAGCTTATGGGTACGAGGCCATGTTACCCGTCGAGATAAATCCCCCCTCACATCGGCGTTTAACGTACGATCAAGAGCAAAACAGCCAGCTAATGCTAGAGTCCTTAGACTCAATTGATGAGATACGAGAAAAATCTCAACTCCGAGTTGCTGCTTATCAACAAAAAGTCGCCCGGTACTTTAACTCCAAAGTTAAAGAAAGAAGATTCAACGTCGGAGACTTAGTGTTACGACGAGTTTTCTTGAATACCCGCGACCCCACTGCTGGCGTGCTCGGACCTAACTGGGAAGGACCTTACCAGATTGAAGAAGTCCTTCACCCAGGCACCTACAAACTTGCACGCTTAAACGGAGATCTCGTTCCACGTTACTGGAATGGAGAACACCTGCGCAAGTATTACCAATAAACAACCCTTCTTAAAGGACTGGCTTGTTCAAATTCTTCTATTAATTTTTACAAGTTTTGCAAAGAGGGTTAGCCACGGTGTATGGCTAACTGCTCGTATATGTAAGATTCTGTTTCAGAATCATTCGTAAAGATATGATTAGTCCATTTTTAATACGAAATTATAAGGGACTGTGCTCAGCCAGTCGTTCTTGCCAACCTTTGTGAATTTACATTTACAAATATTTGTTCACTACGTGTGTTGTTTTGCTGTATTACAAGTAACATTTTTCCGCACGAACAGGAATGTTCGAACAGGCCATGGTCAAGGCAAGTGACCAAGGACCTAAAGCTCCTCGATCACTTGGGGGGCATATAAGGCACATCGATAGCAAAGCATACTCTCAAGGTATGTAAACACATGAACAAAATGAGTGAAAGCATGCTTCAAGTACTTAGAGTATTTTTTCAAAATATATGTTTTGATAAATCATGACAAAGTACTATGCTAAGTTCGGTCATACGGACAAACGTTATAATAAGTAAAAATATTATAACACCAAGAGTTTAGCCTTTACACCGCAAGCATTGCTGCTTGAATGTAATTGTTCAAACAAAAAGATTTACTGCCCATGCAGCAAAGCTTAAAAAGAAACTATTGTTTTTACATTGCGACCCGTGGGTCGCATGTTCAAAAAGAAAGAAAGACAGTTAAATAAATTAAGAGGCATGGGGGGCAGGAGGATCCTGGGCAACAACCTGGTCAGTCTCTTCCTCGATGGTTTCTTCGTCCAAACCAACGACGCTTGGGGTTGCAGGAATCGCGGCTCTTGCCTCCTCTTCAGCCAGTTGAGCAGCGCACCGAGCCAACTCCGCAACTCTGACTTCCTCCGAAAGGTAGCTAAAGTCAGCACCCTGATTGTGTTTCCAGAAGTTATAGAAACATCGGAGTGTCGTCCTCTTGTACTTTTCCAGATTCTTGGAGTTGTCAAGCTCCGACTGCTGCACCTTGCCCTCGAGAGTGGCAATAGTCTCGTCCTTAGACTTGACTACCCCCTCCAGATGCTTGATTTCGCGGAGATGAGTTTTGTTGTACGACCGGTACTCTTCCCTCAGCTTAACCGCTGCATCTTTTGCAGCTTCAGCCGCGGACAGTTTGGTCACCGCTGCATCCCTCTCTCGGACCACCGTCTCCAACTCCTTAGCATGTTTAGCCTCAGCAGCCGAAAGCTCCTCAGCCGCCTTCACCTGATGTTTCTCGAGAACTTTAGCCTCAATCTGCTCAAAGTAGGCCTGGGCTCGGGTACGAGCAGTAATGGCAGAAAGTAAGGCCTGTAAACGAAAGAAAAAGAAGTCAAGACTTATCACGAGAATTGAAAAAACAAAGACTCGAGGAGCAAAGAAATACTTACGCTGGAGATCTCGTTCAGAGTCCTGTTCAGGATCTGGTCGACTGGTAGCTCTACAGCTTGGATCATGGCGGCCCCAACACGCTCACCTCTGCCAATGCGTTCAATTCGATCCTTAGCGGATCGAATGGTATGGCTCACAAGCCTGGCCTCATGAGCCTCTTCGCGAGAAAGATGCTCCCTGGCAGGCGCAGGAGGAGGGTTGGACCGAGCAGGGGTGTTTTGCTGTTCAGAAGGAGCTGGAGGAGGGGTAGGAGTTCGCCCAGTTGGCGCAGGACTTTGCACGGTTGGTGAGCCCTGAGGAAGGTCTTCTGGTCGACTCTTCTTGGCTGAAGGGCCTCGACTGGTTTCACCAGTTCGTTTCTTTGACCTCCGTTGAAGTTGAGGGACTTCCTCTTCCTCTTCGGCCTGGTACATGTCAAAGATATTGGGAGTCGACATATCTGCATGAAAATAAACATAAGAGGTTAGTAAGGGAAGAAAAAGGTGGAAGTAAGTAATACAACAGAAAGAAGATAATAAAGTGAATACCCGAGCTACAACTACTGGTCGCTATACTATTGACTCTATTAATCATATACTCATTTTCTGGCATGAAGAAGTTTGGCCCTAGATTTGGAGCATATGTAAAGTTGCCATCCCCGTCAAACATGTGACAGGGGATTGGCAGACCATTTAAAAGCGAAATAACGTTACCATTGTCATCAGAAGACTCTTCCAAGTCAACAACTGGTTCTGGGGCCTTTTCTTTCCCCTTGCCTTGGGGAGCAGAAGGCCTTTCTGCAGAAGGGCTGCCCGTGGGTTCCCTGATCGTAACTCCTGTTGGCCTCCTCCTTGGAGAGGGCACAGGAAGTTGCTGCTCGGGACCCCCCCCGGCAGTGGGTTCGTCCGTTTCGGACCCTCTATTGTCATGGCGAGGAGCCAGAAGGCCAGATGACCTCAAATTATTTTCTAGTGTCAAGGTCTTGACACATTTGGTTGCGGCGGACATCTTGGCCAGAGTATCAGACCTCGACACCATGTCTGGTGTTGGGGTCGGGCGCAACCAGGGGCCTGAAAAGCAGATCGAGTTTGAGAAATGACGATAGGAAATACTATATGATAAAGTATCGACCAGGGCAAAGACAAATTTGTACCTCCTCTCGCGAAAGCCAAGTTGTCACTGGATATATCCGGAGTAAAGAAGTACTCCTTGTTGTAATGTCCCACGTTTGATATGTGGGTGGTGCCACTCAAAAACGTCCGGCCAGTTTCCTGATGGCAGAAGTGAAAAATGCCCGTCCCGTTGTGTTGGGGATTGGACTTGAGGTCAAAGAGGTAGTTAACCTCATGAGGTGAAGGTTCTGGCCATTTGTTAAGTTTGTACAGGACGTAGAGTGCAGCCAACATCCTATATCCGTTAGGGGTTATTTGAAAGGGAGCGACGCCGAAATAATTGGCCACCCCCACAAAGAAAGGATGAAGAGGGAGATAAGCCCCCGCTTCAATGTGATACCGAGACTAGGCGCTGTTTGCTCCTCCTGGACGGTTAGCCCTCTGCTCCGCAGTAGGACGTGTAATGGTTACCCCCGTTAGCGGGTATTTTCTGAAGCAGTTCGCGACCATCCGAAGGGTCATCGAACTGGCTGGAGGAGTGTACCACTCGACATCAGGCGGATTGCGATGACGAGGACGAGCCCTAGTTTGGATATTGGGGTCAGGTACAAGATTCTCTCGACCACTGGTCGAGGGAGCCCCCGCCTGCGAATCAGGCTGGGCAGAAGAAGAAGGGTTACTTTCAGATTCGGGCCTTTTCTTGCCAAAGGATTTTGAACGGGCCATTGAAGGAGAAGGGTGCGGTCTAGAAGAGGCTCGTGAGAAAGGTATCTGATGGATGCGATCGGCTGGTTGTTCTTCTCCTTCGAGCAGTTGGGCGAGGAGATCGTCGTCAATGGGTCTCTCACCTCCCCACAAATCTGGCATCAAAATCTGCAAACAGAAGAATGGGGAGGCGAGGTAAGAGGAATCTAGGAGATTCTTAAAGTAACGCTGGTCGAGTATAAAAGCTAAGCCTTTATATAGCAGCATTCTAACTAAGTCTCTCTGCGCAAACAGTTTAAAAAAAACGGACCAAAAGGGTGAAAGTGAAAAGTTTTCCTGAAAAGCTTTTTCGACTCCCCTCACAACGGGAAGAAATTATTTCCAACTGGATTAAAAAATCGAAATGCTACTTCGATCCTACGTCCTAAAAAGCACTAATCCTGGGTTTTAAACCTACTCAAAAGCCTACTTTGCCTACAAAAAAACATCTTATCTACAGGCGTTCAAAAAACCAGAAACCAATAGATTCAAACAGTACACCATTTAAAAGCATGCACCACGAAAGGTTAGAAGCATGGAGTTTCAGAGTAACTTACCAAGGAAAGTGGTCGTGAAGATGGAAGTGAGAGTTTCGGGAGTCAATGAGCCCACCGTCTGATCCTACAGCACAAAGGAAGGTTCGCCGGAGAGAGTAAAGCTCTGGTTTTTAGGGTTTTTCGACAAAGAGATGACGTGCGTAAAAAGGAAGTGCCTCAAGTAACCTTATATAAGTTTGTCTTTGGTGTTCAAAAGGCGTGGTCATTAGTTTTCCATTTTCAAAGTATGGGGAAGCGTAATGGCCGTCATAATTGTTTCTGGGAAACTGAAAAGCCTTGATTAGACAGGAGTGGTTTGCTTTTTTCAAGAACGCACAAAGGGCTCTGACACGTCAGGAGGGGTTACCGAAGGGTCGTTCGTTCAAAGTTTATTTACTGTTCGTGGTAAATAAACTTTGGGGGGCAAATGTTATCCAATAAATTAGCATTTGTGACGTGGCGAATAATCTCTTGACACGTGGCTGACACCTGGAGCGTCTGCTAGAGTATCGACCAGGAGACACACCAGAAGCAGGACAGACCTGTCTTTACCACGACCAGACTGGTCGGTGGTTCCGCTGGCAAAACAACATTTAGGGAAAGATCTTATGTATCCCGTATTTATTTAAGGAAATCTTCTGAATATCCCATGATTCAGGGGATAATATCTGTAACAATATTGGGCAACCCTCCATGAGCCTATAAAAAGCAAGAGATGGCTCATGGGAAGGGACTTTGGGAGCCCGGAAATCATAGAGATTATAGAAATTATCTGTGAAAACTTGTATTGTGTATGAGGAGTGTTGAAACTCATTGAACCCAAGTTCTCTGATCACACTTTCGATCCCATATCAATATCATTCTAAGTGGACGTAGGTCATTACCAGATTCTGGGGCCGAACCACTATAAATTACTGTGTTTTCTTTACTTTTGTCATTACGTTATTATCTATACATATTCGTCTATATCATTCATATTTTGACTCCGTGTCAGTTGGCTAAATCGTGGGTCAACATGATTATAGTAGAATGAACAGCAAAAGAGCCGGGAACGACAAGGAGTCGAGAACGGCAAAGGCCGAGAACGGCGAAGGGCCGGGAACGGCGAAGGCCGAGAACGGCGAAGGCTGAGAACGGCAGTGGGGCCGGGAATAACACTTAGCACATGGAGTGCTTATTTTTAGGGTGAGACCCCAATGGATACATGGGATATCCTTACGGTGAGAACCGAGACCCCAGGCTTTGGTAACGCTTCTGGGACGACATGGCCGTATTTGTTTAGTCTGATGGACTGTCTGTTAATTTGTGGATTATCTGATGTGTTGTTTATATAATATGCATATGTTATGTGTTGTATGAGTTTTCTTGTTGGGCTTCGGCTCACGGGTGCTCTGTGTTGCATGTAAGGGCAAAGAGAAAGTCAACCAGCCATGAGTATGGAGAGCATGAAGCGGCGCGTACATGTTTGGCCTGCCCGACTGCTTTGGTTGGGGGCATTTTGAGAAATGGCTGTATTAAATTGTGATTTTGATAGTTAATTAACTGTAAACCTATTTTGGGTTGTAAATATTTTGTAAACTTTATTTTGGGAATCCCAAATGTTAGACACTTGAAATTTTCAATGAAGTAGAGTATTTTCAAAGTTTACAGCCTTAACTTTTGCTTAGTCACACTTTTGTTCTAAAAACCTCGTTTAGCGAGTTGATTGCACATTTTAAACTCACTTAGTAACGGTTCTAAGGTAGTAGGGCGTTACAAATATCCTCTATCAGTCGCGACCCAACCCCTTAGGGTCGTGGCGGGCTACAAGTTAGAGGGCCCCAGGTTTTTTTCTGGGGGACACAGGCCGCGACGCGCCTCAGCTTACGATGCGGTGACTGGACCATTTCAGAGGCTCCCAAGCCTCCTAGGTTCATGTGGGTCGCGACGCCTGAAGAACAGGGCCGCGACTCGGACCTGTGAACCCAATTTTTTCCAACATTTTCAAATTCCTAAACTCCCCAAAATTGTTCCAAACTCAGTTTTTTACCCCAAATAAACCACCCAAATCATTCCAGCAATTCAGATACATGATAATTAACAACCTCTAGCTTCTAAAATATTCCAAAACATCAAAATTCAAAAATCACCAATGTCACTTAAATAACTCAAGGTTCTACTCCATACCTTTGAATCTTAGCAGAATTCGAATCCCCCCCCCCCCCCCCCCCCCCCAGCTGTTGGTACTCCTAGCTACCTCCAATCTTTAGTCACCACCTCAAGTCTAATTCAAATCATCACCAAGTTAAAAGCTCCAAAATTCTACACTTCCAAGCTTTGAGAGAAAAACTTAGAGGGAGAGAGAAAGAAATGTGAGAGAGAGTGTTTGTACAAGTTTCTTTTAGTTTCTAGGGTCTTCCAACTTAGCTGAGTCTATTCCTTTGATAAAAGACCAAAATGTCCCTTAAGCATAACCTTATCCTTTAATGGCCCCAAGGGCAAAAATCGTCATTTGCCACATTTCTCGCTAATCCTTAAGTAGCCCTATAAATTCCTAATTAATCCCGACATACCCAAATAATCACTAAATAATTACTTGTTATCCGATAAATCTCGAATACTCACTAGGTTTCCCCAAAATATCCCTAAGCTCACCCCGAGCTTGTTATTCGACCCCGTTGTGAATATTCCGCTAATCCGCTCCCTGAGACTGTCTTGGACCACACATTTCAAATATATCCCCATAACACTGGGGTCTCACTCAAAACATATATATATATAGCAAATATACCCTCAACGAGTTAAAAATTACAAATATGCCCTAATTAACATAAACGGGCCCACAGGCATATTTAATTCACCTGAACATGCATATATATTCACATTACCATATAAATCATTTATACCGCATAATCACATATATGTTCCACTAATCCCACCTATAATTCTAATTATGCCCTCCAGGCACAGTAATCAAGGCACTCATCCTTAATAGCTAATTTGGGACGTTACAACTATCCCCTCCTTATCGAAATTTTGTCCTCGAAATTTATTCAACATCTCAGGATACTGATCCCGCACAGCTGCCTCTAGCTCTAGAGTCTAGTCTTTTACCTTGCTATCTCTTTGTAATACCCTCGCCAGAATGACAATCCTATTCTGTTAGACTTTATCTCTTCTATCTAGGATTTTCACTGGCTTGTCCACACACAATAAGTTCCTTTGAAATTCTAGGGTCCCTTTACCTAATCAGGGGTAGAACCCGACACCTCTTTCCTTGACATTGGCACCAGTAACACCTTATGAGCCTCTACCCATGCTGGGGTAAGGCTAATATGTAGGCCCCTCACCCTATCCTTTCTAGGATCACATAAGTCTATCAAATCTATAATCAAATTTCTTCTTTCTTTCCCAAACTAGCTCATCCTTTTTAGTCCACAATACTCGGAGAGGTACAAGTCTCCAATCCTGGAATTCCACGTCCCCATATTTAAATTTGTGAACTCTTATGTCTTTTCAATATAGCAGACACTCCTGCCCTAATAATCCTGAACAACTTCATTGGTCCTTCGGACCAATTTCGAACCATAATACTTCTTGTTTCTTGCCTCACTTCCCCAGAATAAGTAATTCTCTTTTCTTATCTCACAAGATCTTATACAAAGTCACTCTGGACGTCGACCAGTATTCATCACCATGACAATCCACTCCAGGGACCGTATCTACCTCAATATCTCAAAAACCTACACATTCAAGGTAAAATACTTGGAGTCTGAGTTGTTCCTTCAAGTTGTCGGTTTGTCTTAAGGTAATCATTAATTCCAAACCCCAATCTTATATTCATCACCCTCTATGACGCTTTTCAGAACCTGGGAACCTAAGGGTCTCAATCCCACACTATTGATTTTGGTGTCTAGTGGAGACGTGTGGTCTCCTTTCGTACACAGTCCCTCTTTCGATATCTCACTCAAAAAAATCATAGTCCGTTAAACCAATATGTCAAGTCACAAATTTTCGCATCCACTCATCTCATCTGCAATCGAAGGTGATCCACCCTTACGGTCCATAATTATATCCCTCCATACTAACTCCAGGATACCTTAGAGTCATAATAGCCCTTCTGGCTTTTGTTTATTGTTTCTCACTTACTAAAAGGTTAGGCAGTGCTCCTCCCGGTATACTAATTTTAGGCCTTAACACCCATTCAATCTTCCTGGACACAACAATCATAAGGGGTAACCCAAGACTCGTCTCGAGTCTCCCCCTCGACGCCAGTATCCATCGGATCACTCATCCAGTCTGCATATCTTAACCTATCCATACCAAAGTGGTAGGATTCTTAACCATTCCTACAAGATCTTCTTTTTGTGTTTCATTCTTCATCAAGGTATATCTGCCAATTATCATTCACAGGTTCCACAGCAATCCCAGTCGTTACCCTACCTGGCTTTACCGTAGTCCATTACTGTCAACTTAAAGTTCCATGCAGAGCATCTAATGTTCTTATTCCTCTATCCACCATGAAGCACGAACAACCACCTTTTCAGTCTACACACGGGCGCACCCTAATCCTTGACACACCACACTAATACTCCACATTTTAGGCAAGGACAATGTCCATCGCATTGCCCTCCTGTACCCGCCCATCACATGCATATCCTAATACCCCTTGCATGTGAATCAACCCTTATTTCAACCTCTGAGAATCCAGATCACAACTATCCATTCAGACAAACTATAGGTTTCTATGTTACTTTAATCAAGGGTATAACAATCCCCAAAGATGCTTCAAGTAAAATTTGAGGTGTCACACCAGTCTCACCATGTTTCTAACCCCCTAAGGCATTCCTTTAACAATTGCCTTGCGACTTATATCTTAACTGAATCATATGCAATCCCATCACTTCCCACAATGTGACATTGAATATCATCTGGAGAAATCAGAAATTATTCCTTCTAGAGCCTTACCTATAATCCCCGTTTCCTCAGCCTCAGTAGTATCAATACAGGTCTTACTCATATTCTGTTCTTAACCGGAAGTAGTCCAAAACATTCTTGATCGAGCTAGATATGACTTGTCCAAAACATCCCTGTATTATCTACTTGTTGAATTCACGTGGGTCGCTGAAGCATTGGTCAGTTAGAGAGCTTTTGCTGGCAACCCATCACATCATACTTAGTGCGAGCGAAAATTCTTGGAATGTCTCTTTCCTTGATCCTCAACTGGTAATAACCAGATCGAGGGTCAATTCCTAAGAACATCGTCCTACTTTACAACCGGGCAAATAAATCCTTCATTCTTGGCAATGGATATCCATTCTTAACAATTATTTTATTTGGCTATCCATATGCAGTACACATTCTCGCAAGCTTGGCCTTCTCCTTAACAAATGGCGTTGACATGTTCCACAGTGAGATGCTTCGTCTGATCAATCTTAAGTCAAATAACTTCTTTAATTGAACCTTTAATTATGTCTGCTCAGCTAGCGTCATTCTTCATGTTGTCTCTAATACTTGATCTATTCTTACCTTATTCCCGTAGCACACTCAATTTCCTAGTCGCGATAGTAATCCTGACGAACCCTTGTAAACCCATCTGAAATCCCACTGACCGATCCAGTTTCCCTCTGATCTAACTGACATAACCCTAGTGCTACCTACCACAATGGCTAAGCATCTCGTAACCGCAGCCGAGTCCTTTCCTTTTTAACCCAAAAGTCACCATCCTCTCTCTTACAATCCATGGTTGTCTCTTATTGGAAAACTAAACCATTCTTAGGATCATACCAAGATCCTCATATAACCCTCTCAATCAATTATTACTGCTAACTTCCTACCCATAATACTCTCACCCTTTTCCTGGAAATTGCCAACTTTCCCTAGTAGACACAAGATCTCAAGCCCCATAGCGTAATATTCATACAGTATGTATCCCATATCTATATTTCTACTAAGAGGTACGTAGCACCAAACTCAGTTAGTACAATATAAAGGAATGAGAACTAGAAGGCCAACTTGTCATCTCTGACGAACTAGCCTTGAGCTCTGACTGCTTCCAGGAGGACTCTCGAGCTGGGTCGAGCTATCTGTACTCTTTGATTCTTTTGTCTTCGCTTCCGAGCAATGCTTCTTGATGTGCCAAACTATTCCACATAGAAAACATCCCTTCATTCGGCATTCTCCCAGATGGCGTCTCCTGCACTTGGCGCACACTAGATAACTTCTCCAGACCTCGTTGCCGCCTTGGCGGCTACCCTAAATACTATATCCCTTCCTGTCAAGATCAGGAGTGGTAGAACTATCAATGGTATTTCTCTTCTGGTTGCTGGGGCCTCTGCCTCTACCTGATCCCACAAATGGGGGTTCCATTACCTGAGTTTCATGCCCCACGACACTCTCGCTCTATATCTCACCTTCTGTATCCTTTATGGCAAGGGTCCTCCCTACTGCCTGAGCGTAGGTAGAAATCTTATGCACTGGAGCGATCCTAACTCTCTGAGTTACCTCAGGGTTTAGTCCTTGAATGAATCGTTCTTTCCGGGCCACATCTTATGGTACCAAACCAAAAGCAAATTTGGCCAACCTATGAAATTCATTGATATACTCTGTAACGCCCTAAACTCCAAGGACCGTTATGGTGCGCATTTTAAATAGTGCTAAACTCGCTAATTGAGTCATTTGGCCATAATCGTGTAACTAAGTATGATTAGCGGTTTAGGGATTAAAAATTTCGGTTAAGACATAACTTTTCACTAGAACGTTTACTGTATACATTGGGATCCCAAAAATATAATTTAAATGTCTATTACAAGAAAATATTTACAACCAGCCGATCTAAGCGGCAAAATAGGGTTTAACCCTAGTTCCTCTTTTAACCCTCGGCCGTGGCGGTCGAGCAGCCGCATATGTACACATCGTCACCTAAGCTCTCCAAATCAAGGATGGTCCAGATTTCTTTTTCCTTTACCTGCACCACATAACACCTGTGAGCCGAAGCCTAGTAAGAAAACTCAATATGCTCATGAACAGTAATAACACGTCATCAAATCATATCCGGCATGCCTAGCAAACATAGCTCTCTTCAAGCATGCAAATAAACTCATATAATGCTGGGGAATCTAGGATAAGAAATCCTGCCCTCCTGATTGGATGACTATCAAGTCAATCCTAATCAGATGAGTGATTTAACACTTGAGGTTTTGGTAAACTAGACTGAGTGGCTGACAAGCAAGTCACCACGGGGCTCAGCACCCACAACCATGCCAACGATGATCATCATGATCATACAGAGCTTATAGCCCTGAGCAGATGAGTTAATATCACTTTGAGGTTTTGTTAAACCATAATGAATGACTGATGAGCGAGTCACTATGGGGCTCAGCACCCACAGCCGTGTGACGAAATCGTCACCTGGGCTTTTTGGCAATGGCTCTAATCAGATGAGTGATTTAACACTTGAGGTTCTGGTAAACCATACTGAGTGACTGATGGGTAAGTCACTAGCTTAAACAGATGAGTGAATGATGGGTGCGTCACACGGGGCTCGGCACCCATAGCCATGTGACTAAATAGTCACTGGGCTCGCTGGCCCTGGCTCTAAATGACTAGCCTTTGGCTAGACAATCACTTTTAGTTTTCATCGAACTTGAGGTCGGTCCGACATTAATGCCCATTTGAGTCATTCAATGCAGATGTCGATTAGATTTAATCTTTTATCGGTTTGCGTTAAACACGCTAAGTCCGTCCTTGACTTTTTAGTCAATACTAGGTGACCAATGCTCAGTACTACTGCAAACTTGACAAGTAGGTCACAACTTCACAGCTAATACTGACACCATTGCCAATTCTGACTAGTTAGTCATAGCCACGCACAAGTAAGCAATGCTACCAGGCACATATCACATGTCAAATATCCAAATATTGGGCATTCAACATGCTTACTTAACAGTTGCTAGCATAATTATGATCATGCACAAACACAGAGACTCAAGCTCTGATCAATCTCATATTCAACATTCATGGCATGCCCTAATCACATGTTTCTCATTCATCACATGCATCACATTTAAACACTCGACATGCCTCAATAATAACCATGCACAAGTGAGCAAGATTGATAAGCATTCGATATGCTATCAATGTCCACATTTAAACATCCAACATGCATAAAGAATAACCATGCATGTCACATATGGGGTGCAGTTTTCTTACCTCGGGTTCGACCAATAATTAGTAAAAAAAGACCCATGAGAACGATCAATCCTTTGATCCTTTAGCGGTCACCTAGTCATAACCAAATATGGAATCCCATCAATAAAATAAATCATAAAAAGGTTAATAATCTAAAACCTCACTCCTGGGATCCATCCAGCACTCTTGGGACTCCCAATCACCCAAACGGGATAGTGGAACCATCCCCCGAGCCCCCAAAATCATCCAAAACCCCAAAAATAGGTTTGCTGGAAAGTGGACTAGCGCTGGGGCGCTGCCCCCAAGACAGAGAGGCCTAGCTCCTTGCCCTGCTTAGCGCTAGGGCGCCACCTGCAGACCAGAATTTCTTATGGTCTTCTCCCATGCGATTTCCCTTGAAAACCAAACCTCCAAACCAATCCCAAACATCATCAAAACATCAAATTCAACCCCAAAACTTCATCTATATCACACCCTCATCAAAACCCAAGTAAACTTTCCCCAAAAACCTCCATGAATTCTCAACCTTTCACTTCACAATTCTCAGCTGAAAACTAAATGAAAAACAAAATATAACCAGAATTCATGGCTGAATCCTTACCTCAAGCTTGATTTAGATCCTTTGTAATGGTTGAACCAAGGTCCTAAGCCCTCAAACCTTGCTCTCCTGGCTTGGATCCTCAAGTAGGGTTCAAAAATTAGAAAGGAAGAAGAAGAGAAGAATAGGTGCGGGAGAGAGATGAGATAGGATGATGATGATGCTCTATTTTTCTTATACTTTCTACAACCTTTGAATGATATATATCCTTTGCCAAATGACCATATTGCCCCTAGGTTATTTATAGTCCTCTTAAGGCCACCAAGGGTAAAACTGTCCTTTCAAGCCTATCTCGTTAATCATAATTAATACCCTCCAATTCCCGTTATTCTCAACATTCTCAAATACCAATAAATCATATCCTGTTACCCTTTAATTCCCGGCAACATTCTAATCATCAAATTACCCCGAGACTCACCCCGAGCCCCAAAACTAACCTCGTTATGACTAGACCGATAACTTGCATTCCATGATCGTCTCATGCTGAATGGCTCGAACAAATCCACATATCATGTGGTCTTATTTTTAATTCACCCATATGCATGAAAATACACAATAATGCCCTCAACGGGCCAAATTACCAAAATTCCCTTATAATTAAAAATGGACCCATATGCATGCATTTATCATCATATTTTAATATAATTCACATTGACATGCATATCACCATTTAATAACATAATAAATCAATTATGGCCCTCCCGACCTCCCAATCAAGGTCCTAAACCTTATTAGGAAATTTGGCACATTACATACTCTGTCCCTATCTTACAACCTTGAGCCAAATTCATAAACTCATTGGTCTTCGCGATTCAAACGGCGTCACAATAGTAACTTTCGTTGAACAACTGCCTGAATTCCTCCCAACCCATCATGACAACATTCCGGGTCTGGGATACAATTTCCCACCATGTTCGAGCATCCTTTTGCAGCATGTATGTGGCACAAGCCACTCTATCATTGCCTTCCACTCTTATATAGTCAAGGATGGAGCTAATCATGCCCATCCACTGTTCAGCTCTAAATGGATCCAGGCCTCCCTAAAAAACTGGAGGGTAATGCTCCTGGAATCTTTCATATAATAATTCCCATCTGTTCTTACCCTTAGGTTGAACTGAAACTGCTGCCATTGTTGTCAAAACATACAGAGCAACATTCCCTGATGGAACCCACTGTCTTAACCACCTAGTCTCTTCCTTTTGCTTTTGCAGTCTAGCCTGCATGTTGGCGAACCTCTGCTGCCAATCCCAAGGGACAGATGGAAGATTCTGGCCCCAACTATCATTTGCAAACCTAGCATTAACACTGCCTGCTCCAACTGATTGCCAGTGATACATAGCTTCTAGATCTGTCTGCAGTCAATGACTTAGCCCATCAGATGTGGCGATCTCATTCGAAACTACTTCACGAGCAGGGCCAAACAATACAATAGCCACATACAATAAGCATACCAAGACAAAAGTGTATAATGCTCATGCTCCCTATATTAACAAGTAGATAAGGCAACTTAGATAAGCAATTAGACAAATATTTCACTTAATACCAACCAACCTTGAGTTGAGCTTGTCTCTGGCAATGAGTGTACATGTTTGGTTAATCTCCAAGAACTATAAACCTTGGCTCTCTCTGAGACCAAGTTGTAACGCCCTACTACCCTAGATCCGTTACCATGTGGTTTTAAAATGTGTCATTAGCTTGCTAATCGAGGTTTTAGACTGAAAAGTGTGATTGACCTAATTAAAGACTCAATTACTGAAAATTAAGTATAAAAGGGGTTAAAAATTCATTAAAATTATAAAAGTGTTACATTGGGATCCCAAAATACTGTTTGAAATATATTTACAATCCAAAAGTGTGGGTACAGTCAACCTAAGCAACAAAATCAAACGTTTACAACGTGTCCCTCAAAACCACCTAGCCGTGGCGGCCAGGTAAGCCAAACATATACACGCCGCTCCATGCCCTCCAACTTATGCTTGGTCGGCCTTTCCTTTGCCTTTACCTGCACCATAGATTACATGTGAGCCGAAGCCCAGCAAGGAAACTTCACAGCACAACATATAATAATACATTTTAACAAATGCATAATTAATCAAACACAACATACAATTACAAGGTTCTATCAGAATTCACAACAGCAGCCTACACCGATTAGGGTGCGTTACCGGGCACCAAGTTCACGGTCTTCACTGAGCGGGTGAGTACAACACCCTTAGAGGGTCTCGCCCTAGCGGCCTGCATTCAGCATGCTTAATGCTGATCCCGACCTTTGCCGCTCCCGACCTTTGTCGTTCCCAACCTTTGCCGTTACCGACCCTGCCAATCCCGGCCTCGCCACTCCCGACCTTTGCCGCTCCGTCACAAACACATGCATGACGTAATAGTTACAAACAATACACATAATACTAAGCACATTATAGCTCTACGGGCACAGACAATTATCTTACCTGAGTCCCAAGCTGATCATATAGTCCTAAGCACGATCCCCTAAACCCAAGCCTGAGTGGTAAAAATTAGTCACAACGCATTAAGAGATAACCATTAAGACCTAAACCAACTTAAAAGCTTCTAAATAATATACTAGCCTTCGAGACCTCAGATTCTACTAAACCGGGTTGTAGAATCCTTCCCGATCCCGAGCTTAAGAACCTCAATTGGCCAATATCCTCTATTTGAGCTGCAGCCTAGCCCCTTAGGGCTGTGGTGGGCTATAAGTCAGAGGGTCCCGAGGCTCTCTTCTAGGCACGGGTCGCGACTCCTGGACCATTTCAGAGGTTCTCAAGCCTCCTAGGTTCATGCAGACCGCAGCGCCTGAAGAACAAGGTTGCGACTCGGACCTATGAACCCAATTTTTCCCAGCATTTTCAAATTCCTAAACTCCCCAAAATTGTTCCAAACTCAGTTTTTTACCCCAAATAAACCACCCAAATCATTCCAGCAATTCAGATACACGATAATTAAAAACCTATAGCTTCTAAAATATTCCTAAACATCAAAATTCAAAACTCACCAACAACACTTAAATAACTCAATGTTCTACTCCATACCTTTGAATCTCAGCAGAATTCGAATCCCCTCCTAGCTGTTGGTACTCCTAGTTGCCTCCAATCTTCAGTCACTACCTCAAGTCTAATTTAGATCATCACCAAGTTAAAAGCTCTAAAATTCTACACTTCCAAGCTTTGAGAGAAAAACTTAGAAGGAGAGAGAAAAAAACATGAGAGATAGTATTTGTACAAGTTTCTTTTAGTTTCTAGGGTCTTCCAACTTAACCGAGTCTATCCCTTAGATAAAAGACCTAAATTCCCCTTAAGCGTAACCTTATCCTTTAATGGCCCTAAGGGCGAAATCGTCATTTGCCACATTTCTCGCTATTCCTCAAGTAGCCCTATAAATTCTCAATTAATCCCGACATACCCAAATAATCACTAAATAATTACTCGTTATCCAATAAATCCTGATATACTCACTAGGTTTCCCCAAAATATCCTTAGGCTCACCCCGAGCTGGGTATTCGACCCCGTTGTGACTATTTCGCTAATCCGCTCCCTGGGACTGTCTCGGACCACACATCTCAAATATATCCCCATAAATCTGGGGTCTCACTCAAAACATATACATAAAGCAATTATACCCTTAACGGGTCAAAAATTACAAATATGCCCCAATTAACAGAAATGGGCCCACATGCATATTTAATTCACCTAAACATGCATATACCACATAATCACACATATGTTCCACTAATCCTACCTATAATTCTTATTATGTCATCTAGGCATAGTAATCAAGAAACTCAACCTTAATAGCTCATTCGGGACGTTACAAATCCTGTGCTCTCGGGACTTCCAATCCCACCCAACGTGGTGGTGGAACCATCCCCCGAGCCCCCAAATTCTTCCCAAGCTCTAAAATTGAGTCTTGTTGAAATTGTTATAGGGCAGGAGCGCCCAACCAAGTCAGAAAGCCCCAGAACTCCCCCTGCATGGCGCAAGGGCGCCCTAACAAAAACAGAGAGCCCCATGCCCTCCTCTACATTGCGCAGGGGTGCCCAATCACAAGGGCAGTGGCGCTACCATGAGAACCCATAAATTTCTTGGTTTTCCTCCTACGTTTTCTTCGAATTCAAGCCATAAAAATCCACCTCAAACACATCCCATAATCATAATTCAGTCCTAGAACATCATCAATACATTAACACCATCAAAACCCAACCTTAAACTTGATCAAAACCCCATCAAAACTCAAAACCCAAACTTGAGCTTCAATGCTCAAGAACACCTCAAAAACATGATAGATTAACAGAAAAACAAAGAGAATTCTTACCTCAGTTTGTTAAGCTGCAATCCTAAGTTTCATATGCCCAAATTGAGCTTCAATCTTCCAATTCTTGAGCCTTTCTTCCTCCAAATTCCAAAAATCCCCAAGAGGTATGAGAGAGAGAGAGAGAGAGAGAGAGAGTAACGAGAGAGAGAATGGGAGAGAGAGCTGAGAGTGTTTCCTTGATTCTACTATGTTCTGAATAGGTTGGCTGGGTATATCTATCCCTTAGGCAAGAACTGACTAAAATATTCCTTGCCCCTTTAACTTACTCTTTAATGCCCTCAAGGGCAAAACTGTCATTGCCACCTTCCCCGCTAATCCCACTTAATGTTTCATCATTCTCGTTAATTTCAATATCCTCAAATAATTACCAAATAATTTCTCATTACCCGATAAATCTCGGTAATATACTAAATTACCAAAATACCCCTAGGCTCACCCCGAACTAGGTATTTAACCCTTTTATGACTAAACCACTACTTTGCTCGCTAGGATCGTCTCCTACCGAACAACTCAAATATATCCACATAATAATGTGGTCTTAATCAATAAGCACATATATATATATATACAAATATGCCCTCAACAAGCCAAAATTGTGAAAATGCCCTTCTAATAAGAAATTGGCCCACATGCATGCTTAATACACCTAATCATGAATGTAATCACATAATAATTCAATTATTACCCTCATGGCCCCCTAATCAAGGCACTAAGCCTTATTAGGGAAATTGGGACGTTACAATTATCCCTTCCTTATAGGAATTTCGTCCTCGAAATTTTACCTGAACAGCTCGGGATACTGATCTCGCATGTTTGATTCTAATTCCCATGTCGCCTCATTGACCTTGTTGTTCCTCCATAATACCTTAACCAAATGTATTGTTTTGTTTCTCAGGACCTTGCCCTTCCTGTCTAATATCTAGACCGATTGTTATTCATAAGAAAGATCTGCCTACAGCTCCAGATCTTCGTAACTCAATACATGAGTCACATCGGATACATACTTCCGAAGCTTTAGAATATGAAACACATTGTGTATGGCCGACAATGCCGGAGGTAAGGCCAATCTATAGGCCACCTGACCAATCCTCTCCAGGATCTCAAACACTCCTACAAATCTAGGGCTCAACTTGCCCTTCTTTCCAAATCTCTTCACCCTTTTCCATGATGAAACTCTAGGGAAGACATAGTCTCCCACTTAGAACTCCACATTCCTACACTTCAGATCTGCATAACTTTTCTGTCTATTCTGAGACGCGAGCATCCAAGCTTTAATCTTCTCAATAGCCTCATTGGTCCTCTGAACTGCCTTAGGACCCAAGCGTTTCCTTTCTCCCATCTCATCCCAGTGAATGGGCGATCTACATGTCTTACCCTACAACATCTCATAAAGAGCTATTCCAATGGTCGACTGATAGCTGTTGTTGTAGGAAAACTCTATCAAAGACAAATACTTACTCTAGGACCCTTCAAAGTCCAGTACACATGCTCGCAGCATGTTCTTTAATATATGAATCGTCCTCACTAACAGAAAGTGATCTGATTTGGTATATCGATCCACAATGACCCATACCGAGTCATGATGACCCACGGTCCTGGTTAACTCCACCACAAAATCCATGTGATATCCTCTCATTTCCACTCTGGGATCCCTAGAGGCTGTAACAGCCTTGCTAGTCTCTATTACTTAACTCTCACTTGCTCACATGCTAGGTATTAGTCCCACAACCAGTTATATCCCTATTCATCCCAGGTCACCAATACAAATTCTTTAAATCCTATTACGTCCTCGCGATGCCTGGATGCAATAAAATGGTATAGTATGGGACTTCCCCCAAAATTTCCCGTCTAATACAACATCTATCAGAATACAAATCCAACTCTTATACCTCAATAAACCTATCTCTAAAACTGTATAGTCCTTAGCCACTGTAGCTAGGATGTCCTCTCTATGTCTCATCAACCGAGAATTACTTATCTAACCTTCCTTTGTTCTCTCTCGGTATCAGTTCTAAACTGAATAACTATCCCGGATCCCTCCGGCTTAAAACATCTGCTATCACATTAGTTGTTTTTTTGTTCTGACAAAAAATTCAACACTAGAGTAGTAATCAATCGTTGCTTCAACTCCTGGAAGCTGTTCTTATATCTGTCTGACCTTACAGACTTCCAATTCTTACGTGTCCATTATGTTAATGGTGAAGCAATCCTTGAGGATTCTTCTATAAAACACTGGTAATACCTCGTTGCTCCAAGGAAACTTCTAATCCCAAAAGCATTCCTGGGCTTAGCCCATTTCTAAATTCCTTAACTCTGGATTGATCCATCTCAACCCCATTCTTTCTAACAACGTTACTAAAGAATGTCACCTAAAGTAACCGGAGCTTGTGCTTCTTGGATTTGACATATCATCTGTGTTCCCTCTATCCCTATACTATCTACTGGAGATATTGCCCATACTCTGTCTCCGATTGAGAGTTAATCAGAATACTGTCAGTGGAGATCATCACAAATCAGTATGGATAAGCCTGGAACACTCTGTTCATTAAATCCATAAAATCATGTATGAAAAGTTGTCTTCAACATGTCATTTCCTTCTTTGATCCCCAGCTGGTAATAACCATATCAAAGATCAATCTTCAGACCTCTTGTTTTGTCTTTCAACTGATCAAATAAATCACCAGTCCCTGGTAGCAATTACTCATGCTTGACGACCAACCTGCTCAATTGTCTGTATTCAGCACACATCCTCAATATCTCAACTTCTTTCTTTATCAACCCACACCAATGTATCCCATAGTGGGGAACTAGATCTGGTAAACCCCAAATTGGTAGTTCTTATAACTATACTTCCAATTATGTCCTTGTGTCAGTCTTAGGATAGACTCAGTTCCCTTGCCATGATAACAATCCCTGTTACTCCTCAGAAAATCCATCTGAAACCTCAATGGTCAATCCATATCACTTACCTCACTCAAGGTTGCAACCAACTCCTCTTCGGTTGTGTTAACCTTGGATCCAAAGTTTGTATGCTTTCCAAACTTGCATTCCCTAACCAAGTGGTCAGTCTTGCCACAAACAAAACAAGTCTCTCACACCATTGAATTGCCCTTCATTTTTCTTTGGGACTAGGTAATTGTTCTTCATTGATTGGGGTTTCTTGTGGGCATTTCCCTTGGATTCAGGTTTTCTCTATGGTATTTGTAATGCCCCAAACTCCAGGGACCGTTACAGTGTGCCTTGTAACCAGTGCTAAACTCGCTAATCGAGTCATTTGGCCAAAATCGTGTAACTAAGTATGATTAGCGGTTTAGGGATTAAATTTTTTGGTTAAGATGTAACGTTTCATTAGAACATTTATTGTATACATTGAGATCCCAAAAATATAATTTCAGAGTTTATTACAGGAAAAATATTTACAACAGGCCGATCTAGGCGACAAAACAGGGTTTAACCCTAGTTCCTCTTTCAACCCTCGGCCGTGGCGGTCGAGCAGCCGCATATGTACACGTCGTCACCTAAGCTCTCCAGCTCAAGGATGGTCCAGCTTTCTTTTGCCTTTACCTGCACCACATAGCACCCGTGAGCCGAGGCCCAGCAAGAAAACTCAATATGCCCATGAACAGTAATAACATGTCATCAAATCATAAGGCACACGCCTAACAGATATAGCCCTATTCCAGCAGGCAAACAAATCCACGCAATGTTGAGTATAACACATCAACCAATGACCATAATAGTCATCCAGGGCTTTTAGCCCCAAATAGAAGAGTGACAGTTGTACTAGTCACTAAGGTGGGTTCCGTTCCCAATAGCCATGTGACGATAGGGTCACCAGGGCTTATAGATAAGCGATCCTTTCACTAGCTTAAACAAGATAGGTATCTGGTGAAATAGTCACCAGCATAAACCTGTCGAGTAGATAAGTGATCCTTTCACTAGCTTAAATAGGATAGGTGCATGATGACTAGTCATCAACAAAACCTTCCTCATGACCATAGAGTCATAACCATGGAACTCTGTTCCCTAGCCATGTGACAAGCAGTCACCTAGGTCTTAGGCCTTGGCTCTGAGTAACTAGTCCTAGACTAGCCAAGCGCTTATAAGTTTCATCGACCTTAAGGTCAGTCCAGCATTAATACTCCATATGAGTCATTCAATGTTGATATCGATTAGATCTAATCTTCATTCGGCCCTGCGTTAAAGACACTTATGCCGTTTCTGACTCTTAGGTCAGTGAAATGCGACCAGTGTTCAACCCGTTGTGAACTTGACTAGCAAGTCACAGCTTCACAGATGGATCTGACACCATTGTCGATTCTGACTAATAAGTCAGTGCCGTACACAAGTAAGCAATGCCACCAAACATATATCATATGTCAAATATCCGAATACAGGGCATTCAGCATGCTTACTCAATAATTACTAACACAATTAGGATCATGCATAAACACAGAGGCTCAAGCTCTGAACAATATCATACTCAGTATACAAAGCATGTCCTAATCACATGTTTCTCGTGCATTACATTTAAACATCCAACACGCATCAAGAATGACCATGCATGTCACATATACACAGGGTGCAGTTTTCTTACCTCGGGTTCGAGTAAGAATTAGAACAAGAACGATCCTTGAGAACGATCGATCCTTAATCCTTTAGCGGTCACCTAGTCATAACCAAATACAATCTCCAATTAATGAAAATCATCAAAGATAGGGTCTTGACCAAAACCCCACTCTCGGGACCTCGAAACATACCCACACGGTGAGTAGATTCGATCCCAGACCTTAAGGATTGAAACCTCGAGCCACAAACCCTTAAAAACACTCAAAACAGGGTTTTGAAGAAACTGTAGCGCTACCCTCCTAGCACCCCAGCGCTCAAGACAGAACCAAACCGCCCTAGCCTCCTCTGCAGGTAGCGCTGTAGCGCCCTATACTGGGCGCTGTAGCGCTACCTTCAGCCAGCATCTGCCCAGAAAGTTCTTCCTTCGATTCCACCATTTCTAACCCAAACCAAAAGCTTCCAAACATCAAATTAAGTCCCAAATGAACCCAAATGCCACCTCCACATGTCCTAGGCACCACAACCCCAAGAACCCTAGCCAAAACTCCAATCAATTCCCCACTTTCCAACCCAAAAACTAGCTGGAACTCAACTAAGAAAACAGAGCAAAACCAAGAGTTCTAATGGCTAAAAACTCACCTCAATCTCAGCAACACACCCTCTTCAATGGTGGAGCATAACCCTAGCTTATCCCAACTTGGTTCCTTGGCTTGATTCCTCAAACAAAGCTTGAAAATCCAAATAGAAATGGAGGAGAAAAACCATCAGGAGAGAAGGATAAAGGAGACTTTGTTTTTGACAAGGTTCTACAGCCTTAATGGCTGATATACATCCTTAAGGGGTGAAAATACCTAAATGCCCTCAAGTCTAAAATAAAACCTTAACAGCCACCAAGGGCAAAACCGTCCTTTCGCACCTATTTCGTTAATCATAATTAACACCCTCCAATTCCCGCTATTCTCAACATTCTCACATACCAATAATCCATACCCCATTACCCTTTAGTTCCCGGTAATGTTCTAACCATTAAACTCACCCCGAGCCTCGAACTTAAACCTGTTATGACCAGACCGAACACTTGCATTTCATGATCGTCTCATGCCGAAAGGCTCGAACAAGTCCACATATAATGTGGTACCATTCATAACTCACCCACATGCACGAAAATACACAATTACGCCCTCAATGGGCCAAATTACCAAAATGCCCTTATAATTATAAATACACCCATAAGCATGCATTTATCATCATATTATAATATAATTCACATAAACATGCATATGATCACTAAACAACATAATAAATCAATTATGGCCCTCCCGGCCTCCTAATCAAGGTCCTAACCCTTATTAGGAAATTCAGGCCATTACAATATTAGTCTTGGAGGTCCCACCATTGGAATCTTCCATACACTTTTCTCTAGAACGAGACTCATCTTCAATCCTAAGGTTTTTTAGGATCTCCTCCAAAGATATCTTCTCATTCTTACGGAGAATTTTATTTCTATAGCCCCTCCAAGATGGAGGCAACTTGGCTATGATCCCACCCACAATGAAGGACTCTGGCAATGTCATCTTAAGTGTAGACAACTTACTCACAATAACTTGCAACTCATGTACTTGGGGGAGGAGTTTTCCATCAAAAAATTTAAATTCCATGTGTATTGAGTTATGAGGAATTTCTTGGTACCTTCTTCTTCTTCTCCTTCTCCTACTCCTCCTCCTCCTCCTACTCCTGCTCCTTCTCCTTCTCTTTCTCCTTCTTCTTCTTTGGTTTTGTACTTTTTCTCATGAGCTTCCCAAATCTCATTTGCCGATGTAGTGTTGGTGTAGAGATCATAGAGACAATCTGAGAGAGCATTGAGAATAGGGCATCGACATATTAACTCATCCTCTTCACACTTCTTCCTTTTTTTAATCACTTCTTAAGAGTCATCATCCTTTGGACTTTGTTAAGTATGTAGTAGACTTTCAAAGTAGTGAGGAGAATCTTGATCTTGTCTTGTCTTCGCACAAAGTTTGAACCATCAAATCGACTAGTCTCACTAGATCACAGGACATGAACTTGAGGGCTGAGATTGAAGAGATTTCCTCCTTAGTAGGGATGATAAAAAAATCTGGTGGATTAGGGCGGGTCGGAGCTCCGATCCTACGGGGCAACCCCGATTCGGATATAAGCGGAGTGAAAACTGAGTGGGTTGAGATCCGACCCGACCTGCTAGTGATTGAAGCGGGTCAGATCACGACCCGTCCTAGTTGCTGTTGTGTTTTTTTTTTTGTAATTAAAGAATTTTTAAATAAAAAATCAATTACTACCATTATTTGGGGTGATCTATGTATATAAATATATATATGGGAGCACTCTTAATGGTTATTACCCATGGATGATTACTTTAATATTAACCATTAGATTAAGATCAATGATCCATATTTATAGTTGTTAATTCATATTTCTAAAAATAATTTTTGATTTTTTTAAATTTTTGGAAAGGCTACCTGATTACATGGCGGTCACATGCTTATTAAATTAAATAATTAAAAAAAATCTTATTTAAGCATTATATATGAAAATTCAAAATTAATGTAGAATTTTTTTTTACCCATTGGTGACTTGCTATACCAAGTCACTATGTTGCCACATCATTATAATTATTGGTACCCATCTATGGGTAGTAATCATTGAGAAGTCTTCCATATATATGTATATATATATTAATATATATATAACAAGACAAAATATATTTAAGAGAGATAGAGGAGAAAATTAATGTTTTGTTTTGAAGTATATTAAATTTTATTTATTTTAGTATGCAAGACCATTTATAAAAAAAATTGGACAACTCATTTCTATCTAGTATGAAAAAAAAAATTTGCCATTTATTTTATATTGTAACATTTTTTTAAAAAAATAAACTAATTTTTCTTTTATTAAAGAAAAAAGAAAAAAAAAACCTAACCGGGTCGGGTCTGACCCGCTCCATCACATTCGAGGCGGGTTTGACCCGACCCGCATCAAAAGCCTTAACGGGGCGGGGCGGGAGCTTAGCAGGTCAGGGCGGGGCCGATCCACCCCATTTACATCCCTACTCCATAGCCTTGGTTAGTAGATAAATCTTAGAAATAGACAATCTTTGAAGACAAAATAAGGGTTTAGTGATAGAAATTTTTAATTGTTAGGTATATGGCTATACACAAACTTTGAATATTACAATTCAAATGAATAAACCAAAGATAATCTACCCTTTAATGGATGAATAATACAAAGGAAATGACAGAAATAAGAACAAGTAGTAGAGTGAACCTTTTAGTTGTAGAACATTGGTTACATAAAATCACAAGTCAATGATTTTATGTGAATCAATAAATGTAACAAAGGCGTGACACAAATTGAGATTTGTCGTCCAAAAATCTCTATTCCTAGCCTTCCCATTTGAGATTGCTTGAAGATACTACAATGGAATGAGATTGAGATTTACAAACCTTGAATCTTCAAACAAGTCAAGCTTTTTTATGAAAGTCTTGGAGAAAACTAGTAATCTTGAGAGCTAGAGAGAGAGGTGAGTGATCAATCCACCAAAAACTCAAATGACTCATTTAAATAGTATAGTGGCCCTCATTAGACTCAACCAATGAGACTAGAACATTTAATTTGAATTTTTGAGCCAAAAACACATCATTATACGATCCTGTACGAACCGCTAGGCGACGCGTCGTCTAGACCCAGACGATGCGTCGCTTGTGTAGTACTTTCAGAGACCGGCAGTGCGTCGCCTCCTAGAGGCGACGCAATGCAGGTTTTTCTGACTTGGCACCCCAAAATTTATCTCAAAACATCTTCAAATGTCTAAGTGATTTTATATACTCCAAATAAACACTTTAGACTCAAAAAGATAATTTATAAATGCATACCGAAAGTCAACTCGTACATGTTGACTTTAGCGAAATCATTATGGTTTTTGCATCTATTCGTGCCTAATAAATTTCACTATGTATTTAACCAATCATAACACCTCCCACAAATTTTTAGGAAATTTCGAATAATCTATAATATCAAAATCAAGATTTAAACAGTTTGTTGCACACATGCTTGTTTCAATATTTATACATGCGTAAAATAAACTATTTAAATCATGATTTCAACATCATAAATTATCCGGAATTTCCAGAAAATTTATAAGAAGTCTCTTGTAACTAACTTATACACCGTCATGAAAAAAAAAAGCACATATATAAGTGATCGACTTAAAAAAGTTATACCAGCATCACCCAAGTCAAACATTATTTTGAATGGGTTTGCATTAGTCACTTCAAATGGTTTGGTTAGAAATTTACATGAATAACAGCCCCTATACATAAAGATACTTGAATATGGTAATGAGAAAGGACATTAACATTTATTCAAATTTCTCAGTATGATAGTATTAGAAGTGCAACGTGTGTACTTACGACAAGTGGAATGAAACATCTCTATAAAGTAGAAGGTTGGTAACTCAAACTTCCACAATCTTGGACAAGAGTTCACGTGTAGAAAAGTGTTTGGAAGCATGTCATTTTGGCATTTTGTCTATTGGCTTTGGCTAACATAGGTTGGAGCCATATAATGAGACAAGTGTCAATAAATGCCTCAGCGCTGCATCAGTGGTTACTTGTGAATGACTCATTCACGTACAGCCAAGTACCTAAGTCAATCTAGTTAAACATTGGTTTTACTTTCAAGTTCAAAAATGCTAATCAATATAACATGAAACTCTCTTCACATTTTAAATTGTATATTAAAACAATAAAAATATAAAAACAAAGAGTGAAACAACACCACTTCTTACAATATAGTATTTACCAGGGCCAAAAAAAAAAAACACTGTATTACAGCCAACCTTAACCGTGGGAGATGTGATTTAGACCTACAAATCCAGATCAGAACTGACGGTCATTAATAGTAGTTAAGAGGTTCTCCATTGCAGTTCAATTTGTATCCTTCCATTCTTGGAATCAATGAGATGGTACTTCTCATTAATTCTTCTATTGCTAACCACATCAGCTAGTTTTATATCCACATACCCCAGAACTTCCTGGTTGAAAAAATATATATAATTTTAATATGTGACTTCTCAATGTATACTATATGAATAACACTGTATTTCTAATATTTAGCTCTAAGACCACAATATCGTAAAAACATGGATGAGTAACCTTGGGATGCAGCAAGCCCATTCTTGAAGAAACACTAACAACTTCCACATAAAGCTTATCATTGGTAGGAGGTTCATCCAGCGTAAATGAAAATTCTTCATCCCATCTTGGATCCCGGTTCTTCTTCACATGCTACATTATCATAAAACATGATGCCAGTCAAAATAACATGAAACTCAGTTCAAAACAATGGTAGTGCCACATTCGATTCAAGAAAACTTGTCACCATTGCATAAGCTTATATAAATATTTATAGAGAACAACTTCACAGTGGATTTCAAATATATACTGAACGTGGCAAACTATCATTTGGTCTCAGATAAGTTGCTCCTGAAGTTGAGGTTAATACCATAATATCTGAATTGCAACATATAGCTAATTACAACAAAACCACCATAATATCTACATTATATATATGTATATAATGACCTGAGTATTACAAGTAACAAACTACCTTTGTTTTTTTCTCCTCGCCTCTGAAAAGCAATCTGACATATGGATTGGTGTGGTACTTTCCTTCTACATCTTCAGCTTCGTGAATTATAATTACAAGTAAACCACCACCTGCAGGTGTTCCTTCAGGAGCCTTTTGTACCGCATTTGAATCTTCAACATTATCAGGTATTTCATCTTCCTTGAAAGGTTTGTATGTCAACTCCAACACAATCTGCCCACGAGATTTCTCATTCTGAGCATCATCTTCGTTCATGTTTTTGAGTAGTTCTAGTGTGAGAACCTTAGACTCATCGGGTGTGAGGTCTTTCAAAGCAACGGTATTCAAACCCATCTTATCGTGCTTGCCAACCTTAAAATTAGAAAATATAAAGAGGTGAATTAGATACATAACATCAGTTAACACAACCAGTATTGCTAGCAAGTGTTATCTGAGAAGGCAAATTACATTTCTGGCCATGCCGGCATTCACATATCCAAACAATACAAACAAGAAAAATCTCACAAATAATTTACCTGTTCCCAGTCATAAACCATTATCTCTAATGCTTGAGTTTGGGGGTCTTTGATAACCATGTTAAATTCCTCGTTCCATTCGGGATTCAAATTTTTATGCTTCACCGTTGTTTTCTTTGAAGGAAGCATGTCCTCAGTTAACTTAAGTTTAACATAAGGATCTGCTCCACCCATAAAATCTTTCTTTTTAAGTTTCAAGGCCCTCACCACTTTTACATTCAGAATTCCAACAGGTCTCCTCGAAGCTCTGCCAAAATTAAGCAACACCATCAAATTATAGCAATAGGCCTATGGTATGGAATTTTTATGATATAATCAGGGGGAACAAATTTTACTTTGTTGGATCCATAATTTGTACTTCTAGAGATTTGGGCCATAAATACATGTTTGCAACTTGATCTTTAATCATTTCCTGAGGCAGAAAATAATAATAAAAGAAATAGTATCAAGGAACAAAAGGAAACATCTCTGAATAATAAAAAAAAGATAAGTTAAAACTGCAAGCAATATTCATTTAGTTACTATATTAGGATTAATATGTACTCTCAGAAAATTATGTTTGTCTATAAGATGGATGCATGTATTTATGTGTTTATTCAACTAAGCCTCAATCAACGAAACTTAAACGAGTACTCTACCTGGACAAACCCATATAGGCCAGGAATGGACATAGCATCAGCACCAAGTACTTTTAATCCAAAGTCAACATGTGGCTGCAAAAAACATTAGAGACAATAATGAATGGAGGAAATAAAGATTTTTTTTAAGACAAGACCTAAAAGAGTGCCACATAATATAAATAAATAAACAAATAAATAAGAGTGCCATCAAATTATAGAACTCAAAACTGATTCTGTATATCCAACCTCTCCTCGAATGATTAGTTGCAGTGAGAAATAACTAGACTCGTAATAGAAAGAGGCCATATGAATCACAATACTGATATGAAAATTTACCAAGAAGATTTTTATACTTCAAGAATTCAACAACTGAGCCCCAAAATTTAGTCTAATGTATCATCAGAGACAGCACAATTCTTAAGACTACAAAGTAAAAAAAAAGCCCTTCTGTCCAATGATCAGCCATATACCATCAGTAAGATATGTAGATCCATACCTTCTCCATAAGGGAAACAAGTATTTTTGCAAAACAAGGAAATTCTGGAACCAAAGGCTTCAGGGTAATACGTGGATGAACAAATACTTGCAGATCAATAACCTAGAACATTGAGAAGAATCGGTAATTTAGTATTCTAAAATGTTGAATCCAGAGCAACATTTGCTTGATCATAATAAATAGGATATTTTTTTTCACTTTACCAACTATCAAACAAATACCTGAACTGTGGCTCTCAAACCAAACGCTTTAACTGCAACCATAATGTTAGGATTTCCAGCCCATCTTAATGCTGGTTCCATTATCAACTCCTTTTCATCAGTTACATACACTTTCATTCCTGGTATAGGGAGACCAAGAATGAGCATTGCCACAATCAGCAATATGAAATTAAAACAATGGAAAATGCAGAAAATACATAGTTATGTCTATCAAAAATCACCAAAAACAACAAGAAGATATATAATAAACCTGCAGGGCTCAAAAACAGGCTCCAAAGTTTATCACATTAGGCACCACTTGACTCTAGCTCAAGTGGTTAGGTGTGTGTTGTTTAAGGGGTCAGTAGTTCAAATCTCAGCAGGTATTTAACAAATATTGGGATTGGGTAACTATTTATTGGTTCTTGTGTGTGTAAGTATACCACATACAGCAGAGCATAGAGTAGAGGCAAATTCACAAAAAAGCAAAATCTTTAAAATCCGGAAGAAAATAATGCTCAAGAAGAAATACTTGCCCAAGGAAGCATCATTACTCAAATGAGGAGGACATCTTATATTTTTAATAACTTTTAGTTTGAAACCACAAGTATTAACTCCGTCTATTAATATGTTCTTATTAAAACTTCGATAAATAAAATCACATAAACAAGAGACTATGGAGGTCACCATGTATCTATTCACACCTAAGCTTATGAACGTGACTAGTCATAAACTTCCTTTTAATATGGTATGATTTCTTTCACCATAATTTGATTGGTTAAATGAAATGTCCGAAATTTGTTGACTAGCATTTAAACTTACTTTCGGTTTACTTGTGTCTGTGAGTCAGTGCTAGAAGTTTGGATTCTAACCTTGAAATGTAGGAGCTAGGGAGCCCAAGGTAAACGCCTCAAAATCAACAGAATCAATTTTGTATTTAGGAATCTGCTCAGCAATAATGGGATTAGCTATAGTCAGCACAGTTTTGCAGATGGCCTGAAACATACAATATAGGGGGGAGAAAGGGAAAAGAATAAAGTGTCTGTCAATACTCCCAAAAAAAAAAATATGCAAAATGCAACAAAATGAAACCTATACTTCATACCTTGTCCAGATAAGGCCACATGATTTCAATGAATCTGTTGAGCCAGTCAACCTTCACAGAAACAAACTTATTAGAACCTTAATATATGAGTATGGGAAAATAAGAATTTTAAAATATTATCTTACATACGCGATCATAATCAGGCATTTTAAGCCACAGTGGTATCTCTGAAAGTAACCCTTGAAAAGTTTTAGAATCTTGCTCCACCAGAGGCTGAATAACGGGATCCAGGCACATAAATGACAATAAACATAATCAAAATGCTATCAATATCTTAGTAGGTTTTTCAGTTCCAAGATAGACTTAGTTATATAAAAGATCTAACAATCCTGCCAACAATAGTAGCCAGCCTAAGTCCTAAATTTTGAAAAATTGATCAAGTAAATGGCATTATAGCAAGACCAATTGAGGTAAACCATGAGTGAACTTTATGTAAAGCTAATAGAATCTATGAATTCAAACTGACTGATCAAAAATACCATCCAAATGACTGAAAAGATACAAGAAATGGACAAATATCCTAAAGAGTGTCTTCTTGATCGAGATTAACAAGCTCTCGCAGCTTCTTATTTTAGTTATTTCAATTTTGACCACTGCCACTGCGGCACATCACCAAAATCGACAAGATTCTGGTACGAGCATACACGGATACAAGTACATGAAGGGCATAATTGAGACAAACTGAAAGAGAACCTATTAACTCAACTGATTAACCAAAAGTACCATCCAAATGACCGTAAATACAAGCAATGGACAAACACCCTAAAGGGTCTTCTTAAACAAGCTTAACAAACATGAGCAACTATTCTAGTACGAGCATACAAGTGCATAATTCAGAAAGAAAAAAAAAACGTTCACACAAGTGGAGAAGACTAAATAAAGGAAAGAGTGTGACAGACCTTGACATCAGTTGGCTGAAAGTATATGAAAAAGTAGTAGCCGATCACAAGCCCAATTGAAGTTCCCACTCCAAAACCACAAATACCCGCCATAACACTCAAAATACCCATCTCGGATCTTCAATCTTCTAAAAAAAATAAAAAAAAATAGAGTACAAAAAGCAAAGAAGAAAAATATATCAAACAACCAGAGAAAATGAAAAACTCCTTTAACAGTCACTTTGCTGGTTCTGAGAGTAAACCCTGAATACTCAAAATCAAACCTATAAAAATCAACGAAGCAGATAAGACAACCCACAAATATTTTTTTCCTTAGCAGAAAGATAAAGTGCATTGAATGAGGCAATTAAAATCTTGGTGGCCAAGGTTTTTGTCATGAATGAGAAACGATCACTAAATTCACAGTACAGAAAAACGGGTTTGAAAGGAAAGTTTAGAATGTTGTGAGGGCACTAAGTGTCGGTAACGTCTACGTGGTTTTTAATTGGCAATGTTTTTTTTTTTTTGAAATATTATTATTTTACAATAAGGGAGGGAAGGGAGATAGAACGACCAATAAAAAATTTCTGTTGATTTTTATTTAATTTTTGTTTTCAGTGGATGTAATAATACTTGCCAGATTTTGGGATAACAATAAATAATAATATTAATTGAATTAAAAAGGTGTAAAGGAAAACAACAATTCGTTTCTTCTATTTTGGCTTTATTTAACTTTTTTTTTTGGAACCCTTTCTTTCTTGTGTACGCTTTCATTTTCTGCCAGCTACAGTTTTAAAAAATTTATGAAATAAAAATACAAACATGATAATAAAGAGGGGTTTTTTTTCTTTCCGTCTCTTTGTTTTGGTTAAAACATAGTTAGTAGTAAATGAAGTCAAACTAACAAGGACCACCTCTACTTAATTGCATAGTTTGACCTAAAAACAGTTAAGGTTCAAAGTTGGTTTGTTATACTGTTATTTGAATGAAGATGGTATTTGTCAAGAGGTTAGGGTCTTCACCTAAAAAGTTTCAGATGTCACAACAATTATTTAGCTTTTTTTTTCCTAAAGAAAGGGAACAATCATATAGTGACACACCATCATTTATTTTTTAACATAACTGAGGATTAGTTAAAAATTTGGGGTTATAAATCTAAGATTATGGCACACATTGCATTATATTTTTGGCCAATCAAAATCAACCCTTTTGGTCAATCTTTTTGAGTTGTTGATTAAGAGAGAATATTGCTTTAAAGATTAATCTTGGTGCCAAATACCTGGCAAATATAATAATCGGAGAACAAAAAAAGGCTAAAGATTCCAGAATGAGGACATAATTACCTTCTCTTTGTTAAGATAATGAAGAAAGGCAGTGCACTTCTAATTGGACCCCATTAATGGGTCTATTGTGATTAATCGTATTAATGCATAGGCCCAAACCCATAATGAATTGGAAACGTCAACATCAAGTATTAGTTTGTGTTAGATATTTGAGGAACACAAAGGTACCTTCCCCTTTGACTGAAGAAAACACAAAGTAAAAGCCTAGGGTTTGAATCCTTCTATGCAATGATAAGAGACGTACCGACGTATATGTTACTTGCCCATCCCCATTTTCCATCATCTATTCCAACATGTTCCATAATCCATTGATAAGCCACACATAAGTAAGTTGAGATACGATTAGATGGTGTTTAATTTGGATTAGAAGGGTGATGTGAATAGTAATTAAATTAAATAAAAATGAGGGGTTTTTACATATGTAGATAACTAATGTAACAATATTACAAATTAATGACAAAGATTGGTAGAGTTTTTGTTAGAAATGCCTATAAGTAGTTACAAAAATTGAAAGGAAGATGGGGACGAATGATAATTAAAGTTTTTGGAGGAACTTTGGCAACTTAAGATACCTCCAAAAGCTAAGAATATGAAATGGTGGGTTGTTACTTGTTGTATTTCTACTCGGACTTAGTTACATTTGAAACAAGTGTCAATAGAAGCCACTTGCCGGATGTGTATTTTGAAGGAAGAAACAATTCTACATTTATTAGTTAAATGTCCTATTGTGGAGAGCTGAGTGGACAGAGCTTGGGGGCCAGTTGGCTCAGGTGTTTCAGGAAGGGTTGAAGGAGATTGTTGACCACCGATTTGGCCAACGACAAATAGTCAAATAAACGATATGAAATAAGAGCTGAACTTAAGAATATAAATACGACACAAATGATTTTATAGTGGTTCGGCCCCAGAGATTGGTAATAACCTACATCCACTTATACTTTTATTATTGTAGTAAAATTCTCAAAGCCACAATCAGATGAGCCTATGTCAACTGAGTTTCGCAAGCTTGAGAGAGTACATGAATCGATGTATAAAAGTATGAACACACCTAGCTTTTTGTTTGGAGTTTCAGAGTATAATGACAGCTTACAACCTAGAGAATTATAACTTAGAAAATAATGATCCGCTAAGCCCTCTATTTATAGGAATATGTAATGACTCAACTAATTCTAAGACTTTGGACCATTAAAACTACTATACATAGACACTATTCTTAAGGAAACATACATATGAAACATTCATAACTTTATTAAAAATTATAAAGTAAAAGTTGAAATATATATAAATGCGGGGTATGAGATCCCATTGTTTGAAAATAAAACATAACTTAAATCTTGAATAAATTTTTTACAAAACCAAGTGCGAAAAATACATAGAAACATAATAAAAGACTGAAACAACGTCGTCCTCGAATTGTTCACGTAGTCCACCGAATCCATTCTTCCTCAATACACAATCCCAAGCTGCTAAGAATTTTTCCGCCGCCATAACTATTTTCCTGCATACATAAAAATAAATGAATGAGCCTAATGCCCAGCAAGGAAAATCTACTAAAAGCATAAAACATAAACATATGACTATAAAGATGTATACCATATAGGACTGCAATATTAATGGTTATTATGACATGTGATAAATCATCTACGTCCCCTGTCTAATATTTGAGGTAGGTTAGATCACATGATAGTATATGATAACCCATCTAGGTAATCTGTCTAATATTTGAGGTAGGGTAAATCATAACTCTAAACATGAAAATGATAAACACTAGGGCTTGCTAACTAAGCAACTATGAGCCCTAGGTAAAAAAAAACATAACATACATAAAATTATCATAACATATTATACATAACACATAACACATAAGCATATAGAAACTATCCTATTTTCCTTACCAATACCGGGATGTGAGAACAAGTACGAGATTTTGGAACGCTCCTAAAACCAACAAGAAGAATGTAAGTATTCTAAAGAAAAGAGATGATGACAAGAGGACTAAACCACCGAGAAGAAACTTACCGAAAGGAAACCTTAAATTCAAAGAACTTTGTTACACCCAGATTTCGAGACCTGAGATTGTGACCTCAAAAGCTAGACTCGTCAAGTATGAGCTCGAGATATATAAAACACATGTTTAAGGTTAAACCTCCGAGGCAAGATGGCAATCTCGAAGACATGTAACCTCGAGATTCTTTCCAGGCTCGAAAGGCATAGCATCGGGATACATTCGTTACCGAGTGCCTTCAGATCGAATAGTCCGAGCTTAAAGAGTGTAGGCTCGAATCATGACAGCCTCGATAGAAATTATATGCTCTGAGCTAGTCTTGGAATAAGATGGCCAGTTCGTAACCTGTCTGTAAACCTTGACTGATGCGATGTTGATTGATGATCTCGGAGATTTGATGAATCATCTGATGTAACACGCTTTGTACATTTAAAGATATTTATTGTTGTAATGTCTCGACATTAAAGGGATATTAACAAGTCTGTTATCCGTTTTCCTGGTCTTTAGGGGACGTTTCCTTGTATATAGGAGTTACAGCATTTAATATCATTATTTCAATTAATAAGCAGGAGTATCTTCCCGAAATATGTGGGAATGAACTCTGAAAACTCTCTATAAATAGAGAGGTCATGAACACTTGTAAAGGACGGATCTTTTGCTTTCTTGAGAGAAACTCTAGAGAATTCATCTCTGAAGGATTTCCATAAAACTCCAAGTCTTAATAAAATTGACTCGTGGACTAGGCAGAGTTAACTGTTGAACCACGTAAAACTCTTGTTGTTCTACCATATTATTCATCTGTGCCATAGTTCCTATTGTTTAATTGCTCTACATTTTAAGTTGACGAAAAACGGCGTCAACAGTTTGGTGCTTTCGTTGAGAGCCTTAAGCAGTACAATCCCTGATTAGCTATGGCTGCAAATGATCAGAATATTCCTGAAGAAAACTATCCACGCCGCCCTGGGAAACAGCCGATGACGAATCCAGAACCAGAAGAGAGAAGTGAGTCCTCCGATTCTCAAGGACCTCCGGCACCTCCGACTCCCACGGACGACGAGGACATGTATTATAATCCTGAGTGGTATGTCCCCATTGTGGAACTCGAAAATCGACAGTTAAGAAAACAGTTGGCTGAGCCCAAGATGCGTAACGAGGAGCTGACTAGATTAGCTACGAAGGCGCAGGCGACTCAGCCCCAACCTCCGCCTGAGGTCCAAGCCCCACCTCCGCGGGACGTTCATGTTCCTCCCCGCAGGCCTCGTGGGCGACCTCGCAAAAACGCTGCCACAAGACCGGCAGAACAGCCTGCTCCCTCGAGGCCTCGAAGAAACACCGGGGCTAGAGCTCCGGTTAACTCAATTGCAGAGTTACCAGTTGAAACTGGGAATAACCGAGCCCCTGCAGAGGCTCGGACTCAGAATCCTAGTAACACACAGAATGTTACCGAGTCGGCACAGGCAAACTCGGGACCATCCAGACCCCGAAATGGGTGGCAGCCACCATCACCCATACGGTTCCCTCCATCGCCAATAAGATATCCCTCACCGCCTCGGAGAAACACACAACCAACCCAGGGTGATAGGGAAAGGCGGGCTGGGCAGAAGCAGGGGAATGGAGAAGCTGCTAGAGAACGGAGAGGCGCCCAGCCTACGAGAAGCCAAATGTCTTGATCTCGTACTGTAGAGACGAGGCAGCTTGAAAGGAATCCATCTCGAAACAATCATGCGATGAGCCTCGCCAGCGACGACTCAGGGGACACCAGATCAGTCAGTATGTATGATCAAGGACGTAGAAATACTGGGAACTAAAGGAACCACCCTGACCTGCGGGAACACCTGAATCAAAATCGGGGTAGTGGTAATCCCTCGAACCCAGACCTAAGAGATCGCCTAAATGGACGCAAGGATCCCATGCGAAGGCGCGAGCCTGGAATTGTGATCAACGATAACCAATTTCAGGTGAGACCCCCTGTGGATCCAGTTTAGGAAAGAATTGATCAATTGGAAAGAGCATTTAGGCTCTTATAGAATGAGCAAGGTCGGAATCGGGACGAAGATTCTGATGAGGAGCTCGAACCATTTGCTCCCCACATTTCCAACACTCTGTTTCCTCAAGGGTTTCGGATTCCTCATGTCCCACCTTTTGAAGGGAAATCTTACCCGTATAATCATTTAAGTACATTTAACACTATAATGAGAGCAAGTAATGTGGGTTACGAGCTTAGATGCATGTTGTTTCCAGCATCGCTTACAGGACCAGCGAAAAACTGGTTCGAAAAATATAAGAGGCATTCAATCACTTCTTGGGATTAGTTGTCAAAAGATTTCAAGAAGCAATTTAGAGCCATGGTCGGGATAAGGCCCGAGGCATTGGTCCTGACTAATGTCCGGCAACAACCAAATGAAACGCTGAAAAGCTACGTTACAAGATTCAATCTGGAAGTCGCCCGAGCTCGGGATGTAGACGACAGCAGTCATTTAATGCTTGTCCGAGCTGGGGTAATGCCGGGAAGTCCCCTATGGGAAGATATGCAGAGGAAGCCTGTGAGGTCTATAACCAAGTTTAATAGTCGAGCTCAGAGGTTTGTCAATGTAGAAGAGGCGAGGTCAACACTGAATATGACCTCTCAGCCAATAACTACAACGACAAATATAAACTCTGCCTCGAGCACGGTAGACCCATCAGCCTCGAAACCCCCTGCAGAATACCCTTCCAAAAGGAAGAAGAATGAAGGAAGTAACCCCGAGGCAGAAATGGGAAAGAAGAAGAAAGGGGAAAGGTATTTCTCCGTGTACAAGGTGTACACTGAACTCAACGAGTCTCGGGAGAATATTTACCTGGCTAATGAAAACCAGGTCCCTTTCAGGCGTCCAGACCCCATGAGAAACCAAAAGTCCAAGAGAGACTCCAGTAAATACTGTCGATTTCACAAAGATACTAGGCACACTACTGATGAGTGCATGCAATTGAAGGATGAGATCGAAGGTCTGATCTCGAGAGGATACTTCAGGCAGTATGTCAAGAACCAGAACAATAATCAGGCTTCTACCAGCCAGAGGACAGCTGCACTGCCGCCTGCCCAAAACAACAATTCCCGGGCTAGGGAAGAAGAGAGACCCCCTCCGATTGATGGAGAAGATGTGGTAACCATCTCGGGCAGGCCTCACCTTGCAGGATCGGGCAAGAACGCCCAAAAGCGATATGTGAACGAGCTGAAAACTGGGGACGGGTCCCCTTATGAACCCGAACCCAGAGCTCCAAAATACCAAAAGGTTGAATCTCAGCCTATAACCTTTACTGAGGACGATGCGTCCCATGTTCAGTTTCCTCACAACGACCCACTGGTCATCACTCTCCAGCCCGCGAACAAGAGGGTTCACCGAGTTCTCATTGACAATGGGAGCTTAGTGAACATTCTCTATAAGGCCATCTTAGAAAAGATGGGACTCACACTTCGTGACCTAAAAGCTTGTGCAATGACGCTATACGGTTTTTCAGGAGAAGGGATTGCCTGTATGGGATCCATTGAACTCCCTGTGACCTTGGGAGACTACCCAGTCTCAACAACCAAGATGATGGAGTTCGTAGTAGTGGACGTCAAGACAGCTTTTTTGAATGGCCACCTTGATGAAACCATTTATATGGAACAACCATAAGGGTTTATAAAGAAGGATCAAGATCAAAAGGTATGCAAATTGTTGAAATCCATATATGGATTGAAACAAGCATCAAGATCTTGGAACTTAACATTTGATGAAACTATTAAAACATATGGTTTCGAACAAAATGTTGACGAAGCATGTGTTTATAAATACATCAAAGAAAAAATTGTGGTTTTCTTAGTTCTTTATGTTGATGATATCCTACTCATTGGGAATGATGTAGAGACATTATCAAATGTAAAGAAATGGTTGGCTGACAAATTCCAAATGAAAGATTTGGGAGAAGCGAGCTATGTTCTAGGCATTAAAATTCTAAGAGATAGAAAGAACAAGCTCCTAGCACTTTCACAAGCAAATTATATTGATAAAGTACTTGAAAGATTCTCTATGGAGAATTCCAAAAAGGGTCAATTGCCGACCAGACATGGAATTACTCTTTGCAAAGATCAGTGTCCAAAGACACCACAAGAGCAAGAGGGTATGAGAAAGTATCCCTATGCATCAGCAGTAGGGAGCCTAATGTATGCAATGTTATGTACTAGATCTGACATATGTTATGCAGTAGGGATTGTCAGTCGTTATCAATCAAATCCAAGTTTGGAACACTGGATTGCAGTGAAACATATTCTCAAGTATCTCAGGAGAACGAGAGACTATATGCTAGTATATTCGGGTAGTGACCTCGAACCTACTGGATACACTGACTCAGATTTTCAATCTGACAAGCATAGTAGAAAGTCTACTTCTAGGTCAATATTCACTCTTGGTGGTGGAGCAGTTGTCTGGAGAAGCATTAAGCAATCCAGTATAGCATATTCAACCATGGAAGCTAAATACATAGCAGCTTGTGAAGCAGCTAAGGAAGCAGTTTGGCTGAAAAAGTTCTACACAGATTTGGAAGTAGTTCCAGAAGTGGAGAAACCACTTGTTCTATACTGTGACAACAGTGGAGCAGTGGCCAATTCTAAAGAACCAAGAAGCCACAAGAGGGGAAAGCATATAGAGCGCAGATACCACTTAGTCAGAGAAATCGTACATAGAGGAGATGTGACCATTCTGAAAATCGCATCAGAACACAACTTGGCGGACCCGTTCACGAAGACGCTTCCAGCAAAGCAATTCGAGGGTCATGTACGTAATATGGGATTGAGAGAAATGCCTCACTTGCTTTAAGTACAAGTGGGAGATTGTTAGGAGTGTGTCCTAAAAGCATGTAAAGACATTTGTTTTTTCTGTGAATAAATAAATACAATGGTTTATTATTATTGTCATATTTAGATTGTTAAATTATTATTTGAATAATTTTGTAAATATCATAAAAATTCCATATTCATTATTGAGGGTGTGATCTTGTATTAGTACGAGAGAATTAAGATCACATGAATGAATAAAAATAGTCAACAACAACAAATTAAAGTTATGGAATTCATTAATTGGAGTTGTAAGTATGGTTTACTGAGTATCATAATGATACAAATAATCTAGATTCAGATTATTGATGTGGAAAGACATCTCGGTAAAGGTGCTTTATATAATATGATTATATATGACATGGACCGATATGAATTAAAGTCTTTATCCAAAAACCATTTAACAATAAAGACTTGTAATTCATATCATAACTGATGATCATTTATAGATCAACCTAAATCCTGAGTGTTCATGAACTCATGTTCATATTTATTAAATCTTTTGATTCACTCGTTAAGGTCTCTTCAAACAATGAGGCTAATGACTTTTGATTTGGAGATTTAATATCATGGATGGCTGGGAACATGTATCAACAATACGGAATCTAATCTTTCCTAACGGATCGTATATTAGTTCCCTTAAGGGTTAATTCTGGAACTGAATGATTTTGAGCTCAAATCTATAATTAGATTATAGATTAATTATTCACTAGTGAATTAATGGTACTTAAGGAATAAGAAGTAAATTAGAAAGGTTAAATGGTAATTCTTCCATTCTAATTTATGAACTAATTAATTAGAGGGTTGAACTATTGAAAGATGGTTATATCAATGGACGACTTAAGAAAAAGATTTCTGTAAAAGTATATCTATAACATAAAGAGTGCAGTTCTGAATTTATAGTGGAGTAATATCAGAATTAATAAATTAACTATTATAATTAAAGAGTTTAATTATTTAGTTTCAATTTATTGGAGCTTAATGTTATAGGTCCATGGTCCCCGAAATGACTCAAACAATCACTGACAAAGGTAAACACAAAAATGGGCAAAAAGGACATATGTGATAAGTAAAATATTTTTCTATGTATCAAACATAATTATTGTTTAATTATGTCTAATTAATTAATTGAGAATTAATTAATTATTTGATTTAACAAAAATATAATTAATTTTGAATTAATTTATTTTTGGGATTTTTGGTATTTAAATAATAATAAAAATTGGGAAAAATCACATGTCATCACAGGTATGTGGTACACGTGTAGCATAGTGCACAGTCACTGTGCTACACGCATAAGAGAGTGTGTTCAGTCTCTTGATTCCACAATTTTAGTTATTTAAATATTAAATAAATAATGAGATATTTTAATATGATTAAAATATTATTATTTAAACAAAAATCTGATAACTGGTCAGTTATTTTGAATTTGTTTAAAATAACAAATATTTTAATATAACATGAAACTCAATCCTCAAAAGTGCTCTTTCGGAGTATCTTCAGGAAAATTCCTGGGATTCATTGTGAATGCTCGGGGAATAGAATATGCCCTCATCTCGGAAGCATAAAGATGTCCAAAGTTTGACTGGCAGGATGGCAGCGCTAAGTAGGTTTATCTCGAAATCTACAGACCGGTGTCTTCCATTTTTCAACCTTTTGAGGGGAGGTAAGAAATTCGAATGGACGGAGGAATGTGAGTTGGCTTTTCAAGAACTCAAGAAACACCTCGCAGAACCCCCCATATTGTTGAAACCTATTACGGGAGAAGTTCTGTACCTGTACCTTGCCACGACCGAGCATGTCATAAGCGCGGTACTCGTGTGGGAAGAAGGAAAAGTGCAAAGGCCCGTGTATTACGTCAGTAAAAGGTTACTGGGGGCAAAATCAAGATATCCCTTGATGGAGAAGTTAGCTCTCAGCCTAATTCACTCATCTCGAAAGCTCCGACCCTATTTTCAGGCGCACCCCATCCATGTACTTACTGATCAACCACTAAGACAAGTCTTGTCCAAGCCAGAGCCTCAAGTCGACTGCTCAAATGGGCCGTTGAACTTGGAAAATTCGAGATCACTAATCATCCAAGGATGAACATAAGGGGACAGGCCTTGGCAGACTTCATAGTGGAATGCACTGGCGTGGCCAACGATAAAGTTATAACCCCAGCCCGCGAGCTGTGGAAACTTTATGTTGACGGGTCTTCTAATGACAATGGATCGGGAGCAGGAGTAATCTTGATCACCCCTGCAGGAAGATGATTTCACTCTGCCTTAAGATTTGATTTCGACGCGTCGAATAACAAGGCCGAGTAAGAGGCTCTACTGGCAGGACTCCGCATAGCCAAAGAGCTCAAAGCCAAAGCCATACATTGCTACAACAACTCCCAGCTGGTGGTTAATCAAATTTTGGGAGAGTATCAGGCTCGTGGTACGAGAATGGCGGCATATTTAGAAAAGGCAAAATTCGAGCACAAAAAAGAAAGGAGTTGAGATACTTACGAATTTATCTAAACAAGTAATATCTAGACGGAGCAAGGCCATCCGTCCAGAAGAAGGCTTTCTTGAAGTCTGGTGGATGATTGGGTAAGTCCCCGAAGATCTTTGGCTCCTTGGGATAGCTCGAAAGGTAATAGAAGTCGTCCCCTCCCTGAGCTCGGGAGGGATTGCTTTTCAAGCAAAAGAGATATAAAATATCTTCTGGTGAAGGTCCTGCCCACTTCAGCTCGTGGTACAGTGACCTCAGGGCAGACAAAACCCTGTAAGAATTGGTGTTGACATGGAAGGGAGCCAGCCCAAAAAATTCTGTGAAGTCCTTGAAAAAAGACTTCAAGGGCAGTATTGCCCCTGCCTTCATATGCTCCTGACTCCAAGCTGCGTATCTCAGCTTGCTGTCAGGATTTCCATCTCCTGGAGCGCGGAAACTCCGCTCATGGGAGGTCGGAGCTCGACACCTCAGCGAGCCCGATAGTCCTGCCATGAAAGGCCAGAATATCAGTTATCTGACCTAGCGATGTAACCGAGCTCCAGTAATGCTCGGCCTCGAAGAATTCTCTCCTCGGCTGCGAGGTAGAAGGTTCCCCCATCAGCGAAAATTGAAGATCACCCGGCTTGAAGGCGCTTGTTACTTTGAGCGTAGGGTCGAGAGGAATCGGTCTAGGCTCGATGTCCGGATCTGGATAAAGGGCGACCCTTAGTCTTTTCCTTTTCCCTTCTTCGACCTCGTCTATCTGACGTCGGAAGTGGTCTCGGGTGTCCTCTTGCTCACGCCTCAGTTCGTGCTCCCGAATTAAGCGCTGGTTTCGAGTAAAAGGAGACTCCGGGCTCGAAGCTACTGGTGAGTAAGGAATCGCGAGCTTTGACCCCCACCACTTTCCTGAATTCTGTGGCATCTAACAAGAAAGCAAAAGGGTGAGGGCCAAGCGAGCATGAAATAACGATATAAATAATACCTAAGCTCGAATAATCGAGGCTACAAGGCAAGCTCGATCCAAAGGATAAGGCTAATATCAGAGCGTGTAGTCCACCGAAAGTAAAGAAGGTGGACATAATATTGGAAATCCCGATATATCAGGGAAAAAAAGGTGGCGGTTATTCAAAAAATGATATTTTTGGGAATCGTGCATTCTTTAAAAAACCCTGATTTTGTACCCAATATCTTGGTGTGAAAGATATGTCCTCTAAAATTTGAAAACCCAGAGAAGGAACTATATTTGAACCTTTTTAAACAAGAACTGGGTTTGAATCTAATGTCTATCAATCAAAGCATCCTGGTGCATTAAACTAATGAATGGACCAAAAATAAATCCTAGTGCCCATGGTGCAACAGAAGCGTAAACATGCATAAAAAAAAGAGGGCAGCGCAAAGAAGCCATGAGCAGAAAACTTACACAATGTGATCGATGGAAACGGAGAAATGGACGATTGTATAAGCGGTTGTAAGTGCGATCTCACGGAATCAAAGAGTCCAATGTTACTTTTTCTACTCGGCTTGAAGAACATCCAAGAAATGGGCAAGGAGGTTTCTGGTTTTTCTTTCTTCCTTTTTTCTCTCTGAAATGAACGTGAAAGTAAAAGAAGAAGACGACTGGAGTCCAATTTATAAGCCCGTGGGAGTGCAAAATGTTGGATTACTCTGGGCATCAGATCCAACGGTTAGGGACAAATGATTCGATGGGACCATAAAGGATGGCAGGCGGATAGACGTGGCCAGGTTTCCAAGGTACTCAAGTACTTTGAGTGGTCAATACCCAGCTGACTTGTGTCCATACTCGAGTATGTTGATGGAGCGGTTCCCAAAGGAAGTAGGTCAAAAGTTTCCTTCTCGTAGGACTCAAACTAATACTTTTGAGGGGGAAAAATGTTACACCCAGATTTTGAGACCTGAGATTGTGACCTCGAAAGCTGGACTCGTCAAGTATGAGCTCGAGATATATAAAACACATGTTTAAGGTCAAACCTTTGAGGCAAGATGGCAATCTCGAAGACATGTAACCTCGAGATTCTTTCCAAGCTCGAAAGGCATAGCATCAGGATACATCCGTTACCGAGAGCCTTCAGATCGAATAGTCCGAGCTTAAAGAGTGCAGGCTTGAATCATGACAGCCTCGATAGAAATTATTTACTCCGAGCAGGTCTTGGAATAAGATGGTCAGTTCGTAACCTGTCTGTAAACCTTGACTGATGTGATGTTGATTGCTGATCTCAGAGATTTGATGAATCATCTGATGTAACACACTTTGTACATTTAAAGATATTTATTGTTGTAACGTCCCGACATTAAAGGGATATTAACAAGTCTGTTATCCATTTTCCTGGTCTTCAGGGGACGTTTCCTTGTATATAGGAGTTACAACATTTAATATCATTATTTCAATTAATAAGCAGGAGTATCTTCCCGAAATATGTGGGAATGAACTCTGAAAACTCTCTATAAATAGAGAGGTCATGAACACTTGTAAAGGACAAATCTTTTGCTATCTTGAGAGAAACTCTGGAGAATTCATCTCTGAAGGGTTTCCAGAAAACTCCAAGTCTTAATAAAATTGACTCGTGAACTAGGTAGAGTTAACTGCTGAACCACGTAAAACTCTTGTTGTTCTACCATATTATTCATCTGCGCCATAGTTCCTATTGTTTAATTACTCTACATTTTAAGTTGATGAAAAACGGCGTCAACAACCTTAAATACCTAACCAAGAATGGAAAATATTGAGTTAGGACTTGAGTAAAGAAAACTATAAGAAACTAATGAAACATACAGAAATAAACTAGGAATAGGAATACCTTTGAATGCACTAGAACCGAACTACACCTTGATATCAAAAAACACACTATTAACCTTACTTCCCAAGTGTTTAATAAGCTTAAGATGATAAAGCTTATAACCCCAACCCAAGTGTTTATCACTCAAAAGTAAACCTAGCAGCTTGAAGGATCTGAACTCAGCTTGAAGAATGAAAGAAATGGTTGGGTACTAGGTCCTATTTATAGAGTTCCAAGAGTGAAAATATCTTCTTTTAGCTTGAATAAAAATAATGAATATTTAATTGAAAAACATTTGAATATTCGTTCAGCAGAGACTTAAGACTCGGTCAAAAGATTTAGAGGCTTGCTAAGAGGTTGAGGGTTGAATTGAGCTCGGTTTCAAAACCATCTGCAAATCTTGCCCTAGAGCCAATATATCACCTGGGCTTAATTCCCGAGGCTCGTCGATGTGTTCGTGCGAAGTTACGTGTTTTCGTATTCCCTGTGTGGCGATATATCACCCCTAGAGCTGAGATATATCGACATACGTTGAAATATTATACACGTAATTGTACTTTTTCAGCCTATTTTGAATTGAGTAAACAACTTTGACTGAGTCATATAACGATTTTAAAGCTGCTGACAGATTCTGGGGTTTTCAAATATTTCTCTTATAAAACTATTCCTAAAAAATACTTAATTTCTCACTAAACATGCACATGACAAGTGTCATGATCTTATTAGTTCTATCTAAACCTTATAGTATAATAAATATCATCTTTATAATCAGCTATATTAATCAAACCTTATGTTATAATTAATACTCTTAAACTATAGGTTAAACTTATAAAATCTATAAGTGTTGCTACGAGTGTTCAACTAAGTCCCGACTTGAACCAAAATCCACAGTAATAAACATTCTATAGCTTACTACTAGCTATTACTACTACTACTATCTAACTAGCTAAGTAAAATTCTTGGACTTCTACAGATTAGGAATCTGAATTGATGGGTCGTGGGCCTTGCAAGACTTGCATGGCAAGTAACAATAAAAATATTGCTTATATTATACATTATACATTTTACATTTAAAATAGGAAATATCTAATAAATATCTCTGTTCTAACTAATTTTGAGTGTTTCTTTTGCGGCATTCGACCAGTCCTTGTCGAGTGGTCATTGACCAACTTGGTCGGCAGTGTGTAGTAGACTGTTGAGTGGAGCTTTGACTAAGTCTTGACCATTTGTATGATGAACCTTCCTGTGATTCTCTATCAACTGGTCGAGAGTCGACTAGACTCTTCGTAAGCTACATTGTTGTTCAGCTGCCATGTGTCCTAAATCCTTGCCATGTCGTCACGCCAGTTTTTAGATAAAACATTTGCCCCCCAAGTTTATCATGACATGACTAACATCAGATAAACTTATCCGAACAGTTTTATGCGAACAGACATTTATGACCTATCTTTTCAGTTGTACTTCTCTTTGCCTTGGAAAATAAATATTATGATGACTTATTTTTCCAAGAAGAAAACTCACGGTCTCACGACTTCCAATGTGTAGAAAAGGTACCTTTTGAATCTTCATTTTCAACTACTTACTCGAGTATATAAACCTCTTCTCCTCTTGCATTTTATTTTTACAGAACATAGAAAAGTTTAGTAAAAACTCCTTGAGATGTGAGTAATCTGAGCCTTCTTTGAGCAATTTCTGGTTGATTTTTCCTTCAATTTTTTATCCAAGTAAGTTTGTAGACTCTAATCTTCCATATTTTTACAATTTTCTACAAGATACATGTGTGATTCTTTATGATTGTGAAAACTATAAAATACTGTAACGTTCTTGAGTTTTTCTTGAATTCTTAATGAATCTATTATGTATTATGAGATTTAGAGACTAGAATAGTAGTTTATAAGATGTGTAGACACATTGCGTAGACTTTGCTGCTGTAGATTCGTAGTTTTGGACACAAAATCGAAGTAAAAATTCAATTTTTATGGTTTCAGAATTTTTCCCGCCTTTTGGATAGATGGAAAGTTTTCTTGAAAAAACTTTTCATTTTCACATTTTGATCCAAAATCTTTACTGGTCATATGGTCAATCTTGTTTGTCTAAGAGTGTAGCTGGTCGGATAAACCAATGGGTTTACCCTCGCGCAGGCTTCATTTTTTCCTTTTTTTTTATTTAAACTCTATTAGTCATTAGATTCTCACCTCCCCTTATTCTTCTAAGATATTCATGCAGACTACTGGGGAGGTGAACGACAATAGACGAAGATCTTCTAGCTTTGTTGTTCGAAGACTCATGGCAGAATATTGTTCAACCTCCTCTTCAAACTCCTGCCCAAGAATCTATTCCTAATCCTTCTCCATCCAGCCCTTCTAATCCCATGGCTCGGGTCAAACAAGTGGCTCGATGAAAGAAGAAAGACCCTCAAGTTAGTCGTAGGGCGACCAATGCAGAGGCATCAACGACCAATGTACCAAGGTAGCCAAAAATTTCTTTTAATGACAAAAATATTCATTACTTTGGTAATGGCAATTGGAATCATATTAACTCCTATTTATTCATTATCTATGTTACGACAGATGTTCTATGGATATAGGCTTTTTAATGCACCAAACTCTTATTTTGTTGATTCTGGACCGCGAGAATTATTTGTTTCGATCTGTATTTTTTTACCCATCTCAAATACCTTGGTACATTGCCCCACCTAGTGAACTCCCGACCAAGGTGGTGGAGAACTACCCCCAAGAAGTATGGGCTTCAAGGTTTTCCTTATATAAACCTACCCCCCGACCAGAGGGCTAATGTCCTTAGGGGTGCTTTCAGGGCCTGGTCAAGGTACAACATCAAGGCTAGTGCCACCCTACTATTATGATTGGTTAAAATACAAAGACTAAGTGTTGTTACACAAGCTAGGTGTAAAACACTTAATAATTTCACATAGTGAAGATATAAAATTTGAGTTTCTATTGCAGGCACTTAAAAATTGTGTTTTTGGGTCCAAAGTGATACAATGAGGTATATAAGGATGCCCAAAAAGTTTGGGAGCATTTGGAGGTGTTTAAGGTCCATTTTCAGGAGTTTTGATCTGTTGGGGTGGCGTTGCATCGCCACCCTTATGGTGTAGCATCACCTAAAACTCTAGGGTTTTAGCGATGCATCGCCTACTAGCAGGCGACGTGTCGCTTGCCGTGTACGTACAGACACGTGTTTTAACTCCAAATGGTGTGTTTTGAGGCTATAATTCTATTGGTTAGACCTAATGATTGTGCCTACTCTATAAAAGGGTTCTCGTAGAGTTTTGATAGTCATGATCACTCTCTCAAATCTCCCTCTAACCTTTCTCTCTGTAGCTTTCAAGATCTCAAGTTTTCTCTAAGAAATTCATAAAGAAAGTGTTTGTCTTTGTGAATTTAAAGGCTTGTTCAATCACAATTCTCATTTCCTCTTAGAAAGGCCTCAAGCATCCATCAAGGGTTAGGAAATAGAGAATTAGGACAAAGATACTCCTCATGTATAAGAATTGGTTGTGTTTTTTTTTGAAGAACTTCAAGGTGGTGTTCTAGCAAGGTTTTGAAGCTTCAAGAAGATCAAAGAAGTTTGATCTACAAACTAGGGTTTCCATCCTCTAACTCAATCTTTTGTTGGTCTCTGTCAAGGATATTTGTTTGTAGATTCATAATATTGTGGTAGTATAATCTCACTCTCCCCCAATATTCTAATTCTCTATCATCTAAGATACATCATCATTGAAGAATCCTCATCATTTTCGCCCTTGAAATACATGACTCAATTTCGTTATTGGATAGATTCGATGGGAATAACTTTGTTCGTTGGTAAGACAAAATTAGGTTTTTGCTAACCACTCTCAAAGTGTTCTATGTCTTGGATAAGGATCTAAAAGCTATAGAACCCACAACGGAGGATGACACTCAAGAAGTCATCAAACAAAGGAAGAAACACGAAGAAGATGAGTTCATATGTAGGGGTCATATTCTCAATGTGCTATCGGATTGGTTGTATGATCTCTACATGAACACAAAGACTGCCAAGGAGATATGAGAAGCTTTGGAGAAAAAGTACAAAGCACAAGAAGAAGTTACAAAGAAATTCCTTATTACTTAGTATATGGAATTTAAGTTTTATGATATGAAACTCATTCTTCCCCAAATACATGAGTTACTAATTATTGTAAATAAATCTTTCTACCCTAATATTGTTGAGATTGGTTAAATACATAGTGGAATTGTTTGGGCACGAAGAGTGTAGTGTCCCAGAATTTTACTTAGCTAGATAGTAATAGTAGTAGTAGTAGTATGTTAGGTTTCGTGGATTTTGGTTCAAGCCGAGACTTAGTTGGAAACTCATAGCAACAGTTATGGATTTTATAAGTTTAACCTATAGTATAGAAATATTAATTATAACATAAGGTTTGATTAATATTGCTGGTCTTAGAAATATTATTTATTATAACCTAAGGTTTAGATAGAATTATTAAGAATGTGACACTTGTCATAATCATGTTTATTAAGGATTTAAGTATTTTTGATGAATAGTTTAAACAAAAGAAAGATCTAGAAGCTTTAGAACCTTCCAACAACTGTTAGGATCACGTTTTGACTCAGTCAAAGCTGTTTAATCAATTCAAAATATGCTGAAAAAGTGCAAATACGTGTTTGATATATCAACATATGCCGATATATCATTGTTATAGGGGCCGATATATTGCCTACGAGAGATACGGAAAACACGTTGACTTCGCACGAACGAACGAACGGGGCTCAAGATATAGGTCTAGGTGATATATCACCCAGGGTAGGCGATATATCGCCCCTAGGAGTGAATTTTTGGAATATTGAGGATTTAAATTTAAAAACAACTTTAACCACTTGGACTTGCCTTTGAACGATTTTGACCGAGTTCTGGGCATCTGTTGAACAAAAATTCAAATCTTTTTCATTTTATATTCCTTTATTTATTCAAATTAAAAGGGGTTAGTTTCACTCCTTGAACACTATAAATAGGACCTAGTACTCAGCCATTTCCTTCATTCTTCAAGCATTCTTCAGAGCCTCCAAGCTACTAAGATTACTATAGAGAGAAACACTTGGGTTTTGGGATAAAAGCTTTTCCAATCTAAGCTTTTCTAAACACTTGGGAAGTGAGATATAGTGTTATTTCGGTATCGAGGTGTAGATCAAGTCATAGTTATCCAAGGTATTCTTATCCTTAAGTTCAGTTCTTCATGGTTCTTTAGTTTTCTTTTATTTTCTTTCAGATCCTAACTCTTGTTTATAATTCTTGATTAGGTATTTAAGTTTCTTGAAACTTAAGATTTTCGGTAGTTTTTGTAACGCCTCGGTTACCCCAAGACCGTTACGGTGAACGTTGAACCGTGAATTTAACTCGCTAATCGAGTTCTTTGGTTAAAAACGTGCTTCTAGGTGTTATTAATAGGTTAAGGTGGAAAACCAATCAAAAGGGAATGATATATTTTATTTAAAACATAAAACTATTCATGGACCCATAAAAATGTTTACAAGTTGTTTACGATACAAAATGGTCATTATAGTTTGAAATTTACAACCTGTCATTCTAAGCGGCAAAAATAGGGTAAACCCCCTAGTTCCTCTGAGAACTTCTTGGCCGTGGTGGTCAAGCGGCCGCATATGTACACATCACCACCTAAGCTCTCCACTCAAGGCTGGGTGAGCTTTTCTTTCCCTTTACCTGCACCACATAGCACCCATGAGCCAAAGCCCAGCAAGAAAACACAATAATGCATATAAATATTAACAAATGATTATTATTATAATCACACAGAGCTTATAGCTCTAAACAGATGAGTGAATATCACTTGAGGTTCTGGTAAACCATAATGAGTGACTAACAAGCATGTCACTAGCTTAAATAGTTGAGTGACTGCTAGGTAAGTCACTAGCTTAAACAGATGAGTGACTACTGGGTAAATCACTAGCTTAAACAGATGAGTGACTGTTGGGTAACTCACACGGGGCTTGGCACCCACAGCCATGTGACTAAATAGTCACTGTGGCTCTAAGTAACTAGCCTTTGGCTAGACAAGCGCTTATAGTAATCATCGAACTTGAGGTCGGTCTGACATTAATGCTCTTCTGAGTCATTTAATGCAGATGTTGATTAGATATAATCTTTGTTGGCTTGCGTTGAACATGCTAAGGCCATTTCTAACTTATGAGTCAGCACTGTGTGACCAGTGCCCAGTACCACTGCCGAACTTGACTAATGAGTTATAGCTTCACAGTTGATACTGACACCTTTGTCAATTCTGACTATTCAGTCAGTACCATGCACAAGTGAGCAAGATTTGCTAAGCATTCAATAATCAATCTATGTCCACATTTAAACATTCAACATGCCTCATGAATAACCATGCATGTCACATATGGGGTGCAGTTTTCTTACCTCTGATTCGAGCGAGAATTAATAAAAGAATGGCCCTTGAGAACGATCTGTCTTTTAGTTCCTTAGCAGTCACCTAGTCATAACCGATTGGAATCCATTAATAAAGTAAATCAATAAATGGTTCACAATCTAAAACCACACTCCCGGGACCAATCTCGCACTCTCGGGACTTTTAATCCACCCAAACGGGGCAAAGAAACCAAACCCTGAGCCTTAAAGATCATCCCGAGCCCTAAAAATGAGACTTGCTGAAATTGGCCTAGTGCTGGGGCGCTGCCAAATCGCGCTGACCCAAAGCAGAGAGACCCAAGTCTCTGCCCTGCATAGCGCTGGGGCGCCAGCTTCAGACCAAAGAAATTTCTGGTTTTCCCTCCTTGCGATTTCCCTTGAAACCAACCCTCCAAACCAATCCCAAACCTTACCAAAACATCCAATTCAACCCCAAATCTTCATCTATATCACACCCTCATCAAAACCCAATCAATTTTACACAAAAACATCCTTTAATTCCCAACTAGACACATCAAATTCTCTAAACTAAAAACTATAAAGAAAAACAGAGCAAAGCTTATATTCATGGATGTTTTCTTACCTCAAGTTGGTTTTGAGTCCTCTTCAATGGATGAACTAAGTCTATAACCTCCAAGCTTTGATTTCCTAGCTTGATTCTTCAATTTGGGATCAATAACTTCAAAGGAGAAAGAGGGAAGATGATGAACGTGAGGAGCAAGAACAACACTCTGATTTTGGTTCTGTTTTCTGCAGGATACCAAAGTCATATATATCCTAGGGGTGAAATGACTATTTTGCCCCTAGGTCATTTAAAAGTTTCTAAAATCTCCCCAAGGGTAAAATCGTCATCTTCCACCTATTTTGTTAATCATAATTAACGCTCTCCAATTCTCGCTATTCTCGATATTCTGAAATACCAATAATTCAAATCCCGTTACCCTTTTATCTCGGCAACGTTCTAATTATTTAAACATCCCGAGACTCACCCCGAGCCTCGAACTTAATCTCGTTATGACTAAACCGCTATTTAATATTCAAAGATCGTCTCATGCCGAATAGCTCGAACAAATCCACATTATAATGTGGCCTCAACAATATATCACCGACATGCATACAAATATACAATTACGCCCTCAACGGGCCAAATTACCAAAATATCCCTGTCATGAAATGTGGACCCACATGCATGCATTTAACATCATATTATAATATAATTCACATAAACATGCATATAACAGTTTAATAGCATAATAAATCAATTATGGCCTTCCCGGCCTACTAATCCAACCATTAAACCACATTAGGAATTTTGGGGCATTACAACTATCCCCTCCTTACAGAAATTTTGTCCTCAAAATTTACCTGAACAGCTTGGGATACTGACTCTACATATCTGACTCCAGCTCCCAGGTCGCTTCCTCGACCTTGCTGTTCCTCCACAATACCTTAACCAAAGGTATTGTCTTATTCTTGAGGACTTTGTCCTTTCTGTCAAGTATCTGGACTGGCTGGTCCTCAAATGAGAGATTTGCCTCAAGCTCCAGATCTTCATAGCTCAAAATATGAGTCACATCAGATAAATACCTCCGAAGAGCTGAAACATGAAACACATTATGCGCAGATGACAACGCTGGAGGCAAGGCCAACTTGTAAGCCACCTGACCAATCCTCTCCAGGATCTCAAATGGACCTACAAACCTAGGGCTCAGCTTACCCTTCTTCCCAAACCTTCTCACCCCTTTCCATGGCGAGACTCTAAGGAAGACATAGTCTCCCACTTGGAACTCCACGTTCCCGCGCTTGGGATCTACATAGCTCTTCTGTCTACTTTGAGAAGCGAGCATCTGAGCTCTAATCTTCTCAATGGCCTCATTGGTCCTCTGAACTGCCTCAGGACCCAAGTATCTCCTTTCACCTGTCTCATCCCAATGAATGGGAGATCTGCACTTCCTACCATACAACATCTCATAAGGTGCAACCTCAATGGTAGACCGATAATTGTTGTTGTAGGAAAACTCTATCAAAGGTGGATACTTACTCCAAGATCCACCAAAGTCCAGCACACATGCTCGCAGTATGTCTTCTAATATCTGGATCATCCTCTCAGATTGCCCATCTGTCTGAGGATGATAAGCAGTACTGAACTTCAACTGTGTTCCCATGGCCTTCTGTAAACTCCCCCAAAACTTGGAAGTAAAAGTGGGGTCACGATCTGACACAATCGACCTCAGTGCTCCATGGAGACACACGATCTCTCTCACATAGAGATCTGCATACTAGTCAACTGTATAAGTAGTCCTAACTGGCAAGAAGTGAGCTGACTTGGTGTAGCGATCCACTATCACCCAAATAGAATCATGCTGACCAACAGTCTTGGGTAAGCCCACCATGAAATCCATTGTGATGTCCTCCCATTTACACTATGGGATATCTAGAGGCTACAATAACCCTGCCGGCCTCTGGTGCTCAGCCTTGACCTGTTGACATGTCAAGCACTTAGCCACATATTCCACTACATCCCTCTTCATCCCCGGCCACCAATACAACGATCTCACATCCTGATACATCTTTGTGGTGCCTGGATGCAAAGAGTAAGGTGTAGTATGAGATTCATCTAGAATCTCTCGCCTCAAAGCAGTGTCTAACGGAACACATATCCGCCCCTTGTATCTCAACAAGCCCAAATCAGACACTGAATAATCTCTGGATGCTCCAGCCAAAACATCCTCTCTGATCTTGATCAGTTGTGGATCACTCAACTGACCCTCCTTGATTCTCTCCAACATTGTAGACTGTAGCGTAATATTGGCCAACTGGCCCACCAGCAACTCTATACTAGCTCTGGTCATATCCTCTGCTAACTCTCTAGCTATCAGCCTCGCACCATAAATCTGTGCCAGACCCTTCCGGCTTAAAGAATCAGCTACCACGTTGGATTTTCCTGGATGATACAAAATCTCACAGTCATAATCTTTCACTAACTCCAGCCAACGCCTTTGTCTCATATTCAAATCTTTCTGGGTGAAGAAGTATTTCAGGCTCTTGTGGTTTGTATAGATCTCACACTTCTCCCCATAAAGATAATGCCTCCATATCTTTAAAGCAAAGACCACAGCTGCCAACTCTAAATCATGAGTGGGATATCTCTTTTCATACTCCTTCAGCTGACGAGAAGCATAAGCAATTACATTTTCTGATTGTATCAGAACACAGCCCAAACCCTGATGAGAAGCATCACAATAAATCACAAACTTCTCCTAGTTTGTTGGAAGACTCAAAATCGGAGCTGTAATCAATATCTGCTTCAGTTCCTGGAAGTTGTTCTCACACTTGTCTGACCACACAAATTTTTGACTCTTGCGTGTCAGCTCAGTCAATGCAGTAGCGATCTTTGAGAACCCTTCCACGAAACGCCTATAATAACCTGCCAATCCAAGGAAACTTCTAACCTTAGAAGCATTCTTTGGGCTTGGCCAATCTCTGATTGCCTCAATCTTTGCTGGATCTACCTTAATCCTCTCCTTACTGTAACGCCCTACCTCCTTAGAGCCGTTACTAAGTGAGTTTTAAACGTGCATTTAACTCGCTAATCGAGGTTTTTAGGTCAAAAGTGTAATTAAATCATAAACAGTGAAATAAACTTTGAAAATAATTCCATTTACTATAAATCGTTGAGTGTTTGACACTTGGGATCCCAAGATATTGTTTAGAAATATTTACAACATATAGTATACAAGTTTGAGTCGACTAGACGACAAAATCTAAGTTTTAGTACAACCATCTCCCAAAACCACTGGTCGTGGCAGCCAGGCAGGCCAAACATGTACACGCCGCTTCACGCTCTCCATACTCATGGTTGGTTGACTTTCCTCTTGCCCTTACCTGCACCACAGAGCACCCGTGAGCCGAAGTCCAGCAAGAAAACCCTCACAAGCAGATAACATATGCACAACAAACACTTAGTATATAATCAGGCCACCAATAGGCTAAACACATACGACCATGCCGTCCCAGGCGCTTTACCAGGCCCTGGGTTCGCGGTCCACACCGTGAGGATATCCCAGGTATCCTTTAGGGTCTCACCCTAGCAACTCGCACTCCACGTGCTCAACACTGCTCCTGGCCCCTTGCCGTACTCGACCTTGCAACGTGCTGAACGCCGTTCCTGGTCCTTTGCCGTTCCCGGCCCCTGCCGACCTCGGCCTGCACCGTTTCCGGCTCTCGCTGAACATTCACATAATCGTATTCATAGCATAACAAACATATACTGAATACTAACAAATTCAATCAAAGGGCTACGCCCTGCAATTCAAACATATTGGGCTCAGCCCTGCATACAAGCTCTGTGGGAACAGTGGTTTTCTTACCTGTGTCCCAAGCTCCTTAAGCACCGAAGTCACGAGCACGGTCCTCTATCCTGAGCCTCTCCAAAAAAACCTAGTCACAACATATATAAAACACTCTTTAATATTAACCAATCCTAAATCATTTCCCGGGACCAATCCCGCACTCTCGAAATCCCCAAATTCCTAAAACAATTCATCGGAAACATCCCCCGAACCCCCGGAGCAAAAGCTCAAAATTGCAAAATTCCATGTTCTGAAAATAGCCTAGCGCCGCGGTGCCCAAGAACAAGGCCGCGGCGCTCCTTCGTGAACCCAGAATTCTGGGTTTTCTCTTGCATTTTCCCCGAGCCAAAACACTCCCAAATCAACCCCAAAGCATACCTAAGTCCCAAATTCAATTCAAAACCCCACATAGACCATCTAACAACTCAGAAACATCAACAACAAGCCCAAACACACAATCAAATCCCCAATTCACAAATTGGCTTGAAACTTTATGAAACTTAAACTAACAAACCAGAAACTTGATTTACAGCAGCTAATACATAACAGAGATACATAAAACCCTTACCTCAAGTATAAATTCGCCCCTGAGCCTTCTCCAAGTCCAACTCCAAGAAAATCCCTCTTATTCCCAAACTGAATCTAAGCAAGGTTCATCCCCAAGAATCCACCAAATAACCACACATATCAGCTGTTAACCTTACTATTTTTCTGAAAAACTCAATCAAGATACTGAATAAGACTTACCTTTGAGCCTGGGTCAATCCCCCAATTCCCAGCCTTGAATCCCTTGAACTTTATCCTAAAATCCTTCAAGACCAGTCACCTTAGAGAGAAAGAAAGAAAGCATCGATAGAGAGAGAGACAGAGAGATTAGGTTCCCTTTTTGTTCTTCTATCTTCTTTTGCTAGCTGATTCTAGAGTCCCAGCTCCCAAATTGAGCTTATCCATCTGCCTAAAATGACCTCAATACCCTTCCATCTAACCCATACTCTAGCTAATCCTCAAGGACAACTTAGACCTTTCCCAACTTCTTACAAATATACCATTTTATCACTTAAGGTAGTTATCCTCACTGGTTACCAATGGTTACTCAAACCACTAAAATATCATTAACCAATACTTACAAATCCCCAACCTCAAGTTATAATGTTCCCAAAATACCTCTAGGCTCCTCCCGAGTCGGGTATTTGACCCCGTTGTGACTTTTAGACTATATAGCTCCCTAGGACCGCCTCAGAACGTGCATCACGAATATATCTCTGTTATATCAACAACATCACATATATTTCACATATATTACATTTATGCCCTCAACGGGCTAAAATTACCAGTTTGCCCCTAACAACCAAATGGGCCCACAAGCATATTTATTTCACCTAAACATGCATTCTAACCACATATTCATTAAGTTCACATAAAATTAATACAGTTTAACAATTATTGCCCTCCAGGCACACTAATCAAGGCTCTAAACCTTATTAGCAAATTCAGGTCGTTACAACTATCCCCTCCTAATAAAAATTTCGTCCTTGAAGTTTACCCAAGCACGTCAGACAGTAAACCCTGTACCTCTGACCATAATTTCCAAAGTCCACCGCTTTTACTCTAATCCTCGACCACACTCTTACAAGAGTAACAATCTTGTGCCACAAGATCTTGTCTAATAGCCATACTTTCGTAAGCCCCCTGCTTACACCATAACCCTGCTGAAACTTCAGGGTCTGCTTAACTCACAATGACCACCTCATTGTCTTATTCTTGATTCCAGAAATATCCATAAGCCATCACCCCTACTAGGGTGAGATCAATTTATAGGCCCCTGGCCTAACCCTTGGTACAACTTCAGAATTTATGTTGAATCAGGAGTCAAAACTCCCATTTCTTTCTCTAAACACCATTCTTTTCCTTGTCTACTATTACTTAGAGAGACACAAATCTCTTATTCCGGAACTTTATTTTTTTTTTCCAAAATTTAACAATGTACAAGTTCTTTTATTCTTCTAGATAGGCAGACACTCCTGCCTTAAGAATTCCATCAACCTCTTTGGCTTTCCCTCTGAACCAATACTAAACTGTAGTATTCACTGTCTTTCACCTCTTACCATGTCCTATATTCGTGTTACCTTAGCTAGACGCCAATATTTGTCACCAGGACTCACTAACCAAGAATTACACTTTCTTAACATCTCAAGTATTTGCATACTCAACGCTTAACTCCTTAAAATATCTGTTAAGCTTTCAGACTGCTATTCCATTTGCAATCAACCGATAACTCCAGGTTCCCACTCTGTTCTCTTTGTTCTCCAGTTCCTTTCCAAAACTTAGAATATTATAGGGTCTCAATTCAGTACCATTGACGTTCTACCCTGTTACCAGTTTACCTGAACCAACCACATTAACCCATCCAGCTAAGTTAAAACTTTTCATGTCCAAATACCTTACCTATTGTTGACTGTCTTTTTAGCCAACGACGTGAGAACGTCAATAACGACAAGCCTTCAAGAGAATATAAACGACACAGACGGTATAATAAAGAAAATAAAGAACACACAAGAGATTTTTATAGTGGTTCAGCCCTGATTGTCGGTAATAGCCTAATCCACTTAGAGTTTTGATTTATAGATCCGTACTCAAGATCAGATGGACTGAGCCAACTGAGTTTCTTCAGTACAGATTGCAAAAATACAAGAATTCTCTCTTATTTCAGCACTTTCTCTCTCTAGAATAGACAGACCCAATTTTCTCTCTCTAGAAAGAAGAAGCAGAAGGAACCCCTCTCTCATCCCATAAACTCTCTATTTATAGGCCTGGGATCCTCAACTGATATCCCCTTATGATAGGGATATTTTATTATATTTATTACATTTAAACATTCAAAATTCGAAATGTAACAAACCCCCCATTTGTGGGAAAAATGAGAGATTCCCGCGTATGTTGTTGGAGTTGTGTCTGACTTAGTCTCCTCTAGCTAGTTGGTCCACCTCCTACTCACTACCCATGCAAGTGCTGGTTGAACATGCATGGTGGTAGGACATGTTTTTGTGGGTTGAACGTGCATGGTGGTAGGACATGCACTTCTCTCCTCTAACATGGCACTCTCCTCTAGCATGCCATGTTCCTCCTTGAACCAATCTCCTTGGCTTCTCCTCGGACCAAGGTGGTCCGAGGCAACCTCCTTGGCACCTCACCTTGGACAACATTGGGGCAACCTCCTTGGCACCTCACCTTGGACAACATTGAGGCAACCTCCTTGGTGTCTCACCTTGGACAACATTGAGGCAACCTCCTCCATAACATCTCACCTTGGACAAGGTCAAGGCATTCTCCTTTAGCATCTCCCAAACATGTCCGATCGAACATTGTATAGGCTCTCCTTATCAAAATCTAAGTCTCCTTCCTCTTGCATGAGACTCCTCCTCCTTAGCTACTTACCTTGGACACGTTCGAGCCAACACTTAGGAAACCTTGGGAGGCTTGCCTCCTACACATCCTTGGGGTCTCTTAGGACCACATCCTCCTTGGGGTCTCCTAAGACCACTTTCTCCTTGGGGTCTCCTAAGACCACTACCTTGGGGTCTCCTAGGACCACACCCTCCTTGGGGTCTCCTAGGACCACTCCCCTTAGCTCTCCTAGAATGCATTCTCCTTAGCCTCCTAGGATGCATTCTCCAATTTTTGGGTATAACACCTATAGTTTGATGTGGTTTATCCCTACGATACACCACCACATCGCCTTACCCTCCTGTGTCCAAAAGAAGACACTAAATTCCGTCACCCGCTCAACCCTCCCGGTACAACTTACCCTAGGAGGTGGAATGATATCCATTTAGAATTCTCATTTCTACATCAAACTCTCATTGGATCTTTCATCTGTTCCTGATATCTCAACTTGTACTACCTTGACAGGGTTCCTTCCCGTTTCAACCCAAAGCCAACACTCTGGACTCCACAGTTCAGTGATACTCTCCTGCTTATCATTACATACAGAAATCCAATGCAACCCCCTTGTAGAAGATCCCTAGCCCTCAATACAGAAATCATAGGTATGCGAGGTCCATGCACAGTACCAACAAACACAAAAGGATCCTCACCTTCAGGCTCAAAGGTGACCATCTTCCTTCTGCAATCAATGGTTGCCCCATACTTTACCAACCAATCCATACCCAGTATCATGTCGAAGTCAGTCATAACTAACTCTATCAAATCCACTGATAACTCTCTACTCTCCACTGTCACTGGCAAAGATCTGAACCATCTCCTGGATACCACTAATTCCCTAGTGAGTAATAAAGTCCCAAACCCCACAGCATAAAAGAGTCCCGAGAGTGCGGGATTGGTCCCCGGGAGTGTGGTTTTAGATTGTGAACCATTTATTGATTTACTTTATTAATGGATTCCAATTGGTTATGACTAGGTGACTGTTAAGGAACTAAAAGACAGATCGTTCTCAAGGGTCGTTCTTTTATTAATTCTCGCTCGAACCAGAGGTAAGAAAATTGCACCCCATATGTGACATGCATGGTTATTCATGAGGCATGGTTATTCATGAGGCATGGTTAATGTTTAAATGTGGACATAGGTTGATTATTGAATGCTTAGCAAATCTTGCTCACTTGTGCATGGTACTGACTGAATAGTCACAATTGGCAAAGGTGTCAGTATCAACTGTGAAGCTGTGACTTATTAGTCAAGTTCGGCAGTGGTACTGGGCACTGGTCACACAGTGCTGACTCATAAGCCAGGAATGGCCTTAGCATGTTCAACGCAAGCCAAAAAAGATTAGATCTAATCGACATCTGCATTAAATGACTCAGAATAGCATTAATGTCAGACCGACCACAAGTTCGATGATTACTATAAGCACTTGTCTAGCCAAAGGATAGTTACTTAGAGCCACAGTGACTATTTAGTCACATGGTTGTGGGTGCCAAGCCCCGTGTGAGTTACCCAACAGTCACTCATCTGTTTAAGCTAGTGACTTACCCAACAGTCACTCATCTGTTTAAGCTAGTGACTTACCTAGCAGCCACTCATCTGTTTAAGATAGTGACTTACCTAGCAGTCACTCATCTGTTTAAGCTAGTGACTTGCTTGTCAGTCACTCATTATGGTTTACCAGAACCTCAAGTGATATTCACTCATCTGTTTAGAGCTATAAGCTCTGTGTGATTATAATAATAATCATTTGTTAATATTTATATGCATTATTGTGTTTTCTTGCTGGGCTTTGGCTCATGGGTGCTATGTGGTGCAGGTAAAGGGAAAGAAAAGCTCACCCAGCCTTGAGTGGAGAGCTTAGGTGGTGATGTGTACATATGCGGCTGCTTGACCACCACGGCCAAGGAGTTCTCAGAGGAACTAGGGGGTTTACCCTAATTTTGCCGCTTAGATTGGTGGGTTGTAAATTTCAAACTGTAATGACCATTTTGTATCGTAAACAACTTGTAAACGTTTTTATGGGCCCATGAATAGTTTTATATTTTAAATAAAATATATCCTTCCCTTTTGATTAGTTTTCCACCTTAACCTATTAATAACACATAGAAGCACGTTTTTAACCAAAGAACTCGATTAGCGAGTTAAATTCACAGTTCAATGTTCACCGTAACGGTCTTGGGGTAACCAGAGCATTACAACTTGGTATCAGATCATGCCAAGGTTAGGGTTCCTGTAGACTGGCTGGGAATGTACACTCATCACTGAAGTTAAGCTCGACTCATGGTTTGGTAACTATTTATGTAGTTATATGTATATCTGCTTAAATATATTATAAATGCTTTACCTGTATACATGAGACACCATGTTAACCCTGTGCCCTGAATATTACATCTTCAGCAACTGTGCGCTAAATAGTACTAAAATTGCTGGAACATACTCATTAGTATTGTTCATTGTGAATCATTATCTGATACATGTTAAATGCTAAATGCTATAATCATGTTTCTAATTGCATACTTGTATGAATGTGGAATATGATAATTATATGCTTGTTCTTGGACCGTAAGGCAGCAAGAGGTTTAGTTATCACTACCTGACTGGCCGTATTGACTATTATTTCAGCAAGGTATAAGCTAATAAGAATGAATCCAAGGCAGACAGGTATGTCAGCTGGCTAGAGTGATCAAGGCCAGAATAATAATAATCAGGGTCAAGAAAATGACCAAGGATAGATTCCACAGCCAGCTCTTGCAAACTGCCAGCAAGTAATTAGCGATCTGTAGGCTACAGTGTTGAGATAGGGAGAAGAACTCCGTCTCCTGAGACAACAGCAAGCACCTGCAGTGGCCAGTGTATCAGTGGCACCTCCTATGTCGGTGCCAGTAGCTGAGCAGCTGCCTGAGGTTGGTAATAAATGAGAGCCTCTCTATGAAAGGTTCAGGAAGCAGCAACCTCTAGTTTTTGAAGGCAGTGCAGATTCTGCCAAGGCAGAGCAGTGGATGAGTATGATTACCACCATCCTGGACTTCATGAGGGTGACTGGTAATGAGAGGGTGGCTTGTGCCACTTATATGTTTCAAGAGGATGCCTGAATTTGGTGGGAGGTTATTACCTAGACCAGAAACGTTAATGCCCTGAGTTGGGAAGAGTTTCAGACTCTGTTCAACGAGAGATATTATAACGATGCCATTAGGGCGGCAAAGGTTGAGGAGTTCATCAGGCTACTTCAGGGAGGTTTGTCAGTCACTAAGTATGCCTTGAAGTTTGATCATTTGGAAAAGTTTTCCATGGAGCTAGTGCCTACTGATGGGACCAGGAGGGAGAGATTTCTTCAAGGGCTACAGCCCAGATTAGCCCGTGATGTTCATATTACCACTGTGGCTGGGGTTACTTCCTATGCACAGGTGGTTGAGAAGGCACTCACAGCTGAGAGTGTAGAGAACAAGATCTGGCGAGATAATGTAGCCAGAAAGGAATTTAGGAGAACAAATTCTCCTTTTGTGGGTTCAAGTAGGGGTGGAGGCCCCAGTGATCAGAAGAGGAAGGTTCCTGACACCTTCCCAGTTCCAGGTCCTGATAAGCGGCCCCGTGGTATTTCAATGGGTCATTAAGGTGGTAGTGAAGCCTGGAAGACTCATCCTAAATGCCCTAGATGTAAGAGGCATCATTTGGGAGAGTGTAGGGCAAAGGCTTGCTATTTGTGTGGAGCAATGGGTCATTTTAAGATGGATTTCCCTAAGGCAAGAAAAGAAGAACCCAGGAAAGCGGACAGCTCAGCCCCAGCTCGAGTGTTCGCATTGACATAAGCAGAAGCTGAGGCTTCTCCCTCAGTTGTTATAGGTTAGATTCTTAGTGCTGGAACCCCTTATAATGTTTTGATTGATTCTGGTGCTACACATTCTTTTGTTGCTAGTAGTATTATTGATAGACTGTGCAGACCCTGTGATCTTTAAGGCTCGGGGTTTGGTTCCTTTGCCCCGGTTGGGTGGATTAAGAGTCCCGAGAGTGCGGGATTGGTCCCGGGGTGTGGTTTTAGATTGTGAACCATTTATTGATTTACTTTATTAATGGATTCCAATTGGTTATGACTAGGTGACTGTTAAGGAACTAAAAGACAGATCGTTCTCAAGGGTCGTTCTTTTATTAATTCTCGCTCGAACCAGAGGTAAGAAAATTGCACCCCATATGTGACATGCATGGTTATTCATGAGGCATGTTGAATGTTTAAATATGGACATAGGTTGATTATTGAATGCTTAGCAAATCTTCCTCACTTGTGCATGGTACTGACTGAATAGTCACAATTGGCAAAGGTGTTAGTATCAACTGTGAAGCTGTGATTCATTAGTCAAGTTCGGCAGTGGTACTGGGCACTGGTCACACAGTGCTGACTCATAAGTCAGGAATGGCCTTAGCATGTTCAACGCAAGCCAACAAAGATTAAATCTAATCGACATCTGCATTAAATGACTCAGAAGAGCATTAATGTCAGACCGACCTCAAGTTCGATGATTACTATAAGCGCTTGTCTAGCCAAAGGCTAGTTACTTAGAGCCACAGTGACTATTTAGTCACATGGCTGTGGGTGCCAAGCCCCGTGTGAGTTACCCAACAGTCACTCATCTGTTTAAGCTAGTGATTTACCCAGCAGTCACTCATCTGTTTAAGCTAGTGATTTACCTAACAGCCACTCATCTGTTCAAGCTAGTGACTTACCTAGCAGTCACTCTTCTGTTTAAGTTAGTGACTTGCTTGTCAGTCACTCATTATGGTTTACCAAAACCTCAAGTGATATTCACTCATCTGTTCAGAGCTATAAGCTCTGTGTGATTATACTATTAATCATTTGTCAATATTTATATGCATTACTGTGTTTTCTTGTTGGGCTTTGGCTCATGGGTGCTATGTGGTGCAGGTAAAGGGAAAGAAAAGCTCACCCAGCCTTGAGTGGAGAGCTTAGGTGGTGATGTGTACATATGCGGCCGCTTGACCACCACGGCCAAGGAGTTCTCAGAGGAACTAGGGGGTTTACCCTAATTTTGCCGCTTAGATCGGCGGGTTGTAAATTTCAAACTGTAATGACCATTTTGTATCGTAAACAACTTGTAAACGCTTTTATGGGCCCATGAATAGTTTTATGTTTTAAATAAAATATATCCTTCCCTTTTCATTGGTTTTCCACCTTAACCTATTAATAACACCTAGAAGCACGTTTTTAACCAAAGAACTCGATTAGCGAGTTAAATTCACGGTTCAACGTTCACCGTAATGGTCTTGGGGTAACCAGGGCGTTACAGTTTTCTACTTGGATGGTTTAGTTCTCTTTTCATCTCTTTTACTTTAGAAACTCACAATTCTTACTGTTGGTTTTAGGAGTGTTCCAAATCCCATTCTTGTTATCAAATATCCCGGTTTTTGGTAAGGAAAATAGGTTAGAATATATGTGTTTATATGTTATGTTATGATATGTTTTATGTTTTATGCTATAATATGTATAAATATGTTTTGTAGTCACTTGGGGCTTATAGTTGCTTAGATAGCAAACCCCAAGAATTTTTATCATTTTCATGGTTAGAGTTATGATTTACCCTACCTCGATTAGTAGACAGAGGACCTAGATGGGTTATCATATACTATGGTTGTGATCTAACCTACCTCGATTAGTAGATAGAGGACCTAGATGGTTTTATCACATACCATGTTAATGAGTTAATGGCCATTAATTTTGTAGTCTTATATAGTGTACATTTTTATAGTCATATGTTTTTATAGTCTTATGTTTATGATTTATGATATATGTTGTTAGTAGATTTTCCTTGTTGGGCATTAGGCTCATTCCTTTTTTTTAGAATGATGCAGGAAAATGAACATGGAAGGCGGAAAGGATTCGTGGCAGCTTGGCATGTGTGTTGAGGATGAATGGATTGAATGGACTGCTGGAAGATCGAGGATGAAGTTGTTTAAAGTCTTTAAATTTATGTTTTGATGTATTTCCGCACTTAGTATTTTAAACAATTTATTTAAAGTTTATGTTTATGTTTTATAACAATGGGATCCCATACCATATTTTGTATTTCGTACGATATTTTGGGTTTTAATTAAAGTTATGTTATTTCATATGAATGTATTTCAAAATAGTAGTTATGTCATAGTAGTTTTAATGGTCCGAGGTCTTAGAAATGGTCGGGGCATTACAAAGAGGTGCTAAAACAATAACGATTTCATAAAAGTCAACATGTGAAAGTTGACTTTTGGTATATGCATTTATAAATTATCTTTTTGGTTCAAAAATATTTATTTGGAGTATATAAGAGTACCCAAGAAGTTTGGGAGCATTTGGGGATGTTTTGAGACGACGCGTCGCCTGACCCATGAATCCCTAAACGAGACAAACTAGGCGATGTATTGCCTAGTGTTAGGCGATGCATTGCTAGGCAGGCGATACATCGTCTGGGTCGTTATTGCATGTCCGTACGGTTGCATAATTTAGCTCCAAAACTTAAATTTAAATGATCTAATCTCATTGGTTGAATCTAATGAGGGTCCTATACTATTTAAGCGGTTCATATGAGTTAATTGGTAACTTATCACTCACCTCTCTCTGTCTCTAAAAGAAGAACTCTCTCTCTTTCTCTATCTCCAAGATTACTAGTTTTCTGCAAGATCTTCATCAAGAAATCTTGGCTTGTATGAAGTATCAAGGCTTGTGTATCCCAATCTCATTCAATTGTTGTAACTTCAAGCATTTCCATAGAGAAGGCTAGGAATAGAGAGTTTTGGACAACAAATCTACATTTGTGCAAGCCTTGAAACTTTTGTGCTTCACATAAAATCATAGCTTTGTGATTTTATGTTCTAAGGGTTGTTAGTCAAGAAAGGTATATTCTAAACTTTGATCTCTCTGTGTTTATGTAACTTGTATTTTACTATCATTAAAGCTTGATTAATTGTATATTTTGTCTTGAGTTGTATCACAAAACTTGGGTTGTTTATAGCCTAACCCCAACAATAAAAAATCTTTATCTTTAAACCTTTGTTTTGTGTCAAAGTTTGTATATTTCTAAAGGTTTTTGTGCTAGTGAACGTCATGGAAGAAAGCTCATCAATCTCAGCCCTCAAGTTCATGTCTCAAGATCTAGTTAGACTAGATAGGTTTGATGGCTCAAACTTTGTAAGATGGCAAGACAAGATCAAGTTTCTCCTCACAACATTGAAAGTTCACTACATTCTTGACAAAGATTTGAAGACTTTGGAGCCTCCAAAGGATGATGATTCTCAACAAGTGATTAAAGAAAATAAGAAAAGGGAAGAAGATGAACTCATTTGTAGAGGCCACATACTCAATGCTTTGTCAGATCATCTCTATGATCCCTACACAAACACTACATCGACAAATGAGATATGAGAAGCTCTTGAGAAGAAATACAAAACCGAAGAAGAAGGTATTAAGAAATTCCTTATCACTCAATACATGGAATTTAAATTCTTTGATGCTAAACCCTTGCTCCCCCAAGTACATGAGCTTTAAGTAATTGTGAATAAGTTTTCTACTCTTAAGATAACATTGTCGAAACCCTTCATTGTGGGAGGGATTATATCCAAACTACCTCCATCTCGGAGAGGTTGTAGGAAGAATATTCTCCATAAGAATGAAGACACATCTTTGGAATAAATCTTAAACCTCCTAAGGATTGAAAAGGAGTCTCGTTCTAGAGACAAGTGCATGGAAGAGTCTAATATTGGGACATCCAAGGCTAATGCCATAGAGAAATCCTCTTAATTCAGAGGAAAGACTCACAAGAAACCCCAATCAAAGAAAGATACTCATCTAGCTCCAAGTAAGAATGAAGGGTAATTCAAGAGTGAGAGGGGCCCTTGTTTTGTTTGTGGCAAGAGTGGTCACTTGACTAGAGATTGCAATTATCGAAAGCCCCATAACCATGGATCCAAAGTCAACACAACCGAAGAGGAGTTAGTTGCAACTTTGAGTGAGGTGAATGCCATCCAAGGGAAGGTGCAAAGGTGGTGGTATGACACTTGTGCCACCATTTGTGTTGCCTATCATGGAGAGGTCTTCAAGACCTTTGAAGAGTCAAAGGATGGGCATGAAATCCAAATGGGGAATGAGCGAAGGTCCAAGATGTTGGGCAAGGGGAATGTTGATCTTTACTTCACATCAGGAAAGAAGGTTCTCTTGACCATTGTGTTGTATGTTTTAGATATGAGTAGGAATCTTGTGAGTGGGTATTTATTGAGCCAACCGAGCATCAAAGCAGTGTTTGAGGCCAATAAGCTAATTCTATCTAAGGGCAATTACTTTGTGTGGAAAGGGTAATGTTTGTGATGGGATGATAAAGTTGGGTACCAAAGACAATGTTTTTTTCTTCATAATAATGCATGCTCATCTTCCTCTTATGTGCTTGGTTTTGATTCTATTATTTTATGGCATAACAGACTTGCTCACATAGGTTTTAGTACAATTAAAAGAGTTATCAAATGTAGTTTAATTGTATCCAATAATGGTGAGCGTGATAAGTGTGAATTATGTGTTAAATCTAAGATGGTAAAGAAACATTTTCCGAGCGTTGAAAGGAAAACTAACTTGTTAGATTTGATACATAGTGATTTATGTGAATTGAATGGAATAATTACTAGAGGTGGACATATGTATTTTGTTACCTTTATTGATGATTGTTCTAGATTCACATATATGTACTTGTTTTAGAATAAGGATGATGCCTTTAGCATGTTTAAAATCTATAAAGTCAAAGTTGAAAATCAATTGGAAAAGAAAATAAAAGTGATTAGAGACAGGGGCAGTGAATACTTTTCCAATGAATTCAATGTGTTTTGTGAGATGCATGGTATAATACATGAATGCACAACCCTATATACTCCCCAAAAAAATGGTATAGTGGAAAGAAAGAATAGAACATATGTTGAAATGATTAATGATATGTTATTACATGCGAATTTGAGGGTGTGAGAGGCACTTGTTTTGTTTGTGGCAAGAATGGTCACTTGGTTAGAGAATGTAAGTATTGAAAGCCCCATAACAGTGGATCTAAAGTTAACACAACTCAAGAGGAGTTGGTTGCCACTTTAAGTGAGGTGAATGTCATCCAAGGAAAGGTGCAAGAGTGGTGGTATGACACTTGTGTTAAGATTAATGCCCTAAAAGCATGTAAAGACATTTTATTGGTTTTAAATAAAAGTACAATTTTATTATATTTGAATGTTATAATTATTGTTTGAATTAATTATATAATAATATCAAGAAAATTCTCTATTCATTCATGAGAATATGATCTTGTGTTAGTATGAGAGAATTAAGATCATATATAATGAATAAAATAATTAGTAACATATTAAAGTAAGGAATCTTTAATGAATGGTTACTAGTACGGTTTGCTAAGCATATGAGATGCAAGTAATCTAGATTCAGATTACTGATGTGGAAAGACATCTTAGTAAATGTGTTGTATATAATAGAGATTATATATGACATGACCGATGAAAATTAATTATCTTTATAAACTTGTTGTTGGACGTAAAGATTTAATTCTTGTCATAATAGATGATCATTTGCAGACCAGTATAAATTCTGAGTATTCATGAACTCATGTTTATGTTTATTGGATCTTTTGATTCACTCGTTAAGGTATCTTAGAATAATGAGGCTAATATCTCAAAAAAAAAAGAATAATGAGGCTAATGACTTTTGTTTTGGAGATTCAATATCATGGATGGCTGGGAACATGAATTATAATATTAGAATCCATGCTTTCCTAACGGATCGAATATTAGTTCCCTTAAGGGTTGATTCTGGAACTGAATAGTTATTGAGCTCAAATCTATAATTAGATTATAGATTAATTATTCGCTAGTGAATTAATGGTACATAAAGATCAAGAGGTAATTAGAAGGGTAAAATAATAATTTTGATCAGCTCTAATTAACGAACCAATAAATGGATGACATAACTACATATATTGATTATGTCAATGAACTACTAGAGAAAACTTTGTAAATATAATTATATAAATATTTAGAGTGCAATTCCATATTTATAGTGGAGTAATCATGGAATTAATAAATAAGATTATTATATTAAAGAGTTTAATTAATAATCTGGTTTATTGGAGCTTTGTATTATAGGTCAATGGTCCCCATATCATATCTGTCCTATACTGTCAATGGTAAGGATATCAAAATAAAGATTTGTTAAGAGAAATGACTAAATTGCGAAGAAATTAATTTTTAGGGCAAAGAAATAATTATTTGATAATTATGGGTAATTGATTAATTGTGAATTAATTAATTATCTAACTATATATATATTTTTTAAAAACTATAGGTTAAAATTAATATTAATCTTGTTTGGATTAATATAAAGAGAGAAAATAATAAATATCATATTTATTTATTTAATTTAAAACTGATATTTTAAGATAAAATTAATTTTGAATTAACTGATATTTATGTTGGAATAAATATCTTGTCCTGAAAGTTGATTAAATAAACAAATGAGAAAATTAAGGCAATCCTAATAGGGCTGGGCGACACATACTGTACAGTACAGTGTATGGTGCCTAGCATCAGAGATTTTATCCATGGGATTTGAATTTTGAATTTCAAATAAATTTGTTTAATCAGTTATTTAATTATTCTTTTTAAATATGATTTAATTAGATAATTAATGAAAATATTTAATCAATTTTAATTTGAATTATATTTTAATTAAATAAAGAATATTTAATTAGATTAAATATCTTTATAAATTTGATATACGTGATATTCAATGTTATCCAATAAATTAGCATTGATGACGTGGCCAATAATCTTTGGACACGTGGCTGACATCAGGAAGCGTCTGCTAGAGCATCGACCAGAAGACACCGTAGAAGCAGGGTAACCCCGTCTTTCCCGCGATTAGTCTGGTCGATGGTTCCGTATACAAGGCAACATTTATGGGAAGATCTTTATGAATCCCGAATTTATCTCATACAATCTTCTGGGTATCCGATTATTCAGGAAAGAATATCTGTAACAATCGTTTGTAACCCTCCTTGAGCCTATAAATAGCAAGAGATAGCTCAAAGGAAGGGACTTTTGGCTTTTGAATCATTCGAAACTATAGTAGTTCTCCAAAAAAACTTGTATTGTTTTTCAGAGGTTAGTGAAACTCATTGAACCCTGGTTCTTTGATCACCCTTTTGATTCTTATATCAATATCAGTCTAAGTGGACGTAGGTCATTACCAGATCTTGGGGCCGAACCACTATAAATTGCTGTGTTTTCTTTACTTTTGTCATTATGTTCTTCTCTATACATTCGTTCATATCAATCACGTTTCGACTCCGTGTCAGTTGGCCAAATCTTGGGTCAACATTCTGGTGCTTTCATTGAGAGATTGACTTGTTGCTGTTAAGAAAACCAATGGCGAAAGCAGGAAGGAAAACTGGGCAGGCGGCCGCCGCTGCACCGTCTAACCCGCCACCTCCTCCTCCCCCTGCGAGCATGGCAGAGGATGAGCCTCAACTGGACTTTGAAGAGGAGGAGATGGACGATGCGACGCTGAAGAGTACTCTGGGCGCGTTGCAAGAAGAGCTGGCTAATCTGAGAGCCAGTCAGGAGACTGCCGCTGAAGTTATGGCACGGCAGCAGCAGGAGATAGAAAGGCAGCGCGCGGAATTGAGCGAAAGACAGGCGGAGGTGGATCGTTGCCAGAGTGTAGCCATGGCAGCACTGGAGGCAGCCTTGCTGTTGGCAAGAAATCAGGCTGCACCTGCCTCGCAGCCTGACCAACCAGTGAATGGCCCAACCCAGAGAGTTCCTAATCCGAGCCCACCGATTCAGCCTTCAAGTCCGCAAAGGCCCGAGCAGCCTCAGATGCCACATGACGATGTCCCACAGGATCCTGAGGCACAGCAACCATCCCAAGCTGCTCGGGGTAGTCCCCCGCAACAGAGGCAGAATAGGGCCGAGCATCGGCCTCGCAGCCCTAGACGCCATGGGGATGATGGGCCGAACCTACCGAACAGAGGCCGGTACCCTCCTGGCAACAGGAGAGACTCAGAGTTAGGTTCTGCGGTCCGGGGGCCCCCACGGCACGATGGTGCACGGGAACACCACGACCAGCGCAGACCACCCTCTAACGTTAGGGATGGTTCAGCCAGGAACGAGCATCGGGGGAACAGCCGATCTCACCATAGCTAGTCAAGGTTCAGAGATGGCCACAGATACAATGAGGCTGACTCAGGCAAGGGAAATGCCGGTGGGAGAAATGGAGAAAGAGGTAAAAGCAGGAGCCAAGTACCTCAAGATGACCAACCAAACGGACAGGATGCTAGGGGGCAGCCCAGACAAAACAATGTCTTCAATCGGCTCGGTGGTAGCGAGCGGCAAAGGAGAGAAGAGGACCTGAGAGATGTACTCAATGATCGTCGCGAGAGGCACGGCGAGAACATCCCCCCAGCAACAGAGGCCACCGCGATTCCTACCGCAGTGCAAGCCCAGATAGACGCACTCATCCAGGCGGTGCAACAGCTGGTCGGAGGAAGGACTTCTTACATCGACCACGATAGGAGGAAAGGCACTCCTTTCGTCCAAAGAATTGCTAATGCTGAAACTCCCGGCAAGTTCAAGATGCCAACACTCCCAAACTTTGATGGATATGGAGACCCAGTCTCGCATGTGAATAAGTTTGAAATTCAGATGGACATTCAGAAAGTCTCCGAAGATGCTCGGTGCAGGATTTTCCCTGCAACACTTTCTGAAGCAGCGCAAGAGTGGTTCTTTAAGTTCCCGCCTGCAAGCATAGTTTCCTGGGAAATGTTCGTAAGGGAGTTCTACGGACAGTTCTATGCGGGTCGTGTGCACCCAACCGAAGCAAACCAGCTAGTCGAGATTCGCCAGCAGGACGGGGAGTCAGTGAAGGATTACGTCCAGCGCTTTATGCGAGCGGCAGCTGGAGCAAAAACAGTAGGAGACGAAGGCAAGATGATGGCCATTACCGCAGGGGTAAAACGTTGCTCTCCCCTCTGGAAAAGTCTCCGAAAGGAAGGAGTTAAAACAACCCAGGAGTTCTTGGACCGAGCTGATCGTTACATCAAGCTCGAAGACGCCATTGCTGATGATGGAAAACCCTCGAACAAGGGTAAGAAAGTCGCCGAACCCGCCAAAGCCGCCAATAGTTCTAAACCTAACGGCAACGGCAAAAGTAATGGAAATGGCAACGGTAATGGCAAGAATGGTGGAAAACGATCGTATAACGAGCCTTCCACCTCTGACAACAAACGAACCAAGGGTAATCGTTATGAACCTAGGTTCACTAACTACACTGCCCTCGTTGAGTCTCGGGGAGAGGTTTACCAGGCCACAAGCTCTAGTGTGCCTTACAAGAAACCTGGACCCATTCGAAAGGACATTTTGAAAAGAGACACAACCAAGTTCTGTCGTTACCATAACGACTACGGACATGACACTAATGAATGCAACCAGTTAAAGGACGAAATCGAGTTCCTTATTAGACAAGGACACTTGAGAAGGTACGTCCGGGCCTCGGGAAATTCCCAACGAGAAGCTCCAGGTGGCAACGAGCAGGCATCTACACGCCAACGCTCGCCACCATTACAGCCTGCCCCCGTGGCTGGAACACTCTTAACCATCTGTGGAGGCCCGCACCTCGCGGGAAATAGTGGAAAGGCCAGAGAATGATATGCTCGGACTCTGCGCCATGACCAGGACATCGAGATGATGACTGTGGAGGACCGTGCACCAAAAAAGGCCCGGTCAGAGGAATGAGAGATAACCTTCTCTGATGGCGATGCCCAGCACGTCCGGTTCCCACATTCCGATCCGCTGGTCGTGGACATCCAGATGGCTAACATGATGGTAAAGAGGGTACTAGTAGATACAGGAAGTTCAGTGAACATCCTGTATAAATCAACACTGGAACGCATGAAATTGTCCGTGAAGGACTTGGAACCCTGCAATAAGACGATATATGGCTTCTCTGGAGAAGGACTCGCCCCAGCCGAAATGATTAAACTTCCAGTAACGACGGGTACAGCGCCCGCAACAAGGACATTACTCGCCACCTTTGTAGTGGTCGATTGTCCTTCGGCGTACAACGCCGTTATCGGGAGGCCCATACTGGTTGATATACGGGCCGTCATCTCTATGTAGCACCTAGCCATGAAGTTCCCAATGGACGCGGGGGTAGGACGCGTTTTAGGAAACCAAAGGGAAGCCAGGGAGTGCTACAACGCCTCAATCACAATGGCAAAAAGTGGAATGTCAAGGAGCACTACCCCAGACCGATTGCAGATGGCAATAGATACGCAAGCCCAATCAGGTGGTGAAGTCACCAAATAGGGTGTTGCCCAAAGTGAGGATGGAGATTTGGATCCTCGCTTTGGGGATTTTGAAGAGAATGTTGGACCCGTCGAGGACCTGGAGGAGGTCCAACTCGACAAAAAAGACCCGACCAGAGTCGTGAAGGTTGGGAAAAATTTAGAGCCTACCACGAAGCATGCATTGGTGGAATTCTTGCGAAGGAACCAGGAAGTTTTCGCCTGGTCGCATAAAGACATGGTGGGAATAGATCCTGCGGTAATCAGCCATGTCTTGAACATAGACAAAACTTTTCCACCCGTGCAACAAAAAAGAAGGCTGCTCGATAAAGATAGATCAAGAGCCTTGAAAGAAGAAGTCGAAAGACTTAAGGAGAATGGGTTTATCAGGGTGGCGTTCTATCCGTCGTGGGTCTCGAATCTGGTGCTGGTCCCCAAGCCAAACGGAAAATGGCGAACCTGTGTGGATTTTACAGACCTCAATAAAGCCTGCCCAAAAGACTGCTTCCCACTCCCAAGGATCGATCAGCTGGTCAATGCGACTGCAGGACATGAGATCCTTTCATTCATGGATGCGTATTCAGGCTACAACCAGATTAGCATGCATCCCCCTGACGAGGATCACACCAGCTTTCAGACCGATACGGGCTTATACTGTTACAAAGTCATGCCCTTCGGACTGAAAAACGCAGGTGCGACTTACCAACGGCTAGTCAACCACATGTTTAAAGAGCTGATCGGTGTAAACATGGAGGTATATGTGGATGACATGCTGGTAAAGTCTAAGAAGGCAGAAGGACACGTGAGGGATCTACAAGAGTGCTTTAATGTATTAAATAAGTACCAGATGAAGTTGAATCCCCTCAAATGTTCCTTTGGAGTCGGATCAGGGAAGTTTTTGGGGTTTATGGTAAATTCAAGAGGAATTGAAGCCAACCCCGACAAGATAAAAGCCCTGATCGACATGAAGTCGCCGGAGAAGATCAAGGATGTACAAAGTTTGACCGGAAGGATCGCTGCTCTGAGTAGATTCATCTCCAAATCAACTGAAAAATGTATCCCTTTCTTCAATCTACTCAGAGGCAATAAGAAGTTTGAATGGACGGGAGACTGCGAGCGAGCATTCCAGGCTTTGAAAGCTCATATGGCGCAGCCTCCCATTCTATCAAAACCTATTGAAGGAGAAACTTTGTCTATTTATCTGGCAATTACTGAAGTTGCTGCTAGTGCGGTACTAGTACGAGAGGAGGAAGGCGTACAGAAAGCAGTCTATTATGTCAGCAAGAGGCTAATCGGTGCAGAATTGAGATATCCGCCGATCGAAAGGTTAGCATATTGCTTAATACTAGCCTCCAGGAAGTTGCGTCCTTACTTCCAAGCCCATCCTATCATAGTTCTAACCGACCAGCCCCTTCGGCAAGTCCTCCAAAAACCTGAGGTGGCTGGGCGATTGTTAAAATGGGCAGTCGAACTCGGGCAGTTCGATATAACTTATGCACCGCGAGCAGCAATAAAGGGACAAGTCCTGGCCGATCTTGTTGCGGAATTCACCGAATTCCCAGACAGTGAGCAGTGTGAACAGCCTGAAGCGCCCATGCCTCAAGACAAAACTCCTTCGTGGAAACTATTCACGGATGGTTCATCCAACGAATCCCACGCAGGAGCGGGAGTGATATTGATAACGCCGGAAGGGCATCGATTTCACTGCGCAATCAGGTTCGACTTCACCGCGTCAAACAATGAGGCGGAATACGAAGCACTCCTCGCTGGATTAAGAATGGCCAAAGATATGAGCATAAAGAAGCTTGATATCTATAGTGATTCACAACTAATCGTGAATCAAGTCCTGGGAGAATATCAAGCGCGAGGCTTAAAGATGATGGCCTACCTGAATAAAACGAAAGATTTGCTGGCCCAGTTTACAAAATACACCCTCCAGCAAATTCCGCGAGACCAAAATTCAAATGCAGACGCCTTGGCTAAACTCGCGAGTGCAGACACCTTGAACATAGTTCCAGTAGAACGACTGAGTAGGTCGAGCATAGAAGCGGCCGAAGCCAATATGGAGATTCGTCTAGAAGATACATGGATGACACCTTACTTGGAGTATCTGACGAATGGTACACTGCCAGCAGATAGAAACAAAGCCAGAACTCTACAAAGGCAAGCCGCTAGATACATACTGGTCGATGGTGTTATGTACCGAAGAGGATACTCAATGCCACTACTCAGGTGTGTTACGCCAGAAAAAGCTAAGGAACTTATGAAGGAGGTGCATGAAGGCTTTTGCGGAGATCACGCTGGGGGGCAAAGCTTGGCAAAAAAGATTCTAAGGCAAGGCTACTTCTGGCCAACAATGAACGAGGATTCGATGGAGTATGTGCGAAGATGCGACAAATGTCAAAGGTTCTCCAAGATTCCGCGAGCAGCTCCAAATGAACTAAAACAGATGCAAAGCCCGTGGCCTTTTGCAGTATGGGGGATAGATTTGATTGGATCCCTGCCCACAGGGAAAGGAGGAGTAAAGTACGCAGTTGTGGCAGTTGATTACTTCACCAAATGGGCCGAAGCTGAACCACTCGCAACCATCACGACCAAGAAAGTTCTTGACTTCGTCATCAAGAACATTGTGTGTCGATATGGTCTGCCCAGGAAAATAGTTTCAGACAACGGGACCCAATTTGACAGCGACTTATTCACCGATTTCTGCGAAAGGCACGGAGTTATTAAAAGCTTTTCTTCAGTCGCACACCCCCAAGAGAATGGACAAGTCGAAGCCGTGAACAAAACCCTTAAGGACACCTTGAAGAAAAGACTTGAAGAGGCTAAAGGAGCGTGGCCAGAGCAGCTGCCTGAAGTCCTATGGTCGTATAGAACGTCCCACCGAACAGCTACAGGCCATACCCGATTTTCCTTGGCCTATGGATATGAGGCCATGTTGCCTGTCGAGTTAGATCCCCCCTCACATCGGCGCTTAACTTACGACCAGGATCAGAACAGCCAGCTAATGATGGACTCCCTAGACACAATCGAAGAAATGCGAGAGAAATCTCAACTCCGAGTTGCTGCTTACCAGCAAAAAATCGCCCGGTACTTTAACTCCAAAGTTAAAGAAAGAAAATTCAACGTCGGAGACTTAGTCTTACGACGAGTTTTCTTAAATACCCGCGACCCCACTGCTGGAGTGCTCGGGCCTAATTGGGAAGGACCTTACCAGATTGAAGAAGTCCTTCACCCAGGCACATACAAACTTGCACGCTTAAACGGAGATCTCGTTCCACGCTATTGGAATGGAGAACACCTGCGCAAGTATTATCAATGAATAGTCCTTTTTAAAGGACTGGCTTGTGTAAAAAAAAAAATTCAATTTTTTTACAAGTTTTGCAAAGAGGGTTAGCCACGCTACGCTGTATGGCTAACTGCTCGTATATGTAAGGTTCTATTATAGAATCACTCGTAAAGACATGTTCAGTCCATTTTTAATACAAGATTATAAGGGACTGTGCGCAGCCAGTCATTCTTGCCAACTTTTGTGAATTTACATTTACAAGTATTTGTTCATTACGTGTGTTGTTTTGCTGTATTACAAGTATCATTTTTTACACGAACAGGATTGTTCGAATAGGCCGTGGTCAAGGCAAGTGACCAAGGACCTAAAGCTCCTCGATCACTTGGGGGGCATATAAGGCACATCGATAGCAAAGCATACTCTCAAGGTATGTAAACACATGAACAAAATAAGTGAAAGCATGCTTCAGTACTTAGAGTATTTTTCAAAATTTAGGTTTTGTTAAATCATGCCAAAGTACTATGCTAAGTTCGGTCATTCGGACAAATGTTATAATAAGTAAAAATGTTATAGCATCAAGATTAAAGCTTTTACACCGCAAGCGTCGCTGCTTGGATGTAACTGTTCAAGTAAAAGATTTACTGCCCGTGCAGCAAAGTTTAAAACAAAGATATTGTTTTTACATCACGACCCGTGGGTCGTGAAAAGGAAAGAAGGAAAAGCAAATAAGAAGAATTCAAGAAGCATTCGGGGCCGGAGGGTCCTGGGCAGCATTCTGGTTAGTCGCGTCCTCGACAACTTCTTCTTCTACATCAGCGACGCTTGGAGTGGTAGGGGTTGCAGCTCTTGCCTCCTCTTCGGCCAGTTGGGCAGCGCATCGAGCCAACTCCGCAGTTCTGACTTCCTCTGAAAGGTAGCTAAAGTCAGCACCCTGATTATGCTTCCAGAAATTGTAGAAACATCGGAGTGTCGTCCTTTTGTACTTCTCCAGATTCTTGGAGTTGTCAAGCTCCAACTGCTTCACCTTGCCCCCGAGGGTGACAATAGCCTCATCCTTAGACTTGAGCACCTCCCCCAGATGCTTGATTTCGCGAAGATGGGCTTTGTTGAAATCTCGGTACTCCTGCCTCAACTTGACTGCTGCGTCCTTCGCAGCTTCAGCCTCCGACAGCTTGGTCACCGCCGCATCCCTCTCTCGGACCACTGCCTCCAACTCCTTGGCATGCCTGGCCTCAGCAGCCGAAAGCTCCTCGGCCGCCTTCACCTGATACCTCTCGATGGCTTTCGCCTCGACCTGCTCGAGGTAAGCCTGGGCTCGGGTACGAGCAGTAGTGGCAGACAACAAGGCATGTAAATAAAGAAAAAAAGGAGTTAGAACTTATCATGAGGACTAAAAAACTAAAGCTTGAAAAATAAAGAAGTACTTACGCTGGAAATTTCGTTCAGAGCCCTATTCAGGATCTGGTCGAATGGCAGCTCTTCAGCTTGGACCATTGCGGCCCTAACATGGTCGCCTTTGCCGATGCGATCGAGGCGGTCCCTGGCAGATCGAATGGCACGGCTCATGAGTCTGGCCCCATGAGCTTCTTCACGAGAAAGCTGCTCTCTGGCAGGTGCAGTTGGAGGATTCGGCGGGGCAGGAGCGTTTTGCTGCTCGGAAGGAGCTGGAGGAGGGGTAGAAGTTTGCCCTGTTGGTGCGGGACTTTGCCCAGTTGGCAAGTCCTGGGGAAGGTCATCTGTTTGACCCTTCTTGGCTGGAGGGCCGCGGCTGGATTCACCAGTTCTCTTCTTAGGCTTCCGTTGGAGTTGAGGAACCTCCTCTTCATCCTCGGCCTGGTACATGTCAAAGATGTTGGGAGTTGACATATCTGCATGCAGGAAAGCATAGCAAGTTAATCAAAAAGGAAGCAGGTGAAAGTATGTTAGACAACTGAAAGGAGGTAACAAAGTAAATACCCGAGCTACAACTACTGGTCGCTACACTATTGACTCTATTAGTCATATACTCATTATCTGGCATGAAGAAGTCTGGCCCTAGATATGGAGCATATGTAAAGTTACCATCCCCGTCAAACAAGTGACAGGGAATTGGAAAACCATTTAAAAGCGAAATAACTTTACCATTATCGTCGGAGGATTCTCTCACGTCAACAATAGGCTCTTTGGCCTTTTGTTTCCCCTTGCCTTGGGGAGCAGAAGGCCTTTCTGCGGAAGGGCTGCCCGTGGGTTCCCTGATTGTAACCCCTGTAGGCCTCCTTTGAGGAGGAGGCATAGGAGGTTGCTGCTCAGGAACCCCCTCGGCAGTGGCTTCGTCCACCACGGGCCCTCTATTTTCATGGCGAGGAGCCAGGAGGCCGGACATCCTCAAGTTTTTCTCAGTTATCAGGGTCTTGACACTTTTTGCTGCATCAGACATCTTGGCCAGTGTGTTGGACCTCAACACCATGTCTGGTGTTGGGGTCGGACGTAACCAAGGGCCTGAAAAACAGATTAAAGTTTAAGAAAAATAAAAGGAAACACTGTAGGTTAAAAGTATCGACCAATCAAGGACAAGCTCCTACCTCCTCAGGCAAAGGCCAAGTTGTTGCTGGTTATGTCTGGAGTAAGGAAATATTCCTTATTGTAGTGCCCCACGTTGGAAATATGGGTTGTGCCACTCAAGAACGTCCGACCGGTCTCCTGGTGGCAGAAGTGGAAGAAGCCCGTCCCGTTGTGCTGTGGGTTAGACTTAAGGTCGAAGAGATAGTTGACCTCGTGGGGCGAAGGTTCTGGCCATTTGTTAAGTTTATACAGAATATGAAGTGCGGCCAGCATCCTATATCCGTTTGGAGTTATTTGGAAGGGGGCGACACCAAAATAGTTGGCCACCCCCACAAAAAAGGGATGAAGAGGGAGGTAAGCTCCCGCCTCAAGGTGATACTAGGACCAGGCGCTATTTGCACCTCCTGGGAGGTTAGCCCTCTGGTCTTCGGTAGGACGTATAATGGTTACCCCCGTGAGGGGGAATTTTCTGAAGCAGTTAGTGACCATTCGAGGGGTCACTGAACTAGCTGGGGAAGTATACCACTCGACATCAAGCGAATTCCGATGTCGAGGGCGGGCCCTAGTTTGGATGTTAGGGTCAGGAATGAGATTTTCTCGACCACTGGTCGAGGGAACCCTAGCCTGCGAATCAGGCTGGGCAGGAGAATTTGGGTTACTTTCGAACTCAGGTCTTTTCTTGCCAGTAGACTTGGAGCGGGCCATTGGAGAAGAAGGATGAGGTCTGGAAGAGGATCGCGAGAAAGGAATCTCGTGGACACAGTCAGCTGGTTGTTCTTCTCCCTCGAGCAGCTGGGCGAGAAGGTCGTCGTCGATGGGTCTTTCACCTCCCCACAAATCTGGCATTAAAATCTGCAAACAGAAGAATGGGGAGGTGAGGATATAGAACTTTAAAGGGATTTTTAGAATAGCACTGGTCGAGTATAAAAGTTAGGCTTTTATACAACATCATTCTAACAAGAAGCTAAATCTTTCTACATGAACAGTTTGAAAAATGGATCAAAGGGTGAAAGTAAAAAGTTTTCCTGGGAAAGCTTTTTCAACTCCCCTTAGGGCGGGAAAAATTTATTTTTCAAATAGCTTAAAGATCGAAATTTTACTTCGGTTTTACGTCCTAAAAAGCATGATCCTGGGTTTTAAACTAACTCGTAACTCTATGTTGCCTACAAAACATTCTGTCTACAAGCACCTTGAACCAGAAACAGAAAAACTTAAACAGTCTACCATCAGAAGCATGCACCACGAGAGATTAGAAGCATGGGGTTTCGAAAACTTACCAAGAAGAGTGATCGTGGAGGTGGAAGAAAGCTCTTCGGAGATAGAGGAGCTCACGGTCTGAGTCTTGGAAGCACAAGAAAACGGTCTCCGGAGAAGTTTAAAGCTCTGGTTTTTAGGGTTTTCTGCAAAGAGAATGGCGTGCGTAAAAAGAAAGAAGAGGCTTCGACAGTCTTATATAAGTTTGTTTCTGATATTAAAAAAGTGTAATCATTTGTCTTCCTTTTTCGAAGTATGGGGAAACGGGATGGCTGTCGAAATCGTTTCTGGGGAACCGAAAAGATATGATTAGACAGAAGTGGTTTGCTTTTTTCAAGAACACACGAAGGATTCTGACACGTTAGGTGGAGTTACCAAAGAGTCATTCGTCCAAAAGTTTATTTACTGTTCGTAGTAAATAAACTTTGGGGGGCAAATGTTATCCAATAAATTAGCATTGATGATGTGGCCAGTAATCTCTAGACACGTGGCTGACATCAGGAAGCGTCTGCTAGAGCATCGACCAGAAGACACCGTAGAAGCATGGTAACCCCGTCTTTCCCGCGATCAGTCTGGTCGATGGTTCCGTATACAAGGCAACATTTATGGGAAGATTTTTATGAATCCTGAATTTATCTCATACAATCTTCTGGGTATCCGATTATTCAAGAAAGAATATCTGTAACAATCGTTTGTAACCCTCCTTGAGCCTTTTAAATAGCAAGAGATAGCTCAAAGGAAGGGACTTTTGGCTTTTGAATCATTCGAAACTATAGTAGTTCTCCAAAAAAACTTGTATTGTTTTTCAGAGGTTAGTGAAACTCATTGAACCCTGGTTCTTTGATCACCCTTCTGATTCTTATATCAATATCAGTCTAAGTGGATGTAGGTCATTACCAGATCTTGGGGCTGAACCACTATAAATTGCTGTGTTTTCTTTACTTTTGTCATTACGTTCTTCTCTATACATTCGTTCATATCAATCACGTTTCGACTCCGTGTCAGTTGGCCAAATCTTGGGTCAACATTCAAAAAAAGGATGGTTAAGCAGACTCTCTCTAAAGCAATAGTTTTCTCTATACCTAAAAACTATTCTAAACCTTATCTCTGTCAAAACTCTCCAGATCTCATGTGTTGAGTACATCTAGGGAGTCACATAAATCAACATTTTGAATCCTACGTGCACACACACGTCCTTGTGTGTTTAAGGATTGGTCTGGAAGATCAGGGTGTGAGATTTCAGAACATTGGATAGGAAGATCGTTGATTTATACAATAAGACTCAAGGATACTTGATAGGCTATAAGAGGTAATCCCTGATCTATTTGTATGTGATTTAATATTTATATATGTATATGATCCTGTCTGGTATTAATATTTATTAAAATGGGTCCATATATTCCGCTGCGTACCTTTGATTTTATCATTTAATACCAACAACTTGTGCCACCATTCATGTAACCTATGATAGAGAGGTCTTCAAGACTTTTGAGGAGTCAAAGGATGGGAATGAGATCCAAATAGTGAATGAGAAAAGGTCCAAGGTGTTAGGCAAGGGGAATGTTGATCTATGCTTCACATCTGGAAAGAGGGTTTTTTTTACCAATGTGTTGTATGTTCCATAAATGAGTAAGAATCTTGTGAGTGGGCATTTGTTGAGCAAACTGGGCATCAAAGTGGTGTTTGAGGCCGATAAGCTAATTTTATCCAAGGGCAACTATTTTGTGGGAAAGGGTTATGTTTGTGATGGGGTGATTAAATTGTGTACCAAAAACAATGGTTTTAATTATAATGCATGATCATCTTCCTCTTATGTGCTTGGTTTTGATTCTATTACTTTGTGACATGATAGACTTGCTCATATAGGATTTAGTACAATTAAAAGAGTTATTAAATGTGGTTTAATCGTATGCAGTAATGTTGATCATGAAAAATGTGAATTATGTGTTAAATCTAAGATGGTAAAGAAATATTTTCTTAGTGTTGAATGGAAAACTAATTTTTTAGATTTGATACATAGTGATTTGTGTGAATTGAATGGAATAATTACTAGAGGAGGACATAGGTATTTTATTACCTTTATTGATGATTTTTCTAGATTCACATATGTATACTTGCTTAAGAATAAGGATAATGCCTTTAACATGCTTAAAATCTATGAAGTCGAAGTTGGAAATCAGTTGGAAAAAAAATTAAAGTGATTAGAAGTGATAGGGGCGGTGAATACTTTTCAAATGAGTTTAATGTCTTTTATGAGATGCATGGTATAATACATGAATGTACAACCCTTTATACTCCCCAACAAAATGGTATAGCAGAAAGAAAGAATAGAACCAATGTTGAAATGATTAATGTTATGCTATTACATGCGAATTTGAGTTTTGCTTTATAGGGAGAAGCCTTGCTTACCTCTTGTCATATTCTAAACTGGATTCCTCTAAAGAAGAATCAAATTTCCCCATATGAGATATGGAAAGGGAAGAGGCCACACCTAGCCTATCTCAAAGTGTGGGGGTGCCTTGCTTATTGCAAGAGCACGGAGCCTAAAAGGACCAAGTTGGGTCCAAGGGTCATCCAATGTGTGTTTGTAGGCTATGCCTCAAATAGCAAGGCCTATAGGCTATTTGACTTGGAGTCTAATGTGATAATTGAATCAAGAGAAGTGGAGTTCTTTGAGAGTTTGTTGTATAGTGACAATAAGCCTCAAGAACCGATCTTATTAGAAGGAACTCAAGAAGAGTTACTGTAACGTCCCAAAACTCCTAATAAAGTTTAGTACCTTTGTTAGTGTGTCGGGAGGGCATAATTGGAATCATTGTGAAATATGTGATAATAATTGAATATGTATGTGATTATGTGAATTATATAACTGTTTATGCATATGTGTATTAAGTGTGTTTAAAGACCCGCTTTTGTTAAAAATGAGCATTTTCGTAATTTTGGCCTGTTGAAGGTATATTTTTTATTTTATGTGCTATCTACTTGAGACCACATTATTATGTGGACATATTTGTGATAATCGGCATGAGTCAATCCTTTTGAGCAATTTAACGGAAAAGTCACAACGGAGATTTATACCTAGAACGAGGTGAGCAAAGGGGTATTATGGCAATTTCACATATTTTGGGAATTAATGGAATGTGAGATATTTTTTAGGAAAATGTTTGTATTTGGAATATTAGAGGATTTAATTGGGAAGTATAAGTATAATTTTAGGTTTAGTGGGAATTTAGAAGAAATGATCAAAATGCGCTTTGCTTAGTTTTGAGGGTAAGCCAAAGCTAGGGGCAAAATGGTCATTTGACCACTAGTATCGACAAATTTGGGGACCAAGTGCTAAGCACTTTGGCTCACTCACGTTCCTATATTTTCTTCTCTCAAGGGTTAGGGCATTGGCCCTGACTTGTGAACGCGGTTATAATGGTGTGCTGAATTTGATTTGATTCTTTTGTTATTATCTGCGATTGTATTTAATGCATCTGTTGTTGTGCGTTTATTTGTGAATGACCGACACAGGTCAGATTCGGCGATAATCACATGTAGTGTAGGTCATAATGGCAGGGCCACTATAGAGGTGCGGTACACACTCACTTGATACAGGCTGCATACATGTGTTAAATGTCTGCATGAGTTGTTTATAACTGTGAAGCATGTTAAATATGATTCATATCTTATCGAATATCTATTTCTTCTTGGTTGGATTTTCTTGCTTGGCCTTGGCCCACAGGTGCTTTGTGGTGCAGGTAAGGGCAAGGGGAATGTAACGACCCAACTATTCTAGACCTTGGACCATTAAAAACTACTAACCTAATCTTAAGAAAACATACATACGAAATAACTATAACTTTATTATAAACTGTAAAGCAAAGGTTAAATACATAAAAATACGGTTAGGGTTTGGGATCCCATTGTTTGAAAATAAAATAGAACATAACTTAAATCTTAAAATTCGTTACAACTCAGATGCGGAAAAATACATAGAAAATATGATTGAAAGACTCAAACAACTTCATCCTCGAATCGTTCGCGCAGTCCACCGATTCCATTCTCCCTCAATACATATTCCCAAGCTGCCAAGAACCTTCCCTCCACCATAACTATTTTCCTGCACATATAAAACATAAAGGAATAAGCCTAATGCCCAACAAGGAAAATCTACTATAAGCATGAAACATAATCATACACATAAACTACGAACATATATCAAGTACTATAACACATATCATAATCCTAACCCATGTACATGGTAACTATTGGGGTTTGCTAACTAAGCAACTATAAGCCTCAGACTACAATGAGGTTTGCTAGTTAAGCAACTATAAGTCCCAAAAACATAAAAGTGTTGGGGTTTGCTATATAGCAACTATAAGCCCCAAAACATAAAAGTGATAGGGTTTGCTATATAACAACTATAAGCCCCACACATGCATATATTATAACACTTTTATATAAACATAGCACATATCACATAAAAACTATCTTATTTTCCTTACCAAATACCAGGATGTGAGAACAAGGACGGGATTTTGGAACACTCCTAAAAACTATTAATAGAGAGGTTAGTATTCAAAAAGAAAAGAGATGAAAAAGAATGAACTAAACCATAGAGAAGATACTTACCAACAAGAACTTCAACTTCAAAGAAATTAGATGCTTAATCAAGAATAAAGAATACTGAGTTAGGAATTGAGTAGAGAAGAACTAATGAAACAATACAGAAAGGAACTAAGAATAGTAATACCTTTGAAATTGCTATGACCGAACTACACCTTGAAACCAAAATACACTATAAATCATACTTCCCAAGTGTTTGATAAGCTTATAATGATAAAGCTTATAACCCCAACCCAAGTGTTTAACACTCTAAAGTAATCCTAGCAACTTGTAGGCTCTGAACTCAGCTTGAAGAATGAAGAAATGGCTGGGTACTAGGTCCTATTTATAGAGTTCAAGAATGAAAAGATCTTCATTTAGCTTGAATAAAATAATGGCTTTTTAATTGAAAAACATTTGAATAATCGTTCAGCAGAGGTTGAAGACTCGGTCAAAAAGATTCTGGACTTATCAAGAGGTTAAGGATTAAAATGAGCTCAGTTTCAAAATCATTTGAAAATGCAGCCCTAGAGCCGATATATCGCCTACCATAGGCAATATATCGCATGGGCTCATATTCCTGAGGCTCGTCGAAATGGTCCTGCGAAGTTACGTGTTTTTCGTATCCCCGTTTGGAGATATATCGCCCCTTAGAGCTGCGATATATCGGCATACGCCGAAATATTATACACGTAATTACACTTTTTCAGCCAAATTTGAATTGAGTAAACAGTCTTGACTAAGTCTTTTAACGATTTCAAAGCTGCTGGCAGACTCTAAGAATTTCAAATATTGCTCTTAATAAATTATTCCTCAAAAATACTTAATTCCTCATTAAACATACATATGACAAGTGTTATTATCTTATTGGGTCTATCTAAACCTTATAGTGTAATAATTATCATCTTCATAATCAGTCATATTAATCAAACCTTAGGTTATAATTAATATTCTTAAACTATAGGCTAAACTTATAAAATCTACAAGTGTTGCTATGAGTGTCCAACTAAGTCCCGGCTTGAACCAAAATCCATAGTCAAAAACATACTACAACTACTACTACTATCTAACTAGCTAAGTAAAGTTCTTGGACTCTACAGGGAAGCTGGACCAGCCATGAGTTGGAGAACTCTGGGGGCGGTGTGTACATACTCAGTCTACTCGATAGCCATGATCGAGATACTTTTGAGGCTCTAGGGTTTATATTCTATTTTGCCGCTTACGCCGTCTATTTTTGTACTTTGCACATGTCTGTATTTTTTTTTAAATTCTTATTGGGATCCCTTGTATATACTTAACCTTTTAAATGAAAAGCTTAACTTCTTTGACCAAAATTTTTAATACCTAATCCATGGTTTAATCCTAATCACACTTTTAAGTCCAAATGACTCGTTTAACGAGTTAAGCACTATTTTCAAATCATAGTGTAACGGTCCTGGAGTAGTAGGGTGTTACAACTTTGTAACGCCCTACTACCCAAGGACCGTTACACTGTGTATTTTAAACAGTGCTAAACTTGCAAAACGAGTCATTTTGCCATAATCGTGTATCTAAATGTGATTAATGGTTTAGGGTTAAAAAATTTGGTCAGATATACAATGTTTCACTAAAACATTTACTGTATACATTGGGATCCCAAAATACATTTTAAAGGTTAATTACAATAAAAGATTTACAACATGCCGGCCTAAGCGGCAAAATAGGGTTTAACCCTAGTTCCTCTTTAAACCCTCGGCCGTGGTGGTCGAGCAGTCGCATATGTACATATCGTCACCTAAGCTCTCCAACTCAAGGATGGTCCAACTTTCTTTTACCTTTACCTCCACCACATAGCACCTGTGAGCCGAGGCTCAGCAAGAAAACTCAAACATGCTCATAATCAGATAATAACATGTCACAAAATCATAATAAGCATGCATAGCAGTAATAACCCTATTCATGCATGCATGCAAGCACGTACAAATAAATGATTATGAAATTATTTTGGGGCTTGTAACCCTGGTCAGATGACCATGGAGTCAATCTGGGGTCCCTTGCCTTAATAGATGACCATGGAGTCAACCTGGGGTCTTGTGCCTTGAATAGATTACTATGAAGTCATTCTGGGGTCCTGTGCCCTAATAGATGACCATGAAGTCATTTTGGGGACCTGTGCCCTAAGCCATGTGACCAACAAGTCAACTGGGCCTTGTAGCCCTGGCTCTGAGTAACTAGCCAAGTGCTTTAGTTCTCTTCGACTATGGGGTCGGACAATCATATAATGCTCTTATTGATTAGATCTAATCATATCGACCAGCGCTCGATGCGCTACTGACGCTCTTGACTAATAAGTTAGTGCTTTACGACCAGTGTTCAATACTATTGCTGATCATGATTGATAAGGCAGAGCTTCACGACCAGCACTAAACACCATTTTCGTTTCTTAACTAATAAGTCAGTGCTTCCTCAATGAGGTAATGCAAACAGACATATATCATATGTCAAATATCCAGATATAAGGCATTCAACGTGCTTAATCAACAATCACCAGCATAATTATCATCATGTACATTTACAGAGACTCAAGCTCTGATCAATTTCATATTCAATATTCATGCCATGCCATAATCACATGTATCACATGTATCTCATGCATCACATACTGGGTGCAGTTTTCTTACCTTTGGTCCAAGCACAGGTTACCAATAAACGACCCTCAAGCATGATTTTGATTCCAAGACCCTAGCGAACACCTAGTCACAACCATAATATAGAATCCCGTCAAAATGAGTAAATAAATACTTCCAGACCTAGTCCTAGCCTCCGGGACGTCGAATCCTACCAAACTGGGTAGTAGGATTGATCCCAAGCCCTTAGAGTTAAGTTCCCACGACTAAAAACCAAATTTGGCCAAAGATGCACAGGCGGGTCGCGACTTGGCCCTCGGGGTCGCAGTGCGCCTCCCTAACAGAGGGCCCTCTGCCTGAATTCAGGGTGCGGGCCACGACTTGGCTCTCTAGAGTCGCAACGCGCCCCCATGCAGACCCATCCTTGTTCTGAGTTCACTCAGGTTGCGACTTCCTAGAACAAGGTTGCGACCCAACCACGAACCCAACCATTTTCTTTGTTTTTTCCCATATAAAATCCTCCAAAAACCTATCCAAACATATCCAAATCCCAAAAACAAAGTTCCCAAACATCCCAATGGCCCAAAACCATCAAAACCCAAATCTCAAACCATCCAAAAACTTCTCAAAACATAAAATCCAATAAAAAATTAAAAACTCAAAACTCAAAACTTGGATTACCTCTGATTGAGTCGTTTCCCAATTAAATCCTCCGGCTAATAATCTTATAATTGTCCCTAGAATTACTATGCCTCGATCCTTGCCTGAATCTGAGTCCTAAAACTCGAGTTTCCTTCGAAAATGAAAATGGTATGAAAAAAGGAATGGGAGAGAGAGAGAGAGAGAGAGAATGTTCTGAACGTTCTTTTTATTTCTAACAGGTTACTTCGAGCTTAAGTAACCTCAAGCAAATCCTAATGCTCGGGGCCCCAAAAACGCCCCCCGGGGTAAAATAGTCAAAATTCCCACAATTTCCTCCTGATCTCACTAACTCCCAATATGTCATCAAATAATCATTCTCATTACCCAATATCCTGGTAATGTGCTAAATACCCAATATACCCCTTGGCTCACTCTGAGTCAAGTATGGGTCCCATTGCGACTTTCCCACTACCTTGCTCCCTAGGATCGTCTCGTTCCGAGTAACCCAAACTTATTCACATAGTAATATAGTACCACACACATACCACATATATGCCAAATATACCCATAACGACCAAATTACAAAAATTGCCCTTGTAAACAAAAATGGGCCCACACGCATATTTAATACACCTAAACATACATATCAAGTCATATTATACTATAAATCACATAATGATGCACACATATATATATATATATCACATAATCACATAATTCCATAATTTGCCATCCTAGCCCCCTAATCAAGGCCCTAAGCCTTATTAGTAAATTCGGGACGTTACAACTATCCCTTCCTTATAGAAATTTCGTCCTCAAAATTTTATCTTACTAGCTCGAATATCAATCCCGCTTAACTGATTCCAGTTTCCAGGTCGCTCCCTTGACCTTACTATTTATGTATAATATCTTAACCAAAGGTTTTGCTATTGTTCCTCAGAACTCTGTTCTTTTTGTCTCATATCTGAGCTGGCTATTCCTCACAGGATAACTTAGTCTCTAATTCCAGATTCTCATAACTCAACACATAAGTCTCATCTAACACATGTTTCCTCAATGTGGAAATATGATTTACACCGTATACGGCTGACAATAACAAAGATAAGGCCAATCCATAGGCAACCTGGCTGATCCTATCCAGGATTTCCAACGGTCCTACTAATCTAGGGCTCAGCTTGTCCTTATCTCCTCACCCATTTCCATGGTGATAATCTAAGGAAGATACAGTCTTCCACTTGGAACTCCACATTCCTTCACTTCAAATTAACATAACTTTTCTGTCTATTCTGAGAAGCGAGCATCCAAGCTCTAATTTTTCAATAGCCTCAATGGTCCCCTAAACTACCTCAGGATCCAAATATAACATCTCACCCATCTCATCCCAATGAATGGGTGATAAACATTTCCTACCATACAACATCTCATACGGTGCCCTTCCAATAACTGGATAACTCCCTCTGATTTACCATCAATCTAAGGATGATAAATTGTAATAAACTTCAATTATATACTCATCGCCTTCTGTAACCTTCCTCAAGACTTGGAAGTAAAAGTAGAGTCCTCATCTAATAAGATAAACCTCGAATTCCATGAAGGCGTACTATCTCTCTCACATATAGATCTGCATACTTATCAACTGTATTGCTCATCCTTACTAATAAAAGTGAGCTAACTTTGTATACTTGTCCATAATGACCCGAATCGAATCATGCTGGCCCACTATTCTGGGCAGCCCCACCGCGAAATCCATCACGATGTTTCCTTACTTCCACTATAGAATACACATAGGTTGTAATATCCTTACTGACTTCTGACACTCTGTCTTGACCTGCTAACAGGTTAGGAACTTTGCCACGTATTCAGTTGCGTTCCTCTCCTTCCCTGGCCACCACTATAAAGCTTTCATATCCTGGTACACTTTCATGATGCCTAGATGAAGAGGATAAGGGGTAGTATGAGATTCATCCAGAATCCCCCGTTTAATCCCAGTGTCCATCGGATCCCCAGTCAGATCCTAATACCTCAATAAACTCATACCTGACACTGCATAATCCTTAGCTAATCTAGCTAAGACATTCTCCTCAATTCTTCACATCTGTGGGTCACTCAACTATTTTTCCTTTGATCCTCTCTGAAATAATAAACTCAAGTGTAATGTTGGCCACCTGGCCCACTAGTAACTCTGCTCTAGTTCTGGTCATACCCTTCAACTAACATGATGCATAAGCAATTATCTTTTTCTGTCCATGAGGTAACAATCCTCGAGGATTCTTTCACAAAACCCTTGTAAAATCCTGCCCATCCAAGAAACTCTTGACCTCTGAGGCGTTCCTTGACCTTGGCAAATCTCCAACTGGGAGTATACCACAATACCGTCGATCAAGACGATCACAAATCCAATTCAGATAATCTTTGAATATTTGGTTCATCTAAACCATCAAAACAACTCGGCATTAGTCGAATCCACAAGACATAACTCAGTACTCCTAGTGCCCATATTTGATATAAAAGGTAGTCTTCTGCATATCCTCCTTTCTGATCTTCAGCTGATAATAACCTGATTGAAGATCCACCTTAGAGAATACCATCTTACTCAATAATTGAACCTTTAGATCTTACAGCTTTGCTGAAGTTGTTCAATACAATGTCTTAGACATGGTTCCATCCCTGGCACCAACATTATCACCATTCTATCTCTTTGTGTAAAGGTAACCCTGGAAAATCCCCTAGAACACATCCAGAAACTCACAGACTAATCCAATTTGTCCTGGTCCCATTGGCACGACCTGAGTGGTATCCACCACACTAGCTAAGAGTCCTATGCATCCCTCCTGCCATAGGTCCTTAGCTTTAAGTACAAATTTCATAAACATACAGGGTCCATGCACAGTGCCAACAAATACAAGGGTTTCTCACCCTCAAGCCCAAGAGTTACCATCCTTTCCTTATAGTCTATCATTGCCCCAAACTCGGCTAACCAATCCATATCCAGGATCATATCAAAGTCAGTCATAACCAACTCTATCAAGTCAACTGATGAGTCCATTCTCACCATAATCTAACCCATCTCTTAAAATTACCAATAGAGTATCACATTCTCATCACAACATAACCATGTAACTTGCATATCAAGTCTAGGCCACTCTAGATGCAACAAAGCAAAGAAAAATTTGGCACCAAAACTAGTCAGCATAATACAAAAATCAACACTAGGAAGTTGACCTGCCACTACAGAGGAACCAGCCTCAGTCTTAGTATCAGTCTCTAACTTTGATTGCATCAGAGCGAACACTCGAGCTGGAGTTGAGCTATCCACCCCTTTTTTCTCATCCTTCCTTTGCCGTGGGAAATCTCTCCTGAAGTGCCCAACCATCCCACATAAGAAACATGCCATTGCTCGACATTCTTCTGGGTAGACTTTCCAATCCTTGTCCTTGCCCGATCCAATAAACGGAGGTATCATTGTCTGAGCTCCACACTCTCTGACACTCTCCTTCTCAATCTCATTTCATGTGCTCTCAACAACAAGAGCCTTCCCTACCACCTAAGCGTAGGTAGAGATTTCATGTACTGGGGCGACTTTAACGCCCTGAGCTATTCTGGGATTCAATCCCTGGACAAACCTTTCCTTCCAAGCTACATCTGTGGGTATCATATCAAAAGCAAACTTGGCTAACTCGTAAAATCTGTTAACATACTCAGTTACTGTTGTATTTCCCTAAACCAGATTCAGAAACTCATTTGTCTTAGCAGTCTTGACTACATCACAGTAATATCTTTCATTAAACAACTGCCTAAATTCTTTCCAGTTCATTGCAACTGTATCTCGTGTCTGGGATACTACTTCCCACCACGTCCGGGCATCATCCTGCAATACATATGTAGCACAGATCACCCTATCGTGACCTACCACCCCCATATTGTCGAGGATGGAACTGATCATGACCATCCATTGTTCAACTTTGAATGGATCTAGGCCTCCCTAAAAAAATGGAGGGTAATATTCCTGGAATCTTCCACACAGAAATTCCCACATGTTCTCAACCCTAGGTTGAGCCAATACTGGTGCCACTCCTGACATAGCAAAGGAAGAGGTGTTCCCTGACAGAACCTGTTGCTGTTTTAAACACCTGATCTCTTCCTCTTGCCTCGCAATCTTAATTTCATATCTGTAAACACCTGCTACAAATTCTGAGGGGCATGTGAAGGGTTCAAGCCCTAGCTGTAATTCCCAGCCTGAGTATAACTACCATCGGGTCCCATTAACTTCCTTGGGTACATAACCTCTGATTGAATCTGCAGTCAATAACTTGACCCATTAAACATGATGAGCACATTCAAAATCCTTCCCCAAGGAAACAATCACATAGCACCACATTCACAAACCACCACAGTGCTAAAAAAACATGCCCACAACATTCATACATTAATCATAACCCCAGCTCTTCCAACATACATACCATGCTCTCAACTCCAGCATACAATTAACACATTCATATCAATAGTCAGGGGCTACGCCCTAACAGATTCTCATGCTCCCTAATACAGTATGCAGGTAAAACATTTACATTCTATTTAAGCAGTTAAACACATAACCACATAAATAGTTACCATACCCTGAGTGAAGCTTGTCTTTAGTGACGAGTGTACATGCCTAGCTTGTCTACAGGAACCTTTAATCTTGGCTCGCTCTGATACCAAGTTGTGGCACCCTACTACCCAGGGACCGTTACACTGTGTATTTTAAGCAGTGCTAAACTCGTTAAACGAGTCATTTGGCCATAATCGTGTAACTAAATGTGATTAACGGTTTAGAGTTAAAATTTTTAGTCAAAGATACAACATTTCACTAAAATGTTTATTGTACACATTGGGATCCCAAAATACATTTTAAAGGTTAATTACAATAAAAGATTTACAACCTGCCGACCTAAGCAGCAAAATAGGGTTTAACCCTAGTTCCTCTTTAAACCCTCGGCCGTGGTGGTCGAGTAGCTGCATATGTACACATCGTCACCTAAGCTCTCTAACTCAAGGATGGTCCAGCTTTCTTTTACCTTTACCTACACCTCATAGCACCCGTGAGCAGAGGCTCAGCAAGAAAACTCAAACATGCTCATAATAAGATAATAACATGTCACCAAATCATAATAAGCACGCCTAGCAGTAATAACCCTATTCATGAATGCGGGCAAGTACAAATAAATGATTATGAAATCATTTTGGGGCTTGCAGCCTTGGTTAGATGACCATGGAGTCAATCTAGGATCCCTTGCCCTAATAGATGACCATGGAGCCATCCTAGGGTCCTATGCTTTGAATAGATGACTATGAAGTCATTCTGGGGTCTTGTGCCCTAATAGATGACCATGAAGTCATTATGGGGACCTGTGCTCTAAGCCATGTGACCAACAAGTCAACTGGGCCTTGTAGCCCTGGCTCTGAGTAACTAGCTATAACGCCCCAACTCCAGAGACCGTTACGGTGTGCCTTGTAAACAGTGCTAAACTCGATAATCGAGTTATTTGGCCAAAATCGTGTAACTAAGTATGATTAGCGGTTTAGGGATTAAAAACTTTGGATAGGGTGTAACGTTTCATTAGAACGTTTAATATATATGTTGGGATCCCAAAATTATAATTTTAGAGTCTATTACAAGAAAACATTTACAGCAGGTCGTTCTATGCGGCAAAACAGGGTTTAACCCTAGTTCCTCTTTAAACCTCGGCCGTGGCGGACGAGCAGCTGCATATGTACACATCATCACCTAAGCTCTCCAACTCAAGGATGGTCCAGCTTTCTTTTGCCTTTACCTGCACCACATAGCACCCGTGAGTCGAAGCCCAGCAAGAAAACACAATATAACATGATATAATATCAACAGTGATTGTATTAATTATTCAGGACCAACAGTCCAAACAAATAGGAGACTATCACAAAAGTCACGAGTATAGGGACAACACCCTTTACCCATGTGATGATAGGATCACCAGGGCTTAACAGATATCAAAAGTCACTAATATGGGAACAACACCCTTAGCCATGTGACGATAGGATCACCAGGGCTTAACAAATAAGTGAACATCTCACTAGCTTTAACAGGATAGGTGCATGGTGATTAGTCACCAACATAACCTTCCTCCTGACCCTAGAGTCATAACTGTGGAACAGCGTTCCCTAGCCATGTGACAAACAGTCACCGGGGCCATACGCCCTGGCTCTAAATAACTGGTCTTAGACCAGACAAGCGCTTATAAGTTCATCGACCTTAGGGTCGGTCCAGCGTTAATACCCCATATGAGTCATTCAACGCTGATATCGATTAGATCTAATCTTCATTTGGCTCAGCGTTCATGACGCTATGCCATCTCTGACTCTTAGGTCAGTAAAACACGACCAGTGTTCAACTCACTGTGAACTTGACTAATAAATCACAGCTTCACAGATGGATCTAACACCGTTGCTGATTCTGACTAATAAGTCAGTGCCATACACAAGTAAGCCATGCCACCAAACATATATCACATGACCAATATCCATATACAAGGTATTCAGCATGCTTACTTAACTAGTACAAGTACAATTAGGACCATGCACGAACACAAAAGCTCAAGCTCTGAACGATATCATACTCAGTATATAAAGCATGTCCTAATCACATGTTTCTCATGCATTATATGCACTATATTTAACAATCCAACATGCACCAATAGTAACCATGCATGTCACGTTTAATAATCAACCCACATGCATCAAGTATAGCCATGCATGTCACATATACACAAGGTGCAGTTTTCTTACTACATGGCATAATACCATTCTCTCAGTCATATATATATATCAGGGAGCCCTTAGTCCCATTCAAATATTCAACCGGGTGTAGTTTTCTTACCTCAGATTCGAGCTAGAACGAATAAAAGAACGACCCTTGAGAACGATAAACTTTTAGTCCTTTAGCGGTCACCTAGTCATACCAAATATTGGATACCATCAATAAAAATGATCAACATAGGTTCCCAAACCAATATCTAGCCTCCGGGACATCAATCCAAACTAAAGCAAGTAGTAGGATCGACCCCGAGGCCTAAGGCTAGCATCCCCAAGTCAAAAACCCATTTCTGGCAAAAAATGCCCTTATGGGCCGCGGCACACCACAGCCATGCCGCGGCTCACCCTCAGACAGAGGCAAAACCTCCCCAGAAATCAACATAGGCCACGACTTACCATAGCCATGCCGCGGCCCTTTACGCAAAACAGCAAACAACAACCTTTCTTCCCCTGCGTTTTTCCTCGAAACCAAACTTTCAAACCAGTCCCAAACCTCATTCAAACACTCAATCCAACCCCCAAACATCATCCATATCAAACCCTCATCAAAACCCAAGGTAAACATCAATCAAAACTTCCCTTAATCCAAACTTTCCATCAAGAAATCACAAACTAAAACTTACCAAAAACAGAGTAAAACCAGAGATTCCATGGCTGAAACTTACCTCAAACTTGAGATTAAACCCTCTTCAATGGTTGAACTAAGTTTCTAAGCTCCCACCTTTAATCTCCTAGCTTGTCCCTTCAAATTGGCTTCAAAATTTCAAAGAGAGAAAGAAGGAAAATGGTACACAGGTGAGGGAGAGAGATAAGGTTGATGAGGCTCTGTTTTTGTCATGTATTTTCTACAGCCTTGAGTTATATAAATCTTAGGGGTGAAAAGACTATTTTGCCCCTAGGTCAAATAAAGGCTTCTAAAGTCTCCCAAGGGTAAAATCGTCATTTCCCGCTTATCTCGTTAATTATAATTAACACCCTCAAAGTCCCGCTACTCTCAATATTCTCAAATGCCAATAAATCATATCCCATTACCCTTTAATTCTCGGTAATGTTCTAATCATCGAAATGACCCCGAGCCCCGAACTTAAACCCGTTATGACAAGACCGAACACTTACATTTCATGATCGTCTCATGCCGAATAGCTCGAACCAATCCATCTTATAATGTGGTTATATTAATTAATCACAACCATGCACCCAAAATACACATTTACGCCCACAGTGACCAAATTACCAAAATACCCTTATAATCATAAATACACCCATGTGCATGCATTTACCATCATATAATAATATAACTCACACAAACATGCATATGACCACTTAATAGCATCATAACTCAATTTTGGCCTTCCCGGCCTCCTAATCATGGTCCTAACCCTTATTAGGATATTCGGGGCATTACACTAGCCATAGACTAGCCAAGCGTTTTAGTTTTCTTCAAGTATGGGGTCAGACAAGCATATAATGCTCTTGTTGATTAGATCTAATCATATCGACTAGCGCTCGATGTAGTGCTATCGCTCTTGACTAATAAGTTTGTGCTTCACGACCAGCGTTCAATACTATTGCCGATCATGACTGATAAGTCAGAACTTCACGACCAGCACTAAACACCATTGCCATGTTGTAATGAACCGACTAACTTAAAGACCTTGGACCATTAAAATTACTAAGACATAGCTATTATTTTCGAATACATACATAAAATAATAGAACTTTATCCAAAATACGGGATCCCATTGTTATTACATAAAATCATAAAGAAAACAAAAACCTTTAATTAATTGGTCAAATACTAAATGCGGAAAAACATAAATACATAATTGAAAAGACTTGAAACATAACTTCATCCTCGATCTTTCCCATCAGTCCATTCATTTAATCCTGTCCCAATACACATGCCAAAGCTGCCATGAATCCATCCCACCTTCCAAGCTCTTTTTCCTGCACCATCTAAAATAAAAAGGAATGAGCCTAATGCCCAACAAGGAAAATCTACTAAAACATATCATAAAATATAAGACTAAAAAATAAATCATAAAACGTATGACGTAAAAACGTAAATCGTAAAACATAGGACTACAATATTAATGGCCATTAACTCATTACCATAGTATGTGATAGATACCATCTAGGTCCTCTTGCTACTATTCGAGGTAGGTTTAAACACAATATAGTATATGATAAACCATCTATGTCCTCTTGCTACTATTCGAGGTAGGTTAAATCATAACTATAGTCTACGATAATGATAAAAATCTTGGGATTTGCTTATTTTCTATCTAAGCAACTATATTTCCCAAGTGACTACAACATAAAACATATACATATATATACATACATACACATAGCATATAAACATAATCATAACACATAAAATCTAACCTATTTCCCTTACAAAAAACCAGGATATTGGAGACAAGAATGGGTTTGAAAACTCTGAAAACCAAACAGTAAGATCCATAAGTTGTCTAAAGATATGGAGATGAAAAGAAGATCTAAATCATCAAGATAGAAAGTTACCGAAAACCTTAAGTTTCAAGAAACTCAAACACATAACCAACAACCATTATAACAAGTTAGGATTTTGAAGAAAATGAAAAGAATAAGAGGAACTAATAATGAACTAAACCTGAGGATAAAGAATACCTTAGATAGATTAGAACTTCGATCTACACCTCAATACCGAAATATCACTCTATCTTACATCCCAAGTGTTTAGAAAAGCTTAGATTAGAAAGCTTTTAATCCCAAAACCCTAGTGTTTCTCTCTAGAATGAACTTCGCAGCTTGAAGGCTCTGAAGAATGCTTGAATAAAGAATTAAATGGCTGAGTGAAAGGTCCTATTTGTAGAGTTAAAGGAGTGAAACTAACCTCTTTTAAAATGAAAAAATAAATGAATAATACTTAAAAAAAAATTGAATTTTCTGTTCAACAGATGCCCAAAACTCGGTCAAAAACATTCAAGAGCAAGTCCAAGTTGTTGAAGGCTGTTTCTAGCTCGGATTCCACGAAATTTCAAATATGCCAAAGGGAGGAGATATATCGCCCCCTATAGGCGATATATCGCTTGCCCCTATATCCCGAGCCTCTGTGGTTTCGTTCATGCGAAGTCGACGTGTTTTCCGTATCACCCATAAGCGATATATCAGCCCCTATAGCTGCGATATATCGGCATACGCTGATATTTTAAACACATTTTTGCACACTTTCAACACACTTGAAGTTTGTTAAAACAGCTTTGACTAAATAAAACGTTGATCCTAATAGCTGCTAGAAGGTTCTAGACCTACTAGATCTATCATTGATTAATTTATTCATCTAAAATCCTTAAATCCTTAATAAACATACATGTGACAAGTGTCACGTTCTTAATTATTCTATCTAAACCTCAGGTTATAACAAATATCATTTCTAGGACCAGCTATATTAATCAAACCTTATGTTAAAATTAATATTTCTAAACTATAGGTTAAACTTATAAAATCCATAACTATTTCTACGAGTTTCCAACTAAATCCCGACTTGAACCAATAATCAAGAAAACTAAAATACTACAAGCTCCTACTACTACCAATACTATCTAGCTAAGTAAAATTCTGAGACGCTACATGTTTCTTAACTAATAAGTCAGTGCTTCCTCAATGAGGTAATGCAAACAGGCATATATCATATGTCAAATATCTAGATATAAGGCATTCAACATGCTTAATCAACAATCACTAGCATAATTATCATCATGCACATTTACAGAGACTCAAGCTCTGATCAATTCCATATTCAATATTCATGCCATGCCATAATCACATGCATCACATATTGGGTGTAGTTTTCTTACCTTTGGTCCAAGCACAGGTTACCAATAAACGACCCTCAAGCACGATCCTGATTCCAAGTCCCTAGCGAACACCTAGTCACAACCATAATATGGAATCCTGTCAAAACGAGTAAATAAATACTTCTACACCAAGTCCTAGCCTCCGGGATGTTGAATCCTACCAAACTAGGTAGTAGGATCGACCCCAAGCCCTTAGAGTTAAGTTCCCACGACTAAAAACCAAATATGGCTAAAGATGCACAGGCGGGTCGCAACTTGGCCCTGGGGGTCGTGGCGCGCCTCCCTAACAAAGAGCCCTCTGCCTGGCTTCGGGGTGTGAGTCATGAATTGGTCCTCTAGAGTCGCGGCGCCCCCCCCCCCCCCTCCCCAGGCAGACCTAGAGTTGTAAATGTGGGCCGACCCGGCCCACATTTTCGTTCCTCCGGTAAATTCGGGCCGGGCCCGATTCGTGCCATGCTCGTGCCGGCCCATTTTTGAAAGAGTAGGCCCAGCACGGCCCATGGGCCCAGCCCATGTCGTGCCGTGCTCGTGCCGTGTTGGGCCGGCCCACTTTCCTTATTCAGGCCGGCCCACTTTCTATATTCGGGCCCACCTTTAGGCCCACTTTCTATATTTGGGCCCAAATTTGGGCCCACTTTTTTTTTGCTAAAAAATGTGAGGATGGAGAATTGAACCCTCCACCTCCTCTTTAACCATCAATGGACTTACCACCAAACCAAATACATTTCTTTGTTTAAATTATAATTTTAGATATTTTTATATACTTTTTAACAATATTTTACACAAAATTATATCAAAGATAATTATTAGAATTTTAATACCTACTAATAAATGCTAAAAATTTAACTAATAAATCTTAAAATAATTTAATATAATTATAAAAATATAAACATTGAGAAAAATAAGACATATATTATCATTTTAATTTATTAATTATTGACAAATAAAAATTTATTATGATTATTAATGTCAAAATATCAGGTTTTTATCGTGTCGTGCTTTCGGGCTAGTTTGTTCGTGCTTTCGTGTTGTGCCTTCGGGCTTGTCGTGCCGTGCCGTGCTAAGCCCGTGTCGTGCCGTGCCTGGCCCAAGCCCATATTTTTTCGTTCCGTGTCGTGCTCGTGCCTCCCGGGCTCGTGCCGGCTTCGTGCCGTGCTCAAAAGCCCGGCCCGTATTTACAGCTCTAGGCAGACCCCTCCTGGTTCTAGGTTCACTCAAGTCACGACTTCCAAGAACAAGGTTGCGACCCAACCACAAACCCAGCCATTTTCTTCATTTTTTCCCATTCAAAATCCTCCATAAACCTATCCAAACATATCCAAATCCCAAAAACAAAGATCCCAAACATCCCAATGGCCCAAAACCATCAAAACCCAAAACTCAAACCATCCAAAAACTCCTCAAGACATAAATTCTAATCAAAGCTTAAAAACTCGAAAACTCAAAACTTAAAACTTGGATTACCTTTGATTGAGTCGTTTCCCAATTAAATACTCTGGCTAATTAGCTTATAATCTTCCCTAGAATCGTTATGCCTTGATCCTTGTCTGAATCTGAGTCCTAAAACTCGAGTTTCCTTCGAAAATGCGAACAGTATCAAAAAGGGAACGGGAGAGAGAGAGAGAGAGAGAGAGAGAGAGAGCGTTCTGAATGTTCTTTTTATTTCTAACAAGTTACTTCAAGCTTAAGTAACCTCAAGCAAATCCTAACACTCGGGGCCCCAAAAATGTCCCTCGGGGTAAAATAGTCAAAATTCCCAGAATTTCCTCCTGATCTCACTAACTCTCAATATATCATCAAATAATTATTCACATTACCCAATATCCTTGTAATGTGCTAAATACCCAATATACCCCTTGTAACGACCCAAAATCACTAATAAGGCTTAAGGGCCTTGATTAGCGTGCCGGGAGGGCATAATGGGTTTATGTATGATTTAATGTTTAAATGCATGATTATATGATTGTATGTGAATAAATGATTAAATGCATGTTTATGAGTATTAAATATGCATGTGGGCCCTGATTAGCTTAGAAGGGCATATTTGTAATTTGAACCCGTTGAGGGTATGATTTTGAGTTATGTGCAGTGTTTCCAGCATGAGGAGATCCTATCCCACAGTGTTAGCAGGGAGTTACAAAATTGGTATTTAGTTGTGAAACTGGTAACTATTAGTAACCTTGGAGTTAGTAGTGTTAGTGAAATAAGAAGGGAAAAGTGGTATTTCTGTTATAATGGTGAAATGACCTAGCTACCCTATAGGTTTAGTGTATGACTTAGTTTGAGGAGGGGTAGAATGGTCTTTTGGTGTTAAAATTAGAAACCCACAACTGAAGGAAAAGACTCTCACGTGTTAGGCTCCTCCAGATTTTTCCTTGGGTCATTTGGTTCAATTTTGAAGAAGAGAGAGACAGAGCACAGGTCATGAGAGCTTGGTTTTGAAGGAATTTAAGAGTGAAATCAATTTGAAATAGGGATTAGCAGCCATCCACACTTAGGAATTTTGAATTTGTGAAGAAGGTAAGAATTTCATTTTCTGGTTTTAGGTTTTCACTTGTTCTTGTAATATCTAAGTTTAATTTTGGAAAACTGGGTTTTTGGGATGAAGTTGAGGAACACTAGCTTGGGAATTGAGGGTTGTAGCTTGGAGTCAGCCTAGGGTCGAATTCCTCTCTAAGGTAATGATTTTTGGCTCTTGATTGTCTTGAGTTTTCTGGTTTTCAGTTAGTGTTCTTGAGCTTTAAAGCTCAGTTTTGATTTCTGTGTTTGATGAGGTTGTTAGCTAAGTTATGGTGTTATTATGTTGTTTTGGGTGAGCTATAGTGATTTATGGGCTCAATTTTGTGTTTAGATGGTCATTGGGTAGGATTTTTGGAGCTTTGGCTCAGGGAGGGTCGAAGAGAGAAACCCATAAATTTGCATTTCTGGTACTAGCGCTGTAGCGCTAGGTTAGGTGCGCTACAGCGCTAGGCTGCATTTCTGGGGGGCTAGAGTCTCTGAATCTAGCGCTGTAGTGCCCATCAGGTGGCACTGTAGCGCTACTCAGCTTTCAAAACCTAATTTTTAGGTACTTTTTAGGGTTGTTGTCCAGGGGCTCGGGGGTCGATTCCACCACCTCGTTTGGTGGAATTGGAGTTCCCGAGAGCTTAGGGTTGGTCTCGAATTGGTTTACAGAATCGAATTATAATGAGGGTGCTACTTATGGTTTGTGATTAGGTGACCGCTTGGGCTTTGGGACAGGATCGTACTTTAGGGGTCGTCTCTTGAAATCTAGAGCAAGTGTAAAAGGTAAGAAAACTGCACCCGTTTGTGTGGCTATGTTGGGACTAAAGTTCCCTATATTTGAATATAGATAATGTATGGTTATGATATGCCATGTGAGCATGAAATGAATGACCTAAGAGTGCCGAGATTGATATTTGCGCACAGGACACGGCTCGGCCACTGAGAGCTGAGGTCAATTAAATAATCATTGAGCTCGGCCTAAGTGAGCCGGAGTCAGTGGGTTAAATAGAGGGTACCCTGAGTATTGTATGATGAGTATGATATATTTATTATTGTTAATCTGATGTTTATGGCTTGTTGAATACTAAGATGAATGGCTTGTGAATCGTTGATTTCCATCACTGGTTATGTGTCTGTCATAACACGCTGAATATTTGGTTAACTGCCTTATGGATCATCTGATTGTCTGTACTGCTTATGCTATGCTTTATGGTTTTCTTGTTGGGCCTTGGCTCACGGGTGCTACGTGGTGCAAGTAAAGGCAAGGATAGGGTGGACCATTCTTGAGTTGGAGAGCTTTGGAGGCGGGATGTACATAGTCAGCTGCTCGTCCGTCACGGCCGAGGGATAATATAGGGACAGGAAAACCTAAAAATGTGTATTTTGCCATTAGAGTGGCCTTTGCTTGTACATAACTTTTGAAAGTTGTAAATTTTTCCTTTAAACCCTGTTTTTGGGATCCCATGTACTGAACGTTTATTTAAATGAAAACTTATCTATTTATGACCAAAATCTTTTAACCCTAACTCGATTATGACTTTAGGGTCACATTTATAACTAAATGACTTGATTAGCGAGTCTTTCACGATTATAAGCACACAGTGTAACTGTCTTGGTTATCCAGGGCATTACACCCCTTGACTCACTCCGAGTCAAGTATGGGTCCCGTTGTGACTTTCCCACTAGGTTGCTCCCTAGGATCGTCTCGTGCCGAGTAACCCAAACATATTCACATAGTAATACATACCACATATATGCCAAATATACCCACAACGGCTAAATTACAAAAATTGCCCTTGTAAATAGAAATTGGCCCACACGCATATTTAATACACCTAAACATGCATATCAAGTCTTATTATACTATAGCACACATAATCACATAATGATGCACATATATATATCACATTTTCAGATGATTCCATAATTTTCCATCCTGGCCCCCTAATCAAGGCTCTAAGCCTTATTAGGAAATTTGGGACGTTCCAAACTTGGTATTAGAGCTGCCAAGGTTTAATGGTTCCTAAAGATAGGTTGAGTGTGTACGCTCGCTGCTAAACATAATCTTGACTCACGGTTTGGTTACTAATGTTTTAAATATGTGTTTAACTACTTAACTGGAATATATATGCCCTACCTTCATGCTAGTAGAGGAAGCATGGAATGTACTTATAGGGTTTGACCCTCGACTACTATGTGAATATGAAAAGACATGCTTATTAGCATTGTTGTTCTATGTGGAAGCTATTGAAATGCTTATTAGCGTTGATGTTGCGTGTGTATGCTTATTTGTTCGGTTTTGGACTGTGGGAAGGTTTTTTGGGTATCGTTATTGTTATACCCAAAAATTGGAGATCAATGACGTGGAAATAGAGGTGACAAATGGCAGTACATGGTCCGTAAAAGACACATTAAATAGTCAATAAATACATTGACTCCTCAGAGTTGTGATAAAGTGACCCGGTAGACTGACGAAGGATTTGGACTGCTTGAAAGATGTCATAACCAAGCCAAGTGCACCTTGGTCCGAGGAAAGCTAAGGAGAGTGCATCCTAGGAGGCTAAGGAGAATGCATCCTAGGAGAGCTAAGGAGAGTGCATCCTAGGAGGCTAAGGAGAATGCATCCTAGGAGAGCTAAGGAGAGTGCATCCTAGGAGGCTAAGGAGAATGCATCTTAGGAGGCTAAGGAGAATGCATCCTAGGAGAGCTAAGGAGAGTGCATCCTAGCAGGCTAAGGAGAATGCATCCTAGGAGAGCTAAGGAGAGTGCATCCTAGGAGGCTAAGGAGAGTGCATCCTAGGAGGCTAAGGAGAATGCATCCTAGGAGAGCTAAGGAGAGTGCATCCGAGGAGAACTCAAGAGAGTGGTCTAGGAGACCCCAAGAGGGTGGTCCTAGGAGACCCCAAGGATTTGGTCCGAGGAGAAACATGGCATGCTAGAGGAGAGTGTCATGTTAGAGGAGAGAAGTGCATGTCCTACCACCATGCACGTCCGACCAACAAATGTTTGTCCTACCACCATGCACATGTTCGACCAGCACTTGCATGGGTGGTCAGTAGGAGGTGGATTAACTAGCTAGAGGAGACTAAGTCAAGATTCCCAGAAACAACTTCAACAAGATACGCAGGAATCTCTCATTCTTCCCACAAATGGGGGGTTTGTTACATTTTGAATTTTGAATGTTTCTTTGTAATTTAAATGTAATAAATATAATAAAATATCCCGGTTCTAGGGGATACCGTATGTATGACCCTAAGCCTATAAATAGAGGGCTTATGGGATGAGAGAGGGGCTTCTTCTGCTTCTTCTTTCTAGAGAGAGAAAGTGCTGGCATTTGAGAGAATTCTTGTATTTTTGCAATCTGTACTGAAGAAACTCAGTTGGCTCAGTCCATCTGATCTTGAGTACGGATCTATAAATCACAACTCTAAGTGGATTAGGCTATTACCAACAATCGGGGCTGAACCACTATAAAATCTCTTGTGTTATTTACTTTTCTTGTTTAAAACTGTCTGTGTTATTTAAATTCTCTTGAAGGCTTGTCGTATTTGACGTTCTCACGTCGTTGGCTAAAAACGCAGTCAACAGTTATCATTGCTTGATAAGTCGAGTTGTTGATTGCAGATATACTTGGGTCGTGATGCCAAGGCAATCATATCAACTAGTCGGGGGATCGAGGCTAGAAATGATAACCAAGGTCAAGACCCTCCACTTGTCCCTCAGAACGGGCAACAAATGTTTGCTGATATGAAAGCAAGACTTTTGAGACAGGAAGAAGAGATTAGACAGTTGAGACAGAAGGTTCCACCAGGGAACGCTACCCCACCCGCACCACCGGTTGAGGTACCAGTTCTTGGATAGCCAGAAATTTGAAATAGGTGGAAAGCATTGTATGAGAGGTTCAAGAAACAACACCCTCCTACTTTTGAGGGAAGGCCAGTTTTATTGGTATTAAATGATCAAATCAAAGGTACACAGCAGAATATATGGGCCCATTTTAATAAATATTAATACCAGCCAGGATCATACATATATATAAATATTAAACCACATACAATTAGATCAAGGATTACCTCTTGTAGCCTATATGTATCCTTGAGTCTTTTTGTATAAACAAACGATCTTCCTATCCAGTATTCTGAGATCTCACACCCCGATCTTCCAGAAAAATCCTCAAACACACAAGGACGTGTGTGGGCACGTAGGATTCAAAAGGTTGATTTATATGACTCCCTAGATGTACTCAACACATGAGATTTAGAGAGTTTTTGATAGAGAGAAGGTTTAGAATAGTTTTTAGGTATAGAGAAAACTATCGCTTTAGAGAGAGAGTTTGTATTTTTATTATTCAAAATAATAATCATTCCTTTTTTATATATATATAAGTCTGAAAGTTACGTACTATCAGACTTATAAAGATATTTAATCTAATTAAATAATCTTTATTTAATTAAAATATAAATGAAATTAAAAACTAATTAGATATTTTCATTTAATTATTTATTTAAATCATATTTAAAAGAAATAATTAAATAACTGATTAAACAAACTTATTTGAAATTCAAAATTCAAATCCCAGGAATAAAAATCCTTGATGTTAGGCGCCACACACTATACTGTACAGTGTGTGTCGCCCAACCCTATTAGGGTTGCCCTAATTTTCTCATTTATTTATTTAATCAACCTTTAAGACAAGATATTTATCCTAATATAAATATCAGTTAATTCAAAATTATCTTTATTTTAAAATATTAGTTTTAAGTTAAATAAATAAATATCATATTATAAATAAGATATTTATTATTCTCTCTTTATATTAATCCAAACAAGATTAATATTAATTTTAACCTATAGTTTTTCAAAAAAAAAACTATATAGTTAAATAATTAATTAATTCACAATTAATTAATTATCCATAATTATCAAATAATTATTTCCTTGCCCTAAAAAATTAATTCATTTGCAATTTAATCATTTCTGTTAACAAATCTTTCTTTTGACATCCTTACCCTTGACAGTGTAGGACAGAGATGATCTGGGAACCATGAACCTATAATACGAAGCTCCAATAAACCAGATTATTAATTAAACTCTTTAATATAATAATCTTATTTATTAATTCCATGATTGTAATGCCCCAAAATCCCTAATGTGGTTTAATGGTTGAATTAGTAGGTCGGGAGGGCCATAATTGATTTATTATGCTATTAAACTATTATATGCATGATTATGTGAATAATATTATAGTATGATGTTAAATGCATGCATGTGGGTCCACATTTTATTACAGGGGTATTTTGGTAATTTGGCCCGTTGAGGGCGTAATTGTATATTTGTATGCATGTCGGTGATATATTGTTGAGGCCACATTATAATGTGGATTTGTTCGAGCTATTCGGCATGAGACGATCTTTGAGTGCAATTAGCGGTTTGGTCATAACTGGATTAAGTTCGAGGCTCGGGGTGATTTAATGATTAGAGCATTGCAGGGAATTAAAAGGTAACGGGATATGAATTATTAGTATTTGAGAATATCGAGAATAGCAGGAATTGGAGGGTGTTAATTATGATTAACGAAATAGGCGGGAAAGGACGGTTTTACCCTTGGGAGCCTTTAGAAACTTTTATTTGACCTAGGGGCATTTTAGTCTTTTCACCCCTAGGATTGATATAAGCCATTGAGGGCTGTAGAAGTTTACCCAAAACAGAGCAAGTTCAACACCTCTCTTGTACACCATTTCTCCTCCTTCTTTCTTTCAATTTTTTATTCCAATTTGAAGAAAACAAGCTAGGAAATCAAGGATTGGAGTTTATAAACTTAGTTCATCCATTGAAGAGGACTCAAATCCCACTTGAGGTAAGAATTCATCCATGAATTTTAGTTGTACTCTGTTTTTCCTTACTACCTGACTAGCTGTATTGACTATTTCAGCAAGGTATAAGTTGATAAGAATGAATCTAGGACAGACAGATGCATCAGCTGGCCAGAGTGATCAAGGCCAGAATAATAATAATCAAGGTCAAGAGAATGACCAAGGATAGATTCCACAGCCAGCTCCTTTGAACTGGCAGCAGTTATTTAATGATTTGCAGGCTACAGTGTTGAGGCAGGGAGAAGAACTCCGCCTCCTGAGACAACAGCAGATTCCTGTAGTGGCCAGTGTATCTGAGGCACCTCCTGTACCGGTGCCAGCAACTGAGCAGCTGCCTGAGGTTAGTAATAAATAGGAGCCTCTCTATGAAAGGTTCAAAAAGCAGCAACCTCTAGTTTTTGAAGGCAGTGCAGATCCTGCCAAAGCAGAGCAGTGGATGAGCATGACTACCACCATCCTGGACTTCATTAGGGTGACTGGTAATGAAAGGGTGGCCTGTGCCACTTATATGTTTCAGGAGGATGCCCGAATTTGGTGGGAGGTTATATCCCAGACCAGAAATGTTAATGCCCTGAGTTGGGAAGAGTTTCAGACTCTGTTCAACGAGAAGTACTACAATGATGCCATCAGAGTGGCTAAGGTGGAGGAGTTCATTAGGTTACTTCAGGGAGGTTTGTCAGTGACTAAGTATGCCCTGAAGTTTGGTCGATTAGCAAAGTTTACCATGGAGCTGGTGCCCACTGATAGGACCAGGAGGGAGATATTTCTCCAGGGGATATAACCCAGATTAGCCCATGATGTTCGCATTACCACTATGGATGGGGTTACTACCTATGCACAGGTGGTCGAGAAGGCACTCACAGTTGAGAGTGTGGAGAACAAGATCTGGCGAGATAGTGCAGCCAGAAAGGAGTTCAGGAGGACAGGTCCTCCATTTGTGAGTTCTGGTAGGGTGGAGGCCCCAGTGTCACAATACATGATTAGTGGCTTATCCATATATCTGGAACAACTTCAAGATCAGTGTAGAACTTCCTCAACCAAACCGCCTCCTTAGCTGCTTCACAAGCCGCTATGTATTCGGCTTCCATGGTTGATCATCTATGCTAGATTTCTTAATGCTTTGCCAGAGAACAACTCATCCACAAAGAGTGAACACTGACCCAGAAGTCAATTTTCGACTGTCTTCGTCTGATTGGAAATCAAAATCAGTATATCCAGTAGGGTTTAGTTCACCCCCTGAATATACGAGAATATAGTCTCCCGTTCTCCTAAGATACTTGAGAATGTGCTTTACAGCAATCCAGTGTTCCAAACCAGGATTTGATTGATAACAATTTACATTCCCAACTGCACAACATATGTCGAGCCTAATACACAACATTGCATACATTAGACTCCCAACTGCTAAAGCATAGGGATACTTTCTCATACCCTCTTCCTCCTGAGGTGTCTTGGGACATTGTTCCTTGGAGAGAGCAATTCCATGTCTGGTCGATAATTGACCTTTCTTGGAATTCTCCATAGAGAATCTTTCAAGCATCTTATCTATATAATTAGCCTGAGAAAGTACCAAGAGCTTGTTCTTCCTATCCCTTAGGATTTGGATTCCCAGAACATAGCTCGCCTTGCCCAAATCTTTCATTTGGAACTTTTCAGCTAACCACTTATTTACGTTTGACAATGTCTCTACATTGTTCCCAATGAGCAAAATGTCATCAACGTAAAGAACTAAGAAAACCACCACTTTTCCTTTGATGTATTTATACACACATGCTTCGTCGACATTTTGTTCAAAGCCATATGTTTTAATTGTTTCATCAAAAGTAATATTCCAAGAGCTAGATGCTTGCTTTAATCCATAAATGGATTTTATCAACTTGCACACCTTTTGATCTTCCCCATTCTTTATGAACCCTTCTGGTTGTACCATATAGATACTTTCATCAAGATAACCATTTAGAAATATTGTCTTGACGTCCATTTTCCATATCTCATAATCATTGGCAGCCACTATGGATAAGAGGATACGAATGGATTTGAGCATGGCCACAGGAGAAAATGTTTCTTTATAATCAACACCTTCTCTCTAAGTGTAACCTTTTTGCTACAAGCCTCGCTTTGAAAGTCTCTACTTTCCCATCTACATCTCTTTTCTTCTTATATATCCACTTACACCCTATGGGCCTGACATCTTCAGGTACTTCCATAAGTTCCCAGACAGAATTGGAATACATCGATTTCATTTCTTGGTTCATGGCTTCTTGCCATTTCTCCTTTTTAGGATCATCCATTGCCTCTTTAAAGGTTAGTGGATCGTCCTTGTCTGTATAAAAAACAAGACATGTGCCTCATGTTCGTAGCGATCAGGTTGTCTCACAATCCTCCCACTACGATGTTGCACTGGGGTTTCTTTTTCAAGAATCATGGTTTCCTCAGTTTTTCATTTATCATTTAATGATGAAGATGATTGTGATGGAATCTTATCAGCTGTAAGTTCCTCCAATACTACCTTGCTCCGAAGTTTATAGTTATTCATATAGTCATGTTCAAGGAAGGTTGCATTTGTTGAAACAAATACCTTTTGATCCTTGGGACCATAGAAATAACCGCCTCTTGTTTCTGGAGCGTAGCCAACAAAAACGTACACTTCCGACCTTGATTCAAGTTTCCTTGAGTTACGTCTAAGAACATGAGCAGGACGACCCCAAATGCGGAAATGGTGCAAACTAGGTTTGTTTCCATTCCATAGTTCCAGTGGCATTTTGCTAATGGTCTTAGATGGGACTACATTGAAAATGTACGTCGAAGTTTGAAGTGCATATCCTTAGAATGAGAGAGGAAGTGAAGAGTAGCTTAACATAGACCTGACCATGTCTAACAAGGTCCTGTTTCTTCTTTCATAAACACCACTTTGCTGTGGCGTTCCTTGTGCTGTGAGTTGGGATAGAATACCATGCTCCAACAAGAAATCTTTGAATTCTAATCCAAATATTCTCCACCTCGATCAGATCAAAGTGTCTTTAGAGTCTTACCTAACTGCTTCTTAGCCTTAGCTTTAAATTCTTGAAACTTACCAAAGGTTTCAGATTTCCTAAGCATTAGGTAAGTATGACCATATCTTGAGTAATCATCAATAAAAGTGATGAAATACTCATACCCACCTCTTGCTTGTATATTGATTGAACCACAAACATCGATGTGTACAAGCTCCAAAGGTTCTTTGCTCTATTTCCTTTCGTTGAGAAAGAACGTTTGGTCATTTTTCCTTCTAGAAAAGATTCACAAACCAGAAGAGTTCCAACTCTTAGTTCTCTCAAAGGTCCATCTTTTTTTAATCAATTTATCCTATCTAGACCTGTATGACCAACTCTAAGATACCAAAGATATGTGTCATCCTTGTTTTAAACTTTTTGTCTTATGTTACCTTGCATTTTTGCTACTTTAGATAATTTTGAATTATTGAGCGTTCGTTCATTTGGTTTGAGCATATACAGTCCGTTATTATGTTCTGCTTGAAATATTTTGAAACCATTCTTTGAAATAACAATCACATTATTAGTAAAGAAATATCAAAAAATTGTTCATGAAACATAGATAAAGAAACTAAGTTTCTAGAAAATCCAGGAATAAAATAAACATTGTTCAAAACTAAATAATTGTTTCCAAAATTTAAATGGACTGTTCCCTTTGTTGTTGCTAAAAGCGCTCCTCTTCCAACTCAAATGGTCACCTCGCCATCTGTCAGCTCTCTTGATGACTAAAGTATCTGCATGGAAGAACAAACATGGTTAGTGGCTCCTAAATCTAAAACCCAGGATGACACATCGTCTTCCACTACACAAGCTTCAAGTACAAGCAAATCATATTTTCCTTTCTTTTTCAGCTCAGAGAGATACTTCTTGCAGTTTCTCTTCCAGTGACCTTCAACTCCACAGTGGAACACATTTTCCTTTTGGTTCTTTCTTCTTGGAGTTGTTGTCATTTTGTTCTCCTTGGTTTTTGGTGCCTTATTTCCTTTATTGGACTTTTTGCCCTTTCCTTTGTTCTTATTATTGTTCTTCTTTCTCTTCTTGGATTTATCCTCAGACTTCAAAGGTTTCTCCTCTACCACATTTGCTTCAGTCTCTTTTGTAATGGATTTGTTAAGAGTCTCAAATGTCTGCAGTTCATTCAATAGCTAGGTCATGTTGAATTCCAACTTATTCATAATATAGTTGGTGGTGAACGCAGAAAAGTCAGGAGTAAGCGATTCAAATATGATGCTTACTGTGTACGCTCATCAATGATGGCCCCATGTATTTCAGCTTCATGCATCACATTTATCATGTGTGAAACATGTTCACGTATAGAAACACCTTTCCTCGTCTTAGTAGTCATGTAGGTTCTAGTAGCCTTATGTCTACTTTGATCAGATTGCTGCCCAAACATGGCCTGCAGAGAATCCATTATCTCAAACGCAGTTTCCATGGTTTCATGCTTTGTTCTCAGAACATCATTCATGCTCACAAGCATGTAACATTTTTCCTTATTATTAGATTGAATCCATGCATTATACTTGTCCCGAATATTCTTCCAGACAGTGGCAGCAGGCTCTTCAAGACATTCCTCAGTCAGGACAAATTTGTGGTTCTCACAGATTAACATAAGATTTAGACTTGATTTCCACCTTATAAAATTATCACTATTAAGTTTTTCAAGTGATAGTAAAGCAGTTATTGGATTGCCACCGTTCGACATTATTAAAATAAATAAAAAAACAATAATATTATCATTTGAAAAAATATCAATGTTTTAGAAAGTAAACATGATGCATGAATGCAACAATTAAGATACATAAATTAACATTTACTTTTTCACGATAAAACTTCCCAACAAATAAAGTGTCGCCTTAGGGTTGGTCAAGTTAAATTCAGTTAGCTTCAGTTAGCTTATAAGACAATCTTATCTTTATAATTTAAAACTTAAAATAACTCTTTATTTTCTCTCTTAAATATAAAGTATCGCTGGTTTGGTCAAGATGCAATTATCCACCGCAAAAGCTTAATTACATCTTTGTAAGTGTAACCCATTATTTCATAATTCATGACTTAACTTAGAGAGTGCCGCCTTAGGGTCGGTCAAGCCTAAAATACATCACTTCCTCCTATATTCGTAAGAAGCCAACCTTGATATTAATATGTTTAGAAACCTTCCTTAGGGGGACGGAAACAAATCCGCCTTGAGGCCCTATTCATATCTCACAGTGTTGTACTAATAATGAAGACCATATGTCACATTGAGATGTTCACCTGCTCCCACTTACTATTTTAGATTAAATGTGTTTAGTTAAACTAATCAATTAATTCCAAATTAATTACTAGTTTATTAATAACCCTATGAATGTAATTAATTACAAAATTTATAATTATAAAAGATCATGTTTCTATAATTAATGTGATCTAAATAATTACCCATTACATTCATCTAATTTTACTAAAACGCTTTTTACATAAAGTTGGTTATCTTAAAGGCCTATAAAATCTACTGCATTTCTTATGGTATGAGTTACCAAGTTTTAACTAATTTAATGCTTAGTAGTTTACATGCAATTGGTTTCTCCAAAAACAATTTATATAAACAAATAGGATAATCCTAGATAATCACGTTTCTAAAAGATGCATAATTAATGAGAAATTGTGTGGGGTTTCATGAATGACATGTAATTGGCTAATGCATGATTATGTTATCAATCAAACATCAATGAACATTTATTTAAATAAATAAACTATAAATGATGAACTGAGTACTAATGAGTATTTTTAAGATTTACAACCCTTTGAAAAAATTAGAAATAAAATTGCAATCTAAGCCAATGTAGCTTTAAAGACTCTCCAAGAATGCTTCTCTTCTTATTTAGGCTTTCTTGCTAATTTTTAGGAAGTTTGTTTTGCCCAACATATTAATTAAAAACAAATTTTCTAATTAATTTATTTAATTAAAAATAACTTTTAATTAAATAACCATTTTGTCATCTTTTTAATTTATTTGAATTTAAATAATTAAGGAATCAAATTCAAATAATTATTTAAACTTAAGATATTAAAATATCTTAACCAACTAAAATATTTTTATTTTCTAATAAAATAAAATAAGATACTAAAACTTTTAAATTCCAATAATTTAAAAATTAATTAAATAAAATATATTTTTAACAACTTATGAATTAGGGTTTTGGGCACCAAAATGGTGCCCTAGGGCCGGCGGTACAAAGAGCCAAGGGCTCGGGTGGGGTAGCTAGCTGGCGTGCAAGGGCTCAGCCAGGGGATTGGTGCACAGGCCTGGCAAGCGTGGAGGTAGACGGGTGCGTGCGTGCATGGGCGCGGGGTGCGCGTTGGGGGCCATGGGACTACACGTAGGGAGCCGCGGTGCTAGAGCTGCGTCTGGCATGTGGCTACAAGAGGCTCGGGCATTGTGCGTGCCCGTGGGTGAACAGGGGCTAGGACCGTGTGCCTCTTAGGTGCATGGCTCTGGTTCCTCCGCATCTTTGTGTACAATTTTTTTTAAAAATACACATTTCTCAAATAAATTTACAAAAATCCTATGCCCTTTATGGCTTATATAAGATCTAAAAAAACAATAAAATTCCTAACTCAATAGCACCATATAATTAATGATCCATCATTCAGCCATACATTAAAAAAAACTTATCCATCCATTCAATATACATATCAACATACATATAACAAATGCAAGAAACCCACACAGTATTTAATATTTTTATATATATTTATAGACTACTCTGGTACCAATTATTGGTATAAAATGATCAAATCAAAGGTACGCATCGGAATATATGGACCTATTTTAATAAATATTAATACAAGCCAGGATCATACACATATATAAATATTAAATCACATACAAATAGATAAGGGATTACCTCTTGTAGCATATCGAGTGTCCATGAGTCTTTTTGTATAAATCAACGATCTTCCTATCTAAAGTTCTGAGATCTCACACCCTAATCTTCCTGACCAATCCTCAAATATACAAGGACGTGTGTGGGCACAGTGGATTCAAAAGGTTGATTTATGTGACTCCCTAGATGTACTCAACACATGAGATCTAGAGAGTTTTTGACAAAGAGAAGGTTTAGAATAGTTTTCAGGTATAGAGAAAATTATCGCTTTAGAGAGAGAGTCTGTATTTTTAATATTCAAAATAATAATCATTCTTTTTTATATAAGTCTGAAAGTTACGTACTATCAGACTTATAAAGATATTTAGTTTAATTCAAATATAATTCAAATTAAGAACTGATTAGATATTTTTATTTAAATCATATTTAAAATAAATAATTAAATAACTAATTAAACAAACTTATTTGAAATTCAAAATTCAAATCCCAGGGATAAAATCTCCGATGCTAGGTGCCACACACTGTACTGTACAATGTGTGTCGCCCAGCCCTATTAGGGTTGCCCTAATTTTCTCATTTGTTTATTTAATCAATTTTTAAGACAAGATATTTATCCCAACATAAATATCAGTTAGTTAAAAATTAACTTTATCTTAAAATATCAGTTTTAAATTAAATAAATAAATATCATATTATAAATAAGATATTTATTAATCTCTCTTTATATTAATCCAAACAAGATTAATATTAATTTTAACCTATAGTTTTTCAAAATAAAAACTATATAGTTAAATAATTAATTAATTCACAATTAATAAATTACCCATAATTATCAAATAATTATTTTCTTGCTTTGGAAAATTAATTCCTTTGCAATTTAGTCATTTCTCTTAACAAAATTTTCTTTTGACATCCTTACCCTTGACAGTGTAGAACATAAGTGATCTGGAGACCATGGACCTATAATACGAAGCTCCAATAAACCAGATTATTAATTAAACTCTTTAATCTAATAATCTTAATTATTAATTCCATGATTACTCCACTATAAATATGGAATTGCACTCTAGGTATTTATATAATTATATTTACAAAGTTTTCTCTAGTAGTTCATTGATATAATCAATATATGTAGTTATGTCATCCATTTATTGGTTCGTTAATTAGAGCTGATCAAAATTATTATTTTGCCCTTCTAATTACCTCTTGATCCTTAAGTACCATTAATTTACTAGCGAATAATTAATTTATAATCTAATTATAGATTTGAGCTCAATAACTATTCGGTTCCAGGATCAACCCTTAAGGGAACCAATATTCGATCCGCTAGGAAAGCATGGATTCTATTATTGTAATTCATGTTCCCAACCATCCGTGGTATTGAATCTCCAAAACAAAAGTCATTAGCGTCATTATTCTAAGAGAACTTAATGAGTGAATCAAAAGATCCATTAAACATAAACAGGAGTTCATGAATACTCAAGATTTAGACTGATCTACAAATGATCATTTTTTATGACAAGAATTAAATCTTTATGTCAAACTGCAAGTTTATAAAGATAATTAATTATCATCGGTCTTGTCATATATAATCTCTATTATATAAAGCATATTTACTAAGATGTCTATCCACATCAGCAATCTGAATCTAGATTACTTGCATCTCGTCTGCTTAGCAAATTGTACTAGTAACCATCCATTAAAGATTCCTTACTTTAATATGTTACTGACTATTTTATTCATTATATATGATCTTAACTCTCGTACTAATACAAGATCATATTCTCATGAATGAATGAATAGGGAATTTTCTTGATATTATTATATAATTAATTCAAACAATAATTATAACATTCAAATATAATAAAATTGTACTTTTATTTAAAACCAATAAAATGTCTTTACATGCTTTTAGGGAATTAATCCTAACAAGTTTAATGTCTCAAAGTTCCTAATAAGGCTAAGAGTCTTGATTAGGGTGCTGGGAGGGCATTATTGGAATATTGTGTGTTATTATATGATTTAATTGGATATTTTTGTGAATTGCATGAGTCATATTATGATATGACTGATTATGCATGTTTAAGTGTATTAAAGATGCATAAAAGACACGTTTTTATGTAAATGGGCATATTTGTAATTTTGGCCCGCTAAGGGCATAATTGTTATTATATTGTGTTATATGATTGAGACTACATTATTATGTGGATATATTTGAGATATTCGGTAGAAGTCAGTATTTTTGAGCAAGATAGCGATAGAGTTGCAATGGGGATTAATACTCGGCTCGGGGTGAGCCCAGGGGTATTTTGGTAATTCGGTGAGTTATCGGGACTCATTGGAGTATGAGTCGTATATTGGGAAAAATAGTGATACTCTCGGATTGACGGAATTAATTGGGAATTATAAATGTAATGTGGAATTAGAGTGTCCAATGACCTTTTTTCCCTTGAGGGGCTTTGTGAGGAAATGGTAAAAAGAGGGCATTTTAGTCTTTTGGATCACTTGAGTAATACATGCTAAATAGTTGAGTTTATTAACTTGGAAGAAAATTTAAAACATAACATCTGATTATCTCTCTCTCTCCTCCTTCTCTCTATCACGTATTCTCTTTCACTCTCTCTAAGTCTTTGAGTTTTGAGAAAACTCTTGAATTCTAAAGCTTGGAAGCAAGCTTGATTGAGGAATATGAAGCTGTTAAGAGTTCTAGCAGCTAGGGGATTCAAATTTGTTACAAAAATGAAGAGGTAAACTCTGTTTTCTTTAGTTTTAGTCTCATTTTAAGTGTTAATAGGAGTGGTTTGTGATTATGGGTTTTAGTTGGGATTTGGTGTGTTTTAAAGATTGTTTACTATGTTTCTGGGACCATTTATGTGGTGGAATTGGGTTAAAATCATGTCTTGGGACAGTTTTGGGAGAATTTGCGATTTTTGAAATCGCTAGATTCTAGGATTGGAAGGTCGCATCGCGACCCTTGGTGGGTTGCGCCGCGGCGCAAGTGCAGAGGATTTTTAAGTCAGGCTCTCTACTTAGACAGGCGTTGCGGCTCTTTTATCAGGGCACCACGACTCAAATGGGGAAAAGGTAGAAAATTAAGTTTTGGGTTGTGGGAACCCAAACCTAAGGGCTCGGAAGTGGTTCTACTGCCTGGTTTAGTAGAATTCAAGGTCCCAGAGGCTAGGACTTGGTCCGGAAGCCTTTAATGGTTCGTTTCTTGATGGTTATTCCTTGCTATGGTTGTGACTAGGTTATACCGCTAGGCTCGGGAGGAAAGGATCGCACTCAGGGTCACTATACTCTATTCGCTCAATACTTAAGGTAAGAAAACTACACTTGGGTTGTGGTTAGGGCTTGAGCCCCAGTTATCGAACATGGTTATAATTGTGCTTAAAATATTTTATTAAACATGTTTGACTGTGCAGTATATATCTATGTTAAGTGATGTATGCTTATCTGTTATATCTTATTGAAAAGCTCAGCTTATAAGTCAAGGGCGACAATAGCGTGTTGAACACAAGTCGATGTGGCTAGGTCAACCCAGAAGCGTGATATACGCTTGGTTAACAGGGAATAGGGCAATGGGCGACAATGTGGCTTTATAGTTGCTTATTTAAATAAAATGCATGCCTGAGTATGGTTATAACTTCTAAGGATGCTATTTATGATTATGAAATCTGTTGATTAACTGCTTATAAGCATGGTTATGTTTTCTTGTTGAGCCTCAGCTCATAGGTGCTACATGGTGCAGGTAAAGTAAAGGAAAAGTTGGACCAGCCATGAGTTGGAGAGCTTCAGGGGGGTGCAGATATGCGGCCTGCTCGACCACCACAATCGAGATTACTTGCGGGAACTAGGGTTGAACCATGATTTTACCGCTTAGGTCGGCCTTTTGTATTCATTTTGGATCTGCAATAGTTATAAACTTTTTTTGGGATCCCCTGTAAGGACTCAAACCTTTTTTTTAATGAAATGGTTACTGGTTGACCAAAATTTTTAGTACCTAAACCTTGTGTTCGTTTCAATTACACGTCTTAAGTCCAAATGACTCGTTTAGCGAGGCACTATTTTAGTTACACAGTGTAACGATCCTAGATAAGTAGGATATTGTTAGGAAAATATGTATTTGCCTCAATGGAAATGGTAAGAAATTACAACTCTATGCAATATATTACAAATAAATAATGATTGATTAAAATGAGTTACAACTCTATAACTGAAAATTACAAATAAACAAAGAAAATGAAGAAGATGATGAAGAAGAAGAGAATGGTGAGAATACAACTCTAAGCAAAAGATTACAAGTAAAATAAAGGTGGTTGAAACAAAAGAAAGGATTACAACTCTTAAACAAAATATACAAGTAAAAAGAACAAGAGAATAAGAAGAAAACAATACAATAAAATGGAGAACAGAAATACAAGAAAACTCACACTTACACAACCTAAGTGAAGAGGGTTGGGGATCACCAACTTGAACAAGGTTTAAAACCTTTGTCCAAAAGCTTATTTTCCCCTAATTCAAGCACTAAGAGATCTCTCTCAGATATTGGAAAAGCTTTATGGAATTATCAAGCCTCAAGGTGTTTCTAGCCAAGTGCTCTAATGGATAGAAATATTGTGTCTTTCAAGTGAGATATAGGCTCCTATTTATAGAGTTTAGAGACACCCTTTGAATTTCAAATTCCACCAACCCCCATGGCTGTTACCAATGTTTAATTGGATTAATATGAAATTAAAAATGAGATTTGGGAGTTATTTGAGTTTTTTGGGCCGTTCAACAAAGATTGAAAAAACTGAAAAATTGGTCAGTTTTTGGCCTGTGGCCGCGGCCAGAGACATTAGTGGCCGCAGCCACTAGTCTCTGTCCCATAGGCCGCGACCACCAACATTCAGTGGCCGCGGCCACCGACCAATTTCAGCACTTAAAAATGTGTTGTTTTTCCAAACCCTCCCAAATGATTTTGTAACTCCCAAAACACATTATTGGGGTTAAAATCATATCTCTAACAGCCATTTCACACATGGTTTTATGAAATTCATCTCAATATTGTGTAACAACAAATTTACACAATAAAGGGTAATATTTGGAAGTTACAAATTTGTAACACCAAATATGTTACATTATTTAGATATATCTCATATATCTAAATATTGTAACTCTCTATTATATGTTACAATATATGACACTCTTTGTCACATTTATTTAATCTAAAACATTATATTATAATATAATATAATATTACATTATATTATAAAATAATATAACAGATGTTACAACTTGGTATCAGAGCGGTCTAGGTTAAGGGTTCCTAAAGATTGGCTGGGCATGTACACTTGCCGCTAAAGACAAGCTCGATTCAGGGTTTGGTAACTATTACTGTGGTTATGTGCTTAGTTGCTTAATTGTAATATATATGCTTTATTTGCATGCTTGAATAGGAAGCATGAGTTATACAGATAGGGCCTGGCCCTTGACTGCTATGTGAATGATAAAGGACGCGCTTATTAGCACTATTGCTACTATGAATGTTAAATAAATGCTTATTAGAACTGTTATTTTCTTATAACTGCTAGGTGCGTGCTTATTAGCATTACTTTTGTTTCTGAATGCTAGGGAAATGCTTAATAGCACTGTTATTTTCTTGTTAATGCTAAGAACGTGCTTATTTGCACTATGATTGAGCATGAATATGAAAATACATACTTAAAGGCATGATTCTGAGTGTGAAAGCTATTGAAATGCTTATTAGCTCTGTTATTGCATGTGTGTGCTTATCTGTTTGATTTTTGGATCGTGGGGTGGTGCTGGGCATCGTTATTATTGCCAGATGAGCCGAGTCATTGATTGCAGATAAACTTGGAAGTATACTTAAATTTAAATTTAAATAAAGCCCATTAAGTTGCATGTATAAGGAATATATATATATATATCTAAGGTTTTCATAAGTTAGTCTCAGTTGATTCATTGGGTAAGTGAAAACCTAGACAGTCTAATCCTTTCTTGGTCACTCACTCTCTTCTTTTTCTCTTTTAGATCTCTATCTCATGTGTTGGTAACCAGCCCACACTAGTTCTAGGTTGATCAAAGGTTTGGTGAGGAAGACTGTGTTACTGATCTAGTTCAATCTCTTGATAATACTCTGCTACAGAAAGGAATCAAAGGTTAGAGAGATTGAATGAATGAGTCATTCTAGTTTCACTGCGTATATGTAAGTTTATGTACTTTACTCTGTTTTGTATCAATTTCATAAGAGCATGTTTTAGGAATTTACATGTTTTTTTTTTTTTTTTTGATCAAGAAGGAAAAAAACTTCATTGAACAAACAGACAATTACAACCAAGGGCAAACCACCCAACTAGCACATCCTAGAACTCGGCCAAAACAGCCCCAAACCTCACTCTAGATACATTGAAGTTTCCTTATAAAAAGCTTATGTTAAGGTAATAACTTCCTGTTATGAACAATGTATAACCTATACTTAACTAAGGTAATCACATCCTTTGCTATACAATTAGCTGTCAAAGAATACCCATAAAAAAGCACATATTTCTAGTCCTCCAAATGTGTTAGATCACTGCAGCTAACACCATATTTAGAATAGAATCCACAATGCCATTCTGCCCAACACTGAGCCGAACAACCCAATCAGTAAAGTTATTAGACTACGCTTGAAACCCAAGCCAAGTAAAAATGCAAGATAAAATCCTCTTAGAAAGGCAGCAATCAAAAAACAGATGTTTATGACTTTCCAAGTGGTCTTCACAAACTGGACAAGATAAGCTATTCAGCTGAATGTTGAACTTAGCTAAATTGTCTCTAGTTAGGAGGTAAGAATTGACCACCAGCCATAGCAAGAACCGGTGCTTAGGAAGGATTGTTCGACACCAAATTGCATTCTTATACTCCACAAGTTGTTGGTTTATTTTACTGTTATATAGCTTGGAAGGCTTGAACTTCCCTGAAATACCAGTAGCAAACACCTCTCTTTCACTGAACTTGCTCCTTAAATGGCAAAGTTTCCGCCAATACCAGCTGCTATCCTGTTTCAACACATAATTCCAAAAATTAACCCCCTTCAAATATACATTCTGGATCCATTTGACCCAAAGAATGTCTTGTTTTGCATAAACAGCCCACACATATTTAGCTAGAAGCGCTCTGTTCCAGCTAGCCCCATCTCTAAGCCCGAGCCCTCCATAAGCCTTAGGAAGGCAAACCTACTGCCAAGAAGCTAGAGATGGAGTTTACTTCGAATCCCTGAGGCCCCCCACAGGAACAATCTACATAATTTCTCAACCTCCTTGACAATACTTTGAGGCAGAATAAACACATTCATCCAATAATTTCTCAGGCCAAATAAAATAGTATGAATGAGTAATAACCGGCCAGCATAGGATAAATGCCACTAGACCAAGAAAACAACTTAGTTCTAATTTTATGCACAATGGTCTCACAATCCTCATGTTTCCATTTGGTTGGTCTCATAGGAACCCCAAGATAACGAAGAGGAAAGCTCCCCTCAGGAAGTTGAATGGCCTGAGTAATCACTCTTCTCTCAGCTGCATTAACTCCACCAAAATAGATATGAGACTTATTGGCATTGATTGGCAGCCCAGTAGCCTCACTAAACTTCCTAAGTGCATCCTTAAGAATACTCACTGCCGTGAGAGATCCTTTGCAAAACAGAATTATATCATCAGCAAAACACAAGTTAAGTAGCTGAAGACTCTTACACATAGGGTGATAACGAAATAAAGAAGACCGAGCAGCCAATTGAAGACTTCTTGTCATATATTCCATAATGAGCACAAAGAGAAGGGGAGACATAGGATCCCCTTGACGCAGTCCCTTTTCATCCTTAAATCTACTCTGAACTCTGCCATTTATCAATAAAGAATAGGAGGTGTTTCTCACACAAGACATTATCTAGCCAATAAACTTCATAGGAAAATAGTAGGCCCTCAAAAGATCTTCAAGAAATTGTCAGTCAACTGTGTTGTAAGCCTTACTAAGATCAATTTTAATAGCACAATGAGGAGAAGTAACAACCCTTCCATAATTCTTAATGAGATCCTGAAGTATCATTATATTATGAGCAATCAACCTACCTCTTACAAACGCACCCTGATTAGACTGGATAAGAAAAGGAAGCACCACAGCCAATCGGGAACATAACAGTTTAGCCATAACTTTATATAGTGTAGAACAGCAAGCAATAGGCCTGTAATCTAAGGCCCGAGCTGGATTAGGGACCTTAGGAACCAAAGACAAAGTAGTATCATGAAGCTCATAAGGGAATTGGCATGTTGAAAAACCTTGTGTGATTGCTGAACAGATATCCTGACCAATGTCTTGCCAAAGTTCTTTAAAAAATCCTGAGCCAAATCCGTTTAGACCAGGGGATTTAGTGCTAGGAATACCAAACAATGCAGCTTTTATTTCCTTATTGGAAAAGGGTTTTAAGAGAGAGAGTTGTTGCTCTACAGAAAGCTTAGTCCCCAATTCCATACACTGCAGGTCAATTTTTCCAGTAGCAGAACTGGGACTGCCAAGATAGCTCTTGAAATGGTCAACAAAATGGGCTACCACCTCCTTAAAATCATCTACCAGAAGACCTTGATCTGTAATATAAGAAACAATAGTGTTCTCTGCTCTACGCTTCTTCAAGTAGGCATGAAAATATGAAGTATTCATATCCCCCTTCCTAATCCAATTTATCTTGCTGCATTGAGCAAGAAAACTGTGATACATGTGCTCTTGTAAATGAAACTCAATAGCCCTCTCCTTAACTGCCTCTTGCAATCTGAGATCATGAGGATTCACTTGGGCTTGAAATTGAGCGTCTTGATAGGCCACCATAGCCGACTGATAGTTGAACCCAACATCTCCAATATAGTCCCTGTTGAACTTCTTAAGTCTATGCTTCAACCTCATAAGCCTAAGATAGATTGCTCTAAGACCAGAATCTCTTATAGGGGCCCTCCAACTACTCAATACAACCTGTTTAAAGTCTGAATGGCCAGTCCATAAATTGAAAAATCTGAAAAGTTTGATTCCCATTGCCTCCATGGGAATATTAGACACTACACAGGAGCAGTGGTCAGAGACTACCTCCCAACTAAAAACAGCCAAAGATTGAGGAAACATGTCCAACCAATCCTCATTCATGAACATATGATCGATCTTTGAGTAAATCCTAGCTTAGCCATCTTGGTTATTTGTCCAAGTAAAATAAGATCCTATGCTTTTAAGAGCCTCAATTTTAGCATCAGCTAGCCAACCTAAAGGATCTGCCAACTCAATACCTGATATAGGTTTACCACCAGACCTATCCAAACCAGAAAAAGGGGCGTTAAAGTCCCCTAACACTATCCAAGCTTTTACTGATAGCGAAATCCGAGTTAAATCTTGCCATAAGCTTCTTCTATTCTCTAAAAAGTTATAACCATAGACAAAGGTAACATAAAAAATATCCATCTGGCCTACCAAGTTAACCTTACAGTGAACCAACTGATGAGACTCCTCCAATACAGTCATTCTCACTACCCCCTTCCTCCAAGCGATTAAGAGTATACCCTCAATTATCGGACTAGAGTAAAACTCCCAATTAGGAAATTTATGCTCCATGAACTCACCAATTTTATTCCCCCTCATTTTAGTTTCCAACAAACCACCAATTCCAATCTTATTCCTTCTACAAACATCTTGGACTGAAATTTTTTTATTCGCACTGTTCAGCCCCCTTAAGTTCCAACTCAGAATATTACACTTATCCATTGGAAGAACTACCTCCAAGATGCCCATCCTTACCACCCTTTTTCTGTTCCTGAAGAACAACAAATTGATTGGTCTGTTTTTGAGTCTGAATAGCCGGGTTAGTATTACCACCAGTGATATGACCCTGCCTACTCTAAGTAGCAACACGCCTAGGAGTTTGCCATACCTCATCCTTACTTAGATCCTTTAACTGACCAGAGTTGTCCTGCCCTGAAAGCGTAACCTCTTTAACATTCGAAACTGAATTATCCACTACATCAGACGCTCCAGCTTGCTCCCCTAGTTCCTCTTCATTAAGCCCCATTGAATCTCTTGACTGCTCCACTAGGACTTCAGCTTTAGAACCAGCTTCTTTTTTCACCCAAAGAGTCTTATGCTCCTTATGACAGTCTACCATAGAGTGCCCAAACCCAGAACAACTCTTACATTTAGTAGGCAGCCACTCATATTCTATTCCTTGTTCCATAATCTGGCCATTCTCATTAATAAACTAAAAAATTTGAGGAGGATTATCAGTAATCTCCATCTCCACTAGAACCCTGGCAAACTGAATTCGAGAACGCTCCCTAGTAAGCTTATCTACTAGAAGAGGTTTGCCTATAGTGCTCACCAAAGCACTGATACACTTGCTACCCCAATACTGAAGTCCAAGGTCATGTAGCCGAATCCATAGCGGGACAGAACGGATGAGACGAATAGCACTAAGATCTACTATCCATGGCCTGATGATGACAGGTTTCCTATCAAATTGAAGCACACCATTCTCTAGAACATGATCTCTTGTTGCTTCATCATTAAATTTGACCAAAGTTAGCCCCAACGTCATTCTAGATATTTGAGCAATCCCTAGATGGCCCCAAACTCTTTTTATAAAGCCTTCAAACACTGCCATTGGAGGGTTTGCTCCAAGCACCATGCATACAACAGCAGCACTCCAATTTGCAGATTGAATTTTCACCTCTTCAATATCAACTTTAGCCAGCTTCTACCCATTTCTATACAGAGGTTCAGTAAATTCAAGTTTCAGTTCAGAAAAGGAAAGCTTACTCGATCTAAATTGTTGCCATTGATGCTGAGCCTCTGACTGAAAGTCCCCTTCTGTGACCTTATCCCCTCCTTCAATCCTATCCACCCAAGATGCATTTCTCATATCCGTACCCAATCCATCATCCAAAGCCTCAGCATGTTGGGCATTCATACTCGGTCGAACCATATCACCAACCTGCAAAACCCCTGACCCAGGCACTTCTAAATCCTCAAGATTGACAGGCTCCTGTCCAACGAAACCATCTCCCTCAGAACAATGAACATCCTTCGCTTGTACCTTAGGAGATAACAGCTTAGTCCGATCATCAGAATGAATTTCAGGCCTACGAATCAGCTTCTTCCTCTTCGCCATGGAAGAGAGCATATCCTTCAGCGACTGACTAGGGCAAATAAACAAAGATCTTGTAATATGCATATCCTTCAAACGACTGACTAGGGAAATTCGTTAGGGCCCTTTTCTTCTTATGATTGGCGCCAGCATAGTCATTTGGGGATCATTTGGCTTCACGCAATGGGAGAAGTAGATCAATGCTCGTGAGGTCCGCTTCTGCCTAAGTGTTGGGAGAGTGGCGAGGGTCACTCTTCTTGGTGATTAGTGGCGACTGTTGTGTCTTTCCATTTTTCCTTGACACATCATCGCTTCGCGGGGCACAACATGGCAATGCCAAATTTTGGGTATAACATTTGCCCCCCAAGTCAGGCTCCATACGGGCGTGGGGCTGACTTGCAATGGCGAGGGGCGGTCCTCTTGCTATGGCCTGCTACTTTGCTTTCTCTGGGTTCTTTCAAGCTTTGACTCATTTGGTTGGGGAAGTCATCAAGCAGGATGAGGTGGAATTGGAACTCTGCATTGGGTTATCCACCTCGCCCATAGCTATTAGGATCCCTTCTAACGCGCCTCCCAACTTAGGTCCCTTGTGCTGAGGGAGCCAACGAGCTGAAAGTTGGAAGCCCAGGCCCACGGAATGGCCACCGACTTCATCTATTGCTGGGATGAGATCTTTCAGTCACAGCGGATAGGCATTTTTCCTTCCGAGTGACTTGGCCTTATGTGGGGCGTGGCCTCCATTAGTGGCTCGTGCATGACTGGGCGGTATGGAAAGTTCCTGTGGCAACGAGAACTCTCCATTCTCGCCAGTCCCTCAACCTGGCAACTATAGTGAGGCCCTGTTTGGGCAACGCTCTAGTTATGAAGCCACTCGGAGAACAACTTATTCTTGTCGCATGCTCGGACATGATTGGTCATCGCATTGGCACACCATTCCCCCAGATATGAGCGAGGTCCAATTGAACCAAATGATATTTTGTCATGATATGTCAGATACGGTTGAGTACAGGCTCTGCATATTCCAACACATCCTTCTTCATCCCAGGCCACCAATATAACACTTTCAAATCCTGATACATCTTGGTTGAACCTGGATGCAGTGAGTAAGGAGTAGTGTGGGCTTCTTCCAAAATACTCTTCCTTAGCATGCACACAGATCTAATTATGGTATCTCAACATACCATATTATCTTAAATTGAAAATTCCTTAGCATTTCCTTCCTAAACCTCCTGACGATGTTTAACCAGTTGTGAATCATCATCTTGTCCTGGCCTGATACTTTCTAAAAGTGTTGATTGCAAAGTAATATTGGCTAATCCACCAGTGATAAACTCAATTCCTTCTTTATCCAATTCCTCAACAACCCTCGCTGGTATATTCCTTAATGCTATCACTTGACCATGTCCTCGGTGACTTAAGGCATCTGCAACCACATTTTCCTTGCCAGGATGATACATTATCTCACAATCATAGTTTTTAACCAGTTCCAACCACCATATTTGTCTCGTGTTTAACTCCTTATGAGTAAAGAAATACTTAAGACTTTTGTGGTTGGTATAAATCTCACTTCTTTCTCCATACAGATAATGTCTCCAAATCTTTAAAGCAAACATGTAACGCCCTACTACCCTAGATCCATTACCATGTGATTTAAAAGGTGCCATTAGCTCACTAATCGAGATTTTAGATCGAAAAGTGTGATTAAATCAGATTAAAGACTCATTTAATGAAAATTAAGTATAAAAGGGATCGGACATCCATTAAAGTTAAAAAAGTGATACACTGGGATCTCAAAATACTGTTTCAAAATGTATTTACAATTCAAAAGTTAAGGTACAGTCGACCTAAGCGACAAAATCAAATGTCTACAACATGTCCCTCAAACAATCCTGGCCATGGCAGTCGGGTAGGACGAACATGTACGTGCTGCTCCATGCCCTCCAACTCATGTTTGGTCGGTCTTTCCTTTGCCCTTACCTGCACCATAGAGCACCCGTGAGCCAAGGCCCGGCGAGAAAACTCAACACATAACATATGAAAACTCAATCTAGTAATACACAATTTTAAATAGATAGCAGATTATTCACATAATGGCCTATGTCGACCCAGGTGCTTTACCAGGCACTGAGTTTACTATCTTCGTCGAACGGGTGAGTACTATTGGGAAAACTTATACATGATCTTTATTTATTTTCATGTAGATCTAATATTAAACAAATGAATATGAGATAACCTAGAACATGTTTCTAAAATTGAATTCAAAGAGAAATAATGATAAGAATACTTACATTATACACAGCGGAATGAATGAGTTATTCCTTCAATTTCTCTAACCCTTGTATCCTTTCTGTCGCAGAGTATTACCAAGAAATTGAACCAATCTTCAATTTTTTTCACAGTCTTCCAAAGTATCCTTAGGATCACCCAGACTAGAGTGGGAAATTCTCAATACATGAGATATATATAGAGAGAAGAAGAGAGAAGAACAATAAGGCTTGGAAAATGACTTGTGTTTAGAGAGAATCTAAAACCTATCAGAAAGTTATGTTTCAGAAATTTAAACTTATGTTTTGACTTCTCTCTTAACATTCCTTTTATAGACTCAATTAGGTCATTTATTTAATTAAAAAATCAATAAAATAATAGCCAATTAACAGTCCTAGGTAGAAATTATCATGGGTTTTAGGCCCGTGAAAATTTTCATTTAATTATAAGCCCATTGGACTTAAAATCAATGACTGTATTATTTTCTATTGATTTAATTAATTAAATAAATATTTAAATCCTTTATCAAATTAATTATTTATAATTTGAACCTTGATTTAAACTTATTTATTAATTTAGATATCAATTTATCTTAATTAATAAATCTTCCCTAATTTCTCTTTTCTTCTCAAAATTACATAACTCTGTGAAACTATCCAAAATTGACCTGGTCAACTTTGATAATTAAATCAATTAATTGAGACTATCTAGATGATTTTATCCAAGGTACAGTGGGGACCATGGGTCTATGAAATCAAGCTCCAATAAGTTATCATAAATCTAACAAATAAATTTACTAACTTATTAATTCCTCTTGACTCCACTAAACACTCGGAATTGCACTCTTGAATTCATAGAACGCTCTATAAAAAATATAGATACGCTATTAATTATCCATTGTTACAACCACAATTGTCACTCAAACCTCTATAGACGGTCTACAATGAGATGGTACCAAAATACCGTTTTACCCCTCATTGTATTTTATCATTAAAACACTTAGTTCCTTGTAAATGATATTTCAGTAAACTAATTTAATTACTGAAATGAGATCTCTATCATTTAACACCTTGAACCAAACTAAAAGGAAACCAACGTTTCACTTCTTCATCAGAAGCTATAGATGTTCATATCTATGATTAACACTCACACTCAATTATACTACTGAGTTCCCAAGAAGTAAGTATGGGCTAGTCCATAGGGTAAGCTGGTAACGAACAAGCCAAAGAACTCAAATAAAACAATCAGTTAGAATACTAACCACTCAGAATTAAGATTGAATTGACCTATAGTCAACTATATGATATGACTAGAATAGATAATAATGGTATGTTTACTTATCCTATAATTGTCAATATCGGTCCAGTCTGATGTAACAAATACATCCGATCTTATCTACTTTGCTAATGTTTTGGAAAGAACATAACACTACAATGTGTAAGTAGATCATATCGTAGATTGGCAAGTCGGTGTAAATCTTGTGCACTGACTAATCTTAGGACTAACTTATTTTGAACATATAATCATATTTATATTCCACTGTGATTACGTCACTATAAATACGATTAGTTATATGCTCGGGATTTAATAGAAGTTTATATTAAACAAATAATCATGAAAATAAAACATGTGAGCAAAGTGATTAACCAAGTCAAAAAATGATTTTTATTCTTTTATTGATAATAAATGAGATTACAAAGAAATTGGGTTTAAATTAGGGCATAAAACCCTAACAAGTAGAACACCCTAGATGGCCATGCCATGGCGGCCTGCATTCAATATGTTTGTTGTCGTTCGACCTGCATTCAGCATGCTTGTCACCGATCCCGACCTACACCGATCCTGGCCTTCGCCGATCAATCATAACCATGCAAACATAGCTTAACTACTACAAATATTCACACACAACATTCAACACAAATAATCGAGCCATGGCCTGCTCTACGGGCACAGACAGCTTTCTTACCTGTGTCCCGAGCTAACTGTCTAGTGTGATCCCGAGCGCGATCTCATAAACTCGAGCCTCAGAGGTAAAATCTAGTCACAACGCAATAATAATAACATCCATCAAGCCCTAAACCAATTAAGAACTTTATAATAGAATTCTAGCCTCTGGAACCTCGAATCCTACTAAACCGGGTAGTAAGATCCTTCTCGAACCCTTATATTTGGGTTCCCGAGCTTAAAACCCTTGTTGACGGTGAAATCTCGTCAACGAAATTAGGTCAGAAAACTCAAAGGAAAATGCGGCGATGTTTAGATAAGAACTTAGAATTAACTTATGAAAGGATAAACACAGATGAACAATGGAGTGAAAAATGTATATTGCTTAATAGCCTCTGCATACAATGAATTTTCCAACCCCCCTTCAGGTGGAGTTAGAGCTCATTTTATAGTAGGCTCTAATGGCCCTGGGTACATGGTGGTCCAGGAGACCAAGTGGTACATAAGTACTTTGTCAGGACTGTGGTTCCAGAGGTTGTGGTCGTGCATCCAGTACAGGGGCAGGCATCAGGAGATGTCTCCGCTACTTGTCCGTACCCATGTCAGAGGAGTGGTGGCAGACGTAGTGGTGCAGGTGGTAGTGGTGTCGACTCTGACTCCTGGCCATAGACGTACGGGCCATAACTCCTATCCCTGCATTCCCACTCCCCCACTGGTACGGGTGTCCGTATTTCGACATACAAGGTCTTAAGGGTCGTACCCAGTATGAGATCATACAGGTACGTTCCGTTCAACTCCTACCTGGGCCCCTAAGCACTGGGGTCCCATGGTATAGGGAACGGGACACTTGTCGCGCGTAAAGGTGGTGGTGTGAGGCGAGGCTCTCGGGTCCTTGACACGAGATGCCTGAAGCACCCCGAGGTCACCTGCGTGCATAAGTGATAGGCATGGGGCCTTGACAGACGAGCGCGAGGTGAGATGACTTCCTCGCGAGCCCCTTGGTGGCGAGGCTCCTTTGACGCGTGGCCTCATTCGCGTGGCCACCTGGTGGTTCGGGTGTGGCTGCGTGAGGCCGAGGGCCTACTGAGGTGCGAGGCCACCTGGTGCCGCGAGCGTGGATGCGCGAGGCCGAGGGCCTTCTGGGGCGCGAGGCCACTTGGTGCCGCAGGCGTGGCTGCGCGGGGCCGAGGGCCCGCTGGGGCGCGAGGCCACCTGGTGCCGTGGGCGCAGCTGCGCGAGGTCGAGGGCCTACTGGGGCGCGAGGCCACCTGGTGCCGCGGGCGCAGCTGCGCGAGGCCGAGGGCCTGCTGAGGCGCGAGGCCACATGGTGCTGCGGGCGCGGCTGCGCGAGGCTGAGGGCCTGTTGGGGCGCGAGGCCACCTAGTGCCGCGGGCGCGACTGCGCGAGGCCGAGGGCCTGCTGGGGTGCGAGGCCACCTAGTGCTGCGGGCGTGGCTGCACGAGGCCACCTGGTGTCGCGGGCGCGGCTGCGCGAGGCTGATGGCCTGCTGGGGTGCGAGGCCACCTGGTGCCGCGGGCGTGGCTGTGCGAGGCCACCTGGTGCTGCGGGCGCGGCAGCGCGAGGTCGAGGGCCTGCTGGGGCGCGAGGCCACCTGGTGCCGCGGGCGTGGCTGCGCAAGGCCGAGGGCCTGCTGGGGCGCGAGGACATGGCGCTGGGGTGTGAGCCTGGGCATGCGAGATCATCTCGCAGGGCACAGTCCTAAGCATGCGAGGCCATTGCAAGAGGGTTGTGGCTCGAGCGTCTCGTGGCGCACGCATGCATTTAGGCCTTTAAGGATCCTTAGCGCACGTCTTGGTTTTGTTATGGGCGTGGAATATTGAGCGTCCACAGCCCCTTAGCCTAACAAGGCCATACTTCATGGTTCATAAGGTGATGCTTCCCCCGGGACTATCTTCCGGTTCCACAAGACCTATGGGCCCGAGTCCAATAACATGACTAAGTGACCTTTAAACTTGTACTCCAACGATGGACTTAAAATTTTTTCTTTTTGGTTGATTTTTGGTATCCACAACCCTAAATTGGTAATTTTCCGTAATTTGAGCCACGACCCGCCCCCTAAGGTCGCGGCACGCTACAAGTTAGAGAGCCTTTGGGCTTTCTCCTAAAGAATATGGGTCGCAGCGTGCCCTACTTGCGCTGCGGCGCCTGGGCAAAATTAGAGGCTCCCCAAGCCTTTGCACACACACAGGGCGCAGCGCCTGAAGAATAGGGTCGCGCCTCGAGCCCGAAACCCAGAAATCATGCATGTTTTCACTACATTTTCCTCAGCCAAATTTACCAATTCACACCCAATTCAACCATTACACCCATAATTAAATCTAGAATTTGTATCAAGGCAACCTAATAAGTATAAACACTTCAAAAACTATCTCATAATCTCATCAAAACCTCAAAACCAACCTAGAATTCAAACCCCATGAAAGCCCTTAGATCACAGCAGAAACTCAACATAAAAATCAAATTGAAACTCTTACCTCAACTGAGAATTCGACCTGAGCTAATCCTCAAGCCTTCAAGCCTCAAGTTCTTCAATTCCTTAGCCAAATTCCTCAAAATTCACCAAAACTTCCAAGCATCGAGAGATAGAGAGAGTTGTGTTTTTTGATTAACTTTAGAATCCTAACCCAAGTCTAAGTCTATCCCCAGCTGCAAAATGTCAAAAATGCCCCTATGTTTACCCTTAGCCACTTAATGCCTCCAAGGGCAATCCTTTCATTTACACCATTCCCGCTAATTCATCAAGTGTTCCTCTAAATCCTCAATCAATCCTGACATGCTCAAATAATCGCTAAATCACTACCTGTTACCCGACAATCCCGAACACGTGCTAGAACCTGTTATTCGACCCTGTTGTGACTATTCTGTTGTTCCACTCCCTAGAACCGTCTCGGATCACACATCGCAAATATATCTCCACAATGCTGTTGTCTCAGTCATAACACACATAATTTATATTTATGCCCTCAACTGGCCAAAAATTACAAATATGCCCTTATTAACGAAAACGGGCTCACAAGCATATTTAATTCACCTAAACATGCATTTCTAATCATTTAATCCATGTAATAACATAATTAATTCAATTATTTCCCTCCTGGCATGCTAATCAAGGCACTAAGCCTTATTAGCATATTTGGGGCGTTACAACTATCCCCTCCTTACAGAAATTTCATCCTCAAAATTTACTTGAATAGCTCGGGATATCGATCCCAATTCCTCCACAGCACTTTCACTAAGGCAATGGTTTTGTTCCACAAGACTTTATCTTTCTGGTCTAGGATCTTCTCTGGCCTCTCCTCATAAGACAAATATTGATCCAGCTCCAGGTTTTCATAACTCAGTACATGTGTAGAATCTGATACATACTTCCGGAGAATGGACACATGAAATACGTTGTGAACCTGTGATAACGCTGAAGGCATAGCCATTCTGTAAGCTACCTCTCCAACCTGTTCCAAAATCTCAAAGGGGCCAACAAACCTAGGACTTAGCTTGTCTTTCACTTTAAATCGCTTCACTCCTCTCAAAGGAGCAACTCTGAGGAACACATGATCACCGACTTGAAACTCTACACTCCTGCGTCTCAAGTCTGAGTAACTCTTCTATCGACTCTGGAAGGCGAGCATCCGAGCTTTAATCTTTTCAATCGCCTCATTAGTCAAGTACTTTCTCTCACCCATCTCATCCCAATGAATGGGCGATCTACACTTCCTCCCATAAAGCATTTCATACGAATCCACTCCAATAGTCACCTAATAGTTGTTATTATAAGAAAACTCAATCAAAGGGAGATACTTCTAGCACACAGGCCTGTAACATATCCTCCAGTATCTGAATCGTCCTCTCAGACTGCCCACCTGTCTAAGGATGATAGGCAGTACTGAACCGCAACTACATGCCCATAGCCTTCTGTAGGCTCTTCCAAAACTTAGAGGTGAAGGTGGGGTCCCTGTCAAACACAATCGACCTCGAAGCCCCATGGAGTCGCACAATCTCCTTCACATACAACTCAGCGTACTGCTCCATCATATAAGTTACTCTAACATGCAAAAAGTGGGTTGATTTGGTGTACCTACCCATAATCACCCACACTGAATCATGTTGCCCCACTATCTTAGGCAATCCAACGAAGAAGTCCATAGTGATATCCTCCCACTTCCACTCTGGAACCCCTAAAGGCTTCAACAATCCTACTGGCCTTTGATGTTCAGCCTTTACCTGCTCTGACAGGTTAAACACTTGGCCACATAATTGTTGGGGTTTTATGCCCTAATTAAAACTCAATTTCTATGTAATCTCATTTTATTATTAATAAAATAATAGAAATCATTTTTTGACATGGTCAATCACTTTGCTCACATGTTTTATTTTCATGATTATTTGTTTAATATAAACTTCTATTAAATCCCGAGCATATAGCTAATTATTTTTAAAGTGACGTAATCACATTAGAATATAAATATGATTATATGTCCAAACATAAGTTAGTCCTAAGATTAGTTAGTGCACATGATTTACAGTGACTTGTCATTCTACGATATTATCTACTTACACATTATAGTGTTATGCTCTTTCATGAACATTAGCAAATTAGATAAGATCGAATGTTTTTGTTGCATCGGACTGGACTGATATTGACAGTAGATAGGATAAGTAAACATACTTTTATTATCTAATCTATTCATATCATATAGTTGACTATAGGTCAATTCAATCTCAATTCTGAGTGGTTAGAATTCTAACTGGTTGTATTATTTGAGTTCTTTGACTTTTTTGTTACCAGCTTACCCTACGGACTAGCCCATACTTACATCTTGGGAACTCGGTAGTATAATCGAGTGTGAGTGTTAATCATAGATATGAACATCTATAGCTTCTGATGATGAAGTAAAATGACGGTTTCCTTTTAGTTTGGTTCAAGGTGCTAAATGATAGAGATCTCATTTCAGTAATTAATATTAGTTTACTGAAATATCATTTACAAGGAACTAAGTGTTTTAAGGATAAAATACAATGAGGGGTAAAACGGTAGTTTAGTCTCATCTCATTGTAGACTGACTATAGAGGATTGAGTGACAATTATGGTTGTAACAATGGATAATTTATAACGTATCTATATTGGTTATAGAGCATTCTATGAATTCAAGAGTGCAATTCTGAGTCTTTAGTGGAGTCACAAGGAATTAATAAGTTAGAAAATTTATTTGTTAAATTTATGATAACTTATTGGAGCTTGATTTCATAGGCCCATGGTCCCCACTGTACCTTGGATAAAATCATCTAGATAGTCTCAATTAATTAATTTAATTATCAATTGGAATTATCAAAGTTGACCAGGTCAATTTTGTATGGTTTCACAGAGTTATGCAATTTAGAGAAGAAAAAAGAATTTATGGCAGATTTATTAATTAAGACAAATTTGTGTCTAAATTAATAAATAAGTTTAAATCAAGGTTCAAATTATAAATAATTAATTTGATAAATGATTTAAATAATTATTTAATTAATTAATCAATAGAAAATAATACATGCCATCTTAATTAAAGGCGAACGTTGAGCTCTGGTTTCTCCATGGCGAGACGCAAGAAGAATAGCCAAAAGCCTGCTTCAATTTCGACGGTGATTGCTTCTCCGGTGATTCAAGAGACGTGTGAAGAGCGTAGATCTGAGAAGGCTGATGATGTACCAGAGGATTTAGACGATGAATTCAAGGATTCGATGGTGGAATTCCCAGATTTTGGTTCTCGAGATCCATTGGATCCTAAAAGGGATCCGTCTGGTGTTTTGGGGACTGGAGAGATTGGGAAGGATCAAGGTGTTGGTGAAGATGATTATCTGAGCCAGGCTAAAGATAAGTGGTCCCAGTTTCGCTCCTTGTTGCCTAATCAGGGAGGGGCTAAACTTACATTTGAGGAGCCAATTGTTAAGGAAGGCATTCGAATTGCCCAGGTTGATTTGGATGAGATTCAAGTGGAGACTTTTTTCTGGAACTCAGCTGTGGTTTGTATGGTGCTTGGGGCTAACCCACCATTTGCTATTTTTGAGGGATTTGTTAAGAGGATTTGGGGTAAACTAGGGATTGAGAGAATTGCTCGGCTTAATTCTGGTCTTACACTTGTTAAGTTTCGAGATGAGGCCACAAGAGATTTGGTGTTAGAAGCTGGGGTTCTGCACTTTGATAGAAAACCAGTGATAGTGAAGCCTTGGTCGGCTGACTTGGATACACTTAAGGCAATGAAAACTGTCCCTGTTTGGATCAGATTGCCAGGGATGGGTCTGCAATATTGGGGTACGAAATGCTTAAGTGCTCTTGTGAGCACAATAGGGAACTCGCTTCTGGTAGACAAAGTTACTAAGGAAAGGTCGATGATGCAATTTGCTAGAGTGTTAGTTGAAATTGAAATCACTGAGACTCTCCCTAAATCTATTCAGTTCCTCAATGAGAAAGCGCAACTAATGGAACAGCTTCTGGAGTTTGAATGGCTCCCAACTCAGTGCAGAGGTTGTAAGGTGTTTGGTCATACTGAAAGTATGTGTAATAGGAAGCCTACTGAGATTTGGAGGCAGAAAGTCCATAGTGGAAAAGTTGAGACTAAACAAGGTGATGTGGACCAGCTGCCAGCTTCAGAAGAAAAGAGTACTACTAGTGGGGGAAAGGTTGATGATACGAAGGATTTAGCTGATAAGGGGTTATCTGCAGGTCAGGGGATATCTCAGCCTCAGGTTCAATTAAAGAATTCAGATCACATAGCACCAGATAGGAATTCTAATGAGAAAGACAGCTTGGAATGGAGTACTCTTAAAAGGGTAGGTGGTAATAAGAAGGTAAATAGGAAGACACAGAGCAATCTGAGAAATTCATATGGTGCTTGGCAAGATAAGGTTATGGAGGTCACAAACTTGGGATTAGCATCAACAAGTTTGTTTAATGGAGAGTCACAACATGCTTAGCTGGAATGTTAGAGGTATTAATAAAAGGGAGAAACAGGTTTCTCTGAGTAAATTCTGTTTTGTGAATAAGATTGGTCTTGGAGCTTTTTTGGAAACCAAACTTTATGGTGATAAAATTGGGAAAATGATGAGTACTTATTTTAAAGGGTGGAATTACTACTCGGGTGCTAATTCGGAGGGTCGTATTCTGGTTTTGTGGCAGCCTCAGGTGGTGACTGTTGAGATTATGATGGACAGTGACCAATTTGTTCACATATGTGTTAAAGGGATTAAATATAGTAAGGTGTTCTGTGTTACTTTTGTTTATGGTAGGAATACCACTGAGGGTAGACTTCCTCTTTGGACTGATCTTGCTGGGTTAAGTTTCCCTGTTAAACCTTGGGTTGTGGCAGGGGATTTCAATGCTGTTTTTTAGGGTACTGATAGAGTGGGTGGCTGAATTATTTCTGCTGTTGAGTTGGAGGATGCTCAAAAATGGAGGGCTTTGGGGTTAGTTGATGAGCTGCGTTCCACAAGGTCTCATTTTACTTGGACTAACAAACAAGAGAATGATAATAGAATCTACTCTAAACTGGATAGAGTGTTTAAAAATGAAGAATGGCTGGATTTGTTTCCACAAGCTGAAGCTTTGTTTAACTGGGACCTTCTATCTGATCACTGCTATTGCATTATCAAAATGGGAGCTGCTATTAACAGTGGTCTTAAGCCTTTTAGATTTTTTAATATGTGGACTGAGCACATGAGATTTAAGGACACTGTTTTGCAGAGCTGGAATAAACCTATTAAAGGAAGAGGGCTGGTGCGTATTGTAAGAAAGCTGAGTAGACTTAAGGTTGTTTTATGCAAGTTTAACAAGCATGTTGTGGGTGATGTGGCTCAACATTACAGTTTGGCGAAGGAGAAGTATCAAACTGCTCAAGGTTTGCTTCAGAGGAATCCCCACTCGATTGAGTTACAAAGGGAGGAATCACTGGCTGGTGCTTGTTTTGCTTATCATTCTAAAGCTTATGACAGTTTTTTGAGACAAAAAACCAAGGTTGATTGGCTACGTTATGGGGATGATAACACGACTTATTTTCATGCGTGTTTAAAACAAAGAAGAGCCAATAATTGCATTACTTTAGTGGTTTCGGAATCGGGTCAGTTAATTGAGAAGTTTGAAGATGTTGTGACGCATTTTGTGAATCATTTTCAGAAAATTATGGGCAGTAATAGTAGTGTTTCAGTTCCTGTTCAGACCTCCTGTTTCAGACTTGGTCATTGTTTATCCCTGGAGCAGCAAATTAAGCTAGTTAGACCATTTACTAAGAAGGAAGTGAAGGATGCCTTGTTTAGCATTAGTTCTATAAAAATTCCGGGGCCGGATGGGTTCGGTTCTGGCTTTTTTAAAGCTATGTGGGGCAGTTTAGAAGCTGAAGTTTCAGAGGCTGTTTTCGACTTCTTTGAGAGTGGTGTTATGCCAGAGGAAGTTAATATGGATACCATTTGCTTGGTTCCTAAAATTGAGACTCCAGCTAAGGCAGCAGATTATAGGCCTATAGCTTGTTGCAATGCTATCTACAAGTGTATTTCAAAAATACTCTGTGGTAGGTTTGCTACAGTTCTGCCTAGTTTAGTCCATTAAAACCAAGGGGCTTTTGTCAAAAATAGGTTGTTGGCGCATAATATCCTTATTCTTCAGGATATTATAAAAGGCTATAATAGGAAAAATGCTTCCCCTAGGCGTGTGATGAAAATTGATCTGAGTAAAGCTTATGACATGCTAGATTGGAATTTTATGGAGACCATTCTCTCAGAGTTTTGTTTTCCTATCAAGTTTATCAAGTGGATTATGGCGTGTTTGAAGGACCCTTCTTATTTGATTCTTATGAATGGTAGACTTCAAGGGGAGTTTAGAGGCAAAAAAGGCCTTAGACAAGGGGACCCAATCTCTCCATTGTTGTTTGTTTTAGCTATGGAGTACTGTACTAAGCTGTTAAGTCAAGCTTCTTTGGATAAGAGGTTTAGATTCCACCCGAAATGCAAATCTCTTAAGCTAGTCAATCTGTGTTTTGCTGATGATTTGGTTATTTTTTGTAAGGGAGTCTCTAATTCTATTCAGATTATGAGGGATAGTTTTACTGAATTTTGCAAGGCTTCGGGTTTGTCTGCTAACTTACAGAAGTCTCAGGTCTTTTTTGAGGGATTGGATGATAGAGAGACTCAACAATTTCTTGGGAAGCTTCAGTTCACTGAAGGGAATTTTCCTCTCAAATATTTAGGGGTTCCTCTTCGAACAACTAAGTGGAGGGCTGGAGATTGTGCTATCATCATTACTAAGATTCAGCAAAAGCTTCATACTTGGGCTAGCCGTCATCTCTCGTTTGCTGGGAGGGCTCAACTGGTTAATACAGTGCTTTTGAGTTTGAGGTCTTTTTGGATGAGTATTTTTATGCTCCCTAAGAGTGTTACTAAGGAGATAGATCGTTTGTGTAGAAATTTTCTTTGGGGAGTTAAAGAAGGCAATGCTAACCGCAATAAATTACACTTCACTGCCTGGAGTCAAGTTTGTCTTCCGAAGTGTATGGGTGGTCTTGGCTTTAAGGAGGGTTGCTCTTGCAACACAGTTCTCCTTGCTAAATTTGTGTGGGCTGTTTCTAGTAAGTAAGACATCCTATGGGTGAAATGGGTGGACTCAATCTATCTAAAGGGTCAGGATTTCTGGGCCTATTCTATTCCTCAGGATGTTAGTTGGTATTGAAGGAGATTAGTGAAATTGAGATCTCTTTTCTCTGCTATCAGTTTAGTTGCGGCTGTGAAGGGTGATAAACTTTGTTTGAAATTGCTATATTACAGATTACTCAACAGGGAAAGAGTTGAGTTTGCTAATGTGGTTTGGTGCTCTGTGGCAGTCCCGAAGTATAGATTCATCCTTTGGCAAGCTTCTCTTGGTCATCTCCTTACTCGGGATAAGCTGCAGTATTGTAACTTGGAGCTGCCTTCTTTACTGTGTCCTGTTTGTGAAATGGAGCAAGAATCTCATGCACATTTGTTTTTTGTCTGTCCCTTTTCTCAACAGCTCAGGGCTCAAATGATGGATTGGTTGGGTAGGGATCTTTGGCCGATTACTTATGAACATTGGTGTACCTGGATGTGTGGGAAGCCGAAAAGTCTGAAGCATCAGATGTATGCTGCTGCATTGGCAGCTTCTGTGTACATGATCTGGAGAAATAGAAACCTCTGTGTGTTTGAGTTGAGATCTTTGGCTATTGGTCATGTAATTCAGTTGATTAAGTTTAGTATTAGGTCTAGATTAGCCAGGTTTCCTAAGCTGAAAGTTAAGGCTAGTGAGGTGGCGTTTTTTGAGGCTGTTACTCAGATGTAATTGTTTTTGTTTAGCTCTTTGAGCTTGGTTTGTATTCTTGCTGGTTTGGTGCAATATATTCATTTTTTCATCAAAAAAAATTAATAATAATACATGCCTTGATTTTAAGTCCAATGGGCTTATAATTAAATGAGAAATTTCACGGGCCTAAAGCCCATGATAATTTCGACCTAATAATTGATACTATCTATTATTTTATTGATTTTTTTAATTAAAATAAATGACCTAATTGAGTCTATAAAAGGAATTCTGAGTGAAAGTTGAAATGATACTTGTTTTAAGAAGATCATAAGATTTATTCTTGATGCTCTAGGTTTTAGATTCTCTATAAAGCATAAATTATTTTCTAAGCCTCAATATTCTCTTCTATTCTTCTTCTCTTTGTATCTATCTCATGTGTTGAGAATTTTCTACTCTAGTCTAGGAGATTCTAAGGATACTTTGGAAGACTGTGAAGAAATTTGAAGATCGGTTCAGTTTCTTAGTGATACCTTGCGACAGAAAGGATACAAGGGTTAGAGAAACTGAAGGAAAGACTAATACATTCCGCTACGTATAATGTGAGTGTTCTTATCATTATCTCTGTTTAAATTCAATTGTAGAAACATGTTCTAGATTGTCTTATATTAATGTGTTTAATATATGATTTACATGAAAATAATTAAGATCATGTATAAGTTTTCCCAACAACTGGCCTCAGAGACTTTGGTAATCTTTATTTTCATGCATGAACATGGTAAAAATTGATTTATTTGATGTGTTGAATAATTGGATGGATTTCATGTTTTTTATGAAACATATTGATTCTTATGTGATTTTTAGCAAATTTGAGTTATTTTATTGTGTTTTCTATGCAATTAATTTTTATAAATGTTTTATTTGATATAAAACATGGTAAAAATTATTTAGAAAACATTTTTGGATTGAAAAATTACACAAAATTTTATTTATATTTTTTTTCGGGTTCTGGCAGCAGCCACCATTTTACTGGTTGTGGCCTGCGATAAATTTTTCCTTAAATTTTTCGAGCTCTAGTCGCAGCCACCATTTCACTAGCAGTGGCCTGCGATAAATTTTTTCATAAATTTTTCGGGTTCTGGCCGCGGCCACCATTTCACTGGCCGCGGCCTGGGATACATTTTTTCTTAAAATTTGAATTTTGAATGTATTTTTTATGCGTTAATACAAAAATATCAGATCTTTTCTATTATTTAAAAAGATCTCTTTTGAAATACGATATTTTTGTTGTTTGATATTTAAAAAATAGATATTTTCTACAAATATTCAAATTCAAATTTAAAAATAAGTTAACTAATTAATTTTAAAAATTTTAATTTATTAAAATATTATAATTAAGTTATCAGATATTAAAATTATTTTTGAAATCTTTTATTTGACAATAATAATATCTGATTATTTTATGGATTTTAATATTTAAATAATTTGAAAATTGAAAATTTGTTGACTATATATTTTTATAAATATTTGAATTTGTTAACTGTTTAAGATATTTTTTCAAAAACAGTAGATGATATTTATTTTAAAAATTTATAACTGGTTAAATTTTTAAAAATATCATGTTTTTCAAACCAATTAATAAAATATTTTTAATAAATGAGATTTAAATTAACTTTGGTTAATTGTTGATAAATCAAATTTAAATTAAATTAATATTTTTTCAAAATGACCTAAACTAAATTTTATTTAAATTGACTTATTTATTTTTGCAAGAATTTAATTTACAATCGAATTTTTGGATAAATTATGTTGACCCTCGTTTTGGCCAACTGACACGGAGTCAAATGCTTGATGTGATCGAAAGTATTGAATAAGATCTAATGGAAAGAAAAATAGACAACACAACAATTTATAGTGGTTCGGCCCCAAGAATCGGTAATGACCTATGTCCACTTAGGCTATTATTGATCTTGATTCTCAAAGGGGTGATCAAAGAACTAGGGTTCTTGAGTTTCACAAGCCTTAGAGGGATGAGTAATACAACTGAAAGATAATAGCCAAAGTTCTCTTGCTCTCTCTTCTAAAGCGCAAACAAAAATTAGCCAAAAAGTCCCTCCCTTGAGCTCCTTTTTCTCTATTTATAGGCTCAAGGTGGGTTACATGAATCAATCAAAGATATTTTTACCTAATTAATCAGATAATTAGGTACAAAGGGAAATAATCTCGGATATGATTACAACTGTACAAGATTACTAAAAAATATACGGAGTATACGAGCAGTCTGGTTGTATATAAAACTCAAATACTGTGTCAGGGGAACATCCCTGATCGATGGTCGAACAGAACCTCTCCCAGGTGTCAGCCACATGTTGAAAATATTTGCCACGTCATCCACACCTGCTTTTTGGATAACAAATTCTATAAAATTAATTGTGGTATTTTTTCAAATGAAATAAATTGTGTTATTTTTGCATAAATTCATAGACTTGCTCATATAGTAACATGATTAGTCCCATCCAATTATAACATGTCTTTTTGCACTATATGTGGTATTTTTGCAATTGGGCTTAGATGCATATAGTGGCTCATATGTTTGCTTAATATATGGATTTTGCTAAATAAAACATTCATAAAATGATAGGTTTTATTTGGGCCCATTAGAAAATATAAAGTTTAAATTCCTCTTTTGTGGGTGGTTCTATTTGTGAATACCTATTTGCTTTGCATGACTATAGTGTGCCTAATCAATTAATAACAATTAATAAAACGAAGGATTAAATTCTTGTCTTTTCGACCTTGTATGGAAGTATGGGGGCCTTAGTACTGGGAACGACATACTGGACCCAGTCCTCCTCCATACAAGCCCAATTGTTAAGGCTCATTTGCTTGAGTTGGACTTAATTGTATAGGTCATTATAATAGTTAAACCTAAATATTGATTAACAACAAGTTAATTCTAATTTAATTGAATTTGTTTCAATATGACACTTTAGAATAAATAGAAAATTACAGGACTTTACAATTTTAATTTTACAATTTTTTGGAGAAACATAGTCATTAATTTTCGAAAAATAATTAAAAATACTAGTTTTAATTAATAATGAGCTTATTTTAATAATTATATTCGATCTCCACCGTTGGTTTACCAAGGTCAATAGCTTAATGGGGCCTCGAGACGCTGTGATTTATCCCCCTACGGAATGTGTTCATTAGTTATTTTGACAATGTTAGATTTCGAAAGATAGATAATCATAGGTCAAAATTCTAATAGACTCACCCCTACGGTGACTACTAGAACTAAATCTATTGATTATCGAAATTGTGAGTCTGGCTCATAAAATAAGAGATTTTGTTTTCTTATTTTGATGGAATAGTAGGTTGTTAATAATGGTGTCCATTATTAAATGAGTTTACAACTCTATTTAACTAATGATATTTTTTGACTCTCGCCAATCGAGACAACGATATCACAAAATAGTTAAAAACCTAAAGAAATAGAGATATGCTTTTTTTTGGTATTTTTTTCCATATATTGCATATTTATGGTATATGTTGTGCTATTTCTTGAAATTAAAGTGAATAGAAGTTTTATTTAGCAAATATGATTGATTTCTATTTTATTGATAATATGTAGTTTTAAGTATGGTTGTGTCTATTCCCATCCTTTCTCAACTTTCGATGGAGAAACTCATTGGAGAAAACTTCCTTAAGTGGAAGCAGAACATCAACATAATGTTGATCGGTGACAACTCCAAGTTCATCATGACTGAGGAATCCTCGGAAGTTTCAACTAAAGGAGCTGCTAAGACTTTTAGAGACAAATATGAACATTGGCAGGCGACCAATAATAAGGCACAGTACTACATGTTGACTAGTATTGTCGACACTCTCAAGACAAAGATGGAGAATGTCAAGACGGCCTACGAAATCATGGATTAGCTCCAAAGACATGTTCGGTGGAAAGTTTGTGCAGACTCATTTTGAGGCCACCAAGAAATATGCCAATGCTCGGATGGCACCATCTCAGCATGTTCGTGGTCAACTGATCAAGATTACCAACTACTTTCAGGAAGCTGAACTGCATGGAGCAATTGTAGATGAGGAGACTCAAGTCGGCTTAATCCTCAACAGTCTCTCTCCAGCCTTCCTATCGTTCACCACAAACTATGTGATGAATAAACTCAATTATGGTCTGACTCAGCTTATGAACGAGCTTCAGACTTTCGAGTCTATCATGGGTGGACCAAGTAAGGGAGGAGAAAAGAAGACTAATGTTGCTTCTGCTGATCCATCTAAGGCTGAAGCTAACCAAGCTTCGTCTTTGAAAGTTGTAAACAAGAGGAAAGATGGACAAAACAACAACCCTATGCCTGCAAATGCTGTAAAGATGAGTGCACAACCAAGTGCACAGACGCCTAAGGGGGAGAAAAACAAGAACAAGAAAGGTAAAGGTAAATGTTTTCACTTTAAAGAGAAGGGGCATTAGAAACAGGATTGCCCCAAGTTTCTAGCAGCAAAAAACAAAGGTGATGATTATAGTTCATTTATCTTAGAAACATGTGTTTTAGAGAATGATAAATTCGTTTGGATTATTGATTCTGGATCTACTAACCATGTTTATAACTCTTTACAGCTTCTTGAATCATGGGAGGAAGTGGATGAAGGCAGCTTAAAGCTTAGAGTTGGGAACCGAGCGTTCGTTACAGTCCAAGCTAGAGGAAGAGCTCGCCTGAAGTTCGAAAATAAATATTTAATTTTGAAGGATGTGTTTTTTATTCTGGATTTTAGTAGAAATTTAATTTAAGTTTCCATGTTGCAATTAGAACAATTTGTTATGACTTTCACAAGTTCTAATATAGTTATTTCTTTCAATGGATCACAATTGTGTATTGCATGTTTGAAAACGGGCTTTATATTCTACAACCTAATGAACCCCTCGCTCTTAACAATGATTTATTCAAAGTAGCTAAACCTAGGACCAACAAACGTCAAAAAATCAATAACGACAACATGACGTATTTATGACATTTGAGACTAGATCACATTGGCTATGATAGAATTCAAAGCTTACAAAAGATGGCCCTTTGAGGGAACTCACCTTAGGTGAATTACCTGTATGTGAATCTTGTCTAGAAGGCAAACTGACGAAGCGTCCATTCTCTGCAAAGGGTGATAGGGCCAAGGAACCACTTGGACTTGTTCATTTAGATGTTTGTGGACCTTTGAATGTACAAGCCAGGGGTGGTTTTGAGTATTTTGTCACTTTTATTGACAATTACTCTAGATACTCATGTCTTTACCTAATGCATAGGAAATCAGAAACATTTTCAAAGTTTAAGGAATTCTTAGCTATGGCTCAGAACCAATTAGGTAAAATGTTAAAGATTTTGTGATCTGATAGGGGTGGAGAATATTTGGATATGCAATTCCAAGATCATTTAACTAAACTTGGTATTTTATCACAACTTATTGCCCTGGGTACTCTGCAACAAAATGGTGTAGCGAAACGCCAGAATAGAACTTTATTGGAAATTGTTATATGCATGCTTATTTACTCAACTCTGCCAACTTCATTCTGGGGACATGCAATTGAAACTGCGAACGACATTATAAATTTCGTACCGTTCAAATCAATCCCCAAAACACCTTTAGAACGCTGGAATGGTCGTGAACCTAGCTTACGTCATTTTAGAATCTGTGGGTATCCCGCCCACGTCTTGAGGAAAAAGGAAGGAAAGATAGAACCGTGAACCAAATTTTGCATGTTTATTGGCTATCCTAAAGGCACTCGAGGTGGAATTTTCTATAGTCATTCATAAAAGAAAGTGTTTACTTCTATGAATGCTACTTTTCTAGAAAATGACTATGTCCAAAACTGCAAACCGCACAGCAAAGTATTTTTAGAGAAGATGGTTTAAGAATTGACTCCAACCAATGTTCCATCGTCATCAACGCAAGTTGATGATGGAATTCCCACTCTTCATGTCCAACGAACGCAAGTTGATTTAAATGAAGAGTGTACCATTGTTCCTGAGCAAGCAGTCACGAAGCCTCGTTGTAGTGGGAGGGTTTCTAGGAACCCAGTTTGCTATGGTTTGGATGGTGAAACGAATATGGTTATTGGTGACACTGGTGACGATGATCAGTTGTCTTTCAAACAGGCAATGGCTAGCCCTAAAAAGGAATTATGGCTCGAAGCCATGAAATAAGAAATGAAGTCCATGTACTCAAATTCTGTCTGGGATCTTGTGGAAGCACCTAGTGACTTTAGGGCCATTGGGTGCAAGTGGATCTACAAGAAGAAATGAGGTGTTGATGGAAATATCAAAACTTATAAAGCTCGATTAGTGGCAAAGGGTTATACCCAAAGAGAAGGCATGGGCTATGAGGAAACTTTTAGTCCAGTAGCCATGCTCAAGTCCATTCGCATCCTCCTATCCATAGCAGCCACTCTCGACTATGAAATTTGGCAAATGGACGTAAAGACATCTTTTCTTAGTGGGAAGCTTGACGAAGTCATTTATATGGATCAACCAAAAAGATTTAAAGTAACTGGACAAGAAGGAAAAGTTTGCAAGTTGAATAGGTTCATTTATGGACTTAAGCAAGCTTCTCGTTCTTGGAATCTTTGGTCTGATGAAATAATTAAAACCTATGGCTTCGAACAAAATATTGATGAGCCTTGTGTTTACCAAAATATTGATGGAATCTTTCTCATTGGAAACAATGTTAAGAAATTATTAGATGTGAAGAATTGGGTGAACACTCAATTCCAGATGAAGGATTTGGGTGAAGCAAGTTATGTTCTAGGTATCCAGATCATTAGGGATAGAAAGAACAAACTTTTAGCTCTATCTCAAGCAGCTTACATTGATAAAGTGCTTGGACGTTTCTCAATGACAAATTCCAAGAAAAGACGTCTACCGTCCCGCCATGGAATTCATCTTTCAAAGAAGCAGTCTCCCAAAACTCCTGAAGAGGAAGATGCAATGAGAAAAGTTCCTTACGCATCGGTAGTTGGAAGTCTGATGTATGCTATGTTGGGTACTATATCAAATATCTGCTATGCAGTGGGAGTAGTGAGTAGGTATCAGTCAAACTAGGATCGGAACATTGGATAACAATTAAACATATTCTTAAGTATTTAAGGCGGACTAGGGATTATATGTTAGTCTACAAGGGTGGTGTTCTGAACCTTGTAGGCTACACCGATTTAGATTTTTAGACTGATGTCGATGACAGGAAGTCTACTTCTAGAATGGTGTTTACTCTTGGGGGTGGAGCTGTGATATGGAGAAGCGTAAAGCAGTCTGCGATCTCAGATTCCACCATGGAGGATGAGTACACAGCTGCGTCTGAAGCAGCTAAGGAAATAGTCTAGTTAAAGAAGTTTTATTCAGATCTTGGTGTTATTCTAGATATGGATAAACCGCTCGTATTGTTTTGTGACAATATAGGAGTGATAGCCAACTCGAACGAACCTCGAAGTCACAAGAGGAGTAAGCATATAAAAAGGAAGTATCACATAATTCAAGAATATGTGGCCAAGGGAGATGTGAAGGTTATGAAGATTGCATCTGAAGACAATCTTGCGGATCCGTTTACAAAGACACTACCAGAAGCTACATTTGATAAGCATATCAAGGAAATGAGATTAGTATAATTAAGGCATTAGTTTCAATTAGTGCAAGTGGGAGTTTTTTGGGGTTTTATGCCCTAATTAAAACCCAATTTATTTGTAATATCATTTTATTAACAATAAAAGAATAGAAATCATTTTTTGACTTGGTCAATCACTTTGCTCGCATGTTTTATTTTTATGATTATTTGTTTTATATAAACTTCTATTAAATCTCGAGCATATTGATAATCATATTTATAGTGATGTAATCACAGTGGAATATAAATATGATTATATGTCCAAACATAAGTTAGTTCTAAGATTAGTCAGTGCACATGATTTACATTTACTTGTTAATCTACGATATGATCTACTTACACATTGTAGTGTTATGTTCTTTCTAGAACATTAGCAAAGTAGATAAGATCAGATGTATTTGTTACATCGGATTGGACCGATATTGACAGTAGATAGGATAAGTAAGCATACTGTTATTATCTATTCTAGTCATATCATATAGTTGACCATATGTCAATTCATTCTCAATTCTGAGCAGTTAGTATTCTAACTAATTGTATTATTTAAGTTCTTTGACTTGTTCGTTACCAGCTTACCCTACGGACTAGCACATACTTACATCTTGGGAACTTGGTAGTATAATTGAGTGGGAGTGTTAATCATAGATATGAACATCTATAGCTTCTAATGAAGAAGTAAAATGATGGTCTCCTTTTAGTTTGTTTCAAGGTGCTAAATGATAGAGATCTCATTTCAGTAATTAATATTAGTTTACTGAAATATCATTTACAAGGAACTAGGTGTTTTAAGGATAAAATACAATGAGGGATAAAACGATATTTTAGTCTCATCCCATTGTAGACCGTTTATAGAGGATTGAGTGGCAATTATGGTTGTAACAATGGATAATTAAAAATGTATCTATATTAGTTATAGAGTGTTCTATGAATTCAAGAGTGCAATTTCGAGTCTTTAGTGGAGTTACAAGGAACTAATAAGTTAGTAAATTTATTTGTTAGATTATGATAACTTATTGGAGCTTGATTTTATAGGCCCATGGTCCCCACTGTACCTTGGATAAAATCATCTAGATAGTCTCAATTAATTAATTTAATTATCAATTATAATTATCAAAGTTGACCAGGTCAATTTTGTATAGTTTCACAGAGTTATGCAATTTAGAGAAGAAAATAGATTTTAGGGCAGATTTATTAACTAAGACAAATTGGTGTCTAAATTAATAAATAAGTTTAAATCAAGGTTCAAATTATAAATAATTAATTTGATAAATGATTTAAATAATTATTTAATTAATTAATCAATAGAAAATAATACAGGTCTTGATTTTAAGTCCAATGGGCTTATAATTAAATGGGAAATTTCACGAGTCTAAAACCCATGATAATTTCAACCTAATAGGTGATATTATCTATTATTTTATTGATTTTCTAATTAAAACAAATAACCTAATTGAGCCTATAAAAGGAATGCTAAGTGAGAGTTGAAATGATACTTGTTTTGAGAAGATCAGAAGATCTATTCTTGATGCTCTAGGTTTTAGATTCTCTCTACTGCATAAGTTCTTTTCTAATCCTCAATATTCTCTTCTATTCTTCTTCTCTTTGTATCTATCTCATGTGTCGAGAATTTCTCACTCTAGTCTAGGTGATTCTAAGGATACTTTGGAAGACTGTGAAGAAATTTGAAGATCGGTTCAGTTTCTTGGTGATACTTTGCGACAGAAAGGATTCAAGGGTTAAAGAAATTGAAGGAAGGACTAATATATTCCGTTACGTATAATGTGAGTGTTCTTATCATTATCTCTGTTTAAATTCAATTGTAGAAACATGCTCTAGGTTGTCTTATATTAATGTGTTTAATATATGATTTACATGAAAATAATTAAGATCCTGTATAAGTTTTCCCAACAATAATCCACTACATCCATTTCATCCCTGGCCACCTATATAGAGTCCTCAAGTCTTGGTACATCTTCGTCATACCCGGATGTAAAGAATTGGGAGATGTATGAAACTCATCCAGAATCTCTCGCCTAATACCAGAATCCATCAGAACACAAATCCAACCTTTATATCTCAGCATATTAATCTCAGAAATAAAAAAGTCTCTAGTCACTCCGGCTAAGACATCCTCACTGTGTTTTCTCAATTGTGGATCCTCCTTCTGCACTTCCCTGATCCTCTCAAGGAGTGTGGACTGAAGAGTGATATTGGCTAGCTGACCAACTACCAATTCAATTCTTGCTCTCGTCATCTTTTCAGCTAGCTTTTTTGATATCTGTCTCGAACTGAATAACTGCCCTAGACCCCTCCGACTCAATGCAACGACCAACACATTGGCCTTTCCTAGATGATACAAGAACTGACAATCATAGTCCTTTACCAACTCCAACCAATGTCTTTGGTGCATATTCAGATCCTTTTGAGTAAAGAAATACTTTAAACTTTTATGGTCGGTGTATATTTCGCACTTCTCTCCATACAGATAATGCCTCCATACCTTCAATGGGAATACAACCACTGCTAGTTCCAGATCATGAGTGGGATACCTCTGCTCATACTCCTTCAGTTGTCTCGACGCATAGGCTATCACCTTCCTGGCTTGCATCAATACACACCCCAAACCCTGCCTCGAAGCGTCGTAGTAGACCATAAACTTTTCTTTGTATGATGGAAGATTCAGTACCAGAGCGATGATCAGTCGCCGCTTCAACTCCTTAAAACTGTTCTCACATCTATCTGTCCAGATATACTTGGTCTTCTTACGTGTGAGATTAGTCAACGGTGTGACTATTCTAGAGAATCCCTCAACGAACCGTCGATAGTACCCTGCTAGTCCCAATAAGCTCCTAACCTCTGGTACACTGCTCGGCCTGGGCCAATCTCTCACCGCCTCAATCTTGGTTGAAACCACCAGAATCCTCTCCTTACTCACAATGTGGCTCAGAAATGTTATTTGGGGCAACCAAAAATCACATTTACTAAACTTAGCATATAACCTATGCTATCTCAACTGTTGTAGTACCAAACGAAGATGTTGCTCGTGCTCTGTCTCTGACTAGGAGTACACCAGCATATCATCGATGAATATGATCACAAACTTATCAAAATAATCCCTGAAGACCCTATTCATTAAGTCCATAAAGGCTGCTAGGGCATTGGTTAATCCAAATGAAATAATCAGGAACTCATAATGTCCATGCCTCATACGGAACGCGGTCTTAGGTATGTCCTCCTCCTTAATCCTCAACTAACGGTAGCCAGACCGAAGGTCGATCTTAGAGAACACCATCTTCCCCTGTAGCTGATCAAACAAGTCATCAATCCTGGGCAGTGGATACTTATTCTTAATAGTTAACTTATTCAACTCTTTATAGTTGATGCACAGTCTTAAGGATCCATCCTTCTTTTTGACAAACAACACTGGAGCACCCCATGGCGAAAAACTAGGTCTAATGAATCCTAGATCCAGTAACTCCTGCAACTGGATCTTCAATTCCTTCAACTATGTTGGAGGCATTCCATAGGGTGTCCTTGATAGTGGTTCTGCTCCTAGTGCCAACTCTATAATGAACTCGATCTCTTGATGTGGTGCAACCCTGGTAGGTCTGCTGGGAATACATAAGGAAACTCACACACTACTCTGGTCTGATCTGGTCCCACTAAAACGACCCTAGAGGTATCCACTATGTTTGCTAGGAATCCTATGCAACCTTCTTGCATTAGGTCTCTAGCCTTCAGTGCAAAGATCATAGGTACTCGTGGCCCACTCACTGTCCCCACAAACACAAAGGGTTCCTCCCCTTCTGGTTCAAAGGTCACCATTCTTTGCTTGCAGTCTATCATCGCCCCGTACTTTGATAACTAGTTCATCCCCATAATTATATCAAAGTGATCGATCACTAGTTCAAGATCCACCGATAACTCCTTATTTTCTATCTCTACTGGTAATGCTCTAACCCATCTCCTAGAGACTACCAGTTCCCCAGTTGGCAACAAAGTCCTAAATCCTCTAGCATACAAATCACAAGGTCTACACAAACGGTCTATCACCCTAGCATATACAAACGAATGAGTAGCTTCTGAATCAATCAATGCAGTAAATGAAGAACCGACACTAGAAATCTGACATGTCATGACTGAGGGACTAGCCACAGCCTCAGTTTGGGTCAAAGTAACCACTCTGGCTAGAGTGAGGCTGTCACTCCTCTTAGGTTCTTCCTTTTCTGGCTTGCGGGCAGTCCTTTCTCAAGTGACTGACATCCTCACAGATGAAGCATGCTCTGACTCTGCACTCCCCCATATGTCTCCACCTGCACTGTGGACACTCTGGGAAGCTTCTCCAGTTCTCTCCCCCGCCCTGATGGCCACTAACGGCACCCCGTGCCGTCCTATTTGGACCAGGAGGAACAAAAGAATCTGGGGCCTTTCTCTTCTGCTCATTGGGGCCACAACCCCCACTGGAACTAGTGAAGGGAGGCACCATCCTTCAAGCATCACGCCTAGCGGTGCCTTCTCTCCATATCTGATCTTCAGCCCCCTCAACTATAAGGGTTTTCTCCACTACCTAAGCAAAAGCGGTATTCCTCGAGTCTAGTGTTATCTTGACATCCGAGACTATCATCACATTCAGCCCCCGTACAAAATGATCCCTCCGTGCCATATCTGTAGGCACCAAATCCGGTGCGAATTTCGCCAACCGGTCAAACTTCAAAGCGTACTCTATGACGGTCATACTGTTCTGGGTCAGGTTAGTAAACTCATCCACCTTTGCAGCTCAACCTTCCACACTGTAGTATTTCTCATTAAAGACATCTTTGAACTCATCCCAGGCCATAGTAGTCACATCCCTCCTCTGAGACACAACCTCCCACCAGATGTGGGCGTTATCCCTCAACATGTAGCTGGCACAAGCCACCCTCTCGTTTCCTTCCACCTTCATGAAATCTAATATGGAAGAAATCATATTCATCCACTGCTCTACCCACAGTGGGTCTGGACCACCCTCAAAGGTGGGAGGGTGTTGCTTTCTGAATCTTTCATACAAAGGCTCCCACCTGTACTCCATCACAGGATGGGCTAACATTGGTGCCACAGCCTGTGGAATCTGTAACCCAACATCCTGGGGAGGAGCCTGCTGCCTCAATTCTCAGAGCTCATCTTTAGTTTGCTGAAGTCTAGCTTGCATTTTGGCAAACATCTATTGTCAGTTCGGTGGGGTAGGTGGAGGGTCCTAACCCTGGTTGTCATCTTCGGCCATATTGTTGTGGAGTCTAATCGATCGTCGAGGCATAACTTCAATATTCCTACAATCAATGGCGCCACACATCAGGCACAATAACAACATCCAAAAACCACCTCCCAGTCCAATCAGTCAAATACAACACCAAGCCAACATATTGCACACATTACATAAACATATAACAATCAAAGGGGCCATGCCTGACATTATATATATACAGATATGTTCATCATGATCTATTTATAATTATTAGGCAAACAGGGCAATTCAGACAAGCAATTAAACAAGTAATTCACTTAATACCGATCAACCTTGAGTTGCGCTGTCTCTAGCAGCAAGCATACATATTCAGTCAATCTCCAGGAACCATAAACCTTGGCACACTCTAAATACCAAGTTGTAATGCCCTACTACCCTAGAGTCGTTACCATGTGATTTAAAATGTGCCATTAGCTCGCTAATCGAGGTTTTAGATTGAAAAGTGTGATTAAATTGAATTAAAGACTCATTTAATGAAAATTAAGTATAAAAGGGGTCGGACGTCCATTAAAGTTATAAAAGTCATACACTGGGATCTCAAAATATTGTATCAAAATATATTTACAATTCAAAAGTTAAGGTGCAGTCGATCTAAGTGACAAAATCAAATGCCTACAACATGTCCCTCAAACAACCCCGGCCGTGGTGGCCAGGTAGGCCAAACATGTATGCATTGCTCCATGCCCTCCAACTCATGCTTGGTTGACCTTTCCTTTGCCCTTACCTACACCATAGAGCACCCGTGAGCCAAGGCCAACAAGAAAACTCAACACATAACATATGACAACTCAATCCACTAATACACAATTTTAAACAGTTAGCAGATTATTCGCATAACAGCCTATGCCGACCCAGGTGCTTTACCAGGCACTGGGTTCACGGTCTTCACCGAATGAGTGAGTACAACATCTAAGATGGCCATGCCATGGCAGCCTGCATTCAACATGCTTGTTGCCGTTCGACCTGCATTTAGCATGCTTGTTGCTGTTCCGGCCTTCGCCGATCCCGGCCTTCGTCGATCAATCATAACTATGCAAACATAGCTTAACATCTACAAATATTCACGCACAACATTCAACACAAATAATCGGGCCATGCCCTCCTCTATGGGCACAAACATTTTTCTTACCTATGTCCCGAGTTGAGTGTCTAGTGTGATCCCAAGCGCGATCCCCTAAACCTGAGCCTCGGCGGTAGAACCTAGTCACAACACAATAATAATAACATCCATCAAGCCCTAAACCAATTAAGAACTTCATAATAGAATTCTAGCCTTCAGGACCTCGAATCTTACTAAACCAGGTAGTAGGATTGTAAGGCCCTGGTTACCCCAGGACAGTTACTGTGAACGTTGAACCGTGAATTTAACTCGCTACCCGAGTTCTTTGGTTAAAAACGTGCTTCTAGGTGTTATTAATAGGTTAAGGTGGAAAACCAATCAAAAGGAAAGGATATATTTTATTTAAAACACAAAACTATTCATGGGCCCATAAAAATATTTACAAGTTATTTACAACTCAAAATGGTCATTATAGTTTAAATTTACAACACGCCGACCTAAGCAGCAAAAATAGGGTAAACCCCTAGTTCCTCTGAGAACTCCTTGGCCGTGGTGGTCAAGCGGCCGCATATGTACACAGCACCACCTAAGCTCTCCACTCCAGGCTGGGTGAGCTTTTCTTTCCCTTTACCTGCACCACATAGCACCCATGAGCCAAAGCCCAGCAAGAAAACACAATATTGCATTAATATAATATCAACAATGATCGTAATAATCATTCAGGACTTTCAGTCCAAAATAAAGGAGTGACAATTGGAAAAGTCACTAAAGTGGGTTCCGTTCCCATTAGCCATGTGACGATAGGGTCACCCGGGCTTTACAAATAAGTGATCCTTTCACTAGCTTATCAAGATAGGTGCTCGATGAACTAGTCACCAATATAACCTACCGCATGACCATAGAGTCACAACCATGGGGTTCCGTTCCCTAGCCACGTGACAAGCAGTCACCTAGGCCTTTGGCCCTAACTCTGAGTAACTAGTCCTAGACTAGTCAAGCGCTTATAATTTTCATCGACCTTAGGGTCTGTCCAGCATTAATCCTCCTAGAGTCCTTCAACGCTGATATCAATTAGATCTAATCTTTTATCGGCCCTGCATTCATGACGCTTATGCCATTTCTGACTCTCAGGTCAGTAATACGCGACCAGTGCCGACCCTGACTAGTCAGTGCCAAACACAAATAAGCAAGATTTGCTAAGCATTCAATAATCAATCCATGTCCACATTTAAACATTCAACATGCCTCATAAATAACCATGCATGTCACATATGGGGTGCAGTTTTCTTACCTCTGATTCGAGCGAGAATTAATAAAAGAACGACCCTTGAGAACGATCTGTCTTTTAGTTCCTTAGCAGTCACCTAGTCATAACCAATTGGAATCCATTAATAAAGTAAATCAATAAATGGTTCACAATCTAAAACCACGCTTCCGGGATCAATCCTGCACTCTCGGGAATCTCAATCTACTCAAATAGGGTAAAGGAACCAACCCCCGAGCCTTAAAGATCATCCCGAGCCCTAAAATAGGCTTGCTGGAAAATGGACCAATGTTGGGACGCTACTGAGTGGTGCTAAGGCATTGTCCCAAAGCAGAGAAGGCCGCTTCTCTGCCTTACCTAGCGTTGGGGCGCCAACATCAGACCAAAAAAATTTCTAGTTTTCCCTCCTTGCGATTTCCCTTGAAACCAACCCTCCAAACCAATCCCAAACCTTACGAAAACATCCAATTCAACCCCTAAACTTCATCTACATCACACCCTCATCAAAACCAAAGCAACCAAACTCAAAAACTTCCAATAATTCCCAACTATCCACATCAAATTCCTTTGACTGAAAACTAAAAGAAAAACAGGGTATATGTAACACCCCAAGTTGCTAATAAGGTTTAGGACCTTGATTAGCATGCCTGGATGGCAATAAGTGAATTAATATGATAATATATGAATTTGAATGAATATGTGATTAGAATGCATGTTTAGGTGGTATAAATATGCATGCGGGCCCCGTTTGTATGCTAGGGGTGAATTGGTAATCTTAGCCCGCTGAGGGCATAAATGCGATAATTGTATTATGTGATTTGTACCACGTGAGTGTGGTGATATTAACATGATGCACGTGCCGAGATGGTCATAGAGAGCTAGTTAACTTAAAAGTCACAACAGGATTTTATACCCGGCTCGGGAGGAGCCTAGGGGTACTTTGGGAATTTTGTAAATTTGAGAGTTTGTGGTTAATGGTTAGTAGTGATTGAGTAACCTGGGTAACCATTAGTAACTGCTGAGAGTAACAAGTTTAGATGGAAAAAATGGTAGAATCGTAATATAGGTGAAAGGACAAGAGTGCCCTTGAGGTTTAGTTAGGAGAGAATCTCTAGGGAAGGGTAAAATGGTCAATTGGCTAAGGATAGATAAGTTTGAACTGAAGGGAAGGATGGTTCACGTATAACACTTGGTCACATATTGGTTTATGCTGAAAATTGGAAGAAAAGGCTAGAAAGAAAGGGAAGCAAGAAGGAGGGCTGGAACTTGAAACCTAAGAGGAAATTCAAAGGAGTTTGAGGCAACCAAAACCAAATTTAAGCTAGGATTGTTCAAAGGATAATCAAGAGGAAAGAGGTTGGGAGCTGGAATTGAGAGGAGTTCAAGCTGAGTTTTGATTGAGGTAAGAATCCTTAGCATGTTTAATTTTCGTATCTGATGTGGTTTAAGATTTTAGAGGCATGATTTATAGTTTTCAAGCTCTGGTTTAAGTCTTGGAAGCCATGGTTTAAGTTTCAGGAATTTGAAACTCAAGAATGGATTTTGAGTGTGATTGTGTAATTGAGTTTGTTTTTTATGTTTATAGGTTGTTAAAGGGTTCATTTGGGGTTTTAAATTGATTTTGGGGCTTAGGTACTTGTTTGGGTTGAATTGGAGTTGTTTTGGCTCAGGAAAATGCAGGAGGAAAACCCAGAAATCTGGGTTCGCATAGGGGCGCCGCGGCCCTGTTCTTTGGTGTCGCAGCGCAGGCTTGCATCAGGATCAGGGGAGCCTTCTGGGCGCCGCGACCCTTGATGGGAGTGTCGCGGTCCTAGGCCATTTTTGACAACCAAACATTGTGTTTTTAGGGCTTTTGCCCGGGGACTCGGGGGATGGTTCCAATGCATTGTTTTAGGGAATTAGAGGTCCCGAGAGTACGGGATTGGTCCTAGGAAGTGGTTTTGGGATTGGTTAGTATTAAAAGTGTTTTATATGTGTTGTGACTAGGATTTTGGAGAGGCTCGTGATAGAGGATCGTGCTTGTGACCTTGGTGCATCGGAAAGCTCGGGATACAGGTAAGAAAACTGTAGCACCCGTGGAGCAGGGCACGGGCCCATAGTATTGTTGCAGGGCGTGGCCCTAGATTGTATTATTGCTAGGATGTAGCTCTAAATTAATGATTATATATTTGATTGTTATTTGTGTGGTAATAGCAGAGTGAATGGCAAAGGGGCCGAGAACGGCAAAGGGCCAATAACGGCAGTGGGGCCGGGAATACCACTTAGCACATGGAGTGCTTGTGGTTAGGGTGAGACCCAATGGATACATGGGATATCCTTACGGTGTAGACCGAGATCCCAGAATTTGGTAACGCTTCTGGGACGGCATGGCCGTGTATGTGTGTTTAAATCTTATGGATTGTTTGATTAGATATGAGTTATCTGCTATAATGATTGCATGATATGCATATGTTGTGTGCTGTATGAGTTTTCTTGCTGGGCTTCGGCTCACGGGTGCTCTGTGTTGCAGGTAAGGGCAAAGAGAAAGTCAACCAGCCATGAGTACGGAGAGCGTGGGGGCGGCGCGTACATGTTTGGCCTGCCCGATTGCTTTGGTTGGGGGCATTTTGAGAAATGGCTGTATTAAACTATGTTTTTGATAATTAGTCATCTGTAAACCTATTCTGTATTGTAAATATTTTACAAACCTCATTTTGGGATCCTGAATGTTAAACTCTTGAATTTTAATGAAATTGAGTACTTTTAAAAATTACAGCCTTGACTTCCTGTTTAATCACACTTTTGTTCTAAAAACCTCGCTTAGCGAGTTGATTGCACTTTATAAACTCACTTAGTAACGGCTCTAAGGTAGTAGGGCATTACAGTATAGCTTAAAATTCATGGATGATTTCTTACCTCAAGCTGGTTTTGAGTTCTCTTCAATGGATGAACCAAGTTCCTAAGCTCCCACCTTTGATTTCCTAGCTTAATTCTTCAATTTGGGCTCAAAAACTCCAAAGGAGAAAGAGGGAAGATGATGAACGAGAGGAGCAAGAACAACACTCTGTTTTTGGTTATGTTTTCTACAGGTTACCAATGTTTAATTGGATTAATATGGAATTAAAAATGAGATTTGAGAGTTATTTGGGTTTTTTGAGCCGCTCAACAAAGATTGAAAAAACTGAAAAAATTGTCAGTTTTTGGCCTGTGGCTGCGGCCACTACTCTCTGTCCCACTGGCCGCGGCCACTGACCATTTTCAGCACAAAAGTTTATGCTATTTTTCCAAACGGTTCCAAACCCTCCCAAATGATTTTGTAACCTCCAAAACATATTATTGGGGTTAAAATCATATTTCTAACAGCCATTTCTCAAATGGATTTATGAAATTCATCTCAATATTGTGTAACACCAAATTTACACAATAAAGGGTAATATTTGGACGTTACAAATTTGTAACACCAGATATGTTACATTATTTGGATATATCTCATATATCTAAATATTGTAACTCTCTATTATATGTTACAATATGTGACACTCTTTGTCACATTTATTTAATCTAGAACATTATATTATAATATAATATAATATTACATTATATTATAAAATAATATAACATTCCCCCACTAGATTAAATAGTTATCTATTGTAACACTTATTTAATCAATCATTATATTTTTAAAATATAACATATCCCCCACTTGATTAAATAAGAACTCTCTCTTATAGGAGTCATTGCATTAGTGCATAAAGCAAAGTGTTTTTCAACTTGAACTTTACTATAGTGTATCATCACAAAATTTGTCGAAAATTTGGTTGCACTAGGCATTGAACCATCTTTTCATGATAACAAATCGGTGATAACACACACACCTTTGCGATGTTCACTTGAGACCTATATGTCTCGCTTTGCACCGTTAATGGCCATGTGCACTTTCCATTCATGGACGTTCTTGAGAATACTCCCAATTCTCATGAGAGGCGGAACCACCTCTAGGTCCATATAGGTAGAATTTTTACAGTATTTTGTTACCAAAAATACTTGTCTTCACAAGACTGAATTCTATTAAAAAACCTTTCAGTTTTAACCATCAACTTTGGTAACACACAAGTACTCAATATCTCAGATGGGACATGTTTTGAGTACAACTAATATTCACTTGATTGACTTGTTATTACCTATTGAACCTAACACTAGTTGAATAACTAGTGTTAAGATAGGTTACCATCAATCATGAATCTCTTTAGGGAGTTTAAGTCCCATCCCTCAAGATGATGCAACCACTAAATCCCTCATTAGTGGCTTAATTAAAGGATCCGCCAGATTTTCACTTGTTCTCACATAGGATATTGAGATGACTCCTCTTTGAATCAATTCTCTTACGTATCCATGTCTTAGACTAATATGTCTAGACTTCCCATTATACACTCCGTTGTATGCTCTAGCCAATGTCGCTTGGCTATCACAATGTATCGATATAGTAGATACATTCTCTTTGATTAGAGGAGTCTCTATCAACAGATCCCTTAACCATTCGACATCTTTACCGATAGCAGCTAGAGCTATAAACTCTGCTTCCATAGTGGAATGAGATATACAGGTTTGTTTCTTGGAACCCCAAGAAATTGCACCTCCACCAAGTGTAAATACCCAACCAGTTGTGGACAAGTTGTCCCCAAGATTGGATATCCAACTTGCATCTGTATATCCTTCTAAAATTGAAGGAAATTTGGAGTAGTGAAGGCTTAGTCCTTTGGTTTTCTTGAGATAACCTAGGACTCTTCCAATTGCCTTCCAGTGATCCACACTTGGATTACTTGTAAACCTACTAAGTTTACTTACCGCAAATGCTATATCAGGTCTAGTACATTTGGCAGTGTACATTAGACTCCCTATAGCACTAGCGTACTCCAATTGAGCCACCGCTCTTCCTTCATTCTTCTCTAGTTTTACACTATGATCGAATGAAGTATTGGCATCTATAACCTTGAGATGGTTAAATTTGTTCAATACTTTCTCAACATAGTGGGCTTGCCCTAACGCAAAACCCCCACTATGTTTCTTTACTTTGATACCAAGTATGATGTCAACTTCTCCAAGATCTTTCATCTTGAAGGTTGATGATAGAAACCTCTTCGTTTCTTCTATCCCTTTCATGTTATTACTTAGAATAAGCATGTCATCCATATATAAGTAAACAATGATCACATATCCCTTACAAGTTTTGGAATACAAACACTTGTCTCCATTTTTATGTCTAAACCCATTAGACATGATGGATTGATCAAATTTCTCATGCCATTGCTTAGGAGCTTGTTTCAATCCATATAAGGATTTTACAAGTCTACATACTTTATGTTCATATTTTGGTAGGAAAAACCCTTCGGGTTGTTCCATATAGACCTCATTAAGGTCACCATTAAGAAATTTCGTTTTGACATCCATTTGATGAACATACAAGTTGTGTATAGAAGCTAAAGCGAACAAAATTCTTATAGAAGTTGTTCTTGCAACAGGCGCACAGGTATCGAAATAATCGATACCCTCTTTTTGCCTAAACCCTTTAGCTACTAATCTAGCTTTAAAGGTTTGGATAGTGCCGTCAGTGTGGTATTTTCTCTTAAATACCCACTTACATCCAATTGGCTTAGACCCCGGTGGGAGGTCTACCAATTCCTAAGTGTTATTGGAAAGAATGGAATCCATCTCATCATTGATGGCTTCTTTCCAAAATGCACTATCTCTTGATTGCATAGCTTCTCTATAAGTCTTAGGATCATCCTCAATGAGAAGTACAATAGGAATTTTCCTAATAACTTCCTCTCTATTTTCTTCTACCATGTAGAATGAAATTCGTTGAGAATCTATCTCATCCACTACTAGAATTTTATGATTTTTAAGCCTTTGACTTCTTCTAGGTTCAAAGGGTTGCTTTACATCCTTTTGAGAATTCTCCTCTTGAGAATCAACTTTGGATGTAGAAGCTTGAGAATTGTTCTCATATAACAAATTCTCCTTTAGAGATGTTGAAGCTTGAGAATTGTTGTCACATAACATATTCTCAAAAAATTCAACTTCTCTAGATTCAATCACAATATTAGACTCTAAGTCTAATAGCCTATAAGTTTTACTATTGCTGGCATAACCAACAAAATCACACTTTATGGCTCTTGAACCTAACTTTGTTCTATTAGGTTCGTTTTTCTTGCAATATGCAAGACACCCCCACACTTTGAAGTACCCTATGTTGGGTTTTCTTCATTTCCATAACTCATATGGAGATATCTCATTTTCTTCATCGGTATTCGATTAAGAATGTGACAAGCGGTTAAAAGCGCTTCACCCCATAAGTTGAACTTCAACTTAGAAAACACCAACATAGAATTTATCATCTCTAGATAAGTCCTATTTTTCCTTTCGGCAACACCATTGTGTTGTGGTGTATAAGGTGCAGTGCACTCATGAATTATACCATTTTCTTCACAAAATGTATTAAATTCATTAGAGAAGTACTCTCCTCCTCTATCACTTCTTAGCACCTTAATATTTTTATTTAGTTGATTTTCAACTTCTAATTGATACAATTTAAAAGCATCAAAAGTTTCATCTTTATGCTTTAAAAGAAACACGTAGGTATATCTACTAAAATCATCTATAAAGGTAAGAAAATACCTTTTACCACCTCTAGTTAAAACACCATTTAATTCACAAAGATCACTATGGATTAAATCTAGTAAATTAGATGATCTTTCTACACTAGGAAATAGTTTCTTAATCATTTTTGCCTTAACACATGTTTCACATTTACCATAGTTTTTAATATTGCATGTAATCATACCACATTTTGCTACTCTTTTCATTGTTGAAAAACCTATATGTGATAGTCTAAGATGCCATAAAAATAAAGAATCATACTCAACAATATAGGCGGAATTCACATTTTTATTGATAACATTGAAAGTTACATCATTGGTGCACAATTTAACCATACCTTCACAAGAGTACCATTTTCCCAAAAATACATTTGATTTGGTAAGTATAAGTTTACCGGACTCAAAAATGGCTTTATTGCCAGGCTTTCCAAGCAAATCACCATTGACCAAGTTTCTACTCATTTCGAGAACATAAAGTACATTCACTAATGTAACTTTTTTGCCGGAGGTGAAAAAGACTTCAATGGTACCTTTGCCAAGTACCTTTGATTTGCCCTCATTGCCCATTTGAATCTCATGGTTGCCCTTTGACTCTTCAAAGGTCTTGAAAAATGATTTGTCATAGGTGACATGGACAATAGCACATGTATCATACCACCACCCTTTCACATTGTTTTGGACCGCATTCACCTCACTAAGGGTAGCAACTATGTTTTCCTCTTGAGTTGCGTTCACCTTAGGTCCTTGTTGGTCTTTCTATGCCTACACTCTCTAGCATAGTGACCCTTTTTCCCACACACAAAGCAATGACCTTTCTCGCCCTTAAACTTGTTTGGGTTGGTTTTTGGACCCAAAAGTTTCTCATTACCCTTTCTCCCTTTGTTTTTGGGATGTTTTGGTTGTGACACCGCATTTGCTTTGGAAGTCTCTCCATTAGACCCCTCGACAAGTTTATCTCTACATATCGATTCCTCTTCGATTCGAATATGCTTTTGGATTTCCTCCAAAGAATAATCCTCATTTTTATGAAGGATTCTTTTCCTATAGCTCTTCCAAGTTGGTGGTAATTTAGCCACTATAGCACCAACTTGAAAGGCCTCGGGAAGCTCAATCTTTAAAACTTTCAGTTTGTTAACAATTATTTGCAATTCATGAATTTGAGGAAGAATAGGTTTATCACCAAAAATTTTGAAATCAAAGTATTGAGATATCAAAAACTTTTTGGTACCTTGCTATTTCGCCTTGAACTTTTTCTCAAGTGCATCCCATATCTCCTTGGCCGATTTTGTCTCGGTGTAGAGGTCATAGAGCCTATCGGAAAGGGAATTGAGGATATGACCCCTACAAAGGAGATTGTCCTCCTCCCTCTTCCTTCTTTTCTCCACCTCCTCGAGGGTGTCCTTGTCGGATGGTGTTGGGAGAGGTTCTAGAGTGGATTCTAGAATGTAGGCGATTTTGAGAGTGGTCAAAAGGAATCTCACCTTGTCTTGCCACCTAGTGAAATTGGACCCATCAAACCTATCCAACCTCACTAGGTCTTGATTCATGATTTTGATGGTCTCACCTTCCATTGAAACAAACAAAGGGTTAAGCTTTTGAATGTTAGGAAAATATGTATTTGCCTCAATGGAAATGGTAAGATAATTACAACTCTATGCAAAATATTACAATAGACAAGGATTGATTAAATAAAGTGTTACAACTCTATAACTGAAAATACAAATAAACTAAAGAACAAGAAGAAGATAAGAAGAATAGAATAGTGAAAAATACAACTCAAAGCAAAATATTACAAGTAAAGTAAAAGTGTTTGAAATAAAGAAAAGAAGATTACAACTCAAAACAAGAAATACTAATAAACAAAAGAAAAGAATATGAAGATGAAGAGAAAAAGAATAGAAAGAAAGAACAAACAAACTAAATAGAAACAACTCTCACTCACACTACCAAAGTGAAGAGTGTTGGGGATCACCAACTTGAACAAGGTTTGAAACCTTTGTCCAAAAGCTTATTTCCCCCTAACTCAAGCACTAAGAGATCTCTCACAGATTATAGGAAATGCTTTCTGGAATTATCAAGCCTCAAGGTGTTTCTAGCCAAGTGCTCTAATTGATAGAAATGTTGTGTCTTTCAAGTGAGCTATAGGCTCCTATTTATAGAGTTTAGAGACACCCTTTGAATTTCAAATTCCACCAACCCCCATGGCTATTACCAATGTTTAATTAGATTAATATGGAATTAAAAATGAGATTTGGGAGTTATTTGGGTTTTTTGAGCCGTTCAACAAAGATTGAAAAAACTGAAAAAAATTATCAGTTTTTGGCCTGTGACCGCAGCCAAAGACATTAGTGGCTGCGGCCACTACTCTCTGTCCCACTGGCCGCGGCCACTGACCATTTTCAGCACAAAATTATGTGTTGTTTTTCTAAACGGTTCCAAACCCTCCCAAATGATTTTGTAACCCCCAAAACATATTATTGGGGTTAAAATCATATCTCTAACAGCCATTTCTCAAATGGCTTTAAGAAATTCATCTCAATATTGTGTAACACCAAATTTACAAAATAAAGGGTAATATTTGGAAGTTACAAATTTGTAACACCAAATATGTTACATTATTTGGATATATCTCATATATCTAAATATTGTAACTCTCTATTATATGTTACAAAATGTGACACTCTTTGCCACATTTATTTAATCTAAAACATTATATTATAATATAATATAATATAATATTACATTATATTATAAAATAATATAACAATAACTACATGGGATCAACTTTATAATAAATTCTTGCTGAAATTTTTTCCTATGTCTAAAACTAATAGTCTAAGGAGAGAAATCTCCGAGTTTTTTCAAAAAGATAATGAAGAGTTTTATGAATTTTGGGAAAGATTTAAAGATTTATTATTAAAAGTTCCTCATCATGGTTTTGAAAAATGGAGACTTGTAAAATATTTTTATGATGGTTTGACTCCCTCTAATCGTCAAATGATTCAATCTATGCATACCGGAAATTTTTAAAATTTCAAGGACAAGAGGCTTGGGACGCCCTTGAAGATTTGTCTGTCAATTCGCAACAATGGAATTATTTTGATCCTAGGTCTAGGTCAACTAATTCACCAAAAAGAGGAGGAAGGTATGAAGTGAAAGATGAATTAGACTTAAGAATATCCTTAGACAAATTAGCGAGAAAAGTAGAAGCTTTAGCCATAAGCCAAACTATAAATTCTCCAATACAACCAAGAAAAGATGTTTGTTCTATATGTTCTAGTCCTTACCATAATGCCCAATCATGTCCTTCCTACCAAGAAGTCTTTTCTGAGGAGGCCAATGCTCTTCATTCTTATGGGAAACCAAATGATAGCTCATTTTCATCCACCTACAATCCAAATTGGAGAAACCATCTGAACTTTTCATGGAGACAAAACCAACCTCAAATAAATCAAGGGCACCAATACAACACGTAAAACCAAACTCATGCCCCACAAAATCAACCATATCCTCAAAGGAAACCTTCCTTAGAAGATAATTTACAACAATTTATGCAATCCACTCAACAAATCCTACAAAATCAATCTCAATCAATTACCAAACTCGAGACACAAGTAGGACAACTCGCCACTGCTTTAGCTGATAAAGAAAAAGGAACATTCCCTAGTCAACCTATCCCTAATCCAAAAGGTCAATATGAGATAGGAAAGTCTAGTCATAATTGAGAAGTCAAATCAATTTCAACTCTTAGGTCCGGAAAGAACATTGTCAAACCCGATTACATACCCGAGGTTGAAAAAGAAAAAGAAAAGAGTCAGCCTTCTAGTTCGAATACCAATGACTCTTCAAACAAGGAAACTCCAATCCATCCTTTCATTCCAAAAGCCCCATTCCCACAAAGATTACTTCCAATTAAAAAAGGCGACCAATATAATGACATCTTAGAAGTTTTTAAACAAGTTAGTATCAATATCCCTTTCTTAGATGCCATTAAGCAAATTCCTGCCTACTCTAAATTTTTAAAGGATCTTTGTACTGTTAAAAGAAACACTAATGTTCCTAAAAAGACGTTTTTAACTGAACAAGCTAGTTCCATTATTCAATATAAGAGTCTTGTTAAATATAAAGATCCTGGGTGTCCCATAATTTCATGCATTAATGGTGATCATTTTATTAACAAAGCTTTACTTGATTTGGGTGCTAGTGTGAATTTATTGCCTTATTCTGTTTATAAGCAATTTGGTCTTGGTGAACTAAAACCTACCTCTATAACTCTTCAATTAGCCGATCATTCTATGAAAATTCCTAGAGGCATTATAGAGGATGTTTTGATAAAAGTTGATAAATTTTATTTTCCTGTTGACTTCATTATTCTTGATACTCAACCTGTGGAAAATATGCATGCTCAAATTCTTATCATTTTAGGTAGATCATTCTTAGCTACATCTAATGCAATCATAAATTGTCGTAATGGTGTTTTGAAATTATCTTTTGGAAATATGACTGTTGAATTGAATGTATTTAATGTTGTTAAATCTGTTGAGTGTGAGGAAGTGCATGAAGTTAACATGATAGACAGTATTTGTGAAGATGATGGAAATGACTTACTTGACTTTTGTGAAAAATACTTTGGTATGAACTTGCATGTTGATGACTCTAATGATGGTGTGAATTCTTTGCTAGAGCCTATACCCTTAAATGAAACCAAAGTTGAACATTTTTCACCCTTAGATCATGTTCAATCAATTTCTGAGTCTCCAAAGTTAGACCTTAAACCTTTGCCATAAAATTTAAAATGTGCTTTTCTAGGAGAGTCTGAAAGCTTGCCTATTATCATAGCAGCCGCCTTAGATAAAGAACAAGAAGATAAATTGTTAGATGTCCTTAGAAAACATAAAGAGGCCATAGGTTGGACCATTGGACACATTAAAGGAATTAGCCCATCCATATGTATGCATAGAATCCATCTAGAAGAGAATGCTAAAACCTCTCGGGAATGTCAAAGAAGGCTAAATCCAAATATGAAAGAAGTAGTTAGAGAAGAGGTCATAAAATTGTTAGACGTAGGTATCATTTACCTTATTTCTGATAGTCAATGGGTTAGTCTAGTTCAAGTTGTACCTAAGAAGTCTAGGATCACAGTAGTTGAAAATGAGAAAAATGAATTAATCTCTACTAGAGTACAAACGGGGTGGAGAGTGTGCATAGACTATAGAAAGTTGAATAACGTTACTAGAAAAGACCATTTTCCATTACCCTTTATTGATCAAATGCTTGAACGCTTAGCTGACCATGCATATTATTGCTTTCTTGATGGGTATTCGGGATATAATCAAACCCCCATTGCCCCAGAAGATCAAGAAAAGACTACATTTACATGCCCTTTCGGGACTTTTGCCTATTGTCGCATGCCTTTTGGATTATGCAATGCACCTGCGACTTTTCAAAGGTGTATGATTTCAATTTTTTCTGACATGGTTGAAAGAATTCTTAAAGTGTTTATGGATGATTTTTCTGTGTTTGGTTCTTCCTTTGATGAATGTTTGCACCATCTGACACTTGTTTTAATTCGTTGCAAAGAGAAAAACCTTGTGCTTAACTGGGAAAAATGTCATTTTATGGTTAAAAAAGGAATTGTTTTAGCTCATGTAATCTCATCTGAGGGAATAGAAGTTGATAAAGCAAAAGTTGATCTTATTTCAAAACTTCCCCCACCTAAAACTGTGAAAGAAATTAGATCATTCCTAGGCCATGCTGGTTTCTATAGACGATTTATAAAAGACTTTAGCAAAATTTCTCGGCCTCTATGCCATTTACTTGGAAAAGAAAATGCTTTTGTCTTTAATAATGATTGCCATGTTGCCTTTGAAAATTTGAAAAATTTGTTGACTACTGCACCCATTATTCGACCTCCTGACTGGAAAATACCTTCTGAAATAATGTGTGATGCTTCTGATTATGCTATAGGCGCTATCTTAGGATAAAGACTTGAAAAAATACCTCATGTGATTTACAATGCTAGCAAACCTTTAAATGTTGCTCAATTAAATTATTCCACAACCGAAAAAGAATTGCTTGCTGTTGTTTTTGCATTAGAGAAATTTAGGTCTTATCTCTTAGGATCTAAAATTATTGTCTATTCTGATCATGCTGCATTAAATTATCTCTTGTCGAAAAAAGATGCTAAGTCTCGTTTGATCCGTTGGATCCTACTTTTACAAGAATTCGATTTAGAAATACGAGATAAAAAAGGATCTGAAAATGTTGTTGCTAATCATTTATCTAGAGTAGTTGTTGAAACTATGCATGACTCCACTCCTATCACTGAAACTTTTCCTGATGAACAATTGATGCATGTTTCTTCCTTGCCTTGGTATGCTGATATTGTTAATTATTTGGTCACTAAAGAAATACCATTTCATTGGTCTAAATATGATAAATCTAAATTTTATTCTGAGGTGAAAATTTTTATTTGGGATGATCCTTACTTGTTTAAATACTGTCCTGATCAAATAATTAGAAGATGCATTCCAAATTGTGACCAATCAAAAATCATATCTTTTTGTCACGATCATGCATGTGGAGGACATTTTAGTGGTAAGAAAACAGCTGCTAAAGTTTTACAATGTGATTTTTATTGGCCTACTAACTTTCACGATACATATGTTTATTATAAAGCTTGTGAACGTTGCCAAAAGCTAGGAAGTTTAACTAAAAGAAACATGATGCCTTTAAATCTTATTCTTATTATTGACATATTTGATGTTTGGGGCATTGATTTTATGGGACCATTATCTAACTCTTTTGGTAATCTTTATATTCTGGTTAGAGTTGATTATGTGTCTAAATGGGTTAAAGCTATTGCATGCCACACTAATGACCACAAAGTTGTGCTTCGGTTTTTGAAAGAGAATATATTTTCCCGTTTTGGTTCACCACACGCTATCATTAGTGATAACGGTACACACTTTTGTAATAAGCCATTTGAACATTTGATGAAACAATATGAAATTATGCATAAAGTCTCAACACCATATCACCCACAAACTAGTGGTTAAGTTGAAGTGTCTAATAGGGAAGTTAAGCACATTTTAGAAAAAACTGTGAATCCAACTAGGAAAGATTGGTCCTTAAGACTCACTGATGCATTATGGGCGTATCGTACCGCGTACAAAACACCCATTGGCATGTCACCCTACAGACTTGTGTATGGGAAGGCGTGCCACTTACCTGTTGAGTTAGAACATAGAGCCTTTTGGGCAATTAAGCAGTTAAACTTTTCTTTAGACAAGGTAGGTGAGAAACGAAAGCTTCAACTAAATGAACTAGACGAAATTAGGAATGATGCATATAAATATTAAAAAAAGTATAAGGATCGCATGAAATTTTACTATGACAAAAATATTTTGAGAAAAGATTTTTCTCCAGGTCAAAAAGTCCTTTTATACAACTCTCGTTTGCATTTATTCCCGGGAAAGTTACGCTCTAGGTGGTCCGGTCCTTACATTGTTCGTATAATTTTTTCACATGGAGCAATTGAAATTGAAAATCCTAAAAATAGTGATATATTTAAAGTTAATGGACAAAAATTAAAACCATTTTTAGAATTGAAAACTGATGAAGTGGATGAGATCCTCCTTGAGGACCCTGTTTACCATGCTCTTTGATTCCTATGTGATCTTGATAACTTGTGTTTTATTTGTTTTGTTTGTTTTATGTGTGATTTAATTTTTATTTGTTGTATCGTTTACTCTCTTAGCAATGAACCATATCGAGCTACGACCATTCTAAACTCTTGTCAATTTTAATTTATATTTATATTTTGACACATTGAGGACAATGCTTAAATTAAGTTTGGGGGTATCAAGTTTATATGGTTATTATCATTAAGGAGAGTATGATTTATTGTGTTTATGTTTTGCGTTGTTTCTATTTGTTATGTTTTGTGTAATTTTTGTGTTGTTTTGTGAAAGTATATATATTGTTGTCTTGTTAAAAAAAATTAAAAAATCAAAAAAAAAAATTGGTGATATTTTTCATTTTCAATGATTAAAATCTTGATTGAGTTTGAGTTTAATTCTCTTAAAAATATGAATAATTTTTAAGCTTTGTCTTTAATTATTGGGTCAATTTTGCTTCTAACAAAAATTACATTTTTCATAGCAAGAACACTCTTATTTCCTATAATTTTAAATAAAAAATAATTTTAATGAAAACCTCTTTTAAAAGCGGAATTGACAATTTAATTAATGACATAAGCTAACTTTTATCCATAATAATTTTTTAGAATTATTTTCATTGTGCAATTTTTGAGAAAATCATTTTTATATCACCAATAAAATAAATGTGTTTTAAATTTTCTTTTGCTTGAGGACTAGCAAAACTTTAAGTTTGGGGGTGTGATAACTCTACAAAATATAGTTATTTTACCACATTTTTTTATGTTAATTGTTGCTTAGTCTTTGAGTTTTTAAGTAACTTATTAAGATTTTAAGTAATTTTTAATTTATTAGTCTTATTGTAATTTTTAGGATTTTATATGTTTTTATAGATATTATATTATAATATGTTGTAGTTTAATTATTTGAAATTAATATTGTTAAGTTATGAGTAAAAAGATGCAATTTTGAGCTTAAATGTTTAAGTAAATTAAGTTTTAGTTTTTATTTTCATGGAACTTTTGTTGTATATTTTATTATTAAAAATATTTAGTTTTAATTTAATTTATGTTTGTTTTATATGGAAATTGTTGTAATTTATTTGCTCTTGAAAATGAAGAAAAATGTGGCATTTTCAAATAAAAGAAGAAAAAATTGCATTTTTCCAAATGCCCAGCAACCTCCACGGCCCAAGCCACCTGGCCCACGCTAGAGCCTAGCACCCAGGCCCACGTTCAGCCTTCCTCAGCAAAGCAGCCATCACGCCAACTCCCTTCCACCTGCCAGCCCGTTTCCCTTCAGCTGCTTCAGCAACCTGCAGCTTCAGTCCAGCAGGCCCAACAGCAAAGGCCCAGCTCCCAACGCCACCTCCTGAAGCTCCTTCCTCCCTTACACCAACTGAACCCCCAGCCGTACACCACCAAGACCACATGCCTCCCACTGCCAGACCGAAGCCCACAAATCGGGCCTGCTCCAATTCCTTCCCAGCCAGCACGTGGCCCAAGCCCAATCCAGCCATCCTAGCTGCCACCAGCCACCAAGCCACCACTTCTTGAGCCCATAAATTGCCTAAGTGTACCATTTGTCTCCTATGTCCAAAATGCCAACTTTTTACCTATTTTTCTACACATTTTCACCACAACATCATCATTACACCTTATAATTTACCTCTACATACCATATTTATTTTATTTAATTAATCTAATCAATTTAATTAATTTAAATTGATTATTTTAACAATCTCATTTTGGCTATAAATATGGTATTTCAAGACCATTTGGGGGGTGCTTAATTTTTTGTTACCATCTTCTTTTGTCCCATTTTCTCTCTACCATTCTCTCTTCCATTTTGGGTTTTTCAAGAGCATTTGCATGTATGTATGTCATTTATTTTGTAATTTCTACTCTAGTTATGTGCTTCTAATCTTTTTCATAAGATTATGAAGATCATGATGAAGCAACTTGTAACTAGGTAATATTTATGTTGTATGTTGATTTCCCTTGTAATGCAACAAAGTTTATGAATTTTTCTTCTTCATATATGTCTTTCATCTTTAATATCTCATATTTTTTATTGTTAGATAATATGCACTTTGTTCTTCACTTTGCAAAAACATAATATGCTTTGTGTAAGATGTGTCATTAAATTGTACACATCCATGCTTAGAACAAAAATATTATGTTTTTCCTTATAAATAATGTTATTTGATTTTTTGTTGTTCCATTAGGTTGATTCACATTAAATACTTTGAAATTATAATTTTTCAAAAGTGAAGAAAAATCCTATCTTTTTAGAAGTAATTTGTGCTTAAAATTATAAATCTACTTGGAAAATGATAGTTTGATTTATTTTAACTATCACTAAAACTTAGGAATCAATATACTAATAAATATTATTAAACTTACATTTTGTGGATTCTAGTATCTTAATAATCTTTCCTTTTATCACTTATTTTAAAATCCTTATTGAGTTATTTTCATTTTCTTAAATAGCTTTATTTTCAATCTTTTATTTTATGTTCATAACATTAAAACCCATCAATCTTTGGAGCTAGGTTAGAATTTATTAATTTTGGTTTAAAATAGTTTTCTTTTCGATTTTAGACAACTCCTTTGGGTTCGACATCCTTGCTTACACAAACACTATTCTATATGAACGATTCGTGCGATTGCGATTTATAAATATTTAAAACATACCCGTTTTGGGTCCATCAGTCTCATGCCGAATAGCTCGAACAAATCCACATTATAATGTGGCCTCAACAATATGTCACCGACATGCATACAAATATACAATTACGACCTCAACAGGCCAAATTACCAAAATATCCCTGTCATGAAATGTGGACCCACATGCATGCATTTAACATCATATTATAATGTAATTCACATAAACATGCATATAATCATTTAAGGGTACAATAAAACAATTATAGCCCTCCCGGCCTACTAATCTAGCCATTAAACCGCATTAGGGATTTCGGGGCATTACAACTATCCCCTCCTTACAGAAATTTCGTCCTCAAAATTTACCTGAACAGCTCGGGATACTAACTCTGCATATCTGACTCCAGCTCCCAAGTCGCTTCCTCGACCTTGTTGTTCCTCCACAATACCTTAACCAAAGGTATCGTTTTATTTCTGAGGACCTTGTCCTTTCTGTCAAGTATCTGGACTGGCTGCTCCTCAAAGGAGAGATCTGCCTCAAGCTTCAGATCTTCATAACTCAAAATATAAGTCACATCAGATACATACCTCTGAAGGGCTGAAACATGAAACACATTATGCACAGCTGACAATGCCGGAGGCAAGGCCAACCTGTAAGCCACCTGACCAATCCTCTCCAGGATCTCAAATGGACCTAAAAATCTAGGGCTCAGCTTGCCCTTCTTCCCAAACCTCCTCACCCCTTTTCCATGGCGAGACTCTAAGGAAGACATAGTCTCCCACTTGGAACTCCACGTTCCTGCGCTTAGGATCTGCATAGCTCTTCTGTCTACTTTGTGAAGCGAGCATTCGAGCTCTAATCTTCTCAATGGCCTCACTGGTCCTCTGAACTGCCTCAGGACCCAAGTATCTCCTTTCACTTGTCTCATCCCAATGAATGGGAGATCTGCACTCCCTACCATACAGCATCTCATAAGGTGCAACTCCAATGGTAGACTGGTAACTGTTGTTGTATGAAAATTCTATCAAAGGTAGATACTTATTCCAAGATCCACCAAAGTCCAGCACACATGCTCGCAGCATGTCTTCCAATATCTGGATCGTCCTCTCAGATTGCCCATCTGTCTGAGGATGATAAGCAGTACTGAATTTCAAATGAATTCCCATGGCCTTCTGTAAACTTCCCCAGAACATAGAAGTAAAAGTGGGGTCCCGATATGACACGATCGACCTAGGTGCTCCATGGAGGCGCACGATCTCTCTCACATAGAGATCTGCATACTGATCAGCTGTATAGGTAGTCCTCACTGGCAAGAAGTGAGCTGACTTGGTGTAACGATCCACTATCACCCAAATAGAATCATGCTGACCAACCGTCTTGGGTAAGCCCACCACGAAATCCATCGTGATGTCCTCCCATTTCCACTCTGGGATATTCAGAGGCTGCAATAATCCCGTCGGCCTCTGATGCTCAGCCTTGACCTGTTGACATGTCAAGCACTTAGCCACATACTCTACTACATCCCTCTTCATCCCCGGCTACCAATACAACGATCTCACATCCCGATACATCTTTGTGGTGCCTGGATGCAAAGAGTAAGGTGTAGTATGAGATTCATCCAGAATCTCTTGCCTCAAAGCAGTGTCTAACGGAACACATATTCGTCCCTTGTATCTCAACAAGCCTAAATCAGACACTGAATAATCTCTGGATGCTCCAGCCAAAACATCCTCTCTAATCTTGATCAACTGTGGATCACTCAACTGACCCTCCTTAATTCTTTCGAACAATGTAGACTGTAGCGTAATATTGGCCAACTGGCCCACCAGCAACTCTATACTAGCTTTGGTCATATCATCTGCTAACTCTCTGGCTATCAGCCTCGCACCATAAATCTGTCCTGGACTCTTCTGGCTTAAAGCATCAGCTACCACATTGGTTTTTCCTGGATGATACAGAATCTCACAGTCATAATCTTTTACTAACTCCAGCCAACGCCTTTATCTCATATTCAGATCTTTTTGGGTGAAGAAGTATTTCAGGCTCTTGTGGTTTGTATAGATCTCACACTTCTCCCCATAAAGATAATGCCTCAATACCTTTTCTCACACTGCCGCCAACTCCAAATCACGAGTGGGATATCTCTTTTCATACTCCTTCAACTGACGAGAAGCATAAGCAATTACCTTTTCTGACTGCATCAGAACACAACCCAAACCTTGATGTGAAGTATCACAATATATTACAAACTTCTCCTGATCTATTGGAAGACTCAGAATCGGAGCTGTAATCAATCTCTACTTCAGTTCCTGGAAGTTGTTCTCACACTTATCTGACCACACAAATTTCTGACTCTTGCGTGTCAGCTCAGTCAACGAAGTAGCAATCTTTGAGAACCCTTCCACGAAACGCCTATAATAACCTGCCAATCCAAGGAAACTTCTAACCTCAGAAGCATTCTTTGGCCTTGGCCAGTCTTTGACTGCCTCAATCTTCGCTGGATCTACCTTAATCCCCTCCTTACTGAAAATGTACCCAAGAAAGGATACCTGGGATAACCAGAACTCACATTTCTTGAACTTTGCAAAAAATCTGTGTTCCCTCAGTCTCTGTAGAACAAACCTCAGATGCTGCTCATGCTCTGACTCAGACTGAGAATAAACCAGGATGTCATCGATGAAGACAATCACAATTGATCCAGATAATCCTTGAAAACTTTGTTCATCAGATCCATAAAAGCAGTAGGGGCATTATTTAATCCAAAAGACATGACTAAAAACTCATAATTCCCATACCTGGTATGAAAAACAGTCTTCGGTATATCTCCTTCCTTAACCCTCAACTGATGATAACCAGAACGAAGGTAGATCTTTGAGAATACATTTTTACCTTGTAGCTGATCAAACAGATCATCTATCATTGGCAAAGGATACTTATTCTTGATTGTTAGTTTATTCAGTTCTCTGTAATCAATGCACATCCTCAGAGAACCATCCTTCTTTTTCACAAACAGAACTGGCGCTCCCTAAGGTGAAAAACTAGGTCTGATAAACCCCAAATCCAATAGCTCTAGCAACTGTACCTTCAATTCTTTCAACTCAGCTGGGGCCATTCTGTAAGGTGCTCTAGACACTAGCTCTGTCCCTGGTGCCAATTTTATCACGAACTCTATCTCTCGGTGTGGTGGCAATCCTGGAAAAACTTCTAGAAACACATCCAGGAATTCACAAACTAATCTGGTCTCTTCTGGTCTCACTGGCATGACATGAGTAGTGTCAACCACATTGGCTAAGAATCCAATGCAACCTCCTTACAATAGACCTCTATCCCTTAATACAGAAATCATAGGTATGTGAGGTCCATGCACAGTACCAACAAACAAAAAAGGATCCTCACCTTCAGGCTCAAAGGTGACCATCTTCCTTCTGCAATCAATGGTTGCCCCATACTTCATTAACCAGTCCATACCCAGAATCATGTCGAAGTCAGTCATAACCAACTCTATCAAATCCACTGACAACTCTCTGCCCTCCACTGTCACTGGCAAAGATCTGACCCATCTCCTGGATACTACTAACTCCCCAGTGGGCAACAAAGTTCCAAACCCCACAGCATAAAAATCACAAGGTCTACACAGTCTATCAATAATTCTACTAGCAACAAAAGAATGTGTAGCACCAGAATTAATCAAAACATTATAAGGGGTTCCATCACTAAGAAGCTGACCTGTAACTACTAAGGGAGAAGCTTCAGCTTCTGCTTGTGTCAATGCGAACACTCAAGCTGGGGCCGAGCTGTCCGCTTTCTTGGGTTCTTCTTTTCTGGCCTTAGGGCAGTCTTTCCTAAGATGACCCACTGCTCCACATGAGAAGCAGGCCCTTGCCCTACACTCTCCCAAATGACGCCTCTTGCATCTAGGGCATTCAAGATAAGACTTACAGGCTTCATTACCTCCTGGACAACCCATTGAAACACCATGGGGCTGCCTATCAGGACCTGGAACTGGGAAGGTGTCAGGAACCTTCCTCTTCTAATCACTGGGGCCTCCACCCCTACCAGAACCCACAAATGGAGGACCTGTCCTCCTGAACTCCTTTCTGGCTGCACTATCTCGCCAGATCTTGTTCTCTGCACTCTCAACTGTGAGTGCCTTCTCAACCACCTGTGCATAGGTAGCAACCTCAGCCACAGTGGTAATACGAACATCACGGGCTAATCTGGGCTATAGCCCCTGGAAAAATCTCTCACTTCTGGTCCCATCAGTGGGCACCAGCTCCATGGCAAACTTTGCCAAACAATCAAACTTTAGGGCATACTCAGTGACTGACAAACCTCCCTGAAGTAGCCTAATGAACTCCTCAGCCTTTGCTGCTCTGATGGCATCGTTATAATATTTCTCGTTGAACAGAGTCTGAAACTCTTCCCAACTCAGGGCATTAACGTTTCTGGTCTGGGTAATAACCTCCCACCAAATTCGGGCATCCTCCCGAAACATATAAGTGGCACAAGCCACCCTCTCATTACCACTCACCCTCATGAATTCCAGGATGGTGGCCCTTGCCCTACACTCTCCCAAATGATGCCTCTTGCATCTAGGGCATTCAGGATAAGACTTACAGGCTTCATTACCACCTGGACAACCCATTGAAACACCATGGGGCTGCCTATCAGGACCTGGAACTGGGAAGGTGTCAGGAACCTTCCTCTTCTAATCACTGGGGCCTCCACCCCTACCAGAACCCACAAATGGAGGACCTGTCCTCCTGAACTCCTTTCTGACTGCCTATCTCGCCAGATCTTGTTCTCTGCACTCTCAGCTGTGAGTGCCTTCTCAACCACCTATGCATAGGTAGCAACCTCAGCCACAGTGGTAATACGAACATCACGGGCTAATCTGGGCTGTAGCCCCTGGAAAAATCTCTCCCTTCTGGTCCCATCAGTGGGCACCAGCTCCATGGCAAACTTTGCCAAACAATCAAACTTCAGGGCATACTCAGTGACTGACAAACCTCCCTGAAGTAGCCTAATGAACTCCTCAGCCTTTGCTGCTCTGATGGCATCGTTATAATATTTCTCGTTGAACAAAGTCTGAAACTCTTCCCAACTCAGGGCATTAACGTTTCTGGTCTGGGTAATAACCTCCCACCAAATTCGGGCATCCTCCCGAAACATATAAGTGGCACAAGCCACCCTCTCATTACCACTCACCCTCATGAATTCCAGGATGGTGGTAATCATACTTATCCATTGCTCTGCCTTGGCAGGATCTGCACTGCTTTCAAAAACTGGAGGTTGCTGCTTTCTGAACCTTTCATAGAGTGGCTCCCACTTATTACCTACCTCAGGCAGCTGCTCAGCTGCTAGCACCGACACAGGAGGTGCCTCTGATACACTAGCTACTGTAGGTGCTTGTTGTTGTCTTAGGAGGCAGAGTTCTTCTCCCTGTCTCAACACTGTAGCCTGCAAATCATTAAACAATTACTGCCAGTTTGTAGGAGCTGGCTGTGGAATCTGTCCCTGGTCATTCTCTTGACCCTGATTATTATTCTAGCCTTGATCACTCTGGCCAGCTAATGTATCTGTCTGCCCTGGATTCATTCTTATCAACTTATACCTTGCTGAAACAATAGTCAATACGGCCAGTCAGGTAGTGATAACTAAACCTCTTGCCGCCTTACGGTCAAAGAACAAGCAGATAACTATCATATTCCATAGTCATACAAATATACAAATAGATACATGGTTATAGCATTTAGCACTTAGCATGTATCACATAATAATTCCCAATCAACAATACTAATAAGTATGTTCCAGTAATTTCAGTACTATTTAGCACACGGTTGCTGAAGATGCAGTAATCAGGGCACAGGTTTAACATGTCTCATGTATATAGGTAAAGCATTTATAATATATTTAAGCAGTTATACATATAACTACATAAATAGTTACCAAACTGCGTCGAGCTTATCTTCAGTGGTGAGTGTACATGCCCAGCTAGTCTACAGGAACCCTAACCTTGGCACGCTCTGATACCAAGTTGTAACGCCCTGGTTACCCCAAGACAGTTACTGTGAACGTTGAACCATGAATTTAACTCGCTACCAGAGTTCTTTGGTTAAAAACGTGCTTCTAGGTGTTATTAATAGGTTAAGGTGGAAAACCAATCAAAAGGAAATAATATATTTTATTTAAAACATAAAACTGTTCATGGGCCCATAAAAACATTTACAAGTTATTTACAACTCAAAATGTTCATTACAGTTTAAATTTACAACCTGCTGACCTAAGTGGCAAAAATATGGTAAACTCCCTAGTTCCTCTAAGAACTCCTTGGCCGCGGTGGTCAAGCAGCCGCATATGTACACAGCACCACCTAAGCTCTCCACTCAAGGTTAGGTGAGTTTTTCTTTCCATTTACTTGCACCACATAGCACCCATGAGCCAAAGCCCAACAAGAAAACACAATATTGCATGAATATAATATCAACAATGATCGTAATAATCATTCAGGACTTTCAGTCCAAAATAAAGGAGTGACAATTGGAAAAGTCACTAAAGTGGGTTCCGTTCCCATTAGCCATGTGACAATAGGGTCACCCGGGCTTTACAAATAAGTGATCCTTTCACTAGCTTATCAAGATAGGTGCTCGATGAACTAGTCACCAATATAACCTTCACATGACCATAGAGTCACAACCATGGGATTCCGCTCCCTAGCCATGTGACAAGCAGTCACCTAGGCCTTTGGCCCTAGCTTTGAGTAACTAGTCCTAGACTAGTCAAGCGCTTATAATTTTCATCGACCTTAGGGTCGGTCCAGCATTAATGCTCCTAGAGTCATTCAACGCTGATATCGATTAGATCTAATCTTTTATTGGCCCTGCGTTCATGACGCTTATGTCGTTTCTAACTCTCAGGTCAATAAAACGCGACCAGTGCCGACCCTGACTAGTTAGTGCCATACACAAATAAGCAAGATTTGCTAAGCATTCAATAATCAATCCATGTCCACATTTGAACATTCAACATGCCTCATGAATAACCATTCATGTCACATTTGGGGTGCAGTTTTCTTACCTTTGATTCGAGCGAGAATTAATATAAGAACAACCCTTGAGAACGATTTGTCTTTTAGTTCCTTAGCGGTCACCTAGTCATAACCAATTGGAATCCATTAATAAAGTAAATCAATAAATGGTTCACAATCTAAAACCACACTTCCGAGATCAATCCCGCACTCTCGAGAATCTTAGTCTACTCAAACAGGGTAAAGGAACCAACCCCCGAGCCTTAAAGATCATCCCGAGCCCTAAAATAGGCTTGCTGGACAATGGACTAGCGCTGGGGCACTGCTGAGTGGTGCTGGGACGTTATCCCAAAGCAGAAAATGCTGCTTCTCTGCCCTGCCTAGTGCTGGGGCACCAGCATCAGACCAGAAAAATTTATGGTTTTCCCTCCTTGCAATTTCCCTTGAAACCAACCCTCCAAACCAATCCCAAACCTTACCAAAACATCCAATTCAACCCCTAAACTTCATCTACATCACACCCTCATCAAAACCCAAACAACCAAACTCAAAAACTTCCAATAATTCCCAACTATCCACATTAAATTCCTTTGACTGAAAACTAAAAGAAAAACAGGGTATAAGTTAAAGTTCATGGATGATTTCTTACCTCAAGCTGGTTTTGAGTTCTCTTCAATGGATGAACCAAGTGCCTAAGCTCCCACTTTTGATTTCCTAGCTTAATTCTTCAATTTGGGCTCAAAAACTCCAAAGGAGAAAGAGGGAAGATGATGAACGAGAGGAGCAAGAACAACACTCTGTTTTTGGTTCTGTTTTCTACAGGTTACCAAAGTCATATATATCCTAGGGGTGAGATGACTATTTTTCCCCTAGGTCATTTAAAAGTTTCTAAAGGCTCCCAAGGGTAAAATCGTCATTTTCAGCCTAATTCGTTAATCATAATTAACACCCTCCAATTCCGGCTATTCTCGATATTCTCAAATACCAATAATTCATATCCCGTTACCCTTTAATTCCCAGCAACGTTCTAATCATTAACACACCTCGAGACTCACCTCGCGCCTCGAACTTAATCCTGTTATGACCAAACTGCTAATTAATATTCAAAGATCGTCTCATGCCGAATAGCTCGAACAAATCCACATTATAATGTGGCCTCAACAATATGTCACCGACATGCATACAAATATACAATTACGCCCTCAACGGGCCAAATTGTCAAAATATCTCTGTCATAAAATGTGGACCCACATGCATGCATTTAACATCATATTATAATATAATTCACATAAACATGCATATAATCATCTAAGGGTACAATAAAATAATTATGGCCCTCCCGGCCTACTAATCCAGCCATTAAACCGCATTAGAGATTTCGGGGCATTACAAGAATCCTTCCTGAGCCCTTAAATTTGGGTTCCCGAGCTTAAAACCCTAAATTGGTCATTTCCTTAATTTGAATCGCGACCCGCCCCTAGGGCCGTGACATGCTACAAGTCAGAGAGCCTTGGGGCTCTCTCCTGGGGGACACGGGTCGTGGTGCGTCCTACTTGCACCACCATTCATGGGAAAAATCAGATAGGGGTGCACAGGGGTTGGATTTTCGGGTTTCGGGTTCAGGTTTCGCAGGTTTCGGGTTGAGAAAAATGGTACCGAAACCGATCCAAAATTTTCGGGTTTCGGGTTTTTTCGGGTTGGGTTTCGGGTTGGATTCAGGTTGGGCTGGGCCTTTTGGGTTTTGGGCTGAAAAGCCCAATTTTGCAAAAATACCATTTTTTTCAAAAATACTATTTTTTTGAAAAATACTATTTTTTTTCAAAAATATCATTTTTAAATAAAAATGAAAAAAAATTATGTGTGATCATATAAAGGTTATTTTTTTCACTAAATATACTATTTTATGTAAACTTTCCTTTATACAATTCTAACTACCAAGAAATTAATTGAAAAAGTAACTCAAAAATCTAAATTAACTAACATATCAAGTTTTCTTTAAAAATAAATAATACCACCCATATAATGTAATTTTTCTTTTCCAAATGTTTTGTCATTTAAACTATGTTATTATACATCCTTTCATTTTTTTTTTTTAAAAGTAAAAAAAGAAAAGAAAGAAAAAGGAAGTTAAAATATAATGTCAATCAAAAGTCCAGAAACACTTAAAATACAAACAAAGTTCAAATTACCAATTACAAACATAAAAAATGTCAAAGTCCCAAAATACAAGCATAAACAAAGATAAAATCCATAAACTAAAGTGCATAACTAGTTAACTACAAAACCATAATAAAGTCCATAAGTCTACAACCATAAACATAAAGTCTATGAAAATTCAAAATACAAAAAAAGTCCATGCCCTTTCCTTCCTTCCTTTCCTTCATTCATTCCTTTCAAAATTCAAATAAAAAAAGTTATTAAAGAAAAGTGATCAAGGATAATAAATAACAACATACTAAGTAAGGGCAGGCAGGCACGAATAAATTCTTACAAGCAATTCTTTTAATTCGTAGAATGTTGTGCAGATGAGGTTGAAGACTGAAAATTGACGGAGGATGAAGCTGGTCCAGCACTTGTAGGATCATTGGTCATCTCTACAAATATTATTAATATAAAAGATAAATATTAGATTATAAAACATTCACACACTTAAAATAAATATTTATAAGTTATTAGTTTAGTTGCAAGTTAGACCACGAAAATCCAAATAAAATGTAATAAACTACCTGACTCAAAATACTTTGATGTTTGAAGCGCTTCTTCTTCATCCATATAGTCTCGAACAATGATGGGTTGATGTGATCTACTCCATCAGTTATTGAGACAAATTAATGCTTCGACCATCCTTGGGCTTAGTGAGCTTCTAAAAGGATCTAAAATTCGATCTCCTATAGAAAATGTCGCCTCAGAAGCAACGGTGGTAACCAGTATAGCTAACACATCACGAGCCATGAGTGATAAGATCTTGTACTTGCACCAACTATTAGCCCACCATCCCAAAACATTAAAATTCTCACTTGGTCGGTCAGTTTCCTCTTCCAAATATTTATCGACCTCATTTTTTGTCATTCCATCATCCTTCTCCAATCTCCGTGCCACAAACTCATCATGCAAATTTTGTGACTTCTTGTTGGCACTAGGTCGACCACTAACAGGCATGACGAATGTGGATGAAGCACTAACAATAGAGGTTGATTGTAGCTGAGCCATAGATGCCGATGGATGAAGACTTGATGTTGTCTCATTATATTGATCAAACATTGCCCGCATTGTCTTCTCTACCTTTTTCACCATCTCTTTGCACGTCATCTTATCATAAGTAGCACTAAAGCAATGACTGAGATAGTCAAGCTTGTATCTTGGGTCAAGGACCAAGGCAATTAGAAGTGCCTCATTGCAATTATCAAGTTTTCCCCAATACTTGTCATACTTTAGTTTCATGCTTATTGCCATTGTCCTCAATAACTCATTCTCATCATCGTCAGCTACTAAGTCATACAGCTCCTGTTGCATATTGCAGATCTCAATGAAGTACTTATTAGCAGTAACATAAGTAGACCCACTAAACTTTAATGTTACTTCGTAAAATGTCTCCAAAAACCTCAAAAACACTAAGCATTATCCCAATCATCAACAGTGGGGGGCCCCTCCTTTGGTTTTCCATCTTTGTCAACCTCATAAAAATATTTCATATAATTAGCATCTCTTTTCATCCTGTCAAATGCCTTCCGAAATTTTATTGCACAATTGAGCATTAGATATGTGGAGTTCCACCTTGTTGGGACATCTAAATACAGAAGCCCTTTACATTCAATCCTTTCATGTATGACATGCTCCTTACAAAAATTTAGCCTAGCAGGAGAAGACCTAACGAACCTCACAACATTTCTAATTGCTGCAATTGACCCATGTTTTTCCTTCAACCCTTCAGTGACAATTAGGTTCACTATATGAGCACAACACCTCATATGTAAAAACTTTCCATCCAAAATTAGGCCCTTCTCTTTCTCCTTGTATTGTTGCCTCAAGTATCGAATGGCAACATCATTAGAAGAAGCATTGTCTACCGTAATGGTAAACAACTTAGAGATGCCCCAATCTAAAAGACATAAGTCGATCTCATGGCCAATGGTTTCCCTTTATGATCTACCACTAGGCAAAAATTGATAATTCTTTTCTGATACTCCCAAGAATTATCAATCCAATGAGCAGTGATGACCATGTAATTCAAATTTTGAATGGATGTCCAAGTATCGGTAGTAATCGATATCCTCTCACAGCTCAAAATATTTTTCAATGTCACCATCTCCTCCTTATATAACTTCAATACATCTCTAGCAACAGTCATTCGAGAAGGGATCTCAAACCTAGGTTGGAGTGTTTTGACAAATCTTTTGAACCCTTCACCCTCGACATGTCTAAATGGCAACTCATCCAACACAATATATTGTGTGAGGGCTACCCTACAAGCTTCTTTGTTATAAGTTACTGCTACTAAGCTTGTTTCCCCCTCTTTCCCTCCCTTTACATGTTGAAAGCTTAAAGTCTTTTGTCTCTGCTCATCAATCTTATACGAACTTAGCTCGCATACTTTCTTAAAATGGTTCCACAAATGACTAGTCCTATGTTTTCTACTGTCACACAAGAAGTCAGACCCACAATAATTACATATACACTTGGGGGGAGGAGACTCTTCGTTAGGATCTGTCAAGGGTGGAGGAGGATCTTCCTTAGTAAAATGATCTCAAACAGATGACCATTTTTCATTTGTTTTCCCAGTACTACTAGCACTAGGGATGGGAGCTCTAACCCTTTTTCTAGCCCTAGTTTTTCTACCCTTTTCAGTAGGAGGAGTAGGGTTCTCAGTCTGAGTGAGATGTGGTTGATCTTGATCATCTATCGGGGGAAGAGTTTCATCTACCTCATCAATATCCATTACCTAATATGACATATTTAAGAAAACACTAATCAACAGAGCAGCACACAAGCCTATAATCCACTAAGTAAAGGCATGCACGTATAAATTGTATCATTAGTTATTTATTCCCTTGGATAAATTGTATAAATTAGGTTTAGTGTACTTTGAATGCCCTTGTTGAATTGATAACTCTAGTATAAATTGACGTTGTTTTTCTCTTACATTAGAGTTGTTTGATGGATTTAGCTAGTCTCTTGTTCAATTTTAGTCTCTTATAAATTTTAGTGTACTTTGAATATGGCATTTCTATTCATCATTATTGACTCTAAACAAAAGACCCTGCTGGTTTATTTGAAAAACAAAGAACTCACCTCTTTGGTCTGTCCTAGAAAGAGACATATTTGTCATGAAAATCTATAGAACCAAAGGAATGCACAGGACCGAAAAAGAGTTCCCACAGCTAGGCCACTTTGCTGGCTTCCCTCATTTACTAGCAAACTATATTGATCATTTCTATACAGTCTCAGAGCTTCAGAAGTAGTAATGCTCATTTCTTACTTGTTTTGAAATCTATGCGTTTTAATTTGTCTACCCAAAATCTTATGCACTTTAATTTGTCTCACTAATCAAATAGAAAGGACAAAAATTGGAAAATATATAATCAATATCCAGTTCAGATATGAAGGGTCACGAACGAAACACTCAACACAGCACAAACAAGTTTTAGTTTATAAACTTTATATAATGGAGAACAAGAAGAAAATTAAAAATAAAGAACTCACCACCAGGCCGGCATTGAGGGAGAAAGGGGACGGCGTGACTGGTTGGCAATCACAGGGAACGACGGTGAGGTTTCCGCGTGACTGTACGTGAGAGAGAAGAATGAAGGCTCTGATTACAATCACATGGAAACCATTGGAGTATTGGACAAGCTTGTCTGCAACAAACACAACCACCCACCCATTATTAACTTGTTTATTATCAATGAATATATATATATAATCTTAAACTTGATCAGAAAATAACTTACCACACAGCAGCGGTGAGGGACTTTCCTCTCTTGAGACCGTGCATGAGAGAAGAAGGAAAGGGCTCGGCCAGACTGAAGCTGAGCTGGTGGTGTGAGTGAGGGAGGCGAGCTGGTGGGTGGCTCTGCTGAGGGAGGCTCGGTCGTGCGTGAGTAAGGGTGAAAGAGAAGAAGAAAAAGTCTTTATTTTAGGGTTATCTTATCATATTAGTTTTTCAGATTTTTTTTTTTAATTTTCGGTCGGGTTCGGGTTGCACCCAAACTCGAAATTAGTGCATTTTAAAACCCAAACCTGACTCGACATATTTCGGGTTCGGGTTAAGCCCGAAATGAACAGGTTTTCCAAAAATTTGGGTTCTCGGGGTTCGGGTCGGGCGGGTTTTGCAGGTCAAATGTTCACCCCTAAAATTAGAGGCTCCCTAAGCCTCTCTGCACACACGGGCCGCGGCTCGAGCCCAAAACCCAGAAATCATGCATGTTTTCACTACATTTTCCTTAGCCAAATTTACCAATTCACATCCAATTCAACCCCTACACTCAGAATTAAATCTAGAATTTGTATCAAGGCAACCTAATCAGTATAAACACTTCAAAAACTATCCCATAATCTCATCAAAACCCCAAAACCAACCTAGAGTTCAAACCCCATGAAAGCCCTTAGATCACAACAGAAACTCGGTAGAAAAATCAAATTGAAACCTTTACCTCAATTGAGAATTTGACCTGAGCTAATCCCTAAGCACTTCAAGCCTCAAGTTCTTCAATTCCTTGGCCAAACTCCTCAAAATTCACCAAAACATCCAAGCTTAGAGAGGGAGAGAGAGTTGTGTTTTCTGATTAACTCTAGAATCCTAACCCAAGTCTAAGTCTATCCGCAACTACAAAATGTCCAAAATGCCCCTAGGTTTACCCTTAGCCACTTAATGCCTCCAAGGGAAATCTCGTCATTTGCACCATTCCCACTAATTCCTCGAGTGTTCCTATAAATCCCAATCAATCTCGACATACTCAAATAATCGCTAAATCACTACCTGTTACCTGGTAATCCCGAACACGTGCTACATTCCCAAAATACCCCTAGTTGGGTATTTGACCCCGTTGTGACTATTCCGATGTTCCGCTCCCTAGACCCGTCTCGAATCACACATCGCAAATATATCTCCACAATATTGTGGTCTCAGTCATAACACACACATAATTTACATTTATTCCCTCAATGGCCAAAAATTACATATACGTCCTTATTAACAAAAATGGGCCCACATGCATATTTAATTCATCTAAACATGCATTTCTAATCATATAATCATTTAATCCACATAATAACATAAATAATCCAATTATTGCCCTCTTGGCACGCTAATCAAGGCACTAAGCCTTATTAGCATATTTGGGGCGTTACAAAACACCACTCCTGCTAATTCTAAATCATGGGTTGGATAACGTTGCTCACATTCCTTTAACTGCCTTGACGTGTATGTTATAAATTTTTCGGCTTGCATCAGTACACAACCAAGTCCTTATTTTGACACGTCGCAATAAACTACAAACTTTTCCTTATCTGAAGGAAGAATTAATACATGTGCAGTAACTAGCTCATCCTTTAACTCTTAAAAGCTACTCTCGCACTTGTCCGTCCAAATGAAATTTAAATTCTTTCTAGTCCATTCTGTCAATGGCATAGCGATTTTGGAAAATCCTTCCACAAATCTTTGATAGTATTCGGCTAATCCAAGAAACTTTGAACTTCTGAGATATTCTTTGGTCTCAGCCAATCTTTTACTACTTCAACTTTTGTCGGATCCTCCATAAGTCCTTCCTTACTTATAATGTGTCCCAAAAATGCCACTTAGAGTAATCGAAATTTACACTTCTTATATTTGGCGTATAATGTGTTCTCCCTTAGCCGCTGAAGCGTTAATCAAAGGTGTTCTTCATGCTCTTCTTTCGTTCTTGAGTAGATAAGAATATCATCAATGAATACTATAGCGAACCTATCTAGGTAATCCTTAAACACTCGATTCATTAATTCCATAAACGCGGCTGGGGCGTTGGTAAGTCCAAAAGACATTACCAAAAATTCGTAATGCCCGTATCTTATTCGAAAAGCCATTTTCAGACTATCTTCTTCCTCAATCCTTAATTGATGATATCTCGAACGAAGATCTATCTTTGAAAATACCAACTTTCCTTGAAGTTGATCGACTTCCATCAGTGGCATCCTAAAGTTTTTAGGAAGTTGCGCGTTGGCGATGGCGGGGGAGAAGGGACTTGCCTTTAATGGGTTCATTATAAGCTCGCCATTCTTGGTCTTGCCCATTTCCTTGATTACCTTCCTTAGCTCCTCGATCTGGGAAAGAATTGGGTAATTAACAACTGGTGGTTGCCTATGATGGCCCTCTCACTCCTCCCTTCTGGCATTCAGATGGTCACACAAGTCGCCTTGGCTCTCCACGTTCCAATCTTGGGTGTCACCTCGTCGGTTGTTCAGGTGTTCACGCAGGTCAAGAACATTCCTGGGTCTTACTCTTTCTCCAAGACATGTGAAAACACAATCAGTATGGGCATTGTTGGCTCCCTCATCTCGCCCCTGTGGTTAGCTACGAAGTGAGCGGATAACCGAACCTCCACCATGGGCCCGAGCCTGGGGTGGTCACTGACCTCCCTGGTTCGGAGGCTAAGGGGGTCGTTCCGCCCAAGACTGAGATCTCTCGGGATTTTCCATGCTTCTAGAGTGATGAGCAGTTGATTGCTCCACCCCTTCTCCATTCATTTAATGAGGTCGCCTTGAGGGAGCTTGGAGACCCCTCACTACCATGCGTATTGCTGTCTCGAAGGCGAGGGTCGCCTCTCTCTAGCGCTGCTCCATGTCTCGTCGCTCGGTAGCTATCTCGACTACCTCAGCGACATTCATGGCGCACAATCATGCCATCTCTTCTCTTAGGGTGGCGACGTCCTCCTGGGCTGCCTCAAGTTGTTGGGGGATGTGGTCGACATTGCCATCCTCTAGGTTCTCGTGAGGGTCTTCCTCAAATTTTCCTCGGTGGATGAGGGTTTGATGGGGCCGCAGGGCCGTTTCTTAAGCTGGACCATGCATAGGTGCCATGACCAGCCAAGGGGTAGGAAACCTTGGGTTGTAGGTGAGGAGATTACACTCCGAGACTCACACTCTCAATGAAAGTACCAAAATGTTGACTCATTTTTTCGTCAACTTGCTCAGAGCAATAAATGAAGAGTTGTTTTGTGTGTAAAATCTCAAAGTGGAATCTCTGCTATGAATAATGAGCCAAAGAAAAAAGAAATAAATGCGGTAATAAATGAACAGTTACTGACTTATTTTTTGACCCTTGTTACATTTTGATTTGCACTATTTATAGCTGCGGAGATGGGAAGAGCTGACGGTGGCAACTTGTTTCCCAACCAGTCTAAATTTCGGAACACTCGGATGAAGGCAAGTTTATGTCTCACCAAAAATGGTAATTTGATGTGTCTTGATCATGTAGAGATTGAAGGCACACTCTGGTGTGGTAGAAGACTCGGGTGGCGAGGGCCCCAGTGAGCAGTGAGGATCCCTGGAGATTAGCTAGGACATCTGACGACTAGCTGGGACCTGTGGTGTGCACTTGATTGCCTAGCGCGACTGGCTAGTGTAACATCCTCCTAATCCAAGGCCGTTACACTGTGTACTCTAAATAGTGTCAGACTTGCTAATCAAGTCATTTGGTTATAAACATGTAACTAAGGTTAATGTCAAGGGTTAGGGTTAAAACGTTTTGGTCAAAGGATCAATTGACTTTTCATTTAAAAGTTTCATACATACATGGGATCCCAAAATATTACAAACAACCGCTTTAAAAGGGTGTCTATACATCAAAAGTTACAACCGGCCGACCTAAGCGACAAAATAAAGGATACAACCCTAGTTCCTCTGAGATACCCTCGGCCGTGGTGGACGAGCAGCCGCATATGTACACGCCTCCATTGACGCTCTCCAACTCATGGCCGATCAAGCTTTCCTTTCCCCTTACTTGCACCACATAGCACCCGTGAGTCAAGACTCAGCAAGAAAACTTAAACATGTGCATGAACAGTAAATACAAGTTCTAAATAAATATCTAGCATACCCAGCAGTAATAACCTACTCATGCATGCATATAATTACAAATAAATGATCATTGGATCATTCTGGGGCCCGCTGCCCTGAATAGTTGACCATAGAGTCAACCCCGGGCCCTATGCCCTAGCTATGTGACCATAGAGTCACTTGGGGCCTTTGCCCTTAGCTTTGAGTAACTAGCTATAGAGCTAGTCCAACGTACTTGGTGCTTTAATTTTTCAACGACCATAGGGTCGGCCAACGTAATAGTATGTTCCTGATTGGGCCTAAGCCTTTTGACCAGCGCATAGCGCGCTATTGCCGCCCTTGACTAATAAGTCAAGCCCTAAGCCAGGTATTCAGATACAGATAAGCATACTTCATACAATACAAGTATACATACATATTAATCATATAATGCCATTAATTAAATGCAAAGATAGTAATAACCATGTTCCTTAACGGGGCTGAGCCCTAGCTACGCAAACCATGCGAACAATCATATAACACTTAGCCAGAAACGAAATATTCAAGTATGTTTAAATCAACAAGTGCAAACATAACTCAATCATGTTCATTCACAGGGGCCCGAGCCCTATTCATAGTTATAATCAACAACCGGGCCAAGCCCTAATCACATATATCACGTATTGGGTGCAATTTTCTTACCTTAGGTTCGAGTATAGCGTAATAATAAGAACGACCCTCGAGCACAATCCCAGTTCCAAGCCCCTAGTAATAACCTAGTCACAACCATAATATAGGATCCCATCAACAATGAGCAAATAAAGGCTTCTAGACCGAGTTCTAGCCTCCGGGACGTCAAATTCTACTAAACCTAGTAGTAGGATCAATCCCGAGCCCTTAAGGTTGAGTTCTCGCACTCAAAAACCCTCTCGGGGTTCAAAACCCCTTAAGCGCTGCGACCCCAAGCATCTGAGCCACGGCTCGCCCACGTCAGAGGCCCCAGCCTCTCTTCATATTGGACACGTGCCGCGACGCGACCTCGCATTAAGAACCGCCCCTGACCTCTGGGTTCAAGAGGGCCGCGACACCCCAAGAACAGGGTCGCGGCCCCGACCCTAGGAACCCATAATTTTTTGTTTTTTCTTCAGCCAAACTCAACCAAAAACCACCCCAAATCAATCCTAGAACCATAATTCAATCCCCATAACAAATTCAACACATTACCAGCATCAAAACCCAACTTAAACTTGATTAAAAACTCATCAAAACTCATAATCCAACACTTGAGCCACAAAGCTCAAGAACACCTCAGGAACACTAAGAAACCTTAATAGCATTCAACTAAAACAAAGATTAGAACTTTACCTCAACTGTGATTTAAGTCCCCTTAGCTGTAGCTAATCCAATCCTAAGTTCTGGCCTTCAATTCCCAAGTTTTTCAATCACTAATCCCCTTAGTTCTTCAAGAAATCCCTTTATAATTGAGAGAGAATGAGGGAGAGGGAGAAAGTCTATTGGGAGAGTATGTGAGCTGATAAAAGTGTTTGTATTTTGTTTTCTTAAGGCTTAAGTAACTTAAGCTAATCCCGAGGCTCGGGGTACCAAAAATGTCCCCGATGACAAAATGGTCAAAATCCCCGATATCTCCTCTTATTCTCACTGAATCCAAGTATATCCTCAAATATCTATTCCCATTACCTGTTAACCTGGTAATGTACTAGTTACCCAAACTACCCCTTGACTCGCCCCGAGTCGGGTATTGGGTCCTGTTGTGACTTTCCTGCTAACTTGCTCCCTAGAATCATCTCGTGCCGAGTAGCCCAAATAAACCCACATAATAATGTGGTCTCTCACATATATGCACATATATACAATTATGCCCACAACGAGCCAAATAACGAAAATTGCCTTTCTAATAAGAAGCAGATCCACATGCATATTTAATACACCTAAACATGCATATCTAGTCATATTATCATATAACTCACATAATCACATAATTACTCACAAATATATCTCACATAAGCATATAATTCCATAAATTGCCATCCTGACCCCCTAATCAAGGCCCTAAGCCTTATTAAGTAATTTTGGGACGTTACAACTAGGGTGATTGGCTAAGGAAACTTTCTTCTTACGATTGGCGTCAACATAGTCATCTAGGGATCATTTGGCTTCATGCAATGGGAGAAGTAGACTAGCGCTCGAGAGGTCTGCCTCTGCCTAAGTGTTAGGAGAGTGGCGAGGGCAACTCTTCTTGGTGACTGGTGGCAATTTTTGTGTCTTGCCACTTTGCCTTGACACGTCATCACTTCGCCGCCACGTGGCAATGCCAAATTTTGGGTATAACACACACACACTAAGACTCTAGAAGCAAACAACCAGAATACTCCAAGCCCCCCCAAAAGTTGATCACTGGGGCCAAGAAGGAAAGCAAGAAAAGAACAAGAAACAACAGACAGAGGAAATGCCAAAGTGCAAGGAGATTCCTGTACGCCCTGAAAATCAGCACGTACCTTGTTGAGACAGCTCGGGTACAGCGAGCTAATAAAAAGCCGTAATCGATGCACCGCATGTTCACCTCTCATCCGAGGACATTCGGTGCCATCCCCTATACAAATAGCTCGAGCTGATGAGACATTTAGCAATCTATCACCTGGAACCATTTTGTGTAATATGGCATCAAAAGGCACGAGCTAACATTACGTTAAGCTCATGGTATGCCAAAGGTCTGACGTACGTTAGGGTCTTTATAAAGTTGACCATGCAATATAAACGTGCATAAAATAGACATCACGTGTTTGTTTTATTCCCGAATTCCCGGATACGCAATATAAACGTGCGAGATCAGACACCACACGCCTGATTTAGGCCATGCGACCCATTACTTTTTTTATCTGTTGATTAGACCACACTTCAATGTAAAATTTAGATACTAATCATCAATATCGCAGAGATGATGTGAAGGATCAAGAGATCACGGGATGACCCCAATACCTACCCAGAGATCATTCTCCTATAAATACCAGGATCATGGGTAGTGCAAGTTGTTGGATTCTTTCTGTAATGCAAATACTCTATAAAAATAGAGAGAAGTTTACAGCAATAATATTGACTCGTGGACTAGGGGGATTTTAACCTCCAAACCACGTAAAAAGGAGTGATCATTTTCTTTACAGCTAATTTCCAACATCATTGATTATTATCGCTTTCTTAGTACAGTTTATCATTAAGCACTAATCCATCCTAGTTATTCATATAATTCATTGTTGGCGAAAAACCGTGTCAACAGTTTGGTGCTTTCATTGAGAGGATTTAGATTAGTGCTATCACGAAGAGTTTATCATGGTGGTCACTCGTTCAAGGCATGGTAACGAAACAGATCAGCATGGTGGGCAGGAGGCTCACCATACCGCTGTGTCCAACGAAAAAAACCTATAGATTCAGCAACGATCGGGGAAACAACTGATGGGCCATGATGACACCGGAAGTTCAGCGCCCCTACCGCCAAATCCGAACCCGAGTTACCTGACGGCGGTGGAGATGGAAAACATGTAGTTGAGGAGCCATCTAGCCAAAACAAATAAGCAAATCGAGGAAGTCTTGGCCCAGAATCGAGTCCCTTCCAATCAGTTCGCTAGGCAAAGCACTCAACAAGCTTCGGATGCTCCTATAAACCAGCCCGGGGCCCGGGTAAATTAGGATACCCCTCCTCCCATAGTAGGGGGAGAGATAACCACCATCTTCGGAGGCCCTCATCTGGCAGGCACGAGTAGAGGTGCCCAGAAGAGATACATCAATGAACTGAGGTCTCATAACAGAGTTGAGTTTATCTCGGAGCAGCATCTGCCTAAACAGCAACGATTGGAGAGACAACCAATCCGTTTTATCGAAGAAAATGCTAGTCATGTCCAATTCCCGCATAACGATCCTCTAGTCATAACCGCCTAGCTCGCTAGTCGGAGAGTTATGAGGATACTAGTTGATAATGGGAGTTTGGTGAACCTGTTGTTTCAGTCCACGCTAGAAAAAATGGGGTTGTCTGTAACCGAGCTGAAGGCCACCTCCATGATGTTGTATGGGTTTTCTGGCGAAGGGTCGGCAGCGATAGGAATAATCAAGTTAGTAATAACCTTGGGTGAGGGTCCCTGAACTGTTTCCAAGCTCCTCGAGTTTGTGGTCATCGAATGTTCCACCGTGTACAATGCAATTTTGGGTCGCCCTACGTTGATGGCATTCGAAGCCATAACTTCTATCCGCCACCTCCTAGTCAAACTCCCTTCTTCTATGAGGATATGCACAGTCCGAGGTGATCAGCTCACTGCCAGGGAATGCTATAGCATTTCCATGAAGGGAAAGTCACAACCCGGGCAGCAGACGATGGCCATCCAAGATAGGAGCGAAGAATCCCAGGAAGTGAGGAATAGCCCTGGGATAGAAGAACCTCAACAAGCTGATGGCGTAGGTACCACCCTGAGTGATGATATCAACCCTAGAGTAAGCGAAGATAGATCCGAGCTCCAGGCTATTGAAGAGCTCAAAGAGGTAAACATCAATCCTAAAGACCCTTCGACGGTGGTTAGGCTCGAGAAAAACCTAGGCGACGAGAGAAAGGCGGAGCTGCTGAAATTTCTGCAAGGAAATCTAGACGTTTTTGCCTAGGCTCATGAAGACATGGTAGGGATCAGCCCGAGCGTTATCATGCATACCCTTAACTTGGACAAAAGCATGCTTGCGAAGTCTCAGAAACAGAGGCGTCTGGGCACGACCCGAGCTGTGACCCTGGAAGAGGAAGTAGCTCAACTTTTAAAATGTGGCTTTATTTGCGAAGCAAGATACCCGATCTGGGTCTCCAATCCTGTTTTGATCCCAAAACCTAACGGAAAGTGGCGGACCTGCATCGACTTCTCTGACCTGAATAAAGCATGTCCCAAGGATTGCTTCCCCTTACCAAGAATTGACCAATTCGTGGATGCCACCGCTGGACACGAGCTCATGTCCTTCATGGATGCGTACTCTGGTTATAACCAGATCGCTATGAATCCTGTGGACCAGGAGCATACAAGCTTCATGACTCCAACCAACGTCTATTGTTATAAAGTCATGCCCTTCGGGCTGAAGAATGCAGGAGCTGCATATCAGAGATTGGTTAATAGAATGTTCGCTAATCAGATCGGGAAAAACATGGAAGTATACGTTGACGACATGTTGGTCAAGTCAAAAATGGCCGATAACCATGTTCCTGATCTGAGGGAGTGTTTTGAGATCCTAAGGAAGTATGGTATGAGGTTGAATCCCCAAATATGTACCTTCGGGGTGGCATCAGGGAAATTTCTAGGTTTCATAGTCAACACTAGAGGAATAAAGGCGAATCCTGACAAAATTAGATCGCTGCTCGAAATGCCACCGCCCAGGTCGCGAAAAGACGTCCAGAGTCTGACAGGAAGAGTGGCAGCCCTTAATCGGTTTATTTCCAAGTCTACTGACAAGTGTTTGCCATTCTATAACCTGCTCTGGGGGAACAAAAAGTTTGAATGGACCGAGGAGTGCGAGCGAGCCTTCCTCGATCTAAACCAACGGCAGGAGAGCCTTTTTTTCTTTATTTAGCTGTTACGGAAGACGCGGCTAGTGCTGTGCTGGTCCGGGAAGAGGACCGAGTTCAAAAGCCGGTCTATTACATTAGCAAAAGACTTCTCAGAGCTGAATCGCGGTATCCTTTAATGGAAAAGATGGCTTTCTGCCTTATCACGGCCTCCAGAAAAATTAGGCCATACTTCCAGTCCCATTCAATCCAAGTCATGACCGATCAACCTTTAAGGCAGGTACTACAGAAACCTGAGGCATCTGGACGTCTTTTGAAATGGACTATCGAGCTTAGCCAATTCGAAATATTGTACGTACCACAGACAGCAATCAAAAGCCAAGCTCTGGCTGATTTCATGGCAGAATGCCTCTGCTGCCTAGCAATGACTTTGCTGCCCAGTAGTGACTTTGCTACCCAGGAATGACTTTGCTGCCCAGTAATGGACTTGGCCGATCGGCCATGCACATGTCCGACCAGCTAGATGCATGTCCTACTAGCAAGTGCATGTCCTACCAGCAAGTGCATGTCTTACCAGCCAAGTGCATGACTGTCCAAGTAGGGGTGTGGCCGACCAGAAGGTGATATTCATCAACCAGGTAGAACAGACTACGTCAAGATTCCCAGAAACGACTTCAACAAGAATCGGTCTGGGCATACGCGGGAATCTCTCATTCTTCCCACAAATTGGGGGTTCTGTTACATTTTGAATATTTTTGTAATTTAAATATAATACGAATAATAAAATATCCTGATCCTAGGGGATATCAATGTATGATCCTAAGCCTATAAATATATGGCTTATGGGATCAGAAAAGGACTTTTGAAAATTTGGAGTTTTGATCTGAATTATCTAGAGAGAGAGGGCTTTTTCTTGAGAGAACTCTTTTGTATTCTGAGAATTTACACTGAAGAAACTCAGTTGACATAGGTTCATCTGATCTTGAGTGTAGATAAATAATCATATCTCTAAGTGGATTAGGCTATTACCAACATATTGGGGCTGAACCACTATAAAAATTGCGTGTGTTATTTACTTTCTGTTCAAAATTGTCTGTGTCGTTTAATTTCTCTTGAAGGCTTTATTATTTCTGACGTTCTTACGTCGTTGGCCAAAAACGCGGTCAACATTTTGGTGCTTTCGTTGAGAGCCTGAAGAGAAAAACAGACGATCCCTGGAGTGATATGGCGCCTAAGAACACCAATGCAACCTCCAAGAAGACGGGCTCCTCTAAAGAGCCTGCTAGATCAGAAGGTCCTAGCCTTCAAGATCGTGAAACTGAGCCTAGAGTCGTGCTCGAGGATGTAGCTCCAGAAGTTGAAGAGCTCCAGGAAGCCATGAGCGCCTTCCAGGAGGAGATGGCCCAGTTCAACGCCAGGCAAGAGGCGTTCGCTGAGGAAATGGCTAGGCAGAATGCTGCATTCGAGCAGCAAAAATGGGAAATGGACGCTAGGAGTGAGGAGATCCGTCGACAGCAGGAGGAGGCCGACAGGCGACATCGCGAAGCTGCACTCGCTCTGGAGGCAGCTACGCAGCTGACCTGGGCCAATGCCCAGGCTGCACCTGGAGTGGCAGCCAAGGACCACAGAAGTTGGTCGTAAGAAAACTGATAGACCAGGCAGAGGTGGTAATAACCCACCTGGTCATGAGGAAGATGGAGTCCGATCGCACACTGCCTCAACTCAAAGGGGGAACTCCAAAACCCCCTCAAGGAGCCACCAATCAGAGACTTCCAGATCAGGAAGTCACAAGTCAGGTAGCAAGAAAACACCTCATGTGCAGGAACATAATAGAGCTCTTCGAGGCAATGAGACTTCCCACTTCAAAGATGGGCATGGGCGTGATGAAGCTGACAGTCATCACACTGACCATTTGAAAGAGAAGAATAATAATAATCATCGAGGAGGAGAAGATCACCCAGCTCAGACAGGAAGGCCACCACTGCATCCCAACCAGCGCAGTGGCAAGGAGCATGTTCCACCCAGCAAACCTTCCGAGAAGACTCGGAGTACGATGTTCGATCGGTTGGGAAAGCACACTACTCAGAAGGATCTGAGGGACGTCATTGCTGATAGAAGAAGGACCGTCCCGGTCGAAGGGCAAGAGCCAATCCGTCCTACTAGTCGAGTAGAAATACTTGATGATGGTTTGCCGGATAGGAACACCCGACCAGGCGGTCCCGAAAATGAGTCCCTAGCAATGGCCCCAGGCATCCAAGCCCAGCTTGATGCTTTGACAACAGCAGTTCAGAGTCTGTCAAAATGACCAGCTGCGATTGATCCAGTAGACCACAGGAGTGGCAGCCCTTTCTGTGCTCGAATTAGAGCAGCTCAACCACCAGCAAAATACAAAGCACCGGTACTGCCAGTTTATACAGAAAAGGCAGATCCGATTAGGCATGTTGGGAAGTTCGAAGATCAGATGGAGCTGCTCGGGGTGAGTGATGACTATCACTGCAGAGTCTTCCCCACCACATTGTCCGACACTGCCCAAGAGTGGTATTGGAAGTTCAAGCTTAACTCCATCACTTCTTGGGAAAGTTTTAGAAATGAGTTTTGCAGGCAATTTAGTGCTGCTCGGACCCCTCCTGTTTATGCCAATTACTTGGCAGATATAAAGAAAGGGAAAGATGAGTCTCTCAAGAACTACATACAAAGGTTCATGAGAGAAGCTAACCGAGCTATTGCAGCCGGAGATGAGGGGAAGATGGTGGCAATCTCTTCCGGCATTATCTATCGGAGTCCTTTGTGGGACAGCATACATCGCAACCCAATTTCAACATTACAACAGTTTTTGGACCGTGCAGACAAATACATGAAGTTAGACGATGCAATTGAGAAGGGAGAGAAGGGCCTGAACAACCCGAGTGGATCGACTGATCCCCCCAAGAATGGTGGAAATGATCAAAGTGGTGGTAAGAAACGTGGGAATAACGGGTCTGACCGCCACAATGAGAAGAAGGCTAAGTCAGGACCAAACGACAAGCCAACTAAGTATGAACCTCGTTTCACCAACTACACCACTCTTTTGGCAAGCCGAGCGGAGATCTATTTGGCCAGTCATCAAGAGGTCCCCTACCGGAAACCCCCACCTATCAAGAAGGAAATGAGTAAAAGAGATATGAACAAGTTCTGTCGCTTCCATGGAGACTATGGTCACGACATGAATGAGTGTAATCATCTCAAAGATGAGATAGAGTTTCTCCTCCGGTCGGGGAAGTTAAAAAAGTATCGAGCAGAGAAGACCCAAGGAGAGGGGAGTAACAACAATCCTGGGTTCAAGCGGCAACGATCCCCGTCTTTGCAACCTGAACCTGTGGACTTCACACTAGATACTATATGTGGAGGACCACATCTTGCTGGAGATAGCAATAAGGCGAGGGAGAGGTATCGCACCCTTCGTCATGAGTTGGATGCAGCATCCACCTCCGAAATTATGACAATGGAGGAGCGACCACCAAAGAACCCAAGATACGAAAGTGAGTCCCTCACTTTCACTGAAGAAGATGCTCAACACGTGAGGTATCCTCACAATGACCCTTTTTTTGTGACAGTCCAAATTGCCAATATGAAGGTGAAGAGATGTCTGGTCGACACAGGGAGTTCTGTGAACATTATTTACAAGTCATCCTTCGAGAGGATGAAGCTTTCGATCAATGACTTGAAGCCATGCTCTCAAGTCATTTATGGGTTTACTGGAGAAGGATTGTCACCAGCTGGAACAATCAAGTTACCAGTCACAACGAGGGAGGCTCCCAAACATGAGACAGTAATGACCGAGTTTTTGATTGTTGACTGCCTGTCTGCTTACAATGTGGTTATTGGTCGACCACTGCTCACAAACTTACATGCGGTAGTTTCAATCTGGCACCTTTCCATGAAGTTCCCGACCAGTGCTGGCATAGGTTGTGTCCAAGGAGACCAGAGGGAGGCTAGGGAGTGCTATAATGCCTCGGTAGCTAAGGCAAGGAAGGGGGCTAAGGAGAGAAACATGATTGTATGTGTTGAGAGAGAGGAGGTAGACGAGATGGATGTCGACCGAAGTTTTGCAGTTGTAACTAATCAGGAAGAGATGTTAGAGGAGCTTGGCCAAGAGAGCACTCTTGGTTTAAAAGAGCAGAAAACCCCATCCGGTGATGAAGTCACCAAATAGGGCGTTGCCCAAAGCGAGGGAAGGGACTTTGATCCTCGCTTTGGGGATTATGAAAGTGATGTAGGTCCATCCGAGGAGTTAGAGGAGATCCTGATAGATGAGAATGACCCAACCAGAGGGGTCAAAATTGGAAAAAAGTTGAAAATAGAGGTGAGAGCACAGCTGGTAGAATTCTTGCGAAGGAATCAAGATGTCTTCGCCTGGTCTCATAAAGATATGGTGGGTATCTCACCAATTGTAATCAGCCACGTGCTCAACGTGGATGAAAGCTATCCAACAGTGCAGTAGAAGAGGAGATTGCTTGACAAGGATCGAGCAAAAGCTCTTAAGGAGGAAGTAGAGCGGCTAAAGGAGAATGGGTTTATAAGGGAAGCATATTACCCTGCCTGAGTTTCAAACCCAGTGTTAGTGCCCAAACCCAATGGAAAGTGGAGGACTTGTGTAGATTTTACTGACCTGAACAAAGCATGCCCAAAGGATTGCTTTCCTTTACCAAGAATAGACCAGTTAGTAGATGCAACCTCTGGTCATGAAACATTGTCCTTCATGGATGCATATTCGGGGTACAACCAGATCAGCATGCATCCTCCTGATGAAGAGCATACCAGCTTTCGGACAGATATAGGGCTATACTGCTATAGGGTCATGCCCTTCGGACTGAAGAATGCGGGAGCTACCTATCAGCGTTTGGTGAATGGTATGTTTCGCGACTTAATCGGCAAGAGCATGGAGGTGTACGTAGACGATATGCTGGTGAAATCAAAGGAAGCTGAAGGGCACGTGCGAGACTTAGAGGAGTGCTTTGCAATACTGAGAAAGTACAACATGAAGTTAAACCCCCTCAAGTGCTCATTTGGAGTGGGTTCTGGAAAATTTCTTAGGTTTATTGTAAACTCCCGAGGAATAGAGGCAAACCCAGAAAAGATAAAGGCTCTCATAGAAATGAAGTCTCCAGCTAGAATAAAGGATGTACAAAGCTTGACTAGGCGGATTGCAGCTCTAAGCAGGTTCGTTTCTAAATCAACGGACAAGTGTGTCCCGTTTTTTAACCTGCTTAGAGGTGGCAAGAAGTTTGAGTGGACGGCAGAATGTGAGCAAGCTTTCCAGGCCATAAAGGAGCATTTGGCCCAACCTCCTGTTCTTTCTAAGCCAGTTGATGGAGAAGACCTCTTTTTGTATCTAGCAGTCACGGAGCATGCTGTTAGTGCTGCCTTAGTACGAGAAGAGGATAGAGTGCAGCACCCGGTGTACTATGTTAGCAAACGACTGATAGGAGCAGAGTCCAGGTATCCCGTGATCGAGAAGTTGGCTTATTGCTTGGTACTCGCATCACGAAAATTGCGGCCATACTTCCAAGCACACCCCATTAAGGTCCTTACTGACCAGCCTCTACGCCAAGTCCTACAGAAGCCGGAGTCGTCTGATCGGCTACTTAAATGGGCAGTTGAGTTAGGCCAATTCGAAATCAAGTAGCAGCCAAGATCTGCTATTAAGGGTCAAGCTTTGGCAGATTTCATCGCTGAATGTACCGGGATCGCTGATGTTCCCAACTAGCAAGAACGTGTCACTGGGCAGAAAGATAAACTTCCTACTTGGCAACTTTTTGTTGATGGGTCGTCGAATGAGCATCATTCAGGAGCTGGAATTATATTGGTCACGCCAGAGAAGCACCGAATTCATTGTGCACTGAGGTTCGGATTCAATGCTTCTAATAATGAGGCAGAGTATGAAGCCCTCCTAGCAGGCTTGCGACTGGCTAGAGATGTACGTGCCCGGTCGGTGGAAGTAAATAACGATTCCCAATTGGTGGTCTACCAAGTCTTGGGGGAATACCAGGCAAGGGGCCTACGCATGGTGGCATAAGACCAAAGATCTGCTAGCACAGTTCGAGGAGTACACCATCAAGTTAGTACCACGAGAGCAAAACTCTAATGCGGATGCTCTAGCAAAGCTAGCTAGTGCAAAAGATGCCGAAACTCTGAATATGGTACTTGGCGGAGCCAAGCATTGGTGAACAAGAAGCCATGCCGATCACGATAACTGACACCTGGATGACTCCCATCATTGCTTATCTTAAGCAAGGAACCCTCCCAGATGATCGTAATGAAGCAAGGAAGATTATGAGGCAAGCTGCTAGGTACACCATGATGGATGGAGTGTTGTATAGAAGGGGGTACTCCCTACCTCGACTCAGGTGCATAACACCCGACCAGTCAAAAAATTTATTAGCTGAAGTGCACGAAGGGTTCTGTGGAGATCATGCTGGGGGGCAGAGTCTATCTAAAAAGATCTTGCGGTAAGGATTTTTCTGGCCTACGATGAACGAGGATTCTATGGAGTATGTGAAGAAGTGTGATAAGTGCCAGAGATTTTCTAAAGTGCCCAGGGTGCCTCCGAATGTCTTAACGCAAATGCAAAGCTCGTGGCCTTTTGCAGTGTGGGGCATTGATCTGATCGGGAAATTACCCAAAGGAAAAGGAGGAGTGCAGTTTGCAGTGGTTGCAGTGGTTGCAGTGGATTATTTCACTAAGTGGACTGAGGCCGAACCACTGGCCACGATCACATCAAAGAAAGTGTTGGACTTTGTAGTTAAGAACATAATATGTCGCTATGGTCTGCCTAAGAAGATAGTGTCTGACAACGGCACCCAATTTGACAGCGACATATTTACCGATTTTTGCACTCGGCATGGCATCACAAAAAGTTTCTCCTTGGTGGCCCATCCACAAGCCAATGGGCAGGTTGAAGTCGTAAACAAAACACCGAAGGACACTCTGAAAAAGCGCCTGGAGCGAGCTAAGGGTGCTTGGGCGGAAGAATTACCAGAAGTCCTTTGGTCATATAGGACTACTGCCCGGACAGCAACTGGACATACCCCATTTTCCTTGGCATATGGGTATGAAGCCATGTTACCCGTGGAGATAGACCCACCATCTCATAGAAGGACCATGTACAACCAGGAGGAGAATCATCAATTGCTAGCAGAATCTTTGGACTTCCTCGAGGAGAGAAGAGAGGAGGCAAACCTGAGAGTTGCTGCTCACCAGCAAAAAGTGGAGCGCTACTTCAATTCCAAAGTCCGAGATCGAAAGTTCCAGGTCGGAGATTTGGTCCTTAGAAAGGTGTTTGTCAGAGATCCAGCAGCTGGCGTGCTAGGACCAAACTGGGAAGGACCGTATCAAATTGAGCAAGTCTTGCCACCCGGCACCTACAAGCTTGCTCGGTTAAATGGAGAGCTCATCAGGAATTACTGGAATGGCGAGCACTTGAGGAAATATTATCAACGAATACTGCTTACAGAGTAGTAGCTTTGTATCAAGTGCTTAACTTGTTATTTAAGTTTGTATTGTTTGAGACTCGTTATTAGACACGTTTTGTCATTTATTTATTACGAGTAATAAAAGAGATCACGCGCAGTGTGGTCGAATCTTGCTACAAATTTTGCATATGTGTTGATTATTCTTGCTTGGCAGTGTTCAACTGTCATTACAATTTAAACATAACAGGTCTTCTAAAAATAAATATACATATATACCGGACAGTGTTCAACTGGTCGGTACCCATGAGATGAATGACCAACGTTTAAATAGTTGCATGTTTTTGTAGTGGTTAACTGCTGAAATATGTTTGTATATTCTATGTGTTTCACGAGTAATAACTGCTCGGACAAATTCGGTCAAGTAGCAAGTGATCAAGGATTTTTCAACCCTCAATCACTTGGGGGGCACATAGAGTATACTGGCATGCACATAAGGCATACTGGCGTGCACTCCAACAGTATACTGGCATGCACATAGAGTATACTGGCGTGCACATAAGGAATATTGGCATGCACTTCAACACAGGCAATAAGAGCACAAGCAGAGATATCTGTTTTTAGGTTGACTTGTAAATTTGGAAGTCTAAAAAGGCCATTAAGCTAACTTGTTTGACAAAGCTTAAGTAACTTGGAATTTTTAAAATTTTAAGTTAGAAGCAGATATTCGTGCGATAATAAAAGTTATGCTCATAAAATGTTAGAGCAATACGAGCGTGAGGAAGTATATTTAGTATGAACTTATGAAATGTTTAGAATTTCTAAGTTAGAAAACTAAGTACTCATGTGAAAGTTGAGGGCATATAGAGACTTTACTATTCACAATAAACTTGTAATGTCTTAAGTGTAAAAAGACTTAAATGTTTTAAGATAGTTAAAAAAGAAAAGTAAAGTGCAAATGCCAAATAGCTCAATCATACGAGCACAAGTATAAAAAACAAAACAAACTATGATAAAAGACTAGTAGGACTACAACTGGTCATGCAGAAGCTTCTCTGGTAGGATGAGGGATCACTGGTCGACTGCTCTAGTAGGCTGATCAACCCCCTCCTCGGCATCAACTGCTCCTCTCGCTCGAAATGATAGTGTAGAGGAGGCAGGTGTAGGGCTAGTAGGATTAGCAGCTTCCTCAGCAGCCCTGGCCTCGCATCTGGCGAGCTCCTCTGCCTTAATCTCATCGGTGAGAAAGTCGAGCTTGAGGGGTTTATTTAGCTTCCACACCTGATAAAAGCAGTTGAAGCAAGTCTCCTCGTAGCGGGTTAGATCAGCTTCCTTCTCCTGCTTCAGTTCTTCATTCTCGCTAATTAGTCCCTCGTTCTCGCGAGCTAACCCCTCATTCTCATGAGTTAGTCTGTCTAGCCGATCAGTCAAGGATTTTTTGGCTTGGGTTAGCTGATCATTCCCATCAGCCAACCCCTTGAGAGACTCCTTTTGCCCAGTTACGGTCTTCTCCGCCTGTTCCAGCTTGGATTGAAGAGCGTCCGTTTTCGCTTGAGCCTCCACGAGTTGATCATTTAGGACCTTGATCAACTCCTTGTAGTCGACTGATCGCTGCTGGGCATGACAGATGGTCATGAGAGTCTGCATGAAAAACAAAAAGTCACTACAAAGCATGAACGTAAGTAACATTCTATCTTGTGGTAGAGCACTTACATTTGTCAACTGAGCAATCCCTCTCTCTAAGACAACATCAACACTGAGTCGAGGGAAAGATTCAAAGCCTTGAATCGTTGAAGCGTCGTGGAGGGTCTGATCAACTGCCCCCCTAAGTTTGGTGCTGGCAGTACGGAGTGCCTCGCTCGGGCTGGACAGGCCAGGGGGAGTTAGGCTCGCTGATGGAGGAAGTGAGGAAGGGGTCAACTGTGGGATCGTAACTGATCCCTCAGGTTGTCTCCCTTGGCTCGGTGGCACTGCCCTCGGGACCTTCCTCGGGGGAGGAAGGCCACTTCCTTCGCCAGACTTCCTCTTTGGAGCAGGAGGAACGATGCAGTGCCTGAACATCTCTGGATCTGCAAAAGAGGAAAACATAAGATTCGTTAGAAAAAAATAATAATAAAATGTAGATAAGTATATTACTACTACAAATTTTATTAGTCTCAAATCACCAAGTTATTAAACATATTCCTATGACTACTAGACCTGAGTTGAGAATCTGATCGATGAAGTCATCCTCGTCGTCCGAAGATGAGCTGAGGTCTCTCTCAGTCTGGATGGCCTTTCCTTTCCCGGACTGAGCGGGAATAGCAGATTTGTGCTGAGGCTCCCTAATGACAAGATCGCCAGGTCTATGGGAAAGCGGAGATGGCCCAGGAGAAAACTGGTCAGTCACCACCTCAGTGCCTGCATTGGAATGATCAGTCGTGTTGTTCTCCTCAGTGGTACTCTCCACCGTGATATTTTGGTTACACAGTATCAGACCCACCATCTGAAGGTTATCTACAGTGACCAAACTTTTCACGTCTTTCTCCTCGATACTCATGTTAGCCAGCACCTTTGCTCGCTTGAACATCCCTTGAGTAGGCAAGGGTTGCTTGAACGGACCCGCATGTGTAAAAGCCAAGTTGTTGGCTTTGATATCTGATGTGAGGAAATACTCTGTGTAGTATTTCCTGGGGTTCGACTTGTGTGCGATACCACTAAGGTATTTAATCCCCTTTTGCCTGTGAAAGAGGTGAAAAAAACCCGTGTTCTTGTGGCTGGGGTTAGTCCTGAAGTCAAACAAATAATGTACCTCATGAGGAGTGGGCTCGTCCCAACCTTGCAGAAAGTAAAGGATATACAGAGCAGACAATGCCTGGACCCCATTCGGTGCGATCTGGAAAGGGGAGACGTTGAAATAATCCGCTATAGACCAGAAATAGGGGTGTAGTGGGAGTGTCGCTCCTGCGTGGATATGGTGCTTGGACCAGGCATAGTATGCTCCGCCGGGCCTGTTGGCTCTTTGATGAGGGCCCGGACATGTCACGTTCACACCACTCAAACCCAAAGCTTAGATGTGTTTGTAGAACATCCCGGGATTGAGTTTTGAAGGATGGGCAGTGAACCAGGAAGGTGCTTCTTCTTGTCCCTTCCGTGGTTTTTGGATGGCCAAGAGCTGGACCTCAGTGGCAAACTCCTGAGTAATTCGTCTCCGAGTGTTACTTGATTTTGACACCTGAAGAGGTGACCTCGAAGGAGCTGCAGTGTGGGGCTCACTGCATTCTACCACCTTTTGCACCGCTCTGCGGGCAACTGGTGGATCTTGGTCCTGGGGGAGTCTATTAGATTTCTTCACCCTCATGGTCGACTATACAACTTGTTGAAGAAATTGTTCCTCGTGAAGGAAGTACAAGGCTGAACGGGGAAGGATCTGCTTGAAGCGGCGGAGGCGATCCTCAGGAGTGCGACTGGTGGAAGATTTGGATGAGGAATCGCTGCTTTGAGGGGTCTCAATTGACTGCGGGATAGATGTATCGGAGTCCGTATGGTTGTCACCTCCCCTATAGTCAAAGTGATTCATCTACAAAAATAAATAAAAAATGGGGAGGTGAGTAACCATACAGATAAAATTCAACAAGAACAAAATTTATTTTTCTACTTAGAAAAATTTATCTAAGTAGTAAAAATATGGCATGCATGGAAAAAAATAATTTTAGTGCTTGAAAGTGCCTAACAATGTTTAAAAATACCTAAAAGTGTTCAAAGTGCATATAGCATGAAGTATACCATGCTTGGTCTGAAAAGTGTGTCTAGTGCCAAGGAGGGCTTGTGCATCCGATCGGATGCCTAGGCATCCAAGGAGAGCATTCGAGGAGCCAACGTTTAGTCCGTATATGTTCGACCGGACATCTAGTGTCCAAGTACCCAACTTCCGAAGAGGAGCTAATGGGCGTGTCCGGTCGGACACTCTATGCCCAAGGAGATGCGTGGCCAGCCGTGTGCATCCAAGCAAGCCATCCGAGAAGCCAATTCAAGTGTCCGGTCGGAAACTCTACGTTCGAGGAGAGGCGTCCGAGGAGGAGGATCGAGAGGGTGCGTGCCTTGTGTCCGAGAAGAGGCGTGGGTTTGGTCCGAACGGACCATGCTTGGCATGGTGCCAGGCTAAGCGTGTCTGTAGAAGCCTAATTCACGTGTCCGGTCGGACACCCTGCGTCCGAGGAGTAACAAAGGCCTGGTCCGAGTGGACCGTGCCTATCCGTCTGCGTCCAAGCCGAGTGCACCCGAGGAGCCCAGCGCCAACAATCCGAGGGGCTCCGATCGGGCATCGAGTGTCCGAGGAGATGGATTCTTCTTGGCTCGAGGAGTTTATGTGTGGTCTGACCGGACCACATGTATATAAAGAAGAAAAGAAAAACAGTGGCCGATCGGTCATGTCTTTTCCCATACCCCATTTTTCATACCCAAATTCCACTATTTTCCTTAAGCCGAAAACAAGACCCAATCCGAAAATAAAAGCTTAAACTCTCTAACATAAACATGTTTCCTCATCCAAAGCACACAATCACAAGATCAAAATAGAGAAATTGAATTTTTTTTCAATGTTCTTGAAACCACCCCAAAACCCATAATCATGGTTTATGATAAATTGACCTATTTTTCTTGAAATTCTTATGAAATTGAAGATAATGTTGGGTTACCCATAATATAAACATCATCAAAACAGCCACCCAACACATTATATCTATAAGAATCATGAACAAATTCAAGAAAAAACTCCCAATGGGGTTTCGGCCACAACATTTTTTTTTTTCATGAATTTTTTTGAAAAAATAGCCACAATATGAGAGTATGGGGGAGAAGACTTACCCAACTTTGGAGAACCCTTGAGTTGCTTGAAGATTGCTTGAAGGAATGAAGAGCTTCCCCTTGGAGTCCCTTGAAGTTTCGGCCAAGAGAAGGAGAAGCCAAGAGGTTTCGGCCAAGAGAGAAAAAAGAAGAGGAAGGGTTTTTGAAATTTGATTTTCTTGTGTAAATGGGAATTTGTAAGTGTAGGGACTATTTAAAGAAAAAAAAGTGGGAGTTACCACTTATTTTTGGACCCTTGGAATTCCTGGGCTATTTTTCTCCCCACGACCATGGGCAGTTATTTGCAGTGATCGTGGTCTGTGAAGTTATGGTCTGCTGCATGGCGGGAAGATGAACAGTTATTTTTCTTACATAATGCCGTCAGCTGTGGAGAAAAAAGTTTATTATGTGAGGTATCATATAATAAACTTGGGGGGCAAATGTTATCCCCAAAATTTGAAAATGATGATGTGGCAATAGAAATGACAAGTGGCAAGGAATGGTTGGGTGACCTGGCTTAGGAGTAGCCCAGTGCATCAATGAAGAGTTTTGACTGCTTGAGAGGTGTTATGACTGATCGGGTAAGTTGATACATCCGACCAGTAATGACTCTGCTGCCCAGCAATGACTTTGCTGCCCAGTAGTGACTTTGCTGCCCAGGAATGACTTTGCTGCCCAGTAGTGACTTTGCTGCCTAGGAATGACTTTGCTGCCCAGGAATGACTTTGCTGCCCAGTAATGGACTTGGCCGATCGGCCATGCACATGTCCGACCAGCTAGATGCATGTCCTACCAGCAAGTGCATGTCCTACCAGCAAGTGCATGTCCTACCAGCAAGTGCATATCTTACCAGCCAAGTGCATGACTGTCCAAGTAGGGGTGTGGCCGACCAGAAGGTGATATTCATCAACCAGGTAGAACAGACTACGTCAAGATTCCCAGAAACGACTTCAACAAGAATCGGTCTGGGCATACGCGGGAATCTCTCATTCTTCCCACAAATTGGGGGTTCTGTTACATTTTGAATATTTTTGTAATTTAAATATAATACGAATAATAAAATATCCTGATCCTAGGGGATATCAATGTATGATCCTAAGCCTATAAATATATGGCTTATGGGATCAGAAAAGGACTTTTGAAAATTTGGAGTTTTGATCTGAATTATCTAGAGAGAGAGGGATTTTTCTTGAGAGAACTCTTTTGTATTCTGAGAATTTACACTGAAGAAACTCAGTTGACACAGGTTCATCTAATCTTGAGTGTAGATAAATAATCATATCTCTAAGTGGATTAGGCTATTACCAACATATTGGGGCTGAACCACTATAAAAATTGCGTGTGTTATTTACTTTCTGTTCAAAATTGTCTATGTCGATTAATTTCTCTTGAAGGCTTTATCGTTTCTGACGTTCTTACGTCGTTGGCCAAAAACGCGGTCAACATTGGACAAGACCAGGTTCCAAAACTTAGAGGTTGGTTATATTGATTAACAATGTTTTTTCTAAAGAAAAAGCGGTGTCAATAAAACTAACGCGAACTAAGTTTCTACCAAACACATCATAAAGTATGAGAAAAAGATTGAAGAACAAGTAAAACTTGAATAACTAAAATTAAATTATATAAATTGTCTCGAGGTGAATAACCTCGTGCTTAGCATTCACAAAAAGAAAAATACAAAAAAAAAAATCTATCTAAGCCCCCTAGGCCGCTCTGAGGACGTCACCTCCTCAATCTCCTACTCGCCAGCAACAGAGGCCTCCCCGGTCTCAGACTGCAGCTCCTGTTGTAGCCGAGCCTTGAACTTCTCGAGGTAGTGCACCCACACATCGGAGGCCATGAAGGAGAAGTTGTCATCCTGGTTGAAGGCCCAGCAGTGGTACAACATACTCTCCATGGAGGATGTCAATGCCTTTTTCTCCTCCAGAATGGCCGCCTCAACCTCCAGCAGTTTGGCCTTGGCCCCCTCGAGCTCGGCCTAAAGGGCTACCGAGGCAGCCTTTGCCACCTGCTCGCCTTCTTGAGCAGTGGTTAAGGCAGCCTTTGCCGCCTGTTCACCCGCTTGGGCCGCCGCCAGAGCAGCCTTGGCGCTCTGTTGAGTGGCGACGAGAGCAACTTGGGCCGCAGTCAGCTCGACCTTGAGTTCTTCGTTCCTGGCCCTGGCCCGAGATATGATGTGGTGCTAAGCCAAGACTGCCTGTAAAAAAGCAAAGAAACAGTTAGGCACATGCCAGAAAAATAAAATATACATATAATGAAAGTCGGGTCAGGGAAAAGCTCACTGTGAGGTTCATCCCCAAGGCAGACTCCATGACATTCTCTGGGCTCCTCTCCTTGATCGCCCTCAGGTCGTTGGGCTTGGCCTTGTAAAAGTGCTCAACCGAGTAGTTCGCCGTCTCATAGACGGTCCTCCGAAAGGTGTCTGGAATCAGCTCCAGATCCTGGGGGATGATGGGAATGCGAACAGTGGCTACAGGGACCAACTGGTGCTACCGGGTCGGGCTCTACCTCGGGATTGGACTCCTCTATGTATTGCCTAAGTCCAAGAGCAACAACACCTTGGAGAAGGGATGGCCACGACCTAAGATTGGTTCCATACTCCTCAAAGAAGGCCGACCTAAAAGACAAGGTGTTATCTACTGCTACGGTGCCCCTAGGACGACCCATGTCGTGACGTAGTACTAATTGGTCGACACACTGGAGTAGGGTTATATTGTGGTCAGGGTCGCTTTGGTAATGATGCACGAGCTGGTTTGGGTTAAACTTAACTAGCCTAAGATCTGCGGCTGCCTTATCTAAGTCCCGAAAAGGGTATGGGTTACCTTGGCCGGAGGGGCCGGCTGCTGCCCCCGATTGAGCTCGGTCCACCTCAGGTTCCTAAGTGATCTCAGGAGCTCGCCTCTTTCGCACAAGTGGCACCTCGGGCTCCTCTTCCTGCTCGTCGCCATCGACGACCACGACGCCTCCCTTGGGGATGGGCGCCAGCTCACGGGCTACTGCGTAAGTAGCCCGCGTCCTCCTCAAGGCCAGAGTCTAGCCTGCAGAGATTAACTTACACGCCAACATCGTGTCATCAGACATGAGCTAGCGGTAGTCCTTCTCACTAGGCGGAAGCCCCGCCAGGGTATCGTACTGACCACCAAGGGTCATCGATTTGGCCGTCCTCGCAAAAATGGCTGCACGATAATGCTCCAATTAGTATACACGCGAAAAATCTGAGAATAAAAAAAATGATAATTTCACAAGCTGAGATTGGGAAGGAAACTTACGAGGACGGTTGAAGTAATGGTATTCACAATTGCGAAACCCATTCGACATGAAATATTGGTCTTTGAAGTTGTTGGGATGACTCGGCAGCTCGATTACTGAAGGCGAGTTCTAGAACCGGGTCAAGTAGTAGAACCCGTCACCTCACCCCCTTTGGTCCGGGCTAGCTTTGAGGCAGAAGAAGTAGAGAATGTCTGCCGGAGTGGGGACCTCCCACTCATGCTTCAGAAAGAGGTACTTCAACCCCGCCAACAACCGATACGAGTTGGGGGGGGGGAGCTAGAATGGCGCCAACCTCACGTAGTTGAGGAAATCCGCAAAATACTGGTCGAGGGGGAGAAAGGCCTCGGCCTTTAAGTGCTCATCACTCCAGGCCGTGAAATCGTCCTGGAGTGGTGCGCAGCTCCGCTCCCCCTCGTAGGGAGGACGGGCGATGAGGGCCCCTGTCCCAGCCTCGATGTTATGGGATAGCAGGACCTTATTAACCCGTCCTTGGGTCGTTATCTTCAAAACAATCCTTTCAGCCTCGAAAAAGGCGTCAGGAGCAACCGCGACCTCCTTCTCCATCACGGGGCCGAACTCAGGTAAGGGGAATCAAGGACGACCTCCTTTCCCTTTTGAGATTGCTGGGACGACAAGCCAGTCGCGTTCTTCTTAGGTGCGCCTTTCTTGGGTGCCATCAAATCGCCTATCAAATAAAAACGACAGAGTTTTTAGTGGGCGACGTAGAATTTTTGAACAGGAGAAATAACTAAGGCAAGATGTCCTAACACGCGAGCTGATGCAAAATCAGCTCGGGTGATGCCACACGTTGCCTGTGCCACGCGCCTAGGTTTTCCAACAGACCCTTGATATTCAGGGATCCGTGTGTCAGGCAAGTCAGGCCACTACTTGCCTTGGGAAGAGGGTTTTAAAGAAAAACTGCCCAAGAAGTGTGACCCTTAAGCTACCCAGTTATATACCCTAAAATCCTCTCGTCTTCCATATCCCGAGTGGGTATTTCCTAAATTTATCCAGAAATTACCTAGTTATGAACATCACAATCCTATACATGTTTTAGGATCTACTCAATATGCCTAAAATTGGAACCTATGCTCCAAAAGCTATTAAGAAACAACCTACTGTTTATGACTATGAAATGTAGATTCGCATGACAAAGAAAAAGGAAATCAAAACATACGAAAAACAAGAAACTTACAATGTATTTTCCAAACGAAGGTTGCAGGCAGCGTAGAAGTAGGAGTCCTGGAGGAATCCTTAAGACTGGACTTCTGAAGGGTTTTTGTGGCGAGAGTATGGGGATTTTAATCAGAAGAAGAAGAAGAGCTTTTGAAACTCGGAAGAGAGAAAATAAAGAATTTTTTTGAATGAAAGGTGATGAGTACTGAAAATTTCCAACCCTATTTATACGTAAAAGGCATGAGGAAACGAGGACCGTCTGATCAAATTAATGCGAGATACGAGGGTCATAGTTCGAAAGATGAAACGACGGCAAAAAGGTGGCCATGCCATTTAATACAATCCTCGAAACCTAAACAGACGCCAATCATGGCGTTCCATGTGTCCGATACTCAAGTAATGGACAGGGTCCGGATGATCGCAATAGGAGTTTAAAAGTCCCTACCGTGTAAGTCAGAAGTGACACCATGGAACACGAGCAGGGACTTGGGGGGAAAATGTACGCCCTGAAAATCAGCCCGTACCTTATTGGACAGCTCGGGTACAATGAGCTAATAAAAAGCCGTAATCGATGCACCACATGTTCACCTCTCATCCGAGGACATTCGGTGCCATCCCCTATACAAATAGCTCGAGCTGATGAGACATTTAGCAACTTATCACTTGGAACCATTTTGTGTAATATGGCATCAAAAGGCACGAGCTAACATTACGTTAAGCTCGTGGTACGCCAAAGGTCTGACGTACCTCAGGGTCTTTATAAAGTTGACCACGCAATATAAACGTGCATAAAACAGACATCACGTGTCTGTTTTATTCCCGAATTCCCGGATACGCAATATAAACGTGCGTGATCAGACACCACACGCCTGATTTAGGCCATGCGGCCCATTACTTTTTTTATCTGTTGATTAGACCACACTTCAATGTAAAATTTAGATATTAATCATCAATATCGCAGAGATGATGTGAATGATCGAGATCACGGGATGACCCCAATACCTACCCAGAGATCATTCTCCAATAAATACCAGGATCCTGGGTAGTGCAAGTTGTTGGATTCTTTATGTAATGCAAATACTTTGTAAAAATCGAGAGAAGTTTACAATAATAATATTGACTCGTGGACTAGGGAGAATTTAACATCCGAACCACGTAAAAAGGAGTGATCATTTTCTTTGCAGCTAATTTCCAACATCCTTGAGTATTATCACTTTCTTAATACGATTTATCATTAAGCACTAATCCATCTTAGTTATTCATATAATTCATTATTAGCGAAAAACCGTGTCAACAATTCCAAAAGATATAACAACTCCGGAAGCACACAAATCAGACAAGGAGGAGGACTTAAAGGAAGTGCTAAGCTATATTAAGAGACATAAGGACTAAGGCCTTTCGTGATTAATAATACGGTTGGACTCAAGAGAGAATAGTAGAAGAACATTCTCTCATAATATTTTTTTATTTTAAGAGAATGGTCTTGTACTATTCATCTCGGAATACTATTTTAGTAACTTTAGGTACCTATCTTTTATGAAGAAAAATGATAAGTTTAGATTAGCTGTTCAGATAGTTTTGTCCAAAACCTCAATAGGAAAAATATAATAAAAGAAAAAAATGTCTCATTACTTAATTATCCATTTCACAACACTTTTTCCAACCAAACCAAAGCAAAAGACAACAAATTACATTCCAACATATATTAAAAAAAAACACTCAAAAACTGAGCCTTAGACTTTGAAATACTTCTGATCAAACGTTATAATCAAAATTACGAAAATGCCCTAAAAAATGGTAACATTTTACAACACATACAATTTTGCTTGGGTGTGTGTGTGTGGATGGATGGTGGGGGAAGAAGTAGGGCCAAAACGGTGCGTCGTGGAGGCAATCGACGACAAATCAATCATCAGATTGATACAAAGTATCTCCTACATAGTCTTAGCTAACCCTTTCTTCTCTCTCGTTTTTTTTAGTAATTTCCCTCGCTTACACCGTTTCCATTGACACACTCCACCACCCGATTCCTCTGTCTCTCTCTTACACGGAAAAAATAAATAAATTTAATAAATATTACTTACAAAAATAATAAAAAATAAAAAAATCGAAAAAGCAGAGGAAACCATACATAATTAAACGGAACTAAACTACTCGCTCTCTCTCCAGTTGCGTCCTCCGTCAATATCTTATTTCTTCCAGGTATCTTTCTTTCTAATCTTCGATTTTTTTTTAGTTCTTCTTCTTTTTCTAATAATTACACTTCCTCTTTCTATTCATCTCTCTCTCCTTTGCTGGAAAAAAGTGATTATATATTGCTTGTTTCTATGTGTAGACATTGTTTTGTCTGTATTGGACGAAGATGTATGTTACCTGCATTCCGTTGTTGATTCCAAATTAGGGTTTTTGCTTCTGGAGAAGACGTTGGGTGGATGTGGTTCTAGGGTTTTCTATACACGTATTATTCAGACAGCTGCTGCAGGTTAGTTTTTTTATTTGCTACTATTTGTTTTTTGAGATTGGGAGCAGGAGACGAAATTAGGGTTTAATTTGGTGGTGATTGGGATAGGCATTGTATTGGGTCTGAATCTAAACTGATACGGAGTTTGTTTTTACGTTTTTTTCTATTTTTTCAGTAATGGGTTGCGGTAGACTGTGATGAAAAGCTGGTTCAATGAAATGGGTTTGTGTGAGAATTCGGTTATAGTTGAAGAACCCGTCTGCTTGTCACTTTCCGGGCATCATTTATGCTCGGAGTTTCTGGTGCAATCCGTATCCGATCAGCACTATAGTTCGGGGCTTTCTCACCAGTTAATTGATTCAAACATGGACCTTGCGACCGGACCTAGCAGGTGCTTGGACTTGGCTAGCAATAACGAAACTACTTGTTTATGTTCTGATCATATTGCAGAGGAGTGTACTGTTAACGGAGATATACTGAGAGGGGAGAATGAGAGTACAAAAGTAATGACATTGGAAAATTTGTCGAAAAATGACTCTGGAGATGATAGGGATTGTTTGAACGAGAATTACATTGACATAGATGTTTGTACTATGGAAAGGGGCGGGGATTGCTTAAAGGAAAGCAAGCCACAGGGTGAAGATGGCTTGGGAAATGCAGTAGGGAACTGTGACATACCCACGGAAGCTGCTGGTTTTCCGTTGAACTTTAACGGAGATCAGCAGGTTGATACCACACAGGAGCTTATTGTTAATGGAGATATGTTGACTGAGCATAATAAAAATACAGATCTTTTTCCATTGGAGTTTGCGTTGAAAAATGACTCCGGGGACAGTAGGGTTTGTATGAACGAGAATCACAGTGACACTGATGTTTGTTCTACGGAAATGGCCGGGGAATACTTCAACGGAAGCAAGCCACACATTGAAGATGGCCTGGGAAATCTAGGAGGGGAGTGTGAGTTATCGTCGGAAGTTATATCTTTAAGTGGTTTGTCAATGAACTGTGATCAGCAGGTTGATACTACACAGCTGCGTACTGTTAATGCATATACATGGGCAGGGGATATTGAAAATTCAAGTGTTTTGGCATTAGATCATTTTTCGGAAAATGACCCTGGATACAGCAGGGTTTGTTTGAACGAGAATCTTGGTGAAATTGGTGTTTGTACTAATCAGAGGGGTAGGGAATGTTTGGAGGAAAGCAGTGTTCTAGGTGAAGATGTCTTGGGAGATTGTGAAGTACCCTCGGGAGTTATATCTGTTACTGGTTTGCCAATAAACTGTGATCAGCAGGTTGAGCAGACCGATGATAAAATTGACAAATATCTTTCTGTGGAGGTGATTGAAGATAAAGGTAATGTTGTAGCTGAGGTGAACAGTGATTTGTGTGAAAAGGAATCTCCGTTACATGATTGTGAAAGTTTAGAATTGGTACCCCTGAATGGTGTGCTAGGTAACACTTTCAAACAAAAGGAGCAGGATTTTGAGAGTGTTTGTGCTTCTTCCTTGGAAAATTTAAGTGTTAAGATTGTTGATTCTGTTGGGTCAGAAGATGACATGTGTAACATGGTGGCACCCTTACAGCACGGTGGAATATTTTCAGAAGCATCATGTTCTGGCGAAGAAGTGAGTAATTGTGACTTGAAGAATGATAAAAATAACTGCATCAGTTGTATCTTGGTGGAGAGTAGTACCGAAGCTGTTCAAATGGAAAGCAATATTGAGACGGCCAACCATGTGTCACTTTCCACAAGTACGGACAATATATACAAGTATGAGTCACCAAGTATTTGTGTCCAACAGTGTGAGCAGAATAGTGATAGAAGTGTTGATACTCCCCATACTAAACAGGTTATGGAGTTTGTTGAAGAAAAAAGTGATGTAAGTATAGATACAAAAGTTGTTGGACAGGAGATGCTTCCTAATAAAGAAATTGCATGCAATCTCTACGAAAGCTCCTCTTTCATGCCTTCCAAATGTGTAATTGAAAAATCTGGTTCTTTGCAATCTTCTCAACCCCTGGGTGTTGTTAATGACGACTCTTCTGGAAGGTTGGATGTGGCAGACCAACTTGGCAGTCACATATATGGTCCCATTAACTCTAGCAGTCAAGTCGAGTGGTATAGTCAAACAGATTATCAAGGGAAAGATAATGAGAAAATTGATTATGTTTCAGAAACTAAAAGCTTTGACATTGTATCATCAACTGCTCAGAGGAATAGCCGAAGAGGTAGATCAATCAGAAAGACTTTTACAACAAAGACTACAAGGAAAGGCAAAACCAAAGTACCAATTCCATCTGGAGGTATCAAAATTGCAGTCCAGGGCAGAAAGAAGAGAAGTTGTCTGTCCAAATCAGCTCGTTCATCTGCTTGGGGATCATTGGGAAACGTTACACAACTCTTTGAGAATAGTAATGGACTTGAGGTCATTAATCAAGGATCACTGAAAGCAAATGGTGGAAGGAAAAGTGGAAAGCAAAAAAAGAAAGGGGCTACAATAAGATCACAAGGTTCCAGGAGAAAATCTAGTGCTTCAAATACTAATATCCGTTTGAAGGTTAAAATGGGGAAAGATGAATGTCAAAGTTTTATGACTGCCATGGTTCCCGAGGTTGTTGATACTTCAGCCTCATCTACTGCTAATGGTTGTGATTTTGGTACTGAATTGTGCTTGGAATCAGCAAAAGTTGCTAACGATGCTGAGGATGACTGGAGAAAAGATGAGATTACCACAGAGTTTAAGTGTTTAAGCACAAATCCAAGTGATTTTTTAAATGACTTGGACAGCAATGTGGTCTCAGAAAAGTCATCTAAAAAAGGGAGAGATTATTTTGGTGTTTCCTCCCATATGGTTGATTCATCAGGAGGGGCTACGGATGACAGGTGCAAAGATCCTGGAACTTCACCAGATTCCGAAGTTATTAATTTAATCCCTGATGCTCATGTTGATTTTAGAAGTCACGATGACTTCCATGGTGCTGTCACTTCTCCCAAAGATATTGCCACAACTGGAGATCTCATCAGCAATAAGAATGCAAAGAAGAAAAATAAGCTTTCTGGTTTAGGTAATAGTATTGAAGAAGAAAAATCACTTCATCCACTGAGAATGAACAAATCTAAACCATTGAAGCTATATGAGAGAAAACAAAATAGTAATAGTGGCATTAGCTCTAGCGAGAATCTTATTTCATCAGCCAGAGCAAATGCTTCAAGCAATTCATCAAGTAATATGGATCCATTGCACTTGTCAGAGGAGACTGCTGCTGCTACTATTACTGCTGAGATATTCCAAGTTGAAAGTGGTACAGAAGTTGAAATACCCAGCAATCAAGATACTGGTGCTGATTTGTCAAAATTACAGAACTCCAAAAGTTCTTTTCCTGATGCTAAAACTAAAGGTCACAAAATTCGCAAAGGCAAGACCCAGGGCTCTGATTCAGGAATTAAAAGTGTCAATGTTTGCAGCCAGAAGGAAACCCAACGAAGTTCTGTTGGTAAGAAGAATACCAAGGAGAAGTCTGTTTGTGGTAACATTACTTGCAAAGAGGAAAGTCAACCAGAAGCAGGTATACTTGTTTAATTTTTGTGCATGGGTATCTGTGTTTTTGAACAGTTAAAATCACAGTCAACATCAGTGTTCAATAGTTTTCATTGTTCTGTTAGTGTTTTCTTTTCTAGATCTCTGCAATGCAAGCTTGATTCTGATTTTAAACTTACTGATGGTTATAGGTGTCCATGTGGGAGATGGAAAAGTGAAAGCCAACTCTGGTGAAAATTTGGCTTGCTTAGAACCTAAGCCAAACATGTTACCAGGTTCTACCGGGGAGCAATATTTTCCTTTACGGAATGCTTGGGTGAGTTGTGATAATTGTCATAAATGGCGGCGCATACCGGCTGAAGATGCAGATACTATAGAAGAAATAAAGTGCACATGGTACATCATTATTTATTCTCGTTTAACCATTTCAAGGATTCATGTTAGTTATGCAGAAACTATGGGACATACAGAATAAAAGCATATTTTGTTTATATGTTATGATTTGCTTTGATTAAATTGGGAGTTGTCAAATTATTTTTCAGTAGAAAAGAATTTTTGCAGGATCATAGACCAATGCATTTGGATTTTTTTTCTTTATGTTAAAGGCTTAGTTGCTTAACGAAAATTAATTTTCTGGATCTGATTTAATAATTTTATGAGAATTTTGACCAGTTTTATGTCTGGTTTGCTTCCTGCTGCAGGCAACAAATCAGATTGTTCTATAAGTATATAAAACCTGATGGCCATGAGATGTTTTTTTAGGCAATCTTGTTCACTTTGGTTTCTATAGTATTAAAGATTGAAGATTTTTATTGCTCAAGCGCGAAATTTTATTATAGCCAAACTGTTAGCATGTCACTTGAAAGCTCTTTGTTGTCTTATTTTGTCACGTTTTTGATATCATTTACTTTCAAGCTGATTTGAATGATAACTTTTTTTTTCTTTTTTCTTTTTTTAAAAATGATGAAGGAGAAGGATTTAAGAACCTGTTCCTCTATTCTTTTTCACTGCTCTTGACAACTTTTCTGGATGCCTTGTTCTTTAAAACATTGATAAATTTGGTCAGCTTGTTTTTTCTACATACATTATTCGCCCTCTGAGTAGAACAACTTTTCAAGCGTATCAGTAATCATGTCACATTGATCTGCTGAAAAGTAGTCAATTATTTTATGGTGACCTCAGCTTAGATTTATCTTGGGGCGGAAATTATAAAACTTATACGAGTACCACAGCTTATTAGTTAATTTATATATTGTCATTACATTTGTTTTCTTCCTTATATTGTTCTTATTTGGTGAATTGTCCTTACTTAATGTTTGCCAACTGTTTGCTTTTCTTTAAAATTGTAATTTTTTACTTTATTTTCTATTTTTATTATTTTTTTTATACATTTAACTAATTTTCTTGAAGGACATGCAAGGACAACATGGATAAAAGCTTTGCTGATTGCTCGATCCCTCAAGAGAAGTCAAATGCAGATATTAACGCAGAATTGGAATTATCAGATGCCTCGGGGGAAGAAGATGTCTCTGGTATCCTTGTAAATCACGAGGTCTTAGAATGCAAGCGTCCAAGAGGTATGCTTTATCTACATTTATTGCAGGCAGAGATTTGTATGCATGTATATGTTATAACAGAAACACAAGCATCATATTTTCTCTGACACTTTCTTTCATTTGAGTGTATCACAGATCCAAAAAAGACTGCTGCGTGTGTCAGTATTAGGACTAATCAGTATCTTCACCGTAGTCGGAAAACACAGACAATTGACGAGGTCTATACTGAAAAGGATTTTTATGTTTGCCCAAACCTATTCAGTATTTTATTTTTAGCTGCATTTGTAGCTTTTGTTAGTAATAAGCTGGGTATCCGTTGATTTTTATTGGAGATATGATATGCTGATACAAATTATTGAGATAAAAAACAGGGTGTCTGACAAATTGAATTTAAATATATAGCATTAGGGCAACTTAATGTTTTTTGTTTTATCATATGTTTGTGTGTTGCCCGGAAAAATACCATAGGCAAAAGTAATGATGAAATAATATTGGTGCAAAAGCCTCTTGACAAAATTGTATGAAGTTTTAAATGTCTAACTGCCCAGTATAGAAGTATATGAGCTACATGTTCCTGGCTGTCTCTAAGTGTGAAATCTGCAGAATGTTGTATTATTTGTGTAGAAAATGTAAAATTCTGAGTAAAGCTATATGACATTACTTTGTTCTCAACCAATTGTGGTGCTTCACCACTGTTGTGCGAAAAAATAAAATAAAAAATTGTTGTGCTTCACTACTGTATGTATCAACGAGCGAGGGGAAGTTATTTTTTTTATTTTTTTTTTAAATTCATTTTTTTATCGATTGCAAAATCTGTGATATAGATTCTACATGTGTTGATTGTTTTGATGATTATGTGTGTGCTTGTTGGATTGCAAAATTTTGTAGAAATATTATTGTAATTTGTGCATGTGTACTTTGTTCATGTGGACGTATAGGGCTGCATGTTGGTGGTGGGGCCATGTTGTGTTGGTAGTTGTTGCCTCCTTAACTTTTTAAATGCTTCCTGAGTACTTTAATTTGTTAAGTCTCATTTTATTGTCATATAAGACACTAAGATTTGTTGAAGTTTCACGATCTTAACTTTTTTCTATCAGTTATATTTGTTTTTTAGTGAGCGTTTTATTGGATTAGTTTTTCTATAAGGCCACTTTTGTCATTCTAATTTCCTTAAAACTCTGGATTTTATCAGATGATGATTTGCCAATGCAAACCTCCTTCAGATGGCCGGTTGGGTTGTGGAGATGATTGCCTGAATCGAGTGCTAAACATTGAATGTATGCAAGGGACCTGTCCGTGCAGAGACCTTTGTTCAAATCAGCAGGTATTTTGGACTTGCAGCAATTATTATGGTCTTTTCTTAAAGTGTTTTATCTTAATCTGTGATCCGTTTGCAGTTTCAAAAACGCAAGTACGCAAAACTGGAGAAGTTTCGATGTGGGAAAAAAGGTTATGGGCTCAAGTTGCTTGAGGATATATCCAAAGGACAATTTCTTATTGAATATGTTGGGGAGGTAATATTAACTTGTGAAATTCTTCAAAAGTAAATTGATGTTAAGTCATGAAGCATTTGTTTTTTTGGCAGGTTCCCAACATGTACTCATCATTGGTCCATGTTTTTTCTAACAAGAGAATAAATTTGTGTTCATAAAGAAAAACTGTTATTTTAGAAGTTCAATGGTGCATGGATTTGGGGCTTATAAATTTTTTCTTTTCAAGTGGAAGGAACTATTGGCAGGGGTTCCATTAGTTACTGGTTCACTGTATGTATTTGATAAAGAACTATGCAGACAGTAAACTGATAAGCCTCCGATCTGTTTCACCTATGCTAGGCGTAAGGCCACTTAAGCAGTATTGCTGACGGAGCTAATTATTTGTATTTGGGCTGGGTTGATTATGTGTATTTTCTTTGCTTGTTTCTAGTAGGGTCATTTGAGTCTTTATTGTATTTTTCGGTTAGGCCTCGGGATTGGGAGGAATGTTGGTTTTATAGCACAGGGGTGTGAGGAAAAAGGTATACTGTTGTTTTGTTTTGAGCTTGGCTCTTGCTCTGAAATGCTGGTTTCTATTCCTTCTGCAGAATTCCAATAGTAACGTGTAGTTTTTTCTATTATCCTACTGTTGTGTATATCATAAACAGACTATAAGTCCTAACAAGTTAGGCATAGAACTATACTTTTTTGTGCAAATGGCATTAGCAGAAGTTAATACAAAATAAAGTATTTTAAATTCTAGAATGTTTATCTTTGAATAAACTGAGTGAAGACTGTGAAATGGTGTTTGATTTTCTGCTGCAAGCATTTTGTGTTGCCTTTTTGGACAGATATATGAGACTTGTGAGTTAATGTGGTGGTGGTTTGTGGGAATGAAACTTTGTCTATCTTTGAGTATATTGGAGCGTAGAAATTTCTTATCGGTGCATTATTAAAGTTTAAGTTACTTGAACTTGCGATCCTATTTTTGAGTGCAAGTGTTTACAAAATATGTGAACGCACATTCACGACTACATTATTGTTATTTTTTGTCTTTCCTGCCAAATTAATTACTGTATGACCAACCAGGTGCTTGATATGCAAGCTTATGTGGCACGACAGAAAGAGTATGCTTTGAAGGGTCATAAACATTTCTACTTTATGACACTTAATTGCAATGAGGTTAGTATTTAAGTACCTACATCTTATTGATGCATGAGCATCTTTTTTCATATTTTGTCAGCAAACCCTTTGAGTGGTCCGTGCAAGCTCTTAATGTTCCCTTCAAATATATTTTGTTTGTGGGGTGTGTGTGTGTTTGTTAATATTAGATGTTCAGTAAATTAAGACATACGGGATCATATGTATGACACTTTATATATATCACATTGGAGAATTATCACCAAAGCTAGGGGATGAGTATGACATGCTCTCCCATTGTGATTTTGATATGAGCACTTGGAATGCAAAAGATTTTTAGCGAAACTATCAGAATTATGTGTTATGATCTATCAGGTAGATTCCATAGCATCTTTGGCTTTTTTGATCGGTACGTATTAGGAATTAGGATTCTTTATTTCCAGACGAACCTCATGATGTGCATCTTCTGGAATATAAGCTGGATTTAGTACATGTTGGTTGTGACATCTTCCTTGGGGTGGTTTAATCTTTAGAAGTTATTTGTAGTAGAAGTTTATTGTAAGCCAATTGTTCTTGCAGCCCTTGCAATGGTCTTTGTGAACCTGTAGAGTAGGATAATTTACAAATACAAACATACTTCAACTCAGTGATTTTTTGTCCCAAGTATTAGTTATTTGAATCTCTAGTCATACTGGGCACTAATTATTTCACATTTTAACATTAAATAAACAAATAGACTGATTAAAACCTCTTTTTATTATTATTATTTCTGGATGTTAGTTAATTATGTTCTTATTGTTTTACTTTTGCTTTTTATTTCAGGTCATAGATGCATGTGTAAAAGGAAATAAAGGACGGTTCATTAACCATAGCTGTGATCCAAATTGTCAGACAGAAAAGGTGAATCTAAATTTTCTGGGTTTCTATTTATTGAGGTGAAAAAGGGTCGTCTATTTTTTCTTTTTGAATATTTTGGGAATGGGGAGGGATGGGGTTTGGGAGTTTGGATTTGTCCATTTGGATCTGAATTCTTCTGGAGAGCTTACATCCAGTTGAAGGCTCTTGAAACTGCTTTCTCTTGTTATGTTTACTTCCCACTCTTAATTTTACTATGTTATGTTCCCTTTTGCCACCTATCTTTTATTTTTGGAGAAGACATTCGCTCTTATACATTATTTATTTATTTATTATTTGGAATGAGCAATTTTACATACAAGCTTGGAGATGCATCTGTGAATTTTGTGGCCTGACTTGCTAAGTCAGGCTGCTTTAAAAGTTGGAGATGCATCTATTAATTTAATGAGTGACCTGTATCTTGAGGATGTTTATCTAGAAAATTGAGACGTAATTTTAAAATATGGATGACCTTATATCACATGTTAGTTGTTGGGTACAACTCTGGAAGGCTTGCTTGCAATTTTGCTGTTTGTAACCTCTATCCATTCTACTCTAACTTTTAAACTTTTGCTGCAGTGGATGGTGAATGGAGAGATTTGTATAGGACTCTTTGCATTGAGAGATATAAAGAAGGTGAAATTGCATTTTGCTCTATTACTGTGTGTTTAGACCTTTTTGTTAAGGCCATAATTACCATTGTTGTGACTGCTGATTTTTTACACACATGCTTTCAAAGTTTGGATGGTCGAGAAGAATCACTTGAAAATGATTTTTTGGTTTTTTTAATAATTTGATTGAAGTTGAACTGAAGTAAGCCCATTCCCTTGCTAATGATTGTTAGGTAAAGCTAAAGGTGGTGGGAATAGGCTTAGTTGATGAATTTGAACTTCCAAAGGAGTAGACATATTATTTGAGCTCTTGAGGTTTACATTACTGTAGGCACTGTAGTTTTTTGATTTCACATCTGACATAATGATATATATATATATGTAATGAAAGAGAGATGGTTGACGTAGGTCATGTAAGTTGGACCTTACCACTAGTTTGTTGCATGCATTTTCCACTCGAGCCATTACATGCGGTTGCCTTATTCTATTTCCTTCTTCTTTCTTCATCTATCTGTCTCTTTCATACAAAATTGTCATTGAAAGGTTATTTTTCTGGGTGTTTGTGTCAGGGTGAAGAAGTGACATTTGACTACAACTATGTCAGGGTATTTGGGGCTGCTGCCAAAAAGTGTTATTGTGGTTCTCCCCAATGCCGAGGTTATATTGGTGGTGATCCTCTTAACAAGGGAGACGGTAGTCAAAGTGGTTCAGATGAAGACTATCCAGTCCCCACGATGCTTCCCGATGATGGTGAGGGCGGCTTAATGCACAAAGCCAGTTCCTGTAATGATGTCATAGCACCAATTTCTGAGAGTAATCTGGACAAAAGAGATGAAAGGGATAAATACACTGCTGCTCTTGGGAAATTAGAGATTTCTACAGGAAAAGAGGACTCCATGAATTACTCTGCTTCTGTCATTTCCCATGTAGATGATGCATTAGAGTTGGACTTGAAGGGAAAATTGTCCATTTCTGATGAAACTTTAGAAATTTCCCAACAAAGAGACGATGTTACTTGTAAGCTCATTCCATCTGTTCATGAAAAATCGTCAAGCTCTTCTCAAAGATTTAATCGAACTTCACCTGTTGAGGTGCTCAGCAAATCCTTGCGTGATGGTGTTGATGGTAATAGGAGGTCCAAGTCCGACATTGCCGATGATAGGCTGCTTTCTTCTAAAGCTCATCCTAATATGAAAACTTCTCACTCATCCAATGTCCTTAAAAAAGGAAAAGTTAAGATTAATTCCCCAAATGCTAGCAAAGTTCAGATGTTAACCAAGAAATCTCAAGTGCTACATATCAGGCCCAAAAAAGCAATAGAAGGCTCTTTTGGTAACCGTTTTGAAGAAGGTAAGCAATTTCTTTTTATGAGTATTTAGAGGAAGAAATTTTATTGGGTCAAATAATTGTCAATGCCCTTTAATGCTCTGCAGTTGAGGAGAAACTTAATGATTTACTGGATGCTAATGGTGGAATAAGTAAGCGGAAAGTAAGTATTCATGACGTAATGCATGTGAGCAAATGTTTCTATGTGGCTTAGCATTTTAATTTTGGCATTATGAAATAACCTGACTGCACTATCACCTGAGTTAGCATTTTAATTTTTTTGGTTTGATAAGAATGTCGGAGTTCATATATGCAACTCATGCTGCTTTCTCACAGGATGCCCCCAAAGGCTACTTAAAGCTTTTATATCATACTGCCAAATCAGGTGATAGTGCCAATGGTGAACCTATTCAGAGGTCAGTTTTTTTCTCTCTTTTTCCATGAGCATTTTAATATTCTGTATTGAATTGAATTGTCTTTCATGTAACAATGCTGAAAGTTATTGTTTTTAACATTGGCTTTTGGTGGTTGACTTTTTTTGATACCTTCTCTTTTCAGAAATCGAGATCTTTCAATGATTCTTGATGCTCTTTTGAAAACAAAATCACGGCTGGTGTTGACTGATATAATCAATAACAATGGTAAGTATATTAGGGAATTTACTATGCCATTCCCAGTTTGCTGCAGTTAATTAATATCACTTTCTCTTAGGTTTGAGAATGCTACACAATATTATGAAGCAGTACAAAGCAGACTTTAAAAAGATACCTATTCTTCGGAAGCTTCTCAAGGTACTTGCTAATTTAAGCCTTAATTAAATGATCCTTTCTTTCTCTCTGTAAAATCCTTCCACCCCATCCGCTCATATTTTGTTTTAATTGACAAAACAAAAGAAGAGAACTTTTACTTGGGACATTAAGGAACGAGTCATGTTTATCCAACAATGAATTTGAAGCTAACACTTTGTTATGAGATTTTGGTAGACAATTTACTATAAAGTAAAGCTTCATGAATTCGACAATGCAGCATGCTCCTAACTTATTATCTCTGCAGGTCCTGGAGTATTTGGCAGTCAGGGAGATTATTAACTGTAGACATATTAGTAAAGATCCTCCTTGCCCTCAAATGGAGAGGTTAGAAGAATTAGTTTTTCTTCTCTTGCATTTAATGTTTCTCTACTGACTAAGGGATAGTTTGGACATTTAGAATCCTCATCATTTAGAGTTTCATTAGGAAATTTTGAAGAAAAGAAAAAGGAAGAAAACAGAAGAGAATTAGGGAAAGTATTGGATATGTAACAGCTGTGACTACATCATTGATGTATATACATAATATATATATATATATATGGGTATTATTTTGGTCTCTTCGATCTAATTGAATACATACCAGACTTAACTCACTGTTTTAATTTCTTTCTAAAAGAACCATTTGTTTTACATAACCTATCAAAATTAACCATAAGCTCGATTCTGATAATTTTTTTTAATATAACAATTTTATACTCGTTCCTACACCTTATTTAAAATAAAAAGGTTCATCAAATCGAGCATTTTTTAATTATAGGATTTGTGAAATCGAGTAGACAAAAATAGTATGTTTCTTGTATAATGGTTTTCAGGCAGCTGTAAATTCTTAAACTGTGATGATGTTCTTTCGTTTCCTAAATAATTATTATTTTTTGTTTCTTACCAAAACAAATAAATAATTAAATCATTTGTTACTAGGTGAGTTTATTTTCAACTGTTTCTTGATAACTATGTTTTTGCATGCAGTTTTACGGAGTCAATTCTGTCACTGACAGAGCACGGTGATAGACAGGTATTTGTGTCATCTCAAGCCAAATCCCTTTTCCTTGTCTTGAGAATTTATTGAATATGCTTTTTTGCCCCTCTTCTTCGATTGAAAAACAGTTTCAAGCATCTTACTGCGTCCTGACACTGTGGCAACCCATTTATATGACTCCACATTTTTTACAAGTTTAATCAGTTAAATCTTCTGTACATACAGGTCCATCAGATTGCACGGAATTTCCGAGACAGGTGGATTAGAAAACAAGGCAGAAAACTTTCTCATATGGACAGGGATGAAAACAAGACCGAACTTGCTAGGAGTTCAAACTGCAACAGATTTATTGTCTCACAGAATGATCGGTCCGATCATGCTGGGAGACCTTCAGAAGCAATTGATTGTGTCAAGCAACCGGTGGTTGCTACAACCTTGGTGAGTGCAGGCATCCAGGAGGGATCTTCTGCATCACATACTAGTGTTTTACCTATTAGTGGGACAAGAACTCGCAAGCGTAAAAGCCGATGGGATCAACTATCGTGGGATTATCCAGCAGTGACAAATCCAGCTTCTAGTTCTCTTCAGCACAAGGAACTGAATGTCGAGCCCATAGGGTTGGAGTCTAGCTCATTACCCTGGACGAACAGAGAGGACAAAGATGTTTCTGGCTGCACAAATGATCAATATCAGCTTGATAAAGTTGGTATAGCTCATGATGTAAAACAGAATACTGCCGACGATGTTCCACCAGGGTTCTCATCTCCCCTTACGCGCCCTATGGGATTATCATTCAGTCCCTCAATGGTTTGCCATTTGAAGTGTCCTTCTGACACTGCTATTGGGCAGCCACATGAAAAATTTATCTCTCGCTTACCTGTTTCGTATGGAGTTCCTCTGTTCATCATGCAGCAATTTGGAACTCCGCATGCTGAAACTGTGGGAAGTTGGGTGGTTGCTCCGGGCATTCCTTTCCATCCCTTTCCACCATTGCCCCCACTTCCTTGTGATAAGAAAGGCTCTTCACCTTCAGAGAACGGACACTGTCTGTTGATTAATCAAACTGCAGAAGAGCAACATGACTGTCATCTTCCTCCGACTCACTCAAACGATAGCACTCCTAGCACAACTGGTAACCTATCAGATGTGGAGACTTCGTGTACAGACAATCAACATACATTTAAACGAGGTAGAGAATGGTCACAAGATTTGGGAACAAGGTATTTTAAACAGCAGAAGTGGAATAGTTTAAAACACGGATCCCCAGGCCATTTAAGAAGGAACGAGACTGGAAGCTCAAAAGGTGATACAAACTGCGTAAGTATAGGACACATAACAAGCGAGCTTAGAGGTACATATTGTTCAGAAAGTATAAGCTGTGGTGTAGAGAAAGCTGGTAATAATTGTCATCAGCATCCAGAGAACCACAGTCAACATTGATTTTTAGGAAGAGCCACTTGTTTCCTTTTCTTCATTTCATGTATTCCCAATTCATTTTGTTTTTTGTTTTCATGTGGGTTCTTTCCGTTTTGAATGAAAAATTGCATTCGATATTGAATTGATGTGAAAATATCAACACACAAAAATAGGCTTCTCCCATACGGTGACATGTTTTTGATGGATATTCATTGGTCCATCTTGTTGACTCGAAGAGAGGCTCTTTTTTCTTTTCTTAATTAATTAATTAATTTATGTATCATTCTCATAGGGAATTGAAGCGACTAATGACCCATAATTTTTTTTTAAATGAATAAGAAAATTGGCCGAGTTTTCATTTCTTCTTCCCCCCCAATACAAGTGTTGTAATGGAAGTCTGGTGTTTCCAACTAATGCATATTGGATTTCATTGATCTGTTGTATACAAGAAAATCTTTTATTCTGCTGCTTCAATTTACTTTATCAGTTACCATGCAATTTCAAAGGTAACGATATGTCAATATATTTTGGTACAAAGTGATCACTAATTTACGAGTATAATTTGCCCTGGTAAAAATTCACGTCAAAGTTCAAACCATGACTTCAGGTGGAGAGCATAAGCAATTTTACACATGCTAATCTTTGTAGTTTTATTTAATATCATGTATCAATATTCAAGATATATTTCCACTCAACGCATCTTCTCCAAGTAAAATGAAGAAGAAAATGCAGGAAGAGAAAGAAAGAAAAAAAAGACCAATACGTACATAAAAATTGCTCCTTTTCTTTGACTTTATTCAACCTCAATCAATAAATATGTGTGTGTGTGTGTTTGTACACTTGCATCAAAATCTCTTCATAACAGTTCTGAGACGAACAAAGCCCCAGGTTTTCATTAATGTCATGTACTTCCTCCATCCATTAAAGTATTTCCCAATTACCTTCTTGTAACTAGGCCTCTGCTGAACCAAAATCCAATACTCAGCAATGTTTGGCCTGCTTGCTATGTACTCTTCCTCCAAATTCAAGAGCACTAAGCGAGCAAGCACTGGAATAAGCATCACATCTGCCATGGTAAATTCTTCTCCTGCTAAAAAAGCTGTTTCATTCAACTGTGTTTCGATCTCATCAAGAAGTCTAATTAGATGTTCCTTGTCCTGAGATGAAATATCTAGATTTTTCATTTTATCTTCTGTCTCGTAGGCTTCTCTTAACTTGGAATGGTAAGCACCTGCAAGATCTGGAGATTCAGCCATGCGAGCAATAATTACTCGTCTAATGAACTTTGAAACATATTGTCGATACTTCTTTGGAATGTGGACCAGTGTGAAAAACTTAGGCTTCCATTCTTGTATCTTCTGCATCCATTCAATGACTTCTCTGCTGCTGCACATGATGTTATCAGCGCCTAAAGATACCAATGCGATTCTCTCTACGTACCTTGGAAAAAAAGAAAAGCATCAGTAGAACGTTTAAGATATTCTCTTTTGTTCAATGGAAAATGCACAAATCAAGAAATCCCATATTTGTAATTGTGCCTAAGAGAAAATCCAATGAATAGACTGCTTCAAAAGTTCGAACAATTGGTTTTAAAAAGCCAAGTTTGACCCTTTTTACCTATTGGAATTCATGTTCCTAAGTTGTAACATACTACCAACAAGCACATAGCAAAACCCTTAAAACTCAAAACAGCCTCTAATTGCAGTCTATAATATACCAAGATCTTTAAACATCTAAGTTCAGGACTCCCTATATAACTGCCATCATTGCTTAATTGCACGAATTCAAAATCCACTGAGAAACGTAGTCTAATACCTTTCGGACTTGAAAAATAGAAGGTTCAAACAAAGGTGAGACTGTAACATACTGTATTATCTCGATAGTATCAAAGATGACGTGGGAGCCATTCTGAAAGACAGGGATTTTGGCACTAGGATTCATCCTAAAGAAGGAGGCGTCCATGTTCTTGCCTGTGATAGGATTGACATGGTGGGATGTGTAATCAATGCCTTTCTCTTCCAAAGCCAGTCTCACTCTTTGGCTGTTCAAAGAGTACGGATGGTGATATAGCTGCATGGTTCAATTAACATCCGAACTTATTCTAAGAAATTGAGATCTGCAAAACATTAATAAGCAACAGAATTTAAAATCAACTAGCTTCATTTATCATTGAAATAGATTTTCTTAAAACTTAAAATCATGAGACATTATTGAAGATATAAATACATTAATAATGAACCCCAGAAAACCATGAAAACATTGATCTAATGATAACCTTGTACACAACAAGTCAAACATAGTACAACACTCAAAACGTAAACAGAGCTATGAAAGTAACCAAGGAATAAATCTATACAGCTGATTAAACTCAACTTTATAACTCGGAAGAAATAGTTATGTTATAACATTAAATGAGATAATATATATATAAAATATAAACATTAGCTTAAAAAAAACAGGAACCCACATGATTCTTCCTTTAAGATCACATGGCTCAACTTAAATCAAACAAAACACTGTCCTTTCTGGCCCAGAGAAGGAGTATATAAAAGACTCACATAGAGGTCAACGAACCATCAAACGCGGTTTAACTCAAAAGATAACAAGTCAACCAACCCAACAGCCAAAAAATTAAAAAAATATATATTATATATGAAATTAACGAGAATTGACAGAGACAAACCATGGAAAGAGATTGACTTAATGACTTGCACAGAAAACTGGAAAAGCTTCCTCCACGGTATAAAACTTGGAAAAGGGTAAGAAAGAAAGAAATCAGAATTGGGTTTAGAGTTTTCGAGATTTGCGAGGGCACATCAAGAAAGAACCTTTTGCCACCCACAAAAAGGAAAAAAGGGTACTCGAATGGAGAGAGAGAAGCATACGACAACTGGACTAACCAAAAAAAAAGAAAATGCCTACAACAATTTGCAAGTTGCAAAGTGCAACTGCTAAGGAATATAATAACATCATAATATTCTTAAGCGACAACTAAAACTAAAAGATTAGGCGCTGGATTATGTAAAAATAATCCTTTCTTTTCTTTGTCCGAAAAAATACTCTATTTTCCAATATATAAAAATGGTAAAAATAGTACTAGAGTTACTTTAATTGAATATTATAAATATTTAATGGAATATATCTTTAAAACTAATTAAACAATATAATAAAATAAATATTCATTAATTATATAAATATAAATTTAAATATTATTATTATAATAATATTTAATACAAAATTATATATTTAATAATTATATCACTATAAATTAAAATATTATAAAATATCATCATTACAATAATATATAATACAAAGATTTGATATTTAATAATTATATTAATATAAATTTAAATATTATAAAATATTATTATTATAATAATATATAATCCTATAATAATATTTAATACAATACTACATATTTAATAATTATATTAATATCAATTCAAATAAATTATTGTTATTATAATAATATATAATACAAAACTAAATATTTAATAATTATATTAATATAAATTAAAATGTCATAAAATATTATTATTATTATAATATATAATCCTAATTTTTATATAATTTTGGTAGAATAAATATTTAGTAATTATATTAATATAAATTTAAATATTATAAAATATCATTCTTATAATAATATTTAATACAATAATAGATATTTAATAATTATATTAATATAAATTCAAATGTTATAAAGTATCATTATTATGATAATATATAATCTTGTTGACACAATTTTTCACCAATAGGAGATTAAGAAATCTGATTAGAGAGATTAAGCTTGATTATAAACTGTAAATATAAACTCAAAACTTTTACGTGATCTAGTCGTTAAAATTCATCTAGTCCACGAGTCACTCTTATTCTTGCTTTGGAACTCTTGAAGAAATTGTTTAGGGCAATTTCAACAGAGCTTTTGCATACAAGATGTCAGTTCCTTTAACCTAGGGTGCTCGGGATCGATTCCACTACCGTGTTTGGTGGAATTCGATGTTCCGAAGGCTAGAACTTAGTACGTAAACCTTTATTCAATTATTATTGATGGAATCCCTTATCTTGGTTGTAACTAGGTGTATGCTAAGGCTCAGGAAAGGGATCGTGCTCAAGGGTCATTTCTCGTAATCTAAACACTTGGAATTAAAGGTAAGAAAACTACACCCGGTTGTGTGACTATGTCGGGACTAAGGGTTCTCTATACTTGTATGCATTATTGTATGATGGTATTATACCATGTGAACATGAAATAAACAACCTAAGAGTGCTGAAATTAATATTGGCGCACAGGACGCGGCTCAACCACTAGTAGCTGAGGACAACTTAATATTCACTGAGCTCGATTTAAGCAAACCGGAGTCAGTGGGGTAATCAGAGGGTGCGACCTAAGGGCGTCGACCCTGGTTATTGTATGACTTGGTTATTAATGTTAATTTGATATGCTGAATGTTTGAATATTAGATTGTGGATGTACTAATTGTGTTCACTGATTATGTGAATGCCATGGACTGCTGAATATAGGGTTATGCTTAATGAATTATTTGATTATTGATACTGTTCATGCTATGATGTTATGATTTTCTTGCTGGGCCTTGGGTCACGGGTACTACGTGGTGCAGGTAAAGGCAAGGGTAAGTTGGATCAGCCCTGATTCGGAGAGCTCTAGAGGCGGAATGTACATAGTCAGCTGCTCGGTCGCCACGGTCGTGGGATGGACAGGAACAGGAGAACCTTAAATGTCTATTTTTCCCTTAGTGTGTCTACTAGTCGTATATACCCTGGAATTTTGTAAACTGTCCTTTAAACTCTGTTTCTTTTAGGATCCCATGTATGAAATGTTTATTTAAAGGAAATGTATCTTTTGTGACCAAAATCTTTTAATCCTAGTTCAATAATGGTTTTAGTGACACATTTTCAACTAAACGACTTGATTAGCAAGTCTTGCACCTTTATAAACACACAGTGTAACGATCTTGGCTACCAGGGCATTATAACTTGGTATCAGAGCAATCTAGGTTTAAGGGTTCCTGAAGACTGGCTGGACATGTACATTCGCCGCTAAAGACAAGCTTGACTCAGGGTTGGTAAATGTGTATACATGTTTATATGCTTAAGTGATTGGAAAGAACTATGATTGTTGTTGTCTGTTTGATTAATAGGGAGCATGAGATATTGATAGGGCTTGACCCTTGACTGCTGTGTGACAATATTGAGGCATGCTTATTAGCATTGCCATGCATGTAAATGGTTATAAGTATATTGCCTATATTTGGATGAACTGTACATCTTGATTGCTTGTGATTGGTGGATTCCCAATGGTGGGTTATGGAAATGCTATTACCCTGTCATCATAGTTTGATCGCCGAGTCGTTGATTGTAGATTAACTTGGATAGCTATGCATCCAAGGCGATCTACACAACTAGTCGGCACCAGGTCTCAGACTAGAGATGATGACCAGGACCAGAACCCTTCGCCAGTCCCTGAGAACTGGCAGCAGATCATGGCAGATATGCAAGCCCGACTTCAGAGCCAAGATGAACAGATCCATTTTTTGAGGCAACAGGCTCCATTAGGGAGTGCTGCATCCATTGTGCCACCTGTAGTGGCACTAGTTGTTCCGCCAGTGGAAGTTGGGAATAGGTGGGAGCTGTTGTATGAGCAGTTTAGGAGGTAGCATCCTCCAATCTTTGAGGGAGGACCTGATCCACTAATGGTTGAACAGTGAATGAGCATGATTACAGCTATCCTGGATTTCATGAGGGTAGAAGGTCATGACAGAGTGGCCTGTGCCACCTATATGCTGAGAGAGGATGCCCGCATCTGGTGGGAAGTGGCATCACAGACTAGAGATGTTACTACTTTGGGTTGGGATGGATTCAAGGACTTGTTCAGTCAGAAGTACTACAATGTTGCCAACAGGGCAATGAAGGTGAATGAATTTGTGGGGTTGGTACAGGGCAACATGACAGTTACAGAGTATGCCCTATAGTTTGATAGACTTGCAAAGTTTGCACCAGATCTTGTTCCTACTGATGCAGCTAGGCAGGACAGATTTATCAGAGGGCTTAATGCTATGATATCCCGAGATGTGAGAATTACAACAGCACCTGGGGGGACGACTTATGCCCAGGCTGTTGAGAAGGCTCTTACCGCTGAGGAAGCGGAGAACAAGATCTGGAGGGAGGGTGCTGGAAGGCGAGAGGGTCGTAGAGCGGTGCCTCCATACTCTGGGTTTGGTAGGGGCGGAGGCCCCAGTGATCTGAAGAGGAAGACCCCTGACACTTCAACTGATGCTGGTCCTGATAGGAGGGGTCGGGGTGTTCAGGGTGGCCGTCAGGGAGGCGGTGACACATGGAGGAGTTACCCAGAGTGCACGAGGTACAGAAGACGCCATTAGGGCGAGTGTCGGGCCAAGGCCTGTTTTGTGTGCGGGACAGTGGGACACCTCAAGAAGGATTTCCCAACAGTGAAGAAAGGGGAAGCAGGGAAGGTGGACAGCTTGACTCCAGCTCGAGTGTTCACCTTGACACAAGCAAAGGCCGAGACTAGTCCCTCGGTGGTTACAGGTCAGCTTTCTAGCGCTGGCTCTCCTTTTACTGTATTGATTGACTCTGGTGCTACACAGTCATTTGTTGCTAGTAAGGTGATTGATAGATTGTGTAGACCTAGTGAGTACCGTATTGCAGGGTTTGGGACTATATTGCCTACAGGGGAACTAATAGTTTCTAGGAGGTGGATTAGAGCACTGCCAGTGATGGTTGATGGAAGAGAGGTTTAAGTGAATTTGATTGAGTTAGATATGGAGGACTTTGACATGATTCTAAGGATGGATTGGCTGTTCAGATATGGGGCTACTATTGATTGCAAGAAGAAGATGGTGACTTTTGAGCCTGAGGGAGAGGATCCCTTTGTGTTTGTGGGTACGGTATGTGGACCCCGTATACCCATGATATCAGCGCTAAGAGCCAGAGACTTATTACAGGGAGGATGTGTAGGTTTCTTGGCTAGTGTGGTGGATACTACTAGAGTTTTGCCAGCAGGGCCGGGAGAGACTAGATTGGTTTGTGAGTTCTTGGATGTATTTCCTGAGGATCTATCAGGGCTGCTGCCGCATAGGGAGATTCAGTTTGTTATTGAGTTAGTGCCGGGGACAGAACCAATGTCAAGAGCACCATATAGGATGGCACCAGCAGAATTGAAGGAATTGAAGATACAGTTACATGAGCTTCTGGATTTGGGGTTCATCAAGCCTAGTTACTCGCCATGGGGTGCTCCAGTTTTGTTTGTGAAGAAGAAGGACGGGACTGTGAGGATGTGTATGGACTACAGAGAATTGAATAAATTAACCATCAAGAATAAGTACCCTCTACCAAGGATCGATGACTTGTTTGATCAGCTGCAGGGTAAGATGGTATTCTCGAAGATTGACTTCGATCTGGTTATCACCAGCTGAGGATCAAGGATGAGGATATATTGAAGACGACCTTTTGAATGAGGTATGGGCACTATGAGTTTTTGGTCATGTCGTTTGGTTTGACCAATGCCCCGACAACCTTCATGGACTTAATGAACAGGGTGTTCAAGGACTTCTTGGATCAGTTCGTCATTGTCTTCATCGATGATATTTTAGTATACTCCAGTTTAGAGGTAGAGCACGAGCAACATCTTCGACAGGTCTTGCAGAGGTTAAGAGAACATCGGTTATATGCCAAGTTTAAGAAGTGCGAGTTTTGGCTACCAGAAGTGACCTTTCTTGGACACATAGTTGGCGCGAATGGGATTAAGGTGGATCCATATAAGGTGGAGGCAGTGAGAGATTGGCCGAGGCCAAGGAACGCCTCGGAAGTTCGGAGTTTCCTCGGGTTAGCGGGTTACTACCAACGATTTGTGGAAGGGTTTTCGAAGATCGCTGCACCGATGACAAAATTGACACGGAAGAATGAGAAGTTCGTCTGGTTAGAGAAGTGTGAGAACAGTTTCCAAGAATTGAAGCGATGACTTATTACTGCACCTGTGTTGAGTCTTCCTTCGGAGGAAGGAAAGTTTGTAGTATATTGTGATGCATCAAGGTTAGGTTTGGGCTGTGTGTTGATGCAGAATGAGAAAGTTATAGCTTATGCATCACGACAGTTGAAGGAGTATGAGCAACGGTATCCTACCCATGATCAAGAATTGGCAGCAGTGGTTTTCGCACTGAAGCTGTGGTGACATTACTTATATGGGGAGAAGTGCAAGATATACACTGATCACAAGAGTTTGAAGTATTTCTTCACCCAGAAGGACCTGAACATGAGACAAAGATGTTGGTTGGAGTTGGTAAAGGATTATGGCTGTGACATTCTTTACCACCCAGGGAAAGCCAATGTAGTGGTAGATGCATTGAGCCGGAGAGGCTCGGGGCAGTTATTTAGTTCTATTCAGATTTCCAGAGAATTGGCTGATGAGATGACCAAAGCAAGGATAGAAATGGTGGTGGGCCGATTGGCCAACATTACCTTGCAGTCGACCCTACTAGAGCGGATCAAGGAGGGTCAATTAGTAGATGCCCAGTTACAGGAGATTAGAGAGAATGTCTTAGCGGGGGTAGCTAAGGACTATTCTATTTATGAGGTTGGTATGCTACGGTATCAGGGGCGGATTTGTGTTCCAGCTGATGTAGGGATCAGACGAGAGATATTAGATGAGTCCTATACTACGCCGTACTCACTTCATCCGAGTACCACGAAGATGTATCAGGATCTACGAACATTGTATTGGTGGCCTGGGATGAAGAAGGATGTAGTGGAGTACGTGGCCAGGTGTTTGACCTGTCAGCAGGTGAAAGCTGAGCATCAGCGACCAGCGGGGTTGCTTCAGCCTTTGGGTATCCCTGGGTGGAAATGGGAGGACTTTGTGGGAGGTTTACCTAAGACAGTGGGGCTTCATGACTCGGTGTGGGTGATAGTGGACAGATACACCAAGTCAGCTCATTTTCTTCCAGTGAAGTCGACTTATGCAATGGATCAGTATGCAGAGTTGTATGTGAGGGAGATTGTTCGTCTCCATGGGGTTCCTAAGTCTATTGTGATAGACTGGGATCCTATCTTACCTCCAAGTTTTGGGGTAGTTTGTAGAAAGCCATGGGGACTCAGCTGAAGTTTAGTACTTCCTTTCATCCTCAGACTGATGGACAGTCTGAGAGGACGATTCAGGTGTTGGAGGATATGCTTAGGGCATGTGTGATCGACTTTGAGGGATCTTGGAGTAAGTATCTCTCGTTGATTGAGTTTTCATATAACAACAGTTATTAGTCAACGATTGAATTAGCTCCATATGAGATGTTATATGGGAGGAGATGTAGATCACCCATTCATTGGGATGAGATGGGTGAGAGAAAGTATTTGAGACCGGACATGGTTCAGAAGACTAATGAAGCTATTGAGAAGATCCGAGCTAGAATGCATGCTTCATAGAGTACACAAAAAAGCTACGCTGATCCTAAGCGTAGGGACATGGAGTTCCAGGTTGGGGACCACATGTTTCTGCGAGTTTCACCACTGCGAGGGGTGAGGAGATTTGGAAAGAAGGGCAAGCTGAGCCCTCGATTCATTGGACCTTTTGAGATCATAGAAAGGATCAGACAGGTGGCTTACAGGTTGGCTTTGCCACCATCGCTGTCAGGAGTTCATGACGTATTCCATGTATCTATGCTTCAGAAGTATGTCTCGGATACAACATATGTGTTGAAGTATGAGGACTTGGAATTGCAGACATATTTGTCTTATGAAGAGCAGCCAGTTCAAATTCTAGACCGGAAAGATAAGGTTCTACGGAACAAGATGATTCCTCTAGTTAAAGTATTATGGAGGAATAACAGGGTCGAGGAAGCGACGTGGGAGCTTGAGTCAGCGATGCGGGATCAGTATCCCGAGTTATTCAGGTAAATTTTGAGGACGGAATTCTCAGTAGGAGGGGATAGTTGTAACGACCCAAAAATCACTAATAAGGCTTAAGGGCCTTGATTAGTGTGTCGGGAGAGCATAATTGGTTTATATGTGATTTAAATGATTTAATGCATGATTAAAAAGTATAAGCTTTTTCCACAACAAATCTCTCTTTCCACAACACATGAATATAATCTTTTTCAAAAAGTATTATAATAAGTAAGATTAAAAATAGGTAAAATTAGATTATAGGCGGGACAAAAAATTTTAAGCGGCAAATGAAAAAATGTGTTAACTTTTTGCCCAAATCCAATTTTTCTTTCTCTCACCTCATTCTTTTCTCTCCGCCCAAATCACTTTGATAGGGGCTCCATCGCACAACTCCACTTCCATCTCCATCACAACCTTTGTTTTCTTCTCTCCCCTAATTTGAAAAATTGACCTTCCCTATCTTCGGCAAACGGTGCAAATGACAGGGTCTCGTGGGTCTTGTGAAAATGATGGGCTCAGGGTCGTGGGTGGCTCGGTCTCGTGGAGGGGGTGGGTGGCTTAGTCTCGCAGAGGGGTCGTAGGTGGCTCGGTCTCGCAGAGGGGTCCGAGTCCCCTCTTCTTTCTTCTTGAAATTTTGGTAAAATACGAATATCTCTATTTAATTTCGGATGTAGTATACCTATATGATTCTATAGATATGATTTTTTTCATAAAAGGCATAAATCTTTTACGATATTGAGTTTGTCTCCTTTAAGTTTCTTCCTCCAGTCATGGATGTGAGATTCTAACTGGTCTAGTTTTGGTTATCTGAAAATCTCATCTTCTCAAGCTTCAATTTTTTTTTTAAAATTCATTTTGGTATCTTAGTAGTGATTTTATTTCTGCTATGTTTTTTGGTATCTGAAAAGAAAGTGCATATGAAAATGTTGCATACCAGACGTTTGATGATAATTCTCAAGAATCTAAATTATTTTTTGGATTTGGGATTTGATTTTAAATTGGTAAGTACTGTTATTATATTTTCAACTTTGGGTACTCATTACTTTTCTGGTTGAATTTTCATCCCATTTTTCTGGGCCATATCTGTATTCGGTACAGAGTTCTGAACCACAATAGAACTACTATTAACTAGAACATTCATGTTCTTGGTTTTTGTTTCTCAGGCAAGTAAAAAAGCCTTGGATCCAGTTGCTCCAGTTTATAAGTACTACGATGTATCAGTATCTAACATATTAACTTCAACATGCCAAAATGAGGTTAGCTGTCTCCATTTTCAGCGTTCAAGTCTAGCTGATATGAGACGCGTGGTTGCAAATTTTTTAATTGTAAGCTTATTTTATATTTATACTGTTGATACATTCAAGTAACTATCCTTTTTTTTTTGCAGGCCTTCAAATATGTCAGTTTTCCTATTTAGATACATGTTATGGTAAGATATATTATACAGTTTATTATTTTGATCACCATTTAGTATTTGTTTGTTACTTAAAAAGCCAACCTTGTATCTGGCTGTGTAGTTAAGAAGTGCTATTTTGGGTTACAATTCCAGTGATCTTATTTTCAATATGTTTTAGATGTATTACACTTTCTGTTTTTGAATATCAACTTTTACATCTCTTAATAAATTAATAATTCTTTGGTTGTTGCTAAATCTTGTGGCTTTGATAGTTTGAGCCAAAGAATTCTTAAGTAGATTTGGATGTATGTTATATACACAGGAAGTATGCAAGTATATGTTTATAGGTTGGCTAATCTTCCATTCTTTTATATGCAGAAGAAATACAAGGGACATGTAATGCACTGGATAGCCAAGACCGTTACACTGTGTGTTTATAAAGGTGCAAGACTTGCTAATCAAGTCATTTAATCAAAACGTGTTACCAAAACTATAGTTGAGCTAGGGTTAAAAGATTTTGGTCTCAAAAGTTGCATTTCTTATAAATAAACATTTTCTATTTACATGGGATCCCAAAAGTAATAAGTTAAAGTCTGTTTACAAAAGATTCAAGATCTAGATACAATGATTAGCCACTCTAAGGCAAAACAGTCGGTTAAACATTTTTCGTCTTGTTCCACTCCTCGGCCGTGGCGGCCGAACAGCTGACTATGTACATTCAGCCTCGCAGCCCTCCATCTCAGGATTGGTCCAACTTGCCTTTGCCTTTACCTGCACCACGAAGCACCCGTGAGGCAAGGCCCATCAAGAAAACACAATAACAGAGCACAATCACTCAATAGATAGTCAGATAACTCATATCGCATAAGCATGTACTCAACAGTTTAAGCATTCATGATAATCAAGTATTCATCATACCAAGTATATCCTTCATATCAATAATCAATCCACATATGATAACTAGGGTTAATGCCCTTAGACCGCACCCTCTATTTATCCCACTGACTCCGGCCCGCTTAAACCGAGCTTAGTGAATATTAAGCTGTCCTCGGCTACCAGTGGCCGAGCCGCACCCTGTGCACAAGTATAATTTACGGCACCCTTAGGCCGTTTATCACATGTCCCATGGTGTAATACCATCTATGACATTATACAGATATCGGGAGCACTCAGTCCCATTACAAACACATAACCGGGTGCCGTTTTCTTACCTTTAGATTCGCTAGCTTTGTTCAATTGATCCTAAAGCACGATCCCTCTTGAGCCTTAGCGTACACCTAGTCACAACCATAGATCAGAATCATCACCAGACCTCAAGTCCAAAATCTAGCCTCGGGAAGTCCTAATTCCACCAAACGGGGGTGGTGGAATCGAACCCCGAACCTCCGAGCAAAAACCCTTGAAAATAACCCAAAAACCCCTTTCTGGAAACAGGGTAGCGCTACAGCGCTCTAAAGAGAGCGCTACAGCGCTACCAACAGAGCCTAAGGCACCCCAGACCACTCAGCCTAGCGCTACAGCACCCAGTAGCGCTAGTCACAGCACAACAACTCCTGCATTTTTCCTCCTTCGATTTTCTCCGAGCCAAACCTTACCAAAACTCTTCCAAAATTCAACCAAACATAAAAAAAAGCCTACCAACATCCTCCACTCATCCCAAGCATCCCAAACACACATAACCCAATCACATGCACCCCTAAACAAAGAATTCACCATAGCTGGACCTAAAACTCAGAAACTCAGCAAAAACAACAATTAAAACCATAGAACTTGAACTTGAATTCCTTACCCTTGCTGGATGAGCTTAGCCTAGGTTATCCTCCTCACTAGCTTGGCCTTCACCTCCTCTAAACTCAGCGTCAATTTCCCTAGAATTCCCCATCATAACTCAGCTCAAAATCCATGACAATACCAAAAACTAAAAATTGAAAACTACCTTGAACCTTACCTTAAAAGATGAGTATCCCCTGCCAACTCCTGAAACCAGACCAAGAGCCCTAGCCTCAAGCTTCTGCTCTGACTCTCCCTGAGTTTCTGCCCCAAAAGACCTCAAGAAATGGTGAAGAAAAGCTTAAACCGAGTGAGAGAGAAATAGACTTCCAATTTCCCTTTTTCCTTCTCTTCTTTCTTTTCTTCAGAATTCCAGCCCTTTCTACACAATCCACTAAGTGTAAAGCCTAATAACATTTATCCTTTATAATCCCAAATGACCACAATACCCTCCCATAAATCCTAAGCCTTTTAACCCACCTAGGGGCATTTTGGTCATTTCACCCAATTCCCGCTAATTCCTCAAGTGTCTCAAATATCTACCACTTGCTTCCCAACACCTAACTAATCACCAATTATATTCCTCAACGTCAAAATTGACCCAATATATTCTCTAAATTCCCAGAAATACCCCCAGGCTCGCCCCGAGCCGGGTATAAATCCCCGCCGTGACTTTTTCGCTAAACTGCTCACTGGGATCGTCTCGAGTCACAGGTTACAAATATATCCACATAATAATGTGGTCTCAAAAATTTATCACATATATATAAAATTATGCCCTCAATGGGCCAAAATTACGATTATGCCCTTCTAACCTAATCAGGGCCTACATGCATACTAATACACATAGTCATGCATCACAGATATTCAAATAATCATATAACATGCGTTAATCATTAAATCACACATAATCTAATTATGCCCTCCTGTCACACTAATCAAGGCCCTTAAGCCTTATTAGTAAATTTGGGTCGTTACAGGACAAGTAGTACTTCTGGTATATTCCATCTTATATGGTCTGACTGTGAAGGAAGCACGTTGGGTTGGTGCTACCACATCAACTGCTGTTATTATTCTTGGTTTGTTGGATTGCTTTCACTTTTTATCTAGTTTTTTTACTTTTCATAACACTAATATTAAGAGTTAGAAAAAAGTGAGGATGTTCTTAGAGTCATACACAAATTCTTACATATATGTTTAATTTTACTGATTGGAACATGGGAGCATGCTTGTATGGTTTCTAGCTTCTTCAAAGTCATGTGTAGCACTATTTGTTACTGGCACTTCACGGGTTTTTCTCATTTGCTTTGGAGTCCATTACTGGTTTGTAATTGCCTGTTAGATTTTTCCAAATAAATGCTCTCTTGGTTTTGGTTTACTTTTTGTAAGCTGTTTCCAATTTTCTTTCTTGCTAGGTACTTGGGGCATTGCATTAGCTGCGCAGTTGTAGCTTCTGTGCTATTGGGGGCTGCTATTTCTCGTCATTTTTTCAGTTTCAAACCCATTAGATGCAAGGAGAGATGCCTTACAGAGCACTGTTATTTGCCTTTGAGAGGGGTTTCATGTTTGAATTTGGGATTGCAGTGCTGCTGCTGTCTCTCGTTGTTTGTTCAATAGTGGATTTTCTACGTTCACTTCAAGCAGAAGAAATGGCTATGACCTCGAAATCCCACAAGGTATGATTCTCTTCTAGGCTTGAGTTTGCTAAATGAATATTCGTTTTGGGCATTTAGTTTGCAACAAACATAACTATGCATGCAGACAACACAAAGTTACTCCAGTAAGCTAACAAAATAAAAACCCCTAATATTTCAAAAGTTGGTTCCGAGTTGAAAATAACTAAATGAGCCAAAAGAAATGAACAATTAAATAAATCAATCAGAAGTGAATGATATAAGTTTGATTAAATCAAATTTAATACACAGCCAAAGAAAAGTCTAGAAAATTTTTTTGGACACTTATTTTTTTTCAAAAGAGTTGGGCACTTATTTTTAGTAGGTTCCTGTATGTATAATTATTTTAATATATAATCATTAGTTATTAATAAAAATGAAAATAGTATTAATGAGTAGTGATAATAATACAAATAAACAATTGTGGAAAAGGAAATCAGACTATAAGAAACTAAAAATAAAATTTCAAAAAAAAAAGGCTCCCATCCTTCATAGAATCTTTTACATCAATTAGCCAAAGAGCCAGTCTAAATTTAATTTTGGCATAAACAGTCCACATTGTCTTCAACATCTTTAAATGTTCTCTTATTTCTTTCTGGTCATTTTCTTGATTCTGAATGCATCAGAATATATGTGAACATGTTGAGTTTTGACACTTGAATTCAAGTATTCAACTTTTCTAATGTGCCAGTAAATACGTGTATATATTTTTACTTACCTTTAAATGCTCATAAAAGGAAAATCGTTCTTTTACGATGTATGAGACTATGCAGTGTCTTGTGCAAGTTTCTAAATACTCTTGTATGTGCCAATTTGCAGTTACATAAGAGAGAAAGAGATGGAAGAGGAGCTATTAATGCAAAGACGCGAAGAGGAGGGTAGAGGTAAAGAAAGACGAAAGGCTCTCTTGGAGAAGGAAGAACGTAAATGGAAGGAGATAGAAGCTTCTCTCATATCCTCTATTCCTAATGCTGGAAGCAGGGAAATAGCAGCCATGGCAGCTGCTGTTCGTGCTGTAGGAGGTGATTCTGTTCTTGATGATTCTTTTGCTCAAGACAGAGTTTCTAGCATTGCTCACAGGATACATTCAACTCAGTTAGCTCGTTGAGCCCTTTAGGTTTGTTTATTATTATCACTATATAAAAGTGTTTAAGCTGTGTAAGACACTTGAGACTCTGTAATTAGTAAGTTATAAATTAGCCTCTCTAGCATGCTATTGTTTAAATCAAACAAGGTGTGGTTGCATTAAAGCTCATTATTTCTTTCTCGCATCCACATACTGTCCAATGGGGTTTGAATCTTAATTAGCCATCTCAATACTGACTTGAACAAATAAGCTCCAACATTTTTTTTGGCCCTAAGAGCATGATAATCTCCACTCTTACCTTTCATTTTGTACGTGGTATTTATGTTGCCTCCATCCAGGATAAGAATAGATAAGTGGACCCGATGTTGTTTCTTCAATAGTGTGCAACTCTTTTTATTGTCTATTTGTTTATATCTCTTTTCTTTATGTATTTTTTTTGGCCACTGCAGGTTTATTACAGTTCTAACCCTACACCAACAAAACACATCATTAGTCCCTTAAGGTCATTTCTGACCATTTACACATCTGAACTTTATATACCCCCAAAAACGACCACACAAACAATGTCATTAAACTCTAGGTCTCAGTTTAAAACACACAGAAATACACACACAAATATTCAATCACAAATCGAATAAACAAAGAGAGAAAAGGAGAAGAAAACACCAGAAATTATTTCGGAGTTCACCCCAAAAATCAGGGCTACGTCTCCGTCAAGCTGCCTCAGAAATCAAGCTTGAGTTTCCACTATCAACAATGGTGATTACAGAATATTGGAGCTTCCTGTCACAAGATTTGATCAGGTAAGACTCGATCCTTCTCTTTGTACAGATCTCTACTTTTTCTCTTGTGATTTCTATTTATCTAACACTCTGTTCTCTCTTTTGCATGAACTCTTTTCTTCTTGTTCTCCTCACCACGAGAGCTTTACTCTCTTTCTGTGGACCTTTCTCTCTTGGATCTTGGAGCTAAAGACTTTTTTCTGGTTATCTCTGTAAAAACCCTTTTCTTCTTATATTTATAGTTTGTATCTGTTAGCTTGTACGAGCTGGGTGTTAGTTACAATCTGTTGTAACTAATTCCTGGTTCTGATCTGTTAGAGGCAAAGCCATTAGGTTTTACTTGTTATTTCTGTAAAGTTGATCTTTGTATGCTGATGTGGATATATGTAAAAGGATCTGGTTATAAGTGGAATTTATTCAACAGCCACGTTAATGGTAATCCTTAAAAGTTATTGTATTTATTGACAGATGGGTATTGCGGATGCTGTTTGAGTTCTTGATGATGAACCAACTATAAGTGGGAGAAATTACGGTCCGATTGATCCCAGCATATGTCAAACTAAAAAAGTTAGTTTTTCAATTGCTGTGATGATTCAACCCGAGTCTGGACCTGTTTGCCTTCTAGGCATTGAATTTCAACAGAAAATTTGTTGGGAAATCTTGGTGGCTGGTTCTGAGCAAGGTATTGAAGCTGGACAAGTTGGGCTTCGATTGATCACCAAAGGTGATAGACAAACCACAGTTGCTAAGGAATGGAGCATTAGTGCAACAAGTATTGTGGATGGAAGGTTCTCACATTTTTCCTTCTTAAGAACCATTATAACCAATTTGTTCAGTTATTCATGAGTATTCTTTCTTTTGTTACGTGATGTTTGTGCTCTACTTTTTAGATCGACATTATTGCAGAGAAATCATCTACCTATAATGCTTTCACACTCTCTACTAGTTCTTGTTCACTAACCAGGCTATATTAATATACATTGCAGGTGGCATATGGTAACAATGACAATTGATGCGGATTCAAGGGAGGCAACTTGCTATTTAGATGGCAACTTGCTATTAAGTAGTTAATTTGATAAGTAAAAAGTATATTTGAAGTCAAATCTCTAAGCACAGTTCAAACTTCAAACCATATAGCTGAGTTAATTTAACAAAAGACTAAATACTAATTTGATTATATATGGTTTTCTTTTATCATCTTTCTGGTTGAATCATTTGTACGATTCTTTCTATTATTAGTGGAGATTTGTTGGTTGCGAGTAGAGCTTTAATTTTTCACAAACCTAAAAGCCTGAACTCTCATTTGAATGATAATTTTGACTTTTTTTTTTGGTAAGAGTAAGATTATTACTTTGCAATATTTAAGCTATATATATATCTGTCCACAAAAGCATACAAACCAACTTTTTTCTAATTGGATGATTGAAAGAATAAATTGGATGGCTGATCGTTCAGAAAAAGGCCTACGTCAAAGTGGGGGAATCATGGTGAACTATGTTTACAGGTAATTTTTCTAATCACAGCCAACTTTTTTTTTTCAAACTGGGCACGTCCAAAATTTCTGTTTCTCTGAGAAAGTTTATGTTCCAAAAGTATCTTATGAAATTGACTGGGACCCAACTCATTAGTTATTATTGCTTTCGTGGAAGGTCTGCTGCCTTGTCACCTGCTAACTATATGCTGTATATTAACTCACATTGGATTGGGGCTAGACTAATTATTTTGATCTTGCCGATATATGTTTTCAAAGTATGAACTTTACTTAAAAAATCTATTATTAGGAGTTTTCCTAAAATATTCCGAACAATGCTTTGCAGGGTAGAGAGCATTGAAGAATATGCTTAGTCATATTTCAGTACAGGACACATACATGCTTCTAGCAACCTTCGACACTATGTTGAGGTATGCATATGTTATGGTTGAGGTATATATATTTTTTTTGTTACATATTGTTTTTATTTTAGTTTTTTAGTAGCTGAATTGAAGATAGAATGAGCGGAAATGAAGATGATTATGAAAATGATGATTTTTTTGGACATTTGAGTTGGAATATGTTTCTTTATGTTAAGTTTGAACCATTAATGAATATAGTTTATGATTTTAAGACTCGCAGCAAGTAATTTCATGAATTTTATGGTTTTATTATATCATTTAATTTTAATTTTGTATTAATCTTTTAGGTATTGATTATATTCTTTAGGTTGTGGATCAAATTGGTGAGGAGCATTGCAAAGTTAATTAACTTGATTATTAATTGCAAGAGGTACGGAAGTATGTTCTCTTAACTCTTTTATTAATATCATACAAATGCTAGAGGAGTTTGAATATCTTAAATATTCATTCGTAGAGAAGTAGGTTCTGAGATTAAACTTGTGTGCTGCGGTGATATGGAAGGTTGAAAACTTGTGTGTCTTAGAGAAGTAGGTTCTGGAAAATTTATTTGTGTGTTGCGGTGATATAAGGAAGAAAACTTATTGTGTGATGTTTGAATTTTTTTACTTGGTATTGATAGATGGTTAGGTAAGCTTTTATATGAGAAATGATGTTAGATTTTAACTAGAATTATGTATTATCTTCTTAAAAAAAAATTGTGTTTGCTTGAATTGGTTTGATTATATTGTTAGATATCTCGCCTGGGGTGTGAATAAGGGTAGTTTTCATGTCCCAACTTCACAAACAAAATTAAGACAGAAAATACAGTACTTGATGCAAAATTAAGACAGAAAAATAAATTTTAAAATGTTATAAGAGGTTTATAATAGAGTGAGAAAAAATTAAGATGCCAATAGAATTATCCTAAAACTAGTTTTCCTATACAGTTGAAAATAAAACTATGACTAGCAGATATGAACAACTAGTGTCAAAGAGTAATTGTGATTGAATTAGTACATTTTATACATGTATTTTGGACAAATAATAATATAACTAACTTTCTCTTCTCACAATTCTATTAATAAAATATTAATTCTACTAAATACAATTAGTCTCATAACATTGTCTTGTAATTCAAATCATAATCACTTTTCTGTTAAAAACATTCATAATGTGAATTGCATTGGATACTTAGTGGGTCTGAGAAGAGAGGAGCAATGAAGAAAAATGTTCCTCCATAAACCACATAGATATGATACTTCAAAGATATTTATCAGCCCCTATGTTGATCATGTTGACCCAAACTCTTAAGTCTCCTTGTTTTAATGATTAACAAATATTTGATTATTATTTGTTACTAATGATTTGTTGATTTTGTAGCAAAAACCAAAGTGAATTAGCACTTCAAAGTCAAACTTATGACCAAGGGCAAAATGGTCATTTTACTAAATTTTCTGGAAATGACCCGAAATGGACTTCAAGACTCAAGAAACTCAAGATAAATGTTTAAGTATAAAATTTGGCTCACTCACGCACTAAAAAATGGTGATTTTTTAAAATGAGAAATAAATATCCTAAATTCACTTTTAAGAAAATACATCTCAATACGGTCGTAACGCAATTGGAATTTTTGAAATCGGATAAACAAGCTAAAAGTTATAAAGAATTGAAAAACGGGAAAATAGGCATAATTCAGATTTTGCTCTCTGTTTGCCATCCGGAATTCCGGATTGGCAATCGGAATTCCGGTTCCCCATCCGGACTTCCGGTTCGCGGCAGACAGCTTCGAAAATTAACCCCTAACGGCTATAAACGGCTAGTTTTTTCCCAAACTCTATATAAACTCGTTTTTCACTCAAAGTTAGATGTTGGCTGAGCATTTATTACATATACCAAACCAAATCCATTGATTTCAAGGAGCTCTCAAAGTTTAACTCATCCAAACACATTTTCACACACTTGAGCCAAAATTTGTATTTATTTCTTCTAAGTGTGCTTGCTAATCACTCTAGGTTTCTCATTGTATTATCATATTTCTAGAGTGATTTTTGCTTGTAATATCAAACACATTCCCATATTGAGATTGAGGTGAGGTTGGCACCGGTTTTGTAAACAACCCGGTTAAAGTGAGATTGGCACTTCAACAATCCGAAAAAGAGGTTGATAGTCCTTGGTGGTGGAAAACTATTGTAAGAGGTTTGGAAATACCTTGGTGAAAAATTCCCGGCTGTAAGGGTTAGTCAAGCCCGCTAACTTGGCTCGATAGTTGAACTCAAAGCTAGGTCCATAGCTTTGAAGACCAAGGACGTAGGTGGCTTAGTTCTACCGAACCTTGTAAAATTCGAGAGTTTGCAATTTCTTAACCTTCAACTCTTTACATTACAAGTTTGATTATTTGCTATATCTATTTGATTGCCATATTATTTGCTTTTACTTGATAAATTTGATTTATTGCATAATTTGGCATATCAAGTTTTAAATTTCCGAAATTAGTTTAAATTTCCAATTCACCCCAACTCTTGGAAACATATCTTGGGTTAACAGATCATTCTGGATGTATGGGGTTATATACACAAATAATGACTCTACATGATTAAAATAATTTCACCTATTTTTCATGATTAATATACCATATTATTACAATTTGAAACACCTACAATGGTTTTTCTTTTAAAAAGTAATAGCATATTTGAAAAGACAACACTATAGTTGTCCAGAACATAAATAATATGCTTTCTATAGTTCTCTTTACACAAGTGAGGAGCAAACACAGCTAAATTGCCAAATAAAAAAACACAAGCAAGTTCAATAATCACCTATCATCCCAAATATTGTAGGGCACGACCTTTATCCCAATCAATTCTCGTACGAATCTCCATGACCTGTTCAAGATAATACAAACAAATAAAAGATAGTTCAAAACTAAGTTCATACCAAGATCAAGGACAAGGATACAGAGTTTATGTAAGCTATGTTCCATACCTTTTTCCTTGAAGCAATTATGAAGTTGGGGTACGCTTCTATCAAATTTTCCACCATCTCCTTAAGTATGTAAACATCCTACGTTTAGATTAAAACACTTAACAAATTATTCATATTATTATTTCTTATATTAAATTGATTTTATGTTTTTAGATATCTAAAACATTAGATAGCTAACCTCTTCATCTACTACTTGTGGAAAGTGAACAGAGATGCAGAACTTGTTGTCTTCAACAATGGCCCCTTTTATGCCTTTGGTCTTATCTTTTAGAGTCTTTAGTATCTGGAAAAAAATACATTATAAACATATAAAAAAATTCAAAAAATCTCATGTTAAAGCTATAAGTGAAGGAAGTCAATATCTACCTCTTGAATCTTAGGAAGAAACTCTTGAGCTGGACAAAAGTGAACAACTTCATTCCCTTTTAAAAAGGTGAAGAAAATATAAAAGAAAAGAAGAAAAAAAATCAGGAGAACTACTTCTCTACGATTAAGAGCATATTATAGTAAACACACTGTACTAACCTTTTCATCAGTGGTTCTAGTTTGAAATATGTGATGACTATACTTTTCTTCTTCTTCTTTATTTCTTGATGATAAGTATATGATAAAATCACCTTATCTCGACGCCTTCCTGAAACGATTGCAGTAGGAAATATAGATAGTATAACAATATGTTCAATGATACTATAATGTGACCACTTAATTAATGAAATGAAGATAGTTTATAGTATTAATTTAGGGGCCATACTTTGAAAAATTATCAACAATGAGAGCTGACTTATTCTCTTTTAGCAATATGATAATTTTCAAAAGTTAGTACCCATGTGACACGTTAATCTAAAGAGGAAAATGTATACAATAATATATCATGTTATATGGTGAGTGAAGGGAACTCATAATATGGTGAATTATCTGTAGTTAGAACCTGAAAGAAAAATCAAATGTACATAGTGACAATGGTTAGGTTTGAACTTTTGAAAAATAGATAGCATGATGAATCTAGATTATAATAACTCACATCTGTGTTATTTGGTATTGAAAATAAGGTGAAAATTATGAATAAAAAATATAAATGCAAAATATATTAATCCCCCTACTTTTTCTCTTGTCAATTAATAAGTTGTTGCTTTCCTCCCACACTTCCTTTCCTTCTATTCTCTCCATCTCTCTGGCCAGACGTAATGGAAAAAATGATAGCAAAGAATAAAGAACAATCAAAGCGGCTAGTTTGACAATCTAAAGAAGATGGTTTCAGACTAGAATAAATTAAATAGGACAAGTAAATGATGAAACAAAAACAGATTTCCATAAAAGATGAACAATATTTGCTGTAGGTGCGGTTGTAGTCTGAAGGCGTGCACCAGCTATGCTTGAAATGATTCATATATGGAAGAAAATGTCCAAAAAAAACCATAGCAATAAAAGCCCATTTCACCTTTTTACACTTTTTAAGCATTGCAACTGCAACAGAGAATATAATGAAAAAAAAATTATAGGAATGATATGGATTGCACTGCAACAGAGCAACCACTTAATTAATGAAATGAAGATAGTTTATAGTATTAATATATAGAACTTTATAAAGGGTTTCACTCTTGTGGGAAAGAAGTTCATAAATAAATAAAAAAAGCTAAAGTGTGTAAGAATTGATCATAAAAAACTAACACATGCCTTCAATTAAAAAATGAGAAAGTGACCAAAAGCGAAAATGAATGAGTAAAATTGGATTCTATCAACTGACATTTCATGTGATGTTCAGTTATGTAAAGTCCTTTGATCCCTCCTTCTTCTCATGCATTAGCGTTTCTCAATCTTTCTCTCACTCATCATCCCTTTAAAAACCCCTTCATTCTCATCAATGATCATTCTATGTATTCTAGAATTAGCTTGTTTGGACAATTTTTTCTTAAATAAATATCAATTCATGCAAATTCATTTCTAATCATGTCTTCGCAACGATTTTTAAGCCTCCTCTGTATAATATAATATAACATGTTGCCTTTTTATTTTAAAGCATCTGAAAATAATTACTTTTAGGTGTAATATACTGTTGTCACAAAAAAAAACATCTTATTACCTTTTTCTTTTCTTTTCATTTTTCTTAAAATGAAATAAGTAAACAAATAAAATTGTAGCAATACTATTGTATTTGTAATGCAACAAAAACAGTACAACATATGGAGAAGCATATCTTTCTCTTTAACATAGAAAACTCTCTTTTCCACTGACTTCTGCTCTCTCTAGATAGATAGATAGATAAATAGAACAAATAAACAGAAGCAAAATCCATGGCTGCCAACAAGTTTACAACCATGCTTCACAGAACGGTGCTTACAAACTTGTGCTACTTCTGGTTTATGCAGTCCTTGAATGAGTGTTGATACTGCTCCTCCTCCTTAACTCTTTGTTCAGTTACTTGAACACCAAGTTTGCTAGCTACTTTGTCCTTCAAAAGCCATGTTTATGGTGTTCAAGAGTTGATCACATATTGGAACCAGGAAAGCACAACAGAACATATGTTACAGATCTCCTATGTGATAACCACGCTGCTGAGATATCCCAACTTGGGTTCTGCTCCAATCATCGAAAACTGGTAGAATCAAGTAAAATGTGTATATATACATAAGGCTCCAATCATTATATATATATATATATATATAAATCATTCCAACAAACAGTATATGTGTATTATATGCACGAGTGACTAAAAATCCTATCATATTGGAGACATAAAAAATTATAGTCAATTGTATTGATTTTCTTTTAGATTAAGTATCTAACTTTCTGTTTAGGAAATTAATATATATTGAGAGAGAAAAACAATTTTTAATTAAAATCCAAACCTCAACGTAATTTTTGTGTGTTGTTTGAATTTTTTTGACTTGGTATTGATAGATGGTTAGGTAATCTTTATATGGGAAATGATGTCAGATTTTATCTAGAATTATGTATTATCTTCTTACAAATAAATTGTGTTTGCTTGAATTGGTTTGATTATATTGATAGATATCTCGCCTGGGGTGTGAATAAGGGTAGTTTTCACGTCCCCTACCTTAGGGTTTGAATAATAAAACATTATACATATGAGTTGTGATTAGCTTTTTTATATCTATGCTTATAATATGCAGATGGATAAAACTTGGATCCATCTTAACAGGTTAGCAAATAAAATTATATGCGATGCTTACAATACGAGGAGCTGTTGGTTCAACAGTTGCATGACCTTCTCAAAAGGTTATTCCAAGAGGTATTTATTTGGTTATTTGATTATATAAATGCGTGTTCAACATTAACTGATATGCAATCCAAGATTATGATAATATTATTTGATTGATTTGATAGGGAAGATGAGAAAGAAAAAATGATAATGGGGCCAATTTGAATTAAAATTATGCACCATTTAATTAAAGTTCTAAGGTCACTTGAGTATAGATAGTTGTAGTAATGTGTGTAATATAATAACTTGTTTATTATTTAAACTCAATTATTGTAAATTTGGTTATGTGTCATGATATTATTGACTATTTTAGATGAATGATATGATATTTCATGACCTCATTAGTTTTTCTTTTATGTTTTATTTACCAGATTCAACAAGTGAAGTGCAAAAGAAAATCTGATTTGGAAGGCTTTGGTGTGCTGACATTTGGAAGATCATGAATTCCTACCTTTACTTTTGAATAGGCAACTGTTTAAGACTATTTTGTTGACCATTGTGAGAATATTTTGTTTATGTTAATTAGGCAGTGTTGAATATCTTAAGACTTTTGGATTGCTTTTAAGATAATCTTGAATGTATTTTGACACAATTATTTGGTTATATGTGTTATGAACCATATAATTGGTACTAAAAAATATATTTGTACAATTTTAAGGGTGTCTTAAGTATATTAAATGAGCGGGTTTGAATTAAAGCAATACAAAATGATTATAATGTACAAGTTTATATAATAATAATTCAAGCTTATCCAAATATTAGAATATTACAAAAATGTGTTATTGTATCTTTTACAGTAACACTGGTTTATAAGCATAAAATTATGTTATGCAAACTATTTTCTATAATGCAGAAAGTGTGTTATTATAAAGTGTATCATAACACTACTTTATAAGTACAAAAAAGTGTTATATAATCTATTTATAAATAACATAATGAAATACTTATCTAACTATTAAAATAACACAACAAAAGTGTTATCGTAGGCTATACCATAACACATGTCTATAACTATGGAAAAGTGTTATGCAAAGTGCTCGGACCTACTATAACACCGCTTTCCTTAACACATCAAAAAGTGTTATGGTATATATTTGATAATACTTTTTCGGTCTTATTGAAAGTATTTTTTCTTGTAGTGTAATTGGTTTATATGTGATTTAAATGATTTAATGCATGATTCTGTGATAAGCATGCTTATATGACTATATGGATATATGAAATGCATGTTTATGGGTATTAGTATGCATGTAGGCCCTGTTTTAGCTTAAAGGGGCATATTTGTAATTTTGGGCCCGTTGATGGCATAAATGTGATTATATGTTATAGTTGTGGAGACCACATTATTATGTGGATATATATTTGTAGCATGCGACTCGAGGCGATCCTAGGGAGCCAGTTAGCGGGAAAGTCACAACGGGACCCGATATCTGACTCGGGGCGAGTCAAGGGGTATTTTGGGTATTAGATATTTATTTGGGTTATTGGGTTGTGAAAATAAATAATTGGAGATATATTTGAAGTTAGGGAGCTTAGGAGGGAATATTGGGGAAATTTACCATTTTGCCCTCGGGGACGTTTTTGGTACCCCGAGCCTCGAGATTAACTTAAGTAACTTAAGTTAGATAAAATAAAACAAAGGAAACAGTAGAAGTTGCCTAAACTGGCCCTTACCTTTCTCTCAACTCACTCATTTCTTTCTCAAACTCTCTCTCAAGCTAACTTGTGGAAACCAAGGGAAATTTGGGCTAGAAACTCAAGGATTTGAGCTGGAATCTTGGGAACTAATTCAATAGCAATCTGGTGGTTCAGACAGAAGTTGAGGTAAGTTTTGAATTATGATTTTAGCTATTTAATTCTGTAGTTTTCAGCTGGGTTTTGAGTGTTCTTGGGTTCTTGATATTGAAGATTGAATTGAAGTTTTGGGATGAGGATTTAAGCTAGGTTCTTGTAGGGTTTTGCTACTGGGAACATGTTAGGGTGTTTGTGATAGTTAAATTATGCCATTGGGATGGTTTTGGGTTGATTTGTTTAAGGTTTGGTGGTTGGAAATGGGGATTTTTCTGGGTTCGAAGGGGTTGGGCTGCGACTCTATTCTTGGTGTGCCGCGGCCTTCTAGAACAGATGGGAGCCGAAATGAACGGCGGGTTGTGGCATGGGGAGTGTAGGGCCGCAGCGCGTGTTTGCTGCATGGGGAGGCTGGGCCTCTAATTGGAGGCGGGCTGCGGCATGGAGGGTTTAGGGTCGCGGCTCTTAAGAGCATTTTTGGCTTTGAGGAGGTTTTAGGTGTGGGAACTTAACCTAGAGTGCTCGGGATCGATTCCACTACTGTGTTTGGTGGAATTCGATGTTCTGAAGGCTAGAACTTAGTCTGGAAACCTTTATTCATTTATTATTGATGCAATCCCTTATCCTGGTTGTAACTAGGTGTACGCTAGGGCTCAGAAAAGGGATCGTGCTCAAGGGTCATTTCTCGTAATCAGAACACTTGGAATTAAAGGTAAGAAAACTGCACCCGGTTATGTGACTATGTCGGGACTAAGGGTTCCCTATACTTGTATGCATTATTGTATGATGGTATTATACCATGTGAACATGAAATAAACGACCTAAGAGTGCCAGAATTAATATTGGCGCATGATAAACGAGTTTTAGGCTCGTTTATGGATTATTTTTTAGGTAGGTTTTCATGAGTTTAGAGCTATTTTATTGCGGAATTATGCTCGTTTGTTCATGTTTCAGGTTTTCCATGCTAAGTTGGTGAAAAGAGTGGAATGAAGTGAAAGTGGAAGAAAATATAGTTAATTTGGAGAAAATCATGTTTTTCGGGGTCGATATGTCCGAGTTATGATACTGTCAATAGCGCTATAAAAGTGGTGCCACAGCGTTAGGAAGGATATGATGGAGCCTGTTGAATCTGTAAGTAGCACCCCAGCGCTACAAAGCAAGCACTACAACGCTATCAAGACTAGCAGAGCATTGCCCCAGCGCTACATCAAGGGCGCTACAGTGCTAGTGAAACAATTTTTAGTGCATTTTTGGCTCTGACTATAGCGCTACAATGCTATCAACACGTTTTTCAGATTTTAAACCATTTTTTGAAGGGAAAAATGATCTTTTCACTTGGGAATCTTGGAAGACTATTTAAGGGACATTATTATGCGAATTGGATAAGCAGTTTTAGTTTTATAAACCCTAGATTAGAAAAGGCTGCTGTAATTAGTTTTCTTTTTCATATGAATTCTTTAGGTTAATTTTTATGAACTATTATTTGAAGTTTATTTTCATCATGTTATCTATGAACTAATTTATTTTATCTAGGGATTAATGTAGTCACTTGGATTTCTATTTAATTTTATTATGATGTTCTATTGATACTTCTTCTCTATTCTAATTTATATGATGTTTGTTTAATGCTAGTAAATACTTGATTTAATGGTTTTTATTTTGAAATTCGAAAGATGAGAATTGATTATGCTATCATTATATAGACATAGGTTGCATATTGGATGAAAGTACTTGTATGTCTTGTGTAGTAATTAGGTTTCCATGTTTAATGCCTTCTATGTGTTCAAGTTTATCACAGAAATGTAGAAAACTTGCATATAGATTGAAATCTTATATCTTGAAAAAGAATAGGAATCGATTATGTTAACCTGCTATTAGAATAGGAAGAAGAGATTTAGAACTGATTAGTAAAATTAGTAGAATGAAAAGTTGATGAAATTAATTCCTAGGATTTTTATTATTAATTTTTAATTAGGTGATTCATTGTTTTGTTTCCAGTCCTTTAATTTATGTTAATAGTTTATAGTATTCTTTTTACTTTTAATTATTCTTCTAAATTTTAATTCACCAAATAGAAAGTTAAAGAAAAATTAGTGGTATTTGGAAAACAGTCTTCGTGGGATCAACACTCTACTTATCATATATTACTTGATTTGACCACGTATACTTGCGTGCAGATTTTCACGATCAAGTTTTTGGTGCCGTTGTTGGGGACAGCTTAATATTCACTGAGCCACTAGTAGCTGAGGACAGCTAATATTCTCTGAGCTCGGTTTAAGCGGACCGGAGTCAGTGGGGTAATCAGAGGGTGCGACCTAAAGGCGTCGACCCCGGTTATTTTTTGACTTGGTTATTAATGTTAATTTGATATGCTGAATGTCTGAATATTTTATTGTGGATGTACTAATTGTGTTCACTGATTATGTGAATGCCATGGACTGCTAAATATAGGGTTATGCTTAATGGATTATTTGATTATTGATACTGTTCATGCTATGATGTTATGGTTTTCTTGCTGGGCCTTTGCTCACGGGTGCTACGTGGTGCAGGTAAAGGCAAGGGTAAGCTGGATTAGCCCTGATTCGGAGAGCTCTAGAGGTGGAATGTATATAGTCAGCTGCTCGGCCGCCACGGTTGTGGGATGGACAGGAACAGGAGAACCTTAAATGTTTATTTTTCCCTTAGTGTGGCTAGTAGTCATATATACCCTGGAATTTTGTAAATTGTCCTTTAAACGCTGTTTCTTTTGGGATCCCATGTATGAAATGTATCTTTTGTGACCAAAATCTTTTAACCCTAGTTCAATAATGGTTTTAGTGACACATTTTCAACTAAACGACATGATTAGCAAGTCTTGCACCTTTATAAATACACAGTGAAATGATCTTGGCTACCCAGGGTGTTACAGATTGTGTGCATTTATTGTGCATATCGGGAATCCGAGTTTGTAGGGATTCTTCCATGTGTGTCATTGAACCACCCCGAGCTAGATGCCATTCTTGACCTGGATATGATTGGAACACGATGGCTTGACTTAGATAATGCTAGAGCTTGATGCAGGTGATCTGGACACTGGGCACCTCGATCTCTGTCATTTGCATCTCTAACAGTCTGGAAGATCCTGGGTTGTCTCAGACTCAGTGACAACCTCGAGTTGTTTGGTCTGGAGTTAACAAAACATCTCCGAAGTCTTGCCTCCTTTATTTATTTCATGCCAGCTGTACACCGAGCAAGATAACTGAGCAAATGTTTTTAGGGTACAATATTTTCCCCCAAGCCCCTGCTCGTGCATGATGTCACTTCTGACATGCACAGTTGGGTCTTTTCGGCTACTGTTATAAAAAAACGTGCCCACCCACTTACTCGAGTACGGAACACATGTTTTCTTGTTATAGGTGCCTATTCAGATTTTGAATATTGTGACAGTTGTCTTGTATACTTTTGCCGTCGTTTGGTTTATTTAATTCTGAATCTCAGATCTCTACCTGCTTTAATCGTGTGGCTCAGATTTGTCCCCAAATTTGATGTATAAATAGGAGAACAAGACATGTCGTTCATGTTAGGATTAATGACCTAAAAGCATGTAAATATATTTTATTGGTTTTAAATAAAAGTACAATTTTATTATATTTGAATGTTATAATTATTGTTTGAATTAATTATATAATAATATCAAGAAAATTCCCTATTCATTCATGAGAATATGATATTGTATTAGTACGAGAGAATTAAGATCATATATAATAAATAAAATAGTCAGTAACATATTAAAGTATGAAATCTTTAATGAATGGTTACTAGTACGATTTGCTAAGCATATGAGATCCGAGTAATCTAGATTCAGATTACTGATGTGGATAGGCATCTTAGTAAATGTGTTGTATATAATAGAGATTATATATGACAAGACCGATGAGAATTAATTATCTTTATAAATTTTTCATTTGACATAAAGATTTAATTCTTATTATAATAGATGATCATTTGTAGATCAGTCTAAATCCTGATTATTCATGAACTCCTGTTTGTGTTTATTGGATCTTTTGATTCACTCGTTAAGGTCTCTTAGAATAATGAGGCTAATGACTTTTGTTTTGGAGATTCAATATCATGGATGGCTGGGAACATGAATTACAATATTGGTGTAGTGTCCCAGAATATTTACTTAGCTAGCTAGATAGTAGTAGTAATAGTAGTAGTTAGTATTAGTTTGTAGTATGTTAGTTACTGTGGATTTTGGTTCAAGACGGGACTTAGTTGGAAACTCATAGCAATAGTTATGAATTTTATAAGTTTAACCTATAGTTTAGAAATATTAATTATAACATAAGGTTTGGGTTCTCCTCGGACCAAGGTGGTCCGACCGGACCTCTTGGGGCCTCTCAAGCAGTCCAAATTCTTCGTCAGTCTACCGGGTCACTTTATCACAACTCTGAGGAGTCAATGTATTTATTGACTATTAATATGTCTTTTACTGACCATGCACTGCCACTCGTCACCTTTATTGCCACGTCATTGATCTCCAATTTTTGGGGATAACAGCTGTCTATCCAATTCAAAATATGCTGAAAAAGTGAAAATACGTGTTTGCTATATCAACGTATGTCGATATATCGTAGCTATAGGGGCCGATATATCGCCTACGGAAGATACGGAAAACACGTCGACTTTGCACGAACGATCGAACGGGTCTCGGGAATATGGGGGGAGGCGATATGTCGCCTATAGGGGGCGATATATCGGCTCCAACTCTCATTTTTGAAAGTTTGTGATTTTAATTTTAAAAATAGCCTTAACCACTTTGACCTGTCTTTGAACAATTTTGACCGAGTTTTGGGCGTCTGTTGATCGAAAATTCAAATCTTTTTCATTTTATAATCATTTATTTATTCAAATTAAAAGGGGTTAGTTTCACTCCTTGAACTCTATAAATAAGACCTAGTACTCAGCCATTTTCTTCATTCTTCAAGCAGTCTTTAGAGCCTCCAAGTTGCTTGTGTTGCTATAGAGAGAAAGACTTGGGTTTTTGGGTTAAAAGCTTTATCATTCTAAGCTTTTCTAAACACTTGGGAAGTGAGATATAGTGAGATTTCAGTATCGAGGTTTAGATCAATTCATAAGATCATTCAAGGTATTCTTATCCCCAAGTTCAGTTCTTTATGGTTCTTTAGTTTTCTTTTATTTTCTTTTCAGATCCTAACTCTTGTTTATAATTCTTGGTTAGGTGTTTAAGTTTCTTGAAAACTTAAGGTTCTTCTCGGTAAGTTTCTTCTTTGATGGTTTAGTTTTCTTTTCATCTCTTTTCTTTAGAAACTCACCATTCTCACTGTTGGTTTTTAGGAGTGTTCTAATCCCGTTCTTGTTCCCAAATATCCTAGTTTTTGGTAAGGAAAATAGGATAGATTATATGTGTTTATATGTTTATGTTATTATCTATTTTATGTTATGATATGTATATATATATGTATGAATATGTTTTGTAGTCATTTGAGGCTTATAGCTGCTTAGATAGCAAACCCCAATATTTTTTTATGTCGCTTGGGGCTTATAGTTGCTTAGATAGAAAACCCCAAGAATATTTATCATTTTCATGGGTTAGAGTTATGATTTACCCTACCTCGATTAGTAGACAGAGGACCTAGATGGGTTATCATATACTACCATGTGATCTAACCTACCTCGATTAGTAGACAAAGGACCTAGATGGTTTATCGCTGCCATGTTAATGAGTTAATGGCCATTAATATTGTAGTCCTATATGATATATTTTTTTATAGTCTTATGTTTATGATTTATGATGTATGGTTTTTAGTAGATTTTCCTTGCTGGGCATTAGGCTCACTCCTTTATTTTTAGCTTGATGCAGGAAAATGAATATGGAAGGCGGAAAGATTCATGGTAGCTTGGCTTGTGTGTTAAGGATGAATGGATTGGATGAACTGCCTGTCGATCGAGGATCATGTTATTATTTTTAGTCTTTTAAATTATGTTTTAATGTAATTTCGCAATTAGTATTTTAAACAATTAAAGTCTATGTTTTTATGTTTTATAACAATGGGTACCCATACCGTATTCTATCTTTCATATTTTACTTTGTATTTTGCACAATATTTATTTTGGGGTTTTAAATAAAGTTATGTTATTCTTTATGTATGTTTCCCAAAATGGTAACTATGTCTAGTAGTTTTAATGGTCCAATGTCTTATAAATAGTTGGGTCATTACAGTTGGTATTAGAGCAACGGTTCATATGCATGCATGTAACGCCCTGGATAGCCAAGACCGTTACACTGTGTGTTTATAAAGTGCTAGACTTGCTAATCAAGTCATTCAATTAAAAACGTGTTACTGAAACTATAGAGGAACTAGGGTTAAAATGTTTTGGTCTCAAAAGTCGCATTTTCATTAAGAAACATTATCTGTTTACACGGGATCCCAAAAATATTAAGTTTAAAGACCATTTAGAAAATTCATAAGGTTTAGATACAATAGCAAGCCATATTAAGGCAAAACAGACAGTTAGGCAATCCCTGTCCTGATCCACTCCTCGACCATGGCGATCGAACAGCTGGCTATATACATTCAACCCCGCAGCTCTCCATCTTAGGATTGGTCTAGCTTGCCCTTGCCTTTACCTGCACCACGTAGCACCCGTGAGCCAAGGCCCAACAAGAAAACACAACAACAGAGCATAAGCAATCAATAGACAAATCAATATCTCATATTGCATCACATAATCTCAACCATATAATCATTCAGTATAATCAAGTATCCCGCATACTAAACATATCAACTCATATCATGCACAGTTCACAAATGATAACTAGGGCTAGCGCCCTCAGGCCGCTCCCTCTGTTATTCCACTGACTCCGGCCCGCTTAAACCGAGCTCAGTGAATATTAAGCTGTCCTCGACTACCAGTGGCTAAGCCGCGCCCTGTGCGCAAATATTATGTACGGCACTCTTAGGCCGCTTTTACATGTCCCACGGCATAATACCATCATTGACACGATACAAATATCGGGAACACTTAGTCCCATCACAAGCATATAGTCGGGTGCAGTTTTCTTACCTTTCAATTCGCTAGCTCTGATCACTCGACTCCTTGAGCACGATCCTTCCCGAGCCCTAGCGCTCACCTAGACACAATCATAGGCCAAAGTCATCATCAAACCTCAAGTCAAAAACCTAGCCTCGGGGCCAATCCCGAGCCCCTGGAAAGTCCTAGTTCCACCAAACAAGGTGGTGGAATCAAACCCCAAACCCTAGGTCAAAAGCCCTTGCAAACAACCCTAAAATCCCCTTCAGAAGACAGGGTAGCGCTACAACGCTCATGGAAGGGCGCTACAGCGCTACAAACAGAAGCAAAATCCCCTCAGCAAGCTTGGCCTAGCACTGCAGCGCCCAAAGGCTAGCGCTACAGCGCCCAAAGTCTAGCGCTGTAGCGCTAATCACAGACAGACCAACACCAGTTTTCCCTTCCTGCGATTTCCTCAAACCAACTTCAACCAAAACTTCTCCAAACCTTTACCAAACTCAAAAACAACCTTATAAGCACACTCCACTCATCCCAAGCACCCCAAATACCTAGAACTCAAGCACATGCATCCCCAAACTCAAAATTCACCATAGCCACTTCTAGACATTAAAACTCAGCAGAAACCAATTGAACAACAAAGTTAGTAGCTTAGAATTTATACCTTTGGTGGAATTTCGACCTCAAGTTGCCTCTAGACTTCCTTGGCTTGCTCTTCCTCAACTCTTGGCTCCAACTTTCCTAAAATTCCTCATCAACACAGCTTAGATATCTTAGCTAAGAACCAAAACCAGAGCTGAAGAAACTTACAGAATTTTACCTCAAGTGTTGGTGAGTTCTTGCTAAACCTCTGCCAATTCCTCAAACCTAGCTTATGATCCTTGATGCTCAGCCTATCCCAGCTCTCCTCTGAGCTTTGCTCCAAAAATCCTCAAGAAACTGATGAAGGAAGTATAAACCGACCTTAGAAAACTCTCTCTGTTTTCTCCCTTTCTTTTCCTTCTTTTCTCTCTTTCAAACTTCTACACTTCTCTACAATTTCCACTAACATAAAGTCTCAGTAATTCCCATCTTTAGAAAGCCAAATGACCTTAATGCCTTCCCCTTTATTTCTAGTCATTTAATCCACTTAAGGGCATCTTAGTCATTTCACCCCGATTCCCGCTAACTCCTCGAGTGTCTCTAATATTTACCGCTTAATTCCCGATACCTAACTAGTCTCTAATTATACTCCTCGATATTAGAATAGATCCCAATATACTCACCAAATTCACATTTATACCCCTAGACACACCCCGAGCCGGGTATAAATCCCCACTATGACTTTTTCGCTACTTTGCTCACTAGGATCGTCTCGAGTCACAGATCTCAAATATATCCACATAATAATGTGGTCTCGACAATTTTCACATATATCAAAGCAGTTATGCCCATAATGGCCAAAATTATGATTATGCCCTTCTAACCTAATCAGGGCCTACATGCATACTAATACACATAGTCATGCATCTCAAATATTCAAATAGTCATTTAACATGCTTTAAATCATAATCATGCATCTTACTCATTGAAATCACACATAATTCCCATTATGCCCTCCAGGCACACTAATCAAGGCCCTTAAGCCTTATTAACAAATTTGGGTCGTTACAACTATCCCCTCCTAATGAGAATTTCGTCCTCGAAATTTACCTGAATAACTCGGGATACTGATCCCGCATCGCTGTCTCAAGCTCCCAGGTCGCCTCTTCGTCCTTACTATTCCTCCACAGCACTTTAACAAGAGGAATCGTCTTATTCCGCAATACTTTATCTTTTCGATCCAGGATCTGAACTGGTTGCTCCTCATAAGCCAAATCTGTCTGTAACTCCAAATCTTCATGCTTCAACACATGAGTCACATCTGAGACATACTTCCGAAGCATGGAGACATGGAATACGTCATGAACTCCAGACAACGATGGTGGCAAAGCTAACCTGTAAGCCACCTGACCAACCCTTTCCAGGATCTTAAATGGTCCAATGAATCTAGGGCTTAACTTACCCTTCTTTCCAAACCTCCTCACCCCTCGTAACGGTGAAACTCGGAGAAAGACGTGGTCCCCAACCTGAAATTCCACGTCTCTACGCTTAGGATCAGCGTAGCTTTTCTGTCTACTCTGAGATGCGAGCATCCTAGCCCGGATCTTCTCTATGGCTTCACTTGTTCTCTGAACCATATCTGGCCCCAAATATCTCCTCTCCCCCATCTTATCCCAATGAATGGGTGATCTACACTTCCTCCCATACAACATCTCATAGGGATCCACTCCAATCGTTGACTGATAACTGTTGTTATACAAAAATTCAATCAACAGAAGATACTTACTCCATGAACCCTCAAAATCAATCACACATGCTCTGAGCATATCCTCCAATACCTGGATCATCCTCTCAGACTGTCCGTCAGTCTGAGGATGAAAGGCTGTACTGAACTTCAACTGAGTCCCCAAAGCCTTCTGTAAACCACCCCAAAACTTGGAAGTGAAGATAGGATCCCGGTCTGACACTATAGACTTAGGAACCCCATGGAGACGTACAATCTCCCTCACATACAACTCAGCATACTGATCCACAGTATATGTCGACCTCACTGGAAGAAAATGGGCTGACTTGGTGTATCTATCCACTATTACCCACACCGAGTCATGAAGTCCAACTGTCCTGGGTAAACCTCCCACAAAATCCATAGTAATGTCCTCCCATTTCCATTCAGGAATACCCAAAGGCTCAAGCAACCCTGCTGGTCGTTGATGCTCAGCTTTCACCTGTTGACAGGTTAAGCATCTGGCGACGTACTCAACCACATCCTTCTTCATCCCAGGCCACCAATACAAAGTTCGTAGATCCTGATACATCTTCGTGGTACCCGGATGAAGTGAGTACGGCGTCGTATGAGACTCGTCTAGTATCTCTCGTCTGATCCCCTCATCAGCTGTAACACAAATCTGCCCTTGATACCGAAGTAAACCAACCTCAGAAACTGAATAGTCCTTAGCTACTCCCGCTAAGACATCCTCTCTAACCCTCTGTAACTGAGCATCTACCAACTGTCCTTCTCTGATCCACTCTAGCAGGGTCGACTGCAGAGTAATATTGGCCAACCGACCCACCACCAACTCTATCCCTGCTCTAACCATCTCATCAGCTAACTCCCTTGAGATATGAATAGAACTATATAGCTGACCTGGACCTCTGCGGCTTAATGCATCCTCCACCACGTTGGCTTTCCCCGGATGATAAAGAATATCACAATCATAATCCTTTACCAACTCTAACCAACGCCTCTGTCTCATATTCAGGTCCTTCTGTGTAAAGAAATACTTCAGGCTCTTATGGTCAGTGTATACCTCACACTTCTCCCCATACAAGTAATGTCGCCAAATCTTTAGCGCGAATACCACCGCTGCTAATTCCAAATCATGGGTAGGATACCGCTGCTCATACTCCTTCAGCTGCCATGATGCATAAGCTATAACCTTCTCATTCTGCATCAACACACAGCCTAAGCCCAACCTCGATGCATCACAGTAAAAAACAAACTTCCCTTCCCCCGAAGGAAGATCAGGTATGCATGCCAGATGATCATGGAATTGAGATGAAGATTTTAGAAGAAGCGCACAATACCCCATACTCAGTTCACCCAGGGTTGACCAAGATGACTCACGACCTTAAGGCATTGTATTGGTGGCCAGGAATGAAGAAAGATGTAGCGGAGTATGTGTCTAAATGCTTAGCATGCCAGCAAGTGAAAACAGAACATTAGCGACCTGCAGGCTTATTTTAATTGCTTAGTATTTCAGAATGGAAGTGGGAAGATAGAGCCATGGATTTCGTGACAGGACTACCTCGAACAAATAAGTAGCACGACTCGGCTTGGGTAGTAGTAGATAGACTAACCAAGTTAGCTCACTTCTTGCTGTCAAGACTACGTACACAGTAGATCAGTATGCAGACATTTATGTCCGAGAAATAGTACGACCGCATGGAATCCCTAAGACCATAGTATCCGATAGAGGATTGGTGTTTACATCAAAATTTTTGGGAAGCTTGCAGCAAGCCATGGGTACCAAGTTAAGTCTTAGTACGACATTTCATCCTCAGACCGATGGACAGTCCGAGCATACCATACATATTTTAGAAGATATGTTGCACACTTGTGTACTCGACTTCAGAGGATCATTGTAACGACCTAAATTCGCTAATAAGGCTTAAGGGCCTTGATTAGCGTGCCTGGAGGGCATAATGGGAATTATGTGTGACTTTAATGATTAAGATGCATGATTATGATTTAAAGCATGTTATATGACTATTTGAATATTTGAGATGCATGAATATGTGTATTAGTATGCATGTAGGCCCTGATTAGGTTAGAAGGGCATAATCGTAATTTTGGCCATTATGGGCATAACTGTATAGATATATGTGATAATTGTCGAGACCACATTATTATGTGGATATATCTGTGATCTGCGACTCGAGACGATCCTAGTGAGCAAAGTAGCAAAAAAGTCATGGCGGGGATTTATACCCGGCTCAGGGTGAGCTTAGGGGTATAAATGGGAATTTAGCGAGTACACTGGAGTCTATCTTGACATTGAGGAATATTATTGGTGATTAATTAGGTATCGGGAGTTAAGCGCGAAATATTAGAGACACTCGAGGAGTTAGCGGGAATTGGGTAAAATGACTAGAATGCCCTTAAGTGGATTAAAGGGTTAGGAATAAAGGGGAGGGCATTAGGGTCATTTGGATTTCTAAATATGGGAATTACTGAGACTTTATGTTAGTGGAAATTGTAGAGAAGTGAAGAAGTCTGAAAAAGAAGGAAAAGGAAGGAAAAGAAAGAGAGAAAAACAGAGAGAGTCTTCTAAAGTCGGTTTAAGCTTCCTTCATCAGTTTCTTGAGGATTTCTGGAGCAAAGCTCAGAGGAGAGCTGGGATAGACTAAGCATCAAGGATTCTAAGCTAAGTTTGGGGAAATGGCAGAGGTTTAGCAAGGATTCATCAACACTTGAGGTAAATTCTGTAAGTGCCTTCAGTTCTGGTTTTGGTATTTGGCAAAGATATCTAAGCTGTGTTGATGGGGAATTCTAGGGAAGTTGGAGCCAAGGGTTGAGGAGAAGCAAGTCAAGGAGGTCTAGAGACAACTTGAGGTCGAAATTCCACCAAAGGTATAAATTCTAAGCTCTGACTTTGATGTTCAACTGGTTTTTGTTGAGTTTTTAATGTCTAGAAGTGGCTATGGTGAATTTTGAGTTTGGGGATGCATGTGCTTGAGCTCTAGGTATTTGGGGTGCTTGGGATGAGTGGAGTATGGTCATAAGGTTGTTTTTGAGTTTGGGAAAGATTTGGAGGAGTTTTGGTTGAGGTTGGTTCGAGGAAATCGCAGGAGGGAAAAACTGGTGTTAGCCTGCCTGTGACTAGTGCTACAACGCTAGCCTTTGGGCGTTGTAGCGCTAGGCCAAGCTTGCTGAGGGGATTTTGCTTCTGTTTGTAGCACTGTAGTGCCTTCCCATGAGCGCTGTAGCGCTACCCTGCCTTTTGAAGAGGATTTTAGGGTTATTTGCAAGGGTTTTTGACCAAGGGTTTGGGGTTTGATTCCACCACCTTGTTTGGTGGAACTAGGTCTTCCCAGGGGCTCGGGATTAGCCCTGAGGCTAGGTTTTGGACTTGAGGATTGATGATGACTTTGGCCTATGGTTGTGTTTAGGTGAGCGCTAGGGCTCGAGGGGGATCGCGCTCAAGGAGTCGAGGGATCAAAGCTAGTGAATTGAAAGGTAAGAAAACTGCACCCGGTTATATGTTTGTGATAGGACTAAGTGTTCCCGAAATTTGTTTCGTGTCAATGATGGTATTATGCCATAGGACATGTAAAAGTGGCCTAAGAGTGCCGTACATAATACTTGCGCACAGGGCGCGGCTTGGCCACTGGTAGCCGAGGACAACTTAATATTCACTGAGCTCGGTTTAAGTGGGCCGGAGTCAGTGGGATAACGGAGGGAGCAGCCTGAGAGCGCTAGCCCTAGTTATCATTTATGCAGTGATATATGATATGAGTTGATTTGTTTAGTATGTTAAATATGTGGTTATACTGAATGATTATATGTTTGAGAACTTGTGATGCAACGTGAGATATTGAATTGTCTGTTGATTGCTTATGCTCTGTTGTTGTGTTTTCTTGCTGGGCCTTGGCTCACGAGTGCTACGTGGTGCAGGTAAAGGCAAGGGCAAGTTGGACCAAGCCTGAGATGGAGAGCTTCAGGGTGGAATGTACATAGCCAGTTGCTCGATCACCACAGTCGAGGAGTGGATCAGGACAGGGGTTGCTTAACTGTTTGTTTTGCCTTAGTATGGCTTGTTATAGTATCTAAACCCTATGACTTTTGTAAACGATCTTTAAACTTATAATTTTGGGGATCCCATGTAAACAAGAGATGCTTCTTAATGAAAATGTGGCTTTTGAGACCAAAACATTTTAACCCTAGTTCCTTTATAGTTTCATAACACGTTTTTAATTAAATGACTTGATTAGCAAGTCTGGCACTTATAAACACACAGTGTAACGATCTTGGCTATCTAGGGCGTTACAATCATGGAGTAAGTATTTGCCGTTGATAGAATTCTCCTACAATAATAGCTACCAGTCAACGATCGGGATGGCACCCTATGAGCTACTTTATGGAAGAAGGTTTCGATCACCGTTACATTGGGACGAGGTAGGAGAAAGGCAACTTCTTGGACCCGAAGCTGTTAGAGAGGCTCAGGATGCAGTAACGCTAATTAGAAAGCGTATGCTCGCTGCTCAGAGCCGTCAGAAAAGTTATGCAGATGCCAAGCGGCGTGATGTGGAATTCAAAGTCGGAGATCAAGTCTTCTTAAAGATATCTCCTATGAAAGGTGTGAAGCAGTTTGGGAATAAAGGCAAACTTAGTCCGCGGTTTATAGGTCCTTTTGAGATATTAGACAAGGTGGGAACAGTAGCATATAGATTAGCCCTACCGCCAGCTCTAGCAGATATCCACAATGTGTTCCACATCTCGATGCTGCGTAGATATGTGTCAGACCCATCTCAAGTCCTCAAGTACGATACGATGGCACTCCAGAAAGACTTGAGTTACGAGGAACGACCCGTTAGCATCCTAGATAGAGAGATGAAGGAATTACGGTCTAAGAGTATTTCGATAGTCAAGGTCCTATGGAGTAATAGTTCTGAACGGGAGGCAACGTGGGAGTTGGAGGAAGACATGTTAGCACGGTATTCGGAAGTGTTTGGTAAGTAAATTTTGGAGACAAAATTCTTTTAAGTAGAGGAGAATTGTAGTGTCCCAGAATATTTACTTAGCTAGCTAGATAGTAGTAGTAATAGTAGTAGTTAGTATTAGTTTGTAGTATGTTAGTTACCGTGGATTTTGGTTCAAGCTGGGACTTAGGTGGAAACTCATAGCAACAGTTATGGATTTTATAAGTTTAACCTATAGTTTAAAAATATTAATTATAACATAAGGTTTGATTAATATTGTTGGATCTAGAAATATTATTTATTATAACCTAAGGTTTAGATAGAATTAATAAGAGGGTGACACTTGTCATAATCATGTTAATTAAGGATTTAAGTATTTTTGATGAATAGTTTAAATAAAAGAAAGATCTAGATGCTCTAGAACCTTCCAGCAGCTGTTAGGAAGGATCACGTTTAGACTTAGTAAAAGCTGTCTATCCAATTCAAAATATGCTGAAAAAGTGCAAATACGTGTTTGATATATCAACGTATGCCGATATATCGCGGCTATAGGGGCCGATATATCGCCTACGGAAGATACGGAAAACACGTTGACTTTGCACGAATGATCGAACGGGTCTCGGGAATATGGGGGGAGGCGATATATCGCCTATAGGGGGCGATATATCAGCTCCAACTCTCATTTTTTAAAGTTTGTGATTTTAATTTTAAAAATAGCCTTAACCACTTTGACCTGCCTTTGAATGATTTTGACCGAGTTCTGGGTGTCTGTTGAATGAAAATTCAAATCTTTTTCATTTTATAATCATTTATTTATTCAAATTAAAAGGGGTTAGTTTCACTCCTTGAACTCTATAAATAGGACCTAGTACTCAGCCATTTTCTTCATTCTTCAAGCAGTCTTTAGAGCCTCCAAGTTGCTTGTGTTACTATAGAGAGAAAGACTTGGGTTTTTGGATTAAAATTTTTATCATTCTAAGCTTTTCTAAACACTTGGGAAGTGAGATATAGTGAGATTTCAGTATCGAGGTTTAGATCAATTCATAAGATCATTCAAGGTATTCTTATCCCCAAGTTTAGTTCTTTATGGTTCTTTAGTTTTCTTTTATTTTCTTTTCAGATCCTAACTCTTGTTTATAATTCTTGGTTAGGTGTTTAAGTTTCTTGAAAACTTAAGGTTCTTCTCGGTAAGTTTCTTCTTTGATGGTTTAGTTTTCTTTTCATCTCTTTTCTTTAGAAACTCACCATTCTTACTGTTGGTTTTTAGGAGTGTTCTAATCCCATTCTTGTTCCTAAATATCCTGGTGTTTGGTAGGGAAAATAGGATAGATTATATGTGTTTATATGTTTATGTTATTATCTGTTTTATGTTATGATATTGTTGACCCACGATTTGGCCAACTGACACGGAGTCAGAATATGCTTGATATGAATGAATGCGTAGAGAAGAACGTAATGACAAAAGTAAATAAGACACAGTATTTTATAGTGGTTCGGCCCCAAGATCTGGTAATGACCTATGTCCACTTAGACTGATATTAATCTAAGATTCAAAGGAGTGATCAATGAACAAGGGTTCAATGAGTTTCACTTACCTCTGAAGAACAATACAATATTGCTAGGAGAATTACTATAGTCTCTAATGATTCCAGAATCAAAAGTCCCTTCCTTGAGCTATCTTTTGCTATTTATAGGCTCAAGGGGGATTACAAAAGATTGTTACAGATATTCTCCCCTGAATAATCGGGTATCCAGGAGATTGTGTGAGATAAATTCGGGATTCACAAAGATCTTCCCACAAATGTTGCTTTGTATGTGGAACTATCGACCAGACTGGTCGCAGGTAAGACTGGGCTGCACTGTTTCTAATGTGTTTTCTGGTCGATACTCTAGCAGAACGTTCCCAGGTGTCAGCCATGTGCCCTGGGATCACTTGCCACGTCATCAATGCTAATTTTTTGGATAACATTTGCCCCCCAAGTTTATTTATCACGAGCAGTAAAATAAACTTTTGGACAAACGACTCTTCGGTAACCCCGCCTGACGTGTCAGAACTCTTCGTGTGTTCTTGGAAAAAGTAACCTACCTCTGTCTAATCACGTCCTTTCGGTTCCCCAGAAATGATTTCAATGGCCATCCCGCTTCCCCGTACTTTGAAAAAGGGAAACTAATGATTACAATTTTTAATGTCAGAGACAAACTTATATAAGACCTTCGAAGTCTTTATTTTCTTTTTATGTACACCATCGTCTTCACAAGAAAACCTAAAAACCAGAGCTTTTACCGTTCCTGAAGACCGTTTCCTCTGTATTTTCAAGACCCCGTTCGAGAGTTTCTTGATTCCCGAAGGTCCTTTTTCCACCTCCGCAATCATTCTCTTGGTAAGTTTTCGAATTCCCATGCTTCAGATTTTTGTGGTGCATGTTTGTAAATGTAGACCGTTTGAGATTATCTGTTTCTGGTTTGAGATGCTTGTGAATAGGATGTTTTGTAGGCAAAAAGAGTTACGAGTTAGTTTGATTAGTCAGGATTATATGTTTAGGACGTAAGATCGAAGTAAAAATTCGATCTTTAGGCTAGTTGGAAAATAGGTTTTTCCCGCCCTAAGGGGAGTTGAAAAAGCTTTCTTGAAAAACTTTTTGCTTTCACCCTTTAATCCGTCTTTCAAACCGTTCGTATGGAAAACTTTAGCTTCTTGTTAGAATGCTGTTGTATAAAAGCTTAACTTTTATACACGACCAGCGTTATTCTAAAAAGCTTTTTGAAAATTCTCTATCCTCACCTCCCCATTCTTCTGTTTGCAGACATTAATGCCAGATTTGTGGGGAGGTGAGAGGCCCATTGACGACGACCTTCTCGCCCAGCTGCTCGAGGGAGAAGAACAACCGGCCGACCGTGTCCACGAGATTCCTTTCTCGCGTTCCTCTTCCAGACTACACCCTTCTCCTCCAATGGCTCGCTCCAAATCTTCAGGCAAGAAAAGGCCTGAGTCCGAAAACAGCCCAAATTCTCCTGCTCAGCCTGACTTGCAGGCTAGGGCTCCCTCGACCAGCAGTCGAGAAAATCTTGTTCCTGACCCTAATATCCAAACTAGGGCCCGTCCTCGCCATCAGAATCTGCCTGATGTCGAGTGGTATACTTCCCCGGCTAGCTCAGTGACCCTGCGGATGGTTGCTAACTGCTTCAGGAAATTCCCTCTCACAGGGGTTTCCATTATACGTCCTGCTGCGGACCAGAGGGCTAACCTTCCCGGAGGTGCAAACAGTGCCTGGTCCCAGTATCACATTGAGGCGGGAGCTTATCTCCCTCTTCATCCCTTTTATGAGGGGGTGGCCAATTATTTCGGTGTCGCCCCCTTCCAAATCACTCCAAACGGATATAGAATGCTGGCCGCACTCTATATCCTGTATAAACTTAAGAAATGGCCAGAGCCTACGCCTCATGAGATCAACTACCTTTTTGACCTCAAATCCAACCCGCAACAGCACGGAACGGGTTTCTTCCATTTCTATCACTAGGAGATCAACCGAACATTCCTGAGTGACACTACACACATCTCGAATGTGGGGCAGTATAGTAAGGAGTACTTCCTTACCCCGAATATAACCAGAAACAACCTGGCCTTCACTCGAGGAGGTAAGTGCTTGTCTTCGACTGGTCGATACTTTTCATCGAGGTGTTCCCTTCCATATTTCTCAAATTGTAATCTGTTTTTCAGGCCCATGGTTACGTCTGACGCAACAAAAAGCGTCAAAATCCTGGTAACTGAAGAAAACTTGAGGCTGTCTGGCCTCCTGGCTCCTCGCCATGAAACTAGAGGGTCCGTGGTGGACGAAGCTACTGCTAAGGGGGTTCCCGAGCAGCAACCTCCTGTGTCTCCTCAGAGGAGGAGGCCGACGGGGGTTACTATTAGGGAGCCCACAGGCAATCCTTCCGCAGAAAGGCCTTCTGCTCCCCAAGGCAAGGGGAAACAAAAGGCCACAGAGCCAGTTGTGGACTTGGGAGAGTCTTCTGATGAGAACGGTAACACTATTTTACATTTAAATGGTTTGCCAATTCCCTGTCATTTTTTCGACGAGGAGGGAAAATTTACATATACTCCAAAATTAGGGCCAGACTTCTTCATGCCAGATAATGAGTATTTGACTAATAGGGTCAATAGTGTAGAGACCAATAGTTGTAGCTCGGGTATTCACTTTGTTACCTCTTTTCTGTTGTATAATAAATTTTCATTTGCCTCTTGCCTTATCAGTTGATTGTGTTTACTTGTATGCAGACATGGCCACTCCCAAAATCTTTGACATGTACCAGGCCGAGGAGGAAGAGGAAGTTCCCCAACTCCGGCGAAAGCCATCAAGGAGGCACACTGGCGAGACCAGCCAGGGGCCCACCAAAAAGAGTCGAACCGAAGATCCTCCAAGGGACGCACCAACTGGGCAAACTTCCGCCCATCCTCCGAATCCCACGGAGAAGCAGACTCCTTCTGCCACGCCCAAACCTCCGGCTGCGCCTACCGGAGAGCAAATTACTCGGGAAGAAGCTCTCGGGGCCAAAATCTTGAGCCGCACTCTGCGATCAACCAGGGATCGCCTTGAACGCATTGGTATAAGCGACCGTGTCAAGGATGCCATGGTTGAGGCTGAAAACATGTCGGTCGACCTGATCCTGAATAGGGCCCTGAATGAAATTTCCAGCATAAGTACTTCTTTGTTTCTCAAGCCTTAGTCTTTTAGTCTTCACGACAGGTTCTAACTCCTTCTTATTTTATTTACAGGCCTTGCTGTCTGCTATTACTGCTCGTACCTGTGCCCAGGCTTCCATCGAGCAGGCTAAGGCAAAGGCCATTGAGAGGCATTATGTGAAGGCAGCCGAGGAGCTTTCAGCTACAGAGGCCAGGCACGCCAAAGAGTTGGAGGCAATGGCTCGAGAGAGGGACGCTGCGGTGACTAAGCTGTCAGAGGCTGAAGCTGCAATAAAGTCAAGGCAGCAGTATCGAGATTCCAGCGTGACCCATCTTCGCGAAATCAAAAGGTTGGAAGAGATGCACAAGTCCAAGGATGAGGCCATTGCCACTCTTGAAGGCAAAGTGAAGCAGCTGGAGCTTGACAACTCCAAAAATCTGGAGAGGTACAAGAGGACGACGCTCCGATGTTTCTACAACTTCTGGAAACACAATCAGGGTGCCAACTTCAGCTATCTTTCTGAAGACGTTAGGAATGCCGAGCTGGCGCGTTGTGCTGCCCAACTGGCCGAAGAGGAGGCAAGAGCGAGGATCCCTGCTTCCCCTAGCCTGGCTGGTGCTGAAGAAGAAGTTGTTGCTGAGGATGCTGTCACCCAGAATGCTGCCCAGGACCCTCCGGCCCCAAATGCCTCTTAAACTTTTTCATTTATATTTTTTTTTCTTTCCTTTTGGCTCCACGACCCACGGGTCGTGATGTAAAGACAATATTTTTGTTTTAAACTTTGCTGCACGGGCAGTAAATCTTTTTTTCTTTTACTTGAACAATTACATCCAAGCAGTGATGCTTGCGGTGTAAAAGATTGCATGATGCTATAATATTTTTATTTATTATAACACTTGTCCGTATGATCGAACTTAGCATAGTACTTTGGCATGATTTAACAAAATATAATTTTGAAAAATACTCTAAGTACTCTAGCATGCTTTCACTCATTTTGTTCATGTGTTTACATACCTTGTGGGTATGCTTTGCTATCGATGTTCCTTATATGCCCCCCAAGTGATCGAGGAGCTTTAGGTCCTTGGTCACTTGCCTTGATCATGACCTGTTCGAAAATTTCTGTTCGTGTGAAAAGATGATACTTGTAATACAGCAAAACAACACACGTAATGAACAAATACTTGTAAATATAAATTCACAAAGGTTGGCAAGAATGACTGGCTGCGCACAGTCCCTTATAATCTCGTATTGAAAATGGACTCAACATGTCTTTACGAGTGATTCTGAAATAGAATCTTACATATACGAGCGATTAGCCATATAGCGTTGCTAACCCTCTTTGCTAAACTTGTAAAAAAGAGGAAGTTATTACAAGCTAGCCCTTTAAAAAGGACTGCTCACTGATAATACTTGCACCAGTGTTCTCCATTCCAATAACGTGGAACGAGATCTCCGTTTAAGCGTGCAAGGTTGTAGGTGCCTGGATGAAGGACTTCTTCAATCTGGTAAGGTCCTTCCCAATTAGGTCTGAGCACTCCAGCAGTAGGGTCGCGGGTATTTAAGAAAACTCGTCGTAGCACCAAATCTCCGACGTTGAATTTTCTTTCTTTAACTTTGGAGTTAAAGTACCAGGCGACTTTTTGTTGGTATGCAGCAACTCGGAGTTGGGCCTTCTCCCGTATCTCGTCAATCGAGTCTAGGGATTCCATCATTAGTTGGCTGTTCTGATCCTGGTCATATGTTAGACGTCGATGTGAGGGGGGATCTAACTCGACAGGCAACATTGCCTCATATCCATAGGCTAAGGAAAATGGGGTATGTCTTGTCGCAATTCGGTGAGACGTTCTATACGACCAGAGGACTTCAGGCAATTGCTCTGGCCACACTCCCTTAGCTTCTTCGAGTCTTTTCTTCAAGGTGTCCTTAAGAGTTTTATTCACTGCTTCAACCTGCCCATTCGCCTGAGGGTGTGCAACTGAAGAAAAACTTTTAATGACTCCATGTCTTTCGCAGAAATCGGTGAATAAATTGTTGTCAAATTGGGTCCCGTTGTCTGAAACTATCTTTCTGGGCAGACCATATCGACAGACGATGTTCTTGATAACGAAGTCAAGGACTTTCTTGGTCGTGATGGTAGCGAGTGGTTCAGCTTCGGCCCATTTGGTGAAGTAATCGACCGCTATGACTGCGTACTTTACTCTGCCTTTCCCTGTAGGCAGGGATCCAATCAAATCTATCCCCCATACTGCAAAAGGCCACGGACTTTGCATCTACTTCAACTCGTTTGGAGCCGCTCGCGGAATCTTCGAGAACCTTTGACACTTATCGCACCTTCGTACAAATTCCATGGAATCCTCGTTCATCGTTGGCCAGAAGTAGCCCTGCCTTAAGATCTTTTTTGCCAAACTCTGCCCCCCAACGTGATCTCTGCAGAAGCCTTCATGCACCTCTTTCATGAGTTCCTTAGCTTTTTCTAGTGTAACGCACCTAAGCAGTGGCATTGAATATCCTCTTCGGTACATTACACCATCGATCAGTATGTATCTAGCAGCTCGCCTTTGTAGAGTTCTAGCCTTGTTCCTATCTGTTGGTAGCGTACCATTCATCAGATACTCCAAGAAAGGCACCATCCACGTATCCTCCATCCGAATCTCCATACTGGATTCCGTGGTTTGTATGCTCGGCTTACTCAGTCTTTCTACTGGCACGATGTTCAAGGTGTCAGCATCCTTTGCGCTCGCGAGTTTGGCTAAGGCATCTGCGTTTGAATTCTGATCTCGCGGGATTTGCTGGAGGGTGTACTTCGTGAACTGGGCTAACAAGTCTTTTGTTTTATTTAAGTAGGCCACCATTTTCAAGCCTCGCGCTTGGTATTCCCCCAGAACCTGATTCACCACCAGCTGTGAATCACTATAGATATCAAGTGTCTTTATGCTCATATCCTTTGCCATTCTCAATCCAGCGAGGAGTGCTTCGTATTCTGCTTCATTATTTGATGCAGTAAAGTCGAACCTGATGGCGCAGTGAAATCGATGCCCTTCCGGCGTTATCAATATCACTCCCGCTCCAGCGTGGGATTCGTTGGATGATCCATCCGTGAATAGCTTCCACGAAGGAGTTTTATCTTGAGGCTCGGGCGCTTCAGGCTGTTCGCACTGTTCGCTGTCTGGGAGTTCGGTGAATTCTGCAATAAGGTCGGCCAAGACTTGTCCCTTGACTGCTGCTCGCGGTGAATAAGTTATATCGAACTGTCCCAGTTCGACTGCCAACTTTAATAATCGTCCAGCCGCTTCCAGTTTTTGGAGGACTTGCTGAAGGGGTTGGTCAGTTAGAATTGTAATAGGATGGGCTTGAAAGTAGGGGCGTAGCTTTCTAGAGGCAAGGATCAAGCAATATGCTAACCTCTCGATTGGCGGATATCTCAATTCTGCCCTGATCAGTCTCTTGCTGACATAGTAGACTGCTTTTTGTACACCTTCTTCCTCTCGCACTAGCACCGCGCTGGCAGCAACTTCAGTAATCGCCAGATAAATAAACAAAGTTTCTCCTTCGATTGGTTTTGATAAGATGGGAGGCTGTGCCATATGAGCCTTCAAGGCCTGGAATGCTTGCTCGCAGTCTCCTGTCCATTCAAACTTCTTATTTCCTCTAAGTAGATTGAAAAAAGGAACACACTTGTCTGTTGATTTCGAAATGAATCTACTTAGGGTCGCGATCCTCCCGGTTAAACTTTGTACATCTTTGATCTTTTCTGGCGACTTCATGTCGATCAGGGCTTTTATCTTGCCGGGGTTGGCCTCGATTCCTCTTGAATTTACGATAAACCTCAAAAGCTTCCCTGATCCGACTCCAAAGGAACACTTGAGGGGATTTAATTTCATCTGGTACTTGTTTAACACATCAAAGCACTCTTGTAAATCCCTCACATGCCCTTCTGACTTCTTAGACTTTACCAGCATGTCATCCACATATACGTCCATGTTTACACCGATTTGCTCCTTGAACATGTGGTTGACTAGCCGTTGGTAAGTCGCACCTGCGTTTTTCAGTCCGAAGGGCATTACTTTGTAACAATATAAGCCCGTATCGGTCCGAAAGCTGGTGTGATCCTCGTCAGGGGGATGCATGCTAATCTGGTTGTAGCCTGAATATGCATCCATGAACGAGAGGATCTCCTGTCCTGCAGTTGCATCGACCAGCTGGTCGATCCTTGGGAGTGGGAAGCAGTCTTTTGGGCAGGCTTTATTGAGGTCTGTAAAATCCACGCAGGTTCGCCATTTTCCGTTAGGCTTGGGAACCAGCACTGGATTGGAGACCCACGATGGATAAAATGCCACCCTGATGAACCCATTCTCCTTTAGTCTTTCGACTTCTTCTTTTAAGGCCCTTGATCTATCTTTATCGAGCAGCCTTCTTTTCTGTTGCACAGGTGGAAAGGTCTTGTCTATATTCAGGACATGGCTGATTACTGCAGGATCTATCCCAACCATGTCTTTATGCGACCAGGCGAAAACCTCCTGGTTCTTTCGCAAAAATTCCATCAGTGCGTTCTTCGTGGTAAGCTCTAAGTTTCTCCCAACCTTTACGACTTTGGTTGGGTCTTTCTCGTCGAGTTGGACCTTTTCCAGGTCCTCGACGGGTCCAACATTTTCTTCAAAATCCCCAAAGCGAGGATCCAAATCTCCATCCTCCTTTGGGCAACACCCTATTTGGTGACTTCATCACCGGATTGGGCTTGTGTATCAACTGCCATCTGCAACCTATCTGAGGTAGTGCTCTTCGCCTTTGTGATCGAGGCGTTGTAGCACTCCCTGGCTTCCCTTTGGTTTCCCAAAACGCGTCCTACCCCCGCGTCTGTTGGGAACTTCATGGCTAGGTGCCACATAGAGATGACGACCCGTAGATCAACCAGTATGGGCCTTCCAATAACGGCGTTGTACGCCGAAGGACAATCGACCACTACAAAAGTGGCGAGCAATGTCCTTGTTGCAGGCACTGTACCCGTCGTTACTGGGAGTTTGATCAACCCGGCTGGGGCGAGTCCTTCTCCAGAGAAGCCGTATATCGTTTGATTGCAGGGCTCCAAGTCCTTCACGGACAATTTCATGCGTTCCAGTGTTGATTTGTATAGGATATTCACTGAACTTCCTGTATCGACCAGTACCCTCTTCACCATCATGTTTGCCATTTGGATGTCCACGACCAGCGGATCGGAATGTGGGAACCTGACATGCTGGGCGTCGCCATCAGAGAAGGGTATCACTCCTTCTTCTGACCGAGCCTTTTTTGGTGCATGGTCCTCCACAGTCATCATCTCGATGTCCTGGTCGTGGCGCAGAGTCCGAGCATATCGTTCTTTGGCCTTTCCTCTATTTCCCGCGAGGTGCGGGCCTCCACAGATGGTTAACAGTGTTCCAGCCACGGGGGCAGGCTGTAAAGGTGGCGAGCGTTGGCGTGTGGACGCCTGCTTGTTGCCACCCGGAGCTTCTCGTTGGGAATTTCCCGAGGCCCGTACGTATCTTCTCAAGTGTCCTTGTCTAATTAGGAACTCGATTTCGTCTTTCAACTGGTTGCATTCATTGGTGTCATGTCCGTAGTCGTTATGGTAACGACAGAATTTGGTGGTGTCTCTTTTCGAAATATCCTTTCGAATGGGGCCAGGTTTTTTGTAGGACACACTCGAACTTGTGGCCTGATAAACCTCTCCCCGAGACTCAACGAGGGCAGTGTAGTTAGTGAACCGAGGTTCATAACGATTACCCTTGGCTCGTTTGTTGTCGGAGGCGGAAGGCTCGTTATACGGCCATTTTCCACCATTCTTGCCATTGCCGTTACCGTTCCCGTTGCCCTTGCCGTTGCCATTAGGTTTGGACCCATTGGCAGCTTTGGTGGGTTCGGAAGCCTTCTTATCCTTGCCTGAGGGCTTTCCGTCATCGGCAATGGCTTCTTCGAGCTTGATGTAGCGATCAGCCCGGTCCAAAAATTCTTGGGTAGTTCTCACTCCTTCCTTTCGAAGACTTTTCCAGAGGGGAGAACGACGTTTAACTCCTGCAGTTATGGCCATCATTTTTCCTTTGTCCCCGACCGTTTTCGCTCCAGCTGCTGCTCGCATAAAACATTGGATGTAGTCCTTCACTGACTCCCCATCCTGTTGGTGAATTTCAACCAACTGGTTTGCCTCGGTCGGATGCACACGACCTGCGCAGAACTGTCCGTAGAACTCCCTTACAAACATTTCCCAGGAAACTATGCTTGCAGGAGGGAACTTAAAAAACCACTCCTGCGCTGCTTCAGAAAGTGTTGTAGAGAAGACCCTGCATCGAGCGTCTTCGGACACTTTCTGGATATCCATCTGAATTTCAAACTTGTTGACATGGGACACTGGGTCCCCATATCCGTCAAAGTTTGGGAGTGTAGGCATTTTGAACTTGCTGGGAGTTTCGGCATTAGCTATCCTTTGTACAAAAGGAGTGCCTTTCCTCCTATCGTGGTCAATGTAAGAAGTTCTTCCCCCGACCAGCTGCTGCACCGCCTGGTTGAGGGCGTCTATCTGGGCCTGTACAGCGGCAGGAATCGCTGTGGCCTCTGTCGCTGGGGGGACGTTCTCGCCATGCCGCTCACGGCGATCGTTGAGTACATCTCTTAGGTCCTCGTCTCTTCTCCGCTGCTCGCTACCCCCGAGCCGGTTGAAGACATTATTTTGTCTGGGCTGCCCCCCAGCGTCCCGTCTGTTGGGTTGTTCATCTCGAGGTACCTGGCTCCTGCCTTTACCTCTTTCTTCGCCTCTCTCACCAGCATTTCCCTTGCCTGAGTCGGCCTCATTATATCTGTGGCCATCTCTGAACCTCGACTGGCTATGGTGGGATCGACTGTTCCCTCTATTCCCGTCTCTGGCTGAAATGTCTCGAGCGTTAGAGGGCGGCCTGCGCTGGTCGTGGTGTCCCCGTGCACTATCATGCCGTGGGGGACCCCGGACCGCAGAGCCTAACTCTGAGTCCCTCCTGTTACCAGGAGGGTGTTGACCTCTGTCGGTGGGTTTGGCCCATCATCCCTATGGCGTCTAGGACTGCGAGGCTGATGCTCGGCCCTATTCTGCCTCTGTTGTGGGGGGTTACCCCGAGCAGCTTGGGATGGTGGCTGCGCCTCAGGATCCAGTGGGACATCGTCACGAGGCATCTGAGGCTGCTCGAGCCTCTGCGGACTTGAAGGCTGGATTGGTGGGCTAGGATTGGGACCCCTCTGAGGTGGCCCATTAGCAGGTTGGTCAGGCTGCGAAGCAGGTGCAGCCTGATTTCTAGCCAGTTGCAAGGCTGCCTCGAGGGCTGCCATGGCTTCGCTCTGGCGGCGGTCCACCTCCGCCTGCCTTTCGCTCAATTTCGCGCGCTGCCATTCAATCTCTTGCTGCTGCCGCGCCATAACTTCAGCGGCAGTCTCGTGACTGGCTCTCAGACTAGCCAGCTCTTCCTGCAACGCGCCTAGGGTACTTTTCAACGTTGCATCATCCATTCCTCCTCCTCAAAGTCCAGTTGTGGCTCATCCTCTGCCATGCTTGCAGGAGGGGGAGGGGGAGGGGGAGGAGGAGGCGGGTTCGATGGTGCAGCGGTGGCCGCCTGTCCAGTTTTCTTTCTAGCTTTCGCCATTAGTTTTCTCAACAATGATAAACCAAGCTCTCAATGAAAGCACCAGAATGTTGACCTCGATTTGGCCAACTGACACGGAGTCAGAATATGCTTGATATGAATGAATGCGTAGAGAAGAACGTAATGACAAAAGTAAATAAGACACAGTATTTTATAGTGGTTCGGCCCCAAGATCTGGTAATGACCTACGTCCACTTAGACTGATATTGATCTAAGATTCAAAGGAGTGATCAATGAACAAGGGTTCAATGAGTTTCACTTACCTCTGAAGAACAATACAATATTGCTAGGAGAATTACTATAGTCTCTAATGATTCCAGAATCAAAAGTCCCTTCCTTGAGCTATCTTTTGCTATTTATAGGCTCAAGGGGGATTACAAAAGATTGTTACAGATATTCTCCCCTGAATAATCGGGTATCCAGGAGATTGTGTGAGATAAATTCGGGATTCACAAAGATCTTCCCACAAATGTTGCTTTGTATGCGGAACTATCGACCAGACTGGTCGCAGGTAAGACTGGGCTGCACTGCTTCTAATGTGTTTTCTGGTTGATACTCTAGCAGAACGTTCCCAGGTGTCAGCCACGTGCCCTGGGATCACTTGCCACGTCATCAATGCTAATTTTTTGGATAACAGATATATATATATGTATGAATATGTTTTGTAGTCATTTGGGGCTTATAGTTGCTTAGATAGCAAACCCCAAGAATATTGATCATTTTCATGGGTTAGAGTTATTATTTACCCTACCTCGATTAGTAGACAGAAGACCTAGATGGGTTATCATATACTACCATGTGATCTAACCTACCTCGATTAGTAGACAGAGGATCTAGATGGTTTATCACATGCCATGTTAATGAGTTAATGGCCATTAATATTGTAGTCCTATATGATATATGTTTTTATAGTCTTATGTTTATGATTTATGATGTATGTTTTTTAGTATATTTTCCTTGTTGGGCATTAGGATCACTCCTTTATTTTTAGCTTGATGCAGGAAAATGAATATGGAAAGTGGAAAGATTCATGGCAGCTTGACTTGTGTGGTAAGGATGAATGTATTGGATGGATTGCGTGTCGATTGAGGATGACGTTATTTTTTTTAGTCTTTTAAATTATGTTTTAATGTAATTCCATAATTAGTATTTTAAACAATTAAAGTCTATGTTTTTATGTTTTATAACAATGGGTCCCATTCCGTATTCTATCTTTCTTGTTTTACTTTGTATTTTGTACAATATTTATTTTAGGGTTTTAAATAAAGTTATGTTATTTTTTATGTATGTTTCCCAAAATAGTAACTATGTCTAGTAGTTTTAATGGTCCAAGGTTTTAGAAATAGTTGGGTCATTACAATTGGAATCCATGCTTTCTTAACAGATCGAATATTGGTTCCTATGGGTTAATTCTGAAACTGAATAGTTATTAAGCTCAAATCTATAATTAGATTATAGATTAATTATTCGCTAGTGAATTAATTGTACTTAAGGATCAAGAGGTAATTAGAAGGGTAAAATGATAATTTTGACCAGGTCTAATTAATGAACCAATATTGGAGGACAAAACTAAAAGCATGTGAAGACATTTTATTGGTTTTAAATAAAAGTAAAATTTTATTATATTTGAATGTTATAATTATTGTTTGAATTAATTATATGATAATATCAATAAAATTCCCTATTCATTCATGAGAATATGATATTGTATTAGTACGAGAGAGTTAAGATCATATATAATGAATAAAATAGTCAGTAGCATATTAAAGTATAGAATCTTTAATGAATGATTACTAGTACGATTTGCTAAGCATACGAGATGCGAATAATCTAGATTCAGATTACTGATGTGGATAGACATCTTAGTAAATGTGTTGTATATAATATAGATTATATATGATAGGACTGATGAGAATTAATTATCTTTATAAACTTGCCGTTTGGCATAAAGATTTAATCCTTATCATAATAGATGATCATTTATAGATCAGTCTAAATCCTGAGTATTCATGATCTCGTATTTGTGTTTATTGGATCTTTTGATTTACTCGTTAAGGTCTCTTAGAATAATGAGGCTAATGAATTTTGTTTTGGAGATTCAATACCATGGATGGCCGGGAACATAAATTACAATATTGACATCCATGCTTTCCTAACAAATCAAATATTGGTTCCCTTAAGGGTTAATTCTGGAACTGAATAGTTACTGAGTTCAAATCTATAATTAGATTATAGATTAATTATTTGATAGTGATTTAATGGTACTTAAGGATCAAGAGGTAATTAGAAGGGTAAAATGATAATTTTAACAAGCTCTAATTAATGAACCAATAATGGAGGACATAACTACATATATTGATTATATCAAGGGACTACAAGAAAAAACTCTGTAAATATAATTCTATAAATTCTTAGAGTGCAATTCCATATTTATAGTGGAGTAATCATGGAATTAATAACTAAGATTATAAGATTAAAGAGTTTGATTGATAATTTGGTTTATTGGAGCTTCGTATTATAGGTTCATGGTCCCCAGATCACCTTTGTCCTACACTGTCAAGGGTAAGGATGTCAAAAGAAAGATTTGTAGATAGAATGACTAAATTGCAAAGGAATTAATTTTCCAGGGCAAGGAAATAATTATGTGATTATTATGGGTATTTTATTAATTAATTATATAGTTTTTATTTTGAAAAACTATAGGTTAAAATTAATATTAATCTTGTTTGGATTAATATAAAGAGAAAGAATAATAAATATCTTATTTAGAATATGATATTTATTTATTTTAAAATTGATATTTTAAGATAAAGTTAATGTTGAATTAACTGATATTTATGTTGAGGGTAAATATATTGTCTTAAAAGTTGATTAAACAAACAAATGAGAAATTTAGGGAAACCCTAAAAGGGTTGGGCGACACACACTGTACAACACAGTGTGTGGCGCCTAACTCAGGGATTTTTATCCATGGGATTTGAATTTTAAATTTCAAATACATTTGTTGTTAGGGTTTTATGCCCTAATTAAAACCCAATTTCTTTGTAATCTCATTTATTATCAATAAAATAATAGAAATCATTTTTTGACTTGGTCAACCATTTTGCTCACATGTTTCATTTTCATGATTATTTGTTTAATATAAACTTCTATTAAATCCCGAGCATATATCTAATCGTATTTATAGTGACGTAATCACAATGGAATATAAATATGATTATATGTTCAAAATAAGTTAGTCCTAAGATTAGTCAGTGCACATGATTTACACTGACTTGCCAATCTACGATATGATCTACTTACACATTGTAGTGTTATGTTCTTTCCAGAACATTAGCAAAGTAGATAAGATCAGATGTATTTGTTACATCGGACAGGACTGATATTGACAGTTGATAGGATAAGTAAACATACCGTTATTATCTATTCTAGTCATATCATATAGTTGACCATAGGTCAATTCAATCTCAATTCTGAGTGGTTGTTGCGATTTTTATAGCTACGCAAGTGCACATATCGCAATTCAGTATAATCTTGGTAAAACCAAGTATCGTCCTCAAGGACTGAATCACCAATTACCAGTCAATTAATCTTTTTGTTCTATTTGGTCAATTAAACTTTTGATTCTTATAAACAACACAGAAGAAAATATAAATTGCTGAAATTATAATTACGAATTCAATAAAACAATGAGTAATAGCACAACCTTGGATTTAAACAATGAGAGAGTAATTAGGACATTTAATCTCACCAACTATCCTCCCTATTACTCCCTAATACAAAGTACTAAATTCTTCTTCTTTCTGCCTATTTCAATTAACGAGTTGACAAAAGTAGCTTATAATCATATTATGAATTATAAACTCAACCTAAGTGACAATTTCTTATATTTCTATGGTAAATTTAATCACAAAGACAACATTAATCTTAACAACTCAATAAATAGTTACACAATTAATTTGGATACTCTCGTTCCAAATTAGAATTGTGTCCAATATAACCAAAGCAAATTCAAATTGCACTTCTCAGATTTTGATTCAAAAACATATAGATAATGACTATAGATAACCAATCAATAATCAATCAATAAGTACAGGCTATACGGAATTGAAAAGAGATGAAGAAGAAAATTGAAATTGCATGAGTTCATAATAAGGATTCAAGTGATTCAATTAAAAATCCTAAATAGAAAATTAGTTCATAATTGTCATTCTAATCACAAAGAAATTTTAAAGTAACATAAAGAAATAGATGAAAAGTAAACAGTTGAGAATTCTCCAAGCTTTCTTCAGCCACCAAGACTCTCCCCCTCTATCTCTTCTCTTTTTAGATCTTTATTTTCTTTATAAAACCTAATTTTTCAATTTTAGAAGAGACGGGCCGCGACTAAACTCGCACCATGCCGCGGCTCGTGTCCGTAATTCTTGAAGATCTGCATATCGCACCATGCCGCAGCTCGTGTCTTTGATTTCTGGGATTCAGCTTTACTATGTCGCGACCCTCCTTAGCCATGCCACGACTCAAGTCTCTCCTCCGAAACAATGGTTCTGTTTAGAGGGTTGGCCGCGGCTCCAAAGCACTCATGTCGCCGCTCTTAAGACATTTCTCAACTCATGCATTTTTAAGCCCGAAAAATTACCAACGCCACCAAATCACGTTGAGATCCATCCTTTGTCAAAAATATTATCGAAACTTGGATATTTCTTCTCTTTTTGGACCTTTTTCCTCCAAGTACTCAAATCTTTCTTTTATTCATGAAAATTGCAAAACAAACAAATAAAAGCATAAACCTGCACTAAATGAAAGGAAAATGCCATAAAAGATTACCTAAAATACCACCTAAACATGACATAAACTAGACTCAACAGTGGTTAGTATGCTAACTGATTGTATTATTTGAGTTCTTTGACTTGTTCATTACCAGCTTACCCTACGGACTAGCCCATATTTACATCTTGGGAACTCAGTAGTATAATTGAGTGGGAGTGTCAATTATAGATATGAACATCTATAACTTCTGATGAAGAAGTGAAATGATGATTTCCTTTTAGTTTGGTTCAAGGTGTTAAATGATAGAGATCTCATTCCAGTAATTAATATTAGTTTACTGAAATATCATTTACAAAGAACTAAGTGTTTTAAGGATAAAATACAATGAGGGGTAAAACGATATTTTAGTCCCATCTCATTGTAGACCGTCTATAAAGGATTGAGTGACAATTATGGTTGTAACAATGGATAATTAATAGCGTATATATATTTGTTATAGAGCGTTCTATGAATTCAAGAGTGCAATTCCGAGTCTTTAGTGGAGTCACGAGGAATTAATAAGTTAGTAAATTTATTTGTTAGATTTATGATAACTTATTGGAGCTTGATTTCATAGGCCCATGGTCCCCACTGTACCTTGGATAAAATCATCTAGATAGTCTCAATTAATTAATTTAATTATCAATTAGAATTATCAAAGTTGACCAGATCAATTTTGGATAGTTTCACAGAGTTATGTAATTTTGAGAAGAAAAGAGAAATTAGGGCAGATTTATTAATTAAGATAAATTGGTATCTAAATTAATAAATAAGTTTAAATTATAAATAATTAATTTGATGAAGGATTTAAATAATTATTTAATTAATTAAATCAATAGTAAATAATACAAGCCTTGATTTTAAGTCCAATGGGCTTATAATCAAATGAGAAATTTCACGGGCTTAAAGCCCATGATAATTTCAACCTAGAGCTGTTAATTGACTATTATTTTATTGATTTTTTAATTATATTAAATGGCCTAATTGAGTCTATAAAAGGAGTGCTAAGTGAGAGATGAAAACATAAGTTCAGATTTCTAAAGCACAAGTTTTTGATAGGTTTTAGATTCTCTCTAAACTTAAGTCCTTTTCTAAGCCTTGTTGTTCTTCTCTCTTCTTTTATCTCATGTGTTGAGAATTTCCTACCCTAGTCTAGTAGATTCTAAGGATACTTTGGAAGACTGTGAAGAAAATTGAAGATCGATTCTGTTTCTTGGTAATACCCTGCGACAGAAGGATAGAAGGGTTAGAGAAATTGAAGGAATGACTCATTCATTCCGCTGTGTATAATGTAAGTGTTCTTATCATTATTTCTATTTGAATTTAATTTTAGACACATGTTCTAGGTTATCTCATATTAATTTGTTTAATATTAGATCTACATGAAAATAAATAAAGATCCTGTATAAGTTTCCTAACATTTGTTTAATCAATTATTTAATTATTCTTTTTAAATATGATTTAAATAAATAATTAAATATAAATATCAGATAAGTTTTAATTTGAATTTTTTTTTAAAAAAAATAATGATTATTTAATTAGATTTAATATTTTATATAAGTCTGATAGTACGTGACTTTCAGAAGAAGCTTTTTATTATTTTTATGAAATTAAAAATATAGACTCTCTCTCAAAAGCGATAGTTTTCTCTAAACCTGAAAACTATTCTAAACCTCTTCTTTCAGTCAAACATCTCTAGATCTCATGTGTTGAGTACATCTAGAGAGTCACATAAATAAACCTTTTGAATCCTACGTGCCCACACACGTCCTTGTGTGTTTGAGGATTGGTCTGGAAGATCAAGGTGTGAGCTTTCAGATTACTGGATAGGACGATCGTTGATTTTATACAAAAAGATTCAATGACACTTGATAGGCTACAAGAGGTAATTCTTGATCTGTTTTATATGTGATTTAATGTTTATATATGTATATGATCCTGGCTGGTGTTAATATTTATTAAAATGAGTCCATATATTCCGCTGCGCACCTTTGATTTGATCATTTAATGCCAACAGTTCACCACCTTTTGCATTCGAATTTCCTTTCTTGCTTCTTTCCAAAATTTTACAGAATCCAAGTTTCTTCCCTTTCAGAAATCCCTCCAACGGTTACCTACCAATTTCTGCAACCATCACTGTTCTTCGCCTCATTTACTACCTCGATCAAGAATCAATCTGTAAGTACGTCTTCACTCTGGTTTAAATTTCTTTTCACTCATTTTTTTCAAGTTCATGAAATTTTCCAGTGTGTTTTGCCTTATTTTGATTCTATATAGGTTCTGTTTTGGTTATACTATTTAGTTTATAAAAAGAGGTAATTTTTCTAGGATTTTTCTGAGTTCAAAGGTTAAATGTGCGAATTTTATGGTTTGGAAGGTGAAGGGTTTATGCTCCAATCCAGGTAGCTTAAGGGACACGATATTAGGGTGGTTTTGCATTAAACTGCTTTTCAAAACCGCTGTCTCTGACACACGAATCCCGAGCTTCGGGCACGGAATTAGAGACGTGTGTGGGACCACACATCAGGGTATTAAGCTTGCACTTAACTTGCAGATGTTTTAGGTCGATTAGTAAAGCCTTAGAATTTTTAGGTTGCCATTTCTTCCTGTTGACCTTTGATTTGGTCAACAACATAGAGTCACAAAAAACGATAGGAATTAGAGAACTGAATTCAAGAATGTAAACGACACCAGGATTTTATAGTGGTTCGACCCCAAGGATTGGTAATGACCTACGTCCACTTAGTGTTTTATTGTTGTAAAATAATTCAAAAACATGTGATCAGCGAACAAGGGTTCACCGAGTTTCATAAGCCCTGAAAATAGATACAAGTGATGTGTATAAAATCACCATTTCTCTCTGAACACAAAGTATTGTGTATCTCCTAAATGAATCCTATGAGTCCTATTTATAGGCACACAGATGTACATATGGGCCTATGGGCCATGTTCAACTGACGTTACAAGCATAACAAAATCGTAACATAAATAATGATATTTACATTTAAATTAGTAAATATCTCGGCAATATATAACTTATAACCATTTTTGAGCGTTTTTCTCAGTCCCACGAGCAGCTCTGATCGTATGCCTCTACACCCCTTCTTTTCTTGATTCTTAGCATATGCCTTGCGCCTATCGAGCAGCTTAATTTCTTCTTAACACTGGTCATCGGTCAACCAGGCCTTCATTAATAATAACCATGTGCCGCTCATGTGCCTCTTTAACATGCCACGTCATCATGCAAATATTTTTGGAAACACTTCCGTTAAGACTCGTTGCCCGATATTCTCCAATGATTTGATTAATAACTAGCTGAGAGTCGCTGTATATCTCTAGTGACTTTACATTCACATCTTTGGCTAGTCTCAAACCTACGAGCAACACTTCGTATTCAACTTCATTGTTGGAGGTGTTAAGGTTAAATCTTATTGCGCAGTGAAACCGATGCCCTTTGGGGGTTATTAGAATCAATCCTACCCTTGAGTTATGCTCATTAGATGATCCATCCACGAACAGTCTCCAGGAGGGAGCTTTGTCTTGGGCTTCAAGCTCTATAGTTGGCTCGTTGGTTGGGAGTCAAGTGAATTTCGCTACAAAGTTCGCTAATGCTTGTTCCTTTATGGCTGCTCATGGTGCATAAGAAATTTTGAACTGCTCTAGCTAAATCGCCCATTTTAATAGTCGACCAGTGGGTTTTGTTGCTCGTACCTTTGCTCCTTTTGTCGACCAGCATTTCTCCTATTATAACTGGAGTCTCCATCGTTGTAATTATGGCTGTCTCTGTACTGTGACCTGTGAGTACGCGACCTGCTGTATGCACTGTCCCCCTCTCTTCTTCCTAGCCCGTCTTGGTAAACAGGAGGAGGCCTGCGTTGGTCGTTGGGTCCCTGGACATTGCTCTGTCGTGGGGGATCTTGGACCGCAGAACCTAAGTCTGTTTGCCTCCTGCTTCCTGCTTCCTGAGGGACCCTGTCCCCTGCCAGGAAGGTTTTTCTCATCTGTCGCGGGACGTCTAGGGCTTTTGGGACGCTGCTCGTTCCTATTCTGTCTGTGCTACTGTGTATTACCTTGACCTGCACGAAAGGGTTGACGCTGCTCGGTATTTCTAGCAGGATTTTGTGGCTGCCTTTCCTGCTGGGCAGCTGGATGTTGTTCTAGACGCAGTGGACTCCTCGGGTCTTGTGGATTTGGAGGACACTTGTGGTGCTCTGATCGCAGATTTTAAAGGAGGAAGAGGATTTGGTGGTAAGTCTGGCTGAGAGGTTGGTGTAGGTGGCTATCCTCGAGCCAACTAAATAGCCGCTTCTAAAGTTACCGTTGCGTCTCTTTGTCGACGATCCATATCTGCCTGTCTCTCATTCAGTTCTCGACATTGTCGGTCGATCTCCATTTGTTGCATCACCATCATTTCAGCCACGTTCTCTTGATTAGCTTTTAGGGTAGATAACTCGTCTTCCAACACTCCCAGAGTTGTTTGCAAGGTTCCAATGTCTATCTCCTCCTTTTCCAATTCCACCTGTGGCTCATCCTCTGCCATGGCGGAGGAGGTGGATTTGGTACATTTTTCGACGTCTGTCCAGCTTGACCCATTCTCTTGGTGTTCTTAGCCATTGTTTTATTGGTATCCTTGAGTTCAACTCTCAATGAAAGCACCAAAATGTTGACCCTCGATTTGGTCAATGGCATAAAGTCACAAAAAATGATAGGAATTAGAGATCTGAATTCAAGAATGTAAACAACACCAGGATTTTATTGTGGTTCAGCCCCAAGGATTGGTAATGACCTACGTCCACTTAGTGTTTTATTGATGTAAAAGAATTCAAAAACCTGCGATCAGCGAACAAGGGTTCACCGAGTTTCACAAGCCTTGGAAATAGATACAAGTGATGTGTATAAAGTCACCATTTCTCTCTGAATACAAAGTATTGTGTATCTCCTAAATGAATCCTATGAGTCCTATTTATAGGCTCACAGATGTACATATGGGCCTATGGGCCATGTTCAACTGACGTTACAAGCGTAACAAAATCGTAACATAAATAATGATATTTACATTTAAATTAGTAAATATCTTTGAAATATCTAACTTATAACTGTTCTGAGCGTTTGTCTCGTTCCCATGAGCAGCTCTGATTGTATGCCTTTGCACCCCTTCTTTTCTTGATGCTTAGCATATTCCTTGCGCCTATCGAACAACTTAATTTCTTCTTAACACTCTGGTCATCGGTCGACCAGGCCTTCATTGATAATAACCACGTGCCACGCATGTGCCTCTTTAACATGCCACGTCATCATGCAAATATTTTGGGAAACACTTCCGTTATTAGAACTAGGTTAGATCCCTAGGTCACCTCTAATGAGTCATTTTGTAATCAAGCAAACTAAAACAATAATCATGGCCTCTTAAAAGAAAAAGATTGTGATATGCTCCTATTTTCGAGGCAAGGATAAGCAAGTCGCCCCCGAGACCCACATTCCCCACTTTGGTCGAGTGGTTGATAAAGAGATTGTGGTAGGACCTGACGACTTCTTTGAGGCCGAGAGGATCATTTCTTGAATTAATTCTCAACCCAAAGTAAATAAAATAATGCTAAGTCACGGGATCGAGATGAATCCCAACTTCTATGCTCGACCTCCATTGGAAGGTGAGTGGAGCTGTACCCCGTTGGAGGACGACTTTGGGGCATGGAGTGATGAACACTTGAAGGCTGGTGCCTTCCTCCCCACGGACCAGTTTTTCGCGGACTTCGTGAATTACGTGAAGCTCACTCCATTCCAGCTCCTGCCAAATTCCTATCGCCTCCTCACGTGGTTAAATTATATATTCCTCAAGAACGAGTGGGAGGTCCCCACGCCAGAGGACATTTTATAAATATTTTTTTTCTGTCTATAGGCCAATCTAGACACTAAAACCCGAGGTGATGGTTTCTGCTACCTCTCATGTTTTCCCAAATCCACCAGCATCATCGACCTCCCCAGCCATCCTAATGACTTCAAAGAACAATTCCTTATGTAAAGCGGATTCTAGAACTGCAATTACCATTATTTCAACTGGCCTCGTAAGTATCCTTGCTTTTACACTCCAACTGAATTCCTTTCTTTTGCTAAGTTTTACTTATTTTGATCGAGTTGTTATCTTGTGCAGCTATTTACAAGAGAACAGAGTGGTCTGAGACCCTTGGGGTTTAGTACAAGACTCTGGTCAATGCTTTTGCCAAGCAGAAGGAGTTCAGGGCGGTGGTGAATGACGCCACCATGGTGGCCTGCAAGCTGATCAAAGAAGATCAGACACTGGCCATCAAGCCTCGAGGTCCTCCCAAGAAGCTACCTCCAATCGTTGAGGAGGTCGAGGAAGAGGAGGAGGTCGTACCATTGGTGCGTAAAGAAAGATCATTGAAGGCGGGCATAATTCTGACCAAGGTCGTGCCGAATAGAGGGTAGTAGCTAGCACCTTCGACCAAGGTAATTAGGAAAGGGAAATAAACCGGGTTGCTGCCAGTTTTAGACTAGTCTGATTCAACCAGAGGCAGCTTGTAAGTCGACATCCTAAAGGCTCGGACTTGAATGTGACTTTACATCAGTGCGTCGACTAATTGGTCATATGCCATGATTTTTCCTACCCCAAATATACCGTAGTAGTAGATAACACTTTACATTTTAGGTCCACCATTTTTTAACAGTATGGTACAAACTTCCTGTCATGGCATTCCTTGTGCCATGGTTCCTTTACCCCGGGTATTAGGCATGCCAAATATGAGCCTAGTCTAGACAAGGAGCCCGAACCTAGTAGGTCCCATGAAATAGTAATGCTAGAATCTCCCACTCCCCCAATAATCCAAGAGTTAGAGGTTATGTCCAACCTGATCCATAATCCAGAATTGATCGTAGTAGTTTTCGACTCTAGTTTGGAGGTTAGGGTTCTTGTTCTGTAACTTTTTGCTGCTTACATAGTTAGAATTATAAACCTTTTATTCTAACTTTTCTGTTCGTCCTTGTAGAAGAAGACATGAACCTTAAGGATATCTTTGTCATCAACCCTACCGTCAAGAGGGTGAGGGTTTTGAACAAAACCACTTCTGGAACGGGAGCTACTGCAGTTCCACCCAGAATCAGCTCCAGCCCTTCATAGTCACGATCCAGAATGTCCCTCCTCCAGCTCCTCGTGGTCCTTCGTACGTCCCGCAGGTCATCCAAGCCGAACGCCCAACTACAGCAATCTTAGTTCCTCCCATTGAGGTGGGGAAACATCTAGAACCCCTATGTGGTTCGTTCCAGGAGATTGTGAACCATATGATGATGCATGCGAACTTGGACATCACCAAAGAGGCAAGACCCTTGACGGCCGTCCTCGACTTTGCGTTGGGGATGACTATGGCCATAAGTCTTATCCTTATCCTCCTTCTTCAATTCCATGTTTTCACAAAATGACGCCTCTTTAATCATCGGCTGCAGTCTTGCATGGCTCAGATTTGTGGTATTGCTTGAATCAAAGCTGAGGTGGAAACCTCCCAGAACAACGAAAGGAGGTGATCCAGAGCTACAATCAGCTTCTGAAGGAGGTCGAGGACCTTAAGCTGAAGATTTCGGAGGTCGAAGTGAAGTCCCTGTCCAAGGCCTAGGAGGATGCTGCCCGGATCAAGGAGCTTGAGAATCAAGTAAAGGGCCACAATGTCCAGATTGAGAGCTCCTTGGAGGAGATGTTCTACCAATTCTCAACGTACAATCAAGATGGGGATTTCTCGTTCCTTGATGCTGAGGTCTGGGAGTGTTACCTTGCCAAGTATCGGGACTAATTGGCGAAGGAGCTCGCGGAGACGACTAACACGACATTTGGAGCTGATTGAGATGGTGGGGAAGATGAGGTCTCATCCCAAGGTCATGTTGCTGGATCATAGGGGTGAGAGGCTCTTCTTTGTTTATTTTTATACTTGTCGAAGGCTATCATAAACCTTTGTAAGGAGACCTTTTAGGTTGAGACAATTGCCTTAGGGCACTGCATGAGGTTAATTATCTTCGCTTTCAATTTACACATATATATTTATATGTTTATATTATGCACAATCTTTATGCTATCTCTATTCTATTAATTATCATCGTATTTTTTAATATTTCAAGTTTTTATACACTTGCATAGTTATAGGGAGCACTTTTTTAGATCGAGGCATATGCCTGATGGCTCGACCAGTTAATTTCAAGTCATGGACCTGGTTATTGTTGGGCATCATTTTACAAAATTTTACAATATTTTCATATATTAAACAAATTAACATATAAAACATCCTAGAAACATGTTTCTAATGAATTTCATAAAGTAAATCAAATAACAGAGTTTAAGAATCTTACTTTTACGCAGCAGATATTAAGACTCATTCCTTCACTCTCTCTAATCCTTGTTCTTTTCTATCGCAAAGTAATAACAAGAGAATGAACTGGATCTTCAAACTACACCGTCTTCCACAATTTCCTTTGATCACCTAGACTAGGGTGGGTAATTCTCAACACATGAGATGAAAAAATATGGAGAAGAAGAGAGAGTATGTTGGGCGGCCAAATTAGGTCTTTTGTGTCTAGGTTTTTTTTCTTCAGAGAATAAAGGCTCTTAGAAAAACTTTCTTCGCACAAAAGTCATAGACATAAGTACCTATTTATAGCAATACTTTAGGGTTAATTTTATTTAATTAAATAATTAAAATAATAGCTTAAAAAATACCCTATATGGCCGAACAACATAATGTTTGCCAAACCTTGAGATTTTTCTATTTTTAAATTCAAAGCATAAAAGCCTTTAAATTCAAATATTATTATTTTCTATAATTATATAATAGAACAAAAAACCCTTATTAATTAATTAAATAAATATGATATATATATTAAAAACTGATTTCGTACGTTATGTACGAAATCTATAAAGTTTTATTAAGACTTTATACGTATAATTATATTTATATTTAAATAATAATGAATTAATTAATAATTAAATTATTTATACAAATTAACTAATTATAATTTGAACATTGATTTAATACTATTTATCAATTTTACACAGATTTGTAACAATTAATAAATTTGCCTAAATTTCTCTTTTCTTCTCTAAATTCCACATTTTAGTAAAATTGTCCAAAATTGACACAAAATAATTTTGACAATCCTAATTGATAATTAAATCAATTAATCGAGACTATCTAGATGATTTATTCAAAGGTATTGTGGGGACCATGGATCTATGAATTCAAGCTCCAATAAGTTACCATCAAATTATTATCAAATAATTTCACTACCTTATTAATTCCTCGTGACTCCACTAAAGACCCAGAATTGCACTCTTGAACTCATAGAATGATTTACACTTAAAGTAAATACATTATCCATTGTTACAACCATAATTTGTCATTCAATCCTCTATAGATGATCCGACACTGAGTCGGGTTCAAATTACCGTTTTATCCCTCATTGTATTTTATCCTTAAATACCACTAAGTTCCTTGTAAATGATATTTTTGTGAACTTTAATCATAGAAATGAGAACTCAATCATTTAATGCGTTGAACCAAGCTATAAGGTGATCATCATTTCACTTCTTAATCTAGAAACTATAGATATTCATATCTATGATTAACACTCCCACTCAATTATACTACCAAGTCCCCAAGATGTAAGTACGGGCTAGTCTGTAGGGTAAGCTGGTAATGAACAAATCAAAGGACTTGAATTGTATCGCCCTGGATAACCAAGAATGTTACACTATGTGTTTTAAATAGTGCAAGACTTGCTAATCAAGTCATTTAAATAAAATTGTGCATCTAAAGTCATAAACTGATTAGGATTAAAAAAATTTGGTCATAAATAGGTTATTTTCATTAAATGAACGTTTAGTACATGGGATCCCAAAACAGGGTTTAAAGGACATATTTACAAAATTTCCAGATGTTATAAATAACCAAGGCCACTCTAATGGAAAAATATACGTTTTAGGTTTCCTTCCTTACACAAACCCTCGACCGTGGCGGCCGAGCAGCTGACAATGTACACCTCACCCCTAGAGCTCTCCAACCCATGGTTGACCCGTCAAACTCTTGCCATTTTACCTGTACCACGTAGCACCCGTGAGCCGAGGCCCAGCAAGAAAACTCTAATGCACAGCTTAACCAAAAATAGTAGTCAGATAACTCACAAACCATTAATCAAATACTTAATAGACTGCATCATACACATAATCAATGCTATCAGCCAACAAACCAATAAATAACCATCTAGACAACGAGCATGCCACAATCATCAGATTAACATCAATAAACATTCCACACAATATCTAGGGTTGACGCCCTTAGGCCGTACCCTCTATTTAAGTCACTGTCATCGGCTCACTTAGGTCGAGCCCAGTGTTCAACCCACTGACTTTGGCTCGCTTAGGCCAAGCTCAGTGATTATTTGATTAACCTCAGCTACCAGTAGCTGAGTCGCGTCCTGTGTGCAAATATTGATTCTGACACTCATAGGCCATTTATCACATGTCCCCATGGCATAATACCATCTCATGAAATCACATATAAATATAAGGAACCCTTAGTCCTAACATAATCACATAACCGGGTGCAGTTTCTTACCTTTGATTTCAAGCGGAGAAGATAAACTGATTCTGAGTACGATCCTTAGCTTTGAGCTTTGGTGATAAACCTATCCACAATCGCAAAGTAGAACCATCATTAACTCAATTTTGTAACCCAACTTCGGGACCAATCCAAAGCCCTCGGGAAGCCTAATTCCACCAAACGGGGTGGTGGAATCGACCCCCCCGAGCCCCCAAGCAAAACCCTAAGAAAAATATCCAAAACCCACTTCTGGAGGCAGGGTAGCGCTACAACGCCATCAGAGGGGAACTACAGCGCTACAAATAGAGACCAAAAGCCTCCCAGAAAAGCAGGCTAGCACTGTAGCGCTCTAAGCCTAGTGCTACATCGCTAGCACCAGAACTAACAAAATCTGGGTTTTCTTCCTTCGAATTCTCCCGAGCCAAAACTCCACAAACCCACTCCAAACCTCAACTAAATTAAAAATTGAACCTACAATTCCCTATAGCTCAACCAAATAACCCAACAACATCAAAAACCTAGCTAAAAACCTCACCAAATACAGAAACCCAAATTTGAGCTTTGAAGCTCAAGAACACCAACTGAAAACTAGAAAATCCAAAACATTCAAGAGCTAGAAGTCATTACCTCAAAGAGAGATTTGATCTTAAGCTACCCCCAATACCATTCCAAGCTCCAGCTCTCCAAGTCCCAAGCTCAAGTTCCTCACAACTTCATTAAAAACCCAAATTCAGAAATTGAAATCTAAAACTCCTAAGAACAAGTGAAACCTAAAACCAGACCATGAAATTATTACCTTCTTCCCAAATTCAAAATCCTAGGTGTGGATGGCTGCAACTCCTTCTTCAATATGATCCCACTGATAACTTTCCTCAAAACCAGCCCTCAAGACCCATGCTCTGCTTCTTCAGAATGTTCAAAGCCCCAACACAAGAGGGATAGAGACAGAGGAAACATGAATGACGAGAGAAAGAGAGAGACTTTTCTTTCCTTCTTTTCTTATCTTAGGTAATCTATAGCTTTCTGTATTGTTCCAACAAAACAGAGTATATCCTCCACAACCAAAAGACACACTTGCCCCTCTAACCATTTAAATCTCTCAAGGGTGCCCAAAGTGTAATTTGGTCATTTTGCTCTCAGTTCCCGCTAGTTCCTCGAGTGTTCCTATTATTTACCACTTAAATCCCGTCATCCAATTATTTACCCAATATCTAATAATTCCCAAATTATTCTCCCAAATTCCCAAAATACCCCCAAACTCCCCCGAGCTGGATATAACTCCCCGCTGTGACTATTTCGCCAACCTGCTCACTAAGACTGTCTCGAGCAACATGCAGCAAATATATCCACATAATAATGTGGTCTCAACAATTTATCACATACAATTACATTTACGCCCTCAATGGGCCAAAATTACAAACATACCCTTATGAACAAAACAGGGCCCACATGCACATTTAATACTCATAAACAGGCATCTAATCATATCCATATACTCATCTAATCGTTCATGTCATATAATCATGCATTTAACCATTTATTCACATAAATACCAATTATACCCTCCCGATACACTAATCAAGGCCCTTAAGCCTTATTAGAAATTTTGGGTCGTTACTTGAATTATACAATCAGTTAGAATACTAACCACTCATAATTAAGATTGAATTGACCTATGGTCAACTCTATTATTTGACTATATTAGATAATAACGGTACATTTACACATCTATCTAAAGTCAATATCGGTCCAGTCCGATGTAACAAATACATCCGATCTTATCTACTTTGCTGATGTTCTGGAAAGAACATAACACTACAATGTGTAAGTAGATCATATCGTAGATTGGCAAGTTAGTGTAGATCTTGTGCACTGACTAATCTTAGGAATAACTTATTTTTAACATATAATTTCACTTATATTCCATTGTGATTATGTTACTATAAATATGATTAGTTATATGCTCGAGATTTAATAGAAGTTTATATTAAACAAATAATCATGAAAATAAAACATGTGAGCAAAGTGATTGACCAAGTCAAAAAATGAGTACTATTCTTTTATTTAGAATAAAATGAGATTACAGAGAAATTAGTTTTTAATTCGGTCATAACACCCTAAAAAACTCCCACTTGCACTAATTGAAACTAATGCCTTAATTCTACTAATCCCATTTCCTTGATATGCGTATCAAATGTAGCTTTTGGCAGTGTCTTCGTAAATGAATTAGCAAGATTGTCTTTAGATGCAATCTTCATAAGCTTCACATCTCCCTTGGCTACATATTCTCAAATTATGTTATACTTCCATTCTATATACTTACTCCTCTTGTGACTTCAAGGTTCTTTTGAGTTGGCTATCACTCCTATGTTGTCACAAACAACATGAGCAGTTTATCCATATCTGGAATAATACCAAGGTCTGAATAGAACTTCTTTAGCCATACTATTTCCTTAGCCGCCTCAGATGTAGCTAGGTACTCAACCTCCATGGTGGAATCTGAGATTGCAGTCTGCTTTACGCTTCTCCATATACAACTCCACCCCCAAGAGTAAACACCATTCCAGAAGTAGACTTCTTGTCATTGACATTAGTCTGAAAATATGAATCGGTGTAGCCTACATGGTTCAGAACACCACCCTTGTAGACTAATATATAATCCCCAATCCGTCTTAAATACTTCAGGATATGCTTAACTACTATCTAATGTTTCGGTCCTGGGTTTGATTGATACCTGCTCACTACTCCCACTACATAACAAATATATGGTTTAGTACACAACATAGCATACATCAGACTTCCATTTGCAGATGCGTAAGGAACTTTTCTCATTGCATCTTTCTCTTCAGGAGTCTGGGAAGACTGCTTCTTTGAAAGATGAATTCCATGGCAGGACGGTAGACGTCCTTTCTTGGAATTTGTCATTGAGAAACGTTCAAGCACTTTATCAATGTAAGCTGCTTGAGATAGAGCTAAAAGTTTGTTCTTTCTATCCCTAATGATCTGGATAACTAGAACATAACTTGCTTCACCCAAATCCTTCATTTGAAATTGAGTGCTCAGCCAATTCTTCGCTTCTGATAATTTCTTAACATTGTTTCCAATGAGTAAGATATCATCTCCACAAAGAACCAGAAATACCACTATTTGATTTGCCCTTAGTTTGTAAACACAAGGCTCATCAATATTTTTTTCAAAGTCGTAGGTTTTGATTATCTCATCAAACCTAAGATTCCAGGAACGAGAAGCTTGCTTAAGTCCATAAATGGACCTATACAACTTGCAAACTTTTCCTTATTCTCCAGCTACATTAAATCCTTCTAGTTGATACATATAAATGACTTAAACAAGCTTCCCGATAAGAAAAGATGTCTTGACATCCATTTTCCAGATCTCACAGTCAAGAGCGGTTGATATGGATAGGAGGATGTGAATGGACTTGAGCATGAATACCAGACTAAAAGTTTCCTTATAGTCCACTCATTCTCTTTGGGTATAACCCTTTGCCACTAATCGAGCTTTATAAGTTTCGATCTTTCCATAAACACCTTATTTCTTCTTGTAGATCCACTTGCACCCAATGACCCTAAAGTCACTAGGTGCTTCCACAAGATCCCAGAAAAAATTTGAGTACATGGACTCCATTTCATGTTTCATGGCTTCGAGCCATAGTTCTTTTTCAGGGCTAGCCATTGCTTGTTTGAAAGACAATGGATCATTTTTACCAGCGTCACCAGCAACCATATTGGTTTCACCATCCAAACCATAGCGAACTAGGTTCCTAGAAACCCTCCCACTATGATGAGGCTCTGTGACTGTTTGCTCATGAGCAGTGGTACTTTCTTCATTTAAATCGACTTGTTGGACATGAAGAGTGGGAATTTCATCATCAACTTCCGTTGATGACGATGGAACATTGGTTGGAGTCAATTCTTCAACCATCTCCTCTAAACTACTTTGCTGCGCAATTTGAAGTTTTGGACATAGTCATGTTCCAGCAAAGTAGCCTTCGTAGAAGTAAACACTTTCTTTTCTGAATGATTATAGAAAATTCCACCCTTAGTTCCTTTAGGATTGCCAACAAACATGCAAACTTCAATTCACAGTTCTAGTTTTTCTTCCTTATTCCTCAAGACGTGGGTGTGACACCTCCAGATTCTATAATGGTGTAAACTAGGTTCACGACCATTCCAGTGTTCTAAAGGTGTTTGGGGATCAATTTGGATGACACGACATTTAGAATGTCGTTCGCAGTTTCAATTGAATGTCCCCAGAACGAAGTTGGCAGAATTGAGTAACTAAGCATGCATTTAACCATTTCCAATAAAGTTCAGTTCCGATGTTCCGCTACACCATTTTGTTGTAGAGTACCCGGGGCAGTAAGTTGAGATAAAATCCCAAGTTCGGTTAAATGATCTTGGAACTGCATATCCAAATATTCTCCACCCCTATAAAATTGCAAGATCTTTAACATTTTACCTAATTGGTTCTGAGCTGTAGCTAGGAATTCCTGAAACTTTGAAAATGTTTATGATTTCCTATGCATTAGGTAAAGACATGAGTATCTAGAGTAATCGTTAATGAAAGTGACAAAATACTCAAAACCACCCTTGGCTTTTAGATTCAGAGGTCCACAGACATCTAAATGTACTATTTCAAGTGGTTCTTTGGACTTATCATCCTTTGTAGAGAATGAACGCTTGGTCAATTTTCCTTCTAGACATGATTCGCGGACAAGTAATTCACCTAAGATGAGTTTTCTCAAAGGCTCGTCCTTTGTAAGTCTTTGAATCCTATCATAGCCAATGTGACCAAGTCTCAAATGTCATAAATATGGCATGTTATTGTTATCGGTATTTTGACGTTTATTGGTCCTAAGTTTAGTTACTTTGAATAATTCATTATTAAGCGCGAGGGGTTTGTTAGGTCGCAGAATATAAAGCCCGTTTTCCAAACATGCAATACACAATTGTGATCCATTGAAAGAAATAGATATATGCGAACACGTAAAAGTCATAACAAATTGTTCTAATTGCAACATGGAAAATAAAAATAAATTTATACTCAAATCCGAAATAAAAAATATAGCATTTAAAATTAAATATTTATTTCTGAACTTCAAGCAAGCTCTTCCTCTAGCTTGGACTGCAACGAATGCTCTGTTCCCAACTCTAAGCTCTAAGCCGCTTTCATTGTAACGCCCTACTTCCTTAGAGCCGTTACTAAGTGAGTTTTAAGACAAAACAGTGTGCAATGATCTCGCTAACCGAGGTTTTGAAGCGAAAGTGTGACTAATTAAAAGTTAAGGCTGTAACCTTTGAAAATGCGTTGTTTCAATAAAAACTTCTAGTAATAGACATTTGGGATCCCAAAATAAGGTTTGAAAACTATTTACATCTTGAAATAAGTTTACAGTTGATCAGTTCTAAAAATCATAGATTATTACAGCTGTTTTCAAATAAACCCCCAACCAAAGCAGTCGGGCAGGCCAAACATGTACGCGTCGCTTCACGCTCTCCGTACTCATGGTCGGTTGACTCAGTCATTGCCCTTACCTGCAACACGGAACACCCGTGAGCCGAAGCCCAGCAAGAAAACTCATGCAGAACATAACATATGCAATTTATACAGTTTATCATAACAGATAATCCACATATAAACAAGTCAACCATTAGACTAAGCAAACACGGCCATGCCGCCCCCGAAGCCTTACCGAAGCCTGGGGTCTCGGTCCTCACCGTAGGGATATCACCCGTATCCCCTGGGTCCTACCCTGGCCATAAGCATCCCATGTTCTAGGTGTTACTTCCGGCCCCGCTGCCGTTCTCGGCCTTGCCGCCCTCGGCCATAGCCGTTCATTTCACTATAATCATATATAGCATAAATCAAACAACATTCAAACAAATATCAACTCATTTAAATCTGCACCCTAACATGTAATGCAATATAGGGCCGTGCCCTGCAATCATCTCATCATGCAACATGCAATATAGGGCCGTGCCCCGCAATCACACTATGGGCCCATGCCCCATCCTACGGGTGTTATAGTTTTCTTACCTGTATCCCGAGCTTTCCGATGCACCAAGGCCACAAGCACGACCCTCTAGCACGAGCCTCTTCGAAATCCTAGTCACAACACACATAAGACACTTTTAACAACCTTAAATGAGCTTCCAGGCCAAGTTCTAGTACTCGGAACGTTGAACTTCACCAAACATGGTAAAAGACTCAACCCCGAGCACCCTAGGTTAAATTCCCAAGCCTAAAATCTCAAAATCCCAAAATCCCTTAAGCGCCGCGGCATGGCCCAACCATGCCGCGGCATGGCCCCCAAACAAGGCCACAAAAATGCCCAGAAACAGGTAAGGGCCGCGGCCCTACAAGGACCATGCCGCGGCCCGCCCTCCATCCTCAGCGCATCTAAGCCTTCAAGGGCCGCGGCCCTCCAAGAACCATGCCGCGGCCCGACCCTTCGAACCCAGAAAACCCACCATTTTCAAGCTTAAAACCTCACCTTAAGCTGTAACGACCCAAAATCGCTAATAAGGCTTAAGGGCCTTGATTAGTGTGCCAGGAGGGCATGTTGGGATTTATGTGTGATTTTATGAGTTAAATGCATGGTTATGATTTAAAGCGTGTTATGCGACTATTTGATTATTTGAGATGCATGACTATGTATATTAGTATGCATGTAGGCCCGGATTGTGTTAGAAGGGCATAATTGTAATTTTGGCCATGTTGGGCATAACTGTATTAATATGTGATGATTGTTGAGACCACAGTGGTATGTGGGTATATCCGTGATTGGTAACTTTCGGCACGAGGCGATCCTAGAGCTGGATAGCGGGGAAAAGTCACAACGGGGCATTATGATTGACTTTGGACAAGTCAAGGAGTATTTTTGATATTGGGTTATGAAAATAAATAATTGGAGATATATTTGAGGTTAGGATGTCTAGGCGGGAATACTGGGGGATTTTACCATTTTTGCCTCGGGGATATTTTGGTACCCCGAACCTTTAGGTAACCAGCTTAAGTTATAAAAGCAAAACAAATAAACCATTTGGAGACTTAGAGAAACCGACCCAGCCTCCACCCTCTCTTCTTCTTCTTTCTTTCCTCTTTCTTTCATGGATCCACAGAAATCTTAGGAGAAATCAAGCTTGAATTTCTGAAAATTGATGGTGGGATTTGGAGGTTTAGCTCAATGGTTAATCAAGAACAAATCAGGGTAAAGGTAAGCAATTAATTCTTTTCTCAAGTTAAATTCTGAGATTTTGTTGGGTTGTGAATGTTTATGGATTTTGATATTCAAGGTGGAGTTTGAGGCTTGAAACTTTGAAGATAGGTCATGGGATCCTTTGGGAAACGATTCTACAACTGAGGTAAGGTTTAAATTAAAGTTTGATGGTTGAAATTGAGAATTCCATGGTTGGTTTTGAGTTTTAGGTTTGAAATTTCAGAAATTTGGAATTTGGGATTTGGTGAGTGTTAAGGTGGATTTTTGGTGGAATTGTGTTGTTTATACCATCCTAATGTTGTGATTATTAATTGTTTTCGAATTGGGAGCTTTGGGATGGCTTAAGGTGAGGTTTTAAGCTTGAAAATGGTGGGTTTTTCTGGGTTCGAAGGGTCGGGCCGCGGCATGGTTCTTGGAGGGCCGCGGCCCTTGAAGGCTAAGATGTGCTGAGGATGGAGGGCGGGCCGCGGCATGGTCCTTGTAGGGCCGCGGCCCTTACCTGTTTCTGGGCATTTTGTGGCCCTGTTTGGGGGCCATGCCGCGGCATGGTTGGGCCATGCCGCGGCGCTTAAGAAATTTTGGGATTTTGAGAATTTAAGCTTGGGAATTTAACCACGGGTGCTCGGGATTGAATCTTTTTATATTTTTGGTGAAGTTCAATGTTCCGGGGACTAGAACTTGGTTTAGAAACTCATTTGAGATTAATCTTATTGGTATCCATTATCTTGGTTGTGACTAGGTGTTAAGCTAGTGCTCGGGAAGTGGATCGTGCTCGGGGGCCGTCATTTTTCTATTTAAAGCATTTGGAATTAAGGTAAGAAAACCGTAACACCCGATAATAGGGCATGGCCCCACTGTGTGATTGTAGGGCATGGCCCCGGATTGTATTATGTGTAAATGTTTAACCTTAAATGAACAGTGATGTGTGTGAATGTTCATTTCGAATGTACTATATGTGTGATTATGATGAAATGAACGGCAAGGGCCGAGTACGGCGTAGGCCGGGGCGGCCGTGGGGCCGAGTACGGCGTAGGCTGGGGCGGCCGTGGGGCCGAGTACGGCGTAGGCCGGGGCGGCCGTGGGGCCGAAAGTAACACCTAGCACATGGGATGCTATAGTCAGGGCGGGGCCCGGTGGATACATGTGTTATGCTATATTCAGGGTGGGACCCAAGGGATACATGAGTTATCCTCGCGGTGAGAACCGATACCCCAGGCTTCGGTAAGGCTCTGGGGCGGCTTGGCCGTGTTTGCTTAGTCTAATGGTTGACTTGTTTATCTGTGGGCTATCTGATATGATTAACTATATATATTGGCATATGTTATGTTCTGCATGAGTTTTCTTGCTGGGCTTCGGCTCACGGGTGCTCCGTGTTGCAGGTAGGGCAAAGACTGAGTCAACCAACCATGAGTACGGAGAGCGTGAAGCGACGCGTACATGTTTGGCCTGCCCGACTGCTTGGGTTGGGGGTTTGTTCGAAAATGGCTGTAATAATCTATGATTTTTTATGATCAATCAACTGTAAACTCATTTCAAGATGTAAATAGTTTTCAAACCTTATTTTGGGATCCCAAATGTTTAATAATAGAAGTTTTATTGAAACGACGCATTTTTCTAAGATTACAGCCTTAACTTTTATTTAGTCACACTTTTGTTTAAAAACCTCGGTTAGCGAGCTCTTTGCACACTGTTTCGTCTTAAAACTCACTTAGTAACGGCTCTAAGGAAGTAGGGCGTTACATAAGCCATCCCAAAGCTCCCAATTCAAAACCAATTAATAATCACAACATTAGGATGGTTTAAACAACACAATTCCACCAAAAATCCAACCTAACACTCACCAAAATCCCAATTCCAAATTTCTGAAATTTCAAACCTAAAACTCAAAACCAACCATGGAATTCTCAATTTCAACCATCAAACTTTAATTTAAACCTTACCTCAGTTGTAGAATCGTTTCCCAAAGGATCCCATGACCTATCTTCAAAGTTTCAAGCCTCAAACTCCACCTTGAATATCAAAATCCATAAACATTCACAACCCAACAAAATCTCAGAATTTAACTTGAGAAAAAAAGAATTAATTGCTTACCTTTACCCTGATTTGTTCTTGATTAACTCTTGAGCTAAACCTCCAAATCCCACCACCAATTTTCAGAAATTCAAACTTGATTTCTCCTAAGATTTCTGTGGATTTCATGAAAGAAAGAGGAAAGAAAGAAGAAGAGGAGAGGGTGGAGGCTGGGTCGGTTTCTCTAAGTCTCCAAATGGTTTATTTGTTTTGCTTTTATAACTTAAGCTGGTTACCTCAAGGTTCGGGGTACCAAAATGTCCCCGAGGCAAAAATGGTAAAATCCCCCAGTATTCCCGCCTAGGCATCCTAACCTCAAATATATCTCCAATTATTTATTTTCATAACCCAATATAAAAAATACTCCTTGACTTGTCCAAAGTCAATTATAATGCCCCGTTGTGACTTTTCCCCGCTATCAAGCTCTAGGATCGCCTCGTGCCGAAAGTTACCAATCACGGATATACCCACATACCACTGTGGTCTCAACAATCATCACATATTAATACAGTTATGCCCAACATGGCCAAAATTACAATTATGCCCTTCTAACACAATCTGGGCCTACATGCATACTAATATACATAGTCATGCATCTCAAATAATCAAATAGTCACATAACACGCTTTAAATTATAACCATGCATTTAACTCATAAAATCACACATAAATCCCAACACGCCATCCTGGCACACTAATCAAGGCCCTTAAGCCTTGTTAGTGAATTCGGGTCGTTACATTCATCCTCCTCCTCCCACGATTCAAGAAGCTATAAATTATTACAAACATGGTTAGTAGATCCAAAATTGATAATCCAAATAGATTTATCATTCTCTAAAACACATGTTTCTAAGATAAATGAACTATAACCATTACCTTTGTTTTCCCTGCTTGAACTTGGGGCAATCCTGTTTCCAATGCCCCTTCTCATTGCAGTGAAAGCATTTACCTTTACCTTTCTTGTTCTTCTTTTTCTTCCCCTTAGGCGCATGTGCACCTGGTTGTGCATTCATCTTTGTAGCCTTTGCAGGCTAGGGGTTGGTGTTATGCCCACCCTTCTTCTTGTTTCCAGCTTTCGAAGATGAAGCTAGGTTAGCTTTAGCCTTAGCTGGATTAGCAGCAGCACTAGTAGTCTTCTTTTCTCCTCCCTTACTCGATCCACCAATGATAAAATCAAAAGTCTGAAGCTCATTGATGAGTTGCGTCAGACCATAATCAAGTTTGTTCATCACATAGTTGGTGGTGAACGACAGGAAAGTTGGAGAGAGACTGTTAAGGATTAAGCTGACTTGAGTCTCCTCATCTATTGTAGCTTCGTGTAGTTCAGCTTCCTGAAAGTAGTTCGTCATCTTGATCAGGTGATCACAAACGTGCTGAGACGGTGTCATCCAAGCATTGGCATACTTCTTGGTGGCCTCAAAACCAGTATGCATAGACTTTGCCCCGAACATGTCTTGGATCTGATCCATGACTTCGTAGGCCGTCTCAGCATTCTTCATCTTTGTCTTGAGAGTGTCGACCATAGTATTCAACATGTAGTACTGTGCCTTGTTGTTAGCTGCCTCCTAATGCTCGTATTTGTCTCTTACAGACTTGGTAACTCCTCAATTGGAACTTTGGGGAATTCCTTAGTCATGACGAACTTGGAGTTGTCACTAAACACTATGTTGATGTTCTTCTTCCACTTAAGGAAGTTTTATCCAATGAGTTTCTCCATTGAAAGTTAAGAAAGGATGGGAGTAGACACAACCATAATAAAACTACATATATCAATAAAATAGAAATAAATCACATTTGCTCAATAAAACTTATATTCACACAAATTACAAGAAATAACCCAACATATACCAAAAATATGTAAGATGTGAAAAAAAATACCAAAAACAATCATATCTCTATTTTTTTAGGTTTTTAACTAATCTATGATATCCTTGTCCCGGTTGCCGAGACTAAAAAAAAATACCACTAGTTAAATAGAGTTGTAAACTCATTTAATAATGGGTACCATTATTAACAACCTACTATTCGATCAAAATAAGAAAACAAAATTTCTTATTTTATGAGCTAGACCCACAGTTTCGATAATCATAGATTTAGTCCTAGCAGTCATCATTGGGAAAAGTCTACTAGAATTTGACCTATAATTATCTTTCTTTCATAATCTAACCTTGTCAAAATAACTAATGAACACCTTTTATAGGGGAATGAATCAAAGCGCCTCGAGGCCCCATTAAGCTATCGACCTTGTTAAACTAACGGTGAAGATCGAATATAATTCTTAAAACAAGCTCATAATATAATTAAGTGTATTATTTTTATTATAATTTTTTTCTATTAATTCTAAAGTGTCACATTGAAACAAATTCAATTAAATTAGAATTAATTAGTTGCTAATCAATTATTAGGTTCAACTATCTAGAAAAAGTAAACCTAAGACAATTAAGTCTAACTCAGGTAAATGAGCCTTAACAATTAGGTTTGAATGGATGAGGGTTGGGTCCAGTACGCCATACCCACTACTAAGGCCTCCTAACTTCCATACAAGGCCCAAATGAAATGAATTTAAACATTTATTTTATTAATTGTTATTAATTAATTGGTCCACTATAATCATGCAAAGGAAATGAGCCTTCACAAGTGGAATCACCCACAAAAGAGGAATTTAAACTTTACATTTTCTAATGGGCCCAAATAAAACCTATCATTTTATGAATATTTTATTTGGCAACTAAAACCGCATATATATCCAAACATGTGGGCCACTATATGCATCTAAGCCCAATTGTAAAAATCACATATAGTTCATAGATATGTCACATAATTGAATATCCTAATCATGTTATTAAATGAGCAATATCTATGTGTTTATGCAAAAATATCACAATTTATCACATTTGCAAAAATACAATAATTAATTAATCTTGAATTTATCTACACAAAATTCACAATTAATTACAATTTCGCAAAAATAATTAAGTCAACTTAAATAAAATCCATCAACAATTAACAAAGTTAATTTGGATTTTATTTATCAACAATTAACTCAATTATGTTATTTTAGGAAAAATATTAAATTAATAAAATTAAATTTAATATTTATGGGATATTTGATTTTATAAAATAATTGCACAAATTTTTTTTAAGAGATATCTGCCGCGCACACCTCGCCACAGCCGCGCATCCAAGCATTAGGAGCGCCGGACGCGCACCACACATCGGCAACTGCCGAGCTCCCGCGCACATCTCCCCTGGACACCGCACACATGCCTGGGAGACTGCTCCCGACGCGCGCGCACACTAGGCTGGGCATCAGCCTCTTCGGCCAACCAAAGTTTTAGGCTAAAAAAATGACCAAATTCAATTTTCGTGCAATTTTTCACCAAAAATCATATGCCAATTATTTTAAAATTCTTTTATACAAAATAAAACAGTAACAAAAAATAATTAACAATCCTAAAATAAACAAAATTACAACAAATACACATAAACACAATATGCTAAAACAAAATCAAATCAATTATGCTAAACATATCTCAAAATTCATCAAACGTATTCATGCATGAAAATATTGATTACCAAGGCTCTGAGGCCAGTTGTTGGGCATACATTTTACAAGATTATACAATATTTTCATGTATGTTTCATATATTAAACAAATTAACATATAAAACATCCTAGAAACATGTTTATAATAAATTTCATAAAGTAAATCAAATAATAGAGTTTAAAAATCTTACTTTTACTCTGCGGATATTAAGACTCCTTCCTTTACTCTCTCTAACCCTTGTTCCTTTCTGTTGCAGAGTAATAACAGGAGAATGAACTGGATATTCAAACTACATAGTCTTCTACAATTTCCTTTGATCACCAAGACTAGGGTGGACAATTCTCAACACATGAGATGGGAAAGTATGGAGAAGAAGAGAGAGTATGTTGGGTGGCCAAATTAGGTCTTTTGTGTCTAGTTTTTTTTCTTCAGAGAATAAAGGCTCTTATAAAAACTTTCTTCACACAAAATCCCTAAACTTAAGTACCTATTTATTGCAACACTTTAGGGTTAATTTTATTTAATTAAATAATTAAAATAATAGCTTAAAAATTCCCTATATGGCCGAACATCATAGTTTTTGCCAAGCCTTGAGATTTTTTCATTTTTAAATTCAAAGCATAAAAGCCTTTAAATTCAAATACTATTATTTTCTATAATTATATAATAAAACAAAAAACTCTTATTAATCAATATAATAAATATAATATAATATATTTATTAAAAATTGATTTCGTACGTTATATATGAAATCTATAATAAAACTTTATATATATAATTATAATTATAATTATATTAAAACAATAATGAATTAAATAATTTATTCAAATTAACTAATTATAATTTGACCATTGATTTAATACTATTTATCACTTTGACACCAATTTGTCATAATTAATAATTTTCCCTAATTTTCTCTTTTCTTCTCTAAATTCCGCATCTTAGTAAAAATTGTCCAAAATTGATACGAAACAAATTTGACAATCCTAATTGATAATTATCAATTAATCGTGACTATCTAGATGATTTAATCAAAGGTATTTTGCGGACCATGGACCCATGAATTCAAGCTCCAATACGTTACCATAAAATTATTATTGAATAGTTTCACTACCTTATTAATTCCTCGTGACTCCACTAAAGACTCATAATTGCACTCTTGAACTCATAGAACACTTTACACTTAAAGTAAATACGTTATTCATGGTTACAACCATAATTTTTCATTTAATCCTCTTTCTACTTTGCTAATGTTTTGGAAATAGCATACACTACGATGTTGAAGTAGTTCATATCATAGATTAACAAGTTAGTGTAGATCTTGTGCACTGATTAATCTTAGGACTAACTTATTTTGAACATATAATCATACTTATATTCCACTGCGTTTACGTCATTATAAATATGATTAGCTATATGATCAGGATTTAATAGAAGTTTATATTAAACAAATAATCATGAAAATAAAACATGTGAGCAAAGTGATTGACCAAGTCAAAAATGATTTCTATTCTTTTATTGATAATAAAATTAGATTACAAAACAATTGGGTTTTAATTAGGGCATAAAATCCTAACAATTATATCCAGAAGTTTTGGCCGCCTATTTGTGCATACATGTTAGGATTCAGGCCTCAGACCTGGTTTAGCTCCAGGATTTTTGTACCTAGTTAAATTCTAGGATTTTTATTTTTGATTTGAATTTTCTTAACTTAGTTCGTATTCAAAATTACTTTTAAAACTCGAGCTTTAAAAAGCCATAGACTTTCTAAATATCCAAATTCTAAGTTGCAATATTTTTTTTTAAGTTTGCAGAATATTTCAAAAACTGTCGAGGGTTATATGCTCCCAAGAGATCCAAATTTATAAATATTCTAGATCACTTTTACATAATCAATACATGCTAAATAACAAAGATACATTGAAAAATTCTGGTACCGTGTTCAAATTACACAACAGCCCTATATTATTCAAATTCAAATAATTGAAAAGATGGCTTTTAGGGGGTGTTTGTTTTGAGTAGTTGAGTTGCCTTGGAAAGTGTAGAGGGACTTAGGATAGAGGTAATATGAAACTCTTGTGTACAAAAGGATTCACTTTACCCTTAAAATACATGTGGGGCTCACACAAATTATTAACTTTACCCCCTTAAAATTTGAACCAAACATAGGAAAGGATTTAGATTCCCATTCCCACCTTTACTTTACCCCATACCAAACACCCCCTTATATTTAAGACTTACAAAAGATGAATTACATAAGAGTAACAAAAACTTCTTAGCATTGGTAATACTTCTTGAGGTGCAAGGCATTCCAAGTTCGTGGAACAAAAACTGCAAGCATTCCATGTACATGGAACCTTCTCTCCGTTCTTAACCGAACTAGTTTGAAGGTTCCTTCCCGTAAGATCTCTACGATCTGATAGGATCCTTCCTAGTTCGGCACTAGTACATCGTCTTTAGGGTCTTTGTTAGCTTGGAATACCCTCTGGAGCACCAAATCTCCTAATTCAAGTCTCCGCTTTTTGACCTTTGAGTTGAAGTAGCGTGTCACCCTTTGCTGGTAATGGGCGAGCTATAGTTGAGATTCTTCTCATCCCTCTTCAATTAAATCTAGGGATGCATTAAGCAGGTTGTGATTCCTATGTTGGTAGAAGGTATTTTGCTTGTTCGATGTTACCAAAGCCTCGACTGGGAGCATAGCTTCTGTAACGCCCTATGTAACGACCCAAAATTACTATTAAGGCTTAAGGGCCTTGATTAGTGTGCCAAGAGGGCATAATTGGAGGTTATGTGAAGTAATGGTGTCAGAATGCATGTTTATGAGTTTTGGATAGGCATGCGAGCCCTGCTTGGTTGGTAAGGGCGTAATTGTAATTTTAGCCCATTAAGGCATAAACGTGATTGTGTGTGATAAATTATTGAGACCACATTATTATGTGGATATATATATATGTGTGTGTGTTTGAAGCTTTCGGCACAAGGTGATCCTAGGGAGCCGGTAGCGGGAAAGTCACAACGGGACCCGATACTCGACTCAGGGTAAGTCAAGGGGGTATTTGGGATATTAGATGGTCGTCTGGGTTATCGGGTTATGAGAATAAATAATTGGAGATATATTTGAGGTTAGGAAGCCTAGGTGGGAATACTGGGGAAATTTACCATTTTGCCCTCGGGGACGGTTTCGATACCCCGAGCCTTGGGATTGATTTAACTAGTTAATGATAGATTTAGTAAAGTGTAGAATTCGGTGGAACAAAAGTTAGAACCGACCTTCTTCTTTTTCTCTCTCTTTCTCTGTCATAGGAACCACAGAAACAAGGATTTCTTGGGTTGGAAACTCATGAGTTGGAGCTGGGATTGTCGGGAGAATTTCTATGGCAACTTGAAGGTTCAACCAGGAATTTAGGTAAGTGATGATTTGTGGTCTATCTAATTAAATCCTATGGTTTTGAGCTGGGTTCTAAGTGCTTGGGTTCTTAACTTTTGAAGATTAGATTGAGGCAAGGATTTGGGAATTAGCTTAGCAATTTCTTGGTGAATTGGTTCTTCTGTGAAGGTAAGCTCTAATCTATGGTTTAGTGTTGAATTATGAGTTCTCTTGAATGGTTTTAGTGTTTTTAAACTTGTGGGTTTCAAAGATCAAAATATTACTTTGATGAGTTTCTAGATTAGGTTTCTGCTGGGTTATGCTGCTGAAATCATGTTAGAATGTTTGTGATAATTGGATTGTATCATTAGGATGAATTTGGATGGGTTTGAGTGTTGAAAATGGTGGTTTTTCTGGGTTCGAAGGGGTCGGGCCGTAGCATAGTTCTTGGTGAGCCGCGACCCTTCGAAGCTGATGGGTGCTGGAGAAGGAGGGCGGCTCGCGACATGGGGCTTGTAGAGCAGTGACCCGTGTCTATTTCTGGGCAAGGTTGGGCTCTGTTTGGGGACATGCCGCGGCATGAGGAGGCTTGAGCCGTGGCCCTTAAGGAAATTTATGTCCTTGGGATTTTAAACATGAAAATTTAACCTAGAGTGCTTGGGATCGATTCCACTACCGTGTTTGGTGGAATTCGATGTTCCGGAGATTAGAACCTTATTCGAAAGCCTTTTTCAACTATTTATGGAATCCTTTATTATGGTTGTGAATAGGTTTACGCTTGAGCTCAGTGCAGGATCGTGCTCGGGGGTCGTCTTTCCTAGTTAAAGCGCTTGGAGATTAAAGGTGAGAAAACTGCACCCGGTTGTGGATTTATATTGGGACTAAGGGTTCCCTGTTTTGTATGCTCTTTAAGAGGATGGTATTATGCCATGTGAATTGTAAATGGATGGTATCATGCCATGTAAATGGTAAACGAGCGGCCTAAGAGCGCCGAAGTTTACACTTGCGCACAGGGCGCGACTCGGCCACTGGTAGCCAAGGACAGCTTATTATGCACTGAGCTCGGTTTAAGCGGGCCGGAATTGTCGGCCCTAATTATCATGTGATTCGATTGCAATTATTATGATGATTATGATATGCCAGTTAATTGAATGACAAATTGTTAGTTGTTGAATGGATGAATGTTGTGTTCTGTAGCGTACCTGGTTATGTCTTGTGAAATAGTTGGTTATTATTATTGATTGTGTTTTAAATGTTATGTTTTCTTGCTGGGCCTTGGCTCACGGGTGCTACGTGGTGCAGGTAAGGGCAAGGGTAAGGCAAGTTAACCATGGGTTGGAGAGCTCTGGGGGCGAGGTGTACATTGTCAGCTGCTCGGCCGCCACGGTCGAGGGTTTATACGGGAACGAGAACCTGAAATGTGTATTTTTCCATTAGAGTGGTGTGATTATTTATAAAGTTTGGAAATTCTGTAATTACGGTATTTATACCCTATTTTGGGATCCCATGTACCAAGTACTTATTTTAATGAAAATTAATTTGTTTACAACCAAAATCTTTTAAACCAAAATTGTTTGTGTCATTAGATTCACGTTTTTATCTAAACGACTTGATTAGCAAGTCTCGCACTATTTCAAATACACAGTGTAACGATCTTGATTATTCAGGGCGTTACACCCTACTTCCTTAGAGTCGTTACCATGTGATTTATAAATGTGTCATTAGCTCGCTAACTGAGGTTTTAGGTTAAAAGTGTGACTAAATTAAAATAAAACTCGTTTAAGGACATTAATTGTAAAGATTTGAACATTCATTAAAACCATAAAAGTTGTACATTTGGGATCCCAAAATACTATTTAGAAAATGTATTACAACTCAAGAAAATATAATTACGATCGACCTAAGCGACAAAGCAATTCATTACAGTACATTTCCCAAAAAATAACCCTGGCTGTGGCAGCCAGGTAGGCTGAACATGTACCCGTCGCTCCACGCTCTCCGTACTCATGGTTGGTCGACCTTTCCTTTGTCCTTACCTGCACCATAGAGCACCCGTGAGTCAAATCACAACAAGAAAACTCAATGCAGATAAAGCATAATCCACCCCAATAATAATAACACAAACAATCAACAGACTAAACACATAGCGGCCTACGCCAACCCAGGTGCTTTACCAGGCCCTGGGTTTGCAGTCTTCACCGAGCGGGTGGATACAACACCCTTGGAGGGTCTTTCCCTAGCGGCCCGCACTCAGCATGCTCAATGTCGATCCCGACCCCTTGCCGTACCCGACTTCTTGCCATTCTCAGCCTTCACCATTCCCAGCCTTCGCCGTTCCCAGTCTTCGCCGTTCATTCATAAACATGTATAACACAACATAACATTCATATATATTCACACGTATATTAAATACAAGCAATAGGGCCATGCCCTAAAACACAAACAATAGGGCCATGCCTTGCTCTATAGGCACAACAATTTTCTTACCTGTGTCCCGAGTTGATTGATTACCGCAATCCCGAGCACAGTCCTCTAACCTGAGCTTTTATGTAAACCTAGTCACAACACATTCATAATAACCATCCATCACGCTCTAAACCAAATAAGTGTTAGGAAGAATTATTTTGCCTCAATGGAAATTGATATTAATATTACAACTCTAGACAATATATTACAAATAAATATTGATTGATTGAATAAGGTTACAACTCTATAACTAAAAATACAAATAAACTAAAGAACAAGAAGAAGAGAAGAAGAATAGAATAGTGAAAATACAACTCAAAGCAAAATGTTACAAGTAAAGTATAATGTTTGAAATAAAGAAAAGAAGATTACAACTCAAAACAAGAAATACAAATAAACAAAAGAGAAGAATATGAAGATGAAGAGAAATAGAATAGAAAGAACAAACAAACTAAATAGAAGCAACTCTCACCACACTACCAAAGTGAAGAGTGTTGGGGATCACCAACTTGAACAAGGTTTGAAACCTTTGTCCAAAAGCTTATTTCCCCCTAACTCAAGCACTAAAGGATCTCCAACAGATTATAGGAAATGCTTTCTGGAATTATCAAGCCTCAAGGTGTTTCTAGCCAAGTGCTCTAATGGATAGAAAATGTTGTATCTTACAAGTGAGCTATAGGCTCCTATTTATAGAGTTTAGAGACACCCTTTGAATTTCAAATTCCACCAACCCCCATGGCTGTTACCAATGTTTAATTGGATTAATATGGAATTAAAAAAGAGATTTGGGAGATATTTGGGTTTTTTGAGCCGTTCAATAAAGATTGAAAAAACTAAAAAATTAGTCAATTTTTGGCCTGTGGCCGCGACTAGAGACATTAATGGCCGCGGCCACCGACCAATTTCAGCACTTGAAAATGTGTTGTTTTTCCAAACAGTTCCAAACCCTCCCAAATGATTTTGTAACTCCCAAAACACATTATTGGGGTTAAAATTATATCTCTAACAGCCATTTCACATACGGCTTTATGAAATTCACCTCAATATTGTGTAACAACAAATTTACACAATAAAGGGTAATATTTGGAAGTTACAAATTTGTAACACCAAATATGTTACATTATTTGGATATATCTCATATATCTAAATATTGTAACTCTCTATTATATGTTACAATATGTGACACTCTTTGTCACATTTATTTAATCTAAAACATTATATTATAAAATAATATAACAATAAGAACTTAGGAATATTAATCTAGCCTCCATGTCCTTGAATTCTATTAAATCGGGTAGTAGAATCCTTCCTGAGCCTTAACGTTTGGGTTCCCGAGCTTAGAACCCTCAAAAAGCCAATATTTCACATTTGAGCCGCGACCTAGCCCTTAAGGGCCACGGTGCACTCAAGTCAGAGGGCAAAGCCCTCTCTACTGAAGGACACAGGCCGCAGTATGCTATACCCTGCGCCGCAGCGCCTAGGCAAATTTTCGAGGCCCCCAGGCCTAAATGTTCAAACACAGCGGCGCCTGATGAATAGGACCGCGACACGAGCCGCAAAACCCAGAATTCCACATGCATTCCACGAGCTAACCTCCCTGAAATTCAATCTAAACATACCCCAAAGCCAGAGTTGAGTCCCACAATCACTCTACTACACTTTAGGTAGTGCTAGCACTCTGGAAAGCTAGCTAAATCACCCCAATTCAGACCAAATTCAACTTAAATCTAGAACTTAACTAAGCTTTATTCTCAAAAAAATTTACCAACAAAAACATGAAAGTGACCTTACCTCAGTGAAGATTCCGAGCTTAGATTAACTTTCCAACACCCTTTGCTTGTCTTCCCCAAGTTCCTAGCTTTAAATTCTGAGTTTCACCACCATAAATTTAAAAAATTGGCTAAGTCCCCAAGAGAAGGAGAGAAAGCCGAGAGATAGAGAGAGAGCAAGAGCTAAGTCTGTTTCCTTCTAACTTGTCCTAAAGTTTGAGATAAGTCTAAGTTTATCCCCCTAGCTAAAAAGTCCAAAATACCCTCAAGTCTATCTTAATTCTTTAGTGCCACCACTGGAAATTCCATCAATTGCCACATCCCGCTAAATCCTCGAGTGTTCTTACAAATCCCCATTTAAATATAGATACACCTAAACAAACTTTAAATCACCACCCGTTACCCGGTAATTCCTGAACACCAACCATGTTCCCAAAATACCCCTAGGCTCCTCCCGAGCCAGGTATTCGGCGCCGTTGTGACTATTTAGCTAATCTGCTCCCTAGGACTGTCTCAGATCACACATTACGAATATATCACCACACCCTCATGGTATCAATCACAATACACACATATATCACATTATGTCCTCAATGGGCCAAAATTACAAATATGCCCTTAATAACCAAATTGGGCCCACATGCATATTTAATTCACCTAAAATGTATTTCTAATCACATAATCATTAAATTCACATATTAGCATCATTAAATCAATTATTGCCCTCCCGACATGCTAATCAAGGCCCTAAGCCCTATTAGCAACTTTGGGATGCTATAACTTCGCTTCCAAAAGATAGAGAGAAGGGAGTATGTTCAATGGAGGTGCAATGTGAGTGTGACAGTCAGTATCCCGTGATCCATAGGGGGAAGGACCAGGTAAAGCTATGCAATCCCACATCGCCTGGGGAAGGTCAAGTATGATGATTCTAAGATTGTGTAGGTATGGGACTACACAGTTGAAGAAGGCTTAAATGGATTGGTGGGTACTACCTATGCCAACAAGATGCACATTATTTTCGACAGCCCATCACTTGAGAACTCCAAAGTTAAGCGTGCTTGACTTGGAGTAGTCTCATGATTGGTGACCTCATGGGAAGTTTTCCCAGGAAGCATGCGAGTGAGGACAAAGCACGCTGGAATGACTCGTGTTGGTTTATAGGGCCAGTCATCATTCCAGAAAGCATCCATAGTGATGAGGGGCGTTACAGTGAGGTCTTGTAGGCCCAGAGTACTTATGGTAGCTGCTCAGGCCATAGTCCATTAACATCCCCTAGCCGTTTCTTTAAATTTTCCTTAAGGGTTTTATTTACTGCCTCGACCTACCCATTGGCCTGAGGGTATGCAACTGAAGAGAAGCTCTTAGTTATGCCATATTTCTCACAGAAAGTTGTGAGAATGTCACTGTCAAATTGAGTTCTGTTGTCAGACACAATCTTCCCTGGGAGTCCAAATTGACATATTACGTTCTTTAACACAAATTCTAGTACTCTTATTGAGGTTATAGTTGCCAGCGGTTCAGCCTCAACTAACTTTGTGAAATAGTTGATTGCGACAACCATGTAGCGAACTCTTCCCTTTCTAGTTGGAAACGATCCAATTAGGTCGATCCGCATATAGAAAATGGCCAGGGCGATGAGAGTTGGGATTAATGCCCTTTACAACATATGTATTGAACAATGTTTTATGAAATAAATAATTGAAATGAATTTTAACGTATATATATTGTTTATCATTATTATCATTAGAATAATATTATATGAATATTAGAAAATTCCCAAATTTGTTATTGTGACTACAATCTTGTATTGGTACAAGATGATTAAGATTGTAGGGAACAAATTTACATAGTTCGCAATAAAACAAAGTTATATGTAATCTTTGGATTAAATACTGTAAGTACAGTTCACTATTATTATGAATACATGTAATCTAGATCCGGATTGTTGATGTAGTAGGACAACTTAGTGGAGGTACTTTGTATAAAGTGGTTATATATGAACGAGACCCAATATGTTATTAATACTTAACAATACCGTTTACTTTATAAGTATTAATTTAACATATCAATAAGATGATCATATACAAATTGATCTTAATCTTGAAGTTATTATTAACTCCTGTTTATGTCATATGAGTTCTTTGATTCACTTGTTATTGTTTGTCAGAATGATCAGGCTGAAAACTTTTGTTTTGGGAACTCATTGATGTAGATGGCTGGGGACATAATATACAAATATGAAACTATACCTTTCCGAGAGGAATTGAATAATGTTTCTCTTAAGGGTTGGACTTTGGAACCGAAAGGTTATTGAGCTCAAATTCATAAATCGGTTTATGAATCAACCTTCACAAGTAAAGTTAATGGCACTTAAGGAAACAAGATATAATTAAAGAGGTTAAATGACAATTGATTCCCACAATAATTATGAACAATGGATAGAGGATTGAATTGTATGTAGTGATTAAATTGATGGACACTTTTTATATATTTAAAAGTACTCAATAAATAACTGTTTATAATTACAAGAGTGTAGTCTCATATTTTTAGTGGAATAATATTGAGATTAATAAATTAAGGTTATTATATTAAAGAGTTTTAAATAATAATCTAAATTTATTGGAGCTTGGAATTATAGGTACATAGGTCCTCAAGATGACTCTATCAACACTATTAAAGATAAGAGTGGAAATTGTGAAAAATCAAGATAAGGGCATATTTGAAAGAAATTTGTTCTTCAGGGTCAACTAGGTAATTGAGACAAATTATTTAATTAATGTGGCAATTTAAAAAAAAGACATTTTAATTAAAGAAATTTTTTAAATTAAATTTTTAAACAAATTGGGGATTTCAAAATTGGCATTTAAATAATCAGAATAATTAATTTTGAATTAATTGATTTTATTAATTTAAATAAATGTGAAAAGGTATTTCTGATAATTCAAATTAGTTGTGAATTTGAATTAATATTTATCCTTTAATTAATCTGATAAGATAAGTTATCAGGTTTAGATATTTTAGAATAAATAAATTATTAAATATAATAAAAAAATTGGTTGGAACACATCCCTAGAAACAGGGATGCTACACGCCAACCACAGTCTAGGGACTGTGGTTTGCGTGTAGCTATAGTAACTGATCAAGATTGAATCTGTATATTTTTCTTTTATTTATTTTATAATAATAGATTTATAGTTTGGATTTTAAATTTTGAATTTAAGTAATTCTTTTATAAATCTATCATATAATATAATATTCAGAAGAGACATAATATTTCAGAATATTCAAGAGAGAGAAAATATATCGTAGTATTTTCTCATCCCTGAAATCTGTCTCAGACCTAATATTCCAAGATCTCATGTGTTGAGAATATCTTATGAATCACAAATATTACTCTACGTGGCCACACACATCTTGAGGTGTAGAGATACATCTTGGAAGATCTTGATCTGATTATTTTAAAGAACTGCTTTGGATTGGATGTTCCTTGGAGATACAAAAAAGATATCAATGATTCTTGATAGTTCTTCAATTGGTAAGTCCTCATCTTTTTATTTCTCTTTGATTAATTTTTTACATGTTAATGTATTTGATTATTTAAAGTTTGTTTAAATATATATTTTTTAAAATCTCTGGGCCCAACACCCCGTGCTTTCCGTTGTGTATATGATAAACCAACTACCAACAAGGAGATCATGGTAAGCTCCACGGGTGAAGCTCAGGCAATGGTGGCAAAGCGTTGGCATTTATCACATTTGAGGGCACATGAGGTCGAGTCCTTTTTTAGTGTGGGAAAAAAATAGCCCTGCCTTAACACCTTTAGGGCCAAGCTTTGCCCCTAGCATGGTCTCCACAAAACCCTTCATGAATTTCTTTGAGGATAGTTTGTGCTTCCTCGGGAAAGACACATCTTAGAAGAGGCATATAGTGACCTCATCTATAGAGAATACCCTTGAACATAACATACCTCGAGACCTGGTATAGAAGTTTTCGCGCATCCTTTCGGTCTTCAAGCAGTTTTTCCGGTCGTGATGTATTCAATGATTGGAGTCATCTAGGTCAGTCCTTCACAAATCTTTCTGACCTCTCTCAACTCTTCATTTATGCTTGGTTTGTCCTAGAATTCTACGGGGACCACATTCAATGTATCTGCCTCTTTGTTAATGGAGAGTCGGGCTAATGCATCTGCATTTGTGTTCTGCTCGTGTGGAACTTTTTCGATGGAGTAGAATTCAAAATCTGATAGTTTGCTATTCACTTTAGCTAGATAAGTTGCCATTTTGATTCCCCTTGATCAACAAATGTCTCGATGCTTTAGGCTTTTGCAAGACCTGCCTTAAAGGTTAACCAGTTAAGACGTGTATGGTGTGGGAATGAAAATATGGTATGAACCTCCTCGAAGCCAAGATTAAGCAGAACACGAGCTTCTCAATTAGAGGATATGTGGACTCAACTCTCAATAGCCTCTTACTTGTGTAGTACATTGGTTTCTGCTCTTGATTTTCTTCTCGAACTAGCACTTCACTAACCGCATTCTCCGTTGTTGCTAGGTATAAGTATAAACACTCCCCAGAAACTGATTTTGATAAAACGGAGGGTTCAGCTAAATGTGTCTTCAGATCTTGAAATGCTTGCTCGCATTCTTTTGTCCATTTAAATCGTTTGTTTCCCTTGAGAAAATTATGGAAGGGGCATTTGTCCGTGGACTTGGATACAAACCAATTTAAGGTCGTAACCGTTCCAGTTAAGCTACGAACTTCTTTTTGCGACCTGGGTTACGACATTTCTAACAATGATTTGATTTTTTCAGGGTTTGCATCGATCCCCCTCGAGTTAACTATAAAGCCCAGAAATTTCCCCAATGAGACTCCAAAGGTGCATTTCTGGGGGTTCAACTTCATATGATACTTCCTCAGTACGTTGAAACATTCTTCCAGATCGGAGATATGGTTATTGGCAGTTTTTGACTTGACAAGCATGTCATCGACATACACTTCCATGTTTTTCTCGATCTGGTCAACGAACATTTTGTTGACTAGTCTCTGATACGTGGCCCTAGAATTCTTTAGCCCAAATGGCATGACTACGTAGCAATATACATTGTGTTCAGTCAAGAAGCTGGTCTTGGTCCGCAGGTTCATCGCGATATGGTTATATCTTGAATACACGTCAATGAAAGACATGAGCTCGTGGCCAACTGTGGAGTCAACCAGGTTATCTATTCTTGGCAGTGGGAAACAATCTTTTGGGCATGCCTTATTCAAGTTGGAGAAGTCAATACAAGTCCTCCATATCCCATTTGGCTTTGGAACCAAAACAGGTTTGGCGATCCAGTCCGGATATTTTGCCTCTCTAATGATTCTGCATTTCAGTAGGCGAGCTAATTCTTCTTCTAGAGCTTCTCCTCGCTCCTTCCCCAATAACCTCTTGTGGATGCTAAAAATTCCACACCAGTGAAAGACCCACTTCTCGTGCTAAAGTCCCGTGAAGACCCAAATACGCACATGTGCCTACACCCCTGGACGTGTGTTGGGAAGCCTCGCCAGGCAAAGCCCCACTAGCCACATGGTGCCTCATCCCACCAAGCTGCAGCACCTTGCGAGACCCTCGTCTCGCACCTCACGCGCCCGTCCGGATCTGTCTCGCGCCATTCACCTAGTGAGGAGGGCCTCGCACGCGCATCACCATCTCGTTCCAGGACCTCGTGCACCAAGCAGCTGCCCTCCCGCGAGACCCTCGTCTCGCACCTCTCGCACTCGTCCGAATCCATCTTGCGCCATGCGCCTCATGACGAGGGCCTCGCATGTGCATCAACCTACCATCTCGTGCCATGGCCTCTCGCGCCAAGCACCCGCCCTTCCACGAGACCCTCTTCTTATGCCTCGTGAGCCCGTCCGAATCTGTCTCGTGCTATGCGCCTCGTGAGGAGGGCCTCCCGTACACATCATACCACTATCTTGCGCCACGACCTTGCGCATACATCAAGATGCACCTCGCGCCGTGCACCTCGTGTGAAGGGCCTCGTGTGTGCATCAGACCATCGTTTCTCGCCAGCATCTCACGAGGCGTAACCTTGCACATGGTCTTCCCTCCCACGTCGAGCATCACACGAGACTTTTTCCTGCCATGCCTCTTGGGGACAGATCTCCCGTGAAGACCCATAAGAATTTCAACTTTCAAAGTTTAAAAGAATAGAATGCCTTCGAGGATAAGACCCCACGCATGACCCAAAGACCCCAATGGAGGAGGGGCAGGAGCTAGCATAGTAATGACGGGACCTAGGAGGCACAAGATGTATTGCACAATAAGATTTGGATTTGAAGCTTCCAACAATGAAGCAAAATACGAAGCACTCCTGGTTGGCCTGCGACTAGCTAGGGAGCCGAAGGTAACACATTTGCATGTCTTTAGTGACTCACAATTGGTGGTATTTAAGGTGAAAGGTGAATATCACGCAAGAGGCCGAAAGATGGCTGCATACATGACCAAGGTGAAAGGGTATTTGGACCAGCTCGAATGGTATACCATCGAACAAATTCCAAGAGAGCAAAACACGAATGTCGATGCTCTTGCAAAGCTCGCCTCCACCCAAGATGAAGATATGCTTGAGTCCATCCCTGTGGAATACCTGTCCAGACCAAGTATAGCGGAGGGGGAAGTTCACATGGTTTCCTGGGGATTCATGGTCCACACCCATCTAGAAGTACTTAAGTGATGGAGCGTTGCCTTTGGAAAAAAAGGATGCCACAAGTTGGTTTACAAAGTCGCCCAATACACCCTGGTAGATGGAGTCTTGTATAAAGAGGCTTCTCCACCCCGATCCTCCAGTGTATAAATAAGGAGGAGGCTTCGAAGGTTCTACAAGAGATACACGAAGGAGAATGTGGAAATCATGCTGGGGGCAATCCATGGCAAAAAAGGCCATGCGACAGAGGTATTATTGGCCTACCATGGAAAAGGACGCGAGCGACTTTGAAGGGAGATGAGACAAGTGCCAACGACATGCGAACTACCCCAAACAGTCACCAAATGAGCTGGTGAGCATGACCAGTCCGTGGACCTTTGCTGTGTGGGGGATCGACTTGATTGGCGCGTTACCAACACGAAGAAGAGGAGCAAAGTATGTGGTTGTAGTAGTAGATTACTTTACTAAATGGGTTGAAGCAGAGCCTCTAGTCAATATAACGGCTAAGAAAATCACCACCTTTGTCAACAAGATTATCGTCTGCAGGTATGGGGTGCCTTACAAGATAATCTCTGACAACAACACCCAGTTTGAAGGAGGGTCGTTCGACGAATATTGTAGAGAAAGGGGGATCAAGAGGAGTTTTTCCGCTGTACTACACCCACAAGCCAATGGAAAAGTGACGCCATAAACAAGATCCTAAAAAAGAATCTGAAAACAAAATTGGAGAACTTGAAGGGAGCCTAGGTCGAAGAATTGCCTAATGTGCTTTGGGCGTACAGGACCACTCCCCGTTCTACTATTGGAGAAATACCTTTCGCCTTAGCCTATGGGTGTGAGGATGTTCTTCCAATAGAAATGAAAGTCAACTCTTTCCGTGTACAAGCATATGATGACCAGGCTAACCACGCAGCGTTAGCTAAAAATTTGGACCTGTTGGAGGCAAGAAGAGAAAAGGAAAAATTGAGGTTGGAAACGTACCAGCAGCTGGCCGCAAGGTACTATAACTCAAGAGTGCAAGAGAGGACATTCAGGGTTGGATACCTTGTGTTAAGGAAAGTTCTGCAAAACACTCGCGACCTAGGGGCGAGTGTACTGGGGGAAAATTGGGAGGGAACCTACCAAGTTGCCCAGATGGTGCCCCCTAACACCTACAAGCTAGCACGTTTGGATGATACAATGGTACCCAGAGCGTGGAACGCAGAGTTCCTAAAAAATACTATCAGTATGACCTCCATATCTAAGGCAAGAATGTCCTTACTTTGTCTAAGTATGCAATGTCAGGTTAAGTAGTTAAGAATTAAGGAGGTTATCTCAAAAGCCTCAATAGATGCAATACTGCCATGAACACCTTTGCAAATTTAACGAGAACATTTCATTTTTCATCTCAGTCGTTACCTTTTTTTTTTTCTTTTGTCATGAAAACACCCATATAATAGATATGTATACATAGTGGGGATAAAACGACCAAAGTGTTCAATGAGATAAATCTCACCGATCACTTGGGGGGCAGGAAGGAGATATATATATATATATATATAAAGAGACTCGTAAAGCATCTCTTGGGTTCATGTGGATTAACTACCCTCATGGATCTCAGGAGAGCCAAGAGGCTCTGCGGGGGTAACACCCCTGAATGAATGGGTAACAAGACAAAGGTATTCCCTAAATTTATGAGGAAAAACTGCCCTTGTGGATGATAAAAGAAGCCTATCAGATAGGCTGAAACAATCCCCTAGAAAAGGTCAGTGCCTCCATGAGGAGTAGGGCTTCAAGGGGGACGTCTGTCAATATGTTTGGAGCGGCAATCAAGTCGCCCAGCCAGAAAGGGTCCCAAAAGAGACCCTTGCAAAAATAGTACTATACATAATGACGAGAAGGGCGATTCTCGAAAAAAATCACAAGCGCGCGCAAAAATATATAAAAGGATAGTAAGAACCCAAAAGGTCAATATATCCTTACAAATACAATCAAGGTGCACCGAAGAGACTATTACTACCGGTCCAAATAAAACATCAACAAGTTATCATAAAAAAGAGAGACCTATCGAACCCCTTTTGTTCTTGCATACAGGAGTGGGCTCAAAAGGACCTCAAGCATAAAGAAACAACAAAAGATCACCTATATATATATAAGTCATGATAATGCTGCAGGATAAAGTCAGCACCAACCACAACAGGACTTAAAAAGGTTCCTGAAGGAAAAAGCAAAGAACCTGGAGAACCTTTCCGACATAATAAGGTTTAAATAATTATACAACCAAATCAAAATGGAAAATAAAAGCTGTAAAAATAAATCTCAAGGCCTCCCGTCGCAAGCATTCCACTCGGCCGCCTTGGCAACGACATGATCACCAAAGGAGGAGAAGTCAAAACCAGGATTCTGCCTCCATACTCCATATAGGGTGCGCTCCACAGACTTGTATTCAACCTCTGCTAGATCGACCTCCAAGAGGGTGATCCTCTCTCGCAACACCTCAGCCTAGGTTTCCACTCTCTTCTTCTTTTTGGATGACAAAAAGGCCTTCGCTAGGGCTGTCTCCAACTTGAGATTGGCATCAACAAGCTATCCCTCAAGCTCCTGAACTTTGGCCGCAAGACGATCCCTTTCAGCGTTGGAAAAAGATAAATCCTGTGCCGAGTCTATCAAGCACTGAGCCACCAGAGAAGTCTGCAAGGAAGCAAAAAGTGAGCAAATAGGGAACCCGAAACATAAGAAAGACCAACGTAAGACGCATGAACACACCCAAGTAGTTGAATGCATAAGGGTCTCCCCTTGCTTCGCCATGTTAAAATTCTTGAGACCTCTCCACTCGGTCTCAAGGATATCCTTGGCAACCCAGGCATACCTTCGCACATAAGGGGGTGATGTGCGATTCACCCAGGACATCCCCTCCAAATCAGGAGCCTCCGAGTGAGCAGGGACGGATGACCCACTCACTGAGCGAGGAGGAGGCTCAGCAGCATTAGACGAAGGGTGCCTGGAATAACCATGACTAGCAGGGCGTGAGGGAGATTGTCAAACTCATCATAGGATGGTAGTACAAAGCGCCCTTGCACAGACTGTGGATCGTGGGAATGAGAAGCCATGCCGCAATCCATAGAAGCAGAAGAAAGGCGTCCCCTAGAGGTTGGAGATAGCCGGGCCTGACGTTTTAATTCAGGTGAAGTCTCATCAGGCACCCATTCAACATTACACTCGTCTGAGTGAGGTTTTGCAGGAACTACCTTCTTCTTTCGCTCAAAAATGTGCCATAGCAGGTCGAGCTCCAAAACCCTGGATAAACCATAATAGTTGAGGTTGGCCACAGTAAAAAGATGGGAAGCCATATTTCGTTGAAGGGTCTCCATCAAGGAAGACATCCACTTGCGCCGCCTTCGACTCAGGAACGTAAGGGATACTAAAACTCTCTGAACAATCAACTCAGCTATCAATATGGGTATAAGGTCAACAATAGCAAGCTCAATGTAAAAGAAAAGACTTGAATTACTTACTTAAAAAGGAGCGGAAATGTTCACGGATAGAAAGGGGACCTTTGACAAAGAGAAATTCCTGCTTCCACAAACCCGAGTTAGAAACGGATCCTTCGATCAAAGAGACATGATAGTTGGCCTTCTATAAAAAGTAGAAGCCCTTCGACTTAGGAGTGGGCATGAGATTGTAAATGAAATACACCTTCTGGGCCATGGGAACGCGACCATTAAGCTTCATGAATGCCATATACAGGCAGCTCAAGGTCAACCAGCTGTTGGGTGCCAGCTGGAGTAGAGTGAGGTCAAAGTGGTTCAAGATCATGATGAAGAACGGGTGTAGAGGAATGGTCCCACCCGCCTTCAAAATATGTTCGCTCAAAGCGACGTAGCCTTGGGGGGAGGGGGGGGGGGGTTATCAGATAGACATTTATTGGATGGTACATACAGTATGTACTCCTTACTAATATGGTATTTCTCGGACAACTGTAACAGTCTATTTTCCGACACGTTGGAAATAATGGTGGATGCCAGTAGAGGACCGGAGTTTGGCTTCTCGGGAGCAACCTGTCGCCTCATTCTCTTGGACATGTCTACAAAATCAAACGAAAATGGTGAGGTCAAAACCAAGCACTTTACCCCCCATTTTCTTCCTTTTGTGAGAGTTTTCCATCGAGACATCGGGCGTGGGAGCATCAAACAAAGTTGGACTAAAGATAATGGCCGAGGAGAACCATGAGCGACCTCAGAATTACTAGGAGGACGCGGAGGTGAGGGTTCAGGAGGGAGGTTTCCCTCGTGCTAAGGTCCCGTGAAGACCCAAATACGCACATGTACCTACACTCCTAGACGTGTGTTAGGAAGCCTTGCCAGGCAAATCCCCGCTAGCCACATGGTGCCTTGTCCCATCAAGCTGCAGCACCTTGCGAGACCCTCATCTCGTGCGCCCGTCCGGATTTATCTCGCGCCATTTGCCTCGTGAGGAGGGCCTCGAATGTGCATCACCATATCGCGCCACGCCCTTGCGCGCCAAGCAGCTGCCTTCCCGCGAGACCCTCGTCTCGCACCTCGCGCACCCGTTCGAATCTATCTCGCACCATGGGCCTTGTGAGGTGGACCTCGCATGCGCATCATCCTACCATCTCGCACAACAACATCGCGTGCCAAGTAGCTTCCCTTCCATGAGATCCTCGTCTTGCACCTCGCGCACTCATCCGAATCCTTCTCGCGCTATGCACCTCGTGAGGAGGGCCACACACGCGCATCAGACGACCAACTTGCACCACGGCCTCACGCATACATCATGATGCACCTCGCCCCTCACACCAAGGGACTCGTGTTTGCATCAGGCCACTGTATCTCGCTAGCATCTCGTGAGGGGTAGCCTTGCACATGGTCTTCCCTCCCATGTTGGGCATCACGTGAGGCTTTTGCCTCCCATGCCTTTTAGGGGAAGATATCCCGTGAGGACCCATAAGAACTTCAACATTCAAAGGTTAAAAGAATAGAACACCTTGCAAGGATAAGACCCCACACATGACCCAAAGAGATCGTGCAAGTACGAAGTACGTATGGGGGTACGGCCTTGAAAACCCCAAATGTCTGATCTTAATCTCCACGCCAGACAAGTAGTGGTCGTACGAGCAAGGTACCTTATGTGGTCCTTCCCAGCTAGCCTCTAACATTGGTACTAAATGAATAGTAGAGGTACAACCAGGTACTAAAATTGAGGTGCTCCCGCAGGCCCTTGGCGTGTACTAGAGCCGACCACCACGCTCCTGGCACCACTACCATCCGTAGACTGCATATGTAGGGTCATGTTCCCCAGGGACCACCATATACAGTGATTCAATAGTGCTCTACTATAAATATGACCTCCCTTCACCTGAGAAGGGGGTCAAATTTTGGGAGTTTGGTAACCAGTCATTGCTAATGAAAACACACATTCTACGTTCTCTCTATTTTCTGTTATAAAATTCTAGCATTTACGTTTTGTGTTCTTGAAATCATAAGAAAGTTTGCTTGAAGTTCAGTCAATTTAAGTTCACTTCTTTTACGACTCACAAAGTTCTTGATATAACTTAGTTGACGAGTTCCTACCGCCAACACCTCCATTTTTGTTGTTTCGCTAACACGTTTGCGTCCAAGTTTAGGGTGTGCATAATCACACTTGGATTGATTCCCACCATATCCTCATGTGACCAGGCAAAGACGTCGAGATTTTTCCTAAAAAACATGACCAACTCCTTCTTTCGCTCGAATCCAAGATTCTTCCCAATCGTTACCACCCTCGAAGGTGTCTTTTGGTCGAGAATTATTTCTTTGAGCTCCTCTAGAGCCTGGAGTTTAGATCGATCTTCACATACTCTTGGGTCTATTTCATCTGGTTTGGTGACATCCTTATCAGTCTCCTGAGGTTCTTCTGCCTCTTTAGCAATTTCCATTGCCCGAGACTCCTCGTTTTCTTCAATTACCACCATGGCCTGCTGCCCAGGTTGTGACTTTTCGTTCATGGAAATGATGTAGCATTCTTTGGCAGTGAGCTGATCCTCTCTTATAGTACATATCCCTGTGGACGAATGGAACTTCATGGCCAATGTGGCGAACAGAAGTTATGGCCTCAAACGCCATCAGCGCTGGTCTCCCCAAGATTGCATTGCAAGCGATTGGGCAATCAATTATGATGAACTCAAGTATTTTAGCGATAACTCATACTCGTTCTCCCATGGTTACGACGAGCTCGACCATTCTACCATTCCTTCTCCTAAAAACCCAAAAAGAGTCATGGAGGTCGCATTGAGGTCGGTTACGGATACTCCCATTTTTTCAAGAGTTGTTAGAATACCAAATTCACTGAGCGCCCATTATTAATCAAGATTCTTTTCACCCTCTGATTAGCGAGCTGAATAGTTATCACCAGTAGATCATTATGAGGGAATTGGACATGGCTAGTGTCTTCTTCTGTAAAAATGATTGGTTGTTTATCCAATTGTTGTTATTTAGATAACCTCTGCTCCGGAGTAAATACCATGCCCTCATAAATCTTCAGCTCCTGGATATATCTTTTTTGAGCTCCATTACTCTTACTTGCTGGGTGAGGTCCATCTGCAATGGTGACTATATTCTTCCTTCGATAGGATGAGGGATGAACTGGTTGCCAGGAACCGGGAGAGATGTTGGACGATTGATTTGGTTTCCCTGAACTAGTTGCAGATTTTGCGCTGCTGGTTGATTAGGGACTACTCGATTCTGAGCATATTGTGCTAACGGTCCAGCTCGGATGAGTGTCTTGATCTCATCCTTTAATTGATGGCAATCATCAGTGTAATAGCCAATATCGTTCTGAAAATGAAAAAATTTGGCCAGATCTCTCTTTGCCCGCTGATGCTTCATGGGTTCGGGCTTCTTCCATGGAAGATGGGCAGAATTAGCCAGATAAATATGTTCCCGTGTATTTGTTAGGTCAGTATACGTCGTGAAGATAGAAGTGTATTTCTCCCCAGGCTTATTCTTCTTGGACCCAGTCTGGTCACCCTCACCATTCCCCTTTCTTTTATTACTTCCCGCCTGGTTATTGTGGGCTACGGGCTAAGCCGTAGTTGTAGCACTCGTCGCTACTCCAGCGAGCTGAATAGGGGTCTGGTTGGTTCCTACAATTGCAGCCTCTGCTTCCTCTAGATTGATCTATTCTTGAGCTCGAGCCAAGAACTCGTTGGTACTCTTCACTCCTTTCCTTTGGAGTTCCTTCAATAGTTTGCCACCCACGGTGATCCCTGTCCTCATAGTCATGAGCTTGCCATTGTCATCAGCATCTCTAGCTCGTGCTCCTATATTGGTGAATCGATTGAGACATGCCTTCAGGGATTCACCTGGTTGTTATTTTATATTGGCCAGGGAGTTGGCTTCTATTCAAACTTCTTTCATAGCTCAAAAATTCTTTTTGAACTTGGTTGATAACTATTTCCAGGATGTGATTGAGTGCCTTTTATACTTGTTGAACCATAATTTGGCTGGTCCTGTCAACGTGGATGGGTACAAGACACAACACAGTTAGATATCATCGTTGTGGACTCTCATCAAAGTATTAAAGGTTCCAACGTGGTTTGATGGATCCGTGGTTCCATCGTTCGTGGGCATGTTTGGCATTTTGAAGCCATTGGGATAGGGAGCAGCTGCAATGTGAGGAGCAAAAGGCTCAAGCTCCTCATCAAAATCACAATCATCCACATTTTTCCTAGCAGAAACCTCTTCATTTGTTCCTCCATCAAGGCCAACCGTTCGAGGATTGGATCCTTTGTCTCTAGGTTATTTGGGAGTTGGTTACCAGCTCCCATTCTATCTTTGCGTTATATGGGGTTATTGTCCCTCCAAGCCGGAGCTCAATCAGGCAGGACGTTCCCATTATCGCGCATGATTGACGAATCTCCCATCGTCTGAGCGTAACTCAGATCATTGTAACTGTCCTATTTTCGTGTTTAGATGGTCACGTAGGTTGGACTGGGGATTGGAATGCAAGATTTGGGCCAATCTCAACTATTTTCTCATATCGCTCTCGTGTCTTTGGGAGTGTGTGTTGTGTACACTCCCAGTTTCGCCCCATGATGGCTCTGTCCAATAACTACCATATGCAAAGTTTACTGCTTGTGGTTGAGGTTGTGGGGCTTGGTTATTTCCACGAGGTCGCGGTATATATGTCTCTTCTGCTGGTATAGAACTTCTCCTTTCATTCCTGCGAATTGAAGCATTCTTGTGTGGGCGAGGTGGCGTTGGATGACGAATAGGCGAGGGAGGATGCCTTATTGGTGAAGAAATCCGTGTTCCAACCGGGCAGAACAGATTGGCTAGCCCATTGTCTTCTTCGATTTCCCGAGTTGGTGGAAACACAAAGTTGTTACGTGGTACCTAGGAGGCTGGCTGAGGAACTGGTGGATTCACAAAGACCTCTGCCCTTCTCAATGTGGTCTTAGCTCGCCCTGCCTGGGCAGGCTAATTTCTGTGAGTGTGAGCCGCTTGTCCATTCTTGCGATTATTGGCAGGAGGATTGTTCCTAAGAGCCTGTTCGGAAGGCACAAAGCACAATGTTGCTGTTATGACGGAACAACTTACATTGGGTTGATTATTTTAGTGGGACCGATATCTGTGGGGCCCACTTTGCCTCCTTCCGACATTTTCGTCGGTTGTAGGAGAAGGTAGTCAAGCCATGATCTCGTCTATTCACCTATTAGCCTGGGCGAGGTGGCTCCTTAGCAGGGCATTTTCCATTTCAATGGCAGTAAAATACCCAGGGTTTGGGTTCGGTGGGCGTGAGGCCGAACTTCCAGTATCGTCCTGTTTCATATGTTGCTTTCCAGGATGACGTTGCACAAATGTGCCCTCTCCAGGGTCGGCCGCATGTTAATCTCCCTGATCACTGGGTCTCTCTGATTCATTGTCGCGCATAGAACGAGTTACCACCATGTTAATTGTTGTGTTGAATATTCTCTGACAAATTCCAAGCCTAATCTGCTCTCAATGAAAACACCAATTTGTTGACGCGATTTTTCACCAACCTGAGATTAAGAAATCTAATTAGAGATATTAAGCTTGATTATAAATCATAAATATAAACTTACAAAATTTTTACGTGGTTTAGTGGTTAAAATCCACCTAATCCACGAGTCACTCTTATTCTTGCTTCAGAACTCTTGAAGTAATTGTTTATGACAATTTAAGTAGAGCTTTTGCATACAAGATGTCGGTCCCTTTTATTGTTCATTCCCCTTATATTTTTAGGGAATTATGATGGATAATATTGGGTAACTGTGCTATAAATGGTACAATATTGGGTAACTTCCCAAATTAATGGACATTTAATTATCCTAATTAAGCCTATTGTTCATATCAAGCATCCGAGCATGTAGGGATTCTTCCATGTGTGTCATTGAACCACCCCACGCTAGATGCCAGTCTCGAGCTGGTTATGACTATAACATGATAGCTTGACTTAGATAATGATCGGGCTTGATTCAGACGATCTGGACACTGGGCACCTCGATTTTTGTCATTTGCATCTCTAACGGTCTGGAAGATCCTGGGCTGTCCCGGACTCAGTGACACAACCTCGAGCTGTTTGGTCCGGAGTTAACAAAACATCTCCGAAGCCTTGCCTCCTTTATTTATTTCATGTCAGCTGTACCCCGAGCAAGATAATTGAACAAATGTTTTTAGGGTACAACAAATCTTAATTTTTTATCAATTATATTTAAAAAGAAAACATGTTATTTATTTTATTACTTAATCTAACTAATATATATATATATATTCATATTAAATAACAATAAATATTATAAACGCATTATATATAAGTGTCGTGTGTGTACAAATAGTATGACAATGTAACTATATAAGAAATTAGAATAACATTTATCTTCAATCAAGAATAAACATGCTTTTTCTCCATTGATGTGTGATTTGAATATTATCATGAATAAGGTAGTTTGTGATCTAAAATGTTATCATATTATAATTATTATTATTAAAAAAAAAAACTGTAAACAATGTTTTCGTTTAATTTTTCTTTTAATATGTTTAGTCATTCTTTTATATATAATATTGTTTATTTATTTAAAATTTATATGACAATCATAAAAACTTAATAATAATTAAAAAATCTTCTAAATAAAACTAAGCAAACGTGCATTGCACATTACTTGCATCTAGTCTATATAAAAAAAGTGTATTTAACGATTTTTCTTGATTTTAACGGTTTTTTTATGTTAACATTAACATAATATTACAAATATTTAACGGTGTATATCTTTAAAACCAATTAAAAAAATATAGTATATTAAATATTTAGTAATTATATTAATATAGATTCAAATATTATAAAATATCATTATTATAATAATATTTAATATAAGACTAGATATTTAATAATAATATTAATATAAATTTAAATATTATGAAATATCATTATTATAATAATATATAATACAAAATTAGATATTCAATAATTATATTAATATAAATTTAAAAGTTATAAAATATTATTATTATTATAATAATATATAATACATAATCTTAATTTCTATATAATTTTGGTAGAATAAATATTTAAAAATTATATTATTCAAATATTATAATAATATATCATACATAATTTTAATTGTTATTAAAATTTTATCATTTATTTTTAAAAAAGAAAACATGTTATTTTTTTTCATTACTTTATCTGACTTGTATATATATATATTCATATTAAATAATAATAAATATTTTAAATATATTATATATATGTGTTGTGTGTACAAATAAAATAAGTGTGTAATTACATAAGAAATTATAATAAAATTTCTCATTTATTAAGAATAAACAAGTTTCTTTTCCAATCATTGAGATGCACTTTGAATAATATCATAAATACTTTGTAATTTGAAGGGTAGTTTGTGCTCTTAAATATTATCATATTATTATGATTTAAAAAAAAAATCATAGACAATGTTTTTGTTTAATTTTTCTTTTATGTTTATGTCATTCTTTTATATATAATATTATTTATTTATTTTTTAAAAAATTATATGACAATCGTAAAAACATAATAAAAATAACTAATGATTTTTTTAAATAAAACTAAACAAAGTGCATTGCACGTTGCTTACACCTAGTATATATATTTCATATTTTCTCGATTATTATTCATCATTTATTTTTTAAAATAAAAAATAATAATATTTTCCTTCTCTCTAGTTATCCATTCATATTTAAAAAGAATAAAAAAAATAATATTTAATTGATATAAAAAAATTAAATTTTTTTTAATGTATGATATATTATATTTTAAATGATATTAAAAAAATAGAGAAATTAATGTATGATATTTTATTAAAATTATATATAAAATAGAAGATATTAGTTTTAGTGATATATTTTAAATTATAGAAATAAAGAAAATATTAGGAAAACTATTAAGAAATTGATCACCTATTCTAACTTGACACGTGATCTTTATTTTGCCATTTATATATATCCTACGATATATATTAAGCGGTGATATGTCCCCTTGCAAATTTGTCTACCCTTCTCCTTTATTTTCAATTTTATCCTTTTTTAGTTTTTGATTTTGTTCTTTACTTGCTGAATTTGGTGCTAATATGTATGTAGAGTAATGATATATGCACAAAGAATAGCCACTTAAAATATAACACGTCACTATATATATAATATTTTGATATATATATTGAGTATAGTATCATTTCTTATTTATGTAATAATATGACTTAACGAATAAATCAACCTAATTCAATGGTAAAGTAAATAAGAGATATTTACACCTAACCTTGTAAATCAAACGTTAATTACAAATCTACCTTGTCTTTTTTTATTTACAAAAATACCTTATGAGTTTTACAAAAGTGACTATCTTTTAAAAATTAATCCCTACATTATTAAAAAAAAAATTGAAAGGTAAGAAGACATCCCACAAAAAGTGGTGATTTTGCCAGCTCGGTGCAGAAAAAAAAGCATCAAGCTTGTTGCCTGGATTTTTCTATTTTTCGGGGTTTTATAAAAACAACATTTTAGTTGCTTAAGATATATGTTGATTAATGAGAACTTTACATTTTTACGTACAGTATAGAAAAAAATTTAAAAATTACGGTGATATTAAATATTTACATTTATACGGATATGTGCATTGTAACTAAAGTTTATCGAAAAAACTATACTTTTCTATATCGTTACAATATCATAACCAAACGTTACACAATTTTGTATATACTAATTTATACAACAAAATTATAATAAAAACATATAGTAATTTAGAAACTTTACAAACCTGACCACAATAATAAGGGGTAAAACTAATTAAACCACTACTGTATCGAGCCAGTAACCAAAGTTTACAAAAGCATGAAAACATAAAAATACAACAAAAAATTGGTAAACAAACTTTAAAAATTGTAACATATAGTTACAGAACCCAAATATATCATAGCTTATAAAACTGTCATTAACATTTTCATAAAACATATAACATTTTAAGTACTTCCTTTCCGCATATAACATACGAGACAGTAACATGAATACTTAACACTTCAATAAGATACCAACTTCTATTAGTCTCATTTAACTTATTATTATGGTACATTTGTGAAGGTTATTTTAAGTGATATTGACGTCGTTTTTCGTCAACTTGAATTTGAAGAGCACTAAACAATATTTCAGCTGTTAAAATCTACCTAGTCTACGAGTCTATATTATTGATCCTAATACTCTCTCAAAGCTTCCTCAGAGCAATTCGACATAGTATTCTCAGTACAAATTTGTGCGTGAATACAAATGAAATTCCCCAGGCTATTTATAGGCCTGGTTGACAGAATGTCTTCACCTTATTTCGGGAAGTTACATTCACTTATTCAAATTTGAAATAAATGTAAATAAATACATTAATTACATAATATCCAATGATAATTGAGATTTAATATTAAATAACAACAAATCCCTAAGGAATAGGGATTTCATAATAGCTGTTGTGTGCAAAATGCGTTGCTGGTCTCGAATGCAAGGTTAACTCGCTTTTGAGCTCGATATCCCAACCAGACTCCTCCTCAGCTAGTGGCTTCATCGAACTCAGTCTTCAGAGACCAATGCCCTCGAGCCTGCAACTAAGGCTCGAATAATACCCATGTGCTTCGGAGAAGATTCTTTCATTCGAGCTTGAAACTTAAGCTCGAGCCTTTCAACTTGTGCTCGATCACCAACAACAACAGGTCAGGAGTCATGCATGTTTATACAAGTGTTCAGCCAATACTTGTTATGTTTGAGCTTACGCTTTTTGAGCCTGCATTTCGAGGCTTATTTGTTGATTCTCGAAAATTGGGTATAACATTTTGCCCCCTAAAAAATGTTGGTTCGAATCCTCTGAGAAGGAAACTTTTGAACTCCACTTTCGAAAATCGTGTCACCTACTACACTCGAGTGCGGACATGCGTTGCTTGGGGATTGCTCACCAAGGGTACTCAAGTACTCTCTTTTTTCGGGGCACGTCCCTTCCTATACTTTTTGCCACCATATTTCAGGAATCAAATGTGATCCCTTGGATCTTCTTTTAATATAAATCAATGGTCCAGATCCATTCGACCCCTGATATCCTGACTGGGGTATATATATACCCCCTCTCCATCTTCTTCACTCTCATTTTCACTCCTTAGAAAGCACGAACCAGAGAGAAAAAAGAGAGAACCCAGATTCTCTTCGCATGTTCTCTAAACCAAAGAAGCAAATCAATTCTAGTACCTTCGGCTCCGTGAGATCATTCTTGCTTCCGTTTCTTTAGTCAACGATCTCCTCGTATCCTCAATCCAATTTGCGTAAGTGCTCTGACTTCTCTTTGTTGTATATGTACATATATATTTCTTTTTACGTGTTTCTTCTACCCGTAAGGATGTCCTTTCTGGTTCTTTACCAGATTTTTAAGACTCCTCTCTTGCATTAGGCAAGTTTTTTGATTTGAGGGGATTTTGTATGACCAGAACCACGGTTTAGACCCAAAATATTCTGGTAGGAATAGGTAAAAATGGTGTTTTTCAGGTAATGGGGTGTTTTTGGTCATAGGTTTCGTGTAGCTTAAGAAGTAGGTTTTTAATGCATGAATCCTGAAAAATATCACATTTTCAAGTAACTGCCAACTTTTTCCACGGAAATCCGGGGTTCTTTTAAACTGGTAATAATCGTCCCACTCTTGCGTGGGTGCACTCTCGATGCCCCAAACTTCGCAATAGTCCAAGATGATTATTCAAATTAACCTCGCCCTTTCGAGCCTTCAGGCTCGATTTAAGGCAATCTCATTATCTCGAGCATGCAAACTCGAGTTATCAAGATAAAATTTTCTATTCTTAAAATTATGGACCCTTGCCTTTTTCTTCCTTGTTAGATGTCATAGTCTTAAGAGAATCGGTGGGGGCCCGAGCTTGCCATCCCTTACCATCCCTCAACTCCCGGACCTGAATCACCTTTCACACGAAATTAGTGACTAATTTGCGAGCACAAGGAACAGTGCGAGCAAGAATATATACGAGCTCATTTTCGTCATTAGATCGACGAGGTCGAAGAGAAAAAAAGGAAGAAGCTCCGAGTTGCGGCCAATCCCGACCTAGACCTTGAGATCCGACCTATTCCTATAGACCCCAATTGTAGAGTCACCATAGTCTATCCTCCGGGCGAGCTTTCATTCACCCCAATGGAAAATATTCTGAAACAACCAATGAACTCCCAGACCCTTTCAATCCCCACCTCGAAGGAGGATTTTTTCGAGGCTGAGCACTATCTGAGCTCAGTCACTTCCACCGGCCACATCTCCGAGCTGTTGGCCTTCCACAGTCTGAAACTATCCGGCAAACTGATGTGCCAACCAGCAACCTCCAATGAAAGGAGATGCTACGCTCTAGAAGATTGCAATCCCGATCGGAAGGTCAAGCTCGCCGCCTGGAGCCGCGAGCACATGAGGGCTGGGGCCTTACTGCCCCTAAAGAATTACTTTAAAAGTCTCATGGACTATGCTGGCCTCGCCCCTTTCCAACTCCAGACTAACTCTTTTAGAGTTTTATCAGTCCTGAGGTCGCTATACCATGAGATGAAGTGGGACGGGCCTTCGGCACAAGTGATCTTATACCTTTTCTGCCTCAAGAGCAACCCCTCTCGAGCCCACAGAGGAGATGGGTTCTACTACTTATCGAGCTACTCGAAGGAGAAGCGATTGTTCGAAGACATCCCAAACCATCCTCCAAATTTCAAAACAATTTTCCTCTGGATGATGGATGGGCTCGCTCCTTCCTAGTTTTATTCCTTCCAGCGCATTCGTAAGTATTTCAACAGGCTCATCTTTTTTTTTTTTTTTTTGATCTGCTGAGCTCGAAATGTTTACTTAACTCTTGCCTGCAGCCAACTATCATCGTCCTACTTCGACCAAGGCCATGAGAGAACATAGGGAGGCAATTCTTAAGCTCCTTTATGGTCGAAGATCTCTCACTGACCTCCTCCATGAAGACAAGCTTCAGGCTTATGATCTCTTGGGCGAAGGCGAGTCCACCGACGGCTCGGGGATTCGCAAATATGCGAGATGGGAAGACGTCCTGATCCCCACCACCAAACTTCCTTCCAAGAAGCGGCCCTCGGGCCCACGAGCCCATGCTACTGCTCCCTGCCTACCTGAGCATCTAGGCTCGGGCAACAAAGCCCTTGATGAGGCTTCGACGAGCTTGGAGGATGGAGGTAAAGTAGTGCTGGATCTGTCCAACTGGTCTTTCGCTTTACTTAGACAAGAACCTACTACCATAGTCTTATTTGACAACCCCCATAAAAATTTCATGATCTGGTCAGGGGTAGACCTTAAGGTACATAGGTTTGATAGTTGGTTTGGGAGATACCAAACAATGTATAGTCTAAATGAAGTCTGAGATGGGGTTGCTGTGTAATACGGGACCAACATCTATAGGGATTTAACGAGACTATCGCCCACCTATAGAGAGGGAACCCCCTTAGAGTCGTCAAAAGACAGGGGGATTTCTTGGTCCCCGAGCTGAAGCTCGACAAAATATACCAATTTGTTTTTGTTCCACTTGGAGTCTCATTATTTATGGTGACCTTAATTGATTGCTGATATACTATCTTTTCTTTCTCTCTCTTTTTTTAGGTGATATGATTAGGACCTAGACAACCTCATCAATAAGTCTGTTGCCTCGAGGGAAAACAAACGTCAACGGGTATCCCAAAAGGGAGGTCTCCCCTCCAAACTCACCAAGAAAGCCGAGGTGGTCCCCCCAGCGTCGAGGCCGTCTGACCCTGGCCAAGTTACCGAGCTCCTAGCACCTATGGAAATCGCGCCTCTCCCTCTTGCAGCCCAACTAGAAATCCTCCTCTCCCTCCTGCAACCCAACCAAAACAAGCCCAATCTCCCATTCAAGACCATTTTCTTTCAATCTCGCCCTATGTGCCAGAATTTGTGGTCGACAACGCCGCCGGGACCTTTGGGGTCAACCTTGGTTTTGATGCCTTGACTCGCGTGGGTCAAGGTTTTAGCAACCTTATGGCTTCCCACTGGGAATTTATGACCTCCTTCCAGGATGCCAATACTCTTTTTGACAAGAGTCGGGAACTTTTTTCTTCGGTTAGTTACTTTCTGACATGTTCCCTACTTTCGTACCAACTTTGAATTTGTGCTTTTGACATTGGTTTTTTACTGCAGGCATTCATATCCTTCGTTCAACATAATTTTGTGTTGAATCGTGAGGTCACGACGAGCAAGGAAATTTCCCAAGAGGCTCGAGATTCCCAACTTAGGGTCGAAGACGACCTTAAGAAGGTTCGGTTGGAGCTTGAAGCAAAGGATGCGGAGATCAAGAGGATCCCGGAGCTTGAGGCCAAGCTAGAGGCATCCCAGAAGGAAGTTGAGGCTAGGGACTCAAAGATAAAAAGGATCAAGGAACTCAACGCCAAATTGGAAGAGGAAAAGAAGATGACCTTCTAGTTCATTGAGAGCGAGAAGGCTCATCCGCAGTGGTGACAACCTCTCTCTCCACCACTAGTCCAAAGTGGGGAAGAAGTATGCCTTCAACGAGTTGTTTGTTTGAGAAGGTACTAGTTGATTTTTGGGTTGGTTGGTTCATGATGTTCCGTTCAAAGTAATAAAATAGTTTGCATGGGTACAAAGCAACGTTAATTGTTAGATGGAGACCTAAGGATATGGTCTTGAAGAGTGGTTAAATAAAAGGTTCAAACGAAGTGATCGTGATTAAGAACCAAGAGTGAACTATTGGAAAATTTGATCTGGGAGTTTGAGGATGATATTGAATTGCTCATGGATAGAGATCTCTAAACTACATTTTACTCCCCGATCTGAGATATGCATGGAACCTAAGTTGGGGGTATAGGTTTAAGCGCGCCCCTAATACACGCGCCCTATCTTTAGAAAGTATAGAATGCCTCGGATATCACACCTCAAAATCTAGATTTAAAAGTGGTTTCAATGCAGAAACCACTTATATTATGTAACTTATAAGCTACCTGGTATTTGAAAATAAGCCCAAAAAATGAACCCAGAAACTCGCAATTCGTTCTTGTCAAGAACATCTAAGAAAGAAAAAAGACCTAAATTTATCTAGCATATTTCTCACAACTCCCTAGCTTACTATCTCTGTAGGCTAGTTCTCCTATTCTATGTTTATTCAAAGACATGTATTTCTCGAAAAAAATGTAACAATTCAAATGTATCAGAGACGTTTCCAAACGTAAAGAGAAAGAACAATAGAGATTAAGAAACTTACGAGTGATAGAGTTGATCAAGAAGGAGATTGAAGAAGGAAACTTTCAAGTAACTCCGTGGAATCGAGAGAACCAGTTTCAATAAGGTCAGAAAAAATAGAAAGAAAATTTGAAAGACAATTTGTGTGAGTTGAGAGGAAAATGGTGAAACTGAGATCAGATGGAAATGGTGGATATATATAGGAATGGTTCATGGGAAATAAAGAACCGTCCAATCAAGAGGATTTTAGATCAGATGGCCACAGTTAAATAGGTGAAACAACGACAAAAAAGTGACAAGACAACTACTAGCAGCACTTGGGAACTCGAATAGATTCCTATAGGAATGAGATACATGTCGAAGTACTCGAGAGGGTAGGTGAGCACGTTTCACAAGTAGGAGTGGAAAAGCCTTTACCCTGCCTGTCAGAGACGGGGGTGATGTCATGCCAGCAGAGGCTTGGGGGGAAAATGTTGAACCTGAAAAATATGAGCTGGCGTGCCTTGTTCGCAGTATAGTCATACAACGATTAATGAAGATTTTCTAGCTTCAGATCCATGGTCTTGAGTTCCAGATATTTCAGGTCGACCCAAATGGAGTTATCATCAGGGAAATTGAGAGATCGCTGGGGTAGATCCTAAGATTAGTTCGTGTGACCTAATAAACAGATCGAGTTATCATGGAATGTCTGAGTTTGCTCAGTGAGACTTCAGATCGCGGGTGATGTAGTGGAGGAGCATAAATGAATCCCTAAAGATTCAGGATTTATATCCCTGGAAGGATTATTACCATTTTGCATAGTAAATGTAATCAATCAAGTAATTAATAGAATATATTGTAATAAATGGTAGTTACCCATTTTTGTAAGTTACCTGAACCTGTTCATTTTTCCCTATAAATAGAGAGTGAATGAATAGGAAAAACGATGACACTTTGTATATACCAAAACTCTGGAGAAATTGTATTTGACAATTTCCTTAAGAAAACACAGAAGTAATATTGACTCGTGGACTAGGAGTATTTAACCACTGAACCACGTAAAATTATGTGTTATTGTTTCTTTTGATTATTTACGGTTTACATTAGGCCTAAACTCTCTTTTTTATTCATAATTCTCAATTGATGAAAAACTGCGTCAACACATATTATTTTTTAATATATATTTTAAGATATTATATCATTTTTTAATAAAAACAGCATATATAATCTATTAAATTAATAATTTAAATATTTAATATTTAATATTTTTTTTATTTGATTCAATAAAAAATAATATAAATACATTATTTAAATATTTGTCAATTTTCATTTGTGTTTTATTTAAATTACTATTTTATTTTATTTATAATATATTTTTATCATTTATAAATTAATAGAATTATAAATTTATATTACAAGTTAAAAATATGTTTAATTATAATATTTATATAAAAAATAAGCTATAAAAGTTCTACTTAAATCTAGGACATTTTTGTAATAATGAAAGAATAATTTATTCTCATTTCATCATTCCAGAGTAAAGTAAATCCATCACTAGAAATACTGGTGATTCCAATTCCTGAAAAATATGTAAACAACTTATTTTGACTTTAATTCAGTTGTCCGATCAATCTGATTACTAATCATTCCAATTTTGTGTAAGTAAACACACCATCAATTCATTAATCCAAACCGAAAAAAAAAAATTCAACCCTTCCTCACTTTTTTCCCTTTTTCTCATTTAGTCGCTGTCACATCTTCTTCATCGTCTGCTTCTTCTTCATCCTTGTTTATCATCACACTCAGACCAAGTTGTATACTCAAGATCATTGTTCACCAGCACTCACAAGTCTTCAATCTATGGTCACTCTAACGGTAAATCTCCTCGTCTTTTTCGTTAATACAAAGCGAATATATATATACAGATAAATATGTGTTTATTGTCCTGATGAGATCTCTTTTGTACCAGTCAAATATGATTGTTTGATAACCCCATATAATATTTTAGATCTTTCTAGTAATTTTCTTAGTTTCATCTAGCATATATATATTTCATATCCTAGCTTCTTTCGTGCCACCAGTAGCTTTTTTTTAATAGTTTTTTTAAGTGTTATATATTAATGAGGTCACTTTGGTTGAAGCCATTTCCAAAATACCAGATGTATTAGATTGATTTGTTAGCTGTGTGTTTATATAAACGCGAGGACAGTCTTAATGATTTCTAGCCTGGTTATATTTAATATTCTAACCATTTTACACATATATTGAGATATGTGATCTCTATCTAATAAGTATTGTAAATTCTATTTTTGGCAAATTATATTTGACAAAATATTTTTTTATTTATTTTTTGTAATCTCGGTATTCAATATAAGATTATTTCATTTTTATTCTGTTCACATTTATGTTATGATTGTATTAAATTATAAAGAGCTGATTATATCAATTCATTCTATTTGTAGAAGGTTTGAAAATATACTTAGCTTTTAACATATAAATCAAATAATAAATGTTGATTTATTTTATATCTGGCTAATTACATTTGACAGTCTGATTCTTATGAATTGATCCTCATTAAAACTGAAGATATGATCTTGCAATGACAGCTCAGATACAGACTGATCTGTAGCTACAGACAATCTGTCTGTTTCCTCATATCTCGGATGATTCAATGTAATTAATTGATTATTTAAGGAAACATTTCCTAGTGAGCTGTGTGTGTTCAGGCCTAGTAAATGTTGTCTTATGTGAGTATATTTGTGTATAAATACTTACCATAGCAGCCTTGTCTAAGTGAACTCTTTTGTCTATTCTTAAACTTATTTTTCATCTTTAGAAAGAGTATTTATTTTGTAGAGGTTAGTGGTTCAACTATACCTCTGTTATTTTGTGTCTTTGTATGTGTTTTGTGTATTGAAACAATTCAACAAAGAGAAGAACAAAGAGAAACCTTCGGAAGAAGGTTCATCCTAGTCTTGTCTCGGGAGGAAGCAAATACTCTTCAAGTAAATCGAAGGGAGTTCGAGTTCTTGAAGTTTCAGCCAGGTTCATTCATCAAGTGGACAATACATCAAGCTTGCGGTATAAAATTAAAGGGGGTCTAATCTTTGCTTAGTTAAATACTTTGTATTTTTGAGAGACTTTATTAATGAATCTTATCTCTGGGCGTGACCCCGTGGACTAGTAATATCCGAAATGATATTGAAACCACGTAAAAAAACTCTGTGTGCTTTTTATTTTTATGTTTTATCATTCTGTTGTGTATTTATGTATTTAGAGAATCTCTGTCTATAACTACAGAATATCTGTTCCAGTACCAATTTTTTATTCCGCATTTAATTAATTAATTTAATTTAATATAAAATACGGAGTTTCAAGAATTATATTAACTTGATCTGGTAGTATATTATATTAACTTGATAAATGTTAAGTTAGTTGAAAAAAATTCTAATCTCCCACTATGCAATTTATAATATGTTTTCCCCTTCTATTATGCTCTTCTCGGAAAGAGTTTTACTTGGCTTTAAAAAATGCTCATGATTAAATATACTCCTGTTTTATGTATGGCTGATTTGTTTGAATCATAAATTGAAAGATTTTATCGCAGTGTGCTATGTATAGCTTAAATTTGGCAACATTGTTATACAAAATATATTTGTACAGAGAGCATGTTTATGAAACTTAATAAGCATTTTTTGGCATGTTGTGAATTCTTTCAATTATGACTAGATAGATGTCAGATGAAATAATTGAGATATTATTATTGCTGTTAAAAGTATAAATCTCATTTCGTCCCTAGAATTGCAAAAAGTTTACTCTATGATAACTTCTATAATTATTTTCGACTATAATTTTCTGTGGCTATATTAGAATGGTTCTGGCTTAGTCACCGGAAATATAACAAAGTTTATACCCTACTGTTATTCTTGTTTCAGATGATATGTATATAGTCATGCAATGCCACGAAGTTTAAGTACTTGACATTGTCTAACAAATTATCAAGAAATTTGAGATAGGACTTATTTATAGAAATTCAAATGAGCCTTGGTAAATGTAATTTTTTACCTGAAATTTTAAGTGTTAATATTTGATAAGCTATTTGAGACTGACTTTTTTTTTTGCTGAAGTTTTATTATTAACCTCACTTCAATTTCTAATTCTTGAGACCTTGATATTATTAACATTATGCTTCTTTACAGTACATAATGATTAATTGGATGCAAATAGTTTGCAGTTTAGTTAATTAAAAAATATATAATTTTAGTAAAAAAAAATTATGTGAATTATTATTACATAGTTTATTGGTAAATGAAATTTCAATATCATGTAACATTTGTTTAACATTAATTAGATTACAATATTTTTCAAATTTAGTTCTACAAATCACATATTTTATTTCTATTATATATTCAAATTTTCTACCAATCACATATTTAGATTTTTAAAACTCAAAAATAGTTTAGAGGCAATGAACTAATCACATTTTCAGAAACATATTTTTAATCGCAAAATTAAGATTTTCATTTCAGAATCACATTTTTTGAAAATACAATTTTCTAATCGCAAACCAATCAGACCCTAATATATTTAGGCTTTTTTTTGTTCAAATCTTCGAAAAGCTAGAAATTTATATATAAATTTTTATTTTCATAAAAAGTAAATATGCTAAAGTAAAGTTAATCATTTTTTTTTCAAGATAGCCCATTGAATCCAAAGCAACAAAATCGCTGTCATTCTATTTCAAAGGCTAATATATATACTAGGTATAAACAACATGCAATGCATGTTTGCTTAATTTTATTTAAAAATTATTATATTTTTTAATTATCATTTAAATTTTCAAATAAATAAAAAATGCCATATATTATAAAAGAATGATATAAACATATTTAAAAAAGATTAAGACAAAACATTGTCTATAATTTTAAAAGAAAAAAATAATATCATAATTTTTATTTTAAAAAAATTGTTAAACCAAGAATTTGTTATATACACACTTTTCACATAGAAAAAATATGATGCATTCTAGTTTTAAAGTAAATTATTTGATGTTGTTTATTAGTTTTAAATTTAGTGTTCATAATAATTTAAATTTTGGTATTTTTATATTTTTATTTATATATTATATATGGTAATTTTAATTTTAAATTAAATACTTTTTTTTTCTAATTTTCTTTTAATTATCATTTAAATTTTAAAAAGTTTATTTGATCAAATTTTAATTATTTAATTAAAAAAATTAAAGTGAATAAAAATTTATGTATAAACTAATGTCTAGAGCAATTAAAATCAGTAATTTCTTATTAAAAAGTAGAAATTAGATACAGTAGCTACTTTAGCTAAGTCCTTACATTTTTACCCACAATTTTTAAGACTTAGTATAATAGCCACTATTTTAATCAATATCCGTATTATACCCCTCTAGTTCTATGATTCAAACACACACATATTCAACACTTTTCCTCTCCTCAAACACTTACAACTCACAATAGTCATTGAATTCGATGACTCCGACGATCCTCTACCACTCCAGCGACCCCGACAATCCTTTACCTTCCTCACCACCATCAGTTGCATTCACTACATAGCTAGTCAAACTCAAGCCATATCCCTAACTTTTATCTTCTTCCTCCACGACATAGTCGAGCTCCTGTTGTTTTTACATTGAACTCCAGTCCATTTTGAAGCTCCCGTCATGTAAATTTGAGCTTTTCCACCCTTTAATCAACATCTTCATCACCACGACCAACGAAAATTTAAGTGTCTCCACCCCTTTGATTTTGCAGGCCTGTCTACCCCAGCAACAAGTTAATCTTAGCTTAGGTATGTAAAAGAGATTTAAATCATTTTTTACATTCTATATGTTTGCTAATATTCCTCAACTAAAAATCATGGTTTATTGTTGAATATTTTTCACTTTTCAATTGTGTTTGTTTTTATCTTTCCTTAGTTATGAATTTATCTATATACATTTGAATTGTCATTTCCGTGCATTCCCTGGCTTGTCTTTCATTCTACCATTCTTGTAATATGTTATTGGTTTACGTTTTTTCCCCACTTGCTTATGATTTTGAATTCTATTTTGTTATCATGTTCTCTGTGTTAGGAAAATATAAGTTGCCTAAATGGAAATGGTAAAAAGACCTTTACAACTCTAAGCAAAATATACAAATAAACAAGGATTGATTAAATAAAGTTACAACTCTAGAACAAAAAATACATGTAAATATAGAAAATGGTAGACGAAGATAGTGATAAAAAATACAACTCTATGACAAAATGATACAAATAAACTAGGAGTAGTAGAATGAAGATATATAGGAGATTACAACTCTAAAACAAAAGATACAAATAAAAACGTAAATAGAGAATATGAGAAGAATATGAAAGCAATAGTATAAAAGGAAAAGACTAAGACCAAGACCAATGAACAAAGAACTCTCACTCACACAACCAAAGCGAAGAATGTTGGGGATCACCAACTTGAACAAGGTTTGAAACCTTTGTCCAAAAGCTTATTTCCCCCTAACTCAAGCACTAAGGGAACTCTTACAATTTTGGACATAGCTTTATGGAATTATCAAGCCTCTAGGTGTTTTGTAGCCAAGTGCTCAAATAGATAGAAAAATTGTTTCTTGCTAGTGAGCAATAAGTTCCTATTTATAGAGTTTAGAGACACCATTTGAATTTCAAATTCTACCAATCCCATGGTTGTTACCAATGATTAATTGAATGTTTATGGAATCAAAAAAGAGATTTGTGAGTTATTTGTGTTGTTAGAGCTGTTCAAGAAAATTAGAAAAAACTGAAATTTGGTAGCCAACCCTCCTGGCCGCGGCCACGGGCATTTCTGGCCGCGGCTGTGGCTCTCTATCACCCAGGCCGTGATCACCAATGCCTCTGGTCGTGACAACTGGCCATCTTCAGCACTTTGTGCTATTTTTTCCAAACGGTTCCAAATCATTCTCAATTGATTTTGTAATCCCCAAACACATTATTGGGGTTAAAACCAACTCTCTAACAACCATTTCACTTATGGATTTGAGAAATTCAACTCAAAATTGTGTAACAACAAATCTACACAATAATGAGCAATATTTGGGAGTTATAAATTTGTTACTTAAATTGTAACTCTCAAATATGTCACACATTTGTATTACACACTATACAAAATGTTGCAACTCTCATTTGTATGTACAACATGTGACACTCTTTGTCACACTTATTTAATCTAAAACATTATATTATAAAATAATATAACACTTTGTTTTGTATTTTTTGTTTAGTCTAATTTTGATGATTCACTATTTATGCTATTTGTACACTATAATGATTTCATGCACTCCATGTGTTTGATGAAACTCTTCAACTAAAGTTCATATGTTCAACTACACGTGTTATTAGTTTTCTTTTTTCCTTTGGTGTAATTCTTGAATTGGTTGACATTGACGCATTAAGTTTTTGGTTCATTTTAATTCTCATGTTAGCTTATTGCTATATGTATGCAAATTTTCGGATTTATGAATGCACTATAAGTTGCTATGGATAACACAGTTGGTTTGTTTTGTTACAGTGAATTTACATATTAGCAAAACATCTAGATTGTGACACTCTCATGGGCAATAACAACATCTTTGAACCATGGATTGAGATTAGGGCCTTTGAACATGTTGAATCATTGTTTTATTCCTTAAGACACTGATGAGAATAATATTGTTCTGCCCTCCTTTATCTCTGTACACTGTACTTTGCCCTCATAACCCCATGTTTTTAAAGCTTATGCGAATGACATCCATTTGTATTATAACTCCTTTCAAGTAATCAAGATATTAGTGTAGTGTACCCTATCAAGATTTTTTTGTTTAAATGATGTAATGCAATTTGTAACGCCCTACTTCCTTAGAGCCATTACTAAGTGAGTTAAAAATATGCCATTAGCTCGCTGATCGAGGTTTTAGGTTAAAAGTGTGACTAAACTAAAAAAAACCAGTTTAAAGATTTTAAGTATAAAACGTTTGGTTATTCATTGAAATCTTAGAAAGTTTTACAGCTGGGATCCCAAAATACTAATTAGAAAATACATTACAGATCAAAATATACACATAGTCGACCTAGGCGACAAAGCAACTATTACAATATATTTTTTTTCCCAAAAATAATCCTAGCCGTGGCAGCCAGGCAGGCCAAACATGTACCCATCGCTCCACGCTCTTCGTACTCATGGTTGGTCGACCTTTCGTTTGCCCTTACCTGCACCATAGAGCACCCGTGAGTCGAAGCCCAGCAAAAAAACTCAACACAAAGCATATAAGATATATATATATATATATATGATAATCCACAATATATAACAAACAACCAACGGGCTATCACATATAGCAACCAACATCGTCCCAGGCGCTTAACAGGCCCTAGGTTTGCAGTCTTCATAGAGAGGATGACTTCAGCACCATAGGAGGGTCTCAACCTAATGACTTGCACTCATCATGCTCGACGCCGCTCCTAGCCCCTTTCCATATTCGACTTTCTGTCATTCTCCGCCTTCACCATTCCTGACCTTCGTCGTTCACTCACAAATATGCATCGCATAGCACAATATCAACAGATATATCAACTGAATATATACATTAGGTCCATGCCCTGCAACACAATCATTAGGGCTACGCCCTACAATACAAACAATAGGGCCATGCCCTGCTTTACGGGTACAACAATTTTCTTACTTGTGTCCCAAGCTATTTGAGCACCGCAATCCCGAGCACACTCCTCTAACCCGAGCCTCGTTGAAAACCTAGTCACAACATATTCATAATAGCCATCCATCAAGTTCTAATCCAATAAATAACTTCGAAATATAATTCTAGCCTCCGAGACCTTGGATTCTACCAAACTTGGTAGTAAAATCCTTCTCGAGCCTTAATAATTGAGTTCCCGAGCTAAAACCCCTCAAACAGCCTATATTTCACATTTGAGTCGTGACCTAGTCCCTTAAGGGACACGGCGCGCTCAAGTCAGAGGCAAAAACACCTCTCTGCTAGGGGACATGGGCCGTGGTGCTCCAAACCTTGAGTTGCGACGCACCTAGCGAATCAGAGGCCTTCCACTCTCTTCCAACACATGGGCCACGACGCCTGAAGAACAGGGCCGTGGCTCGAGCCTCTAAACCCATATTTCCCATGCATTTTTACGAGCTAACCTCCCTGAAACTTACTAATTCCGAGCCTTAATCCTAGAATTCCGCCTAGGATTCATACCCAAACAACATAACTAGTTTTAACATCCAGAAATCCAACAGAAAGCCTCATCATAGCCTAAATTCAATCACCCAAGTTCCAATTCCCAAAACTCTAACAAAACAAAGAAAGTTAAATAGAAACATGCTTTAATCCCTTACCTCTGTGTTAGCTTCGGCCTGAGCTAAATTCCAGTTGCCACAAACTTTAATTCTCCCCAAGCTCAGCAAACCTCTAGCTTCAAATTCCGAGGCTTGATTTCTCCAAAATTTCACAGCTTCCCAAAGTATAAGGGAGGGAGAGAGAGTTGAATGAGAGAGAGAGTCTTCCTTCTATTCCTTCTAACCCCTCCTAGAATCCCAACTGCCTAAACTTAAGCCTATCCCTTAGCCATAAAATCTAAAATACCCCTTAAGTCTATCTTAATCCTCAAGTGCCACTAAGGGAAGTTTCTTCATTTTCCATGTCTCGCTAATTCCTCGAGTGTTCTTGTAAATCCACGTTTAATCCCGACATGTCCAAATAATTACTAAACTACTACCCATTACTCGATAATTCTCGAACACACATTACATTCCCAAAATACCCCTGGGCTCCTCCCGAGTCGGGTATTCGACCCCATTGTGACTTCCTAGCTAAACTGCTCCCTAGGACCGTCTTGGATCGTGCATCACAAGTATATCACCACTCACTCGTGGTATCAATCACAATATACACAAATATTGCATTTATACCCTCAACAGGCTAAAATTACAAATATGTCCCTAATAGCCAAATGGGTCCCACATGCATATTTAATTCACCTAAATATTCATTTCTAATCACATACTCATCAATCTCATATATTAACGTAATTAAATCAATTATTGCCCTTCAGACACGCTACTCAAGGCATTATTAACAAATTTGAGATGTTACATAATTCTACCTAGTTCAGTGTGTCCTTGATTGAATTGTTAATATAACTTATGCTTGATAAAAATACCAATTGGATATTGAGCCATTAAGGTTTCCAAAAAAAAATTCTAGGCTCGGGATTTATCTTTTTGACATTGATATATGTTATTGTGTGACCTATTTTAAGAGACACTATTGCGTATCAAAAGTAATTACACCTCCCCTTTTTACTTTTTGCTCATGAGTATATCCTAGCTAACCAATGATGGGAAGAAGGGTACATTCTTAATGTCCTCCTAATCCATTGAATTGTGTGTCACCCTTTGCAGCCACTTTGAACTCTTTCTTTCTCATTTTCTTCATAAATTTGACCATTGATAAGAAAAAAGGAGGGGCATAGTCAAGTGAAATGACCTTAATCTTTGGGTAAGGGGTAGTGAGTGGTATTGGTTCTAGATGGGAGTCATTTTCATGTATATGCTAGGCAACAATTCATATATTAAAATTTGTTTTTAAGTGCTGTCAACATGACATTTCATCATTAGATTATGTCTATCCTTTTATACTTATCTTCCTAATAAGTTCATTTATCATATCTTTTTTCTTTGTTGTTATTTATTTTTATTTATAGGGTGGGTGTTGTTGTGTTGTTTTTCTTTCTATATTTTCTTTAATGAAGTTTATTTTCTCTTTACTTATCAACGATTTAGTTAAATATATATGTATTTTTTTCTTCATTTTTAATAGATTTTTGTTTTCTGTAGTTTTGTTGGTATGAAGTGTCCCTTTGAATACTGAATTTCGAGAAGTACGTGGGCAAAACTATCTTTGTTGGTAGTGTAATTTTGGACTTCTTGGTAGTGTAATTTGGTACATTATTTCAATTCGAAGCTCAAATCATACACCACAGATTTAATTTTCTCTTTCCACTACTTTAGTAGTAGGATAGAAATATAGGACATATATATACCAAGAGTTGGAGTTTTGTATAACCTCAACCTATAAATTTCTTTAATGAAATTCATATGATGTTTTGATATAATTCCACTAGAGTTGGTTGTCTCACATAAAAAATTATGTTTGATTTTTTTTTACAAATGCTTATTTTATACTTAAAAGTTTATTTTTTTTCTTGCCAAAATTCTATATGGGAAACAAAGGAGATCAATAAAATACTTTAGCTTTCAAGGGGGTAAAATTGATCCTTACAAGGCTTTTAAGGTATTTATGTTTAGTTGCTTTTAAGTGATTATTTTGGGTCTTTAAGATTTTCATGCTAAGTTGCTTTTAAGGTGTTTATGTGTCTTTGTGCGCTGCGACTCATATTAAACAAGCCACGATGTTGTAATGCCCAGATGTTTAAAGAGTCGTGGTTTATATTTTAAATGATTATGACTTATATTTTATATGGTCGTGATTTACATTTCAAGTCTTGTGGTTTAACTTTTAAGCTTTTTGGTTTAAATTTTAAAAAGTCGTGGTTTAAATTTTAAACTGTGTGGATTAGATTTGAAATGATCGTGATTTATATTTTATAGAGTAAATGACGGCTAAAATACTCAATGTTTTCAAAATGTTGCACTTTTATACCCAATCTTTTTTTTTGCGGTAAATATACTCAATGTTTACAAAATGTTGCACTTTTATACCCAATTTTTTTTTGCGGTAAATATATTCAATGTTTTAAAAATATTGCACTTTTATACTTATTTTTTATTACTTTGATAAATAATAAGAAAATGAAGGAAGAATATAGGATTTTAATTATTTTTTAAATTTTAAATTATTTTCTCTTTCTTATTCTTTCTCAAAATAACTATTTAAAATTAAATAATAGTAAATATTTTATTAAAATTAATAAAAATGACTTAAAATAATTAAAAACTTGTATATTTTCATCATTTTAAAATATAAGTTTTTTAAAAAAAATAAAAGAAAAATATAGGTTTTAATTATTTTGATTAATTTTACTAATCTTATTTTTTTATTATTTTAAAAGTGAAGATAATTTAAAATTTTAAAAATAACTAAAATCCTATATTTTCCCTTCAATTTCTTATTATTTCTCAAAATAATTTAAAAATAGGTATAAAAGTGCAACATTTTAAAAACATTAGGTAAATTTACCGCAAAAAAAAAAAGTTTGGGTATAAAACTGTAGCATTTTGAAGACATTGAGTATATATACTGCCAAAAAAAAAGATTGAGCGTAAAAGTGCAATATTTTGAAAATATTGAGTACTTTAGCTGCCATTTACTCTATTTTATATGGTCATGGTTTAGATTTTAGACATAATGTTTAACTTTTAAGCCTTGTGGTTTAAATTTTAAAGAGTTGTAGTTTAAATTTTAAGCTTTGTGGCTTAAATTTTAAAGATTTTTACTTTAAATTCTAAGCCTTGTGGTTTAAATTTTAAAGAAACGTAGTTTAAATTTTAATGAGACATGATTTAAATTTTAAAAGGACATGGTTTAGATTTTAAAGGATCTTGATTTATATTTTATATGGTAGTGATTTAGATTTTAAGTCCAGTAGTTTCACTTTTAAGCCTAGTGATTTAAATTTTAAAGAGTCGTGGTTTAAATTTTAATCCTTATGATTTAAATTTTAAAGAGTCATAGTTTAAATTTTAAGTCTTGCGGTTTAAATTTTAAAGACTAGTGATTTAAATTTTAAAGAGTCGTGGTTTACATTTTAAATGATCATGGTTTATATTTTATATATATGGTCGTGGTTTACATTTTTAAGCTTAATGGTTTAACTTTTAAGTCTTGTGGTTTAAATTTTAAAGAGACGTAGTTTAAATTTTAAAGAAACGTATTTTAAATTTTAAGCTTCGTGGTGTAAATTTTAAGCTTTGTGGTTTAAATATGAAACACTAGTGGTTTAAATTTTAAAGAGTCGTTGTTTAGATTTTAAACCTTATGCTTTATAGTTTAAAGAGTCGTGTTTTAGATATTAAGCCTAGCAGTTTTCATTTTAAGCTTTGTGGTTTACATTTTGAAGAGTTGTGGTTTAGATTTTAAGCCTTGAGGTTGAACTTTTAAGGGTCGTCGTTTAAATTTTATGTCTTGATGTTTATATTTTAAATGATTGTGGTTTACATTTTAAGCTTTGTGGTTCAAAGTTTAGAGTCGTGATTTATATTTTAAGTATTGATTTGTACCTTTTAAAGAATAATTTTTCATAGATTGAATACAATCCTATATATAACAGCATAAACGTTTTAGTTTTGCAAAAGCAACTTTTGTTTCTATGAGTTATTTCAACAAACATTTAGAAGGCATATAAAAAAAAGTACTATTTGAGCTTAGTATGAGTTGTTATGAGCCTAGAATTCTTTTTTTAGACATTTCAACAAACAATTAGAATGCATTTCCAATTTAACTATAATTTGACACATATAATACATACTACAACATAGAACCATGTGCTCAAATACGAGTAGTTTGGGAAGTCTCATGATAATAATGTGTAAAGTTTAACTAAATATATATAGTGTAACACCCCAAAATCTCTAATGTGGTTTAATGGTTGGATTAGTAGGCCGGGAGGGCCATAATTGATTTATTATGCCATTAAATGATTACGTGCATGTTTATGTGAATTATATTATAATATGATGTTAAATGCATGCATGTGGGTCCACATTTAATTATAGGGGCATCTTGGTAATTTGGCCCGTTGAGGGCGCAATTGTATATTTGTATGCATGTTGGTGAACTATTGTTAAGGCCACATTATAGTGTGGACTTGTTCGAGCCATTCGGCATGAGACGATCTTTGAGTGCAAGTTAGCGGTTTGGTCATAACAAGATTAAGTTCGGGGCTCGGGGTGAGTCTCGTGGTAATTTGGTGATTAGAGCGTTGCCGGGAATTAAAGGGTAATGGGATATGAATTATTGGTATTTGAGAATTTTGGGAATAATGGGAATTGGAGGGTGTTAATTATGATTAATGAAATAGGCGGGAAATGACGGTTTTACCCTTGGAAGCCTTTAAGAGACTTTAAATGACCTAGGGGCAAAAATGTCTTTTCACCTTAAGTTATATTTAAGCCATTGGAGGCTGTAGAAGCTTGCCAAAAACAGAGTATCAAAACTTCCTCCCGTACATCATTTTCTTCTCCTTTTTCCTTTGGATTTTTGAGCTTCTTTTGAGGATTCAAGCTAGGGAAGTGGGTCTTGAGGGCTTAGGATTGTGTTCCACCATTGAAGAGGATCCTAATTGAGGTAAGTTTCTAGCCATTAAAACCTTAGCTTTGCTCTGTTTTTGTTTTGGAATTCAGCTTGGATTTTTAGGTTGGTTAAAGGGAATTGATGGGAGTTTTATGCTAGGGTTACTTGGGTTATGATGCCTACGACATGTGTAGATGGTTTTTGGGCTCATTTGGCACATAAAATGAGGTTTGGAAGCTTTTGGTTCAGGTAGGAAATGGTGGTGTCGAAGGGGAGAAGAACCAGGGCAACTATTCTAGACTTTGGACCATTAATAACTACTATACACAAACACTAATCTTAGGGAAACATTCATATGAAATAACCATAACTTTATTAAAAAAAACTGTAAAGCAAAGGTGAAATACATAAAAATTTGGTTAGGATATGAGATCCCATTGTTTGAAAATAAAATAGAACATAACTTAAATCTTAAAATTTGTTACAAAACAAATTGCGGAAAATACATATAAAGCATAATTTTAAAAGACTTAAACGTCTTCATCCTCGAATCGTTCGCGCAGTCCACTGATTTCCATTCTCCTTCAATACACATTCCCAAACTGCCAAGAACCTTCCTGCCGCCATACTATTTTCCTGCACATATAAAACATGAAGGAATCAGCCTAATGCCCAGCAAGGAAAATCTACTACAAGCATGAAAACAAAATCATACACATAAACTATATATCACATATATCTTAATTCTAACCCATGTACATGGTGACTATTGGGGTTTGCTAACTAAGCAACTATAAGTCTCAGACTACAATGAGGTTTGCTAGTTAAACAACTATAAGCCCCAAAAACATAAAAGTGTTGGGGTTTGCTATATAGCAACTATAAGCCCCAAAACATAAAAGTGATAGGGTTTGCTATATAACAACTATAAGCCCTACACCTACATATATCATAACACATAAAGTCATACTATAGCATAATCATAACATTTTTATATAAACATAGCACATATCACATAAGAACTATCCTATTTTCCTTACCAAAATACCGGGATGGTGAGAACAAGGTCGGGATTTTGGAACACTGCTAAAAACCATTAATAGAGAGGTGAGTATTCTAAAAGAAAAGAGATGAAAAGAATGAACTAAACCACTGGGAAGATACTTACCACAAGAACCTCAAGTTCAAAGAACTTAGATGCCTAACCAGAAATAAAGAATACCGAGTTAGGAATTGAGTAGAGAAAAACTATAAGAACTTAATGAAACAATACAGAATGGAACTAAAAATAGGGATACCTTTGAAATTGCTATAACCGAACTACACCACAAAACCGAAATACACTATAAACTTTACTTCCCAAGTGTTTGATAAGCTTATAACGATAAATCTTATAACCCCAACCCAAGTGTTTAACACTCTAAAGTAATCCTAGCAGCTTGTAGACTCTGAACTCAGCTTGATGAATGAAGAAATGGTTGCGTACTAGGTCTTATTTATAGAGTTCAAGAATGAAAAGATCTTCATTTAGCTTGAATAAAATAATGGCTTTTTAATTGAAAAACATTTGAATAATCGTTCAGCAGAGGCTGAAGACTCGGCCAAAAAGATTTTGGACTTATCAAGAGGTTAAGGATTAAAATGAGCTCGGTTTCAAAATTATTCAAAAATCATGCACTACAGCCGATATATCGCCATGCTAGGGGATATATCACCTGGGATGATATTCTTGAGGCTCATCGAAGTTGTCGTGCGAAATTATGTGTTTTTCGTATCCCCGTGTGGCGATATATCGCCCCCTAGAGCTGCGATATATCGACATACGCTGAAATATTATACATGTAATTACACTTTTTCAGCCTAATTTGAATTGAGTAAACAACCTTGACTAAGTCCTTTAACAATTTCAAAGCTGCTGGCAGACTCTATGATTTTCAAATATTACTCTTAATAAACTTATTCCTTAAAAATACTTAATTTCTCATTAAACATACACATGACAAGTGTTAATAACTTATTGGGTCTTTCTAAACCTTATAGTATAATAATTATCATCTTCCTAATCAGTCATATTAATCAAACCTTAGGTTATAATTAATATTCTTAAACTATAGGTTAAACTTATAAAATCTACAAGTGTTGCTACGAGTGTCCAACTAAGTCCCGGCTTGAACCAAAATCCACAGTAATAAACCTACTATAACTACTACTAGCTATTACTATTACTACTACTATCTAACTAGCTAAGTAAAGTTCTTGGACTCTACAATTCTTCCCTACTAAAAAGAATTTCGTCCTCGAAATTTACTTACCAAATAATTCTGGATACCAGCCTTGCATGTCCTCCTCCAACTCCCACGTTGCCTCTCGTTCAGAACTATTACTCCATAGGACTTTGACTATCGGAATATTCTTGGATCGTAACTGCTTCACCCCTCTATCTAGGATGCTAATCGGATGTGAAATGGGTCTGACACATACTTGCGTAACATTGAGATGTGGAACACGTTGTGGCTATCTGCTAGGGTTGGCGGTAGGGCTAGTCTATATGCAACTGCTCCCACTTTGTCCAATATCTCAAAAGGACCTATAAATCGAGGACTAAGCTTGCCTTTCTTCCCAAACCGCTTCACACCTTTTATAGGAGATATCTTCAGGAAGACTTGATCTCCGACTTTGAATTCCACATCGCGTCGCTTGGTATCCGTTTAGCTTTTCTGACGGCTTTGAACAGCAAGCATACGCTGTCTAATTAGCGCTACTGCTTCTTGAGCTTTTTCAACAGCTTCGGGACCAAGAAGCTGCCTTTCTCCTACTTCGTCCCAATGTAACGGTGATCGACACCTTCTTCCATAAAGCAACTCATAAGGTGCCATGCCGATTGTTGACTGGTAGCTATTGTTGTAAGAGAACTCTATCAGTGGCAAGTACTTATTCCATGATCCTCTGAAATCAAGTACACAAGCGTGTAGCATACCCTTTAAAATCTGTATCGTACGCTCGGACTGACCATCTGTCTGAGGATGAAAAGCTGTACTATGACTTAACTTAGTACCCATGGCTTGCTGTAAACTTAGTACACATTAGTGACTTACAACATCAGTCACTCATTTGTTTGGGGCTATATGCTCTGGATGATTATCATGATCATCATTTGATATTATATACATGCAGTAATGAGTTTTCTTGCTGGGCTTTGGCTCATGGGTGTTATGTGGTGCAGTTAAAGGGAAAGAAAAGCTCATCCAACCTTGAGTGGAGAGCTTAGGTGGTGATGTGTACATATGCGGTCTCTTGACTACCACAGCCAATGAGTTTCTCGGAGGAACTAGGGGTTAACCCTATTTTTGGCGCTTAGATTGGCGGGTTGTAAATTTACACTGTAATGACCATTTTGGATTGTAAATAACTTGTAAACGCTTTTATGGGCCCATGAACCATTTTATATTTTAAATAAAATATATCCTTTCCTTTTGATTGGTTTTTCACCTTAACCTAGCAATAACACCTAGATGCACGTTTATAACCAAAGAACTTGATTAGCAAGCTAAGCAAAGTTCAAAGTTCACAGTAACTATCTTGGAGTAACCAGGGCATTACAACTTGGTATTAGAGCGTGCCAAGGTTTAGGGTTCCTGTAGACTGGCTGGGCATGTACACTCACCACTGCAGACAAGCTCGACTCATGGTTTGGTAATTATTTATGTGGTTTTATATTTAACTGCTTAAATATAGCATAAATGTTTTACCTATTTACATGAGATACCTTGATAAGGATGTGCCTTGAATACTGCATCATCAGCAAGAACGCGCTTATTAGTACTGATATTGCTATAACATGCTTATTAGTATTGTTCATTGTGAATTATTATTTGATACATGTTAAATTCTAAATGTTATGATCATGTATCCATCTGTATATTTGTATAACTGTGGAATATGGTAATTATCTTCTTGTTCTTGGACCGTGAGATGGCAAGAGGTTTAGTTATCACTGCCTAACTAGCCGTATTGACTATTGCGACAAGGTTTAACTTGATAAGAATGATTCTAAGACAGACAAATTCATCAGCTGGCTAGGGTGATCAAGGCCAGAATAACAATCAGGGTCAAGAGAATGACCAGAATTAGATTCCACAGCCAGTTCCTGAGAACTGGCAGCAATTATTTAATGATCTGCAGACTACAGTATTGAGGCAGGGAGAAGAACTTCGCCTCCTTATACAACAGCAGGTTCCTGCAATAGCCAGTGTACCAGAGGCACCCCCTGTATTGGTGTTAGCAGTTGAGTAGCTGCCTGAGACTGGAAACAAATGGTAGCCTCTTTATGAAAGGTTCATGAAGCAGCAACCTCTAGTTTTTGAAGGTAGTACAGATCCTGCTAAAGCTGAGCAGTGGATCAGCATGGTTACCACCATCCTTGACTTCATGAGGGTGACTAGTAATGAGAGGGTGGCCTGTGCCACATATATGTTTCGAGAGGATGCTCGAATTTGGTGGGAAGTTATATCCCAGACCAGAAACATCAATGCCCTAAGTTGGGAAGAGTTTCGGACTCTGTTCAACGAGAAGTACTACAATGATGCCATCAGGGCAGTAAAAGCTGAGGAATATATCAGGTGACTTTAGGGAAGTTTGTCAGTGACTGAGTATGCCCTGAAGTTTGATCGCTTGACAAAGTTTGCCATGGAGCTGGTACCCACTGACGGGATCAGAAGGTAGAGGTTTCCCCAGGGGCTACAACCTAGACTAGCCTGAGATGTTCATATTACCACTATGGAAGGGGTTACTACCTATGCACAGGTGGTTGAGAAGGCCCTTACAGCTGAGAGTGCAGAGAATAAGAACTAGCGAGACAATGCAGCTAGAAAAGAGTTCCGGAGAAGTGTGTGATTTACTGCGATGCTTCACATCAAGGTTTGGGTTGTGTTTTGATGCAGTCAGGCAAGGTGATTTCTTATGCCTCACGTCAGCTGAAGGAGTATGAACAGAGATATCTTACTCATGATTTAGAGTTGGCGGCTGTGGTCTTTGCATTAAAGGTATGGAGGCATTACCTTTATGGGGAGAAGTGTGAGATCTCCACAGACCACAGGAGCCTGAAATACTCCTTCACGCAGAAAGACCTGAATATGAGACAAAGGCGTTGGCTAGAATTAGTAAAATATTATGATTGTGAGATCGTGTATCATCCAGGAAAGGCCAACGTGGTAGCTGATGCTTTAAGTCGGAAGGGTCCGGGGCATATTTATGGTGCAAGGCTGATAGCCAGAGAGTTAGTAGAGGATATGACCAGAGCTGGTATAGAGTTGCTGGTGGGCCAGTTGGCCAATATTACGCTACAGTCTACACTGTTGGAGAGAAGCAAGGAGGGTCAGTTGCGTGATCCATAGCTAATTAAGATCAGAAAGGATGTTTTGGCTGGAGTATCTAGAGATTACACAATGTCTGATTTGGGCTTGCTGAGATACAAGGATCAAATATGTGTTCCGTTAGACACTGCTTTGAGGCGAGAGATTCTGGATGAATCTCATACTACACCTTATTCTTTGCATCCAGGCACCACGAAGATGTATCAGGATGTGAGATCGTTATATTGGTGGTCGGGGATGAAGAAGGATGTAGTAGAATATGTGGCTAAGTGCTTAACAGTCAACAGGTCAAGGCTGAGCATCAGAGGCCAGCAGGTTTATTACAGCCTCTGGATATTCCAGAGTGGAAATAGGAGGACATCACAATGGATTTCATGGTGGGGTTACCCAGGACTGTTGGTCAGCATGATTCTATTTGGATTATTATGGATCGTTACACCAAGTTAGCTCACTTCTAGCCAGTGAGGACTACATATACAGTTGACCAGCATGCAAATCTCTATGTGAGAAAGATCGTGCAACTCCATGGAGCACCGCGATCGATCGTGTCAAATTGGGACCCCACTTTTACTTCCAAGTTCTGGGGGAGTTTACAGAAGGCCATGGGAATACAGTTGAAGTTCAGTACTGCTTATCATCCTCAGACAGATGGGCAATCTGAGAGGACGATCCAGATATAAGAAGACATGCTGCGAGATGGTGTGCTGGACTTTGGTGGATCCTGGAGTAAGTATCTACCTTTGATAGAGTTTTCCTACAATAATAGTTATCAGTCTACCATTGGGGTTGCACCTTATGAGATGATGTATGGTAGGAAGTGCAGATCTCCCATTCATTGGGATGAGACAGGTGAAATGAGATATTTGGGTCTTGAAGCAGTTCAGAGGACCAGTGGGGCCATTAAGAAGATTAGAGCTCGGATGCTCGCTTCTCAGAGTAGACAAAAAATTTATGCAGATCCCAAGCGCAGGAACGTGGAGTTCCAAGTGGGAGACTATGTTTTCCTTAGAGTCTTGCCATGGAAAGGGGTGAGAGGATTTGGGAAGAAGGGAAAGCTGAGCCCTAGGTTCGTAGGTCCATTTGAGATCCTGGAGAGGATTGGTCAGGTGGCTTATAGATTGGCCTTACCTTCGACATTGTAAGCCGTGCATAACGTGTTTCATGTTTTAGCTCTTCAGAGGTATGTATCTGATGTGACTCATGTTTTGATCTATGAAGATCTGGAGCTTGAGGCAGATCTCTCCTATAAGGAATAACCAGTCCAGATACTTGACAGAAAGGACAAGGTCCTCAGAAATAAGATGATGCCTTTGGTTAAGGTATTGTAGAGGAACAGCAAGGTCGAGGAAGCAACCTGGGAGCAGGAGTCAGATATGCAAAATCAATATCCCGAGCTGTTCAGGTAAATTTTAAGGACGAAAATTCTATAAGGAGGAGATAGTTGTAATGCCCCCGAATCCCTAATGTAGTTTAATGGTTGGATATAATTTATTTATTATGACATTAAATGATTACGTGCATGTTTATGTGAATTATATTATAATATGATGTTAAATGCTTGCATGTGGGTCCACATTTAATTATAGGGGCATTTTGTGTTGGTTTTTATTGATCAAATCAGAGATTATGCGCAGCGGAACAACAATCAAATTGTCAGATTAATCCCATAAGATTTCTAGATCTATTTCTTCACACTCATATATATATTGAATCAAGGACAAGAATAGAAACATTACCTCAGGTCCTTCCTTGTTGCTATCTTTTCGTATGGCTGAATCCTTGAGATCTCACACCAAGATCTTCCAAAATGTTCTCAGTCACCCAAAGAACGAGTGTGGGCTCGCTATACAAATAATAGGCAATAACTATTTATCAGATATTCTCAACACATGAGATTTGATAAAGTTTGGACCTAGGTTTTGTGAAAAACAATGACCTTTGTTTTTGTCACTGATCTTTTTCTCTGAGAGAATCCTAGATATTTTTCTATCCCTGAAAACTTACGTTCTGTGAAAACTGATATCCAATATTTAATAATATCCAATATATTAAAATATTTGTTATTTTAAACAAATTCAAAATAACTGATCATTTATCAGATTTTTGTTTAAATAATAATATTTAAATCAAATCAAAATATCTCATTATTTATTTAATATTTAAATAACTAAAATTGTGGAATCAAGAGACCAAGTCTATCTCTTATGCGTGTAGCACAGTGCCTGTGCACTGTGCCACACGTGTACCACATGCATGTGCAGGCATGTGATTTTTCCCAATTTTATTATTATTTAAATACAAAAAATCCCAAAAATAAATTAATTCAAAATTAATTATATTTTTGTTTAATCAAATAATTAATTAATTCTTAATTTATTAATTACACATAATTAAACAATAATTATGTTTGATACATAGAAAAATATTTTACTTATCACATAAGTCATTTTTGCCCATTTTTGTATTTGCCTTTGACAGTGATTGTTTGAGCCATTCTGGGGACCATGGACCTATAACATTAAGCTCCAATAAATTGAAACTAAATAATTAAACTCTTTAATTATAATAGTTAATTTATTAATTCTGATATTACTCCACTATAAATTCAGAACTGCACTCTTTATGTTATAGATATACTTTTACAGAAATCTTTTTCTTAAGTCGTCCATTGATATAACCACATTTCAATAGTTCAACCCTCTAATTAATTAGTTCATAAATTAGAATGGAAGAATTACCATTTAACCTTTCTAATTTACTTCTTATTCCTTAAGTACCATTAATTCACTAGTGAATAATTAATCTATAATCTAATTATAGATTTGAGCTCAAAATCATTCAGTTCCAGAATTAACCCTTAAGGGAACTAATATACGATCCGTTAGGAAAGATTAGATTCCGTATTGTTGATACATGTTCCCAGCCATCCATGATATTAAATCTCCAAATCAAAAGTCATTAGCCTCATTGTTTGAAGAGACCTTAACGAGTGAATCAAAAGATTTAATAAATATGAACAGGAGTTCATGAACACTCAGGATTTAGGTTGATCTATAAATGATCATCAGTTATGATATGAATTACAAGTCTTTATTGTTAAATGGTTTTTGGATAAAGACTTTAATTCATATCGGTCCATGTCATATATAATCATATTATATAAAGCACCTTTACCGAGATGTCTTTCCACATCAATAATCTGAATCTAGATTATTTGTATCATTATGATACTCAGTAAACCGTACTTACAACTCCAATTAAAGAATTCCATAACTTTAATTTGTTGTTGTTGACTAATTTTATTCATTCATGTGATCTTAATTCTCTCGTACTAATACAAGATCACACCCTCAATAATGAATATGGAATTTTTATGATATTTACAAAATTATTCAAACAATAATTTAACAATCTAAATATGACAATAATAATAAACCATTGTATTTATTTATTCACAGAAAAAACAAATGTCTTTACATGCTTTTAGGACACACTCCTAACATTTTGGTCATTTGGCCCGTTGAGGGCGCAATTGTATATTTGTATGCATGTTGGTGAACTATTGTTAAGGCCACATTATAGTGTGGACTTGTTCGAGCCATTCGGCATGAGACGATCTTTGAGTGCAAGTTAGCGGTTTGGTCATAACGGGATTAAGTTCGGGGCTCGGGGTGAGTCTCGGGGTAATTTGGTGATTAGAGCGTTGCCGGGAATTAAAGGGTAACGGGATATGAATTATTGGTATTTGAGAATTTTGGGAATAATGGGAATTGGAGGGTGTTAATTATGATTAATGAAATAGGCGAGAAATGACGGTTTTACCCTTGGAAGCCTTTAAGAGACTTTAAATGACCTAGGGGCAAAAAGGTCTTTTCACCTTAAGTTATATTTAAGCCATTGAAGGCTGTAGAAGCTTTCACAAAACAGAGTATCAAAACTTCCTCCCGTACATCGTTTTCTTCTCCTTTTTCCTTTGGATTTTTGAGCTTCTTTTGAGGATTCAAGCTAGGGAAGTGGATCTTGAGGGCTTAGGATTGTGTTCCACCATTGAAGAGGATCCTAAACTAAGCTTGAGGTAAGTTTCTAGCCATTAAAACTCTAGCTTTGCTCTGTTTTTGTTTTGGAATTCAGCTTGGATTTTTAGGTTGGTTAAAGGGAATTGATGGGAGTTTTTGGCTAGGGTTACTTGGGTTATGATGCCTACGACATGTGTAGATGTTTTTTGGGTTCATTTGGCACTTAAAATGAGGTTTGGAAGCTTTTGGTTCAGGTTGGAAATGGTGGTGTCGAAGGGGAGAAGAACCAGGACAATTTTTCCTGGTTATAGCGCTACAGCGCCCATCAGTGGGCGCTACAATGCTAGCCTGAGGGTTTGCCAATCTGCCAAAAGCACTGGGGTGCTAGGGGGTAGCACTACAACGCTACCATGCTTTTCCAGAATCTTGTTTTGGGATTTTTTTAAGGGTTTTTGGCTCGGGGTTTCAATTCCTAAGGCTCGGGATTGAATCTACTCACTGTTTGGGTACAATTTGGGGTCCTAGGGGTTAGGTTTAGGTCAAGACCCTTTTATTGTTGATTTTCATTAGTGGAAGTTATAATTGCTTATGATTAGGTAACCTCTAAGGAATCAAAAGGTTGATCGTTCTCAAGGGTCGTTCTTTTACTATTTCTCGCTCGAACCCGAGGTAAGAAAACTGCACCCCATATGTGACATGCATGATTATTATTGAGGCATGTTGAGTGTTTAAATGTGGACATTGATTGCATATCAAATGCTTAGCAAATCTTGCTTACTTGTGAACGTCACTGACTTATTAGTCATAACAGGCAATAGTGTCAGAACTGACTGTAAAGCTGTGACTTACTAGTCAAGTTCGACAGTAGTACTGAGCACTGGTCATATGTTATTGACCTGTGAGTCAAGAGCGGCATAAGTGTCATGAATGCAGAGCCAAAAAGATTAGATCTAATTGACATTAGCATTGAATGACTCATCATGAGCATTAATGTCGGACCGACCCCAAGTTCGATGAAAACTAAAAGCGCTTGTCTAATTCCATGACTAGTCACTCAGAGCCAGGGCTAGAAGGCCCAGGTAACTGCATCGTCACATGGCTAAGGGTACGGAACCCACACTAGTGACTCCATGGTCACTCATTTGGTTTACATTAGTGACTCACTCATCGATCACTCAATTACCAAGGGTGCGGAATCCACATTAGTGACTTACACCATCAGTCACTCATTTGTTTGGGGCTATAAGCTCTGGATGATTATCATGATTATCATTTGATATTATATACATACAGTAATGAGTTTTCTTGCTGGGCTTTGGCTCATGGGTGCTATGTGGTGCAGGTAAAGGGAAAGAAAAGCTCACCCAACCTTGAGTGGAGAGCTTAGGTGGTGATGTGTACATATGCGGCTGCTTGACCACCACGACCAAGGAGTTTCTTGGAGGAACTAGGGGTTAACCCTATTTTTGCTGCTTAGGTCGGCGGGTTGTAAATTTACACTGTAATGACCGTTTTGGATTGTAAATAACTTGTAAACGCTTTTATGGGCCCATGAATAGTTTTATGTTTTAAATAAAATACATCATTTCCTTTTGATTGGTTTTTCACCTTAACCTATTAATAACACCTAGATGCATGTTTATAACCAAAGAACTCAATTAGTGAGTTAAGCATGGTTCAAAGTTCACAGTAACTGCCTTGGAGTAACCAGGGCGTTACATTTAGTGTCTAATTTTTGTTAACTACTCCTAAAAATGGGTAGTTCTCAACTTTTCCCCATTAAAAAACTAAAGGACGAAATAAGAAATATGTATATTTATGTCTTATGTCACTATTACATATATGTTTAGATAAAAAAAATGTATTAAGCGACAAAATAAATAATTAATAAAAGAAATAAAAAATAAATCTAAACCCATAAATATTTTTTTGTTATAGTTTTTAAAACATAATTGATAGAGTAATTTAAATACTTTAATATGAAGTTTTAAAATATGTGATAAGAATTTATTATAGCTAATTTATTATTTATTATTTATATTTTTAATTTATTTACCTTATTTAGATAACTTTATTATTATTTTATGTTTTTAATCTATTTACCTTATTGGGATGTGAACTTTATCATAAATATTTTCATTAATGATGATGCTAATTGTATTCTGAGTATTATTCTAGAGCCCCTTGAGTCTAAAGATAAATTGATTTGACACTATAACAAAAATGGAGAGTACTTTGTGCGTAGTGGCTACCAAGTTACTATTCGTGAAAGAGAAATGGTAGAAGGTTCAGATATGAGATAAACTAAAAGTTGGTGGAAAAGAGTGTGGAGTTTGAGTGTTCCTCCTAAAACTAAACAGTTTTTATGGAAGCTATGCCACTTGTGTCTTCCCACTAACAATGTTCTCTTTTGAATGATGCTTAGAAGTGACCAAAGTTGCTGGAGGTGTGGGGATTCAATCAAGGTGGAGGATTGGTATCATGCAATTTGGAACTGCCCAAAGAATAAACAGGTTTGGAAGGTGGCGGGGTTCAGCAAGCTCATTAAAAGATGGAATATGGAGGATCCAATTTATTTCCTGTCAAGAATTGCTCTTCAACTTCCCAAAGATATATTTGGCTTCTTAATTGTTTTGGGCTGGCAGTGCTGGAATAATCGTAACAATGCTTTATTCAAGAAATGGAGCTCGGAAGCTACTGCTGTGGTGGAATGGATGTCCAACTTTATTAATGAGTTTGTCTAGGCTCGATCTGCTACTTGCTGCAACAACAATTCTTCTCCTAAGGCGTGGACTCCTCCTATTGAGGGAGAGCTCATGATTAACGTGAATGCTGCAGTGAAGAAGGATCATGGCTGTTGTAGTAGTGGTGTGGTTATGAAAGATAGTTTGGGGAAGGTTATCGCTTCTAGCAGTACTTTCATCAACTGTGCCTATGAACCTCCTGTGGCTGAATTATTGGCCATTAAACAGGGCATTCATCTATTTAAAAGGTTAAAACTAAGTTGTGGTCGTATTGTTTCGGATTGTAGCTTAGCGGTGGGTATGCTTAATAGACCGCTGGAGGAGAGTGGTGATTTGGATTTACTTGTGGCTGGTATTAGGAGGGAAGTTGTGGACCATAGAATTCTTTCTGTTCAGTTTGGTCCCATAACTTCAAATTTTGTTGCTCATTTGATAGCCAAAAATGCTATTCGTTATCAAGCATCTGGCTTTTGGGAAGGAGGTGGTCCTCCTATGATGTCTTTGGCTTTAGTTGAAGATTTGTCTCTTCCTGGTGTTTGAGTTTGGGCTGTTGTTCTTGAATTTCTTCTAAAAAAAATCTATTTAACTTATTTAGATGAATTTAAAACTAATGGTGTTAGAAAACAATAAAAAAAATGTTAAATCTAACCGAAATCAACAATTTTCATTTAACTCATATTTATATATAAATATATAGGGGAATTCTCCTATAGGGGCTTCACTTTATGCCCTACTGGTGGGGCTCTCAGTGTTCTCAAATCGTGAACAATTTTCGGCGCGATTTTTTTTATGACCGTGTATATTGTAGCTATGTAGAGCATCCTGCAAATTTTCAGAAAATTTCGAATAGTTTACAGTACCGAAAACTAGGTTCAAACATGTTGTTGCATGCGTGACTAATTTTTTTTATGTGCGTGAAAAACAACATGTTTGAACCTAGTTTTTGGTATTGTAAACTATTCAGAATTTTCTAAAAATTTGCAGGATGCTCTAAATAGCGACAATATACACGATTATAAAAAAAATCGCACCAAAAATTGTTCACAGGTCAAGAAACACTGAGAGCCCTACCGGTAGGGCTTAAAGTGAAGCCCCTATAGAAGAATTGTCCTAAATATATCGCGCGTGGAAAGCAACATGTTTGAACCTAGTTTTTGGTATTGTAAACTATTCAAAATGTTTTGAAAATTTGCAGGATGCTCTAAATAGCTACAATATATACAGTCATAAAAAAATTGCGCCGAAAATTGTTAAAATTTTATGGCCATGTATATTGTAGCTATTTAGAGCATTCTGCAAATTTTCAGAAAATTCTGAATAGTTTACAGTATTGAAAACTAGGTTCAAATATGTTGCTTCCACGCGCATAAAAAAAATTAGTCACGGGTGCAACAACATGTTTGAACCTAGTTTTTGGTACTGTAAACTATTCGGAATTTTATGAGAATTTGCAGGATGCTCTAAATAGCTACAATATACACGGTCATAAAAAAAATCGCGCCGAAAACTGTTCATGGGTCGAGAACACTGAGAGCCCCACCAGTAGGGCTTAAAGTAAATTCCCTATAGGAAAATTCCCATATATATATAAAATCAATAAAAGAAGCACAAAGTAAGATGTGGAAGAAAGAAAAAATAGGAATCAAGAACATGCAAACCTATATCAAATGACTAATAATGGAGAGAGTCATGTGGATGAAGGAGAGAGCAAGATTCAGAGGAAAATGGTAATGGCAAAATATTAATATAAAAATTAAATGAGTTTTTCCGAACAGTGTAAACAAAATAACCGTACAAAAAGAATGAAACACCATATAAAAGTAGGACTCCGTGTAAATCAATATATTTTTTTTGGTAATGAGGTGGCATGTGTAATTTTTCTTTGATTAATTATCTTTTCATGGCTGCATTTTTAGGTCATATTATATTATCATAATTTAGTATTGAAGATACATGTTGGACATGACTTCATTTTAAGGTTATATAATAGTGTTTTATAATTTTTAGGTTATATTTTGGGCTCAATAGTGGTACATTCCTGACCTATTTTTTGAGGGGGTTATTTTGGTACATGGTAAGCATAGGCTTCTTACAATCGTCAGAGAATATGATTTGAATGAGTTGTTTTTGTGTTGTGTTTGAAAAGTAACTTTGTAGTTGCTTTTTAATTTAGTTAAACAAAAAATTAATTTTAAGAGTCATCAAAATGTATATTTTTTGCAGATGTTTGTGCTAGTCATGGAATACCTCACTAGACTCCTTATTCAAGCATCTCATAAAAAAGATTTCATGTTCCATCCTCATTGTAAAAAGCTGAAGCTGGTTAGTCTTTGTTTTGCAGATGACCTAGTGCTCTTTTGTAAGGGATCTCCCAGATCGGTTCAAATTATCCAAGAGAGTTTCACTTCCTTTAGTCAAGCTTCTGGTCTTTCAGTTAATATGACTAAATCTCATGTTTATTTTGGTGGTATGAAAGAAGAGGATTCGCGGAGCATTTTGGACAGTCTAAAATTTGCTGAAGGAGTGTTTCCCCTAAGATATCTTGGGATCCCTCTCTGCCCTACTAAATGGAAGGCTGGAGACTGTGGTATAATCATTAAAAAGATTAAACTTCGGCTTCACTCGTGGTCCAGCCGTCATCTTTCTTTCACTGGTCGAGCCCATCTTATTCATTCGGTGTTGTTAGGCATTAGATCCTACTGGATGAGCATCTTTCTTCTTCCTCAGAGTGTCACTCGTGAGATAGACCAACTGTACAGAAAGTTTTTATGGGGTTCTAAAGACAACAAAAGCAAAATGCATTTTACTGCTTGGGTCCATGTTTGTTTACCAAAGAGTTTGGGAGGAATTGAGTTTAAGAAAGGGTCCAAATGGAACAAAGTGTTGTTAGCCAAGTATGTTTGGGCTCTTTCCTCCAAGCAAGATCTTCTCTGGGTGAAATGGGTTGATGCTCTCTATCTCAAAGGGCAGAATTATTGGGATTACAATCTCAAGGCTGATGTGAGCTGGTATTGGAGGAAGTTAGTTAATCTGAAATCTTTCTAATCACTTGCTGATCTTAAGGTTGTGGTTACCAACAGGAAGCTCAATCTGAGTTTGTTGTATAATAAGTTGCTGAAACAGGAGAGGGTTAACTTTGCTAATGTTGTTTGGTGTAATCTCTCTATTCCTAAACACATGTTTATTTTATGGCAATCTATCCTCTGTCATTTGCTTACTCGGGAGAAACTTGTTAAATGCCATATTTTTCTTGACTCTACTTTGTGCCCTGTTTGTGAGCTTGAGTTGGAGAGTCATGCCCATTTATTTTTTGACTGTGTCTACTCTCAACAAAGTATGCTCAGGGTCGCTTCTTGGCTAGGAGAAGACATTTGACCTCCCAAATTCAATGACTGGACCTCTTGGATGGATGGGAGACCGAAAGGTCTATTTCAAAAAATTGCAGCAGCAGCTCTTGCGACATTAGTCTATTATATTTGGCTTAATCGTAACTCTTGTATTTTTAGATATTCTACTTTGTCAGTTTCTAGAGTAGATCACTTGATTAAATCTAGCTTGAAGCAATTTGGGAAAAAAGAGAAGGTTGTGTTAGAGATGATATGCCATTTGTAATTTTTTTTGTCGGTTGGTGCTCCTTGTGAGCTTGGTTTGTACTTGTTTTGTTGAGTTTCAATATATTTCCTTTTCATAAAAAAACGTATATTTTTTTTTATAATTCAAAAGTAATTTCTAAGTTTCTTTTTTGCATGGTTAGTAAAAAAAATAATATAATTCACATGTAAATAACATAGGTGATTAAAAAAAGTGTATTATAATTTTTCATTTTAAAGTTATTATAATAAGCTTTATGGTAACTTGTTATACTATATGGTAATTTATTAGTTTCTAAAATAGGGTTGAATGTAATAAAAAATTATTTTACATACCATAATATAACATAAAAAAAGAGTCATGTTTGAAAGGTTACTAATCAGTATATTAAAGTATCCAAAATGTATCTTCAATAATAAGATATCATAATATAACTTAAAAATAAGGATATTTTTGAAAAAGTAACCAATCAGTATTTTAAACAACCAAAATGTAGCTTTTGAAAAACCTTAAAAAAAAAAGGAAGAAAGGGGTCATTTTGTGGGATGTGCACCTAACCTTCATGTTTTTTCCTTCAAAATCAGGTATGGGTCATTTTGACATAAGGTAGTTTCATGTTTTTCCCTTCAAAATCAGGTATGAATAATATGTGAATTTTGTAAATAAAAAAAGTGAAATGATTTTTGTGAATAAAATTTGTTTTATGTATGCTATTGTAAAGATCTTCCAATAAATAAAGATATGGATTAGGGGCCCTTTTAATGTATATTGTAAGTTTGCTTATATTTTCTCTATAAGTTTCTTAATTATATTTATTTAATTATTATTAACTAGAAGAGATTATAATATTTTTGTACCCTATTGTTTGATTCATTACCAACTTACACCTCTCTAGTTTAATTAATAATATAATACTATCATCCGTCTTATAAAATAGTGTAAAAACTTGAACTCAATTTTAATCAAGTTTACTTTCAACATTACTAAAATATTTCTATTTTAATTACATAATATATTAAAAAATTAATAATAATTTTATAAATATTATTTTTCAAATTTTAAAAAATAAAAAATATAAATAATTTATTTAATTAAACACCTGAAATTAAAAAATAAAAATAACTTTCTTTCTTCCTTTCTTTTCATATGAAGCTTTTAATTTATTGAAATAATTATATTTATGCTTCATTGGGTTTCATTTTAAATATTTCATAGTGTAATAAGGAGATTGATTTTAGTATTTTTCATAGAGCTAATGCCTTGATATATGACTTCTAACATATTCCATATATCATAAGCCGATAAGGCTTGTTCTATATTCTTGAATATATTTGTATCTAAACCAAATATTAATACATTCTTAGCCCTATCATTCATAGATAGCATATTCTTGTCCCTATCATCAAAGTCGTCATATAAATGGCATACTTTACAGAAGTTCTTTTAGCGGGCCCTATCTTTGATGTGTACGACCCTCTGAAGCACGCAAGTTACTTGAGGAGATACATGAAGGCCTCTGCAGCAACCATATGGGCAGCCAAAGATAAGCACACAAAGCTCTGACATCAGGGTACTATTGGCCATATATGATGACAGAAACCAACAATTATGCAAAGAAATGTGATAAGTTTCAACGTTTTGCTCTAGTCATTCATCGTCCAGCACAAGAAATTCATTCCATAATTTCCCCATATCCGTTTACAAAATGGGGAATGAACGTCGTAGGTGAACTACCCAAGTAGCTGGCAGGAAACGATATGCAGTGCTAAGCACATACTATTTTACCAAATGGGTGGTTGCAGAAGCTTCTTGTACAGTAAACAAAACTAACACCATGAACTTCATCTGGAAGCACATCATCTGTCAATTCAAAATCTCATGGAAAATAGTAACCGATAATTGCACACCATTCCAAAACACCAAAGTTCAAGAACTATGCGATAAACAGAAAATAAAGATCAGCTTCTCTTATGTTAGCTATCCCCAAATTTCCTAATAAGGCTTAGGGGGCCGGGATGGGAAATTATGGAATTATGTGACTATATGATATTTATGTGTATTATCATGTGATTATGTGAATAATTTTATAATATGACTTGATATGCATGTTTAGGTGTATTAAATATGCACGTGAGCCCATTTCTGTTTAATTGGGCAATTTTCATAATTTGGCCCGTTATGGGTATATTTGACATATATGTGGTATGTGTGTGGTATTACATTATTATATGGTTATGTTTGGGTTACTCGGCACAAGACGATCCTAGGGAGCAAGCTAGTGGGAAAGTCACAACGGGACCAAGATATTGGGGTGAGTCAAGAGGTATATTGGGTATTTAGCACATTACCAAGATATTGGGAAATGGGAATGATTATTTGATGATATATTGGGAGTTAGTGAGATCAGGGGGAAATTCTGGGAATTTTGACTATTTTATCCCGGGGGACGTTTTTGGGTCCTCAAGCATTGGGATTTGCTTGAGGTTACTTAAGTTCGAAGTAACCTATCAGAATTATAAAGGAGCGTTCAGAACATTCTCTTTCTCTTCCGTTCCCTTTTTGACGCCCGTTTGCATTTTCGAAGGAAACTGAAACTTTAGGACTCGGATTCAAGCAAGGATCGAGGCATAACGATTCTAGGGAAGATTAGAAGCTTATTAGCCGGATGATTTAGTTGGGAAACGACTCAATCAGATGTAATCTGAGTTTTCAATTTTAAGTTTTTGAGTTTTAAGCTTTGATTGGATTTTACGTTTTGAGGTTTGAGATTTGGGTTTTGGTGGTTTTGGATAATTGGGATGTTTGGAAACTTTGATTTAAGGATTTGGATATGTTTGGATAGGTTATTGGAGAATTTTAAATGGGAAAAACAGTAGAAAATAGCTGGGCTCGTGGTCAAGTCACGATCTTGTTCTAGGAAGTCGCGACCTGAGTGAACCCAGAACTAGGGAGTCATTCTGGGGGGCGCACCACGACTCAAGGGGGCCCAAGTCGCAGACCACACCCTAAAGCCTAGGCAGAGTCTCTCTATCAGGGAGGCAAGTCGCGTCCCTCAGTGCCAAGTCGCGACCACCCTGTGTAGTTTTTCCCAAATTTGGTTTTTTGTCCTGGGAAATTAACTTTAAAGGCTCGGGATCGATCCTATTCTCTAGTTGGGTTGGATTCGACGTCCCGTAGGCTAGGACTCAGATTGGAAGTATTTATTTACTTGTTTTTTATGGGATTTTATATTATAGTTGTGACTAGGTTGTCACTAGGGGCTTGGAACATGATCGTGCTTGAGCGTCGTTTATTGGTAACCTGTGCTTGGACCAAAGGTAAGAAAACTGCACCCAGTATGTGACGCATGTGATGCATGTGATTATGGCATGGCATGAATGTGAAATATGGAATTGATAAGAGCTTGAGTCTCTGTAAATGTGCAAGATTATGATTACGTTTGGGATCGTTGAGTAAGCATGCTGAATGCCTTATATTTGGATATTTGACATATGATATATGCCTAGTTATGTTGTTTACTTTTGAGTGGCACTGACTCATTATTCAAAAATGACAATGGTGTTTAGTACTGGTCGTGAAGCTCTAAGTTATTAATCATGATCGGCAATAATATTGAGCACTAGTCGTATGGTATTGGTTTATGAGTCAAGAGCAGCATTAGCATGTTTAACGCAGAGCTGAAATGATTAGAACTAATCAACATGAGCATTAAATGCTTGACCGACCCATTGGTCGAAGAAAACTAAAGCACTTGGCTAGTTTAAGGCTAGTTACTCAAAGTTAGGGCTAAAAGGCTCAAGTGATTGGAAAGTCACTTGGCTTAGGGCGCAGGTCCCCAGAGATTGACTCATTAGCTATATATTTAGGGCGCAGGTCCCAAGAGAGACTCATTAGTCATCTATTCAGGGCCTAGGTCCCCCGAGAGACTCATTAGTCATCTATTTAGGGCGCAGGACCCCAGATTGACTTGACATACATCTACACAGGGCGCAGGACCCCATAATCATTTATTTGGACTTGCCTGCATGCATGAATAGGGTTATGACATGTTATTGTCTGCTTATGAGCATATTTGAGTTTTCTTGCTGAGCCTCGACTCACGGGTGCTATTTGGTGCAGGTAATGGTAAAAGGAAGCTGGACCATCCTTGAATTGGATAGCTTAGGTGACGATGTGTACATATGCGGCTGCTCGACTACCACGACCGATGGTTTAAAGAGGAACTAGGGTTAAACCCTATTTTGCCGCTTAGGTCAGTTGGTTGTAAATCTATTATTGTAATTAACCTTTAAAATATATTTTGGGATCCCGATGTATACAGTAAATTTTTTACTGAAACGTTGTATCTTTGACCAAAAAATTTAATCCTAAACCGTCAATCACATTTAGTTACACAATTATGGCCAGATGACTTGGTTAGCAAGTTTAGCACTGTTTAAAATACAGAGCTTAATGGTCCCTGGGTAGTAGGGCGACTTGGTATCAGAGCGAGCCAAGGTTAAGGGTTCCTGTAGACAAGCTGGGCATGTACACTCGCCACTACAGACAAGCTTCACTCAGGGTATGGTAACTATTTATGTGGTTATGTGCTTAATTGCTTAAATAGAATGTAAATGCTTTACCTGGATATCGTATTAGGGATCATGAGATTCTATTAGGGCTTAGCCTTTGACTACTGATATGATTAAATGATTACCTGCTCAGTGAATATATAAATGTGTTATTTGTATGTTGGAGTTGAGAGCATGGTATGTATGTGGGAAGTGCAAGGGTTATGAATGGATGTATAAATGTTGTGGGCGTGTTTTTAGCGCTGCAGTGATTTGTGAATGTGGTGTTGTGTGATTGTTCCCGTGGGGAAGGCTTTTGAATATGCTCATCATGTTTAATGGGTCAAATTATTGATTGCAGATTCAATCAGAGGTTATGTACCCAAGGCAATTAATGAGACCTGGTGGTGGTTATACTGAGGCTGGGAATTACAGCCAGGGCCTAAGTTCTTCACCTGCCCCTCATAATTTACAGTAGGTGTTTACAGATATGCAATTAATATTGTAGAGGCAAGAGGAAAAGAATAGGTGTCAAAAACAACAGCAGGTTCTGTCAGGGAGCACCTCTTCCTTTGCTATGCCAGGAGTGGCACCAGTATTGGCTTAGCCTAGGGTTGAGAAAAGGTGGGAATTTCTTTGTGGAAGATTCCAGGAATATTACGCTCCAGTATTTGAGGGAGGCCTAGATCCATTCAGAGCTGAGAAATGGATGGGCATGATCAGTTCCATCCTCGACAGTATGGGGTTGGTAGGTCACGATAGGGTGATCTGTGCTACATATGTATTGCGGGATGATGCCTGGACAAGGGGGAAAGTAGTGTCCCAGACAAGAGATACAGCTACGATGAACTGGAAAGAATTTAGGCAGCTGTTTGATAAAAGATATTACTGTGATGCAGTCAAGACTGCTAAGATGAAAGAGTTTATGAACCTGGTTAAGAGAAATGCAATAGTAATCGAGTATGTTAACAGATTCGATGGGTTGGCAAGTTTGCTTTTGATATGGTACCCACAAATGTAGCTCGGGAGGAAAGGTTTATCGATTGATTGAATCCCAGGATAGCTCAGGGCATTAAAATCACCCCAGTACATGAAATCTCTACCTATGCCCAGGTGATAGGGAAAGCTCTTCCTGTTGAGAGTACATGAAATGAAATTGAGAAGGAGAGTGTCGGAGAGCCCAGAGCTCAGACAGTGATACCTACGTTTATTGGATCGGGCAAGGAAAAGGATTGGAAAGTTTACCCAGAATGCACTCGGTGTAAGAGGCGTCATGTGGGATAATGCCGAGCAATGGCATGTTTCTTATGTGGGATGGTTAGGCATTTCAAGAGAGATTGCCCAGGGAGAAGGAAGAATTAGCAAAAAGGGGTGGCCGGCTCGACTCCAGCTCGAGTGTTCGCTCCGATGCAGTCAGAGTTAGAGACGAAGACTAAGACTAAAGCTGGTTCCTCAGTAGTGGTAGGTCAACTTCCTAGTTCTGATTTTTGTATTATGCTGACTAGTTTTAGTGCCATGCTGTCTTTGCTTTGTTGCATCTAGAGAGCCATACACTTGATATGTAGGTTACATGGTCATATTGTGATGAGGATGTGATACTTTATTGGTATTTTTAAGAGATGGATTAGGTTATGGTGAGAAGGGACTCATCAGTTAACTTGATAGAGTTGGTTATGACTGACTTCGATATGATCCTGGATATGAATTGGTTAGCCAAGTATGGGGCAACGATAGATTGCAACGAAAGGATGGTGTCTCTTGGGTTTGAGGGTGAGAAACCCTTCTATTTGTTGGCATTGTCCATGGACCCTGTATGCTTTTGAGATTTGTATTTAGAGCTAGGGACCTATTGCAGGAGGATGCATAGTACTCTTAGTTAGTGTGGTGAATACCACTTAGGTCGTGCCAGTGGGACCAGGATAGACTGGACTAGTCTGTGAGCATCTGGAGGTGTTTCCAGGGGATTTTCCAGGGTTACCTTTACACAAAGAGATAAAATTGTGATTAGATTGGTGCCACAGACAGAACCAGATCTAGGACACTATATTGTACGACTTCATCAGAGCTGTAAGAACTTAAGGTTCAGTGTTTGAGTAAGACAATATTCTTCAAGTGGATCTTTGATCTGGTTATTACCAGTTGAAAATCAGGGTCGTGCTTGAGGGTCGTTTATTGGTAACCTGTGCTTGGACCAAAGGTAAGAAAACTGCACCCACTATGTGATGCATGCGATGCTTGTGATTATGGCATGGCATGAATGTGAAATATGGAATTGATCAGAGCTTGAGTCTCTGTAAATGTGCAGGATTATGATTACGTTTGTGATCGTTGAGTAAGCATGACGAATGCCTTATATTTGGATATTTGAGTAAGCCAGGGCTAAAAGGCTCAAGTGACCAGAAAGTCACATGGCTTAGGGAGCAGGTCCCAAGATATAGACTCATTTGTCATCTATTCAAGGTGCAGGTCCACAGAAAGACTCATTACTCATCTATTCAGGGCACAAGTCCCTGGAGAGACTCATTAGTCATCTATTTAGGGCGCAAAACCCCAGATTGACTTGATAGTCGTCTATTTAGGGCGCAGGACCCTAGATTGACTTGACAATCCTCTACACAGGGCGCAGGACCTCATATTCATTTATTTGGACTTGCCTACATGCATGAATATGGTTATTACTGCTAGGCATGCTTATTATGATTTGGTGACATGTTATTGTCTACTTATGAGCATATTTGAGTTTTCTTGCTGAGCCTCAGCTAACGGGTGCTATGTGGTGCAGGTAAAGGTAAAAGAAAGCTGGACCATCCTTGAATTGGAGAGCGTAGGTGACAATGTGTACATATGCGGCTGCTCGACCACCACGGCCAAGGGTTTTAAGAGGAACTAGGGTTAAACCCTATTTTGTCGTTTAGGTCTACTGGTTGTAAATCTTTTATTATAATTAACCTTTAAAATATATTTTGGGATCCCAATGTATATAGTAAACGTTTTAGTGAAATGTTGTATCCTTGACCAAAATTTTTAACCCTAAATTGTCAATCACATTTAGTTACACAATTATGGCCAAATGACTCGGTTAGTGAGTTTAGCACTATTTAAAATGCACAGCATAACGATCCCTGGGTAGTATGGCGTTATAACAAGGTTGTGGAATTTTCTAAACTGAAGTAGAGAGTTATGAGCATTATGGAGTATGTCTGAAAATTTGATCAGTTGTTGAGGTTCGCAAGAGACTTAATCAGCATAGAAGCCAATAAAGTAAGGAGATTTTTGAAGGGACCGTTAGCCAATATTGTGCAGTTCGTTGATACTGGAAAAATAGGCCATGAAACTTACGAAGATGCAGTGGAACGAGCAATTCGCCAAGAATCGTGGGTTGCACAAGAGAAGGAGGAACCCCAAAAAGTTGAGGAGAAAAGCTTAGTTCCATCCAGCCAAGACCAGTTTCAGATAAACCAAAACGGACCTAGGGGAAGGTTTATTCCCCAGTTCAATCAAACCTTCAGATGAGGTAATGGACAAGGAGGTCCAAGAAATAATAATGGAAGCAACAAAAGGAAGCCAAGATCTTCCAATCAAGGGTCAAAATTTAACAAACAACCCCGGTGCCACTACAAGAATTTTGTGTAAATATTACGGTAAGATATTACATATTTTTTAAAGTGCTATTATTGACTTAGCTCTAAAACATACGGAGGCTCTAAAACATACGGAGGGAGGTTTTTGGCGCCATGTGAATTAGTAATGGCGCTTTACTTTTCATTTTTTTTACTCAACACTCTAATTCTCTCTAATCTGAGAAGCCCTAAGCCGCCACCCTCTCCTCCTCTCACTCCTATCCTTTATTCTTCTTTTTCTTCATTTCCTGATTCCCCTCAACCTCTTTTCTTTGGTTCTCTCTCTCTCTTTGCTACCTCAGGGCCTCTCATTTCTACTCACGCCCTCCTGCTTCGAAACCATCCCCACTTCACTCTCTCTTGGAAGAATAGGTGACGGCGCTTGGCGGAGGCGGAGGCAGAGGCGAGGTCACGGGTTCGACGCTGCGTGGGTCTTCTTCTCCTCAGCACACGACGAAGGCGAGATCTGGTATGTTTCCTCTCAACTTATTTTTGTTGCTGTTGGTTGGTTCATGGTAGTCGAAGGCTTAGTATGGGATATTTTAATTTCTTTATTCTCATTCTTACTCTCTCTCTCGACTTTCTTCTCTCAGCGATGTACCTTTTCTCTTCTCAACCCTATCTCCCTCACATCTATCTAACCTCTCAACTCCATCATTTTTCACATTTCTCTCTTGTAGGTGGCTGGCGCGGGAGACTAGACGGAGGTGGTGACGAGGACTCGGAGGTGCAGGAGCTTGAAGATTTCTGTCTCTGATTTCATCATTACAAGTCCGGCAGTGTGCAGGGTCGAGCGTGGGACTGGGCTTGTTGGTGGAGAGTGAGACAGAGGAGGTAGACAATTGGAGTTCAGGTTTCGTCCCTGAAACACCATCAAACACATTTGATAGATTACTAAATGCATAATAATAGGGTACTCTTCCTTGTTGTTACATGTTTCTTAATTACAGTTAGTGAGGAAAACCATTGACATAATTTATGATGAACTATATGTTTAGGCGTTCTCAGTTTTTGTTATTGCCTTTAAGTAACTACTAGTACTAGTCATGGTGTCTTTCCTTTGAACTACACTGATGGTTGAGAAAGAACTTTTTCTTCACATAATAATTATAAAACCATTGTATTGCTAAAAATGAAAGCTTTGGGACTTTATTTATATTTGGGGGAGATTGAAAATTTGAAACTATTTGCTCGGATAGTTATTTCAGAGTGTTTACTACATAATTTGATGTTGGGTATTGGGTTATTAGGATTGGTAACTCTGTTTCTTTCATTGTTAGTTTGGTTGTGATTTAGTTGAGAAGATTATATTTCAAACAATTTGGTCCCGAGTTCTGATGGTGGGAGTTTTGTCTTTTCTTGACTGAATTTGCTTCAGGCATATCTGATATTACTTTAGCCATATCTGTTTCAAGCATTCCTTTTCAAGGTTCTGTTAGGTCTCTCTCTCAGTCCCTTTTCAACGGTATTTCTTTTAGGAGAATAAAAGATTGATTGAATTTCTTAACTTGACATTGCTTTTGGTAGAATGTCATTATCTTCCTTGTGGCTGCTGTATTTGATAATACAGATTGTTGGCTGATGTGAATTTTACTGTATTTAGTAATGTATTCTAATTTATGAAAAAAGAGGGTTGGTTTCATTCACCTGGGTTTTCATGTCTGGTCTGGTTATATCATAAAGGCTATAAATTTGTATGTAATTGTGATATTAACTGTATATCTGGGTCACAGAAAAACGTAATTCATCAATTTTCTGAAAAAATTGATTCTTGTATTGATAATCGCCCTGTTTGTTCTTGTTATGGCTATAGGATGAAGATCTTATCTTTTTCACCCTCGGAACCTCATGAACAGCTGCAAGACAATAATCATGTTGTATATCCAGAGGAGAAGATGAGTTTCTAAATCTTTTGAGATCAAGCATATCTAGAGGAAGCAGCTTTTAGGTATCTTGTTGTATATCATGTACATGCATAGAAAGTTTGGTTTGACTTTAACATAAAAAAGGTTCCATATTGGAAAAGAAAAGGGTTTATTCTGTATAGCAATTAACTTAGAAAAACACACATCCCACGAGCTTGTTAGTGTTTGATTCATTGTTGTGTGCCATTACATATTTGATTGAATGAATTTATCATCATCAAATTGATTTCAATAACTTTGAAGCTAAAATATTTCACTGCTTTATCTTTAGCTTGTCTTTTTCTTAGTGTCTTATCCTTTTAAGAAATCATGTAACTACTTCCTTGTATTTTTTCTTTATATAAATAGTACAAGTGAATACAAGTAGTGTTGTTTCTTTTTAAATCCCTGTTGTTCGTAAATTTTAAGTGCAACTCTCTAATTTTTGGTTCTAGTTTCATGTGATTAGAAATGCCCTCTTATTAGTTTATCTTGTTTTTTAATTTTTGGTTCTAATTCAGTGGTTGAATCGTTTCACACACTTTTATGTTTTCTTTTTCTTGTATAACAGAAATCATATTTGTCTTTTTTTCTTAGGCCCTTTTTCTTGTAGGACCTTTATCGAATTACTTAAGTTTCTCCCTTCACACATCTTACTTAGCCAAAATGTTATAAAATTGGATGAGTTCCTCTGTTTACTGTTCATATATATTCTTTAATAAAGGGGTTGAAAAATGGTTGATGCTGAAATGTAACTAATGGACAACCTTGCTGCAATGTAAAAGGGGTCGTATAAACTTGTTTTATTGTAAGCTTTGTTGCTCTCTCTGATTATAGGGCATTGGCATTTGTGCTTGTGCTGCATCAACTGGTTTTCCAGTTGGTTAAAAACTTTGATTAGAGTCATTAGATTTTTGACATAACCACTGCTGGGACATAAGTTCAATGATGTTATTTTCTATAACCAGGTCAAATAGAACAGGTCCTCTGTTATCCTTGATTGAAAACATGAACATTTTTCAAAAGGTTTTGCTTTTGATATATGTTTGTCTTTGGTTTTGAAAAAAAAGTTCTGTTCATGGGAATAATTTGTTAACAGTTTCCAATATGCTAATTGTGAGATTTTTCTTATGCTAAGGTTAAGGTGGAAACTTTACAGAATCTGTTTCTCACTTGGTAGCTTAACACCTTTCATGTCAGGTGCCCCTTTTGAGATGGAAGAGATTTGCTTTAGTTGCAGCAATGTGCATTCTCGCAGTTCGAGCAGTGATTGTTCAACTAGCTTTTTTTCTTCACATGCAGGTTATGTTATATCTATTCCTCTTGTTGCAAGCCAAGTTGAACTTTGCATGTCTCTTTCTACTCATACTATGCATGATCCAAACATTCTTATTTCTTGTGCCCAAAGCTGATTGTCTTTTAATAAAAATAAGTTTTCATTATGCCATTTATTGTATGGATATAAACTAAAAATAACTAAATCATGCATGACATAGATATTAAGAATGTAAATGAAAAGGAACATGTATCATATAAATAGAAGGGGAAGGAATAATGTTTATTTGGGTATCTGTTTTACCAAATAGTTGCATATTTTAGCCATTTGTTACTATGATCATGTAAATTATAATAGTAATGCGTTTCAGATTTCAATAATTTTTTTTTTTAAATTGAAAAGATTTCAATGATTCCAAGTACTGAAATATGCATTGATTTTCAGACCCATGTCTTTAAAAGGCCAGCTGCCTTCTCAAGGCCTCTCATATTTGCAACTGCATTTATGAGCTTCTTCTCAGTTGTTATAGCATTATTTAAGGTATCAACTTTTGTTTTTTTTCCATGGAACTATGTTGTGTGCTTTCCCTTTCTGCTTGATTAGTACTGTGAATGTTGATTTTTTTATATGTATTTCCTTGATTAGGTATTGGGACACACAATTTTGGCTTCAATACTCTGGACTAATGCCAAGTCGGTTGATTTGAGCAGCAAAGCTGCAATAACATCGTTTTACATGTTCATATGGAAGGTAAATAACTATGGTGCCAAATTTAATTTGTTTGGCGCTCAGTTTAGTTTAACAAAATTGCAAAAATAATATTTTAGATCAGGAACCTATTTTTAGATCAGAAAGTACTTAAAAGGGAAAGAATACCCCATTTTTGTTACTTGAAAACAAAGCAGTTTGATGAATGCATAAAAGAAGGTTCTGAGGTATTGAGTTGTCTTCCTTTTGATTTCTATTATACTATATATCAGTCAACTGTGATTAATAATCAAGACATTTATAATAATAGCACCAAAGCTAGAGGACTGTTTGTTATCTAAAATTGCTTTTGTATTTTCTCATTTTCAATCTATCAGTTCTGATCTTATAATAAAAAAATTGTTTTAGAAAATAATGCTTATAATAAATGTCTTCTGAAGGATGTTTATGCAATTGCCCTGCTAACCATTGGGGGACATTCTTGTTGTTAGGATGCTGTCTCTGATCTTATCAAGGCTCATGAAGTTTCTCCTGATGATGAAACAATTGCAGAGGTCTTGAGGTGTGATTTCTTGTGAATGATCTTCTTGGACTTTGTTATAGCAGATTAACATCAATTGTTCCTTCTTTTTCTTTTTTTAACTAGCATATATTGTTTTAACAGGGATGCTGAGGAAAGATTACTGAAGGAGGGAGGTGCACCAAGAGGTTTGTTAATTTTGTACTTATTTTATTTTCAGTTGATGTTAGTTCATTACTTTGCATGAAGTTCGTATGAAGCTTTATGTTAAACTTTGTAAGTTTTATTTTACTATCCATATCTGTGTAACCTCTGTTTAGACTGTGTTTGTGACTATCTAGTTATAGGATATTTATCTGGCATCCACTCTTGTGATGCTTAATATTAACTCGTGTGTTCAGAAAAGATCAGCAGGAGGAGGAAAGCAGGGCTCATCAGTTAAAAAGCTGAAAAAAGACAAGGTAACGGGAGCAACAGGGAAAGCCACTAGTCCTAAGACAAACATTGTAACTATGGCACCAAGAGTCAAACCAGAGCTTCCTTTGCCTACAATGTATTCTCTCGCTTTCTCCCTCTCTCTCTTATGTAATTTATACATCTTTCTATCTATGTATTTTTGACCTAGGATGTGCCTATTATTAGAAATTCCACATATTTAATTGGGGGTAATGTAGCATAGAATCCATGCAGGGCTTCAAATTATTTTGATGAGTAAATGTTTGGAGAAACTGAGATAAATTAAACATGTGATGTTGACATAATGATGTGGACACTAAAATTACTTTTTGTTACGAAATGATTCTGAAGTTTGAGTGAATGTGACTATTCTCAATAGTTTAAATAGATCTTTTTATGATGGAATATGTTGTTTCCAGTTTTAATTCTCTCTGCCAATCGAAGTCTTTCAGAGGGATTTAGTCTTAGTGTTTGCATACCTATGATGTTTATTCTAGCAGAAAAAGGGAAATCTACCACTGTTTTGTAATGTTAACTTTTGATATAGGTTATTTGATTAATCTTTTATTTTGTTGCTTCAGTTCAGTCGAGGTTGAGCAGTCTATACTTGATCACAGTAGATTTTGTAACAAGAAAACAGGTTGATGATATTTAAACTTCATCATCAAGTTCTGAGGTTTGTGTTTTTCTCCAATTAATTATTCTTTTAGATTGAACATGTCTATACTCGTCACATGCTCAGACATATCTTTCCATGAAAAGAATCTGGACTTGAGGCTGGATCTGTGCACCAAAAGAACTGTAACTACTTTTACTGTAAGTTTTCTTTGTTTAATTACAGATGCCCTATATCTATAGAATTTATAACATTTAAATTCTTTTCTTTCTTTGTTTAAGATATATTTATTGTTAAATCTTATTTGTGTATATCCTAAAACTAAAAAGTAAACAAACGAACAAAATAGATCTAAACTTGTCTAGAAATATTTGGTTTATCACTTCATAATGATGCTGATTTCGGCTAAATTCTTCATGCTATTACAGGATGATGACTTGGAAAGCCTCAAATTTTTGATAAATTCTGCTAGATGTTAGGCACCCAATAAAAGGTAAAAAAAAAAAAAGAATAAATGAAGTTGTGGGTAGTGTAAAAGATTTTCTTGAAGGTGAGTTATATTTTGTGGTTAAAGAGTCTCAGTGGTCTCTTGAATACACCATTAATTTGTTTGTGGGTCTTTGTATTGCTGATGCACACTAGTATGTTGAATAACTAGAATGAATCTTTATTGATACCAAAACCATATTACAAGGGGTTCCAAGACTTATTTTCCTTGGATTATATTTCTTATGAGAATAGTTTCATTTTTGTTAGCATGCAGTTTTATATTTGCTGCTTATCTTTATCTATTTATTTTTCAGAGTGTTTGAACAAGTTCCCTCGAAGGACTAGTACACCATCTAGGGTTCACAGTCAAGCACAACAAGCTGAAGAATAGCTACAACATCAGCAACAGCAGCAGCAACAATAGCATCATCCAAACTATAGTTTGAAGTAAAAAATGTTCAAGATTATAAAACTTTATTATGTTAAGTTTTCAAATTTAAGTTAGAACTAAGATCTCATGAAGTAGACACATTCATGGTTCGAATTAGTTATTGTTTAATGTAATACTTATGGTTTATCAATCTATTGAGAATTACATTTTATGATTAATTTTGATTTTGTTTATCAAAATACAATAATGAAAATCTTTTAATTAAAAAAAACCATACAAGTATACTTATCAAAAAATAATTTAAAATATATTATCCACACTAAAGTAACAATTTTATTACTATATGTTATGATTTAAAAATATATTATAAGCGTAAAAAATCGTTATGGTTTATATAATATAACAAACTAAAAATGTTATCAAAATAATCAAATGTAACAGTTGAAAAATGTTATGAAAAAATACAAGATTAAACTTCAAATTTATAACCAAAAACTCTATCTAAATGTTATTATTTGAATATTATAGCACCTAAATATGTGTTATTGAATAGTTTAAGATAACACCGAACATAACATTCAAAAACTGTTATAGAAAAGACTGGACTTTTAATAACAGGGGCTATGTTAGCATTTTCAGAAGTGCTATCAATAGTCTCGGATAGCAGTTTTTAAGTGTTATGAATACTGTTTTTTCTTGTAGTGTGCAAATTTGAAAATTGGCCTGTTTGCACTAGGTACAACTTATGCTATTTGGGCGAATGCAATGCCAAAGCCTGCTATACTTGTGGTGGCTATGGAAATTATGCCAAAGATCAACTGCAAAGGGTGGAAATGACTAGGAAAAATTAATAACATTTGTGCCTCAAATCTTTATTCTCACCAAAGATGAAAAAGAAGTGGGATCGTCTGAAATGGTGGCATGTAAGATTCATATTGCCCAAACTTCAGTATATGCATTGATGGACACTGGTGCATCACATTCATTTATATCTGCTTATTTTGCGAAAAAGATAGATAAAAGGCCTGAGCCTATGATTGATAAATGTGAAGCGCCCTTACCTTCGGGAGATGATATGCTAGCATATCAATTCGAGCAGAAGGACGCGAATTAACAGTTGACCTGTTAATATTGGATTTTCATGAATACAATGTCATATTCGATATTGATTGGTTAACTAAGTTTGGAGCTATTGTTAACTGCAAGCGTAAGAAGGTGGTATTCACCCCAGCAGGCGAGCAGCCATTCGAGTTTAAAAGCACATCCCTAGAATAGAAGTGGCCAATGCTCTCGACACTAAAGGCGAGAAGGATGCTTGATGATGGATGCATTGGATATCTAAAAAATATCGTGACAAAGAAATGGAGACCAAGCTGCAACCAACTGACGTACCAGTAGTATGCAAATTCCCGGAAGTATTACCTTTATATCTTACAGGGATACCCCCGGATCGAAAAGTGGTGTTTGAAATAGAATAATTCCAGAATGACACCAATCTCAAAAGCACCGTAACAGATGGAACTTGCGGAGCTCAAGGAGTTATAGACACAGTTACAGGAGCTGTTGGATAAGAAGTGCATTAGACGAAGCCGTTCTCCTTGGGGAGCTCCAGTCCTATTTGTGAAAAAGAAGGACGGTTCCATGAGAATGTGCATAGATTACAGGGAGCTGAATAAGGTGATGATCAAGAACTGATATCCTTTACCCCGAATTAATGATTTATTCGATCAATTAGAGGGCGCATCAGTCTTTTTAAAAACTGACTTATGATCTGGTTATCATCAGTTAAATGTGAAAGAGTCAGACATTCCAAAAACAGCTTTTCGCACACGTTACAACCATTACAAGTTCATAATGATGTCTTTTGGACTCACTAATGCACCTACAACATTTATGAACTTAATGAATAGGGTGCTCTATGAATACTTAGATAAGTTTGTTATCGTATTCATAGACGACATCCTTATATATTCAAAGAATAAGGAGGAGAGTGTGTCACACTTAGGAATTGGTTTTACAGTGATTAAAGGAGAAAAAGTTGTATGTCAATTTCTCGAAATGTGAATTTTGGTTGGAGAAATTAAGTTTTCTCAGACACGTGGTGTTAGGAGAGGGAATTTCAATTAACTCGACCAAAATTGAACCCTTAAATGAGTGGAAACCTCCCAAGAACACACATGAAGTTCGAAGTTTCCTAGGGATAGTAGGATATGATAGGCGATTTGTGAAGAATTTTTCCAAAATAGCCATGCCGATGACTGCTCTTACCCACAAGAATGTTAAATTAGAATGGAATGATAAGTGCGAACAAAGCTTTCAAGATCTTAAAAAAGGTTAACAAATGCTCTGGTTTTGACTATCCCTAATGGTATAAAACGATATGCCATTTACATCGATATGTCAGGGCAATGGTTGGGAGCAATATTGATGCAGAATGGCAAGGTCATAGCATATGCTTCCCAACAATTGAAGAATTACACAACACACAATCTGAAGTTACTAGTAGTGGTATTTGCATTGAAGATCTGGAGGCACTACTTGTACGAAATCTAATGCGATATTTATATTGATCATAAGAGCCTTAAGTATTTCTTCACTCAGAAGGAATTAAACATGAGGCAGTGTTGATGGCTGAAATTATTCAATGATTACGAATGTGAAAACCTATACCACCCTGGAAAAAGCAAACAAGGTGGCAGATGCTCTGAGTTGACAACTAATGTTTAACTTATTACTAGTACAAGAAATACCATGAAAGATAATACTCGACATCTCTACTCTAGATTCAGTTATAGTAATTGTCCAGTTAGCAACCCTCTCAGCACAACCAACTATTATGGAGGCTATTTAGGGAGGACAACTTGTTGATCCGTGGTTGCATAGGCTATTTCACGAGGTGAAGAAAGATATGAGGCCTGGATTTCATATTTCGGATGATGGGGCGCTGTGATTTAAGGGTAGAATTTGTGTTCCCGAGGACAGAGAAATCAAGAAACATATTTTCTAAGAGGCTCATAATGCCCCTTATGCTATGCATCCACGTACTACTTAAATGTACCAACACTTAAAGAAGTGTTTTTGGTGGCCGGGAATGAAGAAAGAAATGGTGGGGCTATGTGGTTCACTGCTTAACTTTCCAGCAAACGAGGTCAGAACATCAACAACTGGCTGGGTTACTACAACCCTTGGAGATTCTAGAATGAAAATGGGAGATGATCATTATGGACTTTGTTTCAGGTCTACCAACGACTGCTAAGGGAGAGGATACCATATGGGTTATTGTAGACAAATTGACTAAGTCAATTCATTTCCTGCCTGTCAAGATAACTTATACTGAACATAAGTTAGCGGATATTTATATACTAAAGGTGGTAAGATTCCATGGAGTACCCATCTCTATTATATTCGACAGAGATAGGCGATTTATTTTAGCGTTCTGGGAGAAAATTCAAACCATCCTTATTACTACGTTGAAGTTTAGCACCGCCTTCTATCCCCAAACTGACGGCCAAATCGAACAAACCATTCGAACCCTAGAGGATATGTTGAGAGCTTGTGTGCTCGATTTTCGAAGGTCATGGTATGAAAAGTTGTCGTTAATATAGTTTGCTTATAATAATAGCTCTCACGATTCTATCAAGATGGCTCCATATGAAGCTCTATATGGGAGGAGATGTCGATCACCAATTCATTGGCATGAGGCCGTTCAAAGGAAATTCATTGGGTTAGATGAGGTCGATCAAGCTATTGAGGATATTCAGATGATTTAGCATCGATTACAAACCTTAGTAGATCGACAACATAAATACGTTGATCTATGAAGGAGGCCTTTGGTGTTCGAGGTTGGTGACATGGTACTATTGAAGATAGCACCACTGAAGGGAGTTATGCGATTTGGAAAGAAGGGGAAATTGAGTCCAAGGATTATTGGATCGTTCAAAATCCTAGAAAGAATAGGCGAAATAGGCGAAGTGGCTTACAGGTTAGGTCTTCCACCTACGTTGTCCTAGGTTCACAATGTGTTTCATGTGTCTATGTTAAGAAAAATACGTGAATGAACCCACACACATGCTCAGTTATGAGCAGATAGATGTTGACCCTCAACTACACTATGAGGTAAAGTCGGTGGAAATTCTAGACCAGAAATATTATAAAGTGTTGAGGAATAAATCAGTGTTGTTAGTGAAAGTTCGGTGGAGTAATCACGACATTGAAGACCCACATGGGAGACATAGGCCAAAATGAAATAATTTTATCCCCATCTAGTTTAAGTTTCAGGACGAAACTTCTATAAATTGTAGGTATTGTAACGCCCCACCTTTCGGGCACCTACTAGCAATTAAAAACGGGGTGGTGAGATATATGTGGGTAATATTTCAAATAATAATATATGCTTGAAAAGCAAATATAATGTTGAAAATGTTAGCATAAGTGTGAAATGTGCGGTTTGGTGAAAAACCGATCATTTCGGTCCTGGACTGAAATTAAAAACCCTAAGCAGGTAAATTCTCGAATAATTGTTATTTAGAAGCATAATTATGGAAAAATAATATTATGCATTTAATTATTGGATTAAATTATATTAAGGTCAAAAGAGAAAAATCTTTAAAAATGCATTTTTGTAAAAAATGCACATTTTAGCCAAAAGTGGGATTTTGGCTAATTAAATTATTTTGAGTAGCAAATATTAGAGTGTGACCACTTAAATTAAATATCAAGGTCTATTTAATTTAATTACCCTAGGTTTAAATTTTAATTAGGAAAAGTAAGAAAAAATTACCACAATAGTAACTTTTTAGGATTATGATTAACTTAAGCTAGATTAAATAGGGAATTAATCAAGGGATAATTAGGCTTGTGATGGGCGGAAGAAAGGAGGGGTAAAATAGTAATTTGCTTTCCGTTTCTACCTCCTATAAATAGGTAAAAAGTCAAAAAGTCTTCATTTGTGACAAACACTTTCTCTTTAAAAAATTTCTTCTCTCTAAAATCTATCTTCATTCTCTCTAGTTGGCTGAGTATATCATGTGATTCTCTCTGAGTTTCTTTCATCAATTCCCATACAAACACTCATATCTCATCTCTTTCTTATATACACATAGCCTTAGGTCACTTGAGTTGAGCTTGGTGCTAGAGAAAAAGCTAGAAAAGCTAGGCAATCAAAGGTAAAATTCTTAACTCTACTTTGTCAAAGTTTGAGTTTTTCTTCTTAGTTGAGTTTGCATGTTAGTGTAAACTGATTTTTGGTATTATGGGAAGTACATAAATGTAGAGAAAAGGCTAAGCAAGGGTTTGAAGAGCTACAAGTCACCTAGAACACAACCAAGGTCATCAAGAGGTATATGGTCACCTCCCATGAGTATTATTTAAAATTCTGTAAAATTTGTCGCGTTTAATTTATTTTATGTGATTAAATTATATTTTGGGACTGTAATAATTCTTATTCAGTGGCTGATCATGCATGCAAGAGTGTTTGGATATTTGTTAGGGTTGGAATCCAACATTCCATAGACAAAACTATGATTTTGCAAGAAAAATGTTTAAGCCTTGATTTCTATGGGGTCGAATGAATTGTATATTATTAATATTTCATATTTTCTTGTTTTTTTGATTAAGTTTGAGATGTGTAGATATTGATAATGTTTAAAAACATACAAAAATTATTTAAAATGACCAGGTTATGATTTTTACAAAATTTGTGTGTGAGGAAATTGCTTTTCAAAAAATGGGTAAACATTCGACTTTGAGTTATATTTTTCATAAGAAAATGATTGATTTTTTAGCTGATTTTTGGAATTAACCTTATTTGTTATTAGTAAATCAACATGTTAAATTTCAAAGAAAAATAATTAATAGGCTGATTGTTATGGGTTTTCAAAGTTAGACAAAATTTCTGTAAAGCTCTAAATAGCACATGGACAACCAAATTTGAAAATTCATTTAATTAAGTAAAATTGATTCAAATAACCTAGTTTTTATTATGCATAACTTTTACATATGCTAGTATAGGCCTAATAAATTTTAGACCTAAATAAAAAATTAAAAGAATTTTATGAACTTCCAAAGTTCACTAAAAAGATTGATTTTTCTCTAGGCAGATCTATAATAAGGTTTTTGAAAATAGTTTTCACCAAGTAAAAATGTTTAATTTTTAATGAAATTTGGCAAGAATTTTTTTGGAATAGAAAGTTTTAATTCTGCAAAGTTTGAAGATCATTGGAGTTAGGGGTGTTCGTGGTGCGGTTTTTCTCTATTTTTTTGGACCGCACCGCAAAAATGCGGTGTGGTGTGGTGTGGTGTGTGCAGTTTATATCTATCGCCAAATAATTTAACAATTTAATATTATAATTAAGAAAGATTCATAATAAATCTCATAACCATAGAGTGTTTAACAAAATAATTAAATGTACAACAAGCTAATAAACTTTAAGTAAAACAATAAAAATATAACAAACTAAAACCAAAGAAAAAATGTAATATAAAAGTAAATATTATTTTAATTAAGGAGGAATATATTTAGATTGAAGTAGAATATGTGTTAGCATCCTATGAAACATTATATTTTTTTCTAGATAATGTGTATATTATATTATACTATATAAATATTTATGCATTAACTTTAAATGTAGTAAAATTGAAAAAAAAAAATATATATAATGATGCGGTGAGGTGTGGTTTGAACCACATTTATAAAATTTAAAATCGCAAACCGCACCGCACCGCCCGGTTTGGCAAATATACAAACTGCAACCGCACTGTGAAGGGTTCTAAACCGCAAATTGCGATGCGGTGTGCAGTTTGTGCGGTGTGGGCGGTTTTATGAACACCCCTAGTTGGAGTTATATTTTTTAAAATATAAATTTTAAAAATAGGTTACCTATAACTTAGATTTATAAAGTTTATATTTAGAAAAATAATGGAAAATAATTCTAAGTATTTGACTAAATGAAACATTTTTATTTATAGGAATTATTAGTATAGGTTTAATCCATTAAATAAATATTAATATTAGGAAATTAATATTTTGTTAAGATTTTTATTGGTTCTAAGAGAATTTAAAAAGGGGTCCAATACCCAATTTTTTCCAAGACTTAATTTAAAATAAAATCAACTTTTATTCTAATTTATTTTGTTTAATCTGAAAACTAATCAAAATTTATAAAAATAATTTCCTATTTAATTAATTCAAATTTATTCATCAAAGTTGTTAAATAAAGTGATTTTTTTAAAGAAATATGTGACTTTTGGTAAAAATCAAAGACAGGGTAAAATCGGTTAAGCTAGAAAGCTTCTGAAACTAAGCTTATCCGACTTGGTTATGATATTCCATTTTTTTTATTACCAACTTAATTATTCAAATTAAATAATTAATTGCTGAACTGTTACAGAAATGTTTAAACGGACACAGTGACTGTTTGAACATAACCCAGATATGTTTAAAAAGTTTATCACCAGAAGATAAAAACGAACATATGGTAAAGAACACACGAAATTATTCTTGGTATCAACAATCTTTGCAGATTGCTACTAGTCCACGAGGCCACGCCCAGAGAATGAAATTTATTAGAAGAATATCTAAACGATTACAAAACCAAATTGACTTATACAAATAAAGACTCCCTCTTGAATTTGTCGCAACTGTTGTAATCTAAACTCCTAATCAAATTTCTGAAGTGCTAAGATCTTTAACTCCCTTCAAATCATAACACTTGCACTCTTCCTCCCGAAAAGTGACTCACGAACAAGACTTCTCTCGAAGCTTGATGAACAATGTCCAAGTGTGTTCAACCTGCACAATTAACACAAAGAAAATAATACAGAAGTACACTGTAATAAACCACTAAGAACTTGTTGGACTCAAGTTCTTCACATAATAAACGTCTCTCTAAAACTTGAAAGATATTTGGAAAATAATACACCAAGAGAGATGATAAAAAAAACCAACGACCTAAGAATGATTATATACCCTTTAGAATCCCTTTAGGTCGTGGAAAACAAATCAGAAACGAATCAGCCAATAAATGAAAAATCTTCCCAAACAGGAAAGTCAGAATCTGTTCAAACAGACTGGCAATCTGTTCAAACAGATTCATTGCACCTGGACATTTTTTAAACCCAGTTTCCCTAAATAAATAAGGAAGCAATATATACATTATCTCTGCAAGCTGTACACGATTTCTGGACAAATAAATCGGATCAAAAAATAAAAATAAATACCAATAATTTCCATTTCAAGAAAAGATTTTCTTTTATAGGAAATTATATATTTATTTTATTAACATATATATAATAATCTGATTATAGAAACATATCACAAACAAAACAGGAAACTACCCATTTCGAAAAATCTTCTTTAATAAATTTTGTCAATATTGCAAATATGTCAATAAAGGATTTTACAATCTCCCCCTTTGGCAATTTGATAGACAAAATTAATTCAAAAGACCTGCAACACAAATGTTAGTTACAAGTAAAGAGAAACAACTCCCCCTGCAAATATGCATTAACTTATAACAAACATATAAAGAAACTAGACTTAACTCCCCCTCAAAATAAGAAGGTCCAGAGTTAAACACAACAACAAACAAACAGGTTTTTGGAAGTATCTACTCTCCCCCTTTGTGTCTGTCAAAGAAGCCAAAGAACCATAAAACAAAAACAGAAGAGAGTTTCAATGTTCTTAGGACAATAGACTTAAAAATAAGAAAAACTAAACGGCTGGATCCTTGGACAGAGTTTGAACAGCATCCAACACAGAACGTTGCAGTCCTTCAATCGACATCACTCGAGCAGCCAAAGAATCAATAGAGGCTCGAAAAGTAGCTATTTCTATAGTGACAAGTCCTGAATCTATGGGAACAGAGGAGGATGCATGAGGAATGTCATCTGAGGAAAACTTCAGAGATTAGGGCTTGACTTTCTTGGTTGATGGAGCATCAGTGGCTTCAGTAGGAGGAGCAGAGGCCTTGTAGGAAGCAGCAGTAGTGGGAGCCACCAAGTCTTCTTGATCACGTTGGAGATCTTTTTTTTGCATACTCAACACTTTATAAATAACTTGAGGAAAAGGAAGATTCAAGTTTTTCCTATTACCTTTTCAAAATCCAATGATTTGATCATGGATGACCATAGCCAAGTTTATACCAATATCGGTCCCCACCTTGTACAAAACGAGGCCATGTCAAATGAGATAATTGCGGTGTGAGAAGTTGGTTTCCAATTTGTTGTGGCAAACTTATGGAGGACAGCATAAGTGTAGGTGAGATTAGAGACCGAGCTGACTGTATTAGATGGCCATACCATTTTTTGCCCTACTAATTCAGTGATAACCGTATCCTTGTCAAGAGTGGCAAGATCATCATCATCCTCGACATCAAGAGGAAGATGCAAAGCATGGGCAATGTCTTGAGGAGAAAAAGAGAACCAATGACCCCTAATAAAAACTTTATAATACAGAGGAGATTTAGGTTCAATAATTTCATTAGTAAGATTGGCATAGAATTCCTTGACTATTCTATCCACAAAACCAGTAAATTTAACCAAATAACCTGTCCATTTTCAATCTTGAAGCATTGTTAGCACACCATAAGGCCGATGATCACTCAAGACATAATTTCTCTCAATGATAAATTTCCTTTGAGCATAGAGAACCATATCACGAGCATTATCATTATAACAAAAAGTTGAAGAATAAGGTTTAAAATTTACACCTGAATGTTTTGGAGATGGTGTAGGATCAGAAATAGGTCCCTTCCCTTTAGCCTTGGATGACAAAGGAGATGCAACTGGCTTTGAGTTAGATTCAGCTTCTTGTTCAGAGGGGACAATGTCTTCTTGTTCTAGCTCATCAGACTCAGCCTCTGATTCTGCATTGTCAGGAACAGTTTCATCAGATAAGGTGGTATCATGGGTTGCTTCAGATTCAGACTTTCCTTCCTCAGGGTTAGATTTGGAGGAAGACAGAGAAGGGGGATGAGCCTTCAATCTTTTCTTGGCAGCAGTCAAGGGGGAAGAAGACGTGTCCAACCCCAATTTCCTTTTGGGAGCCACATAATTTTTCTTGGACTGGCTCGGCTTCAAAGGCAGTTTAAGTAACCCAGCAGCAGTAGCTTTGGAAGAAGATGAAATAGACTTTGATTTTGCCCTAGCCGTCAGAGATGAATCAATCAGAAGAGGAGATGGGTTCTTGGCTCAAGAGGGCACCACCACTTCAGATGGTGGTGCAACATCAACAATATCAGCTGTGATATCAGGAAACACCATGGGGTGTTCATTAGAGAGGGAGAACACCTTCTTGCGTGCCTTGGATTTGCAAGTCTTCCCAACAGATGAGGCAGGTGCTGGAACAGGTGGAGGCGCCGTTGACACAGATGGAGGAGGCGATGGAGAGGGCACCTTTCTGGATTGAGAAGCAGGGGTCTTCTTAGAGGAAGCTCCACGAGTTCTCACCATTGTTCCTTCTCTGAAAAACAGCAAACACTTATAAAAAAAATGAGAGAAAAAAAATTAGAAGAAGAAGAGGTGACTTAGAGAGATCGTGGGTGAGAAGAAAAAGGGTAATGACAAGCTTTTTAAGGAAAAAACTTACCCAATTTGGACACCCACGGCAATAAGAGGTTTCCCCTTTTTTTTTTTAAAAAAATTATTTTAATTAAAAAATAAAAGGAAACAACCTTTAAAATACACGATCTACATAAAAACTTACCTCTTTTTTTTATTATTTTATAAAAGGAAATAGAATAGATATACAATGCCAATACAAAAAGGTAACCAGAAAAATAACCCCACACGATCTTCCTATTGACCTTTTCCCCTTTTTTTTTTTTAAAAAAAAAATTCTAAACAAGGTACAAGACAATAAAGATACAAATCATGGTATTCCAAATTGCGAAAGAAGACAAAATAAAATCCTTGGAAATAAAGAATATATTAAATCACACAAAATAAATGCATAATTTCACATAATTACCACAAAGATTCGGTCCACCATGAATTTCCTTGTCAAACAAATTTTTATTTTATTTTTTTATTTTATATATATATAAATGCACAAAAATAAAACTCAACCAAAAATTTCTGCTTTGATCAATGTGAGTCATCTTGATAAGAATAAAATCAAGCAACTGAAAATAAGTGTTAGTGTATACCATGGATAAGAACACTTGTGAAAATAAAAAATTAGAAAGAATATTCGAGAGAAATAAACCACAATTCAGTCACAAGCACGTATTCTTAAGTGAATCAATCAACATGTATGAGTCTTACACTCATTTTTTTTATTTTTTATAAACTGTGTACAATTTTTCTTGCATAGTTTTAAGCATAAGTGTGTGACAGTGTATGCAAGGGAACATTGCCCAAAGACAAATAAGTCTTTTTTGAAATTATAAATAATTGTAACCCATGAAGACGCTGTCACACTACACCAGTGGTAGCCCTTTTCTATGGTAGCGTATCCTCTTCATAACTCTGAATTACAAAGTTCCAACTTACGCAAAAGACGGCTTTCACACACTGATGTAGGTAGCTCTATTCTTTCACAGGAGCTTGAAACAATGCTACACAAAAGGAAGCTCAAACATTAAACATTGATTGATTTACTCGAATGTGCCTACGAGGAATTGATTAAATTTTTCTCAAGAATATACAACCAAAGGCTCATAAACACAAGTCAGATTATCCAGCTTGACACACAACAAAAATTTCAAGTTAATTGACAATTTTCTTAACCTTAAATAACACACATTTGATCAAGAGGACAACACAATAACAAGGAAATTTAAAGAGAACAAACCCCCAAAGATTTTCGGAGGAAATCAAAGTGAACCAAATCAAGAGCTTTAGTGAAAATATCATCAATCTGTTTATGTGTTTCAATATATTCCAAGACAAGAACTTTATTTTCAACTAATTCTCTTATGAAATGATGACGAATATCAATATGTTTAGTACGGGAATGTTGCACAGGGTTTTTTGAAATATTAATTGCACTTGTATTATCACAAAAAATAGTTAAAATGTCAAGATCAAACCCATAATCCATCATCATTTGCTTCATCCACAAAAGTTGTGCACAACAACTTCCTGCTGCAATGTATTCGGCCTCAGCTATTGAGAGAGAAATAGAATTTTGTTTCTTGCTGTGCCAAGAGACTAGGTTATTTCCCAAGAAGAAACATCATCCACTAGTGCTTTTCCTATCATCAGTGTTACCTGCCCAATCAGCATCACTAAAACACACTAGATTAGGGTTAGTTTCTTTTGAATACCAAATACCATAATCAGCAGTCCCATGAACATATCAAATGATTCTTTTGACAGCTCTAACATGAGACTCCATGGGATTTCCTTGGTACCTGGCACACACACCAACACTATAACTCAAATCAAGTCGACTAGTAGTAAGATAAAGAAGACTACCAATCATGCTCCTATTCAGTGTAGGATCAACTTTGACACCATTTTCATCTTTGGATAGCTTCACAGTCGTTCCCATTGGTGTTTTGGGAATCTTTGAACTTTCAAGTCCAAACTTTTTGACCAAGTTCTTAGCATATTTGCTTTGAGAAACAAATGTGAATTCATCTAACTGCTTGACTTGCAAACCTAAGAAATAGTTCAATTCTCCCACCATGCTCATTTCAAATTCCTCTTTCATTTGTTCCACAAATACCTGCACCTCATTGTCAGAAGTAGAACCAAACACAATATCATCAACATAAATCTGAGCAATAATTATGTTAGATTTAATATTTTTGATAAATAAAGTTTTATCTACTCCACCCCTTTTGTATCCATGAGAAACAAGAAATTGAGTGAGTCTCTCATACCAAGCCCTAGGGGCTTGCTTCAAACCAAAAAGAGCTTTCTCCAATTTGTAAACATGATCAGGTGCATGGGGATCTTCAAACCCTTTGGGTTGTTCAACATATACTTCTTCATTCAAGATCCCATTGAGAAATGCGTATTTGACATCCATTTGGAACAACCTGAAACCAATCAAGCAAGCAATAGACAATAATAATCTAATTGATTCAAGTCTTGCAACAGGTGCAAATGTTTCATCAAAGTCTATTCCTTCCACTTGTGTGTACCCTTGTGCCACTAATCTTGCTTTATTTCGCACAATTGTACCAAATTCATCAGATTTATTCTTGAAAATCCATTTTGTGCCAATAATATTGGTATGCAATGGTCTTGGCACAAGGATCCACACTTTGTTTCTAAAAAATTGTTCCAATTCCTCCTGCATAGCCTTAATCCAATTTTCATCAGTTAAAGCTTCTTTCACATTTTTAGGCTCAATTAGAGATAAGAAACAAACAAATTGAACAACATTACTAAACCTTCTTCGTGTTACCATACTGTCTTTTGGATTTCCAAGTATCAAATCTGCTGGATGATTAAATTTAACTCTGGTTGATGGCTCCTTTTGGACTTCATCCAAAATAATATCTAGAAATTTCTTTACTGTCTGTCCAGAATCAGTTTCATCAGATTCGCGATCTGTTGGAACAGATGGATCAGACGTTGCAATAGTAGTATCACTGACACAAGCTTCTTCGTGTTTTTCAGTAGGTTCATCAATAAACCTTTCAATTTCTTCCTCAGTAGAAAACTCAGAAAAATCCCTGGCATCATCAATAACAATGTTAGCCGACTCCATTACAGTTTGGGATCTCATGTTATACACACGATAAGCCCTACTGTTAGTGGAGTATCCAATAAAAACACCTTCATCACTCTTAGCATCAAATTTACCAAGATATTCTCTATCTCTCAAAATGTAACAAACACATCCAAAAACATGAAAGTAAGCAACACTTGGTTTCTTACCTTTCCAAATTTCATAAGATCTTTTAGATGTACCTGGACGGAGAAAAACACGATTTATGATATAGCAAGCAGTGCTAATTGCTTCTGCCCATAACCGTTTGGTCAATTTTTTGCTATTTAGCATCACTCTAGCCATTTCTTGAAGAGTGCGGTTTTTCCTTTCTACAACTCCATTATGTTGAGAAGTTTTGGGAGCTAAAAACTCATGAGAGATACCTGCAGACTTACAAAAATAATCATAGATAGAATTCTCAAATTCTTTACCATGATCACTTCTTATACGAACAATTTTTCCAATGTTGTAATCTTTTTCAACTTTTAATTTCACGCAAAGAGTTTTAAAGGCATTAAAAGTGTCAGATTTTTCTTTCAAGAAATCCACCCAAGTATATCTAGAAAAATCATCCACACAAACAAGAATATACCTTTTCCCATTTAAACTCTCAATTTGAATTGGACCCATAAGATCCATGTGAAGTAATTCTAAAACTTTCGAAGTGTTTATGTCAGAAACACTTTTATGTGTAATTTTTAATTGCTTACCAAGTTGACAACTCTTGCACTTACCATCAGATTCTTTACCTAGCTTAGGTAAACCACGAACACTCCTTGTATGTGACAATTTTTTCAAAGTTTTGAAATTTATGTGACCAAGTTTAGCATGCCACACATCAGTGTTATTACTCACAACAGATTGACTAATAATAGATGGCAGAAGAGTGTAGCAATTGTCATTAGATCTAAAACCTTCAAGAACATTCGCACCATTCTTGTTTAAAACAAAATAATTCTCTTTATCAAAGTTAACAGTATAACCTTGATCACAAATTTGACTTATGCTTAGAAGATTAGCTTTAAGTCCTTCCACAAGTAACACTCTTTTGATTCTAGGCAACCCTTCAAAGTTAAGAGTACCCATTCCAAGAACATTACCCTCAATTCCATTGCCAAAAGTAACAGATCCACAATGCATAGGTTTTATGTCTGTAAGAATAGACTTGTCACCTGTCATATGTCTTGAACAACCACTGTCAAAATACCAAAAATATGAAGAAGCAGATCTATCATATTCACTAGTAAAACCAGCAAAACAATTATTCTTTTTGATCCATATTTTCTTTGATTGAACATTTTCATTTTTTACTCTTTTGAAATTATCAAAATAATTGAATTTTTCAAAATATTCATTTTTGGCAAAATTCATAAGAGTAAAACACTTAGGACGAATATGACCCTTCCTACCACAAAAATGACAGATTGGAAAGAATTTTTCTAATTTTCCATTGGATTTTCCTGCTGACTGTGTCCATTCTGTTGGAACAATCTGAGAACTAGATGCAACAGATTTCAGTGAAGATGACACAGGAACACCAGACGATAGTATCCCAGCTGAGATAAAGACAGTTTTCTTTGATTTTTGAGAACTTGAAGCACCAAGTCCCATATGATTTCTTTGACCTGCATTATGCATTTTCTCAAAAACAGTAGAGCCGGGGTTAAGCATTCTAACATTTTTCTCAAGAGTATCCAAATCTTTGGACAACTTATTAATTTCAACATTTTTTGAAATCATTTCTTTTTCAAAATTTTCATTTAAGTCAGTAAGTTGTTTAATTTCAAAAGATAATTCTTTATTTTTGCTTACCAATGACCGATTCTCATAACACACTTTCACCCATGAACCATACATCTTTTTGTAAGATTCACTCAAAGACTCATCATTTAATTCAGATTCATCACTATCAGTATTTTCTTCATCTTTTGAAACATTATTCAGGCAAACAATTTTCTCATTTTCAGATTTAGAAACAGGCAAAATAGAAGTGAGAGCGACATTACCTTCCTCATCTTCACTACTTTCAGAGTCATTATCACTCCAAGTAGCAATCATACCTTTTTTGTTCCTTTTCAAGGTGTTTGCACATTCAGACTGGATGTGACCAAATCCCTCACATTCCCTGCACTGAATACCTTTTTTATTAGTTTGAAAAGGTTTAAGAGAAGAAGGATTACCTTTTGACATCTTGCCATTGAATTTCTTATTTCCTAACTTATTCATATATTTTAGAAAATTCTTTGCAAGCATTGCCATTTCATTATCACCATCTTCATCATCTGACACTTCTTTTTCAGTGCTCTTGAAAGATATGGTTTTCTCTTTCTCTTTGGAAGTACTTGGCTTGTCTTTTTGACAAATCTTTTGATTTAACTCAAAGGTACGAAGTGACCCCATCAATTCTTCTACTTTCATAGTACTGAAGCTTTTTGCCTCTTCCATAGCAGTGAGCTTAACATTGAACCTGTCAGGAAGAACTCGAACGATTTTTCTAACAAGAACAAAATCATCAATTTTCTCACCAAGTGCAAAATACTCATTAGAAATATCATATAATCTCTCATAAAATTCAGATAGTGTTTCAGAATTAGACATCCTAAGGTCATCAAACCTAGTTTGTAACATAATAAATCTAGACCTTTTAACATCTACAGTTCCTTCAAACTGAGTTTGAAGAATTGTCCAAGCATCTTTAGCCGAGACACATATGGAAACCAGTTTTATAAAACTTTCTCCAACACCATTAAATATGGCTTGAAAAGCTTTATTATTATAACTGGATAATTTTTCTTCTTCTGTATCCCAAATAAGTTCAAATTTTACAATTGTGTTTCCATCTTCACCTTTTTCAGTATGAGGTGACCATCCAGACAAAATTGCTCTCCATGCTTTCTCATCTTGAGCTTTTATGAAAGCTCTCATCCTAACTTTCCAATATGGATAGTTTGAGTCATTAAGCAATGGAGGTCGAGACACCGAACTACCTTCTGCAAAGAAAGACATTTCACACAAAACAAATCAAATGGAAAATAACCACAAGATCTCACTAAGAGTTTAGTAAACCGCTCTGATACCAATTGATATTCCGTTTTTTTTATTACCAACTTAATTATTCAAATTAAATAATTAATTGCTGCACTGTTACAGAAATGTTTAAACGGACACAGTGACTGTTTGAACAGAACCCAGATATGTTTAAACAGTTTATCACCAGAAGATAAAAACGAACATAAGGTAAAGAACACACAAAATTATACGTGGTATCAGCAATCTTTGCAGATTGCTACTAGTCCACGGGGCCACGCCCAGAGAATGAAATTTATTAGAAGAATATCTAAATGATTACAAAACCAAATTGACTTATACAAATAAAGACTCCCTCTTGAATTTGTCGCAACTGTTGTAATCTAAACTCCTAATCAAATTTCTGAAGTGCTAAGATCTTTAAATCCCTTCAAATCATAACACTTGCACTTTTCCTCCCGAAAAGTGACTCACGAACAAGACTTCTCCCGAAGCTTGATGAACAATGTCCAAGTGTGTTCAACCTGCAAAATTAACACAAAGAAAATAAAACAGAAGTACACTGTAATAAACCACTAAGAACTTGCTGGACTCAAGTTCTTCACATAATAAACGTCTCTCTAAAACTTGAAAGATATTTGGAAAATAATACACCAAGAGAGATGATCAAAAAACCAAAGACCTAAGAATGATTATATACCCTTTAGAATCCCTTTAGGTCGTGGAAAACAAATCAGAAACGAATCAGCCAATAAATGAAAAATCTTCCCAAACAGGAAAGTCAGAATCTGCTCAAACAGACTGGCAATCCGTTCAAACAGATTCATTGAACCTGGGCATTTTTTAAATCCAGTTTCCCTAAATAAATAAGGAAACAATATATACATTATCTCTACAAGCTGTACACAATTTCTGGACAAATAAATCAGATAAAAAAATGAAAATAAATACCAATAATTTCCATTTCAAGAAAAGATATTCTTTTATAGGAAATTATATATTTATTTTATTAACATATATATAATAATCTGATTATAGAAAACATATCACAAACAAAACAGGAAACTACCCATTTCGAAAAATCTTCTTTAATTAATTTTGTCAATATTGCAAATATGCCAATAAAGGATTTTACAGGTTCGATATTGAGAACGGAGTGTGAAATGTTGTAAAAAGTCGACTTCTTTGTTTGAAATTAGTATAAATGCCCTAGGTAACTGATGGTTACCTTCGAGAGGGATTTCTAAACTAGACATAAGTGTAGAGACTTGAGTCTCCACTGAATTGAGAGCTAAGATGCTAGGGGATACTTAGGCAGCTCTTGAATTGGCTTCTAGGGTCAATTACAAATATTGGATATTATTTTTACCATTCTGCTTCTTGTTTGGTGTGGATATTTTCTGCAAGATTCTTATACTCCGCTCTGTTTGCTTAAGGTATTGTTATACTGCTAGGACGCCTAGTGTTATTGAGATTGTTTGATTAGGGTTTGGATTTATCTGAAACTCTAAGTGTGGTAAGCTTTGTATTGTGAGAATAATGACCATTGGGTCATCAGTTCCTATTGCTTCTCTCCATATGTTGTTAAATTGACTTACTAAGCGTTTTCAATTACCTAGTTGCTCATGTTGTAGGTAAGGGCAACGAAAAGCTCAACCAGTGAGATGTTGGAGCCTACCTGCGAACGTGTACATGTGGCCCGACCTATGGGTGTCTACACTTTCAAAAGAGACTCTTTTGGTTATGTTTTAAACTATGTTGGGTTATCACCATGCATTTCAATGCTTTTAAAGTATATTGTAAATATTTTTAGAGTGTGCACACATTACATTATAAGTTTTTTTTAATCCTGATTTTTGAGATATTTTAAATGTCATAAATGATTTTAATTCTGCAAATTTAGTGTTAGAATTTTCGGGTCATTACAAGCACCACCCAGATGCCATGCTTAGCGAGCATCTAGAACTATTGTTCCTACTATTTCTCTATACCTTGGAGGGTCACCGTCAAGTTTGTTTTTGTAAACTTGATCGTGGCTCCACTTCTACAGAGATGCTCCTGACCCCATGCCAAGCTTCTATACAGATGCTCTTCTGCAAGGCGCCATCTGAGCATTTGGGGATCGATCGTAGACTTCACCACTCTTGCGACAACTCAACGAATGGGCAAAGAAGCTAGCACTAAGTCATATAACTAGCAAAAATTTTGTATTACATACATCTCATGATCATGTAAAGCTCAAACACTATATTTATTTGCAAAATAATATAGTTCTATTTCATGCAAGATTCATACAAAGATATTGCAAATACGATGTTCAGGAGTACTGTTAGTTTGATTTTAGGTAATTTTTAGAGAGTAATTTCAGATTTTATTGGAGTGTTTTTACTTTACTTTGTGCAGATTTACACTTATTTTCTTCTTGTTTCAAGTTATAATGGTCTAGTACATAATATAGAGTGAAATGAGAATAAATAAGTTAAATACGATGAATATGATGCATTTAGTGTTGAGTGTGGAGTTTGAAGATATTATGGGTAGAAAATACCAAGTTGAAGATGCTCAACACGCGTCGTTTATGCTTGATAACGCAAGTTGAAACTTCAAGCTGAATTTGCACCATTTTTTCTTCATTTTTTGGAAAAACACTTAGAAATATAAGTTGTAGATATTTTTCTTATCTTTCCAGAATATTTTGAATCGTCGAATTAAAAATTATAGTGAGAAAGGTATGGTCAAAATACTATCACTAGTCGATGTAGAGTTTTTACGAGCTAAAGTTCTCGACCACCTACCCCGTGCCCAATCAGTAGTGCAATTGCGCCTGACATCGACAAAGGAAAAAACTGTATTTTTGTAAGGTATTTTTGGTATTTCATCACCTAAAGATTGGAGCACTATAAAGAAATCTTATTAGAACGTTTTGTGAGACTTTTGAGAAGTTTTCAGAGCTCTAATCTCATAGAAACATATGGAGGCATTGTGGAGAGCTTCATCGGAACTACATCTAGTTTTTCTTTATTTATGCACTTTTAATTAATTTCATGGATGTTATCACTATGAATATGAATTAAATCTTTTGTGTAGGATTTTTAATGTAGTCACTTGAATTTCTATTATTTTCTATGAGGATTTTATAATTTTTTTTTCTTCATCTCTATTATGAATTACTTAATTTTTGTTTATTAATGCTTGTGAGTGACTGATCACCCTTTACACGATTTATGATTTTGATTCAAGATTTGAGAAGTGAAAATTAAATATCCTACAACTAAAGCAATTATAATTTTTATTCTTAATGCCTTTTATATGTTAGAATGATCACAAAGATGTAGAAAGGTCGAATATAAATTGAGATCTTATATCTTGAGAAAGAACATGAATCGTTTTAGTAAACCCGTTATCAATTTAGAAAGAAGGGTTATAAAATATGAATAGTGAAATAATAGATTAGAAATTTGCTGAAATTAAATGCCTTAGTTTTCATCAATTGAATTAAATCATTACTTATTTCCTTGTTTGTTATGCTTTGTTTCTTTACTGTTTTTCTTAATTTTTCTAAAGTTAAAAATCCATCCACCAAATGGAATTAAAATTGAATTTTTTTGGTAATTTATAATCAATCCATGTTGGTTCGATACTCTACTTATTTACTTTATCACTTATTACAATTGCATATACTATTTTTTTTAAAGGTAAAAGAAATATCCATTAGTAGGTCAATCAAACATAGTCCATTACAAGAAGATAACACTCATAGAGCAAAATCAACCAACATAAGCATACCAAGTCGTTTACAAGAATCAATAGAAAGAAAACACTAACAGAAACTTCAACTAAAAGTCTAATTAGCCACAAGCAATCAAGCTTCCAACGAGTACGAAGTAAACTAGGTTTTCTTTCGAAATGGACATATGATAGATCCACCCCACCAATGGCTATCAACCAATAATCTTCCAATAGAATGTAGAAGATAACAACTCCATTATTCAAACTTGAAATAAGGAAAATAAAACAAAGACCAACCATGTTCATAAGCCCTGACACAAGATATCAAAATGCCACGTAACACAAGGCCAATATAGATCAAGTAATCCCCCAAATCTGACAACCAAGGAGAGAAAAAATAAGACTCTTAAAGAAGATATTTGTGTAGATTGAAAAACCACCAACCACTCAATAGGAATCAAAACCATCTTCCCCCATTGTTATAACTACTAATCCCACTAATCTTGCAGGGATGTTGTTGAATTCCACCATTATTTTGAAATTTAAACAAAACAAATCCAACAAAACTAGGTATAAAAACAACAAAACTAAAATAAAAATCAACCACCAAACAAGTGTAGTTTCATATCTACTACCTCTAGTCCACCTCCACGGAATTATCCTAACCCTAACACAAGAAGTAGAAGATCCAAAGCAGCCACCTTCCATGCTCAACTCCCACCAACCCAATATGTAGAGATATCCTCTCGGCCAGGCATGACCAAACATATGAGCGACTTCGGCACCCCTAGCCGAGAATAGAAGATGAAGAAAAAAGAAACTCAGGAAACCCTAGCAGCCAAAAAAGGAAATCCCCCAAGCTGCTTTTAAAATTGCGTATACTTGCTTACTGAAATTCTCCTACAAATACATTTTTAAAATTAAAAGTCATCTATTCTATTTATGTACACGTCCATTGTAGGAGACAGCTTTGGATGCTCGATCCCATATCATTCGCAATATATTTAGAACAAGATCCCATCATCGACAAGTCTGTGCAACGCCATTGAGGAATCAAACTAGCTTTGACAATCAAAATTCCTTTTTAGAAATGGGATTTTAAAACAAACAATATGACTCTCACCTAAGACATAAGTGAGAGTTAATAGTTGAAATACATCAATAAAAAAGTTACACACATCATTATAGACATAAGAAATTTAACTGGTCAAAAATTATATTTACAAATCAACGTGGGCAACAAAAGTTCCCAATCAAGCATTCGAGCCAGCTTCAAGTAACCTTATATTGTTTCTACAAATGTAGTAAAACTGTACACACAAAAAAAAAAAGATGAGGAAATAATAATTGCTAACAAATCCTATAGCTTAAATTCTACTTCCCTCCACTTTCTGCATCATCACAAGTAACGACACCAGATGATGAACTCTCGCCGATGGAATTAATAGAAAACGAGGACTTTGTAGCTTTATTCCCATCAGGACCAACATGTATCACTTCTACCACCCTTTTCCCTTTTTAATCTGGTGTATCAACCTCCTTAATCACAAACATAATCTCCTTCAGTGGATCACCATCTGAGTGGTATAGAAATCCTTGCTTGTTATCATTCCTTCGAAGCTGCTCAATGTGCTCCTCTGGCTATGAAAATGATAAATCCCCTAAATCCTTCAAATATGACTCCAAATCATACTTTCCCATTTCAATATCGAATGAGTTGTTGGGGGAGAGTGAATTTACGCCACCTATCTAGATAAATTCAGGATTAAAATTACAATATGGAAATCCCAAAAATTCAGAAAGATAGCAAGTTCAAACCGTTGATCGAAATCCAATCTATGACGACAATAAGAAAACCACTTGTAGATTCAACATTTGGGGAGACATACCATAAGTCTCATACACGAGGAGTATCACTGTCCAAATTCTCTATTTCTTCGCCCACCATAGATTCTTGAGGCTTTTTCTACGAGGAAAGGGAATTGGGATTGAACAAGCCTTTGAAATTCTCAAGTCAAGCACTTTCTTGATGAATTTCTTGCAGAAAACTTATAATCTTTGAGAGCTAGAGAGAGAGAGAGAGAGAGGTTAGAAAGCGAGTTGAAAAGTGTGATAAAATATTCTCAACTCTAAAAGACCCCTTTTATAGTGTAGGCACCATCATTAAGTCTAACCAATGGGATTAGAGCTTTTGAACACATCATTTGGAGCTTAAAACACATAACTGTATGGACTAGTCAGGTGATGCAAATGATGTGTTGCCTACTAGCAGGCAATGCATCACCCATTTCGCATAAGTTTTAAGCGTTAGACAATGCATCACCTACAAGGAGGCGATACAATGCCATATAGGAAGGTCTAACTGATCCATCCAAGATGCAATACCACTTAAGCTTTATATTTTAACCAATCCTAACATTCCCCCACTTGTATAAATACAAAATTCTATCTCCAGCTCAGATACTATATTAGTGCCAAAAATAAAGCGTATTTCGCTTGAACTTTATCTTTGTAAAAGTACCCCAAAGCCTTATCGAAATCATTGGTTTCTTAAAAGCTTGAACCAAGTGTTCTTATGATAAAACCAATGATACTTCACACGCTTCTACTTGATCATTCATTTTCCCACTTTTCTCACTTAGCACTAATATTGCAATGTGCTCATCCTTTCATGAACTTTATGGAGGGAAAACTCCAATTTCTATGAGAGGAGACACCACTTCTAAGTTCACATAGGTGAAGTTCTTACATCATCTTTGCTACCTTTAGAGATGGTTATTTCACTCAACTGAACTTCATTACAAGCCCTAGGCTTAACCCTTATTCGATAGCTACAAACACTAACCATCTTGGATGGATCTCACAATTGTTTAGTGTTGAAACTCTCCACTTATCAATGACTCTTTCTAAATGTTAACAAGGTTGTACTTGGGTTGCCATCATTGGTGAATATCTTATTCTAGGATTTTCAGTCCCATCCATCTAGATGTAGAACTTGCTAACCTTCTCACAAGAAGTTTTGTAAATGGATTCGCTAAGTTCTCACTAGTCTTAACATACTAGATAGATATGATTCCATCTTGAATCAATTATATTACATACTCATGTCTTAGACTTATGTGTCTAGACTTCCCGTTATATATGCTATTACATGCTCTAGCAAGAGCAGCTTGACTATCACAATGTATCGAGATCGTTAGTACTTTATCCGCGGTAAAGGGGATGTCGATCATAAGATCCCTAAGCCACTCACCCTCTTTGTCGATTGTCATTTGAGCTATAAACTCAGTTTCCATGGTTCAGTGTGAGATACACGTTTGTTTCTTGGAGCCTCGAGAAATGGCACCTCCTCCAAGTGTAAACAACTAACCAATGGTGGAGAGATTGTCTCCCACTCTCGATATCCAACTAGCGTCGGAATATTCTTCAAGTATTCAAGGAAAATATGAATAGTGGAGGATATATTCTTTGGTATTCTTAAGATATCCTAGAAACCTCTCCATAGCCTTCCAATGCTTGATACTTGGATTTCTAGTAAACCTACTAAGTTTACTAACTGCATATGCAATGTCTGCTCTAGTACAATGAGGAAAGTACATTAGAATCCCTATTGGACTTGAATATTCAAGTTGAGCCATTGCTCTTTTCATTCTTTTCAAGCTTCATGTTTAAATCAAATGGTGTATTTGACTCTTTGATTATGAGATGACTAAATTTGTCAAGAACTTTGTCGACATAATAGGCTTGGATTAAAACATAACCCTCAATATTTCTTCTAAGTTTGATACCTAAAATGGTGTAGAATTCTCCAAGATCTTTCATCTTGAAGTTGGAAGAAAGAACCTCATTGTTTCTATTATCCCTCTCATGTCATTACTCAAAATCAACATATCATCTACATTAAGACACACTAGTATGACATATTCATCACAAGTCTTAGCGTATAAGCACTTGTCAACATTGTTGTGTCTAAGCCCATCAGAAACACTGACTTTATCAAATTTCTCATGGAAATGTTTTGGAGCTTATACAATTATTTGACAAGTCTACACTTCGAAATCTCTAATTGTTCCATATATACATCTTCTTCGAGATATCAATTTAGTAATGCATTTTAACATCCATTTGGTGAATATAAAATGTTATATAAAGATGATAAGGCAAACAACAATCTAATGGAAGTTGTCCTTGCTAGTATTTCATATGTGTTAAAGTAATATATTCCCTACTTTTGTTTGAATCATTTGGCTACTAATCTAGCCTTAAAGGTTTGTGTGGTGCCATCAGTATGGTATTTTCTTCTAAATACCCATTTGCATCCAATTGGGTTGGTCCATCTTGGTAGGTCAACCAATTCCCAAGTATAATAGACATAATTGAATCCATTTCATCATTTATTACCTCCTTCCAAAACGTGGAGTCTCTTGAAGACATAGCTTCTTTGAAAGTTTTGGGATCATCTTCTATTTGAAGTACTATTCGAAATTTCCATGTAACCACTCTATGATTTTGTTCATCTAGATATAGTGTCTCCATGTGAGAGCACTTTTCATTTGATTCCAAATCCTTAAGCCTTTGGCTTCTTCTAGGCAATAAAATTTGCTCATCAACCATTTTAGAAGTCTCATCTTGAGGTTCTCTAATATGAACAGGTTCTTTTGATTTTTTGTCATCACATGACATGTTCTCAAAGAACACAACCTCTCTTGATTTAATTATCAGATTAGATTCCAAGTCAAACAATCTATAATCTTCCCAGCCAAAAAAAAAAAAATCTATAATTGTTGTTATTTTGGGCATAGCCTACAAATGCACATCTTATAGCCCTTGGACCCAACTTGGTCCTTTTAGGGTCCGTGCTCTTTCAATAAGCCAGATACCCCCACACTTTAAGATAACAAATGTTTGGTTTTGTTTTCCTTTCCATAACTCATATGGAGATATATTGTTTTTCTTCATGGGAATACAATTCAAGATATGACATGCAGATAACAAGCCTTCACACCACAAATTAAAACTTAATTTTGAATGTAATAGCATCGCATTAATAATTTTAGGAAATGTTCTATTTTTTCTTTCCACTATACCATTTTATTGTGGAGTATATGGGGTGGTACATTCATGTATTATTCATGCTCTTCACAAGACAAGTTGAAATCATTTTTAAAATATTCTCTACCTCAATCACTTCTAAGCACTTTTATTTTCCTTTCTAATTGATTTTCAATTTCTAATTTATATTTTTTAAACACATTAAATGCTTCATGTTTATTCGTAAGCAAATAAACATATATGAAAGTAATAAATATCTACTTCCTCCTCTAGTCAACATTTCATTAAGTTAACATAAATCACTATGTATCAAATTTAACAAGTTAGAATTTATATCAACACTAGGAAAAGGTTTCTTAACCATTTTATATTTTACATATAGCTCACATTTATCATGCTCAAAATTATCATAGTTAATCAATCCGCATTTAATTGTTCTTTTTAATTTTACTAAAACATATATGTACAAGACTAACATGCCAAAAAGTAATATAATTTGAGTCAAGCATATAATAAGAATAAGTAGAAGTTTTATTGGTGTTCACAAAATCAATAAAAGTACCAAATTTATACATTCCATCACAAGCATAGCCTTTCCCCAAAAAAATTCCTCCCTTAGACAAAATGAGCTTCCCAGATTCAAGTACCGCCTTGATGTCCGGTTTGCTCAGCAAGTCTCCACTCAAAAGGTTTTTATTCAGTCTGGTACATAGAGAACATTAGTAAGTAGAACCTCCTTACCGAAAGTGAAAAAGAGTTCAATTGTGCCCTTGCTTTCAACCTTTGAGTTCTTTTCATTTCCCATTTGAATTTCATGCCCATAACTAGTGCTTTTAAAGGTCTTTAAGATAGACCTATCATAAATAACATGAAAAGTTGCACAAGTGTCATACCACTACCTTTGTACTTTTCCATTGATGGCATTGACCTCACTTACTGTAGCCACCAAGTATTCTTCGGTTGAATTCACTTTTGGCTCATTTTTATGGCTTTCTTTGAATCTAAAATCCCTTGAAAAATGACCACTCTTGGCACACACATAATAAAGCCCTTTGGAACACTTGAATTGTCCTTTATTCTTTCTAGGACCCAAAGATTTGTAACTTTTTCCATGGGGCTTCTTGCCAAAAGTGAAAAAGAGTTCAATTGTGTCATTGACTTCAACCTTGGACCTCTTTTCATTGCCCATCACTAGTGTTTTCAAAGGTCTTAAAGAGAGACCCATCATAAGTGACGTTAATAGTTGTACAAGTGTCATACCACCACCCTTGTACTTTTCCATAGATGACTTTGACCTCACCTAGTGTAGCCACTAAGTCTTCTTCGATTGAATTAAATTTTGGCTCATTGTTATGGCTCTTTTTGAATCTACAATTCTTTGGAAAGTGGCCACTCTTGCCACACACAAAATAAGGCCCTTTAGAACTCTTGAATTATCCTTCATTCCTTCTAGGACCCAAGTGTTTTTCACTTTTGCCATGGGGCTTCTTTTGCCCTTTGCCTTTGTTGTTAGGAGGTTTGGCCACTATATTGGCTTTGGAGGTCTCACCAATGGACTTATCCACATGTTTATCCCTAGAACGAGATTCCTCCTCAATTCTTAGGTGCTTGAAAATCTCTTCCAAAGAGATCTCCTCATTATTGTGAAGCATTTTCTTCCTATAGCCTCTCCAAGAAGCAGGTAACATGGCTATTATACCACCGACAAGGAATTTCTTTGGCAACATAGTCTTAAAGGTGGGGAGTTTATTCACAATAATTTGCAACTCATGGATTTGGGAGAGAAGGGGTTTATCATCAATAAGCTTAAATTTCATGTATTGAGTAATAAAGAATTTCTGTGTACCTTCCTCCTCGGATTTGTATTTTCTTTCCAAGGCCTCCCATATCTATTTTACGGTCTTGGTGTTGGTGTAGAGGTCATCAAGAAAATCCGAGAGAACATTTAGGATGTGACCCCGACATATGAGCTCTTCTTCTTCCTGTTTCTTCCTTTGTTTGATAACATCTTGAGTGTCATCTTCCTTTTGTGGATCTAGGGCTTTCAAATCCTTCTCCAAAACATAATATACCATGAGAGTGGTAAGAAGAAACCTAATTTTATCTTGCTAATGCACAAAATTAGTTCCATGAAATCTATCCATTCTAACAAAATCCTGAGTCATATATTTGAAGGCTGAAATTGATGAAGATTCATCCATGGTGTTGTAGAAAACAAGAAACGAAAAGAAATAACGAATTTGATTGTCCGGGGAGAGTGAACTTACACCACCTATCTAGATAGATTCAAGATGAAACTTACAATATAGAAATCCATTAAATTTAGAAAGAAAGCAAGTGCAAGCAATTGATCGAAATCCAATCTATTACAAGAAGAAGAAAACCACTGGTAGATTCAACCTTTTGAGGGAAACACCATAAGAATCATACACGAGGAATATTGTTGTCCAAATTCTCTATTTCCTAGCCCACCATAGATGCTCGAGGCTTTTTCTAAGAGGAAAGGGGATTGGGATTGAACAAGCCTTTGAAATTCTCAAGACAAGCACTTTCTTGATGGATTTCTTGGAGAAAATTTATGATCTTTGAGAGCTAGAGAGGGAGAGTTTAAAAGTGTGATAATATATTCTCAACTCTTAAAGACCCTTTTTATAGTTTGGGCGTCGTCATTAAGTCTAACCAATGGGATTGGAGCTTTTGAACACATCATTTAGAGGTTATAACATGTAACTATACAAACTAGCCAGGCGATGCATCACGTAACTATAGGCAATACACCACCTTCCTGGTAATGCATCGCCTACTGACAGGCGATGTATCACCTGCTGCATCTTGCATAAATTTCAAGCTTTAGGTGATGCATCACCTACAAGGAGGCAATGCAATGTTATATAGCCAGGTCTAACTTCTCAAAAGTGGCCTTAAACACCTCCAAATGCTACCAAAAGTTTTGGACACCCTTATATACCTCAATGTATCACTTTGGACCAAAAATTACAATTTTTAAATGCCTACAACAAAAAGTCAAATTTCATACCTACATTATGTGAAACCATTAGGGATTTACACATAGCTTGTGTAATACCACTTGAGCTTTATATTACTGCATGAGCATATCCCATTTTTGAAACAGCAACTACTTGTCTTCACTAAGAACCTTATACAGATACTTTGCCAATTCAAACATGATTTTTTTTCAACAATCTCCCGATCTCAGATACGTTCTAGGGTTTTTTCAAAGAGTATTCGTTCAAAGTGGATAGTAAGGACGCGTGTAATTTACAAATTACATGCAGTAGGTTTTTAAGTTGCTCCTCTGCTGACTTCAACTTTTCAAGAAACTCTCCCAACATTATTTTTACAGCATCTCTCTTGGTAATAGTAGAACCCAAAGCTTGTTGGCCTCCACTGAGTTATTTCACACTTCAGGCAAAATAGTCTCCAGGGACTCCGCCTTTTTTTTTCTTCAAAGTATCCTTCTCCTTGTTAGCTTTGTTCTTTTAAACATAAGAAAATGTTGCATCTTGAATCTGTTGTTCGACCTCCAATTCCAATTCCAACTCCTCTATCCTCCTATCTTTATTTTGACTATCCTTTTACATGCGCTTTAGCTCCCCAGAAATCTCACACAACATTGCTTCTAATTCCACCACCTTCTTTTCAGCTTCAATTTTCTCTGTTGATGTTCTCTTATGCTCTTCTAATAAGGAAGGATACTTCTCTAACACCCCCCCTCACGGTGACAGTCGATAATCTTGGAATAGAAGTAACCCTACAAACACAATTAACATCAAACAGTTAACATATTTCAGTCATTAAACATAACACAAAATTGGTATGCAAAGCTCACCAACACTAAATGGTCACGCATCAACTCTTCCACATGAGCTAGGCCACTTGCCTTATCTAGAAATTGGTTTGGGAATTGAGGCAGTAATGCTCATAAAACATAATATTCCCTAAATGCAAAATCCCCAACATCAGCATCTTTTGGACATTCAATGCATCCGCCCTTTCTAAAGGAGGAAATGCAATGAGGGAAGGTGGCACTACCAACGCCATATTTGAAGCACTTAGAGTCTTGGATCTCGCTTCAGACAAAGCTAGTGGAGGAACAATTTCCTCTAAAGTAGTAGCTTTAGCAACCTCGAAAGTTGCAGTTTCAACAACTTCTAGCCTCGTAGCCTTTGCAACCTCCGTCACCGTATCATCAATAGTTTGAAGCCTCACCTCCAAACAATGAAAGATAGGAACCATAAGATGTTCCCTTGTTGACTCAGCATTGCCTTCGTCATCACAACCCAAATCTCTCGGAAAGAAGTTGGGTGTCTCCATAACAGTAAAACCAAGTTGATTCAAGAAAGAAGTGGGAGAATCAAAGCTTGATGGCAATGGAAATTAAGGCTAAACATGTTTGGAAACAATGTTCCTTATCAGGGACGAGCCCTAATCACGCAGAATACTCTTAATCGTATATCTCAGCCAATTAAACACAAACACAGTAATGATCATGTTCCTTAACAGATTCGTGCCCTAATCACGCATATAATCACATTTAACACGTACTGGGTGCAGTTTTCTTACCTCAGGTCTGAGTACAACGTATAATAAGAACGACCCTTGAGTACAATCCCGGTTCTGAGCTCCTAGCAGTAACCAAGTCACAACCATAATATAGAATCCTGTCAATAACAATCGAATAAAGGCTTCTGGACAGAGTCCTAGCCTCTAAGATGACAAATTCTTTTTAACCGGGTAGTAGAATCGATCCCGAGCCCTTAGGTTTAAGTTCCTGTCACTCAAAACCTGTTCTGGCCAATCTCTTCTATGTGCATCACGACGCCCTCTTACGAGTCGTGATGTTCCTCAAGTCAGAGAGCCCCTTCTACCAAAACCAAGGGACACGAGCCGTGACTCAGCCCTGAAGAATCGGATGCGCCTAGGCAAAATAGAAAACCCCAGGCCCTGGGTTCATGTGGGTCGCGGTGCCCCACGAAGAAGGATGCTGCACGACCCTACAAACCCAGATTTCCAGCTCTTTCCTCAAGCCAATTCTTACCCAAAAATCATCCCACACAATTCCCAAAACCATAATTCTATCACCCAAACAGCCTCAGCACTTTAACACCAACAAAACCCAGCCCTGAACTCACTCAAAATCCTACTAAGACTCACAATCAACACCTTGAGCCTCAAAGCTCAAGAACACTAGAAAATCCAAAACATAATTAAATTAAAACAGAGATTGATGCTTACCTCAGCTGTGATTAATGGCCTCCTAGCTGCAGCCAAGCAAACTCTAGACCTAAGCCTTCAATTCCAAGCTTGAATTCCACTAATTTTCCCCAAAATCAAGCCAAAACTTAGAGAGAGGGAGAGAGAACAGGTGAGAGAGAAGGAGAGAGCTGCTTTGTTTTCGCTTGATTCTACTGAGTTCTAAGGTTGCTGAGTACTAGTGACTAAGTCACTACTTTGGCACAAAAAGACCCAAATGCCCCTTAGCCCATTAGCTATTTTCTAATGATCACAAGGGCAAATCTGTCATTTACTATTTTTTTCCCGTTAATCATAATTAACGTCTCACAATTCTCGTCATTTCTAATATCCTTATAATATCATTATTCAATTTCTCATTACTCAATAATTCCCAGTAATATATTAAATACGCAAAATACTCGTTGACTCACCCCGAGTCGGGTACTGGTCCATGTTGACGGTGAGAACTCACCAACGATGTTAAGTTAGAAATATCAAAGTATATAGCTTATAAATAAAGGACTTCAAGAACCTAATAAGAAACTTAGAAAATAGTTGCAGAAGGAAATGTAAACAAGAACTTGTATTTCTCTTGATACAAAGCTACAATGTTTTTTCTACCCCCTTCAATGATGAAGTGAGGTTCCCTTTATAGTGGGCTCTAATGGCCCCTTATACATTGTGGTCCTAGGGGACCAGATTGTTCACAAGTACATTGTCAGGGAAGTGGCATCAGACGTAGTGGCATAGGTGGTGGTGGTGTCGATCTTGATACATGGTCAGAGACGTGCAGGTAGTGCCTCCACCATTGGTACTAACTTGTACTATCACTACCTGTCTAATACGGACGTCAGAGTCACACCTCTGTGCTCCTCATGGTCGTACAACCTGTTCCCGTATGTGTACCTCATACCTAAAGGTTTCTCTTGTATATTCCAAGAATCACCCTTGCTCCAAGCCACTTTTTATTTTGCTAAGTATAAGACAACTTGTAGCCTTGAGTGAGATATGTACATTTGAGTCGCACCCCGCTGGTGGCACCTTCCTTAGAAAATAGAGAAGGGCTTCATCAGCGGGGCATATGCTTATATCATGGAGAGGTGCACGCGAGACCCACGTGAGATGGCCTATGTGAGGTGCTGGAGAGATTAAACAATTTAATCACATTAAAACATTTAAATAAATAAATACTAGCTAAATAAATAAATAAATGTGGGCCGGGTGTCTTGGGTATTTCTAGAAAAAATTACAACACTTGCAAAAATATACACAAAAATGTAAGAAACTAAATAAGACCTAAATAGATCTCTATCTATTACTCAGGGCCTTCACACGTAGTTTTGATCCATTAGGCCACTTATCCATTTAATTTTGAATTAAAATAACTTTTAATTATCTTAAACAAATTTTAAGAATAATTAACTTGGGTTTGATGCCCAATAAGTTATTAGGCCCAGATTTGAATTTGGGCTCATACAATTAATTCAAAATAAAACAATTTTTAATTATGGGTTAACTTAATTAAGCCCATAATTTAAATGGACAATTTTTGGATGCAAGCCCTAGGGTTTAGAAAACCCTGGGGGCGGCTACATGAGGTGGCTTGGCATGGGGTGCATGCGGCTGGGGTGCAGCAGCATCAGGCGCACAGGCTGGGCTGGGCGAGGCTGCTGGGCAGGTGCGCAGGGGCGCCTGGGCAGGGGCGCACGGCAGGGGCGTCTGGGCAGGGACGCACGGCCTGGGCAGGGGCGCACGGCTGCTGGACGCCTGGGCTGGCAACATGCAGCAGCGACTGGGCACGCTGCTGGGGCTGGGCATGCAGCAAGGCAGCTGGGTAAGGCTCGGGCTTCGGGGCTCGGAACCCGGGGCTCGGGCCTTACAGAATTTTTCAAATAATTTTAACACAGAAAATTAAAATTACAAAAATTCCTATGCCCCAAAATGGCTTACATTTTTCATCTAGAATTTTAAGAACATTTCCTAAACCCAAAACACCATATAATTAACGACCCTTAAGAATCAACTATCATCATACATACATCCATCCATTCACACATATTACAATAACATAAGAATGCATATTATGCCCACACAGTAATTAATGTATGCAGAGATTAATGACCGCTCTGGTACCAATTGTTAGGAACGAGTTTCCTAATACGCAGCGGAAAGGTGGTGTGGTTGGCCCAGTGTACAACAAAATTTTTGTAACATATTTAAACTACCTTTAAATATGCGGATCCATTAATATACATACATTAATCATAAGCAAGATAGTGATAGAAATCATACCTCTTGAAGCCTATCAAGTGTCCTTGCTATCTTCTCGTATTTAGAACGATCTTCCTATCCAAGCCGCTCCCACGTACTCACACCAAGATCTTCCAAAGCGTTCTCTACACCTCAAGAAATGTGTGGGCACTTAGAGAATGAAGGATAGTTTATTTGTGATTCTTCTTGATGTACTCAACTCATGAGATCAAGAGAATAGGCCTGAGAATTGGTTCTTTATTTTCAGGGAGAGAGAAAACTATCGTTCTATTTTTCACAGAGCGAATAATCTGAGTTGTCTCACACTCACTTCTCTTCTTTTTGAATAATAATATGATCAGTCTTACTTAACAGAAAATATTCAAAATTTAAAAAATAAATATGTAATCATCTTACAATTTACTTTTTAATTAATTAATTCTTCCCTTAATGAAAAAAATCCAAAAACCAATTTTTGAATTATCCATTAATTAATTAATTAAACAAATAAAATTAAAAATCCCATCCCTGAAAATGCCAGCCCTTACACGCCACACACAGTCCTGGACTGTGTGTGAACGTGTAGCTTCCTAATTTCTAGGGATATTGGTTTTCAAATTTTATTTAATTATTTATTCAAATTTCTTTGTCAGATAAGATCTAACAACCTGATAGCTAATTCAAATTTGAATTCAAATTAACTATCTTTTTAATTAATTATCAAATATAATTAATTATTTGAATAAATATCAATCTTTTAAATTCAAATCCAATTTGAACTTATCAGATTATTTTCTCCCACTCAAATAAAGATATTTAATTAATTCTACTAATTAATTAAACCCAAAATTTTCGAAAATATATTTTTAGTTAATCATAATTTCGAAAATTACAATTAATTAATTATTTAATTAAATTTCGAAATTTAATTTAATTATTTAATATAATATCGAAAATTATATAATAATTAAATATTAATTAATTTTGTTAACTACAACTAATTTGTAATTAATTAATTAATCACCATTATCATATAATTGCATATTTGGCCTGAAGAACAAATTTCTTCCTAAATATGTCTTTAAACTATTTTGCCTTTATATCAACTCTTACCTTGAACAGTGTTGATAGAGCCGCTATGGGGACCTATGGACCTATAATTCCAAGCTCCAATAAATTTGAGATTATCAATTAAACTCTTTAATTAAATAATCTTAATTTATTAATCTCATGATTATTCCACTATAAATATGAGACTGCACTCTTGTAATTATAGACATTTCATTTACTGAGTACTTTATAATCATAAAGCGTCCATTGATATAATCATTGCATACAACTTGACCCTCTAATAATGGTTCATAATTAATCGGGAATAAAATTACCGTTTTACCTTTTTAATTATGTCTTGTTTCCTTAAGTACCATTGACTCTACTAGTGAAGGTTAATTCATAACTAAATTATGAATTTGAGCTCAATAACCTTTCAGTCCCAAAAGTCAACCCTTAAGAGAACCATCATTCAATCTCTTGCGAGAAGGTATAGATTCCATATCTGTATACTATGTCCCCAACCATCTATATTAATGAGTTCCCAAAACAAAAGTTTTTAGCCTGATCATTCTGACAGACCCTAACAAGTGAATCAAAGAACTCATATAACATAAACAGGAGTTCATAGTAACCTCAGGATTAAGATCTATTTGTATACAATCATCAGTTGATATATTTAATTAATACATCGAAACGGTATTTAACTAAGTATTAATAAACATATCTGGTCCAGTTCTATATATTCTCTAATATATAAAGCACCTCCACTAACGTGTCCTACCACACTAGTGATCTGGATCTAGATCACATGTATTCATAATACTAGTGGACCGTACTTGCAGTAATTAATCTAAAGATTCCATAACTTTATTTTACTGCGAACTATTCAAGTTCATTTATCTCAAACACAATCCTCTCGTACTAATACTTGTTTGAGATTACATTCATGAACTTAGGAATTTTCCTGATATTTACATAATATTATCATAGAATAATATAGTCCATAAAATATATGCATAACAAATTCAATTTATTTATTTATTTCATAAAAGCAATGTCCACTACATATGCTTTCAGGGCACATTTCCAACAAGGTTTCCCTCATAGAGGGTTCTGTATCAAACCCGAGGTCCTGGAAGCAGAACTTTTTCTTCGTAAAAGGCCCCTTTTTTGTACGTGAATGCTTTTGCTCGTCCCCAAGTAAGTACTTCAAGCTTGTCTTCCTTTTGCATTGAATTGGTTATTCTGGAACTTATGCTTATATTTGCAATTGTGTTGATTGTGAGAGGAGTTCGGTGACCTTAACATTCCCCGGTCGGAGGCAACGCCAGAGGACAAACTCCTCAATGCCGACCCCGCCCAGAAAATGGTCGGCCGCCTCTTCACTGTGGCAAACCTAAAGCGCCACAACTTATCCGCAGTGTTGGATCCTGATGTGTTGTGGCATATTTTCGAGAGATGGAAGAAGGTGCCTTTAGTTGAGCATCACTCTGACGGGGGCGACGCAGAGTGGGTGCCTGAGGAGGTTTCCCCAAAACCCAGATGACCTCGTCGATCATCTTCGTCTCCTAGGGGGTGCCCTCCTTTGGCCCCTATGGACCATGACATGGCCTCTCACTCCCATGGTCCGCAGGCCATGCCAGGGGGCTTCGTCTGTCACTTTTCTGAGGACTACGATACTCTTCCTCATGCTCCCCTCAATCCTAGTCTGTCGGGGGCTCATTTTCCTGCGCCCCCTCCTCCTTCGGTGAGCGGTTAATCTGTCCCTACCTAGCTAGGCGCCCCTGACTCGGAGGGGGATCCCTGGGTTGGTCTTATGGCGACCTCTTATGGGCAACAATATACCTGGGTTGCCGAGGTACTTCCTGAGACTGATTGGACAAGTCTCGGGAATTTTTCCATAATAGAGCTTAGGGAGACTCTTGTGCGCTCCATAACTTGGGTGAGTTCTTGCGCCTTACATTGGCCTTACTCTTTTTTTTTGGATTCTTTGTTTGCTCATCATCATTATTATTATTTTTCATATATATGGGTTTTTTTCTTTTGTGCAGGCTTCTCTGGTGGCCCAATGCTTCACCGACTCGGCGCAGGACCTCTCCTTGTCGAATGCCGAAAGGGACCGTCTAACGATCAAGGTTCAGGGTCTTGAGAGGGAACTCACTGATACCAAGCTTAAGCTTGAGAAGGCTCTAGCAAAAGCCTCTTCATCATCGAAAAAGAAGAAGAGGGGCGAATACCAAGGCCGTGATGCCGCAGGAGAAGGTTGCTCACCTAGAGGCCGATCTTGGTGGAGCAAAAGCTAAGGTTGCAATGTTGCAGGAGAGGGTCACTCTCCTAGAAGCGAATTTGGCTGAAATCGAGTACAAATCCATAGAGGGCGCCCTCTATGGAATGTGGAGGCAAAATCCTAACTTTGATTTCTCCTCCTTTGGGGAGCACGTCGTTGCCAGGGTGGCTGAGTGGAATGCTCGCGGCAGGAGGCCCTGAGATTCTGCTTCTGCGATCTTATCATTTAATTCGATTTGGCTGTATGCTCACTTGAGCTTATCATTCAATTTTTTTTATTTTGTTGGAACTTTTATAAGTCCTGTTACATTATCGCGACTCCTTTTTCTGTATATATATATCTGATAATTTGCTTTTGTCCTCTATGTTTGAGGCCTTTTTGAGCCCGTAAAAAGGGGTTCGATAGGTTTTTTTATATATATACTTTTTTATTTATCATGCCTGAGGTCCTTTGGAGCCCATACGAAGGGGTTCGATAGGTCTCTCTTTGGTGCACCTTGATTGTATCTATAAGGATATATTGACCCTTTGGGTTTTAGTTATCCTTTTATATACTTTTGCACGCGCTTATTATTTCTTGTGAGAAGCGTCCTTCTCATCATTATTCATAGTACTATTTTTGCAAGGGTCTCTTTTAGGAACCTTTTTGGCTAGATGGCTTGGTGGCCGCTCTAGGCTTATTGGTGGGGGGTCTTCCTGAGGCATTTCCTCTCGTGGAAGCATTTGCCTTTATTAGGAGGCTTTTCTTGTAGGACCTTTTGACCTCCTTGATGTTCATAAGGGTAGCTAATCCTCGTGAACTCAAGTGATGCCTTGCAAGGTTCTTTATTTATAAGGGGTCTTTTTTATATATAAAGGTCTCGTTTAGGACCCTTTTTTTTTGCTATATACTCTGCCCCCCAAGTGGTTGGCGAGATTTATATCGACAAGCACTTTGATCATTTCATGCACACATTTTGATAATCATTATAAATGAGATTTAGATAGTGCGATCATTTTTCTCTAACAAGAGTTCTTACTACATATTCATTTAATGCCACAACATATTCATTGGAAATGAGTGAAGTACATGGTAACCTATGGTGACTTCATTCTTACTACATATCAATGACTCCAAGTTAGCCTTCTACCTCATAGCTATTACATTAGACTTGCACGTTTAGAAAGAACAATAACATTCTTGCCTCAGACATGGAGGTCTTACTGATAATATTTTTTTAGATGTTCTGCGTTCCATGCTCTAGGTGTCCTGGTATCATCCAAACGTGCCAGCTTGTAGGTGTTGGGGGGCACCACCTGGGCAACTTGGTCGGACCCTTCCCAGTATGCCCCTAATACACCCGCGCTTGGGTCCTGAGTGTTGGGCAGGACTTTCCTTAAAATGAGGTCTCAGACCCTGAACGCCCTCTCTCGCACCCTTGAATTATAGTATCTTGTGGCTCGTTGCTGGTACGTTGCCAACTTCAGTTGTGCCCTTTCTCTCCTTGCTTCCAACAGGTCCAAATTTTTGGCTAATGCTGCGATGTTAGCCTGGTCATCATACGCTTGTATGCGGATGGAGTTGATCTTCATTTCTATCGGAAGGACTGCCTCGCAGCCATAGGCTAAGGCAAAATGCGTCTCTCCAGTGGTGGAATGAGGTGTAGTCCTGTAGGCCCAAAGCACATTGGGCAGTTCTTCGACCTAGGCCCCTTTCAACTTTTCCAACTTTGTTATCAGGTTCCTTTTTAGGATCTTATTGATGGCCTCCACTTGTCCATTGGCTTGTGGGTGTACTACAGCAGAGAAACTCCTCTTGATTCCCTTTTCCCTGCAATATTCTTCGAATACTCCTCCCTCAAATTGCGTCCCATTTTCGGAGATTATCTTGTAGGGTACTCCAAACCTGCAGACGATAAATTTGTTGATGAAGGGGGTGATTTGCTTAGCCGTTATGTTGACTAGAAGCTCTGCTTCCACCCATTTAGTAAAGTAATCGGCTACTACAACCGCATATTTTTCTCCTTCTCTTCCTGCTGGCAACGCTCCAATCAAGTCAATCCCCCAGACAGCAAAGGGCCATGGACTGGTCATGCTTACCAGCTCACTTGGTGACTGTCTGGGGTAATTTGCATGTCTTTGGCACTTGTCACACCTTCTCACGAAATCACTCTCATCCTTCTCCATGGTAGGCCAATAACACCCCTATCGTATGGCCTTTTTTACCGGGGACTGCCCCCCAGCATGATTTCCACATTCCCCTTCGTGTATCTCTTGCAGATTTTTTAAACCCTCCCCCTTGTTTATACACCATAGGAGTGGGGTGGAGAAGCCTCTCTTATATAAAACTCCATCTACCAGGGTGTATTGGGTGGCTTTGTAAGTCAGCTTACGGGAGTCTTTTTTGTCCAAAGGCAATGTTCCGTCATTTAAGTACCTCAAGACGGGTGCAAACCATGACTCCCCAGGGTTATCGACCATGTGGATTTCCTCTTCTGCTATGCTTGGCTTGGAGAGGTATTTGACAGGGATGGACTCAAGCGTGTCTTCGTCTTGGGTAGAGGCGAGTTTTGCGAGAGCATCGGCATTTGTGTTTTGCTCCCTTGGGATCTGTTCTATGGCGTATTTTTCGAATTGACCCAAATACCGTTTCACTTTGGTGAGATATGCAGCCATTTTGGGCCTCTAGCTTGGTATTCACCCTTCACTTGAAACACTACCAGCTGTGAGTCACTAAAGACATGCAAATGGGTTACCTTCAACTCCTTAGCTAGCCGCAGGCCAGCCAACAGTGCCTCGTATTCTGCTTCATTGTTGGAACCTTCGAATCCGAATCTTAAGGCACAATACATCTTTTGCCCCTAAGGTCTCGTCATTACTATGCCAGTGCCGGCTCCTCCCTCGTTAGATGCCCCGTCTATGTGGAGGCTCCATTCTTGAGGCTGCTTTTCCCCTTCACCCACCGGTTCATTCTCTTCTACTTCTCCCTCCTCATGGGGTCGGTGTGCAAATTCAACTATAAAATCTGCAAGTACCTACCCGTTGACTGAGGTCCTTGGGGTGTAAGCGATGTCAAACTGACTTAATTCAATAGACTACTTTATCAACCTTCCCGAAGTTTCCGGTTTGTGCAAGACTTGATGCAAAGGGGTGTTGGTGAGCACTTCAATAGCATGAGCATGAAAATAAGGCCTCAGCTTTCGTGAAGCCATTATAAAGGCATATGCTAACTTTTCTATTTCTAGGTACCAGGTTTTTGCGTCTATCAACCACTTGCTCACATAGTACACGGGATATTGATGCTTCTTTTCTCCTTTGACCAAGGCGGCACTTATAGCATGCTCTGATACGGCTAAATACAAGTACAATTTTCCTGCTTTTTCTGGCTTAGCCAAAAGGGGTGGTTTTCCTAGGTGTTCCTTTAGCTTAGCGAAAGCTTCCTGACAATCTTCATCCCAATCGAACTTTTTTCTCCCTTTTCGGACGTTGAAGAAAGGAAGGCATTTGTCAGTGGATCTGGAGATGAACCTATTAAGGGATGCTACTCTCCCGGTTAAGCAATGCCTTGATTTTTTCAGGATTGGCCTCGATACCTCGGGAGTTCACCATAAAACCCAGGAACTTCCCTGACGAAACTCTGAAGGTGTACTTGAGCGGGTTTAGCTTCATTCTGAATTTTCGGAGGGTGTCGAACATCTCACTGGCGTCGTTTGTGAGCTCTTCTGCCTTCTTTGTCTTTATCAGCATATCATCTACGTATACTTCCATATTCCTCCCTATCTAATTCACAAACATTCTAATCACCGGCCTTTGATAAGTAGCACCTACGTTATTTAAACCAAAATGCATCACTTTGTAGCAATAAAGGCCCTTGTCTGTTATAAACGAAGTGTGCTCTTCATCAGTTTGGTTGTACCTGGAATATGCATCCATGAAGCTAAGTAGCTCGTGCCCCACTGTGGCGTCTACTAACTGGTTTATCCTAGGAAGCGGAAAGTTGTCCTTTGGGCAGACTTTATTGAGGTTAGTAAAATCCACACAAGTCGTTCACTTTCCATTGGGCTTTGGGACTAAAACTGGGTTTGATACCCATATTGGGTAGAATTCTTCTCAGATAAACCCATTTGCCTTCAATTTGTCAACCTCTTCCTTTAAGGCCGCGTATCTTTCTGGGTCTAGCGCTCTCATTTTCTGCCTCGCAAGCCTTGCTTTTGGGTCGATGTGTAAGTGATGACACATGATTGATGGGTCTATTCCTACCATGTCCTCATGACTCCAAGCGAATACGTCGAGGTTGGCTTTCAAAAATTCTACCAGCTTGTCCTTCATTATACCTGGAAGGTTTCTTCCTACCTTCAACTTCCTCAACGGCTCATTCATGGTCGTGACTTCTTCCAACTCCTCTACTGGCTCGGTTCTGGGTTCTTCTGCGACTCGCAGATCCAACTCGTGCGGGTTTTCACTTCCATCCACCACCATTGCCATAGGCAATGATGGCCTTATGGACGTACATAGGGATGTGTTATAACATTCCCTCGCTTCCTTCTGCTCCCCTTTCATGTTTGCTATTCCCCCGGGAGTTAGGAATTTCATGGCTAAGTGGTACATTGAAGTTATCGCCTTTAATTCTCTTAAGTAAGGTCGCCCTAATACTGCATTGAAGGCTGAGACACAATCTACCACAACAAAGTTTTCCATTATGGTGGTTTGTCTGGGTTGTTCTTCCATGGTGAGGGCTAACTCAATTTCCCCTAGAGGCTGTATTGAATCTCCTGTAAATCCATACAGGGAGGTATTGCAGGGCTTTAGGTGCCGGATGTTTATTAGTCCCATCTTCTCCAAAGCTGGGCGGTATAGTATGTCTACAGAGCTTCCATTATCCACCAAGACCCAATGCACCCTCATGTTTTCAAGTTGTACAGTCAACACCAAGGGGTCATTATGAGGGAAATACACACCCCGCGCGTCTTCTTCAGTGAAGGTTATCGAGTCGTTCTCCCCCTTAAAACTCTTCGGGGGGCATTGCTCCAAACTTAAGACACATGGTGGTGGACTTCGCTTGGCTTCCCTGGCGTATTTTTCTTGCCCCTTCCTTGATTCACCTCCAAATCCTGGCCCTCCGAAGATGGTGCTAACTTCTCCTTGCACCTCTAGGGCTACCTCCCCTGCCTGTGGCGAGGATACTCCTTCTTCTGGCCTTTGGTTTTCTTTGTGGACATATCTGCCCAAATGTCCCTTGCGTATAAGCTCTTCGATTTCTATTTTCAAATGGGTGCATTCTGAAGTGGTGTGGTCGATATCTTTATGATACTGACAATATTTACTGGGATCTCTTTTTGATCGGTCTTTTTTCATTGGCGGGGGCCTCCTGAAAGGGACCTAATTTTCATTCGTGACGAAGATATGTTCCCTAGCGTGTGTGAGGTCAGTATAAGAGGTGTAGGGGCTTGTTTGCACTCATCAATGCATTGGGGCTTCTGAGGCCGATCATCTCTTGACCCTTCACAGACCATTTTCTTCTTTGTGCTGTTTTGGCCTTCCAAGATTGAGGGTTTTTGTGGGGATCGGTCTTTACCTACCTTAAGGCTCTCGTGACCATCCTCGACACAAATATGTTTCTGTGCGCATTCATAGAAATCATCCAAGTCTGTGACCTCTCTCTTTAGCATGTTATCCCATAACTTACTGCCCGGGCGTACTCCGGTCGTGATGGCCATTTTTAACTCCCCGTGGGTCAAGCTCCCTACTTTGGCTGTCTCCATATTGAACCTGTGGATATAGCTCTTTAGACTCTCATTTCCTCCTTGTTTGACGTTAGCAAGGCTGGTGCCCGGCATTGTGTAATCACGCACGGTGTGATGTTGCTAGAGAAATTCATCAGAAAATTGTTGCCAAGACCTAATGGACCCTGGCCGGAGACTTTTGAACCATTTGTATGCAGGTCCCTCCAACGTGAAAGCAAAGTAATGGCATCTGGCCCTGCTACTAATTCCCCTTAATTTCATCAGGTCGTTAAATGTGTCCAGATGGTATTTGGGATCCGTGTTTCCATCATATGGGGTCATATGAGGCTCCTTGAAGTTGGCTGGGAGCCGGACGGCTTGGATTTCCTTAGTGAAGGGTGATTCATAGTCGAACTCGTCATCGAAGGCTTGCCCTCCATATGCGGTGATTATCTTGCTCCGGAGGCTCCTCATTTCTGTGTCTAGGTCTTGTCTCCTCTTGTTCAAGGAGTCTCTCAACGTGGACGGGTCAGCCTTTCCCTTTCCTTTGTCTTCCCGAGGTGCCATAGGAGGTGTAGCCCTTTTATCCGCCCTTTTTTTGTTGAGCTCTTCCTGTAAGTCTAAGGGTATTTTCATTGATGTGACTTCGACTTCATTACGAGGGTCAGCATTGTTCTTCTGCTCTGGCCTCTGGGTCTGCTTCGGTGGTCTGAGATGTTCACACTGCTTTGTTCGGGGGGTATTATTGGTGGAGAGTCGATTCCTCCCATCATCCACTGGGACCGTGGTTTCTACCCCCTTTTGACCTTTCTCTTTTCGCCTAAGAAGAGATATGTTTGATTTTCCTTGTAGCAGGCCATTCAACACCTCTTGCATGTTCTCTAAGGTGGTTTCTAGCCTTTGGTTCTTCCGGTGCAGTTCACATTTCTCCTCCTCGTAAAATCAGGACCTAGAACTAGAGCTCACAGAATGGACTCGAGGATTCTTGTTGGGCCTGCGCGTCGATGGGCCCGGATCTTGTTGGTCGGAGTTCGGCACTTGTGGTGGCTTTGAGGGTGGGAACTTGTCAGCACTTCTCATAGGGGCAGTTGCTAACCTTAGACGATGCTCATCAGGTGGGACGGCCGGAGACAAGGCCTCCCTTTCATCTTTGGGAACCCCTAGCTTGTTTGATGCCTGCACAGTTTTGGGTGGCGGAGGATTCTTCATGGAGGCCTTCAGCTGATCTCCATCGAGGTGTACCTCAACCTCCCGTGGTTCTCTCAACTGCTTAGAGCGTCTCAGCGTCTTTGCTACCAGAATTGATGGAAGCATAGTGGCTTGGCACTTATCCTTCCCACAGACGGCGCCAAACTGTTCACGGTGAGAACTCGTCAACAATGTTAAGTTAGAAAAATCAAAGTATATAGCTTATAAATGAAGAACTTCAAGAACCTAATAAGAAACTTAGAAAATAGTCGCAAAAGGAAATGGAAACAAGAACTTGTATTTCTCTTGATACAAAGCAACAGTGTTTTTTCAACCCCTTTCAATGATGAAGTGAGGTTCCCTTTATAGTGGGCTCTAATGGCCCCTAATACATTGTGGTCCCAGGGAACCAGATTGTTCACAAGTACATTGTCAGGGAAGTGGCATCAGACGCAGTGGCACAGGTGATGGTGGTGTCGGCCCTGATACATGTTCATAGACGTGCAGATAGTGCCTCCACCATTGGTACTAACTTGTACTATCACTACCTATCTAATACGGATGTCAGAGTCACGCCTCTGTGCTCCTCATGGTCGTACATCCTATTCTCGTACGTGTACCTCGTACCTAAAGGTTGCTCTCGTATATTCCAAGACACACCCTTGCTCCATGCCTCTTTTTATTTTGCTAAGTATAAGACGGCTTGTAGCTTTGAGTGAGATATGTACATGGGAGTCGCACCCCGCTGGTGGCACCTTCCTTAGAAAATAGAGAAGGGCCTCATAAACAGGGCATATGCTTATATTATGGAGAGGCACGTGCGAGACCCACGCGAGGCGGCCTATGTGAGGAGCTAGAGAGGAGGCGCGCGCGAGGCCTATGCGAGGCGCTGGAGAGGTGGCGTGTGTGAGGAACTGGAGAGGTGGCGTGCGCGAGGCTTATGCAAGGTGCTGGAGAGGCGGCGCACGCGAGGCCTATGCGAGGCGCTCGAGAGGCAGCGCGTGTAAGGCCCAAGTGAGGCTCTTGGAGAGGTTGCGTGTGCGAGGCCTATGCAAAGCGCTGGAGAGGTGGCGCGCACGAGGCCTATGTGAGGCAGTGGAGAGGTGGCGCGCGAGGCCCACGTGAGGCACTGAGAGGAGACATGTGCGAGGTCCACGCGAGGCGCTTGGAGAGGAGACACGTGCAAGGTCCACGCGAGGCGCCGGAGAGGAGGCGCACGGCACCTAGGCACAAGTCCGTAGGACCTTCAGTGAGGTAAGAAAGTTAAAGTGAGCTTTGGCCTCGCATGGGGTGAGACAGGTCAATCTCTCGAAGGCCTTTCATGAGACCTGGGTCTTTCAGTTTCATGTCCAATTTGCGGTGTTCACAGTCCCATTGTGACTCTCTCGCTAACTTGTTCCCTAGGATCGCCTCGAGTCGAGTAACCCAAATATATCCACATAATAATATGGTCTAACACATATATCACATATATGCACATGTATTCCAAATATACCCGTAACGGGCCAAATTACGATAATTGCCCTTCTAATAAGAAACGGGCCCACATGCATATTTAATACACCTAAACATGCATATCTAATCATATTATAATATAACTCAAGTAATCATATAATGATACACATAAACACATATTCCATAATCAAATCACATATATTCAATTAATTCTCCATAGTTTTCCATCCTCGCCCCCTAATCAAGGCCCTAAGCTTTATTAGGTAATTTGGGGCGTTACAAAAGGTATGAACTTTCTTTAGTGTTCTTCATTGTTCTTGAGTAGGATTTGGGGATTTTTGGATTAATTTCATAATTGATGATTCTAGGGTGTTTTGATGGGTGTAGTGGAAGTAGAACTTGGATATGAACTATTTTTGGAGCTTGATTTTAGATTGAATCCCATGAATTTGTATCGATTTTTGGATTTGGGGAAAATGGGTTTAGAACCCTAAAATGCTAATTTCTTCTTACAATTGGGAATTTGATGTTTAATTGGTGCCTATATTGTGTATATGGAATATTGAACTGATGCTAAAAAGTTTGGTCAAAAGAACCGTTGACTTTTCATTTAAAAGTTTAATACATACATGGGATCCATAAATGTTACAAACAAATGTTTAAAAGGGTATATACAAATCAAAAGTTACAAACAGCCAACCTAACAAGAAAAATAAGGGATACAACCCTAGTTCCTCTGAGATATCCTCAGCCACGGTGGACGAGCAGCCGCATATGTACACGCCACCACCGAAGCTCTCCAGCTCATGGCTGCTCTAGCTTTCCTTTTCCCTTACCTACACCACATAGAGAAAACTTAAACACATGCATGAATAGTAAATACATATTCCATATACATATCATTCTGGGGCCCGCTGCCCTGAACAGATGACCATAGAGTCAACTCAGGGCCCTATGCCCTAGCTAAGTGACCATAGAGACACCCGAGGCCCTTTTCCCCAACTATGAGTAACTGGCCATAGAGCTAGCCAAGCGCTTCGTTTTTCCAAACAACCATAAGGTCGACCAATGTAATAGTACGTCCATGATTGGTCCTAAGCCTCTTGACCAGCACGCAATGCGCTATTGCTGCCCCTGACTAATAAGTCAAGGCTTTAATTAGACATTCAGATAAACAGACAAACAGATACAAATATAGATAAGCATACATATAAACCATGACATTATAACAAATTAAACAAAAAACACAATAATAACCATGTTCCTTAACGGGGTCGAGCCCTACCTATGCAAACAAGACAAGCATTCATTAAATAATTATCCAGACACAGAACATTCAAGCATAACATAAGTCACATTCATTCTCAGGGGCCGAGCCCTATTAATAGTTATCATCAACAACCGAGCTAAGCCCTAATCACATATATCGCGTATTGGGTGTAGTTTTCTTCCTCTGGTCCTAGTGCAACGTGTATTAAGAATGATCCTCTAGCATGATACTGGTTTTGAGCCCCTAGCGATAACATAGTCACAACCAATAGAGAATCTCATCAAAACAAGCGAATAAAGGCTTCTAGACTGAGTCCTAACCTCCGAGACGTCGAATTCTACTAAACCGGGTAGTAGGATCGATCTCGAGCCCTTAGGTTTAAGTTCCCGCACTCAAAACCCTCCCGGGGCTCAAAAATCTTTCAAGCGTCACGGCTCAAAACAAAGGACCCATGGCCCGCCCCAAGTCAGAGAACCCAAGGCCCTCCTCTGTTTCAACATGTGTTGCGCCCCTAGTGGCGGCGCAACTCAAATGGAGGTTCGACACCTCTTTCTCCCTCCTATTCATAAGAGTCGCGACTCTCCATGAAAACTCATAAATTTCCCTGTTTTCTTCAAGCAAAAACCCACCAAAAACCTATCCAAACATATCTATATTTCAAAAGTAATGTTCCCAATCGATTCAGAAGCCCAAAACCATCAAAACCCAAGCAAAATCTTGGCCAAAATCCCATCGTATTCCCAAAATCAGAGCTAAGTTTCTAAACTCCAAAAAACTAGCTAAAAACCAGAGAAACACAGAGATTTAGGGCTAGAAATCATTACCTTTGTTGCCCCAATTGATGGTAAGTCTTTCCCAAGCAATCCCGAGCCTAAGCTAGCCTCGATTCTCCTTAAACTGCGGGAATTCCCAAATAATTTGAGAGAGTGTGTGTGTAACCGAGAGAGGGAAAAAGAGAACGTGTTTTACTCTGTTTTGGTGTTTTTTGAGGTTTACTTAGACTCTAAGTAACCTTAAGCAAATCCCAAGGTTTGGGTTACCAAAAACGTCCCTGAGGGTAAAATGGTCAAAACTCCAAAAATTCCCTCATAATCTCATTAATACCGAATATGTCCTCGAATATTGATTCATGTTACCCGATAACCCGGTAATGTACTAGGTACCCAAAATATTCCTTGACTCACCCTGAGTCGGGTATTAGGTCCCGTTGTCACTTTCCCGCTAACTTGTTCCCTAGGATCGTCTCGTGCCAAGTAACCCAAATATATCCACATAATAATGTGGTATCACACATATATCACATATATTCCAAATATACCATAACAGGCCAAATTACGAAAATTTCCATTCTAATAAGAAATGGGGCCACATGCATATTTAATACACCTAAACATGCATATCTAGTCATATTATCATATAACTCATGTAATCATATACGATACACATATATATCACATAAACACATAAATCATAATTAAATCACATATATGCAAATAATTTCCATAATTTCCATCCTGGCCCTCTAATCAAGGCCCTAAGCCTTATTAGGTAAATTGGGACGTTACATAAGGCAAATAACATTCTAATAGAATTAGTCCTTGCTACCGGTCCATATGTGTCAAAGTAATATATTCCCTCCTTTTGTTTGAATCCATTGGCTACTAATCTATCCTTAAAGGTGTGTATGGTGCCATAGGTATGGTAATTTCTTCTCAATACTTATTTGCACCCAATCGGTTTAGACCCTTGTTAAAGGTCAACCAATTCCCAAGTGTGGCTAGACATGATTGAATCCATTTCATCATTTATTGCCTCCTTCCAAAAAGCGGAATCTTTTTGGGACATAGCTTCATGTAACTTCTTCATTATTTCCTTCTACTAGATATAGTGTCTCTACTGGAGAACATTTATCACTTGATCCCAAGTGTTTAAGCCTTTGGCTTCTTCTAGGCAATAAAGGTTGCTCATCAACCATTATAGAAGTCTCCTCTTGAGGCTCTCTAATTTGAATAGGTTCTTCTGATTTGTTGTCATCACATGACATGTTCTCAAAGAACACAACCTCTCTTGATTTAATTATCACATTAGGCTCCAAGTTAAATAATTTATAATCTTCCCAGCAAAATAAAAAAAAAAAAAACCTATAATCTATGTTATTTTGGGCATAGTCTACAAATGCACATCTTATAGCTCTTGGACCCAACTTGGTCCTTTTAGGGTCTGTGCTCTTTCTATAAGCAAGGCACCCCCAAACTTTAAGATAACCAATGTTTGGTTTTGTTTTCCTTTCCATAACTCATATGGAGATATATTGTTTTTTCTTCATGGGAATATAATTCAAGATAGGACATGCAGATAAAAAGGCTTCACCCCACAAATTAAAACTTAATTTTGAATGTAATAGTATGGCATTAATCATTTTTGGAGATGATCTATTTTTTCTTTCCACTATACCATTTTGTTGCCACTAATTCTACTTCGGTTGAATTCACCTTTGGCTCATTATTGTGGCTCCTCTGAAATCTACAATCCCTTGCAAAGTGGCCATTCTTGCCACACACAAAGCAAGATCCTTTGGAACTTTTAAATTGACATTCATTCCTCTTAGGTCCCACAGGTTTGTAACCCTTGCCTTTAGGGTTCCCACTTCCCACATTGGCTTTAAAAGTCTCTCCATTAGACTCTTTCACATTCTTATCTCTATAGCAGGATTCCTCCTCAATCCTCAAGTGTTTGATAATTTCCTCTGAGGAATTATCCTCATTCTTGTGGAGAATTTCGTTTCTATAACCCTCCAAGAAAGAGGCAACTTGGCTATGATAGCACAACCAAAGAATTATTCTGACAATACAATATTAAGGGTAGATAGTTTATTTACAATAATTTGTAATTCATGTATTTGGGGTAAAAGGGGTTTCACATCATAAAACTTAAATTCCATATATTAAATAATAAGGAATTTCTTTGTACCTTCTTCTTCCACTTTATATTGTTCTTCAATGCCTCACAAATCTCCTTAGCGATCTTTGTGTTGGTGTAGAGATCATACAACTAATATGAGAGAGGATTGAGAATGTGCCCTGTACATATTAGTTAATCTTCTTCACGTTTCTTCCTTTCTTTTATGACGTCTTAAGTGTCATCTTCTTTCATAGATTCTATGGCCTTTAGATCCTTGTCTAGGATGTAGTACACCTTGAGAGTAGTTAGCAAAAACCTAATTTTGTCTTGCCAATGCACAAAGTTAGTTCCATCAAATCTAACAAAGTTTTGTGTCATGAATTTCAAAGCTGAAATCGAAAATGATTCTTCCATGATGATGTATCTAGAAGAATAGAGAATTGATTTTTGGAAGAGAGAGTGAGATTACACTACCACAATAACAAGAATCTACACACAATAACATTTTACAGAGTCCAAGAAAAGATTGAGATAGAGATATGCAAACCCTAGTTGTAGAACAAAACTCCTTGTTCTTCTGGCAAGCTTTAAACCAATGTTAGAACACCACTTGAGATCTTTTGTAACGTCCTACTAATGCAGGGCCGTTACACCGTGTGTTTAAAATTGTGCTTAACTCGTTAAGCAAGTTGTTTAGACTCAAAAGTTTAATTTAAATAACATAATGGTCTAGGCAGTTAATTTGGACTAACTTTTCATTAAGTTTGTAAAAGAGTTTACATGGGATCCCAAAAAATTCTTTAAAAACATAATTACAATTGTAGTTTTACAAATAGTTGAGCTAAGCGACAAAATTCAGACTTTTACATCGAGTCCCTCAATAAATTTTGACCATGGCGGCTAAGCAGGCCAAACATGTATGCACCGCTCCCATGCCCACCTACTCATGGCTGATCATCATTCACCTTGGCCTTACTTGCACCACAGAGCACCCGTGAGCCGAGGCCCAGCAAGAAAACCCTACATGGAATAACAAATATCCAAATAATCATAAGTAATAAACAATATGCTTTCCAGATAATAAATGCATTCATTCCAAACACACAATTCATAAACAACTTCACATTAATTTTCCAACTAGTATAATGACTCATGTTGAGCAGATGCATGTTGCATTCTTATAATGGCCCCGCCAATACGGCGCTCATCGCACCCCTGTAATGGCCTTCCCACTACGGCCTACATTATGCATGTAGTGCTGATAACGAACTCAAGGTGGATAACGACCTCCCAACTGATCAATAACAAGTAGCAACCAATCATTACAACAGTTATAACAATATAGGTTCATGCAAAGAAGACATTAACTTAAAAAGATTCTTGACATGGTCATCCCCATGTCCTACAATTGGGGCGCATTCCCTACACTCGATGCAAGTGTCAGTTTTCTTACCTAGAGTCCTCAGCGATAAGGTAAAGCGACAACGAGAACGATCTTTTCCTCTCAAGCCTTATGGTACCCCTAGTCACAACATATTAACGGATATCCATCAAGAACTAAACCAATTATGAGCTTCAAGATCGAGTCCTATCCCCCGTGACCCCAAATTCCACTAAACCGAGTAGTGGAATCTTTCCCGAGTCCTTAGGTTTGGGTCCCTATAACCCAAAACCTGTTTTGGCCATTTTCCCAAATTAGAGTCATGGCGCGCCTCTAGGCAGAGAGCCACGAATGACAAGGGCACAGGACATGTGTCGCGGCGCCAAGGCAGCTTAGAGGAACCCTAAGTGCCTCTGAGTTCATCCGAGTTGCAGCGGTCCAAGAACTGTGTCGCAGCGCAACCTCGCAAACCCAGAATTCTGCGATTTCAGAAATCATAAATCGACCCAAAACCTTACCAAAATTTTATTCCAATCAATTTTCAACCACCAAACTACACTAGCAACTCAGATACACAACATACAACCACCAAATACCACCAACACACACCCAAACCCAAAATCTAATGATTTCTCAAAAACACAAAAAGAAAAACTCAAAAGCTTAAATAATTGAATTACCTCTTAGATTTTGAGCTCCCCAACTTGATTTCCCTAGCTTAGAAATTCCTAAACCTCAGCAACAAGCCTCTAAATCCACCAAAAACCACTTCTAGACTTAGAATCCAAGAGTTCCCCTTCAAAGCCTAGAATAGAACTTCCAAGGGAGAGAGAGAGATGGAGAGAGAGTTGTTTAATGTATATATAATTTCCTTCTGAAGGCTTCTAATTGACTATGCTATTCCAAGGCTATGGAAAAGACTAAAATACCCCTTGCCCAAATCTTTGCTCTTTAATGCCCTCAAGGGCAAAATGGTCATTTGCTACCATTTCCCACTAATCCTCAAATTTCACCCATAATACCTAAGTAACTATACTAATCCCAAAATACCAATATTTCCCCCCAATTATAACTCATATCCCAATGAGTTCTGATAACTCTCCAAATTACCAAACACCCCTAGGCTCACCCTAAGCCGGGTATTAATCCCCTTTGTAACTTTTCTGCCAAATTGCTCACTAGGACCGCCTCATATCGAATTTCCAAAATATATCCACATAATAATGTGGTCCCACTCATAAGCATATATAATTACATATATACCCTCAGCAAGTCAAAATTGTGAAAATACCCTTTTTAACTGAAACGGACCTATAAGCACATTAAATAAACTACAACATGAATAAATAGTCATATCATGATATAACTCATATAATCCAAATATTTCTTTAATTAATTACCACATAATTACTCCGTGTACCTTCCTGACATGCTAACCAAGGCACTAAGCCTTATTAGGAATTTTGGGACGTTACACCTTTGATGGAGAGAATCAAGCACAAGGCTTATACATGAGATGTATCACTACCTAAATTCTCTATCTCCTAGACCTTAGTGGATGCTTGAGGATTTCTCTAGCAGGAAAGAGAATTGGGATTGAACAAGCCTTGAAATTCAAAAAGACAAGCACTTTCTTTATCAATTTCTTGGACAAAACTTATAATCTTGAGAGCTTGAGAGAGAAAGGTTAAAGAGAAATTTGAAAGAGTGATCAAGTCTATCAAAATTCTAAGAGAACCCTTTTATAGTGTAGGCACCATCATTAAGTTCAACCAATAGGATTTGAGCTTTTGAACACGTCAATTGGATCTTAAAACACGTGTTTGTACGAACACGTCAGGCAACGTGTCGCCTGTCTATAGGCGATGCGCCGCCACCAAGGAGGCGACACAATGCCACATAAGCAGATCCAACTTCTCAAAAGTGACCTTAAACACCTCCAAATGCTTGCAAACTTTTTACACATCCTTAGGTACCTCGATGTATCACTTTGGACCCAAAAACTCAATTTGTAAGTGCCTAGAACAAAAAGGCAAATTTCACATGTTCACTATGTGAAACCATTTAGTCTTTCACACCTAGCTTGTGTAAGACCACTTACACTTTTTATTTTAACCAATCCTAACATCTTTAGCACCACATTTCTCTCTAATATAGATAAAATAGGTTGTGTTCTCCATGTCTACTGATAAAAGCCTAGGCTCTAAATGTGTTCTTTAGAGGGAACATTGTAGACCCCATCGTTTCTAAAGTTGGGTTGGATTTTCTAGATTAAAAGGTATATTTGGGATTAATAAACACAACACTTGTCACTTTTATTCCTAAAGTAAAGGAACCGGTGTGTGTCGGCGAATTCAGGCCAATTATTCTGTGTAATGTTCCCTACAAAGTTATCTCAAAGATTTTAATAATAGACTAAAACTTTTTTCATCATCAATTATAAATAGCACTCAAAGTGTTTTTTTCCATGTAGACTTATAACAGACAATGCATTGATAGAATATGAGTGCCTAAAAAGCTTAAGATGTTAGAAAAGTGGACAAATATGTTATGCAACAATGAAATTGGACATGAGTAAAGCTTATGATAGGGTTGAACGGATCTTCATTGAAAGAATGCTATTAAAGTTGGGTTTCAAGTAATAATGGGTCTATAAGATAATGAAATGTCTATCTTCAGTATGTTATTCGTTCAAATTTAATGGTCAAGTTTATGGTGAAATGACTCCTTCAAGAGGTTTATGACAAGGAGACTCACTCTCACCATATATATTCCTAAAATGTGCATAAGGCTTTTCATCAACTTCTACGTCAAGCAAAATACTGAAGATATATTTTAGGCTTAAAAATGGCTAAAAATGTCCCTCCCATAAGTCATCTTTTCTTCGTTGATGATAGTTTGGTTATTGTACAGGCTTTTGCAAGATCTTTGACAATATTCCAAAGAATTTTTTCCCTTAATTCATAATGATAGGGAAGGTATGATACAATTTGTACAGCAGTAATTTTATTAAGCTCTTACTTGCTTGAGGATTGATATGAAATGACTAATAATCTCCTTTGTTTCTGGTGCCAGATGATCAACTTCAATAAGTAGTATCTTCTATTTTTTCTCCTAATACCCTGGATGAAGTTTGAACAGTCTATGTTTCATCCCTTAACATACAAACGACTGATAACAAAGAAACATACCTGGGCTTACCTATGTTGGGGGTGGAAATAAGAAAGTTTTGTTTAGAAAAATTAAATACAAGATATGGTTATAGTTACATTCTTGGCAAACAAAACTATTCTCTCAAGTGAGAAAGGAAATCCTTCTAAAAGAAGCCATTCAAGCAATGCCAACGTATCTAATGTCATGTTTTAGAATTTTTAAAAGACTATGCAATGAGATTGAGGGATTATTAGCACAATATTGGTGGGGGTCCTTTCAATCCAAAAGGAAAATTCATTGGTGGGCTTGACATATAATTTGTTTACCAAAATGTGTGGGAGGATTCAGTTTGAGAAAGTTTTTCTAGTACAATCAGGTTTTTTAGCTAAACATGCTTGGTGAATACTGATGAATCCATCATCTCTCATTGTGCAAGTGCTAAAAGATAGATACTTCCAAAGTTTAAGTTTCTTGAAATCTAGGGAAGGTAATTACCCGTCTCTGATATGGCGTAGTATTCTTTGGGGAAGAGACCTACTGTTGACCCTGATTTTGGGCAACTAACACGGAGTCAAAATACGCTTGACGTGGATGAATGCGTTGAAAAGAACGTAATGACAAAAATAATAAGAACACAATATTTTATAGTGGTTCGGCCCCAGGGTCTGGTAATAACCTACGTCCACTTAGATTGTTATTGATGTAAGATCCAAAGGAGTGATCAAAGAACTAGGGTTCAATGAGTTTCACCAACCTCTGAAGAACAATACAATATGACTAATTTGATAACTCTAATCTCAAGTGATCTAGAAGTCAGAAAAGAAAAAGCTCCTCTTCCCTGAGCACTCTTCTTCTATTTATAAGCTCAGGGAAGATTTACATTGATTTGTTACAGATATTATTTCCTAAATAATCGGATACTCAGGAAATCATGGGAGATAATCTCGGATTCTATCATAACTGCCTAAGATTTCCTCCGTGTATTATGTGCATATGACCAGGCTGGTCGTATAAAGAAACCGATCGCATGATACTGAATATCTTCCTGGTCGATAGTCGAGCACAGATTATGCCAGATGTCAGCCACGTGTAATTAATGCCTGCCAAGTCATCCATTTCTTGATTTTTGAGATAACATTTGCCCCCCAAGTTTGTTTAGTGCGACCAGCAATAAAGAAACTTAAGGGAACAACCGTTCATATTCGCATGATGTCTGTCAGAATCCCAGTGCATTTTTGAAAACCGTGATATAATTATGTCTAATCAAGCCTTTTCGGTTTCCAAAAAGGAAATTTGACGGCTTATACACTTCCCCACGTTTTGAAAGTGGGAAGTGATGACTACTGCCTTTTGGTTGTCCCTTCGATCCCTATAAATAGGCTTTTCTTCTCTTTTAAGAAATTTTTACCCATCACCTTTGCCAATATTTTCAAGAACTTGCACCAGAGTTCAGAACTTCGAAAACCAATCCGACATCTTTCCGCAGGTCTTCCGATTCAAGTTTCCATCTTTCTCCGAATCTCCATTTTCGCCCAGGTAAGAACTTCGTTCTTTAAGCTTTCTATTACGCCATGCATGCTATTTCTGTACTCTGTGACCTCTGGTTCTTGAATAGGATTTTAAGAGTTTCTTGGTATAAGCCATCTATTGCTAGGTAAAAGTGCGTTTTTTAGCCTTGTATAGGTTAGGTCGATACCTTGATATATAGAATCTCTGATTTAGGACGTTAGGTTGACGAAAGATTCAACCTTTATCCCAGGTGAAAAAAACTGAAATTTTTTCTCGCCCTTCAGGAGTCAAAAAAGTTCTTTTCAGAAAACATTTTTCTTTCCTTTTTGCTTCTATCCGTCTTTTAAACTACCCACGTTGAAGTTAGTGTAGGATATAGGATGCTGCTGGTTATTTAGGCACGAGCAACGTTATCCCAACTCCTCCCACTACTTCGCGGATTGTGTCTTATCTCCTCCATTGTCTGTTTGCAGTTTATATGCAAGACCCTTGGGGGGGGGGGGGGGAGAAAGACCTATCGAAGACGAACTCTTGGCCCAACTGCTCGAGGGCACAGAGAATCCATCCACGCTGATTCCAGAAATTCCATTTTCACGTTCTAACTCAAATCCTCTACCAGCTCCTACTCAGAAAATGGCCAGAACAAAAACCAAGGCTAGAAAAAGACGCAACCCTTACTCTCCAATTCAGCCTCGTGCTGATGCTCCCTCGACCAGTGGTCGAGGTGAATTCCCTCCTGAAACTGAAGTTCAGAGGCATGCCCGTCCTCGCCATGCCGACCAGCCGGCTGTCGAGTGGCATGTGGTATCCCCAAGTACGGTGACAATTCGCATGATCAGCAACTATTTAAATAAGTACAATCTGACGGGGATAACCCTAGTCAGACCTTCCATCGACCAGTGAGCCAACCTGCTAGGGGGGGCTTATAGCGCCTGGTCGAGATACCATATCGAGGTGGGTGCCACCCTGCCTCTTCATTCATTTTTCCAAGGGGTGGCAAACTACTTTGGGGTGGCCCCTTTTCAAATTACCCCGAACGGGTATAGGATGCTGGGCGCGCTCTATATTCTTTATAAACTCAAGAAATGGCCAGCCCCTTCTCCTCAGGAGGTCAATTATCTGTTTGATCTCAAGTCCAACCCCAACCAAGATTGTACGGGGTTTTTCCACCTTTGCCACCAGGAGACCTGACATACCTTTCTGTCCGAGACCACTCATATCACCAACGTGGGGAAGTATCATATGGAGTACTTCCTTACACCCAACATCGCCGCGGACAATCTGGCCTTCACCCGAGGAGGTAAGGAAAATAATGATCCTTAAAACAGTAGTTCCTGCGCTTTAAATCTTTCTTGTCGTAATACTTCACTGTTCCATTGTGTTCCAGGTCCATGGTTACGCCCAACCCCCACTCCAGGAATGGAGTCGAGGGCAGCACTCTTAGCCAGTATGTCAAATGCTGCTAAGAGTGTAAAAAACTTGATCAATGAGGCTAACCTTAGGTTGGCGGGCCTTAAGGGCTCCCCACCTGCGACCAGTGAATCCGCGGCGGGTGGTGTTCACGCTGATGTGGGACCTGAGCAGGGACCCGAGCAGCAACCTTGATCATCCACACTCGTGGCTTGGGCACTATAACAATCATGGTAACTATTCGGTTAAAAGTGAATATAATCTAGGTATGACTATTGTGTTAGGGTTGGTGCCCTAAAAGCATGTAATATGATATTTTTATTGGAATTAAATAAAATTACATTTTCTTTATAATTGAATGTTTGAATTATTATTGAATAATTATAAATATTAGAAATTTCATATTCATTAATGAGAGTATGATCTTGTATATGAGTACGAGAGGATTAAGGTCATAAAAATGAATAAAATTGCCATCAGCATATTAAAGTATGAAATATTTAATTAATGGTTGATAGTACAATTTACTAATCATTATTTTGATAATGCATGTGATCTAGATCTTGTTATGATTAATGCCCTAAAAGCATGTAAAGACACTTTATTGAATTAAATAAAAAGGACAATTTTATTATATTTGAATATTATAATTATTATTTGAATTAATTATATGATAATATCAAGAAAATTTCTTATTCATTCATGAGAATATGATCTTGTCTTAGTACGAGACAATTAAGATCATATATAATGAATAAAATAGCCGGTAACATATTAAAGTAAGGAATCGTTAATGAATGGTTACTAGTGCGGTTTACAAAGCATACGAGATGCAAGTGATCTAGATTCGGATTACTGATGTATATAATAGAGATTATTTATGACAGGACAGATGAGAATTAATTATCTTTATAAACTTATCGTTTCACATAAAGATTTAATTCTTGTCATAATATATGATCATTTGTAGATTAGTCTAAATCATGAGTATTCATGAACTCCTGTTTATGTTTATTGGATCTTTTGATTCACTCGTTAAGGCTTCTTAGAATAATGAGGCTAATGACTTTTGTTTTGGAGATTCAATATCATGGATGGCTGGGAACATGAATTACAATATTGGAATCCATGCTTTCCTAACGGATCGAATATTGGTTCCCTTAAGGGTTGATTCTGTAATTGAATAGTTATTAAGCTCAAATCTATAATTTGCTTATAGATTAATTACTTGCTAGTGAATTAATGGTACTTAAGGATCAAGAGGTAATTACAAGAGTAAAACAGTAATCTTGACCATGTCTAATTAACAAACCAATAAATGGAGGACAAAACTACATTTATTGATTATATCAATGGACTACAAGAGAAAACTCTCTAAATATAATTCTATAAATACTTAGAGTGAAATTCCATATTTATAGTGGAGTAATCATGGAATTAATAAATAATATTATTAGATTAAAGAGTTTAATTAATAATCTGGTTTATTGGAGCTTCGTATTATAGGTCCATGGTCCGCAGATCACCTCTGTCCTACACTGTCAAGGGTAAGGATGTCAAAAGAAAGATTTGTAAAGAGAATGACTTAATTGCAAATGAATTAATTTTCCAGGGCAATGAAATAATTATGTGATAGTTATGGACAATTGATTAATTATGAATTAATTATTTATTTAACTATATAGTTTTTATTTTGAAAAACTATAGGTTAAAAAAAATTAATCTTGTTTGAATTAATATATAGAGAGAGATTAATAACTATCTTATTTAGAATAAAATATTTATTTATTTAAAAGTGATATTTTATGGTAAAGTTGATTTTGAATTAACTCATATTTACTTTGGGATAAATATATTGTCTAAATTATTAATTAAATAAACAAATGAGAAAATTAGGGAAACCCCTAATGGGGCGCCACACATGGATATTTCCTATCCCTTGGATTTGAATTTTGAATTTCAAATAATTTGTTTATTTAATTATATATATTTAATTATTCTTTTTAAATATGATTTAAATTAAATAATTAAATAAGGTTATAACTGATCAGTTTTATTTTAATAAAAAAAGATTAATTAAATTAGTTAATTGTCTTTATAAACTTAAAAAGAAGGTTATTATTAATAACTCAGACTCTCTCTCAGAAACAAAAGCGATAGTTTTTCCTAAACCTGAAAATTATTCAATTCCTCTTCTCTCTATCAAACATCTCTAGATCTCATGTGTTGAGTACATCTAGAGAGTCATTTATCAACCTTTTGAATCTTACGTGCCCACACACGTCCTTGTGTGTTTGAGGATTGGTCTAGAAGATCAAGGTGTGAGTCTTTAGAACTTGGATAGGAAGATCGTTGATTTTATACAAAAAATTCGAGGATACTTGATAGGCTACAAGAGGTAATCTCTAATCTAATTGTATGTGATTTAATATATGTGTGTGTGTGTTATCTTGGCTGTTATTAATAATTATTAAAAAGGGCTCATTCCCCGCTACGTATCTTTGATTTGCTCTTTTAATATCACCAAGTTTTGCTACAGCGACAACATGTGGCTCGCAGTAGGAAATCCCTTTTTTTGGTTGAAATGGGATATTGCGATGACATGTTGTCATTGGGATATTGCGATGACATGTCGTCGCTGTAGGTGCTTGCAAAATTTACAAATTTGAATTTCAAAAACTCCTACAACAACGACATGTGGTCACAATAAGGTCATGAAATCTCATAATTTCATGTTCTGCGTGCACCCTACTACGATGACATGTCGTTGCTGTAGGTGTTTAAAAAATTTAAAAAATATTTTTAATATTAATTAAATCCTAATTATAAATAAAACCAATTTATTTAATGAAAATATAATTTAATATTAATAAAATTATATTTAATATAAATTATATTAATATGACATCAAGATAATAATAAGTAGTATAATCTCCAAAATGTAAAAAAAAAACACAATATATTAAAAGCATAACATAACCGAACTAAATGTCATCTAAATTAATCTCAAAGTCGTCATCATCGTCGGGCTGTTATGGTGGAAATTTGCCTGGGCCTGGAAAGTTCGCCATTATGGACTGTATCATATTCATGTCCAAATTCACAAGTTGAAATTGTGGAACTTAGATGTTTGGATTGGAAGATTGCATAAATTGTTGCATTTGGAGGAAGTTGTTGTTCTGGGTCATAATGGCTTGACTGAAGTGTTGAACCATTCACTGGAAAGGCTCAGCTGGTACCATTGGAGGGCCGACTGTGGTCGACATAAATGGTGATGCCTCTGATTGTGAAGAGGATCTGGTGGCGCCGGAGGCAAATGAACTAGTGCCCTTCAACTTGCGTCCAATACCTCTGTTGTGGCCATGGCGTTGACTAAGTACCTTCAAGATGACTTGTTTCTCATCAACAGAGGCACTTCCTGCTGTAGATTCAGATTGGGATTGGGATTGCATTTGTGTCTGGAGTTCTTGCTGCAAGGCATCCTGCAGTTTAGAAACAAGACAACTAATACATAATATAATTAAATAATAAACATATATACACTTAGAAAGTTACTTACATATGCATGCTTAGCATTCGTGTTCACCCATCCACATGTGAGATGATTGTGCATGTCATGGAATGTATCAATAATGCTGGGCAGTTCCTTAGTCTGAAGATTCATCTTTAAAAAAACAAAATATTGGTTAAATATTTAAATTATTATTGAGATATTTGAAAATATTTAAAACTATCTACATATCTTTATTTACCTTCTTAAATCAAGTAGAAGGATAAGAGGTCAATCCATGGAGACTTTGATACTTTTGTTTTGCTCTGTTGGTAGCATTTGCCTTTGAGCATGCCATGAACTGTGGAGAGATAAAAATGTCAACCAACTTCTGCCAACTCTCGTTGTCAATGTCCTCTGGTGGATTATTTCTATCCGTCTCGATATCATCATACCCTCCATGTTCCTCGAAGTGTTTTTTCTTGCAACCTTTTATATCCTTGTAGTGATCCTGAATCTCTCGCTCAATGCCAATCTCTATCAGCTGCCGCATGGGGAGAGCTTAGGGAAGAATGAAAAATTCCTTCAAAAAAATAAATTAAAACTTGTTAAAATTTTGAAATTATAAAAAACATTACATGTGAATAAGTTGATAAATTTACCTCAATCTTTTGCATCAATCCTATCTTGTGCTCATCCGGAACACTCTGCCACGAGTCATAATATACCAGCACATGGTGACCAATAAGTATCGTGAACAATGTCCCAAAATCACCAATTGCTTTGTAGGTTCCCTCCTTCATATCAAATTGTAGAGTCAACGGGCCTTTGTTTTCTTGGACGAGATGCTCCAAATTTTTGGATCAAGACCGACCTCTTCTTTTCACAGGAGCCGCTGCATATTTTAATTAAACAATAAAATTAAATTGAATAAAAGAATAACAATTTTTCATTTATTGATAAAACGTAGACTAATTATATTATATTACCTGTTTCCAAGCACCCCTCATCAACAGGATGGTCCATCACACCATCTTCTTTTGTTCGTCCTTGAACCATAAAGACGCTTCAGCCTACGAGTCAAAGAGAAGTACTGCAACACTTTCTCGGCGAATTTTTTCCCATTTGTGTCTTTGCCAACCCATATGCTCTAACCACATACAGGACAACTCTGTTTTTGGGAATTCTCCTTCCTGAACAAACAACAGTCGTATTTACAAGCATTAATTAATTGATAACCTAACCCTAACTTCCTCATTTTTTTCTTAGGCCTATAGTATGAAATCATAATCTTATTCTCCTTTGGGAATGCAAATTTCATAAACTTCAAAAGTTCATCAAAGGAATTATTTATCCATTTATTCATAACCTTCAAGTGCAACATCTTCGCCAAGAAGTTCAAGGAAGACAACCAAGTACAACCAGGGTATAACTCAGCTTGAACCTCTTGAAACAGGTCAAAAAATTGATTCTCCGCACTATTGCCACCACCATCTGAAATTCCTTCATTTACGCCTTCTTAGTTTGTGTCTTGTTCACAAATAACATCATTGATGATGTCAATCATCTCATCAGTCACTAGATCCTCGTCGTACACTACTAGAAGAATATCAACTTCACCATGGTCCACTTCACATATCATTGCAGAAACCCATATCTGTGTATTTAAGCCTCCACCACATCCAATTTCTTGACTCAACATATTCACACACTGATTGCATGGGCACCTGACTTCTCCCGAAGCATTCACATGATTCTTGGCTATTTGTATAAATGCTTGAAGAACATTTTAGAACTCATCAGAGTTACACCGTCTATTGGTTATCCAACTCTTGTCAATCATCATAATTGCTTCAAGTTTAAAATAAATTATCACAATGTGATATCATACAAAAACTACCTTTATTTGGTAATAATTTTTTATATCACCAAATCACTAATTTTTTTTTAAGTAAATTATGAAATCATATGAGTAAATTATTATATTTTATGAATATATATTATCAAATTTTATGAATATAAATTATTGTTAGTTATGAATCTATTATAAAGTTTCATTTTATAAACAAATATTTAATTATAATTATTATTAAGTTATTTAATAATTATCAATCTCTTATTATAATTTTCACTTTTTTTTTTAAATAACAATAAAGTTTTATTATTTTAATTTTAACTTAATTTTAAGAGTAAAGATAACTTAATTTCCTATTTTATCTTCATATATTATAAAATTTTATGAATACATTATAAAATTAATTAAATAAACAAATTGTTACACCCAAATTTTGAGAATAGATAAACAATCTCGAAATGTAGGTTCGTAAAGTGTAACCTTGGGATTAACAAGTGATTGCATTATACTTGTACAAATTGTCACGAAGTTCCAGAGCTACGTCATCAACACTCGAGCATGAGTTGCAGGCTCGAAGGCATCAGTCTCCTCCAAGAGATGAGTTCAATAGATCGATCAAGCAAGGAGGTGGCAACAATTGGAATGGTGAGCTCAAGGCTATGAGTGATCTCGAAAGCGCGTTGAAGAAGTGTTTAAGCCCGATGACGCATTAAACATACACACGGAAAAGTTGTTAGGAAATTCCTATTTCTTTGGGATTAGTTAAGACCTTGTGTTGAATCCTTATTTTTGTGTGATCTTTATTTAAATAATTCATTTAAGTTCTATTATTATTATTATTCAAATGTTCATTTGAATTTAAATTTGAATATGTGTTGTAACATCACTAAATTTGTGGGGATATATTATTGTAACCATGCCTATAAATAGTCTGGATTTGGTCATTTGTACTCACACACAACTTTGTACTGAGAAACACTCTGTGAAATTGCTCATTCTTAAAGCTTTAACGCAGACAAGTTAATAAGAGTGACTCGTGGACGTAGGCAGATTTTAACTGATGAACCACGTAAAAAAATCTCTTTCTTTTCTTTTCTTCCTAATTAATTGGTTATTGCTCTACATAATTAAGTTGACGAAAAACGGCGTCAACAGTTTGGTTCTTTCATTGAGAGCATTAAGCAATTCTTCCTACTACTTAGCGTAAAACCTCATGCGTAGCGACGATGGCCGCCCTGAACATTCCTGGAACCAGTGGGCGACCTCTACCCAGCATACTCCACGAACTGAGGACCATCCTCAAAGGCTTGGTAAACAACCAATTGTGACTAGAGCCCCGATGAGGAGAGTGCCTCATTCTCTCCTAGAGGACGGCCTAGTTAGAGTTCTATACCTAATAGATATGTACCAGCTGTTGAGCTCAAAAATCGTAGGTTGCGTGAACAGCTAGCCAGAGCTACACGATTAAATGAGGATATGGCAAGGTGTGGTGTTGAAGTCAAGGCACCACCACGGAGGACCAGAGGGCGACCTCAAGGAAGTACGACTGCCAGGATGGCTGAACAAAGGGCACAGTAGGCTCAACTGAGGCATGGGGCAAATACTGGGAAAAATTGACATGGGGGTCATCTCGGAACCCTGTTAGGAACAACCCAACTGGGAATGTTCCTGTAGAACCTTAGAATAATCGAGCACCCTCGATAGCTCAAAGTGATAACCCAAAGCCTACCAGGAATAACCCAGAGCCTGCCAAAAATAACTCTGAGCCTGCCAGGATGAACAATGAGAGGCTACAACCCTCGCCAATTAGGCACACTCCTTCACTCATTAGACATCTCTCTCCAGTACGGGGTATACCTCCACAAGCTCCCAGCGAAAACTGAGCTGAAGATAGGGAACCCCAGAGGCCTTCACGAAGTTTTAGAAGTGGAAGTTGAGACAGCAGCCATCAGGCTCGACTCGAGCACAGGGGTGAACGCGAGGCCCCACGGGGGGTACATCAGGAACATAGACAAGCCCAGCCATCAGGGAGTTATATGTCAAGGTCACGATCAACTGGGATGAGAGTACATATGGATAACCCACCTCGTAATCAATCCCCACAACTGTAGCAGCTAGAGAGAAATGTCAGCTTCTTTGATGGAAGTCAAGATTACATAAGGTCGGTGAGTGAGTATAACATTGGGCCTAGAAATTACGAGAACTATCAGAATGAGTATCCTGATCTTCGAGAACACCTGAATCAGAACCGGGGGCAATCTAATTAGCCAATCCCGGACCTGCAAGCAAACTTAAATGCCCGGAGGGAGCCCCTACAACCATTATATGGAAATCAGTATATCCTTATGATGTACAGGGAGCTAGAGTTCCTACGAACAACAACCAGCTTCCAGTAGCATGAGCTCCCCTAGGTGGATTTGGTTCAAGAGAGAATCAACCAACTTGGGGAGGTTTTTAGGCTCCTTCAAGAAGGGAAAAATAAAGAAAAGGTTTACAATTCTAACGAGGAGCTCGAGCCTTTTGCCCCTCATATCTCGAGTACACCATTTCAAAATGGTTTCAAAATACCCCACGCGGCACCCTACGATGGGACCACCAACCCAGTCAGCCACATGATTACATTTAATACTGTAATGCGAGCTAGTAATGTCAGATATGAGCTCATGTGTATGCTCTTTCTGACCACACTCACTAGACCATCAAAGAATTGGTTCAATAAATTTGAAAGACATTCGATCTTATCTTGGGAACAATTGTCCAAAGAATTCAAGAAACATTTCCAAGCTGTGAACATCATCAAACTTATAGCTTCCACCTTGACCAATTTTATGCAGCAACCTAGCGAGTCACTGAAGGGCTACCTGGCGAGGTTTCATATAGAAGCGGCACGAGCTCACAATGTTGATGATAGTGGACATCTCATGGAAGTACGAGCTGGAGCACTTCCAGGAAGCCCTCTCTGGGGTGACATGCAGAGGAAGCATGTGAGGACAATAGCTGAATTCAATACTCGGGCCCAGGTTATGTCAATGTATAAGAGGCGATGTTGGCACTTAAACTACTACGACAAATGTCAACTTAGCCACGACTTTGGCTACACCATCCACAACATGACCTTTAAGTGATAACCCTTTTAAAAGAAAGAAGAATGAAGAGAGTAACTCGGACGCTGATGGGGGTAAGAAAAACAAAGGAGATAAATACTTCTCCATTTATACTGCTTATACCGAGCTCACGGATACTCGGGAGAATATATTTTTCGCAAATGAAAATTAGGTCCCTTTTTAGGCGAACATAAGCAATACGACACCAGAAATCCAAGAGGGATTCATACAAATTATGCAGATCGAGAGGCTACCTCAGGCAGTATGTTCGAAACTGAAACCCAACCCAGACTTCGCTTGGTCAAAAGGCAGATCCGGCTCAGCCTGTCCAGTATTTTGCGGCCCCCCATGCAAGGGAGGAGAATCAGCCTCCCCCAATTGATGGAGAAGATGTAATAACCATTGTGGGAGGACCGCACATTGCAGGGTCTTGCAGGAACACCCAATAGAGGTATTCCCAAGAGATCAAAATAGGGGGATGGATCTCCCTATGAGCCTGAACCATGAGCTCTGAAACAACAGAGGGTTGAATCACAACCAATCACCTTCACCAAAGAGGATTCTTTGAACGTCTATCGAGCTCTATTCATAACCTTCCAACTCGCAAATAAGAGGGTGCGTCAAGTCCTGATTGATAATGGGAGCTCGATCAACATTCACTATAGGGAAACCTTGGAAAAAATGGGTCTATCTGTTCGAGAACTTAAAGCATGTGTGCAAACGTTATACAGATTCTCGTGAGAGGGAATCACCAATACAGGGTCTATCGAGCTCCTAGTGACCTTGGGAGACTATCCGATCTCGATAACCAAAATACTGGAGTTCATCGTAGTAGACACCTTGTCCGCCTACAATGTACTACTCGGGAGACCAGCGCTGATTGGGCAAAGGGCTGTCACATCTATTAGGCACTTGGCCATAAAATTCCCAACACCCAGTGACATTGGGACCTTGAAGGGAGTTCAATTAGCAGCACGAGAATGTTATAGCATCTCGATGAGGGGGAAAGGCCAAGGTAGTGCACAAGCACTAGTAATTGTTGAGGAAACGAGTAAGGTGGTATTTGAGGTCGAAGAAGAGATCGACCCAAGGGCAGAAGAGGACAGGGCCGATCTTGGATCAATTGAAGAGCTCGAAGATATTCAGCTTGATGAGAAGAACACCACTAAGGTGGTGAAGATTGGGAAGAACCTCCCAAAGGATGCGAGATAGAATCTAATTCACTTCCAAAGGGAAAATCATGATGTATTCACATGGTAACACTCGTATATGATTGGGATCGGTCCCAATAATATAAGCCATGGGTTAAACATCGACAAAAACTTCCCTCCAAAGCAACAGAAGAGAAGACTCCTTGACAACGAGAGGAAGAACACTTTGAAAAAGGAGGTCAAAAGACTAAAAGAAAATCGATTTATCTGAGATGCTTTCTACCCAAAATGGATAGCCAACCCAGTTTTGGTCTCGAAGCCCAATGGCAAGTGGCGAACTTGCATTGACTATTCGAAACTCAACAAGGCATGTCCAAAAGGCTGTTTTCCCTTGCATTGAATTGATGAGCTCGAGGATTCAACCTCATATCACAGCATCATGTCATTCATGGAGGCACATTTTGGATATAACCAAATAGCCATGAATGCACCTGACCACGAGCACACGAGCTTCATGAACGATAAAGGGTTGTATTTTTACAATGTGATGTCCTTTGGAATCAAGAATGTCGGGGCTACATATCAGAGATTGGTAAATAGAATGTTTGTCGAGCAGATAGGAAACAACATGGAAGTGTACATGGAGGATATCTTGGTCAAGTCCAAGCACAATTATAACCATGTTGATGATCTTGTCGAGTGTTTCGCTATACTTTGAAAGTACAACATGAGACTCAACCCACAAAAATTTTCATTTGGAGTATCTTCGGGAAAGTTTCTCAGATTTATATGAAACACTCAGGGCATAGAGGCAAATCTGGATAAGATAAAGGCCTTAATTGACATGCCTTCACCTTGAAAGCATAAAGATGGCCAGAATCTAACTGGACGAATGGCGGCTTTAAGTAGATTCATCTCGAAATCTACGGACAAAGGCCTACCATTCTTTAATCTTCTGAGAGGGGGCAAAAAGTTTGAATGGTCAAACAATTGCAAGCTCGCTTTTCAGGCTCTCAAAAAACATCTCGCTGAGCCACCTATGTTATCCAAACCAGTCACAGGGGAAATATTATACTTATTCCTCCCTACGACCGAGCATGCAATTAGTTCAGTACTTGTTCGGGAGGATAAGAAAGTATAAAAAATTGTCTATTATGTCAACAAAAGGTTACTGGGGATAGAATCGAGGTATCCAGTGGTGGAAAAATTCGCATTGTGTTTAATACATGCATCCCGAAAACTCCGACCTTACTTCCAAGCACACCCCATACACGTGTTGACTGATCGGCCGTTGAGATAAGTATTGTTGAAACCTAAAGCATCCGGAAGACTATATGGGCGGTCGAACTTGGGAAATTCGAGATAACTTATCACCTAAGAGCAAAAATAAAGGGACAGTCCTTAGCAGATTTCATAGTCAAATGTACAGGAATAACCAATGAAGAAGTCGTAACCCCAGCCCACAAGCTGTGGAGCCTATATGTTGATGGGTCTTCTAACGAGAACAGATTGGGGCAGGCATTATCCTAATAACCCCATCAGGAAACATGTTTCATTCAGCTTTAAGATTTGGTTTCGAGGCCTCCAATAATGAGACTGAATATGAGTCACTATTAGCAAGCCTACAAATAGCTTTAGGCTAAAGGAAAAGGCCATTCACTGATATAGTGACTCTTAGTTGGTTGTCAACCAAGTCTTAGAAGAGTACCAGGCTAGGGGCACTAAGATGGAATCATACTTACAAAAAGTTAAAGTGGCACTGGGACAATTCGAGTTCTACACGATTCAATAAGTTTCGTGGGAGCAGAACTTGAATGCAAACGCTTTAGCTAGACTTGTAATAACAAAAGAAGCTGATACGCTTAATGTGGTACCAGTAGAATTTTTACCGAAGCCGAGTATAACCGAGCCTGAAGAAGTCGAGGTAGATATGATAGATTCACAACCTCCCAGCAGAGCGAAACGAGGCTAAAAAATTAATGTACAAAATACCCAGGTACACTATCTTGGAATGGAGATTATACATAAGAGGATATTCCATGCCATTACTAAGATGTGTAACTCCACCCGAGGCTAAAAATATTCTAGAAGAAATCCATGAAGGATTATGTGGAGATCACACCAGAGGGCATAGTCCCTCAAAGAAAGTAATTAGGCAATGATATTTCTGGCCTACAGTAAAAGCATATTCGTTCGAGTATGTTAAACACTTTGAAAAATGTCAATGATTCAGCTCAATCCCGCAAGCTCCACCAACCAAGCTCACCCTGATGAGCTCCCCATGGCCATTCGCAACATGGGGAATCGACCTCATAGGATCCTTACCCATGGGAAAAGGGGGAGTCAAATGCGGGTAGTTATTGTCGATTACTTCACCAAATGGGCCGAGCCAAACCTCTGGACATGATCACCTTGAAAAAAGTCTTGGATTTTGTGGTAAAGAATAATTTGCAGTTATGTGATACCAAGGAGGATTGTATCAAAAAATGGAACCCAATTCGACAGCGAGTTGTTCACACAATTCTGCGAGAAAAATGGGATAATTAAGAGTTTCTCCTCAGTAGCCCATCCACAAGCAAATGGCCAGGTCGAAGCAGTAAAAAAGACTCTAAAGAGTTCCATTAAGAAAAGACTTGAAGAGGCTAAAGGCATGTGGCTAGAGGAATTATCACAAGTCATGTGAACTTATAGAACAACAACTTGAACCTCAAATGGACATACACCCTTCTCCCTAACCTACGGTTGCGAAGCGATGTTGCCCATTGAGGTTGAGGTTCATACCATCAGACGTGAATCATAAAAGCAGGACTCAAACCATTCTAAGCTTGAAGAATCCCTAGATTTAATTGAAGAAAAGTGAGAAGAAGCACAACTTAATAACGTTGCATACAGGCAAAGGGCTACAAGATACTTTAATAAAAGGGTTTGAGACAGACACTTTGGATTGGGGGACCTGGCACCTAGGCGCGTGTTTTTGGCTACACGATAGCCCTATGCAGGTGTGCTTGGGCCTAATGGGGAGGGACCATATCAAATTGAATCCATCATTCGACCTGGAGTGTAAAAATTAGCGAGGTTGAATGGATAGTTGGTTCCACGAGCTTGGAACGGTGAACATCTACGACCTTATTATCAGTAATGTAGGGATGATGTTTATTTACTTGTAACCAAGCTTGTATTTGCCTTTTGCTTTTATCATTAATAAAACACTTTTTTTGTTCAAATTTTATTTATTATTGTTATATTTTTGTAAGCTCTCCAAAATTCAATAACCTAAGATTTCACAATCATAGGAAACTAAGGGGGCATAAGTGGTTTACAATCATACCATAGGCTCAAAAATATATAGCATCAATCAAATTCATTACAGTGCATGGGTCACTACTAACAAAGCACAAATGTAAAACCCTGGACGAAAACCAGGTAGGAACATAACTTAGCAAGTCTAGAATGAACCAGTAAAAAACAAATCGACACGAATAAAAGTTGGAATTCTAGATAAACCAACAATATCCCTAAAATCGATACAAAGCTAGAATTTTTTGCAAAAAAGTTTCAATCTTGCAACCTTGAGACCATACTTGAGGATGAGGAAAAGTTACTATCTTTAAGAAAGAAATACCTAGACTAATGAGACTACACGCCAATAAATATTTTTAAACGCAAAAATACATGGTATAGTAGTGTTCGAACTTCAAAATAATGACGCCGAAATTGTGAAATTGAACGAACTATGTATGAATATATAAAAGTTTGACCCAAAGCACGAGAGTGAATTTGTGTAAATAAACAAATTTGAAAGCAAGTACTATAACGCCCTACTACCTTAGAGCCAATACTAAGTGAGTTTAAAATGTGCACTTAACAAGCTAATCAAGCATTTAACTCAAAAGTGTAACTAAACTGCATTAAAATCACATAATTTGAAAATGTAAACATTCATTGAAAAGTATAAGTGTTTCACATTAGAGATCCCGAAAATATTTTTTATAAATATTTACAACTCAAAATATGTAATAAGTCGACTAAACGACAAAATAGGATTCAGTACAAAGCATCTCCAAAAATACCTCTGGTCGTGGCAGCCAAGCAAAACAGACATGTATGCATCACCTCATGCTCTCCATACTCATGGTTGGACGGCTTTCTCATTGCCCTTACCTGCACCACAGAGCACCCATGAGCCGAAGCCCAGCAAGAAAACTCCACACAAATAGATAACATATGCATATCAATTACTCAGCATATAACAAATCCACCAACAGGCTAAACACGTACGACCATGTCGTCCCAGGCGCTTTACCAGGCCCTAGGTCCACGGTCTACACCGTAAGGATATCCCAGGTATCCTTTAGGGTCTTACCCTGGCAACTCGCACTCTGTGTGCTAAACGCTGCTCCCAGCCCTCTTGCCGTTCTCTGCCTTCTCCGTTCCCGACCCTTGCCATTCTCGACCTTCTCCGTTCCCAGCTCTTGCCAATCATTTACATATTTGCATACATAGCATAATTAATCAAACACTTAAACATGTATTAACATAATCAATGGGCTATGCCCTGCATATAATCATATAGGGTTGTGCCCTGCAACACTACTATGGGGCCTCGCCCTGCTCTATGGGTATATCGGTTTTCTTACCTGATACGGAGCTTCTTGAGCACGGAAATCTCGAGTAAGGTCCTCTAACCCGAGCCTCGCTGAAAACCTAGTCACAACACATACATAGCACTCTCATTACTAACCAATTTATAATCATCTCCTGAAACCACTCCCGTGCTCTCGGGACCTCCTGTTTCCCCCCCCCCCCCCCCCCCCACAAGGTAGCAGAAGCATCCCTCGAGCCCTTTGAGCCAAAACCCCAAAAACACATTTTTGCCCTGCCTAGAATTTGGCATACCGCAGCAGCACCACCCTATAGGGGCCGCAGCGCCCAGAATGCTGCCCTTCCCTTGATGCATCCTAGCGCCGCAACACGGAAGAACAGGGCCGCGGCTCACATACGCAAACCCAGAAAACTAGGTTTTTCCCAACATTTTCCCAAGCCAAAACACTTCCAAATCAATATCAAGACATACCTAAATCCCAAATTCATTCCAAAACCCCAAATAGACCATATGGAAACTTGAAAACATCAATAACAAGCCTAAACCCATGATTCACAAATTGGTTTAACACTTCATAAAACTTAAACCAGACCTTACAAAACTTAAACCACACCAGCAATCAACTTCAAAGATGCACGAAATTCTTACCTCAAACTGAAATTCGGCTCTGAGCTTCTTCCAAATCCAACTCCAAGCTTAATTCCTTTGATTCTCAAGTTGAATTTCACAATTACTAAGCCAAAACCCAACTTTCAGCATTCAACCCAAACTCTAAAAAAAAACTTGCAAGAAAACCAAAATTCAGAGATGAAGCTTTACCTCTAGATTAATCTTTGCCCTAGCTTGACTCTAGTTGCCCCAATCTTAGCCATGAACTCCACCCTTGGTCCTAAGAAACTAGCCCTTCTTCCCCTTCCCTTTTGCTTCTTTGTTCTCTCTATATTCCAAGCAGAAAATTCCTGAATAGCCTAAGTGTAAGTAACGTGACTTACTCCTCTCAGCCAAGTTAATCCCCTCCTAAGGCCAAATTACCACTTTACCCTTTCCCCTTAATAAAGTTCTTATCCTAACCTCAAGGGCAATTCCGCCATTTCACCCAATTCCCGCTAAGTCCTCGAGTATACGTAAAGATCCTCGTTTAATCCCGACACACTTAAACCATTACGAATTTACTAACCACTACTCAGTAATTCCCGAACACTTTATAATATTCCCAAAATACCCCTAAGCTCCTCCCGGGCCGGGTATTTGACCCCGTTGTGACTTTTAGCAAAACAGCTCCCTAGGACCGTCTCGGAACGTGCATCACAGTTATATCACCACCCACACGTGGTATCAATCACAACATATACATATATTACATTTATGCCCTCAGTGGGATAAAATTACAAATATGCCCCTTACAACCAAATCGGGCCCACATGCATATTTAATTCAGCTAAACATGCATTTCTAATCACATATTCATTAAATTCACATATTAATACAATATAACAATTATTGCCCTCCAGGAACGCTAATCAAGGCCCCAAGCCTTACTAGCAAATTTGGGTCGCAACAACTATCCCCTCCTTACAAAAATTTCGTCCTCGAAATTACCTGAACAATTCACGATACCACTCCCGCATATCTGATTCAAGTTCCGATATCGCCTCCTCAACTTTGCTATTTCTCTTTGTCGTTCTGGTCGAGAATCTGAATTGGCTTCTCTTCATATGACAAATCCTGATCTAGCTCCAATTCTCATAACTCAACACGTGCGTAGAATCTGATACATACTTCCAGAGCATGGACACATGAAATACATCATGAACCCCTGATAAGGATGGAGGCATTGCCAATCTGTAAGCTACCTTGCTAGCTTGCATCAGCACGCACCCCAAACCCTGTCTGGACGCATCGCAGTAAACCACAAACTTCTCATTCTCTGTTGGCAAACTAAGTACTGGAGCAGTGACCAACCGTCGCTTCAACTCCTTAAAACTGTTCTCACATCTGTCCGTCCAGACATACCTTGTCTTCTTCTTTGTCAGTTCTATCAATGGCGTAGCTATTCTGGAGAACCCCTCAACAAACCGCCGATAATACCCTGCCAATCCCAGAAAGCTTCTCACTTCAGAAACATTGCTCGGCCTAGGCCAATCTCTGACCGCCTCAATCTTACTTGGGTCAACCAGAATCCCCTCCTTACTGAAAACATGGCCCAGAAATGTAACTTGCGGCAACCAGAACTCACACTTACTGAACTTAGCATATAACTTATGCTTCCTCAACCGTTGTAGAACCAACCGCAGATGCTGCTTGTGCTCTGCCTCTGACTGGGAGTACACTAAAATGTCGTCGATGAATACTATCACAAACTTGTCCAGATAATCCTTGAAAACCCTATTCATCATGTCCATGAATGCTGCTGGGGCATTGGTTAATCCAAAGGACATAACCAGGAATTCATAATGTCCATACCTCGTTCGGAAAGCAGTCTTTGGTATGTCCTCCTCTTTAATGCTTAACTGATGGTAACCTGATCGAAGATCTATCTTGGAAAACACTGTTCTTCCCTGTAGCTGATCAAATAAATCGTCGATCCTAGGCAGTGGATGCTTGTTCTTAATGGTTAACTTGTTTAGCTCCCTGTAATCAATACACATCCTAAGGGACCCATCCTTCTTCTTAACAAACAACACAGGAGCACCCCATGGCGAGAAACTCGGTCTGATGAACCCCAAATCAAATATCTCCTACAACTGAATCTTCAACTCCTCAGCTCTGCAGGAGCCATTCTATAAGGTGTCCTAGATACTGGCTCCGCTCCTAGTACTAACTCTATAATGAAGTCAATCTCCCGCTGCGGCGGCAACCTCGGCAGATCCGCTGGAAACAAATCCGGAAACTCACACACCAATCTAGTCTCACCCAGTCCAACCGACACCACCTTAGAGGTATCCACAACGCTCGCCAGGAATCCTATGCAACCTTCCTGCATCAGGTCCCTAGCCCTTAAGGCTGAAATCATTGGTACAAGCGGTCCATTAACTGACCCCATAAATACAAAGGGTACCTCCTCTTCTGGTTCAAAAGTCACCATTCTGCGCCTGCAGTCAATCGTTGCCCCATACTTGGATAGCCAATCCATTCCCAAAATCATGTCAAAATTATCCATCTCTAACTCAATCAGATCAACAGACAGCTCCCTACCATCTACCTCTACAGGCAATGCTCTAATCCAATTCCTAGAGACTACCAATTCTCCTGTTGGCAACAAAGTCTAAAATCCCCTAGCGTACACACCACTAGGTCTACAAAGCTGATCTATCACTCTAGCAGATACAAATGAGTGGGTAGCCCCTGAATCAAACAATGCAGTATACAAAGAACCAGCACTAGAGATCTTACCTGTCACAACTGAGGAGCTAGCCTCCGCCTCAGTCTGTGTCAAAGTAAATACCCTGGCAAGAGCAAGACTGTCACTCTGCTTCTGCTCCTCCTTCTTAACTTGAGGAAAATCCCTCCTCAGATGGCTGGCGCTCCCACAAACAAAGCAGGCCCTAATCTTACACTCACCCTGGTGTCGACGCCTGCACCGCGGACACATAGGAAAACTCCTCCAGTTATCACTGCCACCCTGACGGCCAGTAAAAGCACCCCGTGCCCTCCTATCTAAGCTGGGAGGAACAAAGGAATATGGGGCCTTCCTCTTCTTCTCACTAGAACCACCACCATGACTGAACCCAACGAAAGGAGGCACTGTCCTCCTAGCATCGCGCCTAACAGCGCTGTCCTTCCAAATCTGATCTTCGGCCCTCTCAACTGTATGGGCCTTGTCCACAGCTTTGCCATAAGAAGTAGTCTCTGGATCCAAGGTAATATTCACATCATGGGCGATCATGACATTCAACCCCCGCACGAATCTATCCCTCCTTGTCGCATCAGTCGGCACTAGATCTGGCGCAAACTTCGCCAATATATCAAACTTAATAGCATACTCTGTCACTGTAGATCGATTCTGAGTCAGGTTGATAAACTCATCAACCTTCGCAGCTCGCACTGCCACACTATAGTACTTCTCATTAAACAAGTTTATGAATTCCTCCCAAGTCATAACTGATACATCCCTTCTCTAAACCACCACGTCCCACCAGATGCGGGCATCCTCTCTGAACATGTAGCTAGCACAGGCTACCCTCTCATTCCCCTGAACCCTCATAAAATCCAGAATTGAGGCAATCATATTCATCCACTGCTCTGCCCGCAGTGGGTCTGATCCACCCTCAAAGGTGGGAGGATGCTTCTTTCTGAACCTCTAATACAAAGGTTCCCACTTATTCTCCTCAGTAGAATGCACTGGCACTGGCGCTGCAACTTGCTGCATTGGCAACCTAGTAACCTGAGGTGGGGCCTGCTGCCTCGACTGTCGCAACTCTTCCTTTATTCGCTGTAGTCTTACTTCCATCTCAGCAAACATCTCTTGCTAATTCTGTGGGGCAGGTGGAGGGTCCTGACCCTGGTTGTCATCCTCGGCCCTACTACCGCGAAGTCTAGCTGATTGTCGAGGCATCTCAACAAATATGCCTTCAACCAACGACGTTGCTCATCAGGCATGATAACAACATCCAAAAACCACCTCCCAAACACATCAGTCATCCACAAATAATAACTCATATAACATATAACACACAACGGGCCTTGCCCTAGCATCATGCATATGTTAACTCATTCATCATGCTCTATATAAAATAAGCAGGCATACAGGGCATTCAAACACATATTCAAACATGTTAGCCAATCTTACCAACCAACCCTGAGTTAAGCCTGTCTCTGACAGCGTGTGTACATGTTCGGTCAATCTCCAGAACCAATAACCTTGGCTCGCTCTGATACCAAGTTGTAACGCCCTACTTCCCTAGAGCCGTTACTAAGTGAGTTTAAAAACGTGCTTTCAACTTGCTAATCGAGGTTTTAGATCAAACAGTGTGATTAAGCTATAAACAAAAGAAAAACTTTAGAAAATAATAATTTCCATAGAAAATCATAAAAGCTTTACACTTGGGATCCCAAAATACAGTTTAGAAATATTTACAACATATAAACTGAACCAAGTCGACTAAACGACAAAATCTAGGTTTATTTACAAGTATCTCCCAAAACTCTCCGGCCGTGGCAGCCAAGCTGGCCAAACATGTACACGCCGCCTCACGCCTGCTGTACTCATGGTTGGCTGACCTTCTCTTTACCCTTACCTGCACCACAGAGCATCTGTGAGCCGAAGCCCAACAAGAAAACCCACAAACAGACAACATATGCAACACATATAACATACATATAAACAGGCCACCAATGGGCTAAACACATACGGCCTAGCCGTCTCAGGCGTTTACCAAGCCCTGGGTTCGCGGACCATGCCGTGAGGATATCCCAGGTATCCTTTTAGGGACTCGCCCTGGCAACTCGCACCCCACGTGCTCAACGCTGCTCCCGGCCCCTTGCCGTTCTCGGCCTTGCACTCAATGTGCCTAACGCTATTCCCGACCCTTTGCTGTTCTCGGTCTACACCGTTCCCAGCTCTTGTCGATCACTCACATCATAACATACACAACATAACAAACAAGTACATAATTCTAGCATACTCAGCTAAAGGGCTACACCCCGCAGTTCTAACATATTGGGCTCAGCCCTGCATACCAATTCTACTCAAACACATTGGGCTCAGCCCTGCACACAAGCTCTATGGGAACAAGGGTTTTCTTACCTGATTTTTGAGCTTTCTGAGCACCGATGTCCCGACCACAGTCCTCTAACTTGAGCCTCTCCGAACCCCTAGTCACAACATATTAACAATATCCATCCATTAAATTCTAATCCCATAAAAAACTCTGAGCTATAACTCTAACCTCCGGGATCTTGAATTCTATCAATCCCGGTGATAAAATTCATCCCGAGCCTTACCCATTGAATTCCCAAGCCTAAATACCCTTAAAATCTCAAAATGGCACTAAGGGCCGCGGCCCCAGCCCCAAGAGCCGCGGCTAGCCTCATAACAGAGGCTAGCATACCCCTGCAATAGACACGGGTCACGGCGCGCGCACCAAGCACCGCGGCACGCATGAGCTTCTCGGCCACCCCCGGCCGCGCACGCACACGGGCCGCGGCGCGCCCATCCTAGGGCCGCGACCCTCATCACCGAACCCAGATTTTCTCACCATTTTTCCACACCTTTCCTCAAGCCAATTCACCCAAAACTCATCTACCAAACCCAGACAATTAACATATATATTCTAGCTCAATAATAACTCAGTAACAACATCAAAACCCATTAAAATCTACCCCAAAACTCAACTAGATCACACAAGAACCATTCAAACTTGCTAACATGCATACTCTAACAACCAGCTACAACTCTAAACATAACCTCCATAATTAAAGCTTACCTCTTGCTGAATTAAACCTTAGAACTAGCCCCCTTATGCTCCAAGCTCCAAGCTCCCTAAATCCCAGCTGAACTCCTTAGACCTTTAAGTTGATTCCCAAAGTTTCCCTTTGAATTTGCCTTAGAGAGTGAATGAGAGAGAAAGAAAAAAAATTATCCTCAGCTGAAAGAAAAGAGTAAGTGTCGATTCTTAACCTTCTAAGTAATTCTTTCCTTTTGTTTTATTTATTCACTTAAGTCTATGTGGCTACCTCTAGGCTCGGGGTACCCAAAACGTCCCCGAGGGCAAAATGGTAAATTTCCCCAATATTCCCGCCTAGACATTCTATCCTCGAATATAACTCCAAATATTTATTTTCATGTCCCGACAATCCCATAACACACCTAGTACCCAAATTACCCCTCGACTCGCCCCGAGTCGGAATCTCAACCCCGTTGTGACTTTCTAGCTAACCGCTCCCCAGGACTGTCTCGGATCGTGCTGCACAGACATATCACATATATAACATTTAACACATTTATCACACTTATGCCCCTAATATCCAGACGGGGCCCACATGCACATTTAACTCAGTTGAACATGCATCATTATCATATATTCACATAAATCCACATATTAGCATATTAAATCACTTATTTCCCTCCAGGCACAATAATCAAGGCCCTAAGCCTGATTAGCAAATTCAGGTCGTTACACTGGGGCATTGGTTAATCCAAAGGACATGACCAGGAATTCATAGTGTCCATACCTCGTGCGGAAAGTGGCCTTTGGTATGTCCTCTTCTTTTATCCATAACTGATGGTATCTTGACCGGAGATCAATCTTACAAAACAATGTACTTCCCTGTAACTGGTCAAATAAATCGTCGATCCTAGGCAATGGATACTTGTTCTTGATAGTCAACTTGTTCAGCTCCCTGTAGTCAATACACATCCTAAGGGATCCATCCTTCTTCTTGACAAACAACACTGGAGCACCCCGTGGCGAGAAACTCGGTCTGATGAACCCCAAGTCCAGTAACTCCTGTAACTGAATCTTCAACTCTTTCAACTCTGTCAGAGCCATTCTATATGGTGCTCTAGATACTGGCTCTGCTCCTGGCACCAACTCAATGACAAACTCAATCTCTCGCTATGGTGGCACCCCTGGCAGATCTGCTGAAAATAAATCTAGAAACTCACATACCAATCTGGTCTCCCCTGGTCCAACCGTCACGACCCTAGAGGTGTCCACAACGTTCGCTAGGAATCCTATGCAACCTTCCTGCATCAAGTCTCTAGCCTTCAGCACTGAAATCATAGGTACCCGCGGTCCACTGACTATTCCCACAAACACAAAGGGTACCTCCCCTTCTGGTTCAAAAGTCACCATCCTGCGCTTACAATCAATCGTTGCCCCATACTTCGATAACTAATCCATCCCTAGGATCATATCATAGTCATCCACCGCTTCCTCAATCAGATCAATAGACAATTCCCTACCACCTACCTCTACTGGTAAAGCTCTAATCCATCTCCTAGACACTACCAGTTCCTCAGTTGGCAACAAAGTCTGAAAACCCCTAGCATTCAAAGCACTAGGTCTACACAACTGATCTATCACTCTAGCAGACACAAATGAATGGGTAGCTCCTGAATCAATCAATGCAGTATACAAAGAACTAGCACTAGAAATCTGACTTGTCACAAGTGAGGGGCTAGCCTCCGCCTTAGTCTGAGTCAAAGTAAACAATCTGGCAGGAGCGAGACTGTCACCCTGCTTCAGCTCCTCCTTCCTGGCTTGTGGGCAGTCCTTCTTCAAATGATTGGCACTCCCATAGAAAAATAGGCCCTAATCCTGCACTCACCCTGGTGTCGTCATCTGCACCGAGGGCACACTGGAAAGCTCCTCCAGTTGTCACCTCCGCCCTGACGGCCACTAAAAGCACCACGTGCCCTCCTATCCGAACTGGGAGGAACAAAGGAATCTGGGGCTTTCCTCTTCTGCTCACTAGGGCCACTACCCCAACTAGATCCAATAAAAGGATGCACTGTCCTCCAGGCATCACGCCTAACAGCGCTCTCTCTCCAAATCTGGTCCTTGGCCCCCTCAGTTGTAAGGGCCTTGTCTACAACCTGAGCATAGGTAGTAGTCTCTGGATCCAAAGTGATCTTCACGTCACGGGAAATCACAACGTTCAATCCCCGAACAAACCTGTCTCTTCTTGCCGCATCTATTGGCACTAAATCTGGCGCAAACTTCGCCAATCGATCAAATTTCAGGGCATACTCTGTTGCGGTCAATCAGTTCTGAGTTAAGTTGATGAACTCGTCAACTTTCGCAGCTCGTACTACAACACTGTAATACTTCTCATTGAAGATGTTCCTGAATTCTTCCCAATTCATAACGACCACATTCCTTCTCTGAACCACTACATCCCACTAGATGCGGGCATTTCTTTAAACATGTAACTGGCACAGGCTACCCTCTCGTTCCCCTCAACCCTCATGAAATCCAGGATAGAGGAAACCATATTCATCCACGCTCTGCCCGCAATGGGTCTAGTCCACCCTCGAAGGTGGGAGGATGCTGCTTCCTGAACCTTTCATACAAAGTTTCCCACCTGTTCTCCATCACAGGCTGAATTGCCACTGGCGCCACAACCTGCTGAACTGGCAACCCAGTGACCTGTGGAGGGGCCTGTTTCCTCAACTGTCAGAGTTCTTCTTCTGTTCGTTGCAATCTTGCTTCCATTTCGGCAAACATCTGTTGTCAATTCTGTGGGGGAGGTGGAGGGTTCTGACCCTGGTTGTCATCCTCGGCCCTACTGCCGCGGAGTCTCGATGATTGTCGAGGCATCTCAACAAATATGCCTGCAATCAATGACGCCGCTCATCAAGCATGATAACAACATCCAAAACCACCTCCCAATAACATCAGTCACCCACAAACAACAATCCACATAGCATAACAATAGCATACAACACTTAGCGGGCCATGCCCTGGCATCATGCATATGTTAACTCATTCAACATGCTCTATATGAGATAAGCATGCAAACATGAAAATAAACACATATTCAACATATAAGTCAATCATTACCATCCAACCTTGAGTCGAGCTTGTCACTGACAGCGAGCGTACACGTTCGGTTAATCTCCAGGAACCATAAACCTTGGCTCGCTCTGATACCAAGCGGTAACGCCCTACTACCTTAGAGTCATTACTAAATGAGTTTAAAATGTGCACTTAACTAGCTAATCAAGCATTTAACTCAAAAGTGTACCTAAATTGTATTAAAATCACATAATTTGAAAATGTATACATTCATTGAAAAGTATAAGTGTTTCACTGTAGGGATCCCGAAAATACTGTTTATAAATATTTACAACTCAAAATATGTAATAAGTCGACTAAACGACAAAATAGGATTCAGTATAACGCATCTCCCAAAAATACCCCTAGTCGTGGTAGCCAGGCAGAACAGACATGTACGCATCACCTCATGCTCTCCATACTCATGGTTGGACGGCTTTCTCCTTACCCTTACCAGCACCACAGAGCACCCATGAGTCGAATCCCAGCAAGAAAACTCCACACAAATAGACAACATATGCATATCAATTACTCAGCATATAACAAATCCGCCAACATGCTAAACACGTACGACCATGTCGTCCTAGGTGCTTTACCAGGCCCTGGGTTCACGGTCTACACCGTAAGGATATCCCAGGTATCCTTTATGGTTTTACCCTGGCAACTCGCACTCCGCGTGCTAAACGCTGCTCCCGGCCCTCTTGCCATTCTCGGCCTTCGCCGTTCCCGACCCTTGTCGTTCTCGGCCTTCACCATTCCTGGCTCTTGCCGATCATTTACATATTTGCATACATAGCATAATTAATCAAACACTTAAACATGTATTAACATAATCAATGGGCTATGCCCTGCATATAATCATATAGGGTCATGCCCTACAACACTACTATGGGGCCTCGCTCTGCTTTATGGGTACAGCGGTATTCTTACCTGTATACGGAACTTCTTGAGCACCGAAATCTCGAGCACGGCCCTCTAACCCGAGCCTCACTGAAAACCTAGTCACAACACATACATAGCACTCTCATTACTAACCAATTTATAATCATCTCCCGGAACCAATCTCATGCTCTCGGGACCTCCCGTTTCCCCCCAAAAGGTAGCGGAAGCATCCCCCAAGCCCCCTAAGCCAAAACCCCAAAAACACATTTTTACCCTGCCTAGAATTTGGCCTAGCGCCTCGGCACCACCCTATAGGGGCCGCGGTGCCCAGAATGGTGCTCTTCCCCTGATGCATCCTAGCGCTGCGGCACGGAAAAACAGGGCCACGACGCCCATACGCAAACTCAGAAAACTGGGTTTTCCCCAACATTTTCTCGAGCCAAAACACTTCCAAATCAATACCAAGACATACCTAAATCCCAAATTCATTCCAAAACCCCAAATAGACCATATGGCAACTTGGAAACATCAATAACAATCCCAAACACACATTCAAACCCATGATTCACAAATTGGTTTAAAACTTCATAAAACTTAAACCAGACCTTACAAAACTTAAACCACACCAGCAATCAACTTCAAAGATGCACAAAATTCTTACCTCAAACTGAAATTCGGCTCTGAGCTTCTTCCAAATCCAACTCCAAGCTTAATTCCTTTGATTCTCAAGCTGAATTTCACAATTTCTATGCCAAAACCCAACTTTCAGCATTTAACCCAAACTTTAAAAAAAACTTGCAAGAAAACTAAAATTCAGAGAAGAAGTTTTACCTCTGGATTAATCTTGGCCCTAGCTTGACTCTAGTTACCCCAATCTCAGCCCTGAACTCCTCCCTTGGTCCCAAGAAAATAGCCCTTCTTCCCCTTCCCTTTTGCTTCTTGGTTCTCTCTATATTTCCAGCAGAAAATTCCTGAATAGCCTAAGTGTAAGTAACGTGACTAACTCCTCTCAGCGAAGTTAATCCCCTCCTAATGCCAAATTACCACTTTACCCTTTCCCCTTAATAAAGTTCTTATCCTAACCTCAAGGGAAATTCCGCCATTTCACCCAATTCCCGCTAAGTCCTCGAGTATACCTAAAGATCCTCGTTTAATCACGACACGCTTAAACCATTACTGAATTTACTAACCACTACTCAGTAATTCCCGAACACTTTATAATATTCCCAAAATACCCCTAAGCTCCTCCCGGGCCGGGTATTTGACCCCGTTGTGACTTTTAGCAAAATAGCTCCCTAGGACCGTCTCGGAACGTGCATCACAGTTATATCACCACCCACACGTGGTATCAATCACAACATATACATATATTACATTTATGCCCTCAGCGGGCTAAAATTACAAATATGCCCTAACAACCAAATGGGGCCCACATGCATATTTAATTCACCTAAACAGGCATTTCTAATCACATATTCATTAAATTCACATATTAATACAATATAACAATTATTGCCCTCCAGGCATGCTAATCAAGGCCCCAAGCCTTACTCTAGCTTGGGGCCTTGATTAAATTTGGGTCGCTACACCCTCTGTTTAAGTCACTGTCTTCGGCTCGCTTAGGGCGAACCCAGTGTTCAACCCACTAACTCTGGCTTGCTTAGACCAAGCTCAGTGATTATTTAATTAACCTCAGCTACCAGTGGTCGAGCCGTGTTCTTTGTGCAAATATAGATTCCGACACTCTTAGGCTGTTTATCTCATGTCCCCACAGCATAATACCATCATATGACATCACATAAAAGTATAGGGAACGCTTAGTCCCAACATAACCACATAATCGGGTGCAGTTCTCTTACCTTTGATTCCGAGCGCTTTGGCTAACTAAAGTTACACTTGAGCACGATCCCGATCCGAGCCCTAGCGAATACCTAGTCACAACCGTAAAATAGAACCATCATTAACTCAATTCCGTAACCCAACTTTGGGACCAATCCCAAGCCCTCGGGAATCCCAATTCCACCAAACGGGGTGGTGGAATTGACCTCCGAGCCCTCAAGCGAAATCCCTAAGAAAAACACCCAAAACCCACTTCTGGAGGCAGGGTAGCGCTACAATGCTACAAGCAGAGACCTACACCCCCCTGGATACCAGGCATAGCACTGTAGCGCTACAACCAGCAGCATGCAACTTCTGGGTTTTTCCTTCAAACTTTTCCGAGCCAAAGCTTTACCAAATCCCTCCAAATCTTATCCAACCTCAAAATTGACCTTATAACTCAACCTAATCAACCCATCAACATCTAAAAACTAATTAAAGGCATCATCAAATTCATAAACCCTACTTGAGATCAAAAGCTCAAGAACATCATCAGAAACCCGAAACTTCAAAGTTAGAATTGGTTACCTTAGCTGAGAGAATTCTACCTTAGGTTGTCTTTATGCTCTTCCAAAATTTTGCTCCTCTAATTCCCAAGCTTATGCCCTTGAATTCCCATCCAAAACTGAAGTTCAGAGATCAACCTCAACACAACCCAGAAATCTAAAATCAATATTTAAACCTTACCTTAACTTGAGCTAAATCCAGTTGAACTTCAAACCACTCCAAGGATTAAAGTCCCAAGACCTTGCCTAGACTTTCCCTGAGTTTCCAGCTCCAAAATCCACTAGAAAAGGAGAGAGAAGCAACAATTCATGAGAGAGAGAGAGAGGTAGGTTTGATGCTCTATTTTTCCTTCTTTCTTTCTTTCCTTCAGTTTCTCATTCTTTCTACAACCTCCACTAAGTCCAAAAGGGCAGAATAAGACTTATCCCCTCTTAACACCAAAAGACCTTTTTCCCTCCCAAATATAACCAAGTCTTTAATCACTCTAAGAGCATTTTGGTCATTGTTCGCAATTCCCGCTAATTCCTCGAGTGTCCCTAATATTTACCACTTAATTCCCGTCATCTACTTAATCACAAATTATTTTCCCCAATGCCTAATAATCTCCAATATATTTCCCAAGTTCCCATAAATACCCCCAGGCTCCCCCGAGCAGGGTATAAATCCCCACTATGACTATTTCGCTAAACCGCTCACTAGAATCGCCTCATGCCACGAGCTGCAAATATATCCACATAATAATGTGGTCTCAACAATTTATTACATATAATTATATTTATGCCCTCAATGGGCCAAAATTACAAACATGCCCTTATGAACAAAATAGGGCCCACATGCATATTTAATACTCATAAACATGCATCTAATCATATCCATATACTCATATAATCATGCATGCCACATAATCAGGCATTTAATCATTTATTCACATAAATACCAATTATGCCCTCCCGACACACTAATCAAGGCCCTTAAGTCTTATTAGCAATTTTGGGTCGTTACAACTATCCCCTCCTTACAACAATTTCGTCCTCGAAATTTATTCGAACACACACCAGGTGACAAATCTCATACCTCTGACCATAACTCCAAAGTCCAATTCCTTACCTTTAATCCCGCAATAACACTCTTACTAGAGTGACAATCTTGTTCCATAAGATCTTATCTTATAACTGTAATATCATTAACAGTCATTTTCTGTCTGGCCACTGGCACCACTAACACTCATAAACCACCACCCACACCAGGGTAAGGCTAACTTGTAGGCCCCGCCTAAGCCTTGGTACAATCTCGGAATCCTTCTCAAATTAGAAATCTGAAAATCAGTCTTTCTTTCACAAGGTATCACACCCTTCCTTGTCTGCAATGTTGGAGAAATACACATTTCATGTCCTGAAACTTCGTATTCCGATACTCAAAATTTGCGAACTCTTACATCCTTTCAGATAGACAGATACTTCTGCCCTAATAATTTTAACAACTTCATCGGTTTTCCCTCGAACCAACACTGAACCATAATACTCATTCCCTTTTATTTCCTTACCATATCCTATGTCGTGTCATCTTAGCTGTAAACCGGCATTCATCACTGTGACTGATTCGTCAAGCGACTATACCTTTCTCAATATCCCCAACACTTGCACATTCAATACATAGTTTGTTAAAATAACCATCAATCCTTCAGATTGCCATTCTATCTGTAGACAACCAATAATTCTAGGTTTCAACCTTATTTCCTTCATTCTCTATTTCCTTTCCAGAACTTGGAAATTTATGGGTCTCAACCCGACACTATCACTTATCATGCTACGTCACCGGTTCACACGAACCAAAGTATGTTAACTCAATTTGCTAAGTTACAACCTTTCATGTCCAATTATCTTACTTATAGTCTAACGTGGTCCACTCCAGTGATCCACTCCTATACCATATTACCTTTCAATATAAGAATATCAAATCTTATTATCCGTTTAAACTTCTTGATTACAATATGCTTAAGGAGGTAGTTCAATGTTCCTTTAGGATCTCCACCTCAACATCGGGTTCCATCGGATCACTCTTCCAATCATCATTTCTTAATTCATATTACGATGGTAGAATTCTTAACCACTCTCACAAGATCCTCTTCCTGAATTTCATTTCCCATCGAGACATATATCTATCCATAACCCATCACTGGCGCCATATCAATCCCAATTGTTATCTTATCTGACCTTGTTGTAATCCATTGTTGGGGTTTTATGCCCTAATTAAAACTCAAATTCTTTGTAATCTCATTTTATTATCAATAAAAGAATATAAATCATTTTTTGACTTGGTCAATCACTTTGCTCACATGTTTTATTTTCATGATTATTTATTTAATATAAACTTCTATTAAATCCCGAGCATATAGCTAATCTTATTTATAGTGACGTAATCACAGTGGAATATAAATATGATTATATGTTCAAAATAAGTTAGTCCTAAGATTAGTCAGTGCACCGGATTTACACTGACTTGCCAATCTACGATATGATCTACTTACACATTACAGTGTTATGTTCTTTCCAGAACATTAGCAAAGTAGATAATATCGGATGTATTTGTTACATCGGACAGGACCGATATTGACAGTTGATAAGATAAGTAAACATACCGTTATTATCTATTCTAGTCATATCATATAGTTGACCATAGGTCAATTCAATCTCAATTCTGAGTGGTTAGTATTCAAACTGATTGTATTATTTGAGTTCTTTGACTTGTTCGTTACCAGCTTACCCTACGGACTAGCCCATACTTACATCTTGGGAACTCGGTAGTATAATTGAGTGGGAGTGTTAATCATAGATATGAACATCTATAGCTTCTGATGAAGAAGTGAAACGATGGTTTCCTTTTAGTTTGGTTCAAGGTGTTAAATGATAGAGATCTCATTTCAGTAATTAAATTAGTTTACTGAAATATCATTTACAAGGAACTAAGTGTTTTAAGGATAAAATACAATGAGGGGTAAAACGGTATTTTAGTCCTATCTCATTGTAGACCGTCTATAGAGGATTGAGTGACAATTATGGTTGTAACAATGGATAATTAATAGCGTATCTATATTTGTTATAGAGCGTTCTATGAATTCAAGAGTGCAATTCCAAGTCTATAGTGGAGTCACGAGGAATTAATAAGTTAGTAAATTTATTTGTTAGATTTATGATAACTTATTGGAGCTTGATTTCATAGGCCCATGGTCCCCATTGTACCTTGGATAAAATCATCTAGATAGTCTCAATTAATTGATTTAATCATCAATTAGAATTATCAAAGTTGACCAGGTCAATTTTGGATAGTTTCACAGAGTTGTGTAATTTTGAGAAGGAAAGAGAAATTATGGCAGATTTATTAATTAAGATAAATTGGTATCTAAATTAATAAATAAATTTAAATCAAGGTTCAAATTATAAATAATTAATTTGATAAAGGATTTAAATAATTATTTAATTAATTAAATCAATAGAAAATAATACAGGCCTTGATTTTAAGTCCAATGGGCTTATAATCAAATGGGAAATTTCACGGGCCTATAGCCCATGATAATTTCGACCTAGGGCTTCAAAATGGCTGTTATTTTATTGATTTTTTAATTAAATTAAATGGCCTAATTGAGTGTATAAAATGAGTGCTTATAGAGAAGTAAAAAAAAAGGGGTTTTTGATAAGTCAGATTTTCTGATAGTTTTATATTCTCTCTAAACACAAGTCTTTTTCTAAGCCTCTTTGTATTTTCTCTTCTTCTCTCTATATCTATCTCATGTGTTGAGAATTGCCCACACTAGTCTAGGTGGTTCTAAGGATACATTGGAAAATCGTGAAGAAAATAGAAGATCGGTTCAGTTTCTTGATAATACTCTGCGACAGAGAGGATACAAGAGTTAGAGAAACTGAAGGAAGGACTCTTAATTCCGCTGCGTATACTGTAAGTATTATATTGTTTGTTTCTCTTTGAATTCAATTTAGAAACATGTTTTAGGCTATCTCGTATTAATTTGTTTAATATCAGATATACATGAAAATAAATAAAGATCCTGTATAAGTTTTTCCAACAACTGGCCTCAGAGCCTTTGGTAATCTTTATTTTCATGCATGAACATGTTTAAAATTGGATTATATGATATGTTTGAATAATTGGATGGTTTTTCATGTTTTTATGAACATATTGATTTTATGTGATTTTTAGCAATTTTTAGGTTATTTTTGTTGTATTTTCTATGCTATTAATTTTTATATATGCTTTATTTTGTGTAAAACATGTTAAAAATTAATTAGAAAATGATTTTGGTTGAAAAAATTGCACAAAAAAATTTTTCGAAATTTTTTGTTCTGGCTGCCATGTGCGCGCACGTGCACGCGCGCACACCACGCTCTTCCGCGCGCGCGCGCCCAGCACACCCCGCGCCCAGCGCGCAGCACGCGCGCGCCCCGCCCACGCACCGCGCGCGCCCCGCACGCACGCCCCTGCAGCCGCGCACACCAGCGCGCACGCACGCGCGCGCCACCAGCAGCCACAGCACTCGGGTGAACAGTACCCGATACGGGTACTGTTCATCCAGATTTTTTTTTTTTTTTTTTTTTTTTTAAAGAAATAAAATTAAAATTGTAGAAATTTATTATGTGTAATCAAAACCTAAATATATCTTTTTTGTTTTATCATTTAAATTTTTTAAAATAAAGATATTTTTTGTTAGTTGATTTTAATAATTAGATATTTTCTACAAAGATACAAATTCAAATTTAAAATTAGACTAACAACTTAATTTTAAATATTTTAATATATTAAAATATTAGAATTATGATATCAGATATTTAAGATATTTTCATTTAAATTCTTGAAATTTTTATTAAATCTTTATTTGAAAATATAAATATTTTTTTATTCTATAGTTTTTAATATTTAAATTATTTGAAATTTGAACATTGTTAGTTAGATATTTTTATGGTTATTTGAATTTGTTTAACTATTTAAGATATTTTAGGCTTGTTATAACTATTTGTATTTTATTATTTTTAAATGGTTAAAATATTGATAATAGTTATAACAACACAAGATATTTTTGGAAAATAGTTTAGATATTGATTTTAAAATTTAAAATTGGTTAAATTTTGAAAAATATCATGTTTTTCAGCCAATTAATAAAATATTTTTTTTAATAAATGGGATTTAAATTAACTTTGGTTAATTGTTGATAAATCCTATTTAAATTAAATTAATATATTTTTTTTCAAATTAACCTAAAACCAAGTTGATTGTTGATAAATGAAATTTAAATTAACTATTGTTAATTGTTGATAAATTTCATTTAAATTGACTTATATTTTGTAAAAATTTAATTAATTTGAATTTTTTTTGATAAATTCTAGATAATTAATTGTGGTATTTTTGCAAATGAAATAAATTGTGGTATTTTTGCATAAATTCATAGAATTGCTCATATAGTAACATGATTAGGCCCATCCAATTATAACATGTCTGTTTGCACTATATGTGGTATTTTTACAATTGGGCTTAGATGCATATAGTGGCCCATATGTTTGTTAGATATATGGTATTTTGCCAAATAAAATGTTCATAAAATGATAGGTTTTATTTGGGCCCATTAGAAAATGTAAAGTTTAAATTCCTCTCTTGTGGGTGATTCCACTTGTGAAGGCCCATTTGCTTTGCATGACTATAGTGGGCCTAATCAATTAATAACAATTAATAAAACGAAGGTTTAAATTCCTGTCTTTTGGACCTTGTATGGAAGATAGGGGGCCTTTGTATTGGGAACGATATACTGGACCCAGCCCTCCTCCATACAAGCCCAATTGTTAAGGCCCATTTACCTGAGTTAGACTTAATTGTATAGGTTCATTATATTAGTTAAACCTAAATATTGATTAGCAACAAATTAATTCTAAATTAATTGAATTTGTTTCAATGTGACACTTTAGAATTAATAAGAAATTATAGGACTTTGGTTTTAAAAATTTTAATCTGTTTAATTTTTTTTGGAAAACCATAGTCATTAATTTTCTAAAAATAAATAATAAAAATACTATTTTTAATTTTATAATGAGCTTTTTTTAAGAATTTTATTCGATCTCCACCGTTGGTTTAACATAGTCAATAGCTTAATGGGGCCTCGAGGCGCTTTGATTCGTCCCCCTACGGAAGGTGTTCATTAGTTATTTTGACAAGGTTAGATTTCGAAAGATAGATAATTATAGGTCAAATTCTACTAGACTCACCCCTACGGTGACTACTAGGACTAAATCTATGATTATTGAAACCGTGGGTCTAGCTCATAAAATAAGAAATTTTGTTTTCTTATTTTGATCGAATAGTAGGTTGTTAATAATGGTGTCCATTATTAAATGAGTTTACAACTCTATTTAACTAGTGGTATTTTTTACTCTCGCCAACCGGGACAAGGATATCATAGATTAGTTAAAAACCTAAAGAAATAGAGATATGATTGTTTTTGGTATTTTTTCTCATATCTTCATATTTTTGGTATATGTTGTGCTATTTCTTGAAATTTGTGTGATTAGAAGTTTTATTGAGAAAATGTGATTGATTTCTACTTTATTGATAATTTGTAGTTTTAAGTTAAGTAGTGTCTACTCCCATCCTTTCTCAACTTTCGATGGAGAAACTCACCGGAGAAAACTTCCATAATTGGAAGCAAAACATCAACATTGTGTTGATAGGTGACAACTCCAAGTTCGTCATGACTGAGGAATCCCCGGAAGTTCCAGCTGAAGGAGCTACCAAGTCTGTGAGGGACAAGTATGAGCGTTGGCAGGCGGCTAACAACAAGGCGCGGTACTACATGTTGACTAGTATGGTCGACACTCTCAAGACAAAGATGGAGAATGTCGAGACAGCCTACGAAATCATGGATCAGCTCCAAGACATGTTTGGTGCCAAGTCAGCGCAGACTCGTTTTGAGGCCACCAAGAAATATGACAATGCTCGAATGGCACCTTCTCAACATGTTCGTGATCACCTGATCAAGATGACAAACTACTTTCAGGAAGCTGAACTGCACGGAGCCATAATAGATGAGGAAACTCAAGTTGGCTTAATCCTCAACAGTCTTTCTCCAGCTTTCCTTCCATTCACCACCAACTATGTGTTGAATAAACTCAACTATGGTCTGACGCAGCTCATGAATGAGCTTCAAAATTTTGAGTCTATTATGGGTGGACCTAGTAAGGGAGGAGAAAAGAAGACAACTACTACTACTGCTGCTGATCCAGCTAAGGCTGAAGCTAACCAAGCTTCATCTTCAAAAGCTGGAAACAAGAGGAAAGGTGGGAAAAACAATAACCCCAAGCCTGCAAAAGCTGCAAAGGCGAGTGCACAACCAAGTGCACAGACGCCTAAGGGGAAAAATAAGAAAACCAAGAAAGGTAAAGGTAAATGTTTTCACTGCAAAGAAAAGGGGCATTGGAAACAAGATTGCCCCAAGTTTCTAGCAGATAAAAACAAAGGTAATGATTATAGTTCATTTATCTTAGAAACATGTGTTTTAGAAAATGATAACTCCGTTTGGATTATTGATTCTGGATCTACTAACCATGTTTGTAACTCTTTACAGCTTCTTGAATCGTGGGAGGAAGTGAACGAAGGCGACTTAAAGCTTAGAGTTGGGAACGGAGCGTTCATTGCGGTCCAAGCTAGAGGAAGAGCTCGTCTGAAGTTCGGAAATAAATTTTTAATTTTAAAAGATGTATTTTTTATTCCGGATTTTAGTAGAAATTTAATTTCAGTTTCCATGTTACAATTAGAACGATTTGTTATGACTTTCACAAGTTTTAATATATCTATTTCTTTCAATGGATCACAATTGTGTATTGCATGTTTGGAAAACGGGCTTTATATTCTGCGACCTAATGAACCCCTCGCTCTTAATAATGATTTATTCAAAGTAGCTAAACCTAGGACCAATAAACGTCAAAAGACCGATAACAATAATATGACGTATTTATGGCACTTGAGACTAGGTCACATTGGCTATGATAGGATTCAAAGACTTACAAAGGATGGACCTTTGAGGGAACTCACCTTAGGTGAATTACCTGTCTGTGAATCTTGTCTAGAAGGCAAACTGACCAAGTGTCCATTCTCTGCAAAGGGTGATAGGGCCAAAGAACCACTTGGTCTTGTGCATTCAGATGTTTGTGGACCTTTGAATATACAAGCCAGGGGTGGTTTTGAGTATTTCGTCACTTTCATTGATGATTACTCTAGATACTCATGTCTTTACCTAATGCATAGGAAATCAGAAACATTTTCAAAGTTTCAGGAATTCCTAGCAATGGCTCAGAACCAATTAGGTAAAAGGTTAAAGATCTTGCGATCTGATAGGGGTGGAGAATATTTGGATATGCAGTTCCAAGATCATTTAACTGAACTTGGGATTTTATCACAACTTACTGCCCCAGGTACTCCGCAACAAAATGGTGTAGCGGAACGCCGAAACAGAACTTTATTGGAAATGGTTAGATGCATGCTTAGTTACTCAACTCTACCAACTTCGTTCTGGGGACATGCAATTGAAACCGCAAATGACATTCTCAATGTCGTGCCGTCAAAATCAATCCCCAAAACACCTTTAGAACGCTGGAATGGTCGTGAACCTAGTTTACGCCATTATAGAATCTGGGGGTGTCCCGCTCACGTCCTGAGGAAAAAGGAGGGAAAGCTAGAACCGCGAACTGAAGTTTGCATGTTTGTTGGCTATCCTAAAGGTACTCGGGGTGGACTTTTCTACAGTCATTCAGAAAAGAAAGTGTTTACTTCTACAAATGCTACTTTTCTAGAAAATGACTATGTCCAGAACTTTAAACCTCGCAGCAAAGTAGTATTAGAGGAGATGGTTAAAGAATTGACTCCAACCAATGTTCCATCGTCATCAACGCGTGTTGATGATGAAATTCCCACTCTTCATGTACAACCGACGCAAGTCGATTTAAATGAAGAAAGTACCACTGTTCCTGAGCAAATAGTCACAGAGCCTCGTCGTAGTGGGAGGGTTTCTAGAAACCCAGTTCGCTATGGTTTGGATGGTGAAACCAATATGGTTGTTGGTGACACTAGTGATGATGATCCATTGTCTTTCAAACAGGCAATGGCTAGCCCTGAAAAGGAACTATGGCTTGAAGCCATGAAACAGGAAATGGAGTCTATGTACTCAAATTCCGTCTGGGATCTTGTGGAAGCACCTAGTGACTTTAGGGCCATTGGGTGCAAGTGGATTTACAAGTAGAAACGAGGTGTTGATGGAAATATCGAGACTTATAAAGCTCGATTAGTGGCAAAGGGTTATACCCAAAGAGAAGGCGTGGACTATGAGGAAACTTTTAGTCCGGTAGCCATGCTCAAATCCATTCGCATCCTCCTATCCATAGCAGCCGCTCTCGACTATGAGATTTGGCAAATGGACGTCAAGACAGCTTTTCTTAATGGAAAGCTTGACGAGGTCATTTATATGGATCAGCCAGAAGGATTTAAAGTATCTGGACAAGAAGGAAAAGTTTGTAAGTTAAATAGGTCCATCTATGGACTTAAGCAAGCTTCTCGTTCCTGGAATCTTAGGTTTGATGAAATAATCAAAACCTATGGCTTTGAACAAAATATTGATGAGCCCTGTGTTTACCAACTAAAGGCAAATCAAATAGTGGTATTCCTGGTTCTTTATGTAGATGATATCTTACTCATTGGAAACAATGTTAAGAAATTATCAGATGTGAAGAATTGGCTGAGCACTCAATTCCAGATGAAGGATTTGGGTGAAGCAAGTTATGTTCTAGGTATCCAGATCATCAGGGATAGAAAGAACAAACTTTTAGCTCTATCTCAAGCAGCTTACATTGATAAAGTGCTTGAACGTTTCTCAATGAAAAATTCCAAGAAAGGGCGTCTACCGTCCCGCCATGGAATTCATCTTTCAAAGAAGCAGTCTCCCCAGACTCCTGAAGAGGAAGATGCAATGAAAAAAGTTCCTTACGCATCTGCAGTTGGAAGTCTGATGTATGCCATGTTGTGTACTAGACCAGATATCTGCTATGCAGTGGGAGTAGTGAGCAGGTATCAGTCAAACCCAGGACCAGAACATTGGATAGCAGTTAAGCATATCCTGAAGTATTTGAGACGGACTAGGGATTATATGTTAGTCTACAAGGGTGGTGTTCTAAACCCTGTAGGCTACACCGATTCAGATTTTCAGACTGATGTCGATGACAGAAAGTCTACTTCTGGAATGGTGTTTACTCTTGGGGGTGGAGCTGTGATTTGGAGAAGCGTAAAGCAGTCTGCAATCTCAGATTCCACCATGGAGGCTGAGTACATAGCCGCGACAGAAGCAGCTAAGGAAATAGTCTGGCTAAAGAAGTTCTATTCGGATCTTGGTGTTATTCCAGAAATGGATAAACCGCTTGTGTTGTTTTGTGACAATACAGGAGCGATAGCCAACTCAAAAGAACCTCGAAGTCACAAGAGGAGTAAGCATATAGAAAGGAAGTATCACATTATTCGAGAATATGTGGCCAGGGGAGATGTGAAGGTTATGAAGATTGCAACTGAAGACAATCTTGCGGATCCGTTTACAAAGACACTACCAGAAGCTACATTTGAGAAGCATATCAAGGAGATGGGATTAGTAGAATTAAGACATTAGTTTCAATTAGTGCAAGTGGGAGTTTGTTGGGGTTTTATGCCCTAATTAAAACCCAAATTCTTTGTAATCTCATTTTATTATCAATAAAAGAATATAAATCATTTTTTGACTTGGTCAATCACTTTGCTCACATGTTTTATTTTCATGATTATTTATTTAATATAAACTTCTATTAAATCCCGAGCATATAGCTAATCTTATTTATAGTGACGTAATCACAGTGGAATATAAATATGATTATATGTTCAAAATAAGTTAGTCCTAAGATTAGTCAGTGCACCGGATTTACACTGACTTGCCAATCTACGACATGATCTACTTACACATTACAGTGTTATGTTCTTTCCAGAACATTAGCAAAGTAGATAAGATCGGATGTATTTGTTACATCGGACAGGACCGATATTGACAGTTGATAAGATAAGTAAACATACCGTTATTATCTATTCTAGTCATATCATATAGTTGACCATAGGTCAATTCAATCTCAATTCTGAGTGGTTAGTATTCAAACTGATTGTATTATTTGAGTTCTTTGACTTGTTCGTTACCAGCTTACCCTACGGACTAGCCCATACTTACATCTTGGGAACTCGGTAGTATAATTGAGTGGGAGTGTTAATCATAGATATGAACATCTATAGCTTCTGATGAAGAAGTGAAACGATGGTTTCCTTTTAGTTTGGTTCAAGGTGTTAAATGATAGAGATCTCATTTCAGTAATTAAATTAGTTTACTGAAATATCATTTACAAGGAACTAAGTGTTTTAAGGATAAAATACAATGAGGGGTAAAACGGTATTTTAGTCCTATCTCATTGTAGACCGTCTATAGAGGATTGAGTGACAATTATGGTTGTAACAATGGATAATTAATAGCGTATCTATATTTGTTATAGAGCGTTCTATGAATTCAAGAGTGCAATTCTAAGTCTATAGTGGAGTCACGAGGAATTAATAAGTTAGTAAATTTATTTGTTAGATTTATGATAACTTATTGGAGCTTGATTTCATAGGCCCATGGTCCCCATTGTACCTTGGATAAAATCATCTAGATAGTCTCAATTAATTGATTTAATCATCAATTAGAATTATCAAAGTTGACCAGGTCAATTTTGGATAGTTTCACAGAGTTGTGTAATTTTGAGAAGAAAAGAGAAATTATGGCAGATTTATTAATTAAGATAAATTGGTATCTAAATTAATAAATAAATTTAAATCAAGGTTCAAATTATAAATAATTAATTTGATAAAGGATTTAAATAATTATTTAATTAATTAAATCAATAGAAAATAATACAGGCCTTGATTTTAAGTCCAATGGGCTTATAATCAAATGGGAAATTTCACGGGCCTATAGCCCATGATAATTTCGACCTAGGGCTTCAAAATGGCTGTTATTTTATTGATTTTTTAATTAAATTAAATGGCCTAATTGAGTCTATAAAAGGAGTGCTTATAGAGAAGTAAAAAAAAAAGGGTTTTTGATAAGTCAGATTTTCTGATAGTTTTATATTCTCTCTAAACACAAGTCCTTTTCTAAGCCTCTTTGTATTTTCTCTTCTTCTCTCTATATCTATCTCATGTGTTGAGAATTGCCCACACTAGTCTAGGTGGTTCTAAGGATACATTGGAAGATCGTGAAGAAAATAGAAGATCGGTTCAGTTTCTTGATAATACTCTGCGACAGAGAGGATACAAGAGTTAGAGAAACTGAAGGAAGGACTCTTAATTCCGCTGCGTATACTGTAAGTATTATATTGTTTGTTTCTCTTTGAATTCAATTTAGAAACATGTTTTAGGCTATCTCGTATTAATTTGTTTAATATCAGATATACATGAAAATAAATAAAGATCCTGTATAAGTTTTTCCAACATCCATGGCATCCTATCCAACCAACATAGACCATCCTAGGTAAGAGATCAATTCCCAAATTAATTTTCTTCTTGTACAGTTAGGGATTTCTAATATGAATTACCCAGTAAGTCTCACTGGATTCTGGTCTCAGGGTTATTCCTCTACAAATGACCAAGCACTCAAATCTCTTATGATATACCTTCACCGTCAACTTAATATTCTCTGTATACCAACCATGTTCCCATTCTTTCACCTACCGCGAGACTCAAACCATCATCCCTTCAGTCTATATCTGGGAGCGTCTGAGACTTGATGCACCGCTTACAGTTTCATGTTCTTAAAACAAAGTCAAGGTCCTTCACACCACCCTTTTGTAACCATCCATTACACACAAACTTTTATATCATGAGTTGTTAACAAATCCTTATTCCGTCTTCCAAAAATCTGATACAAACTTGTCCATTCAGTTTACCCTTAGGTTCTTTTGTCGTTCTAATCTCTGATATGGCCATCCTCCAAAGATACTTATGTAGTAGATGACATGTTCACCAGTCTCGTTGTGCTTTCTATACTTCAGACGTTCTTCAGTAATCTCTCTGTGGCTTCAGACTGAATCTCTTCATACCTGATCCATTCTTTTCCTGTAGCATGACCTTGAATACACTTGGCGAGATTGAAACTGACACCTTCTGGAGCCTTACCTGTAATCTTGCTTCTTCGGTCTTAACATCATCAATGTAGTAGTCGTTCGCATTCCGCTTCTATCTGGGGAGTAGCCCAACATATATTGACGACCCTGAATGTGACTTGTTCTTATCATTCCTGTACTTTCTTCTTGTTAGACTTACCTGTGTTATTGAAGCTTAAGTCAGTTGAGAACCTTTACTAATAATCCATCATACCCCACTGAGTACAAGTAACAATTCCTGAAATGTCTCTTTCCTCGATCCTCAACTGGTAATAACCAGATCGAAGATCAATTCCTGAAAACATTGTCCTGTCTTATAACCGTGCATTTAAACTCTTCATCCTTAACATATGATGTCAACGAACTCCACGATACGACGCTCTGTCTAATCCATCCCTAAGCCAGATACTTCTTCAACTGAACCAGTAATTCTTTTTGCCAAACTAATACCATTCTTCATACTATCCCCGATATCGAGTCTGTCCATAGCCAACTCCTGAAGCGTACTCAACAACTCTTTACACACTCATCTGAATCCATACTGACCACTTAAGTTTCCATTCACTCCAACTTATGTACTTCAGGTGATGTCCCTCGCAATCCATGGTTGTCTCTTAACAAATTAACTCTCACCTAGGTTCATAACAAGGCTCTCATATGGCAGGCTCAATCACTTTACCTATGAACCCCTTTACTACCTGCATTATAATTCTTCTTTAAAGAGTTTCTGATTCATCCCCGACAAGCATTAATATCTCAAGCCCTCGTATAACAACCTTGAGGCATATACTTAATATAGGAATCTTTCTCGGGAGATACACAACATCGAACTCTTTCAGCCCATTATGTAACCAAGAATGAGGATTATCACATCAACCGTTAACCTCTAAGGAACTAGCCTCGGGCTACGAATGTAACAAGACATTCTAGTCTTCCATTCTCTAATCCTGGGCAATTCCTAATCGACCCCAACGTATTGAACCATTCCATGTAGATAACGCGTCCTTATCTAGCATCTTTTCAGATAGCGTCTCCTGCTTTGGGTGCATACTGAATAACTTCACTAAGCCTCATCGCTATCCTGACGGCTATCCTGTAAACTATACCCTTTCCTGTTAAAACCAGGAGACAAAGAACTGTCAGGGGCTCTTCTATTCCGATTACTGAGTATCTGCCCTGACCAAGTTCCACCAATGGAAATACCGTCATCCGCATTTCTTGCCCTTCGACATTCATGCTCCACACCTCATTCCTTATATCTCAAATACCATGGCCCTCCCTACTGCCAAAGCACAGATGAAAATCCCATGCACTGGAGCGGCCCTGGTGCTCTGGGCCTTCCCAGAGTTTAATCCTTAAATGATTCATCATCTCCGGCTACATCCACTTATATCAGTCTCCCAAGCAAATCGACCAACCCACCAGCTCATTGACATACATTGTCGTTGCCTCACCATTCTTAACCAAGTTCATAAACTTATTAGTCTCCGTAGCTTAGACTTCGTCTTTATAACCTCTTTATTGAACCACTGCCTGAATTCCTCTCAACCCTTTATGACAACATCTTAGGTCAAAGTACTACTTTCGGGCATCCCTCCTCCACAACCACTTAGCACAACCACTCTGTCACGACCTATCACCTTCATGTAATCAAGGATGGGATTAGCTATGCTCATCCTCTAATCAATTCCTAGGCAGATCCAAACCTTCCCTCAAAATCAGGGGATATTTCCTCTAAAGCCTTCCATGTAGTATTCCTATCTATTTATACCTTTAAATCAACCAACACTGGTGCCCCTGCTGCTACATTATACCAAGCAACTCTTTCCCCAGAAAAACCTGCTATTTCACCCATCTAGTCTCCTCTATCAGACCTCATAGCTTACTTACATACCAGTGAATGTCTGTTGTGACCTTCAGGGGCAGATGGAGGGTTCCAACCCCCATCTATCATCTGCAACCCCTACCACATCATTACCAAGTCCATTTAACCATTCCAAGCACAAACAGTCTGAATTCATACGCCATTACTGACTAAACCCCTCAACCCTGATGTTCATATCAAGAACCATCCCACGGGCAAGCCCAAACATTCACAATAACCATACACACATAAAGCATAACAAACACCAATCCACATTACTATGCATTAGTTAACAAATTCATTGCCACTAAAAGTAATCATATTCATCATGTTTTCCATATACCAATAAGCAGATAAAGCATATAAGTTTAGTTTAAACAATTAACCACATGTAATCAATATACAAACCATTATCCAAATATTCATCCACATGCAATAGCAATGCTAATCAGCACGCCTCGATATCATCACACAGTAGTCAAGGGCCAGGCCCTATCAGAATCTTATGCTCCCTATTAATCATATAAATTAATGCATTCATATTCTATTCAAGCACTTAAGCATATAATCTCATATATTCAGTTACGAAACCCTGGGTCGAGCTTGTCTTTAGCAGCAAGTGTACATGTCCAACTAGTCTTTAGGAACCCTTAAACCTAGAACGCTCTGATACCAAGTTATAACGCCTGGATAACCAAGACCGTTACACTGTGTGTTTAAAATAGTGCAAGACTTGCTAATCAAGTCTTTCAAACGAAAACGTGACCCTATAGTCATAAATAGGTTAAGTTTAAACGATTTTGGTCATAAACAGATAACTTTCATTAAAATAATTGTTTAGTACATGGGATCCCAAAACAGGGTTTAAAGGACATATTTACAAAAAGTTCCAAAAGTTATAAATGAACAAGGCCACTCTAATGGCAAAATATACATTTTAGGTCTCCGTCCCTGTACAAACCCTCGACCGTGGCGGCCGAGCAGCTGATAATGTACACCTCGCCCCCAGAGCTCTCTAACTCATGGTTAAACCACCAAACCCTTGCCTTTACCTGCACCACGTAGCACCCATGAGCCGAGGCCCAGCAAGAAAACTATATAACAAAGCATAGACAATTTAGACAGTCAAATGATTCATAAGATATCAACGAGACATTAACAGGCCACAACATTCACATAATCAACGATAGTAATTGACAAATCAATAGTCTCTTAACCAAGTATTTAACATGCCATAATCATTAGATTCACACAGTAAACATATCATTCAACAACTAAGGTCAACGCCCTTAGGCCGCACCCTCTGTTTAAGTCACTGTCTTTGGCTCACTTAGGCCGAACCCAGTGTTCAACCCACTGACTCTAGCTCGTTTAGGCCAAGCTCAATGATTATTTAATTAACCTCAGCTACCGGTGGCCGAGCTGCGTCCTGTGCGCAAATATATACTTCGGCACTCTTAGGTTGTTTATCTCATGTCCCCATGGCATAATACCATCATATGACATCACATACAAGTATAGGGAACTCTTAGTCCCAACATAACCACATAATTGGGTGCAGTTCTTTTATCTTTGATTTCACGTGCTTTTTGGCTAACTGAAGTTACACTTGAGCACGATCCCGATTCGAGCCCTAACGAATACCTAGTCACAACCGTAAAATAGAACCATCATTAATTCAATTTCATAACCCAACTTCGGGACCAATCCCAAGCCTTAGCCACTCCAAGGATCAAACTCCCAAGACCTTGCCTAAACTTTCCCTGAGTTTCCAGCTCCAAAATCCACAAGAAAAGGAGAGAGAAGCAGCAATTCGTGAGAGAGAGAGGTAGGTTTGATGCTCTATTTTTCCTTCTTTCTTTCTTTCCTTCAGTTTCTCATTCTTTCTACAACTTCCACTAAGTCCAAAAGGGCAGAATAAGACTTATCCCCTCTTAACATTAAAAGACCCTTTTGCCCTCCCAAATATAACAAAGTCTTTAATCACTCTAAGGGCATTTTGGTCATTGTTCTCAATTCCCGCTAATTCCTCGAGTGTCCCTAATATTTACCACTTAATTCCCATCATCTACTTAATCACCAATTATTTTCCCCAATGCCTAATAATCTCCAATATATTTCCCAAGTTCCCAGAAATACCCTCAGGCTCCCCCGAGTTCGGTATAAAACCCCACCGTGACTATTTCGCTAAACTGCTCACTAGGATCGCCTGGTCGAGCAAAGATATGGTGGGAATTAGTCCGAATGTAATAATGCATACTTTGAATTTTGACAGGAATGTACTTGCAAAGGTACAAAAATGAAGGTTTTTAGGGAAAGAGGGATCAGAAGTAGCTCGCCTACTTAAGTGTGGATTCATTAGGGAAGCAAAATATCTGACATGGGTTGCTAACCCTACTTTGGTCCCAAAACCCAATGGAAAGTGTAGAACTTGCATTGACTTCTCCAACCTCAATAAGGCCTGTCCAAGGGATTTTTTTCCACTAGCTGGAATTGATAAGTTGGTAGACGCAATAGACGGTCATGAGCTCATGTCTTTCATGGATGCATATACTGAATATAACCAGACCGCGATGAACCTTGCAGACCAAGAGCACACTAGCCTTATGACTGAGCATAATGTATACTGCTACATGCTATGCCATTCGGGCTGAAGAATGCATCTTTGGGGTTTCGTCAGGAAAATTTATGGGATCATAGTCAAGACAAGGGGGATAGAGGGGAACCCAGAGAAGATCAAGTCGTTATTAGAAATGCCCTCGCCCAGGTCGCATAAAGAAGTGTAGAGCCTAACTAGGAAAGTAGCGGCCCTAAACCACTTCGTTTCAAAGTCAACTGACAAGTGCCTCCTGTTTTACAACTTGCTCAGAGGAAACAGAAAGTTTGAGTGGACCGAAGAAAGCAGACAGGCATTTCAAGAACTAAAATCTCACCTGGCTGAACCCCCCATACTATCAAAACTGGTTGCAGGAGAATGTTTGCTCTTATACCTAGCTGTGACAGAAAATATGGTCAGTGACGTATTAGTTCGAGTGGAAAATCGGGCGTAGAAACTGGTGTACTATGTGAGTAAAAGACTTATGGGAGCTGAGTCCCGATATCCTTTAATAGAAAAATTCGCGTTCTGCTTGATCTTGGCCTTGAGGAAATTCTGGCCGTACTTCCAATCCCACACTATCCACGTCTTAATCAATCAACCTTTAAGGCAGGTCTTGCAGAAGCCTGAAACATCAGGACGTTTGCTTAAGTGGGCCATCGAACTCAGCTAGTTCTAGATATCGTATATGCCACGCACAGAAATCAAGAGTCAAGCGCTTGCTGACTTTGTGGCTGAATGTACATGTTTTCAAGATGAGCCAATGAGAGAACCAGTGTAAGATTTGTGGAAGCTCTTAATTGATGGATCATCTAACGAGAACGGATCTGGAGCTGGGATAATTCTAATCTCACCTAAGGGACAACGATTCCATACAGCCCTAAGGTTCGAGTTCGAAGTATCCAACAGAGAAGCAGAGTACGAAGCTCTATTGGCAAGAATACGGGTGGCAAAAGAACTGAAAGTGTAACGCCCTACTATCTAGGGACCGTTACGCTGTGTATTTTAAACAACGCTAACCGAGTCATTTGGTTATAATCGTGTAACTAAATGTGATTGACGGTTTAGGGTTAGATATTTTGGTCAAAGATACAACGTTTCACTAAAACGTAAACTATATACATTGAGATACCGAAATATATTTTAAAAGTAATTACAATAAAATATTTACAACCAGCCGACCTAAGCAGAAAAATAGGGTTTAACCCTAGTTCCTCTTTAAACCCTCGGTCGTGGTGGTCGAGTAGTCGCATATGTACACATCGTTACCTAAGCTCTCCAATTGAAGGATGATCCAACTTTCTTTTACCTTTACTTGCACCACATAGCACCCGTGAGCTGAGGCTCAGCAAGAAAACTCAAATATGCTCATAAGCAGACAATAACATGTCATTAAATCATAATAAGCATGCCTAGCAGTAATAACCCTATTCATGCATGCAGGCAGGTCCAAATAATCGATTATGGGGTGCTGCGCCCTGTGTAGATGACTATCAAGTCAACCTGGGGTCCTGCACTCTAAATAAATGACTAATGAGTCTCTCTGGGGACCTGCGCCCTGTGTAGATGACTGTCAAGTCAACCTGGGGTCCTGCGCCCTAAATAGATGACTAATGACTCTCTCTGGGGACCTGCGCCCTGAATAGATGGCTAGATCTGCGCCCTGAATAGATGACTAATGAGTCTATCTATGGGGACCTACGCCCTAAACCATGTGACTTTTCAGTCACTTGAGCCTTTTAGCCTTGACTCTGAGTAACTAGCCAAGTGCTTTAGTTTTCTTCGACCAATGGGTCGGTCAATCATTTAATGCTCATGTTGATTATATCTAATCATTTCGGCTCTGCGTTAAACACGCTAATGTCACTCTTGACTCATAAGCTATTACCATACAACCAGTGCTCAGTACTATTGGCGATCATGACTGATAAGTCAGAGCTTCACGGCCAGTACTAAACACCATTGTCGTTTCTGACTAGTGAGTTAGTGCCACTCAAAAGTAAGCAATGCAACCAAGCATATATCATATGTCAAATATCAAAATATAAGGCATTCAACATGCTTACTCAACGATCACAAACGTAATCATAATCTTGTACATTTACAGAGACTCAAGCTTTGATCAATTCCATATTTCACATTCATGCCATGACATAATCACATGTATCGCATACATCACATGCATTACATACTGGGTGCAGTTTTCTAACCTTTGGTCCAAGCAAAGGTTACCAATAAACGACCCTCAAGCATGATCCTGTTCCAAGACCCTAGCAACAACCTAGTCACGACCATAATATATAATCCCATAAAAAATGAGTAAAAAAATGCTTCTAGACCGAGTCCTAGCCTCCGGGACATCGAATCCTACCCAACTAAGGAGTAGGATCGATCCTGAGCCTTTAGAGTTCCCACAACTAAAAACCAAATCTGGGCAACACTACACAGGCGGGTCGCGACTTGCCTCCCTAACAGAGAGCTCTGCCTGGGCTTCAGGGTGCGAGCTGCGACTTGGCCCCCCTTGACTCGCGGCACGCCCCCCAGACAGACTCCCTTTGTTCTAAGTTCACTAAGGTCGCGACTTGACCACGAACCCAGCCATTTTCTACGGTTTTTCCCATTTAAAATCCTCCAAAAACGTATCCGAACATATCCAAATCTCAAAATCAAAGTTCCCAAACATCCCAATTATCCTAAACTCAAATCTTAAACCATCCAAAAACTCATCAAAACGTAAAATCCAAACAAAGCTTAAAAACTCGAAAACTCAAAACTTAAAAATCGGATCACCTCTGATTGAGTCATTTCCTAACTAAATCCTCCGGCTAATAGGCTTCTAATCTTCTTTAGAATCGCTATGCCTCGATCCTTGCTTGAATCCAAGTCCTAAATCTTGAGTTTCCTTCGAAAATGCGAACGGGTGTTGAAAAGGGAACGGAAGAGAGAGAGAAAGTTCTGAACGCTCTTTTATAATTCTGACAGGTTACTTCGAACTTAAGTAACCTCAAGCAAATCCTAATGCTCAAGGTCCCAAAAATGCCCCTGGGTAAAATAGTCAAAATTCCCACAATTTCCCCCTGATCTCACTTACTCCCAATATATCATCAGATAATCATTCCCATTACCCAATATCCAGGTAATGTGCTAAATACCCAATATACCTCTTGACTCACCCTGAGTCAAACCTGGGTCCCGTTGTGACTTTCCCACTAGCTTGCTCCCTAGGATCGTCTTGTGTCGAGTAACCCAAACATAACCATATAATAATGTAGTACCTCACACATACCACATATATGCCAAATATACCCATAACGGGCCAAATTATGAAATTTTCCCAATTAAACAGAAATGGGCCCACATGCATATTTAATACACATAAACATGCATATCAAGTCATATTATAATATTATAAACATAATCACATGATAATACACATAAAAATAATATAGTCGCATAATTACATAATTTTCCATCCTGACCCCCGAATCAAGGCCCTAAGCCTTATTAGGAAATTTGAGACATTACAACTATCCCCTTCTTACAGAAATTTTGTCCTCAAAATTTTATCTAAACAACCCGAAATATTAATCCCACTTATCTGATTCCAGTTTCTAGGTCGCTCCCTCGACCTTACTGTTTTGTATAATACCTTAACCAAAGGTACAACTTTGTTTCTCAGAACCTTGTTCTTTCTGTCTCATATCTGAGCTGGCTATTCCTCACAGGATAACTTAGGCTCTAACTCCAGATCCTCATGACTCAACACATGTGTCTCATCTAACACATGTTTCCTCAACATGGAAATATGAAATACACTATATATGACCGACAGTGCCAAAGCTAAGGTCAGTCCATAGGTAACCCGACCAATCCTATCCAGGATTTACAACGGTCCTACTAATCTAGGGCTCAACTTGCCCTTACATCCTCACCCATTTCCATGGTGAGATTCTAAGGGAGATAAAGTCTTCCACTTGGAACTCCATGTTCCTGCACTTCAACTTAACACAACTTTTCCATTCACTATGAGAAGCGCGCATCCGAGCTTTAACCTTTTGAATAGCCTCAATGGTCCTCTAAACTACCTCAGGAGCCAAATATAACATCTCACCATCTCATCTCAGTGAACGAGCGATATACATTTCCTACTGTACAACATCTCATAACGTGCCCTTCCAATAACTGGATAACTCAATCTTATTCACCATCAATTTGAGGATAATAAATTGTACAAAATTCCAACTGTATACTCATCACCTTCCGCAACTTTCCCCAAACCTTGTAAGTAAAAGCAAGGTCCTCATCTAATAAGATAGACCTCGAATTTCATGAAGGCATACTATCTCTCTCACATTGAGGTCTTCATACTGATCAACTGTATTACTCGTCCTTACTGATAGAAGCGAGCTGACTTTGTATACTGGTCCATAAGGACTCGAACTGAATCATGCTGGTCCACTATTTTAGGCAGCCCCACCGTGGAATCCATCATGATGTTTCCTTACTTCCACTATGGAATACACAAAGGCTGCAATGGCCTTACTGGTTATCGATATCGACCTTGACCTGCTAACAGGTTAGGAACTTTGCCACATATTCAGTCATATCCCTCTCCATCCCAAGCCACAACTATAAACCTTTCATATCCTAGTACATCTTCATGATGCCTAGATGAAGAGAATAAGGGGTGATATGAGATTCATCCAAAATCCCCCATTTAATCCCAGTGTCCATCGAATCCCATATCCAATCCCTATACCTCAATAAACTCATACCTTGCACTACAAAATCCTTAGCTAATCCAGCTAAGACATTCCCCTCAATTCTTCCCATTTGTGGTTCTTTCAACTCTTTTCCTTTAATCCTCTCTGAAATAGTAAACTCAAATGTAATGTTGGCCACCTAGCCCACCAATAACTCTGCTCTGGTTCTGGTCATACCCTTCAAATAACATAATGCATAGACAATCACCTTTTCCTATCAATGAGGACTCATAATAATCTATAACATGGTTCTGATCTGTAGAAAGACTCATAACTCTTCCACAAAGCACATGTAATATCTTGCCTGTCCAAGGAAACTTCTGCCCTCTGAGGCGTTCCTGGACCTTGGCCAATCTCCAACTGAGTATACCACAATACTGTTGATCAAGACGTTCACAAATCCAATTAAGATAATCTTTGAATACTCTGTTCATCTAATCCATCAAAACAACTCGGCATTAATCAAATCCACAAAACATAACTCAGCACTCCTAGTGCCCTTATCTGATATAAAAGGCAGTCTTCTGCATATCCCTCTCCTTGATCTTCTGCTGGTAATAACCAGATCAAAGATCTATCTTGAAGAATATCGTCTTACTCAAACACTGAACCTTAAGTTCTTACAGCTCTATTGAAGTCGTACAATACAGTGTCCTAGACCTGGTTCTGTCTTTGGCACTAATCTAATCACCATTCTATCTCTTTGTGTAAAGGTAACCCTGGAAAATCCCTTGGAAACATATCCAGAAACTCACAGACTAGTCCAGTCTGTCCTGGTCCCACTGGCACGACCTAAGTGGTATTCACCACACTAGCTAAGGGTCCTATGCATCCTCCTGCAATAGGTCCCTAGCTCTAAGTACAAATTTCATAAGCATACAAGGTCCATGCACAGTGCCAACAAATACAAGGGTTTCTCACCCTCAAACCCAAGAGTTACCATCCTTTCCTTGCAATCTATCATTGTCCCATACTTGGCTAACCAATCCATATCCAGGATCTTATTGAAGTCAGTCATAACCAACTCTATCAAGTCAACTGATGAGTCCTTTCTCACCATAACCTAATCCATCTCTTAAAATTACCAATAGAGTATCACATCCTCATCACAACATGACCATGTAACCTGCATATCAAGTCTATGCCTCTCTATATGAAACAAAGCAAAGACAACATGGCACTAAAACTAGTCAACATAATACAGAAATCAGAACTAGGAAGCTGACCTGCCACTACTGAGGAACCAGCCTCAGTCTCAGTCTCCGTCTCTGACTCTGATTGCATCGAAGCGAACACTCGAGCTAGAGTCAAGTCGGCTGCCCCCTTTCACTCATTCTTCCTTCTCCCTGGGCAATCTTTCCTGAAGTGCCTAACCATCCCACATAAGAAACATGCCTTTGCTCGGCATTCTCCCAGATGACGCCTCTTACACCGAGTGCATTCTGGGTAAACTTTTCAATCCTTGTCCTTGCCCGATCCAATAAACAGAGGTATCACTGTCTAAGCTCCACGCTCTCCGGCACTCTCCTTCTCAATTTCATTTCCTATGCTCTCAACAGCGAGAGCTTTCCCTATAACCTGGGCGTAGGTAGAGATTTCATGTACTGGGGTGATTCTAATGCCCTGAGCTATCCTGGTATTCAATCCCTGGATAAACATTTCCTTCCGAGCTACATCCATGGGTACCATATCAAAAGAAAACTTGGCCAACCCATTGAATCTGTTAAAATACTCGATTACTATCTCATTTCCCTGAACCAGGTTCATAAACTCATTCAGTCTTGACTGCATCACAATAATATCTTTCATTAAACAATTGCCTAAATTCTTTCCAATTCATCGCAGCTGTATCTCATGTATGGGATACTACTTCCCACCACGTCCGGACATCGTCCCACAATACATATGTAGCACAAATCACCCTATCGTGCCCTACCACCCCCATACTGTCGAGGATGGAAATGATCGTGCCCATCCATTGCTCAGCTCTGAATGGATCTAGGCCTCCCTCAAAAACTAGAGGGTAATATTCATGGAATCTTCCACACAAAAATTCCCACCTATTCTCAACCCTAGGCTGAGCCAATACTGGTGCGACTCCTGACATAGCAAAGGAAGAGGCGTTCCTTGATAGAACATGTTGTTGTTTTGGACACCTAATCTCTTCTTCTTCCCTATGCAATCTTAGTTGCATATCTATAAACACCTGCTGCAAATTCTGAGGGGCTGGTGAAGAACTTAGGCCCTGGCTGTAATTCTCAGCCTCGGTATAACCACCACCAGGTCTCATTAACTGCCTTGGGTACATAATCTTTGATTGAATATGCAGTCAATAACTTGACCCATTAAACATGATGAACATATTCAAAAACCTTCCCCATGGGAACAATCACACAACACCATATTCAAAAATCAATGCAGTGCTAAAAACACGCCTGAAACGTTCATACATCAATTCATAACCCTTGCTCTTCCCAGATACATACCACGTTCTTAACTCCAGCATACAAATAACACATTTATATATTCACTGAGTAGGTAATCATTTAATCATATGAGTAGTCAAGGGCTAAGCCCTAACAGAATCTCATGCTCCCTAATATAGTATGCAGGTAAAGCATTTACATTCTATTTAAGCAGTTAAGCACATAACCACATAAATAGTTACCATACCCTGAGTGAAGCTTGTCTTTAGTGACGAGTGTACATGCCCATCTTATCTACAAGAACCCTTAACCTTGGCTCGCTCTGATACCAAGTTGTAACACCCTACTACCCAGGGACCGTTACACTATGTATTTTAAACAGTGATAAACTCGCTAGCCGAGTCATTTGACCATAATCGTGTAACTAAATGTGATTGACGGTTTAGGGTTAAAATTTTTGGTCAAAGAGACAATATTTCACTAAAACGTTTACTGTATACATTGAGATCCCAAAATATATTTTAAATTTTAATTACAATAAAAGATTTACAACTAGCCGACCTAAGCGGCAAAATAAGGTTTAACCCTAGTTCCTCTTTAAACCCTCGAACGTGGTGGTCGAGCAGCCGCATATGTACATATCATCACCTAAGCTATCCAATTGAAGAATGGTCCAGCTTTCTTTTACCTTTACTTACACTGCATAGCACCTATGAGTCGAGGCTAAGCAAGAAAACTCAAATATGCTCATAAGCAGACAATAAAATGTCACCAAATCATGATAAGCATGCCTAGCAGTAATAACCCTAGTATTGCATGCAGGCAAGTCCAAATAAATGATTATGGGGTCCTACGCCCTGTGTAGATGACTGTCAAGTAAACCTGGGGTCCTGCACCCTAAATAGATGACTAATGACTCTCTCTGGATCCTGCGCCGAATCCTCTCCAACTGGGGAGTAGGATCGATCCCGAGCCTTTAAAGTTAAGTTCCCATGACTAAAAACCAAATCTGGACAAAACTACACAGGTAGAACGCAACTTGGCCCTAAGGGTCACGACGTGCCTCCCTGACAGAGAGTCTCTGCCTGGGCTTCAGGGAGCGGGCTGCGACTTGGCCCCCCTTGAGTCGCAGCGCGCCCCGAGGCAGACTCCCCTGGTTCTGGGTTCACTCAGGTCGTGACTTCCTAGAACAAGGTCGCGACTTGACCACGAACCCAGCCATTTTCTACAGTTTTTCCCATTTAAAATCCTCCAAAAACCTATCCAAACATATCCAAATCCCAAAATCAAAGTTCCCAAACATCCTAATTATCCAAAACTACCAAAACCCAAATCTTAAACCATCCAAAAACTCATCAAAACGTAAAATCCAATCATATCTTAAAAACTCGAAAACTTAAAACTTAAAACATGGATTACCTTTGATTGAGTCATTTCCCAACTATATCATCCAGCTAATAAGCTTTTAATCTTCCATAGAATTGCTATGCCTCAATTCTTGCTTGAATCCGAGTCCTAAAACTCAAGTTTCCTTCAAAAATGCGAACGGATGTCGAAAAGGGAACGGAAGAGAGAGAGAACGTTCTTTTATAATTATGACAGGTTACTTCAAACTTAAGTAACCTCAAGCAAATCCTAATGCTCAGGGTCCCAAAAACGCCCACTCGGGGTAAAATAGTCAAAATTCCCAGAATTTTCCCCTGATCTCACTAACTCCCAATATATCATCAAATAATCATTCACATTACCCTATATCCCGGTAATGTGCTAAATACCCAATATACCTCTTGACTCACCCCGAGTCAAACCTGGGTCCCGTTGTGACTTTCCCACTAGTTTCCTCCCTAGGATCGTCTTGTTCCGAGTAACCCAGACATAACCATATAATAATGTAGACCACACACATACCACATATATGCCAAGTATACCCATAACGGGCCAAATTATGAAAATTTCCCAATTAAACAGAAATGGGCCCATATGCATATTTAATACACCTAAACATGCATATCAAGTCATATTATAATATTATTCACATAATCACATGATAATACACATAAATATTATATAGTCACATAATTCTATAATTTGCCATCCTGGCCCCTAATCAAGGCCCTAAGCCTTATTAGGAAATTTGGGACATTACAGAAAGCAATGGCAATCCAATGTTATAGTGATTCCCAGATTGTGGTTAATCAGATATTAGAGGAGTATGAAGCTCGAGGTATCAAAATGGCGGCTTACCTAGCTAAGGTTAAAGATGAGTTGTCTGAGTTTGAGTTCTGCTCCATTGAGCAGGTACCCCGCGAGCAGAACTCCAATGTTGATTCTTTAGCACGACCTTCCACCACTAAAGAGGTGGATATACTAAACGTAGTCCCAGTGGATTTCTTAGAACAACCAATCATAACGAAATAACTGGTTGAGGTCGGAGTGATTAACACAAAACCGACCTGGATAACCCCTTAGTGGAATACCTCACAACCGGTAAACTACCAGATGACCGAAAGGACGCAAGAAAATTGTTATATCAAGTCCCACTGTATGTTATGGTTGAGGGAATTCTATACCAATGAGGGCATTCGCTGCCCCCTGCGACGAGTTCTGCCTGAAGAAGCACAGACCATCCTACAAGAGATACATGAAGGCTTCTGCGGAGACCATGTTGGGGAGCAAAACTTAGCCCTAAAGATATTGAGACAAGGCTATTTTTGGCCCACAATAAAAAGGATTTGACCTCGTACGTATAAAAATGCGACAAATGGCAACGCTTCGCCATAATTGCCCAGGCAGCGCTCATTGAGTTAACCATGATCTCATCCCCTTGGCCGTTTGCAGTATGGGGGATCGACCTTACCAGTTCATTACCAACAGGGAAAAGAGGAGTTTGATATGCAGATTTCTCCATTGACTACTTTACGAAGTGGTCGAGGCCGAGCCTCTAGCAACCATAACCTCGAAGAGAATTCTGGACTTTGTCATGAATAACATCTTGTATCATTTTGGGCTCCCGAAGAAGATCGTGTCTGATAACGAAACTCACTTCGCTAGTGATCTTTTCACAAAATTTTGTGAGAAGTACGACATAATCAAGAGTTTCTCTTCAGTGGGTATCTGCAAGCTAATGGACAAGTCAAGGCTATAAATAAACCATAAAGGCGAGCTTAAAAAAACAATTAGACGAAGCCAAGGGATTATGGCCCGAGTAGCTCTCACAAGTACTTTTGGCATATAGGACCTCACATCGCACCTCCACGGGGCACACTCCCTTCTCTTTAACCTTTGGAAGTGAGGCTATGCTCCCAAGTGAAGCGCTAGTGACGACACATAGACAAAAAAACCTTCGATCAAAATCAAAACTAGGAATTGCTCGATGCATCTCTGGATCTAATCGAAGAAAAGTAGGAAGAATCACAATTACAGCTCTTCTGTTATCAGCAGAGAATTACGCATTACTTTAACTTGAAGGTAAAAGGATGTAGACACGAGCTGGGTAACCTAGTGCTTCGAATAATGTTTTTGGCGAGTAAGGATCCTAAAGATGGTGTATTGGGACCAAACTGGGAAGGACCATACCATATCTTGGAGATTTTACGTGAATGAAAATTCAAACTATCTCGGTTAAGTGGAGAGTTGGTACCACAGACCTAAAATGCTCTTCATCTTAAAAAATATTATTAGAAATAAGACAATTCTGTTAGTGTTTGATGTTTTTCGTATTTTTCTGTGTAAGGCTCGCTTATAAAAGCCATTCTATTTAAATGACATGAGATGGCTACGTGTTTATCTTATTCTCACGATCTATCACGTACTCATTTTGTAAAAGCAACCTGGAATATTCATAAATTCTGATCGCTTGGGGGGCATATAACCCTAGATGAGTTTAAAAATATTTAGTGTGATTAAATATGTTTTTTTTTTAACTTAGAATTTGGAAAATTTATTATTCAATGACTTTTTATAGATGTATCAAATTTTCAAAGAAATTCAAATTACGAACTAAGTTAAACAAAGTTCAACTGCAAACAACTGGATATAACCAGGTCCGAGACTTGATTCCTAACAGGTATAATGCTATTAAGTAGATAAAATCCTGGAGATAAGCAGGTCCGAGACCTGATTCCTAATAGGTATAATTTGTTAAGCAGACAAACTCATGGACATAACCAGGTTCAAGACCTGATTCCTAATAGGTATAACACTATTAGGCGGGCAAATTCCTGGGTATAACCAGGATATCGACCATAATTGATTAGTCAAGTCATCAGAAACCTATCTCGATCTAAAGATAACCCCTATAATTGCTAGTGTGCAAGAATTTGAAATTCATAAGCATAGCAAGATAATAAAGTAAGGGGAAAAAATATATCATAAAATAACGAAAATACACTAAAAAAAGTGTATGAATATCACAAGGAAAAATAACCTCGAACTAAGCATGAAGGTGATTGTTTCAGCTTATGAAAGCATATTTACAAGGGATAAAATAAATGGAATTAGAAAAAGAGAGATGAGGTCGCCCTAAAACATCACTAAGCTCCGGTAACTTGCCCATGTGATGAAACCTCATCGCCAGCCCCCTCAGCAGCTCTAGAAGCATCCACGACCTTGGAGGACTCTTGCGAGAGTCAGCTTAAGAACTTGGCAAGATAACGTCCCCAAAGCTTCGCATCCAGAAAGGAGAAATCCCCTTCCTGGTTGTATGCCCAACATCGATAAAGCATCTCCTCCAGGGCATTCGTTGCTTCTGCAATATTCAGCCTTGCCTGTTCAGCATCCTGCTTCGCCTTCTCGGCATCTTGCTTCGCCTTCTCAGTATCTTCCTTGGCTTTGGCCTCGACCTCAGACAGTTTATATTTTAGTACATCGACCTCCTCAAGTTTCTTGTTGAGGTTTTCGATCTCAACCTGCAGCTGATCTCGCCACTGCCTCACCTTAACAACCTGCTCCTTGGCTATTCACTCGTTCTCTTGGGATGCAGCCAGGGCAGCCTTGAGCTCCTCTCTTTGAGCTTAGAACCGGTCGATGCCATGGATTTGAGCTAAAGCGGACTACAAAAGAAAGACACAAGACAGGATTAGCTCGCGAAAGTAAAAAAAATAAGGGAAATACTATAGGGGTAAGAAAGATAACTCGCAGTCAGGTTCATTCCCAAGGCAGACCCCAGGACATCCCCTGGGGAACGGTCCTCTATGGCCCTCGGATCCTTCACATTCTCTTGGTTGGTATGACCCACCATGTGGTTCACCATGTCATGGAGGATCCCTTGGAGCGCTTTTGGGATCCTTGTCACCTCGAGGGGCTTGAATGGTAGTTGAATAGTTGGGGCTTCGCCTTGAACAACTTGGGGAATCAAAACAGGTTCATCGTGAGGACGAGGACGAGGAACCTCAAGAACGGTAACTGTAGTTACAGAAGCTGGTCGTTGTGTTTGCTGATGCTTTTTCTCAGTGGAGTTGGCACCTTTATCTTTTGTTGGAGATTCGGTGGCAGCTTCAGATTTGGGGGCACTCTTCTTTGATATTCTCTCCTTTTTGACTACGGGTCCAGTTTCGGCCCCACCAGATTTGAAGAAGCCCTTCAGATCCATATCTTCGCCTGTGAAAGGATGAGCAAAAAATTCAGATCCAATAAATGATTAGCCAGGGTAATGCAAGGAAAATAATAGAGTGGGAACCCTACCCTCCGAGCTAAATGAGGAAACTACTATGATCGGCTCTGGGCTACGATCCGGACGTGGTAAAACCTCTAACTCATTGACTATCGGAGAAGGGGGGACTCTAATTTTATTACGTTTTTGGTCTTACAGGGTTCAGGCTCTTCTTATGAACTAGACTCATGCGCGACCTGTCTAACGCCCAGGGAAAAAACACCCTGACGGAGGGAAGGCCACGACAAAAGATTTATATCATACTCCTAAAACATGGTGGACCTAAAGTGAAAGGTGTTGTCCACCACTATGGTACACTGAGGATAGTTATGGTTGTAGCATACAACCAAGTGATCAAAACACTGGAGGAGGGTCACGTTCAGGTCCAGATCAACTGGATGTCGACTCACCAGCTGTCGTGGGTTAAATCGAACTAGCCTAAATCTATCAGCAACTCAGTTTAATTCTTTATATGGGTTACCTTGGCCAAAAGTGCTGGGTGCTACCCTTGATTCAGCTTGGTTTGGGTGAGGATGTTGTCCATCTCCAGGGACCTTTGTTTTGCGCACTACCCACGTGACCTTTTTTTCCTCTTCATTGTCTTCAATGACAGGAATGACTTCTTGAGGAGGAAGGAGCTCGGGGGAAGGACCTCAAGCTCTAATGGCTAGTGTCTGATCTTTCCAGATCAGTTTGCAGTCCACCAGGGTAGTGTCATTAACTACCATCCAGAACTCCTTCTCCTTAGCAGGAATACAAGACAACATCTCATATTGACCTCCAAGGGTCTCTGGCCGCCCTGTTCTCTTGTATATAGCTGCACAAAGTAACAACTCAATCATAATATGTTTAAACTTGATCAAAAATGAATTCAAGTACAAAATTCGAAGAGTTAAGAAATTTACGAGGATTGTTAAAATACCGACGGGTGCAATTCTTGAACCCGTTCAACCTAAAGAATTGATCCTTGTAGTCATTCGGGTGGATGGGGAGGTCGATGACGGAGGCCATATTGGGGAATCTGGTGAGGTAGTAGAAATCGTCACCTCGCCCCTTTTGTTCGAGGTTGGCTTTGAGATAGAAGCAGTACATGATGGCAGCAGGGGTCGGGACCTCCCACTCGTGTTTCAAAAAGTAAATATTTGAGCCTCGCCAATAGCCAATATGAATTGGGGGGAAGCTGGATTGGTGCCAGTTCGACGTAGTTCAGAAAATCCACGAAGTACTAGTCCAAAGGGAGAGACGCACCTGCCTTCAGATGCTCGTCACTCCAGGCCCTAAAGTCATCCTGAAGTGGAGTGCAACTCCTTTCTCCTCCTAGCGGAGGTCGGGAAACAAGGCCCTTAGACCCCAACTCGATCCCATGGATCAGCAAAATTTTATTTACCATGCCCTGAGTCTTTATTCGGCATTCGATGCGCTTAGCCTTAAAAATGGTGTTGGGGTCAACTACAATCTCCCTATTCACTACCAAGCCAAAGTGGGGAATAAGTGTCTCAGATGCAATATGGTTGCCCTTACTCTTGCTTTGGGAAGAGGATCTCGCGACTAACTTCTTCTGATGGGCCATGATCTAGCTCGCTTGACGACAAAGCGACCTTTTAGAGGTGACCTAAGATAATACCTTGCTATTGCGATAAAGGTACGATGACCCAAGGGTTTGCATTTGATTTATTCAACCTAAGAAACACATGAGCTAAGATATCTCCCAGCAACAACGCGTGTGTCCATGCGCGTTCAGTAACCACGCGCTGTAAACTCGAGAAATCACCTGATACTTTAGGATTCGCATGTCAGACCCAATACCTGTTTGAAGAAGTATAATGTAAAACTGCTCGAGGAATCGTAACCCTTAAGCTACCGAGAAATGAACCTAAAAACCCTCAAATTTCTATGCATACACAGGCGATCCTATTTCAAAATTAGACGATCCTCTTTCGAAATCCAGAAAATTACCCATTTTTTATGCACATTATTTCTAATCAGACCTAGCACTATTGTTTTGGCCTATCATGAACCCCTATTAAACTCAAACATGGCCGAAGTAAGAAACTATACTGGAATTTTTTTGTAAAACTTATTGAAAAATAGGAGGGTGAAATTTAAACCGGGTATAGAAATAATTCTAGATTAGATGTTCGATCGATGATAACTCCATTTTAGTGTCATTTTAGGATGTATTTTTGTGGTAATCTTGAGTCTTTTATGTTTGTTTTGTGCAAGATTACGTTTGTGTTTGTCTTTGTTGTAGGTCGGTGCTTTGGATCATGAGCTAAATGTGAAAAGAAGAAAAAATGGTGGAAAATGAAACTTTTGGTGGTTGTTTGAGTCAAATCGGCATTAAGGAAGAGCTAAAATAATTTTTTGATGAAGGAAGGATTTGAATTGGTCAAATTTTAAAAAAAAAAATAGAATTAGAGTCGCGGCATGGGCTTAAGGGCCGCATCTCTAGCAAAGTTAGAGGTTGCGGGTTTGTTGAAAGGAATTAGGGCCGTGACTTGGTCAATAGAGTCGTGGCGCTAGTAGAAGTCAGAGGCAAATCTAGGAGGTGCATCAACACGCGGGCCGCGACACCTGGAGGGCCTAACCAGATGTTGAAGGGCTTAAAGAAGACACTGGTCGCGACCTAGGAAAGGCCAAGTCGTGGCCGCCTTTGAAAAAAAGAGGAAATCTGTTTTTTTTTTTTTTTAGTATAAATTCATACTTTATGTTTTAATTAGGGTTAGGTCAGATTTCTAATTACAAATTTAGAGAGTAAATTTGATTCTGAGACAATTTATTCTGCACTTTCATATTTTTATTTCTTCTTCAAGCTTTTGAATTTTATGTTTTTGAATAATTATTTGGTTATTTTAGTCATGTCTGATATGAACTAAATCCTCTATCTAGGGGTTAATGTAGTCGCTTGGATTTCTATTTAATGTTATTATGATGTTCTATTGATTCATCTTCTTTATTCTAATCTATATAATGTTTGTTTAATGCTAGTAAATATCTAATCAATATTTGCTTGATTTATGATTTTGATTCAAAATTAAAAAGATGCGAATTGAATATGCTATCGTTATATAGACATAGGTTACATATTGGACAAAAGTACCTGTATGGCTTGTGTAGCAATTAGGTTTATATGCTTAATGCCTACTATATGTTTAAGTTTATCACAGAGATGTAGAGAACCTACATATAGGTTGGGATCTTATATCTTGAAAAAAAATAGGAATCGATTTATGTTAACATGCTATTAGAATAGGAATAAAGAAATTTAGAACTGATTAATAAAATTAATACAATTAAAAGTTGATGAAGTTAATACCCTAAGTCTTTTTATTATTGATTTTAATCCTTTGATTAATTGTTTTGTTTACAGTAATTGAAATTGTGTTTGTAGTTAAATTTATTCATCTTAATTTTACTTGCCAAATAGAAAGTAAAGAGCAATTATTGGTAATTGGGTTATAGTCTCTGTGGGAACGATTTTTATTTACTATCTATATTACTTAAATCGATTATGTATACTTGCGTATCATCATTTACCAATCAATAAAGGGAAGTGATGATAGCTCCAAATAAAGTAGCCTGAAAGCTTATGGAGAATGAGAGAATGCCAAAGGTTTCTGAAGGTGCTCTGGGAAGGAAAGGAAAAATTTTTGAATGCAAAGGTGGTGAGGTTTGGGTCTGTTTCTCCTATTTATACGTAAACTTTAGGAACCAATCTGGGCCACTCGATTGGGTCAATTGATGATCCAAGGGCCTAGATTAAATAACCTCTACAGTGGAAAAAAGTTGATAGGACAGTTGTCACATTGCTCGAAACCCGAACAGGCACCTATTACAGACTGACATGTGTTTAGCACTCGAGTAGTGGGTGGGCACAATTTCACATGACAGAAGCCTAAAAGCCCCTACTGTGTGTGTCAGAGGTGGCATCATGCACGAGCAGGAGCTTGGGGGGCAAATGTTGTACCCCAAAATAAATACGAACTGAATCACTTAGCCTGAGGTACAACTGGTAGACAAGCGCATGGAGAAAGTGTATAGGCATGACATTTAGCTAACTCTAGTGTGATCAACTCGAGTCAAACTTGACAGTACGAAATCTCCAGATCGCCTCTTGTGCCAACAACCTAGTTTGAGATGCGTGATGTCTAGATCGCCTTCTAGACTGAACTTGGCCTGTGTCAAGTTAGGCTATCCCTCTGACATCCATCTTGAAGGAAGTGTTCAGGTCGAGGAGGCTTGATCATGATGTATAGTGAAGGATCCCAAAAGACTCGAAGATTCCTTATACACTAACTAATGCTTAGATTTTATTACACATTTATTACCCAAGATAATAGATGTAAATTCCATAGGCAATCATATCCCTATGTAAATGGGAGATTATTCTGATTTATTATTTACCATATTTATGCACGCAGTTACCCAAAGTTGTCGAGGAAAACCTTTTATAAATATCAGGAGAATGGATAGAAAAAGGGGCGGCTTCTTGAGATATAGAAACTGTGCTGAAATTGTAAGAAACAATTTCACTCAGAGCCTTAAAGAGATTAATAAGGGTGTCTCATGAACTAGGTGGATTTTAACCACTGAACCACATTAAAGTGTGAGTGTTGGTGATAATGTTCATTTGTCTAATCACGGTTTAGTAAGAAAGCCTAATATCTCTATTTGTGAAAAACGCGCCAACACATGGTAATGTCTTGGCCTTTACATGCTGTTTCTACTAACATTGCCCAATCTATTATGTTTCTTGATAAGGCAAGAAATATGTAGAATGAACTTGTGGAGCGATTCAATCAATGCAATGGTCTAATAATCTTTCAATTAAAGACTCATCTTCAAAGCCTCCAACAAGGTGACCAATTTATCAACACTTATTTCATAAAACTCAAATCAATGTGGGATGAGATGAATGAGTTTCAACCATTAGTTCACTGCACTTGTGGCGCCATGAAAAACTATTGGACTACTACAATCAAAACCAATTCTTACAGTTCTTGATTGGGTTGAATGATTCCTATCACCCGGTCTGAACCCTGATCCTACTTCTTGATCTGTTACCTTCCATGCCAAAGGTCTTCTCCGTGGTTGTTCAAGAAGAGCGCCAAAGAACTATTGGTACTTCCACCTCTTCCATTGTCTCTGCTATAAGCTCCTCTAGCTCTACTATTCATCAGAACAAGAAGGTCAAACCCTTCTACAATTACTGTAATTGCCTTGGCCATCTCATGGACAAGTGTTTCTTTTTGCATGACTTCCCTCCTGGCTCTGGCGAAGAGAAGAAACCACAAAAGGACTCAAAAGCAATGGCCAATCAAGTTTCAAATGTTGATGCTCCTTCTGGTCCCCACCATCTTGCTCCTAATACTGCTCATGCCTCCACTTCAGCTGTTGTGCAAACTCATGCTCCAGATTGAGCTCCCAATGTCAACAACTCATTTCATTGTTGAGTCAACAACTCCAATGGGGCAATAATCATGCTGAGCATACTCAAAATCAAACCCCTGTGCTTCCAATTTTTTCAATTAAACCTTCTTCTTTCTTCTTTAAATCTTGGGTTGTCTGTAATGCCCTAAATTTCCTAATAAGGTTTAGGACCTTGATTAGGAGGCCGGGAGGGCCATAATTGATTTATTATGTTATTAAATGATTATATGCATGTTTAGATGTATTAAATATGCATGTGAACGCATTTCTGATTAATTGGGTGATTTTCATATTTTGGCCATTTCGGGCATATTTGGCATATATGTGATATGTGTGTGGTGCTTTATTATTATTTGGTTACACTAGGGTTACTCAGCACGAGAGGATCCTAGGAGGTAAGCTAGTGGGAAAGTCACAACAGGATTTATTCTTGACCCGGAGTGAGTCAAGGGGTATTTAGAGCATTACCGGGTTATTGGGTAATTGGAATAAGAATTTGATGATAAATTGGGAGTTAGTAAAATCAGGGAGAAATTCTGGAGGTTTTGACTATTTTGCCCCTGGCGATGTTTTCGGGACCCCAAGCATTAGGATTTTTTTTAGGCTACTTAAGCTTGAAGTAACCTTTTAAAGAAATAAAAATAACGTTATGTGCGTTCTCTCTCCCTCAAAGTTCCATTTTCGTCTCTCGATCACATTTTCGAAGGAAACTTGAGTTCTAGGACTCGGATTCAAGCGAGGATCAAGGCATAGCAATCCTAGGAAAGATTAGAAGCTTATTAGCTGGGGGATTTAGTTGGGAACAACTCAATCGGGGGTAATTCAAGTTTTAAATTCTAAGTTTTTAAAGTTTTTAAGCTTGAATTGGATTTTGTGTTTTGTTGAGTTTTTTATTTGATTGAGGCTTAGGTTTTGTTGGTTTTGGATCATGGGGATGTTTGGGAACTTTGATTTTGGGATTTGGATATGTATGGGTAGGTTTATGGAAGGTTTTTAAATGAAGAAATGGAGGTTTTATGGCTGGGTTCGAGGTTGAGCTGCGACTCTGTTCTTGGGCGCTGCGGCTCAAGCTTGAAGAAGTTGGTGGATTGGGGTCGTTGGGCTATTTGAGCTGCGGCTCTAATTGCTGTCAGAGAAGAGTTTTTAGGCCTGGCTTGAGTGGGGCTGCGGCTCTAATGATTGGGGTCGCGGCTCAAAAGAGGAAAAGTGACCAAAGTGGGTTTTTAGTCATGGGAACTCAAACCTTAGGCCTCGGGATCATTCCTAATACCCGATTTAGTGGGATTTGATGTCTCGGAGGCTAGGTCTTGGTTCCGGGATTGGTTTTAGAACTTGAACTCATTGGATCACCGTTTATGGTTGTGACTAGGTTATCACTAGAGGCTTGGAGTAAGGATCGTGCATGTGGCTCGTTTATTGGTAACCTGTGCTTGGACCAAAGGTAAGAAAATTGCACCCTATATATATGACATGCATGGTTATTCTTGATGCATGTTGGATGTTTATATATGACATGCATGGTTATTCTTGATGCATGTTGGATGTTTAAATGTGACATGCATGGTTATTGTTGAGGCATGTCAAGTGATTAAATGTGATGCATGTGTTGCACGAGAAACATGTGATTAGGGCATGCTATGAATACTGAATATGAGATTGTTCAGAGCTTGAGCCTCTGTGTTTATGCATAATCCTAATTATGCTAGCAATTGTTAAGTAAGCATGTTGAATGCCTTATATTCGGATATTTCACATATGATATATGTTTGGTAGCATTGCTTACTTGTGTATGGCACTGACTAGTTAGGGTCGGCACTGGTCGCGTATTACTGACCTAAGAGCCAGAAACGGCATAAGCGTCATGAATGCAGAGGACCGATAAAAGATTAGATCTAATCGATATCAGCGTTGAATGACTCTAGGAGCATTAATGCTGGACCGACCCTAAGGTCGATGAATAGTATAAGCGCTTGACTAGTCTAGGACTAGTTACTCAGAGCCAGGGCCAAAGGCCTAGGTGACTGTTTGTCACATGGCTAGGGAACGGAATCCCATGGTTGTGACTCTATGTCCATGCGGCAGGTTATCTTGGTGACTAGTTCATCAAACACCTACCTTGTTTAAGCTAGTGAAATGATCACTTATCTACAAAGCCCCGGTGACCCTATCGTCACATGGCAAATGGGAACGAAACCCACCTTAGTGATGATTACAACTGTCACTCTTCTATTTGGGGCTAAAATCCCTAGATGATTATTATGATCATCGGTTGGTGTTGTATATTCATCATTACGTGAACTCATTTGCCTGCTTGAATAGGGCTATATTTGCTAGGCGTGTGCCTTATGATTTGATGACATGTTATTACTGTTCATGAGCATATTAAGTTTTCTTGCTGGGCTTCGGCTCACGGGTGCTATGTGGTGCAGGTAAAGGCAAAAGAAAGCTGGACCATCCTTGAGTTGGAGGGCTTAGGTGATGATGTGTACATATGCGGCTGCTCGACCGCCACGGCAGAGGGTTGAAAGAGGAACTAGGGTTAAACCCTGTTTTGCCGCTTAGATCAGCTGGTTGTAGATTTTTTCTTGAAATAGACCTTTAAATTATATTTTTGGGATCCCAATGTAAACAGTAAATGTTTTAGTGAAACGTTATATCTTAACCGAAATTTTTAATCCCTAAACCGTTAATCATACTTAGTTACACGATTTTGGCCAAATTACTCGATTAGCGAGTTTAGCACTGTTTATAAGGCACAATGTAACGGTCCCTGGAGTTTAGGGCGTTACATTGTCAATAGTGGTGCTACACACGATATCACTTGTTTATCACATTTCACCAATTCCACATTTCCAAAACATGTCATTTCGCTAAATGGTTCCCTTATCGAGATGCGTAATTTAGGCACCATCTCAAACTTTGATGATTACGATTGCTGAAAAGATAGGAAATCACTACATTCTTCATCAAGACATCTTTTATGTTTCATGAAATGTTCATCTATTTTCATGCACAAACAATGTAGATTCTTGTTCCAATAATACAAATGTAAACCAAATAAGCTCAATAAAAAGATGCATTTTTCATTTTTGTAAGACTATTCTTCTCTTTGTTGAATATGCCATCTAGCAAAACTAAAACGACTTCTTTTTATTTCTAACCATAATTTTTCTACTTCAGTTTTTGATCTTATTCACTTTAATATATGGGGCTTCTTTCATACTACAAGTATAGAATGCTTCAAATATTTCTTAGCAATTGTCGATGACAAATCTCGTTATACATGAACATACATGTTAAAAGCAAAATCAGATGTAAAAGATATTATTCCTCAGTTTTTTCATCTCATTCAAACACAATTTTCAATCAATATTAAGCCTGTTCAAAATGATAATGCACCAGAGTTAAAATCTCTATGATTTTTATGCCAAAAATAGTGTCCTTCAACACCATTCTTGTGTCGATATACCTCAACAAAATTCTGTTGTTGAAAGGAAACACCAACACCTTCAAAGTGTGGCTAGAGCCCTCCTTTTCCAATCTCCTTTGCCTCTTGTTTATTGGGCTTATTTAATTAGGACAACCACTTAGTTAATTCACAAAACTCCATCTATTCCTCTTAAAGGGAAAACATCTTTTCAGATTCTTTTTCAAAAGGAACCTCTTTACACACACTTAAGAAGTTTTAGGTGTTTAGCTTATGCATCTACTTTAAACAAACATAGACATAAATTTACTCCTAAATCCTGAACCTATGTTTTTATTGGATATGCAGAAGGAATGAAACCATATTCTCTTCTTGATATTGCAACAAATCAGATTATACAATCTAGAGATGTCATCTTTCATGAAAACATATTTCCTTTTCTTAATTCTCTTTCCCATGACATCCTTCATTATTTTTTTTCCTCAAATTATGTTACCTACTTCAATACACTTATTTAATTTTGACCATGCTCACCTGTTTCAGCATAATACTTCATCATCCAAATATGTTGAACTTTCTACAAATAAAGCTACAATTATCACTAGAGCAAGTCAATATTCGACCAAACATTTTCACCTTCAAGAATATGTTTGTCAATCTATGTTAGGATTGGTTAGATACATATTGAAATTGATCATGTACAAAGAGGTGCACAAACCATTATGATTTCATTACAGTCAACATAAGTGGGTTGACTTTTGTTATAGGTGTAACGCCCTAATCTCCAAGGACCGTTATGGTGTGCATTTAAACAGTGCTAAACTTGCTAACTGAGTCATTTGGCCATAATCATGTAACTAATTATGATTAGCAGTTTAGGGTTAAAAAATTTGGTTAAGATATAACGTTTCACTAAAATGTTTACCATATACATTGGGATCCCAAAAATATAATGTAAAGGTTAATTACAACAAAAGATTTACAACCAGCCGACCTAAGCGGCAAAATAGGGTTTGCCCTAGTTCCTCTTTAAACCCTCGGTCGTGGTGGTCGAGCAGCCGCATATGTACACGTTGTCACCTAAGCTCTCCAACTCAAGGATGGTTTAGCTTTCTTTTGCCTTTACCTGCACCACATAGCACCCGTGAGCCGAAGCTCAGCAAGAAAACTTAATATGCTCCTGAACAAGTAATAACATGTTACTAAGTCACAACAGGCATGCCTAGCAGTAATAACCCTACTCATGCATGGAAGCAAGTACAAATAAATTTTTGTGAAGTCCTGCACTCGGAGTAGATGACTAATAAGTCTCCGGCTTGGAGGTAGATGACTAATAAGTCTCTCTGAGGTAGACGACTAATAAGTCTCTCTGAATAGTTGACTAATAAGTCATTCTTTAAATAGATAACTGATAAGCCTATCTCTGTATAGATGACTAAATAAGTCTATCTCTGTTAGATGACTGATAAGTCTATCTCGATTAGATGACTGATAAGTCTATCTCAATTAGATGATTGATAAGTCTATCTCGGTTAGATCACTGACAAGTCTATCCTGGTCAGATCACTGATAAGTCTATCCCGGTCAGATGACTGATAAGTCTATCCCGGTCAGATGACTGATAAGTCTCTCTTGGTCAGATGATTGATAAGACCATCTTTGTGTAGATAACCAATAAGTCTATCTCTAAGGTCCCATACCCTCCTATCCATGTGACATGTAGGTCACCTTAGCCTTTCTGGCTCTGGCTCTAAATAACTATCCTTTAGACTAGACAAGTGCTTTTGTTTTTCATCGAACTTAAGGTTGGTCAAGCATTTGATGCTCAGGATGATAATGCTTATGTCGATTAGATCTAATCTTTTCGGCTTACGTTAAACACGCTAATACTGTTCTTGACTCATAAGCCAATACCATACGACCAGTGCTCAATACTACTGCCGAACCTGACTAATGAGTCACAGCTTCACTGTTAATACTGACACCATTGCCAATTCTGACTAATAAGTCAGTACAATTCACAGATAGCAAATCACCAAGCACTTGATATGCATTCCAAATATACAAATAGAGCACTCAACATGCTACATCAAAAACCATGCATGTCACACATGGGGTGTAGTCTTCTTACCTCTAGTTCGAGCGAGAAATATGCTAAGAACGACCCTTGAGAACGATCAATCCTTTAATCCATTAGCGGTCACCTAGTCATAACCAAATATAACCTCCATCAATGAAAAAAAACAATAGAAGGTTTTTGACCTAAACCTCACTCCCGGGACCCCGAATTGTATTCAAACGGTGAGTAGATTCGATCCCGAGCCTTATGAACTGAAACCTCGAGCCAAAAACCCTCAAAAGTGCTTAAAACATGAATCAGGAAAAGCAGGGTAACGCTACAACGCTGCCCCCCTAGCGCCCCAGCGCTACAACAAGGGTTGAATGGCCCTGGCTAGCGCTGTAGTGCCCTCCCTTGGGCGTTGTAGCGCTTGGACCAAGCTGATCAGCCTTGGTTTTTCCCTCCATCGATTCTTCCACTTCCAACCTGAAAAACATGCTTCCAAACTCCATCCAAACCCCCAAATGAACCCAAATATCCACTCTACATGTCCTAGGCACCATAACCCAAGCAACCTTTGCCAAAATCTCCCATCAATTCTCATTATCCCAATCAAAATCCCAACTGAACATCAAAAGGAAAAATAGAGCAAGAACCAGAGTTTTAATGGCTAAAAACTCACCTCAATCTCATAATCACACCCTCTTCAATGGTAGAACATAACCCTAGATCATCAAGGCTTGGTTCCCTAGCTTGGTTCCTCAATAGAAGCTTCAAAATTCAAGAAGAAATGATGAACGGGAGAGGAAGAAAACAATGCTCTATTTTGGTTAGCTTTCTACAGCCTCCTCAATGATATATATCCTTTAAGTGAAAAGACTAAAATACCCCTAGGCTTAAATAAAACCCTAAACAACCACCAAGGGAAAAATCTTCATTTCCTGCCTATCTCGTTAATCATAATTAACGCCCTCCAATTCTCGTTATTCCCAATAATCTCAAATGCTTATAAATCATATCTCATTACCCTTTAATTCCTGGTAATGTTCTAATCCTCAAATTACCCCGAGACCCACCCCGAGCCCCGAAATTAACCCCGTTATGACCAAACCGATAACTTGTATTCAAAGATCGTCTCATGCCGAATGGCTCGAAAAAAATCCACATTATAATGTGGTATTATTCATAATTCATCAACATGCATGAAAATATACAAATATGCCTTCAACGGGCCAAATTACCAAAATGCCCTAATAATGAAAAGTGGACCCATATGCATGCATTTATCATCATATAATAATATAATTCACATAATCATGCATATAATCATTTAATGGCATAATAAATCAATTATGGCCCTCCCGACCTTCTAATCAAGGTCCTAATCCTTATTAGGAAATTTGGGTCATTACAGTAGGCATTTAAAAAATTATCTTTTTGTATCCAATGTATTTCATTGGAGTGTATAAGAGTACCCAAAAACTTTGGAGATGTTTTGGGTCGATGTACAAGGTAAAAAGTCAGTGGACGTGGCGTTGCATCACCTGTCTAATGAAAGCCCAAACATGCGATGCATCGCCTGCCAGGCGACGTATCGCGTGGGCTATTTGTACGGAGGCGTACAATTACGTGTTTTTTACTCCAAAACTTATTTCAAAATGCTCTAATCTTATTATTTAACACTAATGAAAGTTCCTACACTATTGAAGTGGTTCATTTAAGATTTTGCTCAATTGATCACTCTCCGCTTTCTCTCTAACTCATCAAGATTACTAGTTTTCTCCAAGATCTTCATCAAGAAAGCTTGACTTGTTTGAAGACCAAGGCTTGTTAGTCTCATTCTCATTCCACCATTGTAGTAGCTTCAACCAATTTCTTATGGGATGCTAGGAATAGAGATTTTTGGACAACAGTTCCAATTGTGTCAAGCCTTTTTGCCATCTTCATTGTTTATCATATAAAATCATAACCTTATGATTTTATGTAACTAGGGTTTCTCTCTACAAAAATCATTTCCTATTCATTATCAAATTTGTGTTATTCTTCCATTGTGTATATTTTTATATTGTGATTAATCCTTTTATTACAATATTCAATTTGTGTTTATAAAGCCATAATCCTAAGATCTTCTACTATCCTTAGCTCTACACCATATCTTATTCATCAATCTCTTTCCTACCATAAACTATATGCTCCCTTTGTGTTGCCATACTTGCAACCAATACTCATATAGAACCACAAAAATATTCTAAAGCTGCCATACACTATGAATGGAAACAAGCAATGACTAATGAACTAAATGCCTTAGAAGCCAATCACACATGGATGATCACATCTCTTCCTCCTAGATGCTAAATAGTTGGTAGTAAATGGATTTATAAAAGCAAATATCAACCCAATGGTGCTATTGATAGGTATAAAGCACGTCTAGTTGCCAAAGGATACACACTCAAACTTATGTTCTTGCTGCAAAGTTTAATACCCTTAAAATCATACTAGCTCTTCCTTCCATGAAACAATGGTCTTTACACCAAATAGACATAAATAATTCTTTTTTACATGGTGACCTCAACGAAGATGTTTATATGGAAATTCCTAAGGGTTATCAACATAAACAACCACGGCCCGAAAAGTCGGTTTGTAAATTACAAAAGAGCCTTTATGAACTCAAATAAGCATCCAGACAATGGTATGCTAAACTTAGTTCCACTTTGTTACAACACAGTTTTGTCCAATCTTCTTCCAATCATTCCTTGTTCATTAGAAACAAGAATGAGATTTTTTTGGCACTCTTAATCTATGTTGATGACATTCTAATTGCAAGCAATAATGACATGGTCATTAACCATTTCAAATTCTCTCTAAATTCAACATTTAAACTTATAGATCTTGACCCCCTACGATTTTTTCTCGGTGTAGAAATTAGTCGATCACCCAAAGAAATCTATGTCTCTCAAAGACCATTTATTTTACAATTACTCAGTAACACATGATACTTAGGTTCCAAACTAGTGTCTACATCGATGGAACCAAACCTCAAACTCAGCAAGGACATCGGAGAAGAGTTAGCTAAACCAACTACTTATCGCAACCTCATTGGTAAGTTAACCTATTTGACAATAACTCGACCTAACATTTCCTTTGCTATGAGTAGATTAATTCAATATCATGCATCCCCTAGAATTGCTCATTTGGTTGCAGAACAAAGAATTTTACAATACCTCAAAGAAACTCCTGGTCAAGGTCTCTTTTTTTCTAATGCTCCTGTTGATTTTAAAGTAAAATCCTTTGTTGATGTTGATTGGGGAAGTTGTCTAGATACTAGACGTTTTGTTTCTGGTCATTGTGTGTTTATTGGCAACACTTCGGTTTCTTGGAGATCAAAGAAACAATCCATAGTCTCTCCCACTTCTGCTGAAGTTGAATACAAAGCCATGGAAAATGCAGCAAGTGAAGTCACTTATGTTAGGGTTGAAGCCCAAAAAGCATGTAAAAATATTTTTTTATTGATTTAAATAAAAGTACAATTTTATTATATTTGATTATTGAAATTATTGCTTGAATAATTTATATAGATAAATATCAGAAAATTCTATATTCATTTATGAAAATATGATCTTGTATGTGTACTAGAGAATTAAGATCATATACAATGAATAAAATAGTCAGCAACATATTAAAGTATGAAATATTTAATCAATGGTTACTAGTATGGTTTACTAAGCATATAGTTGGATGCAAGTAATCTAGATTCAGATTACCGATGTGGATAGACATCTTGGTAAATGTACTTTATATAATTATGATTATATATGACATGACCGATGTGAATTAATTTCTTTATAAACTTACCATTATCCATAAAAATTTAATTCATATCTTAAAAGATGATCATTTGTAGATCAGTCTAAATCTTGAGTATTGAACTCTTGTTCATGTTTATTGGATCTTTCGATTCATTTGTTAAGGTCTCTTAATATAATGAGGATATTGACTTTTGTTTTGGAGATTCAATATCTTAAATGGCTGGGAACATGATTTTACAATAATGGAATATATGCTTTCCTATTGGATCGAATATTGGTTCCCCTAAGAGTTAATTCTGGGACTAAATAGTTATTGAGCTAATATTTATAATAATATTATAGATTAATTATTCACTAGTGAATTAATGGTACTTAAGGAGCAAGAGGTAATTAGAAGGGTAAAACGGTATTTATTGACCAACTCTAATTAGCGAACAAATAAATGGAAGACATAACTACATATATTAATTATATCAATCGACTGCAAGAGAATACTCTGCAAATATAATTCTATAATTACTAAGAGTGAAATTCCATTTTATAGTGGAGTAATAATGGAATTAATAAATAAGATTATTTAATTAAAGAGTTTAATTAATAGTCTAGTTTATTGGTGCTTAGTATTATAGGTCCATGGTCCCCGAGTTGCCTCTGTGGTAACACTGTCAAGGGTAAAGATGTCACATGCAAGATTAATGGAGAAAATGAATAAATTGCAAGGGAATTAATTTTCCACAGTTAAGTAATAATTACGTGTAATTAATTAATTATGAATTAATTAATTATTTGACTAATTATTATTATTTGAAAAACTTGATATTAGTTTAAATTAATTGGTGTGAGTCTTCGCATGGATAGGAATATCGTTTGATTATACAAAAGGCTTAAGGACTCTTGATAGGCTACAAGAGGTATTCTTCTTTCATTTTTGTGTGTAGATTTAATGTATAAATATATGTATTGATCCTGGCTCAGTATTAATGATTTTTAAAACCACCACCCCCTTCCACTGCGTCCCTGCTTTTAATAAATTAGTACCAACAACTTGGGTTCTAGCCATTCTTAAAGACTTCGGCATCACAATAAAGCTTCAAACCATTATGTATTGCAACAACAATAGTGTTTTACATATATATATATATATATCAGAAAATCCATTCTTTCATGAGAGCACCAAGTACGTTAACATTGACTGTCACATAGTACGAGAGAGAGTACCACAAGGAGTACTCAAGATGATTCATGTTTCCTGAAAGAACAACTTAGCCGACATATTCACTAAAGATTTGTTTCCTAGTTCTTTCACTACAAGAAAAGCACCCTACAATGAAGACCTCTACTGCGACAACACAGAAGTCGTCGCTGAAAGTAGGGAAATTCCACCAAATAATAATTTTTTAAAATTTTATTGAAAAATATTGTGTTACAGCGACAACATGACGTCTTTGTAGGGAATTAGGAATAAAAGAGGGAAAACTGGACTGGCCCTCCAAAATATCTGGTCTATATAGACCCTAAGAAAAAAATGAGGGAAAGTTGACCACCAAAGGTTGCTTGTCAGTTTTCGTCATCTGTAGCGATGAAATGTCGTTGCTATAGGGTCACAAAATTTTGGTGAAAACGTTACATTCACTTTCTATAGTGACGATATGCTGTCACTACAGACCCCTCGAAAAAAAGGAGGGAAAGTTGACCGCCAAGAATCAGTTGTCAAATTTTGTTGTCTATAGCGATAACGACATGTCGTCGCTATAGGGTCTATGATTGATAACTGAAACAGTGTGTGTACTGTACATGATGACTTACTAATACTCTATAGTGATGACATGTTGTCTCTATAGAGACCATCGATATAACTTCCCCAGCGTCGTGTTCTTCCCCTTTTTTCCCCTCTCTTAAAAATCATAGAGAGCAAAAAACACTCTCGTTCGTCGCCCTCCACTGCCCCATGGTGTCCTAGCCCCATTTTTGGACTTCTCTGCTGCCCCACTGTTGTTCTTGGCCATCCTCCTCCTTATTGTGCTTCTAGGAAGATTTTTTTTTATTAATATTTGTGGTTATTTAATTTTTGGTGAAAATGTGTTTTTGATGTTTGTTTTTTCTTTTATTTTTTAAGATAGCAGAAGAATCTGCTCCCTCTATGTTGCTCAAATTGTAGAGATTCTCCCTTGGGTATTTTTAAATTTTTTTTTTTTTGGTTTGGTGATTGATGTATGTTTAATTTATATTTTATAGGTGTGATTAGTTATTTTAGATAGTGTTAATTTGTTTAGACTAGTTTTAAAGACTTAAAGGATTAATAGAAGTATATTTGTTTGTTAATTTGATTATGTTTGTGTTTTTTTAAGATGAAAATTGTATATTTATATATTTATGTTTTAAGAAAATGATGAATGTTTGTTATAAAAAAATGTTAGGTTAGATGATATTTTTTTTAATTGTATGTTAGGTTAGATAAATCCATGTTAGATGTTTAATGTTATTTAAGATTATAGTTTTTAAAGAAATATTGATGAATTTATTGATAAATCCATGTTAAGATTTTGTATTATTTATTATAATATATTTTTTGTTGTTGATATGAGAATTTAAATGATTTTATTCAATTTTATGTATGTTTTGGAACTGGTTTGTATTTTTTTATGTAGATTTTAATTTTTGGGATATGTTAGATTATAGCCGTTATGTTGCCGAAATTTAAGTAGATTTAGAAAACTAAACAATAAAAAAAAGTTTTAAAGTTAGTGTGATTAAATTTTTTAAGTAATATTTTTTAATGTAATTAATAAAAATTAATTAAAAAAATTATAAAGTGTAAATTAAAACAATAATTTTACAAGCATAAAACTTTATTAATATTTTTTTATAAAATAAGTAGAGAATAAAATAATAATCTTTAATGGTAAATTAATAAATTTATAATTAAATATTTGTGCTGACACCATTGTCTGTCAACTTAATTATGTAGAGCAATAAACAATTAATTAGGAAGAAAATGAAAGAAAGAGATTTTTACGTGGTTCAGCAGTTAAAATCTGCCTATGTCCACCAGTCACTCTTATTAACTTGTCCGCGTTAAAGCTACAAGAAGGAGCAATTTCACATAGCGTTTCTCAGTACAAAGTTGTGTGTGAGTACAAATGATCAAATCCAGGCTATTTATAGACCTGGTTACAATAATATCTTCCAAAAAATTTAGGGAAGTTACAACACATATTCAAATTTAAATTCAAATGAATATTTGAATAATAATAATACAACTTAAATGCATTATTTAAATAAAGTTCCCATAAAAATAGCGATTCACCACACGGTCATAACTAATCCCAAAGAAATAGGAATTTCTTAACAACTTTTCTGTGTGTATGATTAATGCATCATCAAGCTTGAACATTGCTTCAACACGCTTTCGAGATCACTAGTGGCCTCGAGCTCACCATTCCAATTGTCGCCACCTTTTTGCTTGATCCGTCTATCGAACTCATCTCTTGGAGGATATTGATGCCTTCGAGCTTGCAACTCATGCTCAAGCACTGATGACATAGCTCTAGAACTTTGTGACAATTTGTACAGGTATAATGATATCACTTTTTAATCCCAAGCTTACACTTTATGAACCTACATTTCGAGACTGTTTATCTATTCTTGAAATTTGGGTGTAACATTTTGCCCCCTCAAAAGTGTTGGTTCGAATCCCATGAGAAGGAAACTTTTGAACTTCACTTTCGAGAACACATGCCCACCTACCACACTCGAGCGTGTACATGTGACAATACAAGATTAGATATTGAGAGTACTCAAGTACTCTTTTCTATGCACACGTCCTTTCCTATTCCCCTTTTTGCCACCAGTCTTCGAAATCAAATATGGTTAATTGGATCACGTTTCAATTCGTTTCAAGGGCTTAGATTAATCCCCTAATACCGCATTTTGGCATATTTAAACTCCCATTCATCTCCTCCCTCCCCACTTTACAATCTCAACTTTCAGAAAAGAAACTTGAACTAAAGCCTCATATTGTTTGCATGTTCTACAAGCCAAAAAAGCAACGCAATCTACACACCTTCGGTTCCATAGGACCGTTCTGCTTCCGATTGTCCAATCCAGGATCTCTTCATTCCCAAGACCAACTTTGTGTAAGTTCTATAAACCTTACTTTCTATATATATATATATATCACATTTTTGTTTTCTTAGTTTTCATGCATGAGAACACTTTTTTGGTTCTTGCTATGTTCTTGAAATCTTCTCTGTAAAAGGAAGTTTTTGATTTGTACGAGTGAGCATAAAGATATGTTTAGGAAAATGTTTTGGGAAAAATGGAACATTTTTTTAGGTTATGGGGTAATAGCTTATAGGTTTCGTGTAGTGCAAGGAATAGGGTTTTGAATTAGGTGTTGACCCCTGATTTGGTCAACAACACTGAGTCAAATTTATGATATAGAATAAGAACTAAACTTAAGAATAAGAACCCTTCTGATCAGTAATGACCTACGTCCACTTAATACTCTTATTTATGTAAATTCCTAAAACCTGCAATTAGATGAGCCGTATCCAACTGAGCTTCATAAGCTAAGAAAGAGGATACAAAAATAGCTTTCGATCTTTTGAATTCTATGAAAGTAAAGAATTATAGCGTAAAAAAATGCATTCTTGACTCCTCTATTTATAGACTCAAGAATGTACATAGATGGGTCATGGGCCTTACGTAACTTGTGCAACAAGTAAATATAAAATAATAGGTGAATAATACACTAAATACAAATATCTGCATATTAAACTAACTTTGAACTTTAACTAATTTTAATCGAGCAGCTCTGGTCGTATGTCGTTTGTCAACTTCTTTTCCTGCTACTCCGTATAAGTTATGAGCTCATTTGATAACATGTTTTCTGCTCATGTCTGGTCGTGAGTCGAGCAGTCCTCTATAAATGTCTCGTCACATGCCCTTCATGTGCCTTATGTTTGTGCCACGTCATCATGCTAAATAGTTGGGAAATATTTCCCCCCAAGTTTATTATGATGCGATCAACATTAAATAAACTTACCGACTGTACTTTTACTTCCTCGAAAAGGTAAATACTCATGATTTCACAATTTCCAAGGAAAGATTTGACAACTTTACGTTTCCCAATGTTCCAAAAATCCTCTTTTCATTCATAACCTTTTAGTTACCCTAAGCAATATAAATAGGCTTATTCCCTTTCCATCCTTTTTTAGCTAAAATTTCTCTTTCATCAAGAACTTCAAAGTTTCAAGCATTCTCCAAAGCAACCCTAAACGAATCTTCAGAAATTTATATGAAATTTCAATGCAGTTTCTTGAGAAATCTTCACTTCAAGTAAGTTTTCGTCAAACTTCCTTCCATTTTTTGCTATTTTTCTTGCCTCCCAACTAGGAAAATAATTTATTTTCGTAACTGTCATTGAAGTTCTTGGTGCGTTCTAGAGGATAATTGGTTATAGGTAGAAATGCATGTGATTTTGGGTATAAATGAGGGTTTAGATAATATTTAGGAGTGTAAAGATGTCTAGGACGGTTTTATAAAGATTTAACTACTGATTTTGGGTCCAAAATCGAAATAAAAATTCGTCTTTTAGCTATTAAAAAATCTGGGTTTGTCCCGCCTGTGACAAACTTGAAAAGTTTTCTTGAAAAAACTTTTCACTTTTACTTTTTGATCTGTTACACTCATATGCTCATATCTTAAAATATGTTTGTTGCTAATACTTGCTTGTTAGCTAAATGTTGAATTAATTTCCACTAACAGTAGTTATTTTCTTAATTCCCCCTATTGGTCGTAGATTCTCACCTCCCCTTCTTCTCAGATATTCATGCACGATCCCTGGGGAGGTGAGAGGCCAGTAGACGAAGACCTTCTAAACTTGTTGTTCGAAGACTCTAAACCGCCTACTTTACCCATTCCACCAAATACAACACAGCCAATATCATTAACCAACCATCCCATTTCAAACCCCTCTATGGCATGAGTAAAGCACGTTTCTCAGAGAAGGAAAAAGATCTCTGATCCTCACAATGGCCAGCATGTGGCCAATGCCGAGGGTCCTGTGAATACCAACACACCTTCAGCAAACGAGCAGCCTCCCGAGATCCTCATTCCTCGTGCTCTTGTAAGAGAGGTCATAAAAAAAGGGCATACCCTAGTACATCGCCCCTCCTAGCATTATATTGAGCAAGATGGTGGCCAAATATCCCAAGAAATATGGCCTTCTTAGGATTACCTTATTCAAGCCAACCCTTGACCAGAGGGCAAACGTGCCTGGAGGCGCTTACAATGTCTGGTCGAGGTATCACGTCGAGGCAGGGGCAACCTTGCCTCTGCATAATTTTTTCCGAGGAGTGGCAAATTATTTTGACATTTCTCCATTCCAAATCACACCGAACGAGTATAGAGTGTTATCGACACTCATTCTTTACCACCACAAAAAATGGCATGTACCCACTCCCCATGAAATCAACCACCTGCTCGATCTAAAATCCAACCCTAACCAAAATAACACGGGGTTTTTCTATTTCTGCCATCAGGAGTCTTCCCGCACATTCCTATCCGATATAACCTACAAGTCGAATGTGGGCAAATACTTCCAAGAGTATTTCCTCACAAATGATCTTGTAGGGAACAACTTATCCTTTACTTGGGGAGGTAATTTTCCTTCCCGAATTTTCTCTAAATTCAGGTCGTTTATTATTATTTTTTTCTTAGTTCACTCTGTTGAATATAGGCCTATGGTTCCATCCAGAGCCTACCCAGGGCATGGTAGAGAGGGTCGTTGCCCTGTCCAGCATGAACTCTATAGAAAAGAGTGTCAAGAAGCTGGTCAGCGAAAGCAATCTAAGGCTAGTCGACCTTTTGGAGCCTCACTAAGATGTGAAGGAAACAATTGTCGGGAGTGCCACTAGAGAAGGTGTCGATGATGCCTCCCAACCCCAGGATGTTTCTTAACCTCCCAAGCGTTGTGCGACAGGGGTCACTATTAGGGAACCAGTCTCCATGCCTCGACCAGAATCAATTCCTCCTTCCCACGAGAAGAAACAAAAACTACCCGATCACCCCGGTCAGGTATATGACTCGTCTGAGGATGAAAAATGGTATGGATTTTTCAACTCTTTTAGATACGTTGCTTATTCCTATTAGTATTTTCAACAAGCATGACAACTTTATTTTTCCAACGAGTAGCTTTAATCCAGATTTCTTCGAGGAGGATAATGTTTGTAGCAATAATAACTTAGATAAAGTAGCAACCAGTATCTTTAGTTTGGGTATAATACTTATAATTTTCCTTGTCGATATTTATAAATTTTTGTAGACACTTTAACTAATTTGTTCGCCCCTTTTTTCAATCATGCGGGCGAACAACGCTTTCGAGATCTATGCCTCAGGAGGCAAAACTACCAGCTCAAAGAAATCGAGTAGGAGAGAAGCTGGAGGCACCAGCGGGGCACGCTCGAGCAAGAAGTCTTGATCAACCGAGACTCCTCTTCCTACCAAGTCCACTACTCATCCCCCTCCTCTCGACCTGAAACTTCCTTCGAGCAGGTGGGAGATCCTACTGTGAATAAGATGCTGACCAACGCCTCCTGCTCCCCCATAGACAAGCTACAAAAAGTGGCCAAACATCGACTTAGTAAAGAGGTCTTTTCCTCTCTTTCTTCGTTAAAAATCGACCAGGTCATTGGTCGTGGGTTCATTGAAATGCTCGCCGTAAGTCTTTTCTAACTATTGTATTTCTGAATAATATTTTTTTTTCTTTTACTAACATCACTTTTATGTTGTTCGTAGCCTCTCATGACCATGAATAATTGATGGTGTCGCACTGAAGAATTTGGCTCCAAATTTTCTCAAGAGCGAAAAGCAGCAAAGGACCACATACACACCCCCAACAAGGAGCTAAGAAAGACCAAGGAAGACTTGAACAAGGCTGTAACCTTAAAAGAGAAATACAATCCTGCATCCAAGGCCAACCATGACGAGGAGGTCAAGCTTCAGGATCATTTGGTCGCTAGTCAGAAGGAGGCAAATGAGCTAGAGGAAAAGGTAAAACAACTCGAGGATGTTAATGCGAGAAACTTGGAGAGGTTTCAAGGTGCAACCTTTACATGCTTCTATATGTTCTGGAAGAACTATCAAGGTGCAAGCTTTGATTATCTTCCCGAACAAATAGGGGAGTCTGAGCTTGCTCGATGTGCTGCTCAACTGGAAGAGGAGAAAAATACCCCTACATCTCATGAGATTTCCTTAGCCACCGGGATCGATGGAGAAGAGGAGGCTGGAGTGACTCTCGACCAACAACCCGATCAAGACCCTCTTGCTTAGTGAATATATATTTTTATTTTGTAACTATAACATCTGAACAACCCATTTATGGTGTCGAAATAATTTACTGCTCAAAGCAGAGATATTTTTATGCTAGTTTATCATTTACATTCGAGCAATACTGCTCGCGGTGTAAAGACTTCTTTTTTGATATTACAATTGCTATAACAACATCTGCTCATATGACCAAACTTAGCATAACACTTTATACTTTTCATGCAAAATCTAAGAAATACTTGAAAAATATTCTGAGTGTTGTTGCATGCTTTCCCTTATTTTACTTGTGTGTTTGCATACTGTCATATGCTCTGCTTCTTAGTGTCTTATATGCCCCCCAAGTGATTGAGTAGCTTAAGGTGCTCGGTCACTTGCCATAAACCAATACATGTTTGAACCTTACGGCTCGCGTACTTATAATTAACTCATGAAAATATAGCAAAACAACACATGTAATGAGAAAATACTTGTAAAAGATACAATAATTGGCAAGAATAATTGGCTCGTAAAAAATGGACAAATTTGTCTCTATACGAGTGATCAAATGATCTTACACTTATAAGCGACAAGCCAAATAACTGACCGGTCCTTGCTCAAAACTTGTAAAAATAAAAATTAATAGAAGTCATTCTTTAAAAAGAAATGTTCATTGATAATACTTGCACAAGTGTTCTCCATTCCAATAGCGAGGAACGAGATCTTCGTTTAAGCGAGCAAGTTTCTACGTCCCCGGTTGAAGAATTTTGTCAATTTGGTATGGACCTTCCCAGTTTGGCCCAGAACTCCAACAACCTGGTTGTGAGTATTAAGGAAAACCCTTCTAAGTACCAAGTCTCCTAACACAAACTTTTTCTCACGTACTTTACAGTTAAAATATCGAGCGACCTTTTGTTGATGAGCTGTTACTTGTAGTCGAGCCTGCTCCCTCCGTTCTTCTATCAAATCTAATTATTATTAGCAACTGGTGGTTAGTATTCTAGTCATATGTTAGCCTTCGATGTGAGGGTGGATCTAACTCAACTGGTAGCATGGCTTCATACCCATATGATAAGGAAAATGGTGTATGACCTGTTGTTGTTCGGTGTGTTGTTCTGTATGACCAGAGAACTTCTGGTAATTCTTTTGGCCAAGCTCCATTTGCCTGTTCAAGTCATTTTTTTAGGGTGTCTTTTATCGTCTTATTCACAACTTTGACTTCTCCATTTGATTGCGGATGGGCGACTGATGAGAAGAGTTTAGTTATAACATGTCGTTCACAAAAATCGATGAATATGTCGCTATTAAATTGTGTGCCATTGTTTGATATTATTTTATTCGGCAGTCCATATCGGCACACTATGTTTTTGACGACAAAATCTAACACTTTCTTGGTCGTGATTGTTGCGACCGACTTAACTTCTACCCATTTGGTGAAGAAGTCGACAACAACTACTGCATATTTCATAGCCTCTTTTCCTATTGGTAATGATCTGTCAAGTCTATTCCCCAAATTGCAAATGGCCAAGGACTTTGCATCTACTTCAGTTCATTTGGGTCTGCTCGAGGTATTTTGGAAAACCGTATGCACTTGTTGCATTTTCTCACAAATTATGTTGCATCTTCATTCATTGTAGGCCAAAAGTACCCCCGTCGTAGAATCTTTTTTGATAAACTCTGTCCCCCAGCATGGCCTCCGCAAAACCCTTCATGTACTTATTGTAATATCTCCTTAGCCTTTTCTTTAGGAATACATCATAGAAGTGGCATAGAATATCCTTGTCGATAAAAAATTCCATCCATTAGAATAAAATGAGGGACTGTCTTTATAGTTTCTTCGATTCATTCCTATTTGTTGGCAATATTCCTTGGTCGAGGTATTGGATAATAGGAGTCATCCAGGTATCAACTGTATGTATAACTAGGGTGGAATCAGCTTCCTGTATGCTAGCGATTGGTAAATTTTCGACCGGTACTATGCTTGGCATATCTGCTTCTTTGGAACTTGCAAGCTTGGCCAATGCGTCAGCATTGACATTCTGGTCGCGGGGGATTTATTGCAATGTATATCTTTTGAATTGTGCTAGCAAGTCTTTTGATTTGTTTAGATATGCGACCATTTTCAATCCTTTGGCCTGATATTCTCCCATAATCTGATTAACGACCAATAGTGAATTACTATATACCTCTAGTGATTTTACGTTTAACTCCTTGGCTAGTCTTAATCCTGCGAGTAGGGCTTCATATTCAGCTACATTATTGGATGCAACAAATCCAAAACTAATTGCACAATGTAACCGATGCCCTTATGATGTTATAAGGATCAATCCTACCCCGGATTTCTGCTCGTTGGAAGACCCATCGACAAATAGCTTCCAACCTGGAATTTCTGGTTCCACTTGCGTTCTTGGTGTCTGCTTGTATATGGGGAGATTAGTGAACTCGACTACAAAATCTGCTAATTCTTGGCCCTTCATTGATGTTCGTGGTGAGTAAGTAATTTCAAATTGTCCTAACTCCACAACCCATTTTAATAGTTGACCATCAGCTTCTGGTTTTTGCAAGATTTGCCGTAATGGATGGTCGGTGAATAGTATTATGGGGTGAGATTGAAAATATGGTCGCAACTTTCGTGATGTTAGTACTAATGTGGATGCCAAAAATCCATAAGGAAAAATATATGATCCCCTGTTGAAATAAGTAAGGGTTTGTGAACATGAAAGAATTGACCCAACAAACAACATGTGGATGCCAAAAAATTACCACTCTTAAAGGACCTTCATTACATATCCCCCAAGGCATCATAAAAGCATAGGAAATAAAAGAGTACAATCAGGCACCAAGTGCACCCCGCATGAGGTCACCTGACACCTTACTCCAAGTATTCGTCTCCATGGAAAAGCCAACTCTCATCAAGGAAAAGTAGCACCAAAGGAGGTGGCCTCTCGCGGGGGGTTGTGACCCCGCGTCGATGGAAGCACCTCGCGAAGGACGTTTCCTCATGCCAAAGAGGTACCTCACACCAAAGAAGAGCCTCACACCAGGAGGGCGGCTCGTGCCAGTAGGGTACCTCACGAGGCCCACGCCTCATGCAGTCGTGACCCCATGTCGCAAGGCCTCCTACGAATCTACACCACCTCACGAAGACACCCAAAAGGGTTGGTCTCGCTATGCGAGACCCTAACTAGGCCTCCCCTCGCGACGCCCATATCACGAGGTCCATGCACACCTCCCATCTCATGAGGATGAGGCACTGAGTCGTCTCATGAAGCCTAGGCGCATAACCATTTCGTAGGGCCTAGTCACTCCACCCGTGTTGTGAGGCTTAGATGCACTCCCATATTACGAAGCCCAGGTGCATTGCCTTCCAGTGAGGTCCGCACCTCACATGCAACCGTGTCCTCATGAGACCATGCAATACCCTTCACGTCTCGCCCATGTAGGTAGTCTCGCAAGGACCCCTTTAGAAACATCAACTTCGCTGACGAGGCAATGCCTTACTCTCTAAGGAGGCCAAAAGTATGTCCAAGGTACCTTCGATTAGGTATGTGCAAGGTGTAATCTTGGATACAGGGCACGTCAGGTCAGGTACGTACGAACCTGAGGAGGTCAGAGGCGTGACCCTGACATCCGTATCAGCTAAGTAATGGTGGTACGAATTAGTACAAAGAATGGTGGCATTACCTGAACGCCTCTGACATGTACCAGGGTCGACCACCACAACCCTTTGCACCATAACACCCTGCTCCACTACCTCAGTAGTGTACCCATGTTTTATTTTTTCCCTAGGGACCACCATGTATCAGGAGCCATTAGAGCTCCCCTATAAATAGACCTCACCACTCAGGCTAAGGGGTTGTAAAATTCATTGTATACTCAAGCTATTAAGAAATATACGAGTTTTTACTCCATTGTTGATCTGCACTTATCTTTCCTCAAGTCTATTCTAAGTTCTTACTTAGTTATTCCCTTACTATGCTTTGAGTTTTTCGACCTACTATAGTTGATGAGTTTTCACCGTCAACAGCCAAGCAGTAAGCTAATTTCTCAATAAATGGATATCGTGATTTTGCTCCTACTAACCTCTTACTTATATAATATACTTATTTTTGGACACTGCTTTCTTCTCTAATCAAAACAGCACTCGTAGCATATTCTGTTATCGCTAGATAGATGTACAAAGTTTCTCCCTCAACAGGTTTGGATAGAACAGGAGGTTGAGCCATATGTTTCTTGAATGCCTAAAAGGCCTGATCGCACTCTTCTGTCCATTTAAACTTCTTGTTTCCCCTGAAAAGATTGAAAAATGGAACACACTTGTCGGTGGATTTTGAAATAAATCTACTTAGGGCAGCAATTCTTCCTGTTAGAATTTGTACATCTTTAATATTGGTAGGTGATTCCATGTCGATCAACGCTTGAATCTTCTCGGGGCTAGCTTCTATTCTTTGTGAGTTAACTACGAACCCCAAAAACTTCCTCGACCCTACTCCAAAAGAACACTTGAGAGGGTTAAGCTTCATCTGGTATTTTTTTCAAGATATTGAAACATTCTCATAAGTCCTTGACGTGCCCGCCAACTTTTTCGATTTGACCAACACATCATAAATGTATACTTCCATGTTGTTGCTGATCTGGTCTTTAAACATATGATTTACTAGCCGTTGGTAAGTTGCACCAGCATTTTTCAAACCAAAATTTGTAGCAGTATAGCCTAGTATCTGTTAGAAAGCTGGTGTGTTCTTCGTCAAATGGGTGCATACTTATTTGATTGTAGCCAGAGTATGCATCCATAAACGATAACATTTCATGTCCTGATGATGCATCGCTAGCTAGTCAATCCTCGACAGTGGAAAACAATCCTTCAGGCAAGCTTTATTGAGATCTGTAAAATCCACACAAGTCCTCCACTTGCCATTTGGCTTTGCGACTAAAATGGGATTAGAGACCTATGATGGATAAAGTGCTACCCTAATGAATCCATTTTCCTTAAGCTTTTTTACTTCCTCTCTTAGCGCTTTGGACCGGTCTTTGTCGAGTTATCTTCTTTTATGCTGGACTGGTGAGTGGTGTTTTTCGATGTTTAAGACGTGACTAATATGTCCCGAGACAGTCCTAGAGAGTTGTTTTGCTAAAAGTCACAACGGGGTCAAATACTTGGCCCGAGAGGAGCTTAGGGGTATTTTGGGAATATTATAAAGTGTTCGGGAATTACTGAGTAGTGGTTAGTAAATTCAATAATGTTTTAAGCGTGTCGGGATTAAACGAGGATCTTTAGGTATACTCGAGGACTTAGCGGGAATTGGGTGAAATGACATAATTGCCCTTGAGGTTAGGATAAGAACTTTATTAAGAGGAAAGGGTAAAGTGGTAATTTGGCCTTAGGAGGGGATTAACTTGGCTGAGAGGAGTTAGTCATGTTATTTACACTTAGGCTATTTAGGAATTTTCTGCTGGAAATATAGAGAGAACCAAGAAACAAAAGGGAAGGGGAAGAAGGGCTAGTTTCTTGGGACCAACAGAGGAGTTCAAGGCTGAGATTGGGGCAACTAGAGTCAAGCTAGGGCTAAGACTAATCCAGAGGTAAAGCTTCATCTCTGAATTTTAGTTTTCTTGAAAGTTTTTTCTAGAGTTTGGGTTGAATGCTGAAAGTTGGGTTTTGGCTTAGTAATTGTGAAATTCAGCTTGAGAATCAAAGGAATTAAGCTTGGAGTTGGATTTGGAAAAGGCTCAGAGCCGAATTTCAGTTTGAGGTAAGAATTTCTTGCATCTTTGAAGTTGATTGCTGGTGTGGTTTAAGTTTTGTAAGGTCTGGTTTAAGTTTTATGAAGTTTTAAACCAATTTGTGAATCATGGGTTTAAATGTGTGTTTGGGCTTGTTATTGATGTTTTCAAGTTTCCATATGGTCTATTTGGGGTTTTGGAATGAATTTGGGATTTAGGTATGTCTTGGTATTGATTTGGAAGTGTTTTGGCTCGGGAAAATGTTGGGAAAAACCCAGATTTCTGGGTTTGCGTATGGGCGCCGCGGCCCTGTTCTTCCGTGCTACGGCGCTAGGATGCATCAGGGGAAGGGCACCATTCTGGGCGCCGCAGCCCCTATAGGGTGGTGCTGCGATGCTAGGCCAAATTCTGGGCAGGGGAAAATGTGTTTTTGGGGTTTTGGCTCAGAGGGCTCGAGGGATGCTTCCGCTACCTTGTGGGGGGAAACGGGAGGTCCCGAGAGCACGGGATTGGTTCCGGGAGATGATTATAAATTGGTTAGTAATGAGAGTGCTATGTATGTGTTGTGACTAGGTTTTCAGCGGGCTTGGGTTAGAGGACCATGCTCGAGATTTCAGTGCTCAAGAAGCTCCGTATACAGGTAAGAAAACTACTGTACCCATAGAGCAAGGCGAGGCCCCATAGTAGTGTTGCCGGGCACGGCCCTATATGATTATATGCAGGGCATAGCCCATTGATTATGTTAATACATGTTTAAGTGTTTGATTAATTATGCTATGTATGCAAATATGTAAATGATCGGCAAGAGCCGGGAACGGTGAAGGCCAAGAACGACAAGGACCGGGAACGGCGAAGGCCGAGAACGGCAAGAGGGCCGGGAGCAGCGTTTAGCACGCGGAGTGCAAGTTGCCAGGGTAAGACCCTAAAGGATACCTGGGATATCCTTACGGTGTAGACCGTGAACCCAGGGCCTGGTAAAGCGCCTGGGACGGCATGGCTGTAGTGTTTAGCCTGTTGGCAGATTCGTTATATGCTGAGTAATTGATATGCATATGTTATCTATTTGTGTGGGGTTTTCTTGCTGGGCTTCGACTCATGGGTGCTCTGTGGTGTAGGTAAGGTCAAGGAGAAAGTCGTCCAACCACAAGTATGGAGAGCATGAGGCGATGCGTACATGTCTGGTCTGCCTGGCTGCCACGGCCAGGGGTATTTTTGGGAGATGCTTTGTACTGAATCCTATTTTGTCGTTTAGTTAACTTATTACATATTTTGAGTTGTAACTATTTATAAACAGTATTTTCGGGATCCCTAATGTGAAACACTTATACTTTTCAATGAATGTTTACATTTTCAAATTATGTGATTTTAATACAGTTTAGTTACACTTTTGAGTTAAATGCTTGATTAGCTAGTTAAGTACACATTTTAAACTCACTTAGTAACGACTCTAAGGTAGTGGGGCGTTACAGAGGGTGCGGCCTAAGGGCGTTGACCCTAGTTGTTGAATGATATGTTTACTATGTGAATCTAATGATTATGGCATGTTGAATACTTGGTTAAGGGACTATTGATTTGTCAATTACTATCATTGATTATGTGAATGTTGTGGCCTGTTAATGTCTGGTTTATATCTTATGAATCATTTGACTGTCTGAATTGTCTATGCTTTGTTATATAGTTTTCTTGCTGGGCCTCGGCTCACGGGTACTATGTGGTGCAGGTAAAGGCAAGGGTTTGGTGGTTCAACCATTAGTTAGAGAGCTCTGGGGGCAAGGTGTACATTGTCAGCTGCTCGGCTGCCACGGTCGAGGGTTTGTACAGGGACGGAGACCTAAAATGTATATTTTTCCATTAGAGTGGCCTTGTTCATTTATAACTTTTGGAACTTTTTGCAAATATGTCCTTTAAACCCTGTTTTGGGATCCCATGTACTAAAAAATTATTTTAATGAAAATTATCTGTTTATAACCGAAATCGTTTAAACTTAACTTGTTTATGACTATAGGATCACGTTTTCGTTTGAAAGACTTGATTAGCAAGTCCTGCACTATTTTAAACACACAGTGTAACGGTCTTGGTTATCCAGGGCGTTACACTACGCGTCATGATTAGGCTTTCCCGAGCTGAACACTTCCTTCAAGCTGGATGTCAGAGAGATAACCTAACCTAACACGGGCCAAGTTCAGTCTAGCAGGCGATCTAGCCATCACGCATCTCGAAATAGGTTGTTGGCGCAAGAGGCGATCTAGAGATTATCTGGTTGTCATAGTGTCAAGTTTGACTCGAGATAATCACACCAGAGTTAGCTAAATGTCCTGCCTGTACACTTTCTCCATTCGCTTATCTGCCAGCTATACCCTGGGCTGAGTGATTCAGTTCGTATTTATTTTGGGGTACAACACCGTGTCATTGCATTGTTTCCAAAAAAAGAACAAGGGATATGTTGATGGAGGTCAGCGAAAAGTCTCATCGATGAGTGGTTCTTTGTTCTTTGCAGCTAAGGCCATGGAGATTCGCTCATTTCCAAGACTGGTAATTATTCCCAATTGAAGGAGAAGAAGAAACGAGAACCAGACCAGGATGGTCTCCATTGCTGAGAAAATAGGGGTTGGAAACATCCTCATAAGCTGGTCGATTGTGGTTGTCCATGGTGAATAATAGCAAGGATGGTGTCTCCATTTATGGAGACTTCATGATTTCCAGGGCTTTCATCACCAAAGACATTTTGAGAAGTCGCTCGATGTGAATCAGTAGAAATGTGGATGCTATTGATAGAAACTACGCGATTTCTAGGGCTTTGGTCGCCGAAGAAAATCTAAGAAGAATGTCGTGTGTGTACTTGAGCTATGGAGGAACGTCATGTTGTCTCTGATACCATAATAGTTGTAGAACCATAGAGAGAACATAAAGAAAAAAGATTTTTGCTATATTATGAATGAGCAAAAGTGAATCGATACACAATGAGCATCACCCTTAAATAGGCAGCTTAGTACAAGAGGTTACAAGACTTGTAACTAGTAACAAAAATGGGTAACAAGATTAACAACCTAGCATAATAGATTAAGGGTAGTTACATAAATAATTAAGCTAACCAATAATGTAACTAAATTTTGTTTTAATATGCTCATTTGGAAGTGGGTTTTCTTTCATTTTATTTGCCATTGGGTTTTCCTTTTAAAATGTGGTGTATATGAATAAGAATGTACTTTATATTGACTAAGAATTGTTAGTTTGCAATGCCTTTTTGAAGTTTGATAAAATCTGGTCATGGTACTAGTTATTCAAATTCTAGATGAGTGAGTATTACAATTTGAAAGGAGAAAGATTTCTAAGAATAGGATTGAGGTTCCATATTAAAATCAATTGGTTTTAGGTGGGATAACCATTTTCTTATAAAGATATTGTGTTTCTCATATATATTCTATATGGGACTTCTTACTTCTAACAGTGAGTGATAATTTGTTGCATGAACTGATGTGGTTTGCTACTTAATTGTTTAGGAATGGAAGGGTTGAAATTAGTGACACTCTATTTTGTCACTTGAAGAAGAAGAATCGATTTGTAGATGGTATCACATCAATGTTGTTTAGCATCTTTGCAAGGAGATTTATAAGCAGGGTTGATGGGGTTGGTCAAACAGGCTCACGAAACACATTAGAGATGGTAATCCACAAAGCAAAAGAAAGGACCAAACACCATTCAACATGATGGTTATCTTGATGTAGTTAACACACTATATATTTCTAATTGATATATATATAATGTATATATATTTTCTACAAATTTACTTGTTATATTTTAACTTATTGTTTCTTGTAGCTGATGAGAGTGATTTGATATTACAATAAACTCTATCATTAAACTCTACAACTTTATTATAATAAAGGTGTATATATTCTAAGGGGAATTCTCCTATAGGGGTTTCACTTTAAGTCCTATCGGTGGGACTCTTCAGTGTTATCGACCCGTGAATAGTTTTCAACGCGATTTTTTTTATGATTGTGTATATTGTAGTTGTTTAGAGCATTTTGCAAATTTTCAGAAAATTCCGAATAGTTTACAATACCGAAAACTAGGTTCAAACATGTTGCTTTCCACGCGCATAAAAAAATTAGTCACGCGTGCAACAACATGTTTGAACCTAGTTTTCGGTACTGTAAACTATTCAGAATTTTTTTTAAATCACGTCGATACTCTAAATAGCTACAATATACACAGTCATAAAAAAAAATCGCACCAAAAAATATTCAAATGTCGAGAACATTGAGAATCCTAGCGGTAGAGCTTAAAGTGAAACCCCTATAAGAGAATTCTTCTCCAATATTCTAATTACAAATTTCCAAATAATTTTCACAGAATAAAAATATCAATTTTGTTAATTTTACAACAAAAAAAAAATAAATGTATAAATTTTAAATCTTGATTAACTAAATTTATTGCCAAATTAAAATTTAATCTCATATAAACTTTATTTTTAATTTTTTGAAGTTTTATTAGATTAAAAAAGTTTTCAGATTCATCTTCATTTTCACCAATCAAATATTAAGATTTTGTTATATTTTTATATTTTCTATCAAACACATATTTAATTTTTTAAGACTCAACAACAGTTTATAGAGAATGAATCAATCAAATTTTTATAAACATATTTTCAAACACTAAATCTAAATTTTCATTTAAGAATCATATTTTTTTTTAAATATAGTTTTCTAACAAATCAATGAGACTCATAAATATCCTCTTTATTTCCATCTCAAGCTTCGTCCTTGATTGTTCTCCTTTAGACTATGGAAAATTGATTGTGTATTATTTTTTAAAAGTAGTTTTGATATTTTTTTTAAAATATAATTTTGAAATCTAATATTAAGTATATACCTAGAATATTGATCGGATATTAAACCAAATATGTATTGATTATATATTTGTACAAAATATAAAATTTAAACAATATTTTCAAAAAAATTGTAATATATCAAAATTCTTTTATTAGATGAATATAACATATGATACAGTGATTGTAATAAATAACATGACATATTTAACTTTTTATATAGAATAAATAGTATTTTTGTACCCTAAACTATACACGTTACTGTAACGTGAGACTACTGCTAGATTTTATTCTAGGTGGCTAACAGAATGATGATGTGAAATTTTGTTGCGCATGTGGCAATGTCATGTGTAGAATATTAGTAATTTTACCCCTTAAACTTTAAACCCTATTGGTGGGGCTCTTAGTGTTCTCGACTCATGAACAGTTTTTGATGTGATTTTTTTATGACTGTGTATATTGTAGCTATTTAGAGCATCCTGCAAATTTTCAGAAAATTCTGAATAGTTTACAGTATCGAAAACTAGGTTCAAACATGTTGTTTTTCAAGCGCATAAAAAAAATTAGTCACGTGTGTAACAACATGTTTGAACTTAGTTTTCGCTACTGTAAACTATTCATAATTTCTGAAAATTTGCAGGATGCTCTAAATAGCTACAATATACACAATCATAAAAAAATCACATCAAAAACTGTTCATGAGTCGAGAACACTAAGAGCCCCACCAATAGGGCTTAAAGTGAAGCCCCTATAGGAAAATTCTCATATATATATATATATATATATTTGGGATATTTGGGGCAAAAGTACCCAAATCATTACATTTGTAGCACTTAAGTACCCAAGTTATTTTTTTGTCGGCGAAAGTACCTTTCGTCCATGTTTTGTTGCAGCCATCAGTTCCAACCGTTAAGTGTGTTTGTGACATGTTGAAGAAAGTACTAAACTAAATGAATATATGTGGTGAAAGTACCTAATTTAATAGATATGTGCAGCAAAAGTACCCAAGTTATGAGATATTTGCGGCAAAAGTACCTAGGTTATTAATAATTTTGACATCATGTGGTGGACTTAGCGGCAAAATAAACAACTGCAACAAAATATGGACGAAAGGTACTTTCACCGGCAAAAAAATAAATTGGGTACTTAAGTGCTACAAACGTAATAACTTGGGTACTTTCGCCACAAATATCCCTACATATTTTTAGTAATTTCATATGTAAAATTGAACAAATGGGTGCCTTCAACAACCACAAATCTATGCACTGAGAATGAAATATATGATTGCGATGAGTAGAATCTCATATCTGTGCAACACATACATCCTTTGGTCCTATATCCTCTCACGTTCTGAGACCTCTCGAGTCATCTAACTGTCTCGAGTCTTCTAACTGCCTCTGTTGTGTCCTCCGACTGTCCATCTCGCTGCAGAACCTAGAGTGGTTGGAAATGATGGAGCGGAGGTAGTGAAGAAGAAGAAGAAGAAGAAAGATGAAGGGGAAAAAACTTAGTTTTATGATTTATTTTTAATTTTCATTTTTAAATAAATTTATTTTATATTGTAAAAGAAAAGAAAAGGCAAAAAAAGTTATTTTTTATTAATTAGATTTTTAATTTTTTAATATTTAAAAATTTTAGTATTTTTATTTTCTTAATCTTTTAAAATGATTTTTTTTTAAATAAAGGTTTAATTATTTGTTTAAGAAAAGAAATTTAATAAAAGGGACACGATTTGGTAGTGATCAAAGTTCGAGGGGCAAACTTGCTAACTATTCTACATGTGTTAGGGAATTTTGGTGTTCAACAACTTAAAGTTGAAATTGGAAATAATGAAGAATATATTTTACTAGTTATGTAAAAATACAAATATCTCTCTAATGAGGAGAAAAACGAAGAAAAGTAAGTTAGCTCTGGAAAATGAAATCATTATGAGATGATTTAGAATTGATTACAATACATTAATTTATAGGTTTCTCTAATGTGTATTAACCAAAAAATAATTAGCTAACCTCTAAATAACAATTGATATAAACCATTCTTTAATTTAGTTTTTATTCTTTAATTTAGTAAAAACTAAATTAAGAATTTCTAAATATATAATAAACTAAATATGACTTTACTATTTTTAACATTCTCCCACTTGAAGTCATATTTTCTTATTCACATGTTATGTTGCTTACGTATCCGCTAGACCAACAAGGAATTGACACCATATGAACTTGTCATTATTAATCAGCTTTGTCAAAGCTCTGCTAGGATGCCTTTCGTATGAATTTTCTGAATTTCCACACTTCCTTCTTCCACCTTTTCACGAACAAAGTGATATTGAACTCGTACGTGCTTTGTGTTCAAGTGAAATGTTGGAATCTTTGCCAAGCGCTCTCTGACTATCACAAAACAAAGAAATCTTCTCTTGTTTGTGTTCGAGCTCCTCCAATAAAATTTGCAACCAAATGGTCTCTTTGCTAGCTTGTGTAGTTGCAACGTATTTTGCCTCCGTCGTTGAAGCAGCCACGATAGACTGCAATTTCGAAACCCAGCTTACAGCTCCTCTAGCAAGAGTAAACACATAACCCGTAGTGGATTTACTTTTGTCAAGATCACCCGCATAATCTGAATCAACATATCCCTTGACAGTAAAGTCTGATCCTCCATAACATAATGCATCGTTTGAGGTACCCTTAACATATCTCAGGATCCTCTATACAACACTCACTACAACAATTTTTAGTATATATTACATTAAAAAATAACATATATTTAAAAGTGCTATTGATAGATGATTAAAAAAAACACAGAACAAATATTTTGGCGCCATATGAAATATACACAGGCGCCAAATGAAAAAATTGGGTCTAATTTCTCTCAGCCATAATTTAATCCCTAAACCTAAGATACCCAAACAATTTCTCTCAGCCTCCATTGCCGCCTTTGTGCCTCTCTTTCTTGCACTCTGTATTCTCCTCCATTCACACTCTCTCACACACTTATCCTCTCTCACTCTCATCTCGTCTCATCTATCTCTACCTCACGACGTCGATACGAGCTTTCAGAGCACACAACGACTGTATCGCAGGCTGTACTATCTGAAGTTCTTCAACTTACCACGACTCGTATTCTCCTCTGCTTACGTCTTTTTAAGGTATGATACCATTACTTTCTTTTTCATCATATTTTACTATATTTTAGTAATGTATTATTAATACAGCAGCTGATATTGATTGCTCTCCGGGCAAGAGAACAACTGAGAAAGTTCCTGTTTGCAACTTCCATGAGGTACTTTCATTTGATTTGTTGGGTTTTCGTTTCTTCTGGATTTGGCTCTGTTGTATTGCTAAAAATGAAAGCTTTGGGACTTTATTTATATTTGGGGGCGATTGAAAATTTGAAACTGTTTGCTCGGATAGTTATTTCAGAGTGTTTACTACATAATTTGATGTTGGGTATTGGGTTATTAGGATTGGTAACTCTGTTTCTTTCATTGTTAGTTTGGTTGTGATTTAGTTGAGAATATTATATTTCAAACAATTTGGTCCCGAGTTCTGATGGTGGGAGTTTTGTCTTTTCTTGACTGAATTTGCTTCAGGCATATCTGTTATTACTATAGCCATATCTGTTTCAAGCATTCCTTTTCAAGGTTCTGTTAGGTCTCTCTCTCAGTCCCTTTTCAACGGTATTTCTTTTAGGAGAATAAAAGATTGATTGAATTTCTTAACTTGACATTGCTTTTGGTAGAATGTCATTATCTTCCTTGTGGCTGCTGTATTTGATAATACAGATTGTTGGCTGATGTGAATTTTACTGTATTTAGTAATGTATTCTAATTTATGAAAAAAGAGGGTTGGTTTCATTCACCTGGGTTTTCATGTCTGGTCTGGTTATATCGTAAAGGCTATAAATTTGTATGTAATTGTGATATTAACTGTATATTTGGGTCACAGAAAATTGTAATTCATCAATTTTCTGAAAAAATTGATTCTTGAATTGATAATCGCCCTGTTTGTTCTTGTTATGTCTATAGGATGAAGATCTTATCTTTTTCACCCTCGGAACCTCATGAACAGATGCAAGACAATAATCATGTTGTATATCCAGAGGAGAAGACGAGTCTCTAAATCTTTTGAGATCAAGCATATCCAGAGGAAGCAGCTTTGAGGTATCTTGTTGTATATCATGTACATGCATAGAAAGTTTGGTTTGACTTTAACAAAAAAAAGGTTCCATATTGGAAAAGAAAAGGGTTTATTCTGTATAGCAATTAACTTAGAAAAACACACATCCCACGAGCTTGTTAGTGTTTGATTCATTGTTGTGTGCCATTACATATTTGATTGAATGAATTTATCATCATCAAATTGATTTCAGTAACTTTGAAGCTAAAATATTTCACTGCTTTATCTTTATTTATCTTTAGCTTGTCTTTTTCTTAGTGTCTTATCCTTTTAAGAAACTTCTGTCGAATCTATTCGATTTGGTTGTTCGTTATCGTGATTCGAATCCCCATCTATGTTTTCATAAACACTATTTTCAGAGAGACCCATCTTAGAGTCGGACACAGTATGTTATATCTATTCCTCTTGTTGAAAGCCAAGTTGAACTTTGGATGTCTCTTTCTACTCATACCATGCATGATCCAAACATTCTTATTTCTTGTGCCCAAAGCTGATTGTCTTTTAATAAAAATAAGTTTTCATTATGCCATTTATTGTATGGATATAAACTAAAAATAACTAAATCATGCATGACATAGATATTAAGAATGTAAATGAAAAGGAACATGTATCATATAAATAGAAAGGGAAGGAATAATGTTTATTTGGGTATCTGTTTTACCAAATAGTTGCATATTTTAGCCATTTGTTACTATGATCATGTAAATTATAATAGTAATGCGTTTCAGATTTCAATAATTTTTTTTTTAATGGAAAATATTTCAATGATTCCAAGTACTGAAATATGCATTGATTTTCAGACTCATGTCTTTAAAAGGCCAGTTGCCTTCTCAAGGCCTCTCATCTTTGCAACTGCATTTATGAGCTTCTTCTCAGTTGTTATAGCATTATTTAAGGTATCAACTTTTGTTTTTTTTTTTCCATGGAACTATGTTGTGTGCTTTCCCTTTCTGCTTGGTTGGGCACACCAAACTCAGACATAGTTGAAATAATTTTTTTTTTCTGTTGTTGAATAATGTGTAGGATATACCTCATATTGATGGAGATAGGATTTATGGCATCTGCTTTTACAGTGCGCTTGGGTCAAAAGCGGGTTAGTATTAAATGTTTAGCCTATTTTGTTACCACTTTTTGAACACCTTATTTTGTTCCCATACTAAATCACATTGTGCAAGTGTTTTGGATATGCATTTCACTACTTGAAATTGCTTATACAGTTGCACTTTTAGTAGGAGCATCATCTGGCTTCTTGTGGAGCAAAGTCATTACGGTAATGTTTGAGGTACTAATTTTGTAGAAAGTAAACCTCTTTAAAATGATTGGGTGTATTGTCACAAATATTACTATCTTTGTTGTTTTTTCCTCTTGCTACGATGTCAAGGGCTCAACGATGATTAGTACTGTGAATGTTGATTTTTTTATATGTATTTCCTTGATTAGGTATTGGGACACACAATTTTGGCTTCAATACTCTGGACTAATGCCAAGTCGGTTGATTTGAGCAGCAAAGCTGCAATAACATCATTTTACATGTTCATATGGAAGGTAAATAACTATGGTGCCAAATTTAATTTGTTTGGCGCTCATTTTTGGGTATACCTCGATTTTTGTGCTTTGACTCAAATTGCATTGATTTAGGATTCAAATCTCTTGTTCCCATTTTTCTCTGTTTGTTCTATGTCCCACCACAAAATGATATTTTGTTTTATTTATTTATCCTTACATGTGCATTGATTGCCATTTAATTGAGTTGTTTGCTGGTGAGTGGTGAGATATAGAGGAGCAGAAAATGGGGACATGATATATCATATATGAATCCATTGATTCAAGCATTAGATCACTTACAATAGTAAAAAAAAAATACTCAATGTTTGGATGTTTTTTTAACTGCTAACAATGCTGAGGATCCTAATATGCTACATCGATTGATATTAAAATCTTGGAGTTAGAATTACTAGCATTATCTTTTTCCTCTTTTTTTTTTAATATAATTAATATAAATAGATATCACATGAAATCTTTATTGGAACTTTAGAAATCTGAATTATAATAAACTTGTCATAGAAAAATGAACTTAAAACATTACCTTGCCAAAATAGCTTATGTTAAAATATTGTTTTCGAAATAATCTTCTCAATACACTTGACACCCTGAGAAGTATGTACGAGTGTTGTTGAGAAGACTACTTTGATCAGCATAAATCCTTGAAACATCCTTAAAATAGAAGCTAACTTGCAAATAGTTCTTTTGAAAATTATTTCACAAACTTTTTCATTAAATTTATCTTTACAAAGCATTTCCCTCAATAATAATACTATATTCATAATGTTTTTTAGCATGATACACTAGTTAAATTTTTATTGTTTCCAAAAATCATTAATTAGAGTGGTATTTCCCTCTAATTCTGTCTCTTAGATGTAATTCTAAATTGTCATTTTTCTTTTTCCCAATTTCATCACGTGGAAAAAATATTATGAAATGACAATGATAACTTTAAAGATCGAATTCTAATCTGTCATTTTGGCGCATTGGAAATTTGTGGATTTTGCACATGCTTTATTAGGTTGAGCTGGGTTGTCAAGTTGTGGGCAATTTTATATTTATTTTTGTTTTGATCAATAAATTAGATTAATAAATTCAAAATAGTTTAGTTTAACAAAATTGCAAAAATAATATTTTAAATAAAATTAATTATAGTCACTTGGCTAACTCAAGTGGTTGGGTGTGTGAGTTTGTGTGGGAGGAAAGGTTCAAATCCTACTGTAAGATGGCTAACTCAACGCCTAAAGAGATAGCAGCTATGCGTACACGTCTTGATGCCCAGATCACTTATGAATTGAATGGAGCTCAGATGCTGAAGAAACAGGTTTGTTTTTTCTGATCTTTTACTTTTGCATTTTGAGCAATTTTAATGTTAACATTGAGATTCTTAATTTTTATGGCTCAGTAAGCATTGCATTAAGTTGGCCACCTACACGATGAAAGATAGTATGCCTAAGCTTAAGTTATATTCTCAATACATTTTGAACGTTAAATTCATTAACTTTTGTTTTATTGACTTAGAGGGTAGCGTAGATTTTGTCATTTGTGGTGCTGCCAAAACGAAATGAACTATTTTATTTGTTTGGTACACCAACTTTATTAATAATTACTAGCACCACAGGATGTTAGCAATCTTAACTTTCGTTTTGATAAACAGGGAGCATAAAGTACTTAAAAGGGAAAGAATACCCCATTATTATAGTTATAGGATATGTATACCTGAGACCTTTAGATCAGGAACCTATTTGCCAAACTCGCTTGTGGTTCCCTTTAGAGATGAAAGGAAAACCTTCAGCAATTTATAGGGAAATCTTTTTCATTGCTTTCTGTAGAGATGAGGCCTATGCAAGTTGGCTAGATGCCTCAACTGAAACAACTACCTTCCATAAGCTTTAACCCTCTTACTGATAGGAAAGTTGTGGCCCAAATCCTATATAGTAGTTTCGTTTATAGCTTAAAAAAATTATTAGTGTGACTTAGAGGACGAGGTGCCTACTGCTTCTTGTTGGGGTGCCTACTACTTCTTGTAATTTATAGTAAATGATTTAGGTTGGGGTGCCTACTGCTTCTTGTAATTTATTTATTTATTGTTGAGTTATGAATAACCTATGCACTGTATTAGTGTGTTGGTATAATGCACAGTCTTCTGGAAGGATGTCAAAACCGTTGCTTATGATTGCTAGTAACATACGTATACTTGAATCAGTGAGGCAGCAGTATAAAAAAACTCATGACTTGTTGTCTTCTCAGTATTCTTATGAGCTTCTTCTGCAATTTCTGCATAAGTCTCAATCTACCACTGTACTTGGTATTATCAATGAGCATATCAACTTTCAAGGTACACGTTTCTTCTTTTACCGCTTATGTAAAAATGCTTCCTTTATTTTTATATGATGGCAATGTATGCATGTGTACTGGTTTGCAGTTTCTCCTGGACAGCCCAACTAAATTTCTGATGATGCGGAGGCTGTTACATTGACTGGCAGCAGCCAGGATGCAGTCAGTCAGATTAATCAGAAGGAAATAGATTGGGGGGTGAGTCAACAAAGTTATCTTGTTTCAATCGGGTTTGCTTTTTTCTGTTACCCCCTCTTTGTGCTCTGAGTATTACACTTATGATCCATTGATTCATGTTGGTATGTTGAAGTTAAAATGGAATCTAAATGTCTTTTATTCATTCCTTTTTCATTTGTCTTCTGATCTCAGTATTTATCACATGTTTTTCCCTTTTTCATTTTCATTCAAAATTATTTAGGAATGATAAGCATCATTCTTCTTTTCTAAATTAATTATTTAAAACTTGGTCAACCTACAGAGAGTTATTTAGTAGCCTAAAAGAGGTTTTTTTTTTCTTTCTATATGACAGTTTCCCATATATGTTTGTTAGTAATAGGAAATTTAAGTAGTTGCCATATTTTTATAGTTGCTGGAAGACTCTTTGGAAGAACGCTTGGAAAAGACTGGGGGTTTGCTTTCTGATTCTGAAAAGGCAGAAGGAGAAACTAAAGAGTCGGAGTGGGAGGAAAATAAGGTACAAAAATGTTTGGTTATTTCTTTTACTATCCATATCTATGTAACCTCTGTTTAGACTGTGTTTGTGACTGTCTAGTTATAGGATATTTATCTGGCATCCACTCTTGTGATGCTTAATATTAACTCGTGTGTTCAAAAAAGATCAGCAGAAGGAGGAAAGCAGGGCTCATCAGTTAAAAAGCTGAAAAAAGACAAGGCAACGGGAGCAACAGGGAAAGCCACTCGTCCTGAGACAAACATTGTAACTATGGCACCAAGAGTCAAACCAGAGCTTCCTTTGCCTACAATGTATTCTCTCGCTTTCTCCCTCTTTCTCTTATGTAATTTATACATCTTTCTATCTATGTATTTTTTACCTAGGATGTGCCTATTATTAGAAATTCCACATATTTAATTGGGGGTAATGTAGCATAGAATCCATGCAGGGCTTCAAATTATTTTGATGAGTAAATGTTTGGAGAAACTGAGATAAATTAAACATGTGATGTTGACATAATGATGTGGACACTAAAATTACTTTTGGTACAACAGGATTCTGATGTTTGAGTGTAATTTTTGTCAACCTGTAAGATATGAGGACGCATATTTTTAGCTTTTGTATAGCTTGAGGAACATAGTTTATGTATATTGGTTTTGTGTGAATGTGACTATTCTCGATAGTTTAAATAGATCTTTTTATGATGGAATATGCTGTTTCCAGTTTTAATTCTCTCTGCCAATCGAAGTCTTTCAGAGGGATTTAGTCTTAGTGTTTGCATACCTATGATGTTTATTATAGCAAAAAAAGGGAAATCTACCACTGTTTTGTAATGTTAACTTTTGATATAGGTTATTTGATTAATCTTTTATTTTGTTGCTTCAGTTCAGTCGAGGTTGAGCAGTCTATACTTGATCACAGTAGATTTTGTAACAAGAAAACAAGTTGATGATATTTAACTTTCATCATCAAGTTCTGAGGTTTGTGTTTTTCTCCAATTAATTATTCTTTTAGATTGAACATGTCTATACTCATCACATGCTCAGAGACATATCTTTCCATGAAAAGAATCTGGACTTGAGGCTGGATCTGTGCACCAAAAGAACTGTAACTACTTTTACTGTAAGTTTTCTTTGTTTAATTACAGATGCACCTATATCTATAGAATTTATAACATTTAAATTCTTTTCTTTCTTTGTTTAAGATATATTTATTGTTAAATCTTATTTGTGTATATCTTAAAACTAAAAAGTAAACAAAGGAACAAAATAGATCTAAACTTGTCTAGAAATATCTGGTTTATCACTTCATAATGATGTTGATTTCGGCTAAATTCTTCATGCTATTACATGATGATGACTTGGAAAGCCTCAAATTTTTTATAAATTCTGCTAGATGTTAGGCACCCAATAAAAGGTACAAAAAATGAATAAATGAAGTTGTGGGTAGTGTAAAAGATTTTCTTGAAGGTGAGTTATATTTTGTGGTTAAAGAGTGTCAGTGGTCTCTTGAATACACCATTAATCTGTTCGTGGGTCTTTGTATTGCTGATGCACACTAGTATGTTGAATAACTAGAATGAATCTTTATTGATACCAAAACCAGATTACAAGGGTTCCAAGACTTATTGACCTTGGATTATATTTCTTATGAGAATAGTTTCATTCTTGTTAGCATGCAGTTTTATATTTGCTGCTTATCTTTCTCTATTTATTTTTCAGAGAGTTTGAACAAGTTCCCTCGAAGGACTAGTACACCATCTGGGGTTCACAGTCAAGCATAACAAGCTGAAGAACAGCTACAACATCAGCAACAGCAGCAGCAACAATAGCATCATCCAAACTATAGTTTGAAGTAAAAAATGTTCAAGATTATAAAACTTTATTATGTTAAGCTTTCAAATTTAAGTTAGAACTAAGATCTCATGAAGTAGACACATTCATGGTTTGAATTAGTTATTGTTTAATGTAATACTTATGGTTTATCAATCTATTGAGAATTACATTTTATGATTAATTTTGATTTTGTTTATCAAAATACAATAATGAAAATATTTTAATTAAAAAAAACCATATAAGTATACTTATCAAAAAATAATTTAAAATATATTATCCACACTAAAGTAACAATTTTATTACTATATGTTATGATTTAAAAACATATTATAAGCGTAAAAAATCGTTATGGTTTATATAATATAACAAACTAAAAATGTTATCAAAATAATCAAATGTAACAGTTGAAAAGTGTTATGAAAAAAGTATAAGATTAAACTTCAAATTTATAACCAAAATCTCTATCTAAATGTAATTATTTGAATATTATAGCAACTAAAAATGTGTTATTGAATAGTTTAAGATAACACCGAACATAACATTCAAATACTGTTATAGAAAAGACTGGACTTTTAATAACAGGGGCTATGTTAGCATTTTCAGAAGCATTATCAATAGTCCCGGTTAGCAGTTTAAGTGTTATGAATACTGTTTTTTCTTGTAGTGACTCCAATGTTCTATACCAGGATTCGCCATGTATCGACTAACCGCTCCCACTACTTGTGCAATGTCTGGTCTTGTGAAAATCATAGCAAACATTAAGCTACCCACTGGTGATGCATATGGTACTTGAGATATTATTCATCCTCTCCGCTTCAGTGCTAGGGCTCATACTTGAGGATAACTTGAAATTAATAGGAAGAGGGGTAGAAATTGGCTTATAATCTTGCATGTTGAATCGACGCAAGATTTTGTTGAAGTAGTTCTTCTAAGAAAGCCAAATCTTCCTATTATTTCTATCTCGATGAATTTGCATCCCTAGAATCTTATTTGCTGGTCCCAAATCCTTCATTTCAAACTCCCTAGCCAACTGAGCCTTCAATTCTGCAATACGATCATTGTTGGGATGTCGTCAACATACAATAACAAAATAATGAAATCACCATCACCAAATCTCTTGTAGTAAGCACAAAGATTTAAACTAAGTCTATTGTATCCAAGACTCATGATGAAGGAATCAAATCTCTTACACCAACATCTCGTCGCCTGTTTGAGATCGTATAGAGATTTGTTCAACCTGCAAACCAAGTTCTCTTTTCCTATTACTTCGAATCCTCCTAGTTGGAGCATATAAACTTCTTCTTCAAGTTCTCCATGAAGAAATGTAGTTTTCACGTCTAACTACTCTAAGTATAAGTCAAATGTAGCACACATTGCTAAGACCACTTGAACTGTTGTAGGTCTAACAACAAGAGAAAATATCTCATTGAAGTCAATGCCTTCTTTATGAGCAAATCCTTTCACCACCAATCTAGCACGACACCGCTCCACTTGGTCATTGCCATCTCACTTGATCTTGTTGACCCATTTGTTCCCAATGGCCTTCCTTCCTTGTGGTAGTCGAACAAGATCCCATGTTCTATTCTTATGGAGAACTACCATTTCTTTTTGCATTGTTGTCCACAGAGAAGCTTCTTGGCTTTTTGTAGCCTCATGGAAAGTTGATGGCTTTCCATCCTCTGTTAGTAGGCAGTATGCAACATTTCCCTCCATAGCATAGTCTGGGTGCCAAGGTGGTATTCTCCTCTCTCAAGTTGACCGTCGAACTTGTGGAGTTGTAGATTCAATTTTCCCTTGTATTTCGTGCTCTATTGCTGCTTCAGAAGAATCTAGTTCTTGTTTATCTTCAATTTGAACTGTAGTAGTCTTTAGTTTCTCTTTTAGAGTGTTATCACTTTCTTCTTCTTGTATCTTATCTTCCACAAATATCACATCTCTACTGATTATCACCTTGTGGGCAGTGGGATCCCACAGGCAGTACCCCTTTACTCCATCAGTATACCCTAAGAAAATACATTTTTTGGATTTCGAATCCTGCTTTGGGTTTTCTTGGGCGTTGTACATAACGTACACATGACTTCCAAATGTATGTAAGCGAGAATAATCGATTGACTTACAAGTCCAAATTTTCATCAGCGTCTTTAGATTAATTGCGGGTGATGGTGACCGATTGATCACATAACATGTTGTCTTGGCTGCTTCAGCCCAAAATGACTTAGCCATCCCTGCAGTTCTCAACATCGCCCTTGTCTGTTCAAACAAGGTCATGTTCATTCGCTCTGCTATGCTATTTTTTTGTGAGTGTACGCCACAGTAAACTGCCTTTTGATACCTTCTCGTTGACAAAAGCTATTGAATTCATCACTGGTATATTTTCCTCCATTATCTATTCTCAAACACTTGAACGTTTTGAAAACTATAAATATGTCTGCCTTTCTCTTAATTGGGATACAAAGTATCTTGCACCTCTTAGGGACAAAACTGATGCTTGCCAAACATCAGAGTGGATTAGTTCTAGGATAGTTTTACTTCTACTGTTAGAACTACTAAACTTTAATCTATGATGCTTACTAGTAACACAATGCTTACAAAAGGGTAATGAAACCTTTCTGAGCCCTGGAATAAGCTTTTGCTATGCTAGAAATCTTCAAACCTCGTCTGACATGTGGCCAAACTTACGATGCCACATCATTGTTAATTTATCAGTCTAGTCTGCTAACGCAATTGAAGATTCTCCTTCCTGTTGTGTTTCTCCTTTAAGCATGTACAAATTTGCAGCTAGCTTTTCTGCTTTCATCGCCACAAGCGCGCCTTTAACTATCTTCATAATCCCACCTTGAACATGGGTTTTACACCTATTATTATCTAATTGTCCCAAAGACAATAGATTTTTCTTCAAGCCCTTTACAAGTCGTACTTCCTGGATGGTGCGAACTATACCATCATATATTTTCAATTTGATGGTACCAATACCAGCAATCTCCAAGGCATGATCGTTTCCCATGAACATAAATCCTCCTGAAATAGGTTTATATTGGTGAAACCATTATCTCTGTAGGGTCATATGCCATGTAGCTCATGAGTCCATAAGCCAAACATTAGTAAAACTTCTTCTACCTTCAGTAACTGCCGTTACCTCGCTATATAAAATTTTACCATCATCTGAAGTACTTGCTACACAACCCTGAGCTTTTGATGACTCTGGACATTTTCCTTTGGCATCTTCGCTCTTCTTGAGATACCAACACTCCTTTTTGTAGTGCCCTTTCTTGCCACATTGATGACACTTGGCATTCTTCTTACTTATAGATTTTGATCTATTCTGATATTGACTCCCATTAGAGCCATGTTCCATTGATCTCCCTCTCATCATCGTCAAGGCCTCATCTTGTTGTGAGCCTCCACGCTTATCTTCTTTATTTTTGCGCTGACTCTATTCTTCAAGAACTACTGCTGCAACATCATCAAAGACTAGGACGTCTATATTATTGGTTAAGTTGATAATGAGTTGATCATATGAATCAGGTAGACTCTAAAGTAAAATTTCATCACGTTCACTCATCTCTACATTATGCCCCATTGTTGTAAGCTATGAAAGTAGAGTGTTGATGTGGTCGATCACCAAAGACGACTACATCATACGAACGATGTAAAGTCTTCTTTTCAAGAAAATTTTGTTGTGCAGGGATTTAGACTCATACAATTTTGTAAGAGTATCCCATATCTTTTTCGTTGTTTTCTTCTCAGCTATACTTGATAATACACCGTCGGCTAGTGCAAGATGTAGTTTAACAATTGCATTTCCATCCATCTCGCTCCGTTTGGCATCGTTGGTGATCTCCTTTGGTCTTACATCAATAGCTGCTAGACAATTATCTTTCCTTAAGATCACCTTCATCTTCATTTTCCACAATGAGAAATTGTTCCCATTGAGCTTCTCAATTTCAAACTTCGCTGCCATTTTTTTTAACTGCGTATGCCTTTAACTTGAATTGGCTTCCCTATTCGTCATGAACAATAACCCGCAACCAAAGCTCTAATACCACTGTTAGGGAATTTTGGGTGTTCAACAACTTAAAGTTGAAATTGGAAATAATGAAGAAAATATTTTACTAGTTATGAAGAAATACAAATTTCTCTCTAATGAGGAGAAAACAGAGAAAAGTAAGTTAACTCTCAAAAAATGAAATGACTATGAGATGATTTAGAATTGATTACAATACCTTAATTTATAGGTTTCTCTAATGTGTATTAACCACAAAATAAATAGCTAACCTCTAAATAACAATTGATATAAATCATTCTTTAATTTAGTTTTTATTCTTTAATTTAGTAAAAACTAAATTAAGAATTTCTAAAATATAATAAACTAAATATGACTTTACTATTTTTAACAACATGTGACATTGTTACATCTGCAGGAAAATGTCACATCATCATTATGTTAGCCATCTAGGACGTATTCTAACAGAAATCCCGTGTTTGAGTAACAAGTATAGTTCAGGGAGAATTTTTAACATAGTGAATCATTCGAGGGGCACGATCTGAATCGGTCATAATTCAAGGGGCAAAAATGTTATTTATTCTTTTATATATATTACTCATCCATGAAAATGGGCCTAAAAAAAGAAGATTAATGTGATGAAACATTTTTAAAACTTTATATATATATATAGGGTACCACTATTATATTAGTGATTGTAATCACTACTGTTATACCCAAAAATTGGAGAATGCATCCTAGGAGGCTAAGGGGAGTGATCCTAGGAGACCCCAAGGGAGAAGTGGTCCTAGGAGACCCCAAGGGAGATGTGGTCCTAAGAGACCCCAAGGGTGTGTAGGAGGCAAGCCTCCCAAGGTTTCCTAAGTGTTGGCTCGAACCTGTCCAAGGTAAGTAGCTAAGGAGGAGGAGTCTCATGCAAGAGAATGGAGACTTAGATTTTGATAAGGAGAGCCTATACAATGTTCGATCGGACATGTTTGGTGAGGTGCCAAGGAGGTTGCCTCAATGTTGTCCAAGGTGAGGTGCCAAGGAGGTTGCCTCAATGTTGTCCAAGGTGAGGTGCCAAGGAGGTTGCTTCAATGTTGTCCAAGGTGAGGTGCCAAGGAGGTTGCCTCGGACCACCTTGGTCCGAGGAGAAGCCAAGGAGATTGGTGGTCCGAGGAGAAGCCAAGGAGATTGGTTCAAGGAGGAACATGGCATGCTAGAGGAGAGTGCCATGTTAGAGGAGAGAAGTGCATGTCCTACCACCATGCACGTTCAACCCACGAAAACATGTCCTACCACCATGCACGTCCGACCAACACTTGCATGAGTGGTCAGTAGGAGGTGGATCAACTAGCTAGAGGAGACTAAGTCAAGATTCCCAGAGACAGCTTCAACAACATACGCGGGAATCTCTCATTCTTCCCACAAATGGGGGGTTTGTTACATTTCGAATTTTGAATGTTTAAATGTAATAAATATAATAAAATATCCCTATCATAAGGGGATATCAGTTGAGGATCTCAGGCCTATAAATAGAGAGCTTATGGGATGAGAGAGGGGTTCTTCTTCTGCTTCTTCTTTCTAGAGAGAGAAAATTGGGACTGTGTATTCTAGAGAGAGAAAGTTGGGTCTGAGTATTCTAGAGAGAGAATTCTTGTATTTTTGCAATTTGTACTAAAAAAACTCAGTTGGCTCAGTCCATCTGATCTTGAGTACAGGTTTATAAATCACAACTCTAAGTGGATTAGGCTATTACAGACAATCGGGGCTGAACCACTATAAAATTTCTTGTGTTATTTACTTTTTGTTCATTAAACCATCTATGTCGCTTTTATTTCTCTTGAAGGCTTGTCGTAATTGACGTTCTCACGTCGTTGGCTAAAAATACAGTCAACAACTACCTATAGGTATTTTAGTATTTCTGGTACATGGATAAGCAACAACTCTAATTTTCTTACATGATAGTGTATAATGTAGTTACATGAGACTTTTAACAAATTTTCAAGAAATTTTGAATAATTTAGAATGTCAAAATAAATATTCAAATAGCTTGTTGCACTCGTGCTTGTTTCAATATATATACTTGCGTACAACAAACTATTTGAATCTTAATTTTAGCATTTCAAATTATTCAGAATTTTTTTAAAAAAATTAAGAGATTTTCTGTAACTATATTATAGATCGTCATGCAAAAAAAAAAAGAATTACAATTTATCAATATATTAAAATTACTAAAAATATCTATAAACAGTGATTAAAAACAATCACCGACCAATAGTTGAGTTTGGTGTGAAGCATTGAAGTTGTAACTCTAAAGTGTAAACCCTTAACTTGAATATCTAGAAATGTCACATGCGTGGAGGGAGACACATACCAACTAGTGGTATCCAAAATTTAATCTTAGATATAAATGTTGTCCTACTTAACTAAGCTATAGTCACGTTCAATTGTTTTGTTTTGATCAAATACTTCACCGTCACTATTACTAATCTTGTATGTGTCATGGACCTTCACCCCTTTTTGGTAGGCGCCTTTTACAACAATAAATTTTTGCATTTCAGGTTCACTAAAAAAAAAAAATCAAAATATTACCGTTTCCACCGCCTTTACATAAATTTGTATAAAAATCAAGAGATAGGGAACAAAAGGGTATTCCTGAATGATCGGGTTTTATTCAATATCAAATTGCAAAAAATGGCCACTTTTAACATGGTCAAGCATAATCGAGAAGATTATTTTACAATCAATTTGAAAAAATATATATAAAGCTGCATTTGGAAATTTACCTTGCAATTAGAATTTAGTGTAATTCACAATAATTACTTAATTTTGTATATTTTTCTAACTATGAAATTATATAATAACGGTGTAATTATAGCTAATTTAGGAGTCTCAATTATACTTTCTAATTCTCATTACTCCATAAAAATTAAGTGTAATTATATAGTATAATTACTTATTACTATTAATTTTAAATAATATTTATTACATAATATTATTTTTCTATGTAATTATTAAATTATTTTGTCAAATATGATAATAGAAATTCATAAATAATTATCACTTAACATTAAAACACATTATATTTTAAAATATAATGTAATTACTTATATATGTAATTACTACATTTATAATTACATAGTCTAATAATTACACGGTTGTTTCCAAACCCACTCTAATACTCTTTTTACTAAAATCACTCTCGAAACAGTATTTTTGCATTCATTGGTGGCAAAAATATTTTTATATATTATTTAATTCCAGTATAGTAGTATGGGATAGATAGCATTGTCGTGATTCTCAATCTAGGCAACATGGAACATGCCTGTGAAGTTTGATCCATGAAATGTTTGATACAAATATAACGGATGACAATGAAAGCCAATATATACAAGTTTTAAAGGTCATGATCATCCATATTTATTAGAGTAATTGGTTTCAACTCTTTTTTTAAGATATTTTTGTATTCTGGTTTAGTTTTGAAATTTTTTTACAAAATGATTTTTGTTTAAAATTTCGAATAGCTGTCTAAAAATTTCGACCAACTATCTTAATTTTTTGATCAGTTGTCAAAAAAATGACTAACTATCTGGAGTGTCGGAAATTATTTTAGAAAAAATTATCAAAATTAAAATAGAGTACAAAACAACACCAAAAAATATAGATCATTTTGTCAAGTGACCATATTTATTATTACACCCATCTTATAATATAGCTTCCCATTTCTATAGACCGCTACTTGTTCTAAAATTTAAATGTGTTTATCTTATATATTGCAAAAAAAAAAAAGTAATTGCAGTGATTATTAGTGAATGTCAATATAATACACAAATTAAAGGAAAAACCATACACAAATCACAATAAAATATAACCCAATCCTACTTCTTTTATATTACATCAGCGTTAATAAAAAAATTAAGTGTGACAACGCAGCAAACAAAAACCCAATTTAAATTATCTCTTGTATATCTTTGTCCAAAATATAATTTATTTACTATCTAATTATCCTCGTCTAATTAATTGAATAATCTGTTTAGAATAATCAATTAATTTATTAAAAATATTTTCTATTTATTATAGGAAAAACCATACCAATTTTTTTTTTAAATATAATTTATTTACTATCTAACTATCTTGATTTGATTAATTGGATAATCTGTGTTAAGATTATTTAATTAATTCATCAGAATTCTCTTAGATTTAACTCTTATGATTAAATATTTGTTCTATGAAATTTTTGCATGCAGGAGAGTAAGTTTTAGTATTTACATCTTATGATTGAATATTTGCTCTGGGAATGTTTTCCCCCATACAATCGTGAATCACTTATTTCTCAATAATATTCTAATCTATCAATTGGGTAATCTTAAATTTTTTTAAGTTAATATAATATTTATTATTAAAGTTCTAGTTTTGTCTCAATATTTATTATAACTAACTTGTTCAATAATTTCTATTTTAGTGAGGCGAGAAGGACACTTATACAAAAAAAAATATCAGTTTGATCCTTGTATTTTTTTTCCAAATACGTGATGGGCATCGATGTTTTATTAAATGATAATTTGAACACTGTGTTTTATAAAATTAATCAAAATAGTACCCTATACCTGATTGTTGTCAAAATATTTTCAAATATATTATTTCATTCTCAGCTCCTCGGTCATTTTATGTATGCTTCTTTTGAACTTATTGCATCGCCAACGACCCAAGAATTAATCTTATAATTTAAAATATTTTGATCAAAATTGGGTGTAGAATACTATTTTGATCTATTTTGTAGACACACAGAGTCCAAATTATCATCTAACAAAACACAAGGGTCAATCCCGTATTCACGAAAAAAAATAGGATCCAAAATAATAATTTTCCTACAAAGAATGAGATAAATGAATTACGTGAAAAATGGGTACTATTCATCATAGATTTGATAAATTTTATATAGGTCCACTCACTTTTGTTAGCTTGTTTTTAAAATCCAGAAAATATATTCACTTTTGTTGCTCTATATATGTAATTACAATATTTAATTTTACCCTTGTTAATATTTAATATATCGGATAAGTTAAATTCTAGAATCCATTCTTAAAATATTACTGTGATATGTTTTGGGAATTGTTATGTTTGCCAAGAATTTTTATGGGAAAATACAGCTTTTAAAGTGAAAAGGAAAAAAAAAAGTTTTAACTGTAACAAACGTTGATTAACTAGCGGCCGAAGTTTGGTGCAACTACTCCACACGTCAGTTGTATTGCAACTAATGTCTAGTGTTAACACCACCAAACATTGATTGCCTAGCAAATGACGTCCTAAATGCATTAAATTTAGCTTATTTCGACATTTTTTTGAAAAAAATTGACGTTTGGTACAATACACCACACGTCGGTTTGGCGCCAACCAACATGTGTTTTTTCATCGTATGTTATTGTATAGGACGTCAGTTCACGTCCAACATGTGAACATCTTTACATCAGTGAAATTGTGTACTAAAATTAGCCAAAAAATTAATAAGGATTATTATCACACTAATTGACACAAAATTATATTGCCTAAATATTAATTTAAAATACTAGAACATAGCATTCAATTGATTAAGGAACCAAAACTTTTTATTTTCTTTTCCAAAACACAACATTTTTGCGTTAGCTTGCCTTGCAACTAGTAGTTGACATACACGGTTCCTTATCCAAAGTACATAATAAAAACCTACCAACTGACAAGTTACGTTTCGTTATCACTTTGTGAGTTAAAAAAGAAATGTTATTCTTAAATTCAATGTTTGAATGCTTAGGCGGGAAAGTTGGTCCAATTTGCCGCTATGGCATCGTTTTTGTTTTAGGCATTGGATAATGTGTCATTATGGTCTTCCAAACCCCATTTTAACGCCCCCGTCTTAGACTAATTGGCCACTCAAACTTTAAGCAAGTATCATCATCAAGTAACCCGTCCGCCAACACTTGATTATTTTTAACTACTTATAATATAATATTGCCTTCATTCATTTATCCTGGTCTTTAGCCATGATTTGGCTTCGTCACATGAAAACAATTTCAAAATGTCACTTCGTTTATTTATTATTACGTATACATATTTCGTTGGGATAAATAAGCTAGCAGAGAGCTTAGAATAGAAAAAAAAAACAGTATCATGGAATTGAAACTTGTTTTTTCTAAAAAAAAAAAAAAAAAAAAAAGCCTTGTTTCAAGGGAAAATGTATCCAGGACCAGGCGTGTTATTTGACATTTGCCTTTGATTGATTTGTTTTTTACTAATTGGCTAAGAGATTGATTGTATCAATATATTCATAGGACAATTCCACAGTTGTAGTTTGTTTTTGGTATTTAGATAAATTCTAATATAATTTTTTTTATATGATAATATATATTGTAGTTGTAATAGATATTCTGTCAATTTTCAAAAAATTATAAATATTTTACAATGTCGATTATTAGAATTCAAAATAATTAGTTGCACATGTACAAAAAAAATACGCATGCAATCGACTGTTTGAACATTGTTTTTGGCATCATAAATTATTCAAAATTTCTAAAAATTTGATGAACATTTGCTGTAATTATAATATCCAATATCATATAAAAATATTTTAGTTATAATTTCTAAACACGCGGAAATCTGAAACACCCATGCCTAGTAAGGCTAAGTTCACACCCTAGTATAGAATTTCCTATTCATATTATTGTTGAACGAAAAAAAAAAGCAGCAACAAATTATTATTATTATTATTAAGATATAAATATTTCCTTTATAAATTAGTTAAAACCTGAAAGGAATATTTAGTTATTAAAATAATAATAATATATAAAAAAGGGATGAGTCAGTCAAAAGAGCAAATAAATGAGATATTTTCTCCACTTCCACCACTTTTACGTTGAGTGAGTTTTTATAAAAAAAATATAAAAATAATAAAATAAAAGGCTCTATAAAAAGGTAGAGAGCAGAACAGTTACTGAAATTTTTTTTGGTTTATGGGCAAAAAGAAAATTGATACGCAAAAGTGAACCAGACAAATTGAGAAGAAAAGAACAGTGCATATTCTAAAGCCTTCATTCAATCTTTACAAGGGTAAGTGAAGATTCATAAAAAGGATCTATATCTTCTTCTTTTGACTCTTTTATTTTTAATCTATGGTGATTAAGAGTCATTCTCATCCCCTTTGATTCACTAGACTTCAGAAAATAAGTTGATGTGATATATAATCAAAGGGGAAACGAAAAGGCTAATATTTTTATGTTGCCAATTTCATCATGAATTCTTATATTTCTCTTTGATGCATTAGACTTCAGAAAATAAGTCAGCATGTGATACATCATCAAAATATATATATATATATATATGAATTTTTCATGGTGTTATACTGCTTGAGTTATTGTAAATCTTCATGGTTTTCCTTTTGTTCACTAGACTTCAGAAAATAAGTCAATATGTGGTACATAACAAAAAGAAAGAATAAAAGATTTAAAGAAATTGTCATGCTGTCGGAATTATCACTAAATGTTAGTTTTAATGTAAAAAATAATAAGAGCAAAATAGAAAACTTGGTTAAATATCTCATACCTCACTGAAATTGCAAATAATTAAAGTATTTGTTTAAGCAGTGCTGGGATTGGCTAGTCAATTTCCTAGTCAAGTTCAAAAGAGATAAAATCACTAAAGTTTGAATGAATATTGACATATATATGTATAGTTGTACACCAAAACGAATAAATGAAAACTGGAAGGACTAATAGCACGAAAACTGATTGAATACTGATATGTTTGCAAATAAATCAGTTCAGAATTTATATATATATATATAGTTCAAAATGCTTCCAATGGGATCCTTATCGTGGTGGTGTCTGATTCGATTGCTGATATATATATATGGCTGGTCTTGCATGCCATATATCAGTTCAGAATTTATATGACATACATGCATATATAAATGGCTGGTCTTGCATGCCATATAACAAAGAAACAATATATGTTATTGTTATCCGGATTTCCGGATAGCGTTTAGATTGATGGCCTCGGGGAAACAGAATTATCGATGTCTTTCACGATAGGTGACCAGAGCTCGCGGATATACAGAAAGGCTTCACCTCTCCCGCTTGGTGTCCGGATTACTCTTCCAAGCAAACACCATACGGAAACTCGTCAACTCTCCCGGAGCTCCCGAAGGAGTATCCATCGGGGAAGCTCCTTCCAGGAGAAGCTCTTCGAGTGGTCTCCGCGGAAGCAGTTCCGTGCCTCGCACGGAACAAAGCCAAACGGTCGAGTCCTGGAGGAGGCATATTTGGAATGATATCCGCCTGACACAGGATCCCGCCTGACACGCCCGTCAGGTCAAAGCCGCACACATCCCAGCACGCCTAAGGGTACCTTTTCGCCTACTGTTCCGCTGACAACTTGGAAAAGACGGCTGACTTTGTGTGTTCCCCATACTTTCACGTAAATATACCCACATAGAGTCTTGTAGCTATGCTACTACAGTAATTGTATCCCTACTTATGGCTGGTGTAATTAAAACTCATGTACGTAGAGAAAAACCCTAATCCAAAACCCTAGCTATAAAGACCCCTTCATTTTACAAGAGGGGGGACGAACAAATGAGATAGCAAAAACTCTACCAAAATCTCTCTAGCTTCATCTTCTTCAAGAGAACCCGAGAGAAACATTGTGAGCGTGTGAAGTTCTTATGCACCAGCCATCTTACTGTAATCTTTTCCAAGTATAATAACATCGACTCGTGGACTAGGGCTTGTTAACGCCTGAACCACGTAAAAACACTGTTTGTTTAGTTACATTTCAGTATTTCTACAGTTCTTATCTTTTTATTATTCTGTTAGTTATTCGTTTCCGAAAAACTCGGTAAACATTTTGGTGCTTTCATTGAGAGCTGTAGGAAGTTGTTAGTCAGCTCTTTTTCTGTGTACGTTTTTTGTATTCACTTCGTGCTAAAGAGATGGTGACTACGAGAAAATCCGCTGTTGACAAAAATGCTACGGTCAACCCCGATACCGTGATGGAAGATGTGGTGCAAAGCGAACCCTTAGACTACCAAGGTGAAGACCCGACATCCCGCCAGGATCAGGTCAGTACCGAAGATACAACATACTTAGAAGACGAAGAAGAGTATGTCCAAGACGGTTATTACAAGGACGGCTGCTACTATGAGAAGGACCCAGAACTGGTCCAAGTAGCCGAAGAACTGGTGGCCACTAAGGCCAAGCTTGCCGAGCAGGAGCGCGTCTCCGAAAGAATGCAACGCATGATGGAACGCCTCCAAAGTAGGTTCAGAGATCTAGGCGACTCGGACGAGGATACCTCTGTTCGAGGTGGTGCTGATGCCCCCATGCCGGATCCAGCCGCTGCTGGACCATCCAAAGCCGCCCCTAACAAGGGCAAAGAAAAAGTGGGAGAGCCTGTGCGCGCTGACGCCCCTGCACCTCCTAAAGGCGTGAATCACCAGGCCGACTGCCCCCCCCGCGCGCAGAAGGTCTCTGGCGCTCCTAAGCCCAGACGCCCTTCAGCCCCAAGGGGGCACTCTGTGCCTAAAGGGCCCGGTGCTAAGGCACCCAGGCCTAGGGGAAGGAACAACCGCCCCAGTGATTCCGTCAATCAGGACGGTCGGGCTGCGAACTCGCACTCCGAAGATAGCTGGTCCACGGTGGACCTAAGAAGAAGGTTGGAGGCCAAGTATGAGAAGGCCAAAGGGGAAAAAGCCCGGCCTCGCGGAGATGACCTCCGAAATCATATTAATGACAAGCTCCGGGGACGTGACCTCCCGGAAAGTGATACGAAGAGGCTCGAGGAACAGATTGCTGCCTTGACCAAGCTGGTCCGGAAGCAAAGTGGGGCCCTGTCAGATTCTGAGGAGGAAGACCCGGAACCATGTATTAGGAGGATCGCGGAAGCGTCCCTCCCAGATAACTTCAAAATGCCTCACATAGAATTATATGATGGGAGGACAGACCCGCGTACCCACCTAGCTAAATACAATAAAATGATGCAAGTGGCGCGCGTCAGTGAGGACGCCAAATGCATGTGCTTCTCACTCACCCTTACCAAGTCTGCGGAGGACTGGTGGAAAAGATTAGCTCCCGGATCAATCCACAGTTGGAAGGAGCTACAGTCCGCGTTTAGGAGGCAGTTTATTGCTGCCCGCGACCACGACATGGAGGTTGGTTCCTTAACCAACATCAAACAGCAACCCACTGAGAACCTCAAAGCTTTCATTCAGAGAATGATGGAAGCTGCTGCAAAAACCAAGGTCAGCGATGACATGAAGCTGATCGCCCTTCAATCGGGCCTTACTGTCGGCTCCCTGCTATGGGGGGAAATGCAAAGGAGACGGGCAGAAACCCTGTCCGAATTCATGTCAAAAGCTCAGGGAATCATCAACCTTGAGGATGCCTACCAGCAAGCCTTTGGAGTTCCCCCGGCTCCAACCCCTTCCGTGACTGCGCCGAGCTTTGCTTCGCAAGCTCCCGCACCAGTCCTCACGCTTCCAGGAGCCCGATTCACTCCGAGTGTGTATGGGCCTTCCGCGTCTGTTCAGACGCCGGGTCAAACACATTTCTCTGGGTATGGAGCGGTACAAACCGGATGTAGTATCGCTCCTAGCATGCCGCAGCCGCAAGCGGAAGCCCCGGAACGAAGTTTGAGCCAATCGCGGAGCAAACGAAGCGGAAAAAACTCCAACCGGGGAGACCATTCAAAGAAACCCCGAAAGGATTATGAGCCCAAGTTCACGGAATATACCAGTTTAATAGACTCGCGAGAGAATGTCTATCGGGCGACCTGTAATATGGTCAACTACAGGAAGCCCCCGAAAGTGTCTCACGGAGGAAGGCGTCCGCGAGACTCCAATAAGAGGTGTGAGTTCCACGGAGACGTGGGGCACACCACGAATGAGTGCCTTCAGCTGAAGGATGAGATCGAGTCCCTGGCAAGAGCGGGACACCTCGGTCAGTGGGTGAGAATACCCATAATCTATCCCGGACAGGGGGTGGTTCACGGAGCTGCTTATTCCCCGGGACAGAGGGGGGCCGCTAGCGCACCTGGAGCCGGTCACCCCCAAGCTCCCGGGTCTCAGTTCCCAGCACTTCCTGCTCCACCCGCTCCGGCGCCCATTGCCTTGTTGGCTCCAGGACCAGGCAACCCATATCCACCCGGCCTTGCTCCGCCACCCGTTGACGGACACGTCGCCACCATTTCCGGAGGACCACACCTTGCCGGAAGTACCCGCAACTCCCAGAAGAGGTACTTGAAGGAGTTAGAGCACGCCGAGGAGATGTGCGCTTTGGTCCAATCACCTGCTCAACGTCCCCGAATGATGGATCTTCCCATCACCTTCACGGAGGACGATGCTCGACATGTGCACTTCCCCCACAACGATCCCCTCGTAGTGGAAGCCCAAATTGCCAATAAGAAGGTCTCACGGATCTTGATCGATAACGGAAGCTCCGTGAACATCCTCTTCAAAGCGGCCTTCCACGCGATCGGATTGACCGAGACGGACCTGGCCCCATGCCCCATCCAGCTTCAAGGTTTCAATGGGGACGCACTCATGCCATTAGGAAAAATTCAACTTCCGGTCACCCTCAGAGGAGAAAGCGACGCTTGTGCCTTCAAGCATAGCACATTCGTGGTGGTCGACTGCCCCACGGCGTATAATGCCATCTTAGGCCGACCGGTCCTGATCGATTGTGGGGCCATAACCTCGATACGTCACTTATGCTTGAAGTTTCCCTGCGACGATGGGCGTATTGGCACCCTCCGAGGAGACCAGAGAAGTGCACGGAGCTGTTATAACGTCTCCGTCCGAGCCGTCTACACGGTCCGAGAGACGTTTGCTGCCATTCCTTTGGCGGAAGTATTGCCAGAAACTAGGGATGCTCAGGAGGCATACTTTGACGAACTCGACCCAAGAGTGGGAATCGAGAAAGCAATAGAGCCGATGGAGGAAGTCGAAGAGGTGATCCTCAATCCGGGAGAACCCACCAAGGTCATTCAGGTGGGGAAAAACCTGCCGTCGGCCGTTCGAGATAAGATCGTGGCCACTGTGAAGGATAATCAGGATATCCTGGCATGGTGCCACGCTGATATGACAGGGATTAATCCCAATGTTGCGTGCCACGCACTCAACATAGACCCAGCTGCAACTCCAATTCGCCAAAAGAGGAGGCCGCTGGACCCAGTGAGAGCCGAAGCCGTCAAAACTGAAGTGGACAAATTGATGTCCATAGGCTTTCTCCAGGAGTCGCACTATCCCGTGTGGTTGGCCAACCCAGTTCTGGTCCCGAAACCCGATGGGTCCTGGAGAATGTGCATTGACTTCACGGACCTAAACAGGGCCTGCCCGAAAGATTGTTTCCCTCTCCCGCGAATCGATCAGATGGTGGACGCTACTTCCGGGTACGAACTCTTATCCTTCATGGATGCGTACTCCGGATACAACCAGATCAAGATGCATGTCGCGGACCAGGAACACACCAGCTTCCTCACGGATAAGGGTGTCTACTGTTACGTGGTCATGCCTTTCGGTTTGAAGAATGCTGGGGCGACTTACCAGCGTCTGGTAAACAGAATGTTCAAGGACCAACTGGGGAGGAACATGGAGGTGTACGTGGACGACATGTTGGTAAAGTCCAAGACCTCCGGGGACCACAGTAACGACCTTGAGGAAGCTTTCGCCGTGATCCGAAAGTACGGGATGAAGCTAAATCCAAAGAAATGTACTTTCGGGGTCTCGTCTGGAAAGTTCCTCGGTTTTATTGTCAGCTCCCGCGGCGTGGAAGCCAACCCTGAAAAAATAAAGGCGTTCATAGATATGCCTTCCCCCCGGAAGCATAAGGATGTCCAGAGCGTTACCGGAAGGATAGCTGCTCTCAGTCGCTTCGTATCCAAGGCCACCGACAAGTGTATCCCCTTCTTCAATGTTCTGCGAGGGAACAAGAAGTTCGAGTGGACCCCCGAATGCGAAGCGGCCTTCCAACACCTCAAAGAACATTTAACCCGAGCCCCCATTTTGTCCAAACCGGTCGAAGGAGAGGCGTTGTTCTTGTACCTAGCTGTGACTGAGCACGCAGTAAGTGCCGCTCTCGTCCGGGAAGATGGCCGTATCCAGCTCCCTGTGTATTACGTAAGCAAGAGGTTATTGGACGCTGAGTCCAGATATTCGATGATCGAGAAACTCTCCCTCTGCTTGCTGATCGCTTCACGGAAGCTGAGGCCATATTTCCAGGCGCACACCATCAAAGTACTCACCAACCACCCTCTCCGACAAGTCCTGCAGAAGCCCGAGTCTTCTGGCAGATTGCTTAAGTGGGCCATGGAACTAAGCCAGTTCGACGTCCACTACCAACCGCGTGTTTCCATAAAAGGTCAAGCTCTCGCGGACTTTATTGTGGAGTGCTCGGGAATGAATGACCTCCCAGAAGATCCTGTCCCGGAACTTCCCACCTGGAAGGTCTACGTAGACGGAGCCTCAAATGAAAAAGGAGCTGGAGCGGGGGTTATCCTAATATCTCCCCAAGGGCATCAGCTCCAGAGCGCCCTCCGTTTCGCATTCCCAGCATCCAACAACGAGGCAGAACACGAAGCCATGTTAGCTGGGTTACGACTGGCCAGAGAAGTCGGAGCCCAAAAAATCGAAGTGTACAGCGACTCCCTGCTTGTGGTAAACCAAATATCCGGGGAATACCAGACGAAAGGCGAAAGGATGGCTGCCTACGTGTCTCTCTCCCGCGGCCTACTGCAGCATTTCAAAGGCTACAAAATCCGCCAGGTCCCCCGGGACCAGAACTCACTTGCGGACACGCTGGCCAAGCTTGCAACGGACCCGGAGATTGAACAGTATGGCTTAGTCCCCATCGGGCACTTAGAAGCCCCCAGTACTGAGACGCGAAGGATAAACGCCATCATCGACCATTCCCACTCCTGGATAGGACCCATCCTCAGATTTCTCACCACCGGAGAACTCCCCACCGATAAAGCGGACTCAAGGAAGCTCCAGTATCAAGCTCCCCGATACGTGGTTATGGATGGAAAGCTTTACCGCAGGGGGTTGTCCATACCCTTCCTTAGGTGTGTTGCCGGAACCGAAGTCAGCACCATCATCCACGAGATTCACGGAGGCTTCTGTGGCGATCATACCTCCGGGTTGAGCCTCTCCAAAAAAATCCTTCGACAAGGATACTTCTGGCCCACCATGAAGAAGGATTGTGTGGATTATGTCAGGAAGTGTGAGCAGTGCCAGAGGTACGCCAAGGTTCCGCGAGCGCCGCCTACGGAAATTACCCTAATGACCAGCCCCTGGCCGTTCGCCGTTTGGGGCATTGACCTAGTAGGTTCCCTCCCCACTGGAAAGGGTGGAGTGAAGTACGCCATAGTCGCGGTAGACTACTTCACCAAATGGGCTGAAGCTGAACCTATGAACACGGTCACATCTAAAAAAGCACTGGATTTTGTCATCAGGAATATAGTGTGTCGTTTTGGGCTTCCACGGAAAATTGTGTCCGACAACGGAAAGCAGTTTGACAGTGAACACTTCACGAACTTCTGTGCTTCGCATGGAATTATCAAAAGCTTTTCCGCAGTCGCCAGACCACAGGCTAATGGACAAGTGGAAGCTGTAAACAAAATATTAAAGACCACGTTGAAGAAAAAACTCCAAGCCTGCAAGGCTCACTGGCCGGAAGAACTTCCGCGAGTACTTTGGGCTTATCGCACAACAGAGAGAACTTCGACGGGGCACACGCCTTATTCCATGACCTTCGGTTGCGAGGCCGTCATCCCAGTAGAAGCTATGATCCCCTCTCACAGGCAAGACACCTACGATCCTACCCGGAACCATGTCCTCCTCCAGGAGTCCTTGGACATGATCGAGGAGCTCCGGGAGCAGTCGCAGGTCCAACTAAAAATGTACCAAGGCAAGATAGCCCGACACTTTAACATGAGAGTCCAGAGCCGTACATTCGAAGTTGGAGATCTTGTCCTACGGAGAGTATTTCCTGCTACGCAGGACCCGGGAGTAGGAGTCCTCGGACCCAACTGGGAAGGCCCCTACGAAGTCCAACAAAAAGTGGGCCATGGGACGTATCACTTAAAGAGACTCGACGGATCTAAAGTCCCGCGCGCCTGGAACGCGGAGCACCTCCGCCGTTACTACCAGTAGGCCCCGGACCATCCAGTCGGAAGTCCTTGGTGAAAATAACAAAAGTGAAAAATGTGGAAATAATCCTCCCTGTTGTAAAACTCACGCCTAGCAGGCTAATTCAATGAAACACGGAGAGATTCACTCCGCTTTTACTGCACTTTTTATCCCTGTGTTCAAAGCTGCGTTTTAACAAGTGACCACGCGGTCCGGAGACGTCCGGACCCCACGCTCACTTGGGGGGTATACATGGCTAAGGCATAACCATACGCCCCTTGAACAAAACGTACACAGAACACCACTTATGTGCTAGCATTGTGTTTGAAATTTTTAAATTGTTTGAAATGTTTAAATTGTTAAGCTTAGGTTTATTTGTTGCCATGAACATGCTTGCATTACGTGTCATATGTGCTTATGTGAAAATTGCCATGGAAATGCCTGCCATTATGTATCATAAGTATTATCTCCTGTGTAGCCCAGCGATGGACGGGACTGGGGGTCGAGGCACGTTCATAGAGCTACGCCAAAACACCCCCAACTCCCTGACAAGTCCTTTGCAGAATTCTCCGCGATCGCTGTAGAGCTTTGCTTCGCAAGCTCCAGCTCCGGGTCCCGCAAGGCGAAAGATGGCAAGATCCGCGAGCGCTGTAGAGCTTTGCTTCGCAAGCCCCAGCTCCGGATCCCGCAAGGCGAAAGATGGCAAGATCCGCGAGCGCTGTAGAGCGTTGCTTCGCAAGCTCCAGCTCCGGGTCCAGCGAGGCGAAAGATGGCAAGATCCGCGACGGTTGTAAGCCTTGCTTCGCAGGCTCCAACTCCGGATCTCACAAAATAATGCATGGCAAGCTCCATGGCCATTGCAAGTTTCAGCTCCAGAAGCAGACATACTTGATCCCCCCACTCACAGCCGGCTTTGCTTCGCAAAGCCCCTGCTCCAGGATCACACCTGGTGGGCGTGGCGATTTCCCCAACAGCAATAAGCCTTGCCTCGCAGGGCTCCATGCCAGGTCCCTGGAGTCAGCCACAATGAGGTTCGCAACAACAGTTAGTTTTGCTTCGCAAAGATCTAACCTTAAGTCTAGCGACGCTTAAAAGAACTCCCGTTCCAAACAATGGAACGACTCACCTTAGCAATCCCAGCGAACAGTATAACTACAAGTCCCTGGATTGGCTATTTGCCTCAGGAAAGATAAAGTACGGTGAAAGGAGCCTGGCCGTTGGAACCAGGAAACCTTCGTAACCTAGAAACTACATGGGAAAAAGACATCATCCGTTAAAGCTTCAAGTGGGAAGTGCATAGGTTTTGGCCGTTGGAACCAAAACCCCATACGCCCCTACAACAGTTTCTACCGTATAAATGTCTACCCTAAGCGCAAGGATAAATAAAGAACTCGGCAGAAAAGAAAGGAGAATGCTATGATTATGGTAAAAATGTCCGCAATGAAAAACTCAAAATGAAAAATAATTAAAGATAAAACCCCTTCAAGCATTGGGGGTAACTACAGCGTCCACGACCGCAGCTTCGGGGGCATCTGTTTCAGCTGAGGCTGGCGGAGTCGGCTCATTGGAAGGAGGAATTTGGTCATGAGAAGGTTCAGAAGCCCCCGCCTCTCCGGGATCTCCCGCCTCAGGAGCTTCAGCACGATCGTCAATGTTATAAGTTTGGACATACGCCTCTGGGCCCTGATCCCACACGAGTAGCTTCTCCCTCATGGCTTCGGCATCATCTCCCAGATAGCCTAACACCTCCGGGTTCACTTTCCAGAGTTGATGCATGAGGACCACATGCGATATATTAATAGTCCTGTTCAGTATCACCTCAGCATCCTCCTTCTCCTTCAACCGCTCCGCCTCGGAGGTTGCCAGCTGTGCTTCCGCGGCAGTTAGTTGGGCCCTCAATTTTTCCATTTCGGCCTTGGAGGCATCCCGCTCCCCCTTAAGAGAATCAATCGCCTTGCGCTGCTCCCTATTTTGGTTCAGCACGGATTGCTTCTCGGTCACATGCCCCCTGGCAGTGAATTGCAAAGCCCCGATCTCTTTATCCTTCTCGGCGAGCCCCAACTGAAGCATAGACACGAGATCCCTGCTCCTCTTATGGAGTTGCTCCTCGTCGTGCAGCTTACTCTGAAGAGTGGAATATTCCTCTTGCCGCTTAAGGAGGAGATCGTTCTTTGATTGCAAGCGGGCTTCCAGGGTATCTTTCTCCACCTTGGCTTGGGACAGCTCTTCCCGGAGCTTGGAGTTTTCGGTCTTAATCCCATCCGACCGCTGTCTAAACTCATTCTCTGCCTTGGCCCGGTACTCTTGATATTTGGCAAGATATTTCTTCTCCGCCTCTTCTTCAGCCGTGCGCCGGGCCTGATCAATCTTCTCCGAAGCCCCCAAGGCCTGTTGGGTCAGCTTCTGTTTCTCCGCCTCCAAGGCCTGGCGAGCCAGCTGGCTCTCCTCCAGCTGAACCAGAGCTGCACCAACCTCCCGGAACGAGCGTTCCGCGATCATAGAGGCCTGCAAGGAAAGACAACCGAATGAGCTAAAGCCGGACCAAAAGAGAGGTGATCCCAAAAAATAACAACTGACGGCTTACCCCGGACAGTTGCTGCTTCACAGCGTGTGTCAGCAACAGCGGATCCTTGCTGCTACTGATGGCCCATTTCTCAGAATTGAGCTCGCATAAGCTCAGGGCCATGTCCTCCATCATCTCAGCTCCGAACGGCGCCAATGCACGTCCAAGCCTAGGCACCAGCCTCTTCTCCAAGGCTGGACCATCCAGAACCGCTCCGGCCGGGTGAGGAGATCTCACCCCCTCGGCCAGCTCAGCCCTCTTCACGGCAGACAAGTTATCTGCCCTTCCCTGAGTAACGGCCTTCTCCGCCTCTAGCCGCCTCTTCAAAAAACTATCGGCCCGTCTTACACCCTCCAGGAGGGCAGCGGGAAAACTGGTCGGCTTCCGCGGAAAGTGGAACTTCAGGCCAGGCAGGGGAAGATTGGTTGTCTGAGAAGACGGAGACCCCGGAAGGGTGGACCCCCTTTGGACTGGAGGAGGAGGCAGCCGGGGTATTAAGGCCCCGGTCTGTTGCTTTTGCTGCTGCGGTAGCAGAAGTAATTGCCCTTGTTGCTGCTGCTGGTTTGGATGTTGCTGTTGCTGCTGCTGCGGCGTTGGTGATTGTCTCTCTTGTTCCTGTTGCTGCTGTTGTTGTAGTTGTGATTGCTGTCGTTGCTGTTGTTGTTGCCTTCGACCGGGAGAAGAGTGTCTAAGGCGTTTGTTCTTAGCACCCTCAGCATCTCCTCCGGGACGCTTGCTCACCCCAGTTGTCCTCACGGGGAACACAAGCCCTTCCCCGTCGCTACTGCTACTCGAGACCATCATAGTCTCGGAAGGCCCTTCAGCAGGGGACTTCTCTACCCTCGGAGACGCTTGCGCCTCGCCACTTGTCTTCTTGGGGGAGGCAGCCTTACCTCCCCTACCAGCCTTGGGCTTCCGTCCTTTCCCCGTGGGCGGGTCCTGGCTGGTGGCAGCCTTCTTAATAAGCAAAGTAACCCTCCCCAACATCTTGGCTTCGGGATACTCTGCAAGAAACGTACAAAGCAAGGTTAACGAACCAACAAGAAATGAGAAAGAAGATAAGCGGAAGACAAGACAATCAGCAACATAAAAGTACAAGCAAGCCCGCCAGCAGGGAACAAGAAACAAGAAAAAGAAAAGTTTGAAAGGGACGACCATGCACGAGAAACGTGGATGGCCTTCCCCGAGCAAAACAAAACATTGCTTCCTGCTCCAGGAAGCTCCCGTACTCCTTGAAGTCCGGGAAGAACATGCTGAGAGAAGAAGGGTCAACCATGATGACACCTTCTGGCAGACTACCATCACTCAGACACCAGAGGAGCTCATCTACCCTATCACAGTACCTGTCGAAAGGTATCCTACGCGGATCTAGCCTAAGGAAATGAGGATCAAACCCCATCTGAGAGGTTTGGGAAACTTCAGACAGGCTGGGGGTGTGGATCAATCGAAAACTAGTCTTACCTCTCCCGGAGGAACTAGCCCCCGGAGCCCCTTCGTTAGGGTAAGCCGCGGCGTGGCGAGCCTCGATCTCCTCTCCCTCCGGCTGGGGGTCGGGGAACCTCTCCGCCCAACTAGGAGATAGAGTATTTTCGTCCCGAGCGGCTTGGGTGATCACCTTAGACAGCTCCAGGGCAATCTGCTCCCGGATGTCAGCCGACACCTGAGTCTGCCCCCTACCACTTACTGGCTCGATATTTTGGAAGGAGGCGAGTAACCCATACTCCCTCAACGATTCGGAGGTCACAAGTCCCTCCACTCTCAACTCTTCCTCGGAAAGCCCTTCGTAGAGCTTGGACCTCCTTATCATCTCCGCGCAGCGAGGTGTCCGCGGAACGACTTCTGCAAAAATCAAATACAAGCGTTAGAGATCCTCCCAAAAGGCAAATCAAACACAAAGAAACAAAGTTGAAAAGGAAAAGAGGAAACACTTACCAGGGATTTTGAAATCCAAAGATAGAGCTGGCACCCTCTTCAGCGGGAAGCCAGTCGTCAGGAACCAGTATTCCCGGAGGTCTGGAACCCTCGCGGTATGACAAGTGGGGCACATCACATCCGGGTGCCTTTCTAGCCTGTAAAACCCCACCTTGTCTGAGTGACCCCTCATAGGCTGAGACTTCAACCCATAAAAGTACAGCACCTCCTCCGGGGTAGGAGCTTCCAGTCTCCGGGACTTGCAAAAGATGAACCACCCCGCTAAGAGTTTGTAACTGGGAGGAATTAACTGGAAGGGGGCAATCCCCGCCTTCACACAGAAATTGGCGAAGTAACTCCTTAGGGGCAAGTGCGCTCCGCACACTATGTGTGCCCAACTCCAGGCACCAAAGCCCTCGTGGCTCTGGCTAGCTGACTCGCCCAGCACCGACAGACGGTGCCACATCAGACCTGGGATGTTCTTCAGGCCTGCCTCAGAGGAATACAGCTCTAGCATGCCATAATTCCTGAAAAGGTTCGGTTTTTGGTCCATCTCCCAGATGGAACTATTGGAGGTTGGTGGGCTAGCCGCGACCGCTTTCGCTTTTCCTTTCCCCTTTCCACCAGCGACAGGAGAGCCCTTCTCTTGGGCAGAATCAGCCTCCCCCGCAGCAAGGAGTTGTTCCTTCGAGATGTTCGTCACTGGACAAAAGAAAAGAAAGAAGAAAACACTCTAAGCAGTCAGCACCCTTGTCATACCCTAGTGGTATCAAAGGCGTCGGGGAGACCCTCCTCGAAAACTGCTTGGAGAGGCTCCCACCGAGCTTACCGAGGGATTGGCACCATGCCACCCGAAGGACAGCAAGGAACCAGACTCAGACCCCGAGCCTAAGCCCACCAAAAGAAGTGTTTTTCCAGGGAAAGACACCCTAAAGGCGTTCATGCTTATGCCCTAAAACAGCAAAACACGGGACGACTTTCCAAACGCAAATCGCCAAAACATGCAGAAAAGGCTACTTATCGACTCACAATCAATCACATGCCTACCAAAGCCCTATTCACAAATGCACATAAGCAATAATGGCAGAAACCTCTACTCTAACAACTACCAACAACCTAAGGTTTGGGAGGAAAGAGCAAAGTAGAAATACTTACTGATGTTCGGGTAGTTGGAGGTTGAGGGAGTAACTGGATCACTGCACAGCACGATCGCGAGAAGTAAAAGCTGCAAAGACGAACGGCGATTCAAACCAGGAACTTCGGGAATAAACCCACTGCCAAATCAAAAAGAAAAGTTTCCAGATACTTACCAAAAGAAATGGCAAGTTCGGGGGAACGTAAGCTGGGAAGCCTGAGAGTTCGAAGGTTTGGAAATCTGAAAATCCTAAAGATGGAGAATCTAAAAGCGTAAAGAGGAAGAAAGGTCCTTTCCCTCGTTTTTATAGCAGGGAAGAGGCCGTTTCGAATTCCTCAAGTGGACGGTCCCGATCTTCCCATTCCGTGTGCATCAGATCCAACGGCTGGAGAGGAAGCGACGATCCTATTTATGACTCCTCGGATGGGAATAAAGTATTTATTTCCCATCATTACACCACCTCGGGCCCGGAGTACCATTAAAAACCGTCAAATCATTAGTTAGATGACTGACGCACGCATACTCAACCAGTCGCCTCACGCACACGTCTTGGTCGCAGAACCATTCCCAGAATGACACGTGGTCCTTGCCGCACTTGAGTACTTGATCTCAAACAGAAGAAATTCTCTTTCTTTTCCATACTAACACTCAGGCGGGAAAAAGGAACCCTTCCGGGAACACAGAAGGTGCCCCCTCGCCTAATCTAAGAAACCGATTGTACAAGCTCCCGGATCCCTCAAAGCTCCGTGACCTTGGGGGGTAAATGTTATCCGGATTTCCGGATAGCGTTTAGATTGATGGCCTCGGGGAAACAGAATTATCGATGTCTTTCACGATAGGTGACCAGAGCTCGCGGATATACAGAAAGGCTTCACCTCTCCCGCTTGGTGTCCGGATTACTCTTCCAAGCAAACACCATACGGAAACTCGTCAACTCTCCCGGAGCTCCCGAAGGAGTATCCATCGGGGAAGCTCCTTCCAGGAGAAGCTCTTCGAGTGGTCTCCGCGGAAGCAGTTCCGTGCCTCGCACGGAACAAAGCCAAACGGTCGAGTCCTGGAGGAGGCATATTTGGAATGATATCCGCCTGACACAGGATCCCGCCTGACACGCCCGTCAGGTCAAAGCCGCACACATCCCAGCACGCCTAAGGGTACCTTTTCGCCTACTGTTCCGCTGACAACTTGGAAAAGACGGCTGACTTTGTGTGTTCCCCATACTTTCACGTAAATATACCCACATAGAGTCTTGTAGCTATGCTACTACAGTAATTGTATCCCTACTTATGGCTGGTGTAATTAAAACTCATGTACGTAGAGAAAAACCCTAATCCAAAACCCTAGCTATAAAGACCCCTTCATTTTACAAGAGGGGGGACGAACAAATGAGATAGCAAAAACTCTACCAAAATCTCTCTAGCTTCATCTTCTTCAAGAGAACCCGAGAGAAACATTGTGAGCGTGTGAAGTTCTTATGCACCAGCCATCTTACTGTAATCTTTTCCAAGTATAATAACATCGACTCGTGGACTAGGGCTTGTTAACGCCTGAACCACGTAAAAACACTGTTTGTTTAGTTACATTTCAGTATTTCTACAGTTCTTATCTTTTTATTATTCTGTTAGTTATTCGTTTCCGAAAAACTCGGTAAACAGTTATAAATGCATTTTTTTTGTCTTATACAGCCAGTAAAAAACTATAATGATAACAAAGCAAAAGCAAATTTGTATTCTCCAGTAAAATGAGTCATGACCGTCGACCATATATACATATATGTTGAGCTTGAAATTATATATGTGACAACTTACAAATGACTATCCAGTGGTGAAAAATTCAAAGCTTCTCGTCTCTTACTCATGCGGATGAGTATCGAATTTGTAACAAATCCAAAAGTCCCAAGTCAAACGACTAAAGCAAAGTGAATAAATATCAACAACAAAATAAAACAAAATTTTGTTTTAAGATTTGCGATCGGTCTAATTTGTGAGCCAAACCCAACATATATGTATGTATTTAATTAAACTGGGAAGAATATAACATGTATATGTATATACATATAAAATAAAAAAAATAAAAAATAAAAGAAATTGAGATGTATTATACATATATAAAAATATATTTAAAAGAGGCTTACTGTGAGTATAACAAAGTTATGTGTATACTCTGTCGAAGAATGACAGCCTATCACATAACTCTTACTTTATCTCTGTAAAGCCATTAAATAGACCCAGAGATATAATTAATAATCAAACAATATATGATAAAAATATCTTGAATTTGAAACTAAATTTAAATTCAAACTTTAAGATATTTATATTATTTGACGAATTCAAAACATAAAACAGTAAGATTTTATCTCAAAATTTTAAATTCAAATTTACAAAAGAAAAAAATAAAATTTGAATTTTAAAATAATGATATTACCTGATATAAAATTTTATATTATTCCCCACAAATATTGGAATAATCAATTACAATTTTTTTTAAAAAAATCTCTTTATATATAAAATAAATTATTGATAAAATATATATATATATATAAAGAGATTTTAAGACATAACATTGTGGCCAAAAATGACAAAATTCTAAAACCATGTGAAATGGTATGAAATTTCAAAATCCCAAATGAGCTCATCAAAATCAATTCAAATGATGAAATGTCATTCCAAAATTTCAAAGAGGTCGTTAACCTCACAAAATCTCAAAATGGTTATTTTACCTACAAATTCAAAAGTGCACTAAAACTTAAAAGCCATAATAAATGGTATCTCAAAAAGAGGTCATTCACCTCTTAATTATCAAAGTATCATAAAATCTTTGAAAATACCGGAACCACGTTAGACTTGATTCCTAAAAAGGGATACGTAGGCAACTTAGTTGCTAAGACTAAGTGCAGTCGGCGATACCGCCAAATGATATAAAAACACAAATCTCAAAATTCCATAAAAGGTCATCCACCTAGGAATTTTGCCAAATTTTCAAATGGCAAAGAATTCCCGAAAATGGTCATATACCGGAATTCTTATATTCAAATTCTTAAATATCTCCATCTGAACTACAAGTGGCTTGATCCTTCACAAAAAAGGTATGTAGGCAACTCAGTTAGCCAAAAGTACTGAGTTCAGCTGCAATTCCAAATCCATTACAGTTCTCCCTAAATTATTTAAAATTATTTAATATCATCGTAATTGGAATCAAATGGTATTTCCTTTAAATAAAAGGATTGTAATTAAGAGGTTATTCTTATAATCTTGGATGGGTCGAACTTAAATAAATAAAATCTTATGCTATAAATTTGGCATAGGTGAAATTGTGTTTCGCATTTATTTTTTATTTTCTAAATATGAAATTTTTGCTTAACAATTATATAATTTTATTTTTTCTTGGGACCATAAAAAAAAGTCAAACCCTTTAAAGGGTGAACTTATTAACGACGTACCATGCTTCAGTCAAACCCTTTCAGGCAACATGAAATTAATGCATTATTATATGTTATTACTTTGTCAATAATGCTATAACTAAATCCATAAATAGAACAGTACTCCTACTAATCAGTAATTAAACGTAGTCACGACTCACAAGTCCCAAAACATTTTATATATTAAATTGTATAATCATAGGGAGGGAGGGGGAGGGACAATGAAGTAATAGTTATAAGGCTTACTTGAATGGCAGGTTGCCAAACTATATAGGTTTTGGCATATTGGCCTCTAAACTATTTTTTTTTTGGCAATTTGGTCCTAAACTTCTACTTTCCTAGCAACCGTAACCTTATCCGTTACTTTCCTCTGTTTTATTATTTGAATTGATTTTTTTTCAATTTCATTTTTTTGATAAGGGTATCATATAAATTTTGTGAAAAGAATGAATTATGGGCATAGAGTGCATAATAGAGTCATAAGCGTTCAAAAGAAGAAAATGCCAAAACCCATAAATGTTATATATATTTCACTATATGAGCAACAAAGATCTATTTACATATTTAACTTATAAAACAATATGCATTTGATTTTAAAGCATACCATAAATTATTGATAGAATTAGAAACAACTAGCCTTCACATTGCTACTTTCTCCCAATCTTAAACTCATCTGGTATGACATGAAAGTATGAACAAGAGTTAGAAAAGATAGTAGAGTGAGATAGTCTCTTTTGAAATATCACACTAATGCACTCTATTGGAATTCCATCTCAATGCACTTAGTATATTTTAGAACCCCCAACCATAACATTGAAAATTATCGTGTATATCATATATATATACCAAATAAAACAAAATGAATTAATAATGGTTATTGGACCTTGAGTGTATGGATAAAACAAAATGAATACTAGTCCACATATTTATTTCCAACAATTCTCCCACTTTGACAGTATAAACAAACAAAATAGATATAGCATTGTACTAAGAATCTCTATCAGGCAACATAAAGTCGAAACGATAACGTAAAATATCATATCGACATGATATAAATATTTCAACGATAAAGGCTTATAAGATTTACAAAAAGAAAACAATCATAACTAAATAATGTATTTAATAACAATAGAGATAGAAAACAGGACATATCTCATTGATTTGTCACCAAGCAAAATTCAACCAAGACATTATGGTAGATATGGTGACCAAAATACATAAATTGTGCATGTAATGTATAAAGTAAATTACAAGCAATCCTTACAATAAAACACCAACATGTTTACCACAAACATTCAAACATAAAATTATTAGCTCTCACTAACACAAAGGGGTCTAAGATCTCAACAATCCTAGATGAGGTACATGTTCTTGAAACACACAAATAGGCAAACCCTTATCTGATATAAAACAGTCTTCTACATATCCTTCTCCCTGATCTCTAGCTGGTAATAACCAGATCCAAGATCCTTCTTAGAGAATACCATCTTACTCACTAGCTGAACATTTAATTCTTACAACTCCGCTGAGCCATTCAAAGCAGTGCCCTAAAATCTGTTTCAATTCCTGGCACCAATCCAATCACCATACTATCTCTCCATATAAAAGAAACTCTGGAAAACCTCCTGGAAACACATCCAGAACTCACAGAGTAATCCAGTCTGCCCTAACTCCACTAGCACAATCTAAATGGTATCCACCACACCAGCTAAGAGTTCTATGCATCTCTCTGCCATACAACTCTAGCTCTCAATATAGATGTCATCAGCATACCAAATCCATGCACAGTGCCAACTGTGACAAGGCTTTCCACTCGCAAGCCCAATAGTTACTGTACTTTCCTTGATATTTAAAATTGCCCCACACTTGGCTAACCAATCCATATCCCAGATCATACCAAAGTCAGTCATAACCAGCTTTATCAAAATCACTGATGAGTCCTTTCTCTTTTCTTTTTTTATCACAATCCAATTCATCTCTTAAATCACCGGTACGGTATTGCCTTCCTATCATAACATAATCATGCGATCTACATACAACTCTATGCTTCTCTATATGCAACAATAAAGAAACGGCATGGCACCAAAACCAGTCAGCATAACTCAAAACTCAGAACTAGAAAACTGACCTGTCACCCCTGAGGAACTAGTCTCAGTCTCAAATTTCAACTGCAATGGAATGAACACTTGAGCTGGGGTCGAGCTGTCCATCCCCTTTTGCTCATCCTTCCTCTGCATTGGGCAATCCTTCTTACGATGTCCAAACATATTACATGAGAAACATGCCCTTGCTCGGCATTCTCCTAGATGATGCCTTTTGCACCGAGCGCATATTGGATATGTCTTCCAGCTTTCCTTTTTACTTGCTCCAATAAGTGGAGGTACCACTATCTGAGCTCTATGCTCTCCAGCACTCTGCTGCCCAATCTAATGTCCTGCGCTCTCAACAACAAGAGTCTTTCCTACCACCTAAGCATAGGTAGAGACTTCATGCACTGGGGCAATCCTAATGCCTTGAACTATTCTGGGATTCAACCCCTGAATAAACCTTTCCTTCCAAGCTACATCTGTGGGTACCATGTCAAAAGCAAATTTGGCCAACCCATCAAATCTGTTAACATACTCGGCTATTGTTCCATTACCCTGAACGAGATTCAAAAACTCATTCATCTTAGCAGTCTTGGTTACATCACAATAATATTTTTCATTAAACAGCTGCCTGAATTCTTTCCAGTCCATCACAACTGTGTCTCGTGTCTGGGATACTACCTCCCACCACGTCCGGGCATCATCCCGCAGTACACATGTAACGCCCTGGATAGCCAAGACCGTTACACTGTGTGTTTATAAGGTGCCAGACTTGCTAATCAAGTTATTTACGAAAAATCGTGTTACTGAAACAGTAAAGGAACTAGGGTTAAAAATGTTTTGGTCTCAAAAGTTATATTTTCATTACTAAGCATTGTTTATTTACATGGGATCCCAAAAATGACAGTTTAAAAGCCATTTACAAAAGTTACAAAGTTTAAATACACTGACTGGCCATACTAAGGCAAAAACGAGCAGTTAGGTAGTCCCTGTCCTGGTCCACTCCTCGATCGTGGTGATCGAACAGCTAGCTATGTACATTTCACCTTGGAGCTCTCCACCTCGGGCTTGGTCCAGTCTGCCCTTGCCTTAACCTGCACCACGTAGCACCCGTGAGCCAAGGCCCAGCAAGAAAGCATGATAACATAATAAGATCAGCAACACTTAACAAATATTTCACAATGCTCAACCAAGAATTCAACATTTCATACATTTATCCAATCAGTAATAACAGTTGTCGTCCAGACAGTCAATCAACTATGTTCATAGCACAACATTCACATTCATAACCAATAGATTGTCATACCCATCAAATAACATTCAGGGTTAGCGCCCTTAGTCGCACCCTCTATTTGGCACACTGTCTTCGGCTCAATAGAGCCGCCCCCAGTGTAATACTCACTGACTCTGGCCAGCTTAACCAAGCTCAGTGATAAACAAGCTGCCTCAGCTCCCAGTGGCTGAGCCGCGCCCCAGTGCGCAAATAATGATTCCGACACCCTTAGGCCGGTAATCGCATGTCCCATGGCGTAATAACACCATCTCACGACATGATATACAAATATTGGGAACACTTAGTCCCATCATGACCACATGGTTAATCACATTTACATAACAATACATACCAACATAGGGAACACTTAGTCCCAACCTAACCACATACTCAGGTGCAGCTTTCTTACCTTTCAATTCACTGGTTTCCGATGCCACGAAGCCGCGAGCACGGTCCTCTACCTCGAGCCTCTCCAAAGTCCTAATCACAACACAAATACAATATTCTTTGTCATTAACCAATCCAAGACTACCTTCCCGGAACCCAATCCACACTCTCGGAACCCCCAAAACCTTAGAACAACACCCCGGAGACATCTCCCGAACCCCCGGAGCAAAGGCCAAAAATTGCCAAATGTGACACCCTGAAATTAGCCTTGTGCCGCGGCACCACTTCCTTGTGCCGCGGCACCCAACAGTCAGAGACTCCAAGCCGTGGCACACAAAACCCGTGCCGCGGCACGCCTTCGCAGCCCAGAATTCTGGGTTTTTCCCTCACATTTTCCCGAGCTCCAACCTCTCCAAATCACCCCAAACTCCATCCTAAGTCCCAAAACCAACTCTAAACCTTTAATAAACCTCACAACAACCCAAAAACATCATGCCCAAGCTCACTCACACCTTCAATCCTAAAATCCACTCTTGAATTTCACACTTAACAACTCAAACCAGAAAATTAAGAACAGCTTGAACCCAAACTCAAACCACACTCCAAACTCCCTATACCCTAACAAAAACAAGCCTAATAAACATACAGAGACCTTACCTTGAGTGATGAGTCCAACCTCCAGCTCTAAACCTCCTTCCCCCTTGATTTCCCAATTCTGAAATTACATAAAACCAGCCACCAACTTGCCTCAATTCACATTCATTATCTAAAATTTCAGACCTAAGACTTGGATATATCATAATCAAGATCTTACCTCTGAATATTCTTGGTCTAAGCTTGCTTGACATCTTCAATCACTCCTTAATTCTCCTTCCAAGAGCTAAATTCAGCTTCTCCCTTCCATCTTAGTTTTGCTCCTCTAGGTCTCCAACATTCAGCATAAAGCCCATTTCTCCAAATGTTATACGTATATCATATTTTCCCTTCAGCTAATAATCATTTATCCCACCAAATGACTGTTCTACCCTTCCACTAATACCCCTTCCTAACTAAACCTCAAGGCCATACTTGTCTTTTCACCAGCTTTGCAATTCTACCACTTTCCCCATAAAACCTGTTACTCTCTATGGTTACTAACAGTTACACGGGTTACCAAATCACCAGTTACCATTATCTAGCTTTCTAGGACCGTCCCGGCACGTGCATCACACTAGTATCACAGCACCCACGTGGTACGATTCACACATCATAATTATCACATAATATAATTCACATAGTCATATAACATGCTTAAAATCATAATCATCACACATAATTCTCATCATGCCCTCCCGGCACACTAATCAAGGCCCTTAAGCCTTATTAGTGAATTTGGGTCGTTACAACACATGTAGCACAGATCACCCTATCATGACCTACCAGCCCCATACTGTCAAGAATGGAACTGATCATGCCCATCCATTGTTCAGCTCTAAATGGATCTAGGCCTCCCTCGAAGACTGGAGGGTAATACTCTTGGAATCTCCCACAAAGAAATTCCCATCTGTTCAACCCTAGGCTGAGCCAAAGCTGGTGCCACTCCTGGCACAACAAAGGAAGAGGTGCTCCCCAACAGATTCTGCTGTTGCTTCAAACACCTAATCTCTTCCTCATGCCTCTGCAATCTTGATTGCAAATCTGTGATCATCTGCTGAAAATTCATAGGAGCAGATGAAGAACTGATACCCTGGCTGTAACCCTCAGCCTCTGTATAACCACCACCAGGCCTCGTTATCTGCCTTGAATATATGCCTGCTAATTGAATCTGCAGTCAATAACTTGACCCAATAAATATGATAAGCATATCAAGAGCTTTCCCCCACGGGATAAATATTACCACACCACATTCATTAACCATTTGCAGTGCTAAAAACATGCCCATGGCATTCATACATCAATCATAATCTCTGCTCTTCCAATATTCACACCATGCTTCCAACTCCAGCATGCAAATATTACAATTATATACTCATGGAGCAGGTAATCATATGTTCACATCCATATATATATATTCATGGAGCATATAATCATATAGTCAAGAGCCAAGCTCTATCAGAATCTCATGCTCCCTAATACAATGTGCAGGTAAAGCATTTACATTCTATTTAAGCAGTTAAGCACATAACTATAGAAATAGTTACCATTCCCTGAGTGAAGCTATCTTCAGTGACGAGTGTACATGCCCAGCTTGTCTTCAGGAAGCATAAACCTTGGCTCGCTCTGATACCAAGTTGTAATGCCCTAACTCCAAGGACCGTTACGGTGTGCCTTGTAAACAGTGTTAAACTCGCTAATTGAGTCATTTGGCCAAAATCATGTAACTAAGTATGATTAGCGGTTTAGGGATTAAAAATTTTGGTTAAGATATAACGTTTCATTAGAACGTCTATTATATACATTGGGATCCCAAAAATATAATTTAGAGGTCTATTACAAGAAAATATTTACAACCAGTCGATCTAAGCGACAAAATAGGGTTAAACCCTAGTTCCTCTTCAAACCTCGGCCGTGGTGGTCGAGCAACTGCATATGTACACATCGCCACCTAAGCTCTCCAACTCAAGGATGGTCCAGCTTTCTTTTGCCTTTACCTGCACCACATAGCACCCGTGATCCGAAGCCCAGCAAGAAAACTCAATATGCTCATGAATAGTAATAACATGTCATCAAATCATAAGGAACACGCCTAGCAGATATAGCCCTAGTCAAGCAGGCAATAAATCCACGTAATGATGGGTATCCAGGATAAGAAATCCTGCTCTCCTGAGTGGATGACTATCAAGTCAATCTCAATCAGATAAGTGATTTAACACTGGTGGTTCCAGTAACCATACCAGGCTGATAGCCCTGAATAAAAGAGTGGCAGTGGTACAAGTCACTAAGGTGGGTTCCGTTCCCTTTATAAATAAGTGATCCTTTCACTAGCTTAAACAGGATAGGTGCATGATGATTAGTCACCAACATAACCTTCCTCATGACCCTAGAGTCATAACTATGGAACATTGTTCCCTAGCCATGTGACAATCAGTCACCTAGGCCTTAGGCCCTGGCTCTAAGTAACTAGTCCTAGACTAGCCAAGCGCTTATGATTTTCATCGACCTTCAGGTCGGTCTAGCAGTAATACCCCATATGAGTCATTCAACGCTGATATCGATTAGATCTAATCTTTAATCGGCCCTACATTAAGGACGCTTATGCCGTTTTTGACTCTTAGGTCTAAAAACACGACCAGTGTTCAACCCGTTGTAAACTTGACTAGTAAGTCACAGCTTCACAAATGGATCTGACACCATTGTCGATTCTGACTAGTAAGTCAGTGCCACACACAAGTAAGCAATGCTATCAGGCATATACCATATGTCAAATATCCAAGTACAGGGCATTCAGCATGCTTACTTAACAATTGCTAGCATCATTAGGACCATGCATAAACACAGAGGCTCAAGCTCTGAACAATCTCATATTCAATATTCATAGCATGCCCTACTCACATGTTTCTCGTGCAACACATGCATCACATTTAATCACTTGACATGCCTCAACAATAACCATGCATGTCACACATTTAAGCATCCAACATGCATCAAGAATAACCATGCATGTCACATATTCACAGGGTACAATTTTCTTACCTTTGGTCCAAGCACAGGTTACCAATAAATGAGCCACAAGCACGATCCTAATTCCAAGCCCCTAGTGATAACCTAGTCACAACCATGATATAAAACCCCATCAAAATGAGTAAATAAATACTTCCAAACCTAACCCCAAGGCTCCGGGACATCGAATCCCACTCAACTAGGTAGTAGGATCGATCTCAGGCCCTTAGAGTTAAGTTCCCATCACAAAAACTCATTTCTGGCAATTTTTCCCTTAAGGGCCGCGACCCGCCCCCCTGGAAGAGCCTATCACCACCTTCATCAAGCTAGGGTCGCGGCGCCCTAGAACAAGGCCGCGGCCCAACCTCGCACCAACCTAAAAACCTCGTTTTTCCACTTTTAAAACCTTCCAAAAACCTATCAAAACATCTCCAAATCCCAAAATCAAAGTTCCCAAACATCCCCATGATCCAAAACCCATAAAACCCAAGTCTCAAATCAATTAAAAACTTATCAAAACACAAAATCCAATTCAAGCTTAAAAACTTTTAAAAATTTAAAACTTAAAACTTGAATTACCTCCAATTGAGTTGTTTCCAACTAAATCCTCCGGCTAATAAGCTTCTAATCTTTCCTAGGATCGATATGCCTCGATCCTCGCTTGATTCCGAGTCCTAGAACTCAAGTTACCTTCGAAAATACGATTGGGAGACGAAAAGGAAACTTAGAGGGAGAGAGAACGTATAGAACGTTCTTTTTAATCTTTTAAAAGGTTACTTCAAGCTTAAGTAGCCTCAACCATATCCTAACAACTTCTATGCCATAACATAGAAGAATTTTCATTGTATCTCACACGTTTAGAACCAACAACAACATTAAGAGAAGAGGAAGAGGGAGATCAAACTTCATTCAAATCGAGCTTGTATAAATTTCCTTGCAAACATCCATTTCCTATTAAAAGGGAGTTATGGTACAAACAAACTTTTCTAGTTAAAAAAAAAAAAAAAAGACTATAACCTAGTCTAGCCAAAATAAATATAGAAATCAAGTTTCTCCTAATCGAGGGTATGTAAGCAACATCATCTATCTCCAAAATATGTCCAGTTGACAGCTGAAGTCTGGCAGTTCCAAAAAAATCAACTTTGACTTTAGTACCATCTCCCATGTACACATGCTCCTCCAAGCTAGTTGGATTCCTTCTTCTTGTCAGTGCCTGCAAAGAATTAGTAACATGAATTGTAGCACCAGTATCTAACCACCAAGAATTTAAAGGCACATCAATCACATTTGATTCTAAACAAATCACAACTTTGTTACCTTTCATCTCCAAGGCTATCTTCAACTTAAAACAAGTGTCTTTCTTGTGTCCCATCTTATGACAGTAATTGCATTTCCCAGTGAAACACTCAGTTTTGGGTGCATTAGAAGATCCAGCAGTGTAACGCCCTGGATAACCAAGATCGTTACAATGTGTGTTTGAATAGTGCAAGACTTGCTAGTCAAGTCATTTGACTCAAAATGTGTAACTAATGACGCAAGCAAGTTAGGTCAAAAAGAATTTTGGTTATAAACAACTAAGTTTTACCAAAACACATGTTTGATACATGGGATCCCAAAACAAGGTTTAAATAACGTAAATATAAAATTCTTATTAACAAATAAACCACCAAGCCACTCTAATGGCAAAGTTCACAGTTTAAGTTCCCGTCCCTGTACATTTTCCCCCGACCGTGGTGGCCGAGCAGCTGACTATGTACACCTCGCCCCCAGAGCCGAGGCCCAGGAAGAAAACATAACATCATAATATAACAGTTATAGCAGCTAAACAGTTTGTTGAGCATAATCCAAATAATCACAAGGTACTAATCAGTTACCAACACACCATAAAATACATTCAAGGCAGCACACTGGCCAATAACTAATAATTCAACTCCAGGTACTCATCAAGTCATACACCATAATCAACAATAGAACCTACACCAAGCAATAACTAGGGTTAATGCCCGCAGGCCGCACCCTCTGTTTAATTCACTGTCTTTGGCTCGTTTAGGCCAATCTCAGTGACATACCCACTGACTCCGGCCAGCTTAACCGAGCTCAGTGATTAATAAGCTGTCCTCGGATACCAGTGTCCGAGCCACGCCATGTGCGCAAGTGTTGATTTCGGCACCCTTAGGCCGCTTATCACATGTCCCAGTGGCATAATACCACCTCATGACATTTATATAATTATAGGGAACTCTTAGTCCCAACATATTCTCACAACAATTCATATAATTATAGGGAACTCTTAGTCCCAACATATTCGCACAACAATTCATATTAATATAGGGAACTCTTAGTCCCAACATACTCCCACAACAATACAAACAAATATAGGGAACACTTAGTCCCAACCTATCCACCTACATAGGTGCAGTTTTCTTACCTTGATTCCAAATGCTTTAATTAGAAAGGACGACCCCCTAGCACGATCCACTTCCCGAGCCCTAGCTTATCACCTAGTCACAATCAATATAATGGATTCCATTAATATTCAAATATAGGTTTTCGTACACAAAACTAGCTTCCGGAAAGTCGAATCCCACCAAGCACGGTGGTGAGATTGATCCCGTGCACCCTAGGCTCGATCCCCATACTTTAAAACCATGAACGTTCAAGTATGCATCTAAGGGCTGCGGCCCCCAAAGCTTAGCCGCGGCCCTGCCCTTAAAACAGAACCAAGGCCCTCCCTGAAGGAAGACACGCGCCGCGGCGCTCCCCCTTGGCCGAGCCTTCCTGGCTCATCTTCAACCTAGGGCCGCAGCGCTCTAGAACAAAGCCGCGGCCCTTCCCTTCGAGCCCAGAATTTCCACCATTTCCAACCTCCAAACCTTACCCAAAATCATCCCAAAGCTCCCTATTTCAATATCAATCATTCCCAACACTTTTAAGACAACTTTAACATCATAATTCAACAGGAAACCCAACCTAAAACTCATTGCAATCCATGTTTCAATCTCTGAAACTCAAGAACTTCAAACACTAAAGCCAACCATTCAAAACTCAGATTTAAACTTCTAAATCATAAATTAAAGTTTACCTTTTCAGCTGAACCCCTTCTCTAAGCAGAATCCCAGCTAGTTCCCAAGTTTCCAGCTTCAATTCAACCTTAAACACCAAAATTATAATTATCTTATTACCCAGAAAACTCAGAGCTTCTAACCTCAGAAACACAGTTTGATTCTCACCTTGGCTTTGATTAAATGTTCCTTGGATAATCCTTGAGCTAAGCTTTTGAATCCCTACTGAAATCCTCTGAAATCCCAGCCTAAATCCTCCAAATTTCCTCTGTTTTCCTTGTGTTCTTCCTAGTTTCCTTGAGAGAGAAGAGGGAGAGAGAATGAGAGTCGGTCTAATCTTCCTTTCCACTAGCTTCTGTCTTAACCAAGTCTATCATTTATCCCGTTAAGTTAATCCCGATCCTTGGGGTGCCGGAAACGTCCCCGAGGGCAAACTGGTAAAATTCCCCAATATTCCCACCTAGACTTCCTAACCTCAAATATATCTCCATATATTTATTTTCATGACCCGATAGTCTAAATAACTACCCAATACCTATAATACCCCTGACTTATCCAGAGTCAACTATTAAACCCCGTTGTGACTTTCCCGCTACTTGCTCCCTAGGATCGCCTCGTGCCGACAGTTACAAATGTACACACATGTACACGCATGTATATATTTATCTATCTATCCACATAATAATGTGGTCTCAACAATTTATCACACACATTCACATTTATGCCCTAACGGACCAAAATTACGATTATACCCTTACCAGCCAGACAGGGCCCACATACTTATCCAATACCCGTATTCATGCTTTCTTGCCATTAATTCTCTTAACCTCCAATTATGCCCTCCCGGCACACTAATCAAGGTCCTTAAGCCTTATTAATAATTTTGGGTCGTTACAAGCAGTCTTTCTACCATAACTGGACTTCTTGAAGTGTGGCTTTCCATAAGGCTTTTTACAGAAGTTCTTCTTCCTCTTCTTTTGATTGGGATTTTCCTTAGGATTTTCTCTAGGGGTATCCTTGGAAGTCACCATGGAAATTGAATTTCCTTTCCTAGCTTTTATATCATCTTCCTCTGGCAGTCATCTTACTTACAGTCCAAGGAGTTTTCTGAGCGTTGTAACTAGACCGAATTGAGTCAAATAAAGGAGGTAGACACCTCATGACACGCCAGACCAGATAATTATCTCCTAAATCAAGGCCAAGCCCCTTCAACTTCATATGGAAAGACACCACCTGACTTATATGGTTTCTTATGCTACTAACCCCATCATAAACAGTATCCTCGATCTTACCCAGGTAATGCTCCCACTCAGACTTGGGAAACTCCACATACTTTTTAGCAATGACCTTGAGAAGCTCCTTAGAATTCTTAGTTTCAGGAATACTATCACAAATAGCATCATCCATGTGATACAAGATCACCAACTTACATGTTTCATTTGAATTGTTCCATTCCTTATAGAAAGTTTTCTGTTCAATTATATTATCCTTAATCGGTTTAGCAAGAGCATCTTCCTTTAATGTTGTGTCAATCTTCATAATTGAAAAATTCATCATCAGAGATCGAACCCACTACTTATGATTAGTCCCATTAAGCATCAGTATAGACGAGAGTCTATGATTGCTCAAAGCTGAAGGAACACAAGAGTAACAATTATCAATTTACATTGATCAACATAATCATGTTGTTTGTACTCCAACTTCAACTTGAATGATCCATAAATAATCAAAATGATCATTATATGCTAAAGTTCTATAAGTAAAAAATAGAACATCTTACAAGTAAGGACAATTTATCAATACATTACAATCAAATACATTAATCAATTATCGACAGGATAAAAAAAAATTCTGTGATTCATAATGCTCAATAAATTTCCTTCACCATTCTAAGCAAACTACCAAAAATAGAATTGTTGATAGGATAATTTAAATTATTCATATGAATCTTAGAATTTATTTTATTTAACTAAATGTGGGGATATATCAATATCAATTAAGATATTCATAATTGACATGTTAAATCTTATGAGAGGAAAGAATTTAAGCACTCAATTATATTAATTACAAAAATAATCATTATATATACCACAAAAATTTGAAATATAATAAAATCAAATTTAATTGATTATGTTTACTTACAAAATTTCCACAAAATAATCATGAAAGATTATTTTAAACAAAAAAATATATAAATAAATAAATCATACAAAATGATTTCACAAAAATGTATAATAAAAAAAACTTAATAAAATAAACAAATAAATTGATATATAAAAAAACTACATTTTGTTATTGTCTAAAGACTAATTAGAAAGAAAACAAAAATAGGCCCAAGGAAGAAAAAAAAAATCCCCAAAAGCCCGGCCTAGAAAAAAAAATCGATTTTTTTTTAATCTGAAAACGACGTGTCATTCGAGCGCAGCTGGGGGGTCTTCTTCTTCGCCCGTTTTGCAAATGGGTCGGGCTCTCTGACTTGGTTCATGACCCGCCTGAAAAATGGCTTCCGGCCACTATTTTGAGCCTAAAAATAACAAATTTGTTCCTTGAATCAATTCCAGAGGATTTATGGGGTTTATTTGGATCAAAATGCTCTTTAAAGCATGAACTAGGAAACTGAAAATTTGAATCTCTCTTAACCCAAACAAATCCAAAAATGGAGGCTCTTAAACATGAAAATTTTGGGGAAAATGGTGCAAAAAGTTTTGTAATCACCATTATAATATCATGCAAGCTTCATTTTGTTTTATAAAACCCCAAATCCGAATTTCATAAAATTTATTCTCCAAAAAAAACTTAATTCCGAAAAATTTTAAAAAAAACTTAAAGAGCAAGATGCAAATAATTTTGGCAACCTTAAAATTAATCTGGTGCCAATTGTTATATATATTTCACTATATGAGCAACAAAGATCTTCACAACGGATTTACATATTCAGCTCATAAAACAATATGCATTTGGTTTTGAAGCATACCATAAATTAATGATAGAGTTAGAAACAACTAACATCCACCATTGCTACTTTCTCCCGACCTTAAACTCATCTTGTATGACCTAAAATTATGAACAAGAGTTAGAAAAGATAGTAGAGTGAGATAGTCTCTTTTGGAACATCACACTACTGCATTCTATTTGAATTTCATCTCAATGCACTCAGTGTATTTCAACCATAACCCTGAAAATTATCTTGTATATCAAATATATACCAAATAAAACAAAATGAATTAATAATGGTTATTGGGCCTTGAGTGTTGGATAAAAAAAAGAGTGTATGTAAACCCAATGGGCTGGTCACATAGTTTTGTAGTGTGTGTCCAAAGAGATCATCTATATATTTAGAAAAATAGCACCATCCCATTATGGTCTCCAAAAATACCATTAATGAAAAATGATTGTTCAACAATGTTATATGTGTTTATACTAATCCACCTATTTATTTCCAACAAGAAGACCACGCCAGTTTTCTCATACCATTTTTTTTTTCAATATTGTAAAACTCAAACCACTCTTATTGAGTGGCAGCTGCTATGGCTCAAAGTGCATCATCATCATCATCATCAAGATTTCACTTTTATTCATCACTATATATAAACATTTATACACATATATATATATATACATACATACATATCTTTATATTGAAGTTAAGACCCTTATTTTTTTATAAACATACATTTATATACATATCCCTATATTTAAGTTAAGTTTATGCTTTAAAATTTTAAATTGGTAAATTTATGGAAATATATTATTTTATTTAAAAACTAATTTAAATTCTTTTATATTGTGATATTCGGTTTTAATACCTTGGTGTTGTACCCTGATTTTAACACGAGTTCACTCACTCAGCTAGGGCACAACTGGCAGGTAAATACGTGGAAAGATAACTAAGTAGAATATCTGATTATTAACCATGTGAGTAGCTCAAGATTCATAATGGCCAGACCTAATTCATTACGAGCTAAGAGTAAGATAGCTGTCAAACACGAGCTTGGAGTCAAATAGCTGTCAAAGCATGAGCTCGGGTGAGATATGCAGATCGTGATGAATTAGACATAACACATACTGAAGGATCCCAAGAGTCGAGGATTCTTTATACACTCATTAATGACCAGGCTATATCGTATTTATGTCATTTATTACCCGAGATAGCAGGAACGTAATTATTATGTTATCAAATCATATCCCAATGTATATGGGAATAATCTGTATTAATTATATATCATATGTATAATTATGCGGTTTGTTGATACGGTGACCCAAACCTGTTCATGGGATTCCCATATAAATACTAGGGATATTGGACAGGAAAGGGGACCATTATTCTGTATTACTGAAACTCTGCCTAAGTAGAGAGAGAAACATCAATAATATTGACTTGTGGATTTTAACCACTGAACAAGGTAAAAGTTCTGTGTTTTTGTGAGATTTTTGGCTATTTCATTACGGTTTAATATTAAGTGCTAATCTACCATTTTTATTTCTTAATATATTGTTGGTGAAAAACCGCGTCAACAGTTTGATGCTTTCATTGAGAGTAAATTAGTGCTTCACAAGTTCCAGTATATTTTTATCATGGTGATCACTCGTTCGATGCACGATAATGAGGTAGAACAGCCTGGTGGGCAGGAGGCCCAATGAAAGGTGTCTGGATGTTCAACAACGTCCAGGAAAACAACCGGCGGGTCAGGGCGATACTGGGAGTTCGACATCATAACCGTCAAACCCTAACCCAGGCTATCTAACTGCCATCGAGATGGAAAACATGCAGTTGAGGAGCCATCTCGCTTGAGAGAACGGGCAGATTGAGGAGGTTTTGGCTCGGTCACCCCATCTTGCAATTGACGTTAATGTCGGAAAGAGGCAAAGTGGGTCTCATAAGTCCCACAGGAATAACTGGTCTAAACCGAGTCGATCTATCAGAACCGTCACTCCAAGTTCTGTGCCTTCAGGGCGACACCACCAAAATGTTCAGCCCACTGACCATCACAGGGGTCATCAACATGTCAGTCGATCGGTCAGGACTGCAACCCCAAGTCCAGTGCCTTCTTCACAGATCCCCAGAAACGCCCACGACAATCCACGAGTAGGGGCTGGGACAGGCTCACGAAGGTGCAACGCTCCAACAAATCCCTTTGTACCACGATCGAAGCACCAGGCACGGATACCTAGGGACGTTGGAGTAGAACAGATGTGAGTTAATTTAGTCCGTCCTGATGGAACGAGGATAGCCTCACCAATAAGGCATCCTCCGTCACCTGTAAGACATCCGACACCACCTCGTCCTCAATGAGATATTCCATCTTATGGAGAAAGCATGAGAAATCCTCCCCTATCCACGAATAATTCTGCCCCACGAACGTGTGTTGAGAACCCAGGCCCTTGATCTCAACTGCGAGCTGCAAGCTTCGCAAACGAAAGTTATTGGACAGAAAGCCATCGTGGTGGCAGGTCCGAGAGTGACCTAAGACATCATTTGAGTTCAGTGCAGAGTCCTCGGTATAATCCACAACCCGACTTGTGCGATCATCTGAACTCACAGAGAAGGTATCCAGCCTGGGATGAAGATATTAGCTATACTCGACATGAGGGAGGTCTGTCCATAGTACGTAACAACGGGAATTCCCCACCTAACCAAGCTCGAGCTTGGAGGGACAATAACCCGTCAAACGCGTATGATAGGATGGGAGTTGTTGAACAGCCCCCAGCTAACCTAGGGACTAGGGACTAAACCCTTGAGAGACTAGCTCTAATGGAAGAACAAATGAAGAGACTCTTGTCCGGGAAGGAAAATGATGATTGCGACTCAGACGAGGAGCTCGAGCCTTTTGCTCCAAACATTGCGGCAGAAACATATCCTATAGGTTTTAGGATGCCACACATGTCAAAGTTTGATGGAGATGGATATCCGTCCGATCACCTAGGAATGTTTAACACCATGATGATGGCTCACAATGTTAGGCTCGATCTAAGGTGTATCATGTTCCCTGCAACTCTGGTCGGGCCTGGTAGAAAGTGGTTTAAACAATACAAGAGGCATTCCATAAGCTCATGGAAGAAATTTTCTTCCGATTTCAAAAAAGCATTTCAAGCGTCACAGACAGCTCAGGTTGAGGCTAATTCTTTGGCCAACATGAAGCAACAACCTGGAGAGACGCTGAAGGCATATCTAAGCAGACTTTCCAACGTTGCTACACGAGCTAGGGATGCTGATGACAACTCTAAGCTCATGGCGATGAGGACGGGAATCATCGTCGGGGGTGACCTATGGCGGGAACTCCAAAGAAAATGAGTTAAGAGCGTAGATAAATTCTTGGTCCGAGCTCAAGAATGGATAAACCTGGAGAAAGCACGAGCTTCTGTCACAGGAACCAGACTGACCCCTGTCCAACCCGTTGGAGTGGCAACGGATGTTGCAGCTACGGCTCAAATTGTTGTCCAGAATAACCAAGGGGGGAATAACAAAAGGAAGGGGAGTGGTGAGGTCGACCAGAGCGTGTCAAAGAAAAAAAATTCGGTGGAGAAGTTCAAACCTGTCTATGCTACTTATACCGACTTAGGAGCACATTTTTCTGGCAAATTCTAATCGCCTTCCATGGAAGATGCTAGAACCATTGAGGAACCAGAGGGCGAAGAGAGATCCCTCAAAATTTTGTCGATTCCATAATGACATCGGTCATAACACTGATGACTGTCGGAACTTGAAGGATGAAATTGAAACTCTCATTAGAGACAGACCGTTGTCCCAATACGCCTGAAATTGGGTGATTCCTAATAAGCCCGCCAAGTAGAACCCTCAATCAGTCCTTGAAGCTCCGATAGGCCAATCTAAAGCTCAGGCAAATCAGGTCGAACCTCCTCCGATAGTGGGGGGAGATATAACCACTATTATGGGAGCACCTCATTTGGCAGGCATGAGCAACGTGGGCCCAAAAGAGGTACATTAACGATCTGAAGGTGCATAACGTGGTGAAGTTCGTCCTGGAGTAATGATTATCAAAACAGCAGCGATTAGAAAAGCAACCAATCATTTTCACGAAAGAGGATGCTAGCCACGTCTAATCCCCACATAATGATCCACTGGTAGTAACCATTCAACTCGCCAATCGAAGGGTCCGAAGAACACTAGTGGATAACGAAAGCTCTGTAAATCTACTTTTCAGGTCCACCCTAGAAAAAATGGGGTTATCCGTAACCGATTTGAAGGCAACCTCGATGACCTTGTACGGGTTTTTGGTGAAAGGTCAGCGGCCATCGGGACAACCAGACTAGTGGTGACATTAGGAGAAGAGTCACGAACTGTTTTCAAAGTACTCGAGTTCGTGGTAATCGATTGTTCGGCTGCATACAATGCGATTTTGGGCCGACCTGCACTAATGGCATTTGAAGCCATAACCTCTATCAGCCACCTGGCAATGAAATTCCCCTAAGCTAGGGGGATATGCACAGTCAGAGGTGATTATCTCGCTGCCAGGGAATGCTATAGCATTTCTATGAAGGGAAAATCACAACCCGGGCAGCAAGCGATGGTCATAAATGACGGAGGTGAGGAGTCCCAGGAACTAGAAGTTACTCGTGGGACGGAAGAACCTCAGCAGGAAGAGGATAGTGAGGTCGCCTAATGCGACAACATTGACCTGCGGGTAGGCGAAGATAGATCAGAGCTCAAAGCCATAGAAGAGCTCAAGGACATAAACATCGATCCCAAAAAAGCTTCAAGAGTCGTAAAGATTGGAAAGAATCTTGACGACAAAAGAAAGACGGAGCTGGTTGATTTTTTACAGAAAAACCTAGACGTCTTCGCTTGGTCGCATGAGGATAAGGTGGGAATCAGTCTGAATATAATAATGCACACTTTAAATTTGGACAAGAATATGCCTACAAAATCCCAAAAACAGAGACTTTTGAGAACAGTCCGAGCTGAAGCCCTTGAGGAAGAAGTACTCGGTTACTAAAATGCGGGTATATTCGGGAGGAAAAATACCCAATCTGGGTGGCCAATCCCGTGCTGGTTCCGAATCCGAATGGGAAGTGGAGAACTTGTATCGAATTCTTCGACCTAAACAAAGCTTGTCCCAAGGACTGTTTCCCACTGCCTAGGATTGACCAGTTGGTAGATCCCATGGCAGGTCACGAGCTCATGTCTTTCATCGACGTGTACTCTGGATATAACCAGATCGCGATGAACCCTGCGGACCAAGAGCATACTAGTTTAATGATTGAGCATAACGTATATTGTTACAAATTTATGCCATTCGGATTGAAGAATGTCGGGGCTACATACCAATGCTTGGTCAACAAAATATTCGCTAACTAGATCGGGAGAAATATGGAGGTGTATGTCGATGACATGCTTGTTAAGTCGAAGACTGTCGATAACCATGTATCCGATCTGGAAGAAGGTTTTGGAATATTAAGGAGATATGACATGCACTTTTAGGGTGGCATCTGGAAAGTTTCTGGGGTTCATAGTCAACACGAGGGGAATAGAGGCGAATCCTGAAAAAATCAGATCGTTGTTAGAAATTCCTTCACCCAGGTCGTGAAAAGAAGTTCAAAGCCTAACTAGAAGGGTGGCGGCTTTGAATCGCGTCATTTCAAAATCCATTGACAAGTGTCTGCCATTCTACAACTTGCTTAGAGGAAACAAGAAATTTGAGTGGACCAATGAGTGCAAACTACCATTCCACGACCTAAAAATGCAACTAGCCGGGCCCCCGATATTATCTAAACCAATACCTGGAGAAGCTCTGTTCCTTTATCTGGCTGTGACAGAGAATGCGGTCAGTGCCGTGTTAGTTCGAGAAGAAGATCGTTCTCAGAAACTAGTGTATTATGTAAGCAAGAGGCTTCTCGGAGATGAGTCACGATACCCACTGATAGAGAAGCTGACATTCTGTCTGATATTGGCTTCCAAAAAGCCCTGGCCATACTTCCAGTCCCATTCTATCAACGTCTTAACTGACCAACCTTTAAGGCAGGTTTTGCAAAAACCTAAAACGTCGGGACATCTTTTAAAATGGGTCATCGAACTTAGCCAATTTGAGATATTGTACATCCCACAGACTTCAATCAAGAGTTCGGCCCTTGCTGATTTTATGGCTGAATGCACCGGTTTTCAAGACGAGCTTGTGAGGGAGCCAGCGCAGGAATTATGGAAAATCTTCGTTGATGGATCGTCGAACGAGAACGGATTAGGAGCTGGGATAATCTTAATCTTGCCAAAGGGACATCGATTCCATACAACTATAAGATTCAAATTTGAGGCATCCAACAGCAAAGTAGAATATGAGGCCTTACTGGCAAGGCTAAGGGTGGCAGGAGAGCGGAAGAAAAAAGCCATCCAATGCTACAATGATTCCCAACTCGTGGTACATCAGGTATTTAGGGAGTATCAAGCTCGAGGCATCAAGATGGTGGCCTACCTAGCTAAGGTACAGGGGGAACTATCTGAATTTGAGTACAACTCTGTTGAACAGATACCCCGCAAGAATAATTCTAACGCTGCCGCTTTGGCACGACTTGCTACCACAAAAGAGGCTGAAACATTAAATGTAGTACCAATGGAGTTCTTGGAAAGCCCAACTGTAACGGGAGAAGCAATGGAGGTCAGAATGATTGACATAAGACCAACCGGGATGACTCCTATACTGGAATATCTCGCAAGTGGAAAGTTACCCGATGACAGAAAAGACGCGAGAAAAATACTCTATCAAGCTCCACGGTACGTAATAGTCGATGGAACCTTATATCGGTGTGGTCATTCATTGCCTCTCCTACGATGTGTTCTACCCAAGGAATCCAAAACCATTTTACAAGAAATACACGAAGGTTTTTGTGGAGATCATGTTAGGGGAAAAACCTGGTGCTGAAGGTACTGAGACAGGGCTATTTTTGGCCCACTTTAATGAAATATTCGATCTTGTATGTTTAGAAGTGCGGCAAATGCCAGCGTTTTGCCATAGTTGCTCGAGCCACTCTAGTCGAGCTAACAATGATTTCCTCCCTGTGGCCATTTGCAACATGGGGAATTTACCTGATAGGTTCCCTACCTATGGGAAAAGGAGGAGTTCAATATGCGGTGGTGGCGATAGATTACTTCACAAAGTGGGTAGAAGCAGAACTTCTGGCAACCATCACCTCAAAGAGAGTCTTGGATTTTGTGGTAAAAAGTATCATCTGTCGATTTGGAGTCCCTAAGAAGATCGTGTCAGACAACGGGATGCAGCTCGATAGTGATCTCTTCACAAAATTTTGTGAAAGATACGGCATAATGAAGAGTTTCTCGTCGGTAGCATACCCACAATCCAACAGGCAGGTCGAGGCTGTAAATAACACCCTTAAGGCGAGCCTGAAGAAGAGGTTAGACGAAGCCAAAGGATTATGGCCTGAAAAGCTCTCGCAAGTACTTTGGGCCTACTGAACTTCTCATAGGACCTCCATGGGGCATACTCCTTTTTCCCTAACTTTCAAAAGCAAGGACATGCTTCCAATTGAAGCAATGGTAACTACTCACAGGCAAAGGACGTTTGATCAAGAACTGAATAACGGGCTACTTAACGCATCTCTTGATCTGATTGAAGAAAAATGAGAGGAATCGCAATTACAGCTCTACCATTATCAACAAAATATCACTCGCTATTTCAATTCAAATGTCAAGGGGCGTAGAATTGGATTAGGCGACCTGGTTCTCCAAAGGGTCTTTTTGGCGAATAAAGATCCTAAGGATGGTGTGTTGGGCCTGAACTGGGAAGGACCATACCAGATCGTAGAGGTCTTATGCGAGGGAACTCTTAAGCTAGCTCGACTGAATGGGGAAGTAGTCCCACAGACATGGAATGCTCTTCACTTGAAAAAGTACTATCAATAGTACTACCATCAATGTAAGGCTTGTTTATAAAAGTCGTTTCAATTAAATAACAGATTTCTTAGTTTTGTTATTGCAATCTCGTGTTCTCATAATTGTAAAAGCAACCAGGAAATTTTATACATTTTGGTTACTTGGGGGGCTCATAACCGAGGTCAGTGAGTTTTTTGAAAAAATTAAGCCTACTCGGATAAGATTAAAAACTTAGAAGCTTGGAAAAATGGATTGTTCAACGGCTTTTTAAAGCTCAAGTTTTCAATAAACCTAGTGCGAACTAAGTTTAAATCATCTAAAACCCTGGATATAATCAGGTCCGAAGCTTAGAAGCTCAAAGAAATTGATTATTCAACGACTTTCTAAAGCTCGAGTTTTCAATAAACCTAGCACAAACTAAGCTTTAATTCATCTAAAACCCTAGATATAACCAGGTTCAAAGCTTAGAATCTTGGATAAATTGATTATTCAACGACTCTTTAAAGCCTGAGTTTTCAATAAACCTAGCACGAACTAAGCGTAATTTTTTAAAAAAAAAAAACAAAACCCTGGATATGACCAGGTCCGAGGCCTAATTCTCAACAAGTATAATGCTATTAAGCTTATTAAAAACCATGGATATGACCAGGTCCGAGGCCTAATTCTCAACAGGTATAATGCTATTAAGCTTATTAAAAACCCTGGATATAACCAGGTCCAAGGCCTGATTCTTAACAGGTGTGACACAAATAAGCGAGCAAAATCTTGGATACAACCAAGATTGATATAATCCATCTCGATCTAAAGTCGATCCTTAAGATTTCGAATGTGCAAGAGTCTAAGGATTCATAAACATGAAAATAATAAAGGAAAGACAAATAGATCACAAGTTAGATGTATATTCAAATAAGAAAAAATCTCGTCACATCGAAGAAAAAAAACCTCGAGCTAAGCCCGAAGGCAATAGTTTTAATCCCAAGGGATTGTTAGAAAATGAAATGATTACAAAAGAAAATCTTAAATAAAGTCATTGGGCTCTGTCAGCTCGCCTCGCTGAAGTAACCTCCTCACTGTCTCCCTCAGCTGCTTTGGAAGCCTCGCCAGTTTCTGATGGTTCTTGCGAAAACTGAATCTTGAATTTAGCAAGAAACGGATTCCACAGCCTAGGCTCCATGAAGGAGAAGTTCCTGTCCTGGTTGAAAGCCCAACAATCATAAAGCATCTCCTCCATTGTTGACGATGACAATGCTACTTCCTCCTTGGCTTTGACTTCGGCCTCGATTAGCTTCGCTTTGAGTTCGTCATTTTTGGCCTAAAGCTGTTTAGCACGACGGCTTGCCTCTGCGACCTGAGCCTGAGAGGCGGACAATGTGGTCTTTGCAGATTGTTCACCCTCTTGAGAAGAGATAAGAGCAGCCTTAGCAGCATGCTCACTCTCCTGATCAACTGTCAGGGCGACTTTGGCGACATGCTCACTCTCCTAAGCAGCATTCAGGGCAACTTTGGCAGCGGCCAGCTCGACTTGGAGCTCTTCGTTTTTGGCCTTAGCACGGGCTATGCTTCGGTATTGAGCCAGGACGGACAACAAAATAACGAAGCAAGTCAATAAAAAAAAAAGAGAGGAAGAATACAAAGTAAAGAAAAAAGAATCAGAAGTGGGAAAAGGACTCACGGTTAGGTTCATCCCCATAGCAAACTCGAGGACATCCTTCGAGCTGCGCTCCTCTATGGCCCTCAGATCCCTAGCACTAGCTTTATATGCATGGCCCACCATGTGACTTGCAGTCTCATACACGATACCCCGAAAGGCCTCAGGGATCTTATCCAGATCATGTGGCTCAACTGGTATCCGAACGACAGGGGGCTCGGTTTGAATTACTTGGGGGTGTGAGGGAGGCATATGTCGACGAGGGGGAGGAGGAACTTGCCGAATAGTGACAGTTGTCACCGGAGCTGGCTCTCGAGCAAAGCTCGCATCTTTACCCTTAGGGGGAGATTGGTGGCCTTCTTCTTCAACGTGGGCCATTTCACGACAGGACCAGTTCCGGACCTCCCAGCCTGAAAGGCACTCCTTAAATCAGAAGGTCTTGTCGATTCCATCTCTTCACCTGAAAAGAACAAAGAGGAGTTAATTCATAGGAGTAATCTTTCAAAGGTAAATATATATATATATATAAAGAACAAGGATCCTACCCTCTGGGCTAGGGGAAGAATCTATTGCGATCAGCTCGGGTGTATGGACCGGGCTAGGCATGACCTCCAACTCTTGGATTAATGGAAGGGAGTGGGAATCTAAGGCTACAATCTCTTATATCGTAGGGGGTTCAGGTCCCTTCTCGGGGCTGGATTCATCTATGTACTGCCTGAACCCGGGAGCAAATGCACCCTAGAGCAGAGAAGGCCAAGTCCTACAGTTAGTCCCATATTCTTCGAAGATAGAGGATCTAAAGATTAGCATGTTATCAACTACAATGGTGCCTCTGGGATAGTTGTGGTAATAGCGTAACACCAAACGATCCACGCATTGGAGGAGGGTTACGTTTAGGTCCGGATCGGTGGGATGGCGGCTAACGAGCTGGTTGGGATTAAAACGTATTAACCTAAAGCTGGCAGCAGTCCGATCTAACTCTCTAAAGGCGTACGGGTTACCTTGGCCGGAGTGGCCGGTTGCTGCCCCCGATGCAGCTCGGTCAGTATCGAGCCCCTGGTTAACTTTGAGAGCCCATCTTTTTCGCACAAGGGGCACCACGATCTCTTCCTCGTCAGTGTCCTTAGCAGTTGGCAAGGCCTCTTGAGAGGAGGGGAGCTCGAGGATAACCAGAAGTGGAGCTCGGGTCCTCAGAGCTAGTGTCTGACCTTCGCTGATCAATTCACACGCCAACATCATGGCATCATTCACGACCTGGCGATAATCTTTTTCCCCGGGGGAATGACTGGACAAAGTCTCGTACTGACCCCCAAGGGTCACAGATTTGCCGTCCTTGCGAATATAGCTGTACGAGGAACAAACTCAGTCAGAAGATATGTAAAAAAATAGGTATTTACAATGAAAGGGATAAAATTCACGTGATGAGTTTACAAAGATAGAGTACTTACGAGGACGGTTGAAGTACCCATATTCGCAGTTCTTGAATCCATTCAACATAAAGAATAAATCTTTATAGTTGTTTGGATGGCTAGGGAGCTCGATGAAGGAGGTGGAATCTAGAAACCGCGTAAGGTAGTAGAACCCATCACCTCGCCTTTTCTGGTCGGGGCTCGCTTTAAGGCAGAAGATATATAAAATATCTATTGGAGTGGGGACATCCCATTCATGCCTCAGAAACTGATATTTTAGCCCTGCCAAAAGTCTATAGGAATTCGGGGGGAGCTGAAAAAGAGCCAATTTCACGTAGTTTAAAAATCTGCAAAGTATTGGTCCAGAGGGAGGAAAGCACTAGCCTTCAGGTGCTCGTCACTCCAAGCCCCAAAGTCTTCTTGGTAGGGGGCACAGTTCATTTCCCCTTCAAACACAGGTTGGGTGATGAGACCGTCAGCTCCCATTTCAATGTTGTGACTCAGCATAATTTTGTTCACCTCTCCTTGAGTCGTTATCTTTAAGACTATACACTCAGCCTCGAAGAATGTGTTGGGGTCGACGGTACCTTCTCTCTCCACCACCGGACCAAATTGTGGGATAGGAGATTTGGAGGCGATCTGCTTCCCTTTGTCTTTGTGTTGAGTGGATGAGCTCGCAGTATTCTTCTTAGGAAGTGCCATCAGATCGCCTGACGACAAAGCGACCTAGTTATTAGGTGACCTAAGATGGTCTATAACTGTGGTCGTATAGGTACGAAGGACAAAATGTATTACTTTTGCTATACGAGCTAAAGTTTGTCCTGGCCTCATCGCATGATGCCACGCAATATCCTAGGCTACGCGCCTTGGTTTCTTAAAATCCCTAGATACTTTGGGATTAACTGCCTAAGGAATCGTAACCCCTAAGCTACCTGGTATTAAACCTAAAAACCCTTGGTTTCTATACCCCAAACATGTATTCTTTAAATTGATTTGCCATTAGGGCTACCCCAGATTAACCCATAAATTTTCCTAGTTTTATGAATGTCTTATTTCTAAAATACATTTGGGTTCACTCATGGAGCCTAAACCGAAAACTATTTCCTATTAGCACTTCGAAATAGCCTAACGATATCGAACAACATTGTTGAAAAATAAAATCTCATTGGATAATGAAGAATAAAAAAATACTTTTCAAATCAGGGGACAAAATACTTACAGGAAATATGTTCGATTCAGAGAGGGTGTAGATACGGCCATGGGAAGCTCCTGGAAAGCTTATGAAGGTTTGGGATACGATGAAAAGTTCTGGAGATTCTGGAGAAGAAGAAAGGAAGCTTGAAAGTTTGAAAAGGGAGATTTTTTTAATACAAAGGTGGTGGTGGACTGATCACCCTATTTATACATTAACTACGAAAATTAATCTGGGCCATCCAATTAGGTTAGCTCGAGATCCAAGGGCCAAGATTAAATAGACCAGATGGTGGCAAAAAGTTGACAGGACAGTTATTTTAGTCCTCGAAACCCGAACGGACGCCAATCGCAGAAAGCCACGTGTCCAGTACTTGAGTAATAGGCAAGCACAATTTTATGTGACAGAAGTCTAAAAGCCCCTACTGTGTATGTAAGAAAGTGACTACATCAAACACGAGCAGGAGCTTGGGGGGGAAATGTTGTACCCTGATTTTAACTCGAGTTCACTCACTCAGCTAGGGTACAGCTGGCAAGTAGATACATGGAAAGATAACCAAGTAGAATATCTAATTATTAACCATGTGAGCTGCTCGAGATTCATAATGGCCAGACCTAATTCATTACGAGCTAAGAGTAAGATAGATGTCAAACACGAGCTCGAAGTCAGATAGCTGTCAAAGCATGAGCTCGGGTGAGATATGAAGCTCGTGATGAATTAGACATAACGCATACTGAAGGATCCCAAGAGGCGAGGATTCTTCATACGCTCATTAATGACCAGGTTGTATCGTATTTATGTCATTTATTACCCGAGATAGCAGGAACGTGTTTATTATGTTATCAAATCATATCCCAATGTATATGGGAAAAATATGTTGTATTCTTTATTGTTTTTGCACTGTCTTTTTATTGTGCTCGGTTTCTGTTACAACCAATCTTCATCCTATCACGACAGAACTGAAATATGTTGTAACATTCAATTACCATTCCACATCTTAATTAAATTACTTGTTTTAATTAATTTGGTAATTACTGAAAACGAAATTTCATATACTTTTTTATTTTGCATATTGGAACAATATGAACTCGACACCTAATAATAATGGTGGTGCAAGTGGCAGGGGAGGAGCAGGAAGCTCCATTAGGCTGTCTATGATCAAGATGTGGCTTAATAACCAACTTGCACCGACATCTCAGCCGGCTGAGACCAGGAATGACTATAATGGCGGAGGAATTGGTGCAACTGCAACTGGGAGTACTATTGGTCATCATATTATTTCATTTTCGATGAGTACTGGATCGCAATCTAGCTCAGCGGGAGGTACTAGGAGTGGTGGAGAAAGTTCTTAGATATCAGATAATAGTTTTAAGTAGACCAGAACTCGGTGTGATGATGATGATGCTGCACCATGAGCCATGGTAGCTGCCATTCAAGAAGAGTGGTTTGAGAAAGCTGGCTTGTGTGGCTTTCTAGATTTTCATTATGCCCATAATTCATTTTTTCCTAAAAATCCTATCATGTCCTTAGTAAAGAAAAAGAAAATTGACAAAAAAATCAATTCAAATAATAAAACAGAGGAAAGTAAATGAAAATTGGTTTTTAAATGGACAAGGTTACGGTTGCCAGGAAAGTAGAAGTTTAGGGACAATTGCCAAAAAAAAAAATAGTTTAGGAACCAATATGCCATAACCTATATAATTTGGATAGCTGCGATACAAATAAGCGTAGTTATAACAGTATGTCATGATGACATTTTTCATATTAATTGACCACAATTCATGATCAAGATTCATTTGTGTAATATTATACATTTATAGTGAAGAATAGATTATTGGTTATTAGGTATAGAGTGAGTACCATAACGAGCCAATTTCTCTCTAATATATCCAAAACGACAGTGTAGTGCACTGCACACACTACAAAAAATAGGGCCTATACCGAGAACAAATGTCCTCGGTATAACCCCAAATGTCCTCGGTATAACCTATACCGAGACAATGTCGTCGGTAGAAAGTTATCGGTACATCCGCGTCGGTAAAACAAAACTTATACCGACGACATTAAAAATGTTCTCGGTGTACGCTTTACCGAGGACAATGTCCTCGGTATAAAGTGACAAAAGTCCTCGGTACAACCACCCCCAATTTGTCATCGTACTGGTATATACCGACATCTTAGTGGTATATACCGAGGACAATGTACTCGATATAGCGTTTCCCCAATTTTTATTTATATTTATTTTGAATTAAATATAAAAAAAAATAGAATAAAATTAAAACACTTATATTAAAGATATAAATAAAAACATAAGAGTATGTTCGCTAAATCAAAATAAAGAATTGTCTTAAACATGATAATGTAATATTCAATTGTAATAAAATTCATACATAAGTCCTACTGAGTCGATGCTCCAACATCGGGATCATCGGGTGGTGGTGGGGCAGATTGAGATCCCGGGGTGATACAATGAGTCCGGACATGCTCCTCTAACTGTCGAAGACGCTCTCTCATCTCAGACAACTCTTCATCTCTAGTTTGTGAAGGACGAAAATCAAATGGAGTTCGGTCCCTTATGTTAAGGATACGTCCATATCCTTTTTGGTGGCCCCGTCGTTTTCCGAAGACAGTTTGTACCAAAGATATGTCTTCATCTTCAGGCGCACTCGAAACTGGTGTGGAACTCTCAGTATCAGTTGCCTGTGTCTGCTGTGTGTCGCGGTATGCACGCAATTCCTCCTGTGATACAATGTATAATGTAATTAAAATTTTGAAACAATTAAAAATTTGAAAAATGTTTAAAAAAACTTAACGTACCCAAGTATTTTTGCCTGTCTCTGTCACCCACCCTGTGCCTGATTTATGGTGAGTATCCATCCAGCTATCCGGGATGGACTCAAGTTGCCCAGTCTCTAAATTGCGCTGTCACGTACATATATTTTTATAAAATTAATAATTAAACGTAAATAAGAAAAATAAACTAAAAAATAATTAATTAACTAACCTTTTTATAGCGTAGGGCTGGGATTGACTGAGAACCTCCATAGCTAAGCTCTTTCAGTGTCCTTCTATTTTCCTTGTTGACCACAGAATGTTTCTGCAAAAAGTTATCATTAGTAATATATTTAATTAAGATAGTTAAGTTTAGCAAGAAATTAATACCGTAATTTCTGGGCGTCGGAAAAATTCAATTGCTTTTTGCCACTGCGTATCTGTGCAACCACCATAACGATTTTGTGGCCCATTAATCGTTAAATGCTCTTTAATATCGTACTTCCAGTCAGAATACTTTTTAGCACACGAAGTATCAATGCCTCTCAAGATCCCAGGCATATGCCCTTCTCCATATCTAGCACGCCCAATATCAAACAAATCATCCTAATTTACAAACATTTATTAGTAAATATGATATATAACATAAAATGAGAATTAACATAAAAATACATAAACTACTTACTTCCAAATGTGCAAGTATTCTTTCTTTCGAGGCATTTGGTACTTTTGACCATTGAGGACAGTCCGGATCTGTGTACTGTTGAACAAGTAATTCGAGCTCTCTTGAGAAATTTGAGCTGTACTCTCCGATCTCTTTATATGTTCTCCCCCGCACATCCCACTCGAGAGGGAGAGGACGCCCCAACTGTTCCCTCTTTTCCCGCGTGTTCAATCCTTTATGGCGTCCACGTTTACTTGGAGGCGCTATTGTATGCAAATTCAATATTTTAAAATTAATATGGATTAATTGTTAAATTTTAAGGAGTATATCAATGTGTAAAGTATTACCTCGTTCACAATCAGCTGGGATATCTGACGGTCCACGTGGAGGATCGCATCCTCCACCATCATCCCCGTGAGATTGAGCAATAACATCAGCCATATCTGTCAAATTAATCGATATTAAAATTACATTTATCAGTTAAAAATGACAATATAAAATTATTTATTGTTAAAAATAATTACTTCAACATATTATAAAATTACCACTTAATTATCACTATAATAATCTTCACTATCATCATCGGTTTCTATGTGTTCATCTTCCTCTTCATCATCTTCATATTCAACCTCCTCCTCCTCCTCCACTTCCTCTTCCTCCTCCTCCTCTTCTTCTTCCATTTCCTCCTCCCTCTCCTCCTCAATTGCAACATTATCTATCTCAACAAATTGTAATGGAGCCCCCGTACGTTCAAAGCTGATTTGTGGCAACGGTCCAAGATCAACGAATAATTGGAAATTAGAGGAACTAGTGTCGTGCATAACATCTACTTCTACATCCTCCGCTTGTTCTTCAACTAGTGGGATGTCCCACACATTTCTGTGATGCACTTCTTGGACGAATTTCCAATGAGATTTATTTTTAAGGTCTTCAATGTAGAAAACTTGGTTAGCCTGAGTTGCTAAGATAAATTTATCATCTTTGAAGGCCTCCAAACTGGTTTTGATACTCGTTATGTTTTGCTCAAACTTTAATCCTGAAGACCGATTAGTGTCAAACCATTTGCACTTAAATAATACAACAGAACAACCAGAAAGATAAGACATCACTAAAACTTCTTCCAACTGGCCGTAATAAGTACTATTTTCGACACCCGCTACAGAGACTCCACTATTTTGAGTTTTGCGATTCTTGTCCCTGTCATAACACAAAAATCTTACTCCATTTACAACACACCCAGGGTACGACGCAACACGAGTTGAAGAACCGTTTGCTAAAGAGATTAATTCTTCATCTACTTCCAAGGATCCTGTTTGTCGAAGATGATAAATCTTATTATAAAACCAATTAGGAAATTCCTCTCTATGTAATTGGTCTAGGTTTTCAACACCTCTAGTCTGTAGAATTTCCCTATGCTCTCTGCAAAAAACAAAAACAACTAATTTAAGAGCTACTAATAAGTGTTATAATAAACATGCAATGAAATGATGAACTACTTTGATTACTTACCGAAGATATGGCAAGATCTCATTGCAGTTGTTTAGAATATACCAATCCGCTATTTTCTTCACTTCATCTTCCAAAATTGTCAATGATTTCTTACCAATTGGACGACCCTGAGATCGAAAGACCGACATCTTTTTAAGTGATGGACCAACATCTACATTTCGGTCTGGACGATTGAACTTTGTCTCAACACCTTTCAAGTACATGGAGCAAAATGTTAATGCCTCATCAACCACATATCCTTCTGCTATTGACCCCTCTGGACGTGCTTTGTTACGGACATAATTCTTCAATTTTTTCATACACCTTTCAAAAGGATACATCCACCTCATGTGAACCGGTCCTCCAAGTATTGCTTCTTCCGGTAAATGTATTAGTAGATGGGTCATGATATCGAAAAAAGCAGGTGGGAAAATATTCTCTAACTTGCAAACAATCTCAACAATTGAAGTTTTGACTTTTTCTAAATCTGAGACTTTTAGAGTTCTCGCACAAATGAGCTTGAAGAAAGTGCATAACTCAATAATAGTTGTACTCATTGATTTCTCTAGGAATGCATGCACACCAACTGGCAAAAGGCGTTGCATAATGATGTGACAATCATGCGATTTCAAACCAGTTATCTTATTGTCATTATCAATCACATTTTTCCTTAGGTTAGATCCAAAACCATCTGGAAACTTCACTGATTTAAGAAATCGACAAAACTTTTGGCGATCTTCAACAGTGAAAGTGAATTTGGCCGCAGGCTTTTGTATCCGACCATTCAACTTCCTCAGCTGTAACTCTGGTCTCATCTTCATCTTCTCCAAGTCTACTCTGGCACTAACTGTGTCTTTGGTCTTATTCTCCAGCCCAACTATTGTGCCTACTAAACTGTCGCACACATTTTTCTCAACATGCATAACATATAGATTGTGTCGCAACATTATGTTGGCCCAATATGGGAGCTCAAAAAATATATTTTTTTTCCGCCAACCAACTTGCTCTTTTGTACGCTTTCTTTTTTGGCCGCCATAACTGACATGCTTACCAGGAAGAGAATCAGGTATAAAACTCATTTGTGTGAACATTTCTTGCATGGTTAATGGCTTTGGTGGTAATCTTTTTTCAACGACACCATATGTCTTCTTGTCCCTTCTAATGGCATGTTTGATTGGTAAAAAATGTCTATGACCATAAAAAGCAACCTTCTTTTGTAAACGAATAAATGGTGTTGCCACATTGCAAGTAGAGCAAGCATGATAACCTTGGGCAGTCCATCCAGAAAGGCTACTCCTTGTTGGGTAATCGTTTATAGTCCACATCAAAGCTGCCCGAAGAGTGAAGAAACTGCCATCGACTGCATCTCGAGTCTGTACACCAGTCACCCATAATTCTTTTAACTCATCAATCAATGGTCTTAAGAAAACATCAAAATCTTTTCCTGGCGAATGAGGTCCCGGAATTAATAAACTCAACATGAAATTAGTTTCTCTCATGCACAACCATGGTGGCAAGTTATATGTCGTCAACACTACCGGCCACATACTATAAGACAGACTCATATTACCAAAGGGATTGAATCCATCTGCAGCCAATCCAAGCCGCACATTCCTGGGTTCCATTGCAAATGTTGGATTATTTCGGTCAAAGTCCTTCCAAGCTTTCCCATCAGCAGGATGACGCAATACACCATCTTCTTTTATACGTTGCTCGTGATGCCATCTCATATATTGAGCAATGTGCCTCGATGCATATTTTCGCATTAACCTAGGGGTTAAATGAAAATAACGCATCACTTTATGAGGCACTTTCTTTCCCTTGGTGTTCTTGTCCACCCATTGATCCTCCCCACAAACAGGACATTTGCTTTTTCCAGCATGTTCTTTCCAAAACAGTGCGCAATCATGCTTGCAGACATGGATTGACTCGTAGCCCAATCCAAGTTTCCGCAACAACCTTTTCGCTGCATAATGCGATTTTGGAAGCTTATTTGGGGCTGGAAATGCATCATGTAACAACTCCAGCATTCCATCAAATATTTTGTTGGGAATTTTTCCCAACACTTTGAAATGCATTAACTTCACTAGGAAATTCAATGATGTGTAATTTTGACACCTGGGGAATAATGGAGCCTCGATCTCAGCAAACAAATCGTTATAATGTTGACCACTCCTGTAGTCTGTTGTAGGTATCTCTTGACCGCGCTCATTCTCCGCTTGTTCGTCATTGTCATTTTGCATAAGATCAGTGAGAACATCCATCATTTCATCTTCATCATTTTGATCTATCCGAGCTCTCATTGGTATTATTTCATCCTCTCCATGCCAATGCCAATTGGTATATTTCCGTAGAAAACCATTTACGAAAAGATGATTTTCTAATACATCAATCGTCTGAAATTCAACGTTGACACACCTCCTACACGGACATTTCACCAATCCCCTTGAGTCAACGCACTGCCGAGCTCTCTGGAGAAAATCCATCACACCAGCCTCATACTCATCGGATAATCGATCTTTCAAATTAATCCAACTCTTGTCGATCGACATTGTATGAATGTAGCACTGCACGGAACACTAATCATCAAACTTACAATCAATTTGTGTGTGTCCTAATTCAGAGAGAGGCAAATGTAAGAGTCTTCAATGACTCACCCTCTCTAAACGGGTCTAAGGTTTCTTGTGATGAACACTAAAAAAATATAATATTATCACTAGGTGATAATAACACTATTATATCTTTGGTAATAATTTCTTATTACCAAAGAAAAAAGCAAATATAATTAAATATGTTTTTTTAATGTTTTATGCTCTTTGAAGTTAATTATGTTGTTTTATGATATCTGACTATAATATATTTCAGTGTAAATATTATTAAAATTATTTAAATTTGAAATATTAATTTAGTATTTATTAAATTACATATTTTACTTATGCTTTATTGAATAGTTTGATTAATTTAAACAAAATTTCTAAGATTTGTTTAAAATTTATTTAATTACTTTAGGATTTAATTATTACTTAAATTATTTAATTCATTTTTATTTTTATTAAAATTTAGTTGCATAATGTTAATGTTAATTTTTTTTAATCTTAATTTTAAAATATATTATTTATATAAAAAAAATAAATTATTCAAAAATTGAAATTTTTTTTTTAAAAAATACAGAAAAATTAAAAACAACTAACAAATATTATTAAAAACATATTTTTTAATTTTTATTTTAATAATGATTAAAACTAACAAATATTAAATTTAATTTTTTTAATTTTAATTTTAATTTTAATTTTAATAATGGTTTTCTAATAATATATTTGTTAATTTTATTTAATCAGAACTAACACATATTATTTTTTTACATATTAATTTAGTATTTATTAAATTACATATTTTACTTATGCTTTATTGAATAGTTTGATTAATTTAAACAAAATTTCTAAGATTTGTTTAAAATTTATTTATTTACTTTAGGATTTAATTATTACTTAAATTATTTAATTAATGTTTATTTTTATTAAAATTTAGTTGCATAATGTTAATGTTAATTTTTTTAATGTTAATTTTAAAATATATTATTTTACTTATCAATTCACTATTTATTAAATTAGAAATTTTATTGAGTACTTCTACTAATATTCACAATATCTCTAAATTTTACAATTCTAAAAAAATATTAAATATGTTTACTAATATGTTTAATACACATAAAATTCACCAAAACAACATAGAATTTATTTTTTAAAAAATACTAATTAATCATATAACAATTTTCTAATTCCTAATATCATTTTTACTAATACTTATTTTGAAAACCTAAAAATAAATACATTCTATCTAATATAATAATTTCAGATTTTTATTAAAATTAATATTATATTATTTATATAAAAAAACATAAATTATTCAAAAATTGAAAAAAAATTAAAAAAATACTGAAAAATTAAAAAAAACTTACCAATGCCTTCAATATCTTTCTAGCAATCTCCTTAGTCCAACAAAAACCGAATACCCAACCTTCAAACAAAAATTACAAAATATCATTATACAATTTCATAAATATATATATATAAAATGAATAAATCGTTAGAATTACTTTAAGATTTATTACTTATTTAAATAAAATTTCAGGATTAATGTTTATTTTTATTAAAATTTGGTTGCATAATGTTATTGTTAATTTGATTTAATCATGATTAAAAATATATTATACAACTTATCAATTCACTATTTCTTAAATTATAAATTTTATTGAGTATTTTTAATTCTAAAAAAAATTGGGCAGCATAACGGCTGTATTTTCATATATCCCAAAATTTAAAAACCTGCAAATAACACATAAAAAAATATCCAGTCGCAGAACATACACAAAGCAATACAAATACATTGTAAATGACTATATAATTTATAATTATTACTCTAAATTTTATTAATTATTCAATTTTCTATTTAAAATATCATAATTCTACTAAAAATTAACAACAAAAACAAAGCATCAATATTCATCAACACTAAGAATAAAAAAATTAACAACAACAACAAAATTCAAATTAAATAAACAAAACTCACTCTAATAATCAAAATTTATTAACCAAATCTAACAATCTAAAACTAAAATTATTTAACCCAATCTAAAAAACAAACAATCAAATATTAAATTTTCATATAAACATATTTTTATAACTAAAAGTCAAATTATATACCTAAAAAATAAATTATTAAATTAATAAATTTTCATACTAATAAATTAATTATTTATCATATGATTAAACTAACTAAATCCTAAAACTATATATGTATTTTACTAAAATACTACACAATATATTATTTCCTCTAAATTGGATATCACTAAATTTTTAACTAATTTTCATCACAAATTATTATTCTTACCTATTTTAATTACATAATCAGAAATTATATATATAATATAACAAATAACAATATATTAACAATATTAAACAAATTATAAATAAAACCCTAAATATATTTATGCAAAAAATATAAATAAAACCAAAAAATTACAAAGAAAATGTGAAATACCTCTAAAACTGCTGGTAAACAATGCAAAACCTGAAAATAATACCACAAAAATCTCATTACAAAAGACCAAAACTGAAAAAAAATTGAAAAATTTATACAAAAAAAAACTGAAATATATGTAAATAATTACCTTAATAGACCTTGTAGCCACTTAAATCTTCTTTGGAAGGGAAGCTTTGACCAAAACCAAAGCTTGTGGGGGCCGAAATCCAGAAAAATAGAAAAGGGGGGCGGAGAAAACGGAGCTCTGATTTTTCCGTTTCAGAGAGAATGAGCTCTCTGTTTGGGGAAGATGAATATTATAAAGACCCTATACCGAGAACATGTTCTCGGTATAGGGTCCTCAGCACACAAACTAAAATGAAATAACCGCGAAAAAAAGGCGGGAGTCTAAATTATCTATACCGAGTACACGTTCTCGGTAAAGACCCTATACCGAGAATAAGTTCTCGGTATAAGGTCCTCGGTACACAAACTAAAATGAAAAAAAACCGCGTAAAGAAGGCGGGTGTCTAGATGATATATACTGAGAACTTGTATTCGGTAAAATGTTCTCGGTATAGAACGTTTTTTTTGTAGTGACAGTTCAAAAGTACAATATGTAGCTTCCTGGATCGTTCAATATCCACTGCTGGATTACCCGTGATTATTATAATTCATGATAAGAAATAAAGCTTAAAAAGTTTATGCATGATAGAAAGTCCCGTGGACCAACACTTGTTTGTCAGAAATATTTTTTCGTACATGTTTCTCTTCAGAGAAAATATCTACCCATGTAAGTAAATTCTTCTTTTGTTTTTAAGTGAAAATACCATCATATCATCATTTATTTTTACCCATAGTTACAGTCGAGAACCTACGTGCAAAGAGTCAATTATAAATAAATAATTTGTTATTTTTAACTCAAAAAATAAGAGGAAGAAAAATACAAATAATCCTCCTAAAATATATTTCTATCTTCTTCCCAATATATTCCTCACCCGGGTGGTGAGCTAGGAGGGAAGGAACATTCCATGCATGGAATGATAGATCAGATATATATGTTAGAGATAATGTTGTTGCCTCAATGCAAAATAAGAATTATTGTAATTCTAAGCAAAAAAAAAAAAATACAAAAAACAAGATGCTAATAAAATAAGTTTATAACTCTATTGCAAAAATACAAGGAAATATAAAAATAAGAATATGAAATAAAAGAAATCTCAACTCTATGATAAAAGTTATAAATACTAGAAATAGTAAAACAAAGTAGGTAGAAGAAGAAATAACTATTATAGCAAGAGGAAATAGAAGAAAGATGACAAGATAAACAATAAAAGAAATAATAAACAACAAGAACAATGAAATAAATCATTAAAGCATTGATGATCACCAACTTTAACAATGTTTAAAACCATTGTCCAAAAATTTATTTCCTCATATCTCAAGCACAGAGGTATTCTCTCAATATTAGAAATAACTCTTTGGAATAATCAAGCATTTTGGTGTATTTCTAGCCAAGTGCTCTAGTAGATAGAAATAGTGTGCCTTACAAGTGAGCCATAGACTCCTATTTATAGAGTTTTGAAACACCCTTTGAATTTCAAATTTCACCAACCCCCATGGTAGTTACCAATGTTTAATTAGATGTTTATGGAATTAAAAAGGAGTTTGGGAGTTACATGAGGTGTTAGAACCGTTCAAGATAGAAAAAAGAAGTTGGAGTTGGCTGTCAGCTCCCTGGCCACGGCCAGGGATAATCATTGGCCGCAACCACAGCTCCAATTTCAGCAAAACTCAACTTTTGCATTTTCAAACGGTTTTATCATCTTCCCACAAGACTTTGTAACCTCCATACACCTAATGGGAATTAAAAACATATCTCCAACAACCATATTACATAATGGCTTCATGAAATTCAAACACAAATGTGCAACTCTCAATCTACACATTATTAGGTAAGATTTGGGAATTACAAATTTGTAACTGATTTTGTAACTCCAAAATATGTTACATATGGGTACACACATGTGTCCAATTTTGTAACTCTCAATAATATGTTACAAGGTGTGACAAATCACATTTTATCACATTATTTAATATAATATTTTATTATATGAAATAAATATAACATTCCCCCACTAGATTAAATAATCACATTTGTAACACTTATTTAATCAATCAAACATTATATTAAAATATAGTATTCCTCCACTTGATTAAATAATTACTCTCTATATAAACCTTTGCATTAGTGCATAAAGTAAAATGTCTTTCGACTTGAATTTTATCTTAATGTAATTATCACAAAGTTTGTTGAAATGTTGGTTGTTGAAGCATTGAACCACTATCCCTTGATAACAAATTGGTGACAACACACACACTTTTGCTATGTTCACTTGAGACCTCAATGTCTTGCTTTGCACCGTTAATGGCCATGTGCACATTTCATTCATAGACTTTTTTTGAGAATGATTCCCAGTTCTCATGAGGGTGGGCACCACCCCTAGGTCTATATAGGTAGAACTCTTACGGTATTTTGTTACCCTAAAATACTTGTCTTTTCAAGACCAAGTTCTATTAAAAAAAAACCTTTCAGTTTTAACCCTCATTTTGGTAACACACTAGTACTCATATCTCAGATGGGACAAAATTTGAGTATCACTACTATTCACTTGATTAACTTGTTATTACATATTGAACTTAATACTAGTTTGGTTACTAGTATTAAAATAGGTTACTATCAACCGTGATCTCTTTGGGAAGTTTAAGTCTCATCCCTTGAGATGTAGAAATGATTCAATTTGAGTTATTTTCTTTTCTCATGTATGCATACTTAAACATTCTCATTATTTTATTCAAACTTTGTTGCTAGCTATAGTTTGATTAAAATAGTTACATCATTAAAATAGTGATTTTGACCATAGTCAACACCCCCACTATTTTATACTTCAATATCCAAGATAATTTTTTTTTTTGAATATTAATGCAAGAAATCTCTTTGTTTCTAAAAACTCTCCTTTATGTTTTCAATTGATTCCTTCTTGAATTAAAATATTAAAAACAATAACTCTAGACACCAAGCATGTCTAGATTTATCAATTCTATACACATATAACCAAAGTGATTTAGAATGTGGAATTCCAAGTCACATATTTAATAGGATGACCAAATTAATCAACCATTACGAAGATAAATTAATTAACTTTGGAGCATCACCCCCACATTTCTCACATAAAGTGAAAATATCACTTTTAAATAGAAATCTCTTTATTGCTATTAAGTCTTTTATCCTCCAAGATAAATCTAGACTTATAATTCCCAAAGTTCATGATGAGTCCTTTAAGCCACATGATAAACTCTCAATAGATCAAGATAAACAAAAACCTCAATGTCTATTTTGATATATTTACTTGCTAAAGCAAGACACACTTCTTTGAAAGTAACTTTCACTTAATTTATTTCTTTTATATATTTCACAAAATAAAAAATGTGAACGCAAATGTAATGTGAGAATTTCTCAAACAAATAATAACATTATGGAATAATAGGTCTACACTCTTACTTATTATTTTAACAAGTTCATTTTGAAACTTTGTTAATATCTCACACAAATGTCTCATATCACAATAATTAATCTCATAGCAAAATAAAGAATTATCATAGAATAATACTTTAATTTTATTGATATGTTTCAAGAGTGCAAGCTTTATTGTAGGTCATTACATGAAAACAACCATTTCCCAACAAGGTACACAAACATGGTAATCATGCTAGGATCTCTTCTTCCTCTTCAATAGCGTTTACTTCATTCTCATGTGGGTCATTTCAGTACCTACACACTCTAGCATAGTGCCCGGATTTTTCACAAACAAAACAATGACCCTTCACATCTTTGAATTGTCCATGATCTTTCTTTGGACATAAAGGGTTCACACTACCCTTTTTGTTGTTGTTGCTCTTGGGATGCTTGTGTGAGATCGCATTGGCCTTGGAAGTATTATCTTTAGATGCATTCACACCCTTGTCTTTAATTCTCGATTCCTCTTCAATTCTAATGTGTTTTTGGATCTCTTCCAAAGTCTAATCCTCATTTTTATGGAAGGTCCTTTTCCTATAGAGCTCCTCCAAGTTGGTGGTAATTTGCCACTATTGCACCAACTTGAAAGGCCTCGGGAAGCTCAATCTTGAGAACTTTCAACTTATTCACAATCACTTGCAACTCATGAATTTGAGGTAAAAGAGTTTTTCCATCAATGAAAGAAAATTCAAAATATTGAGAAATTAAGAACTTTCTTGTACCTTCTACCTCGGCCTTGTACTTACTCTCCAAGGCATCCCAAATCTCCTTCATGGATTTGGTATTGGTATAGAGGTCATATAGCCTATCGAATATGGCATTAAGGATATGACCCCTACTAAGAAGGTTGTCCTCTTCTCTCTTCCTTCTTTTCTTCACCACCTAAGGAGTGTATTTTTCGGATGGCTCGACTAGAGGTGCCAAGGATGCCTCAAGGATGTAGGTTATCTTGAGTGTTGTCAAAAGGAATTTCATCTTGTCTTGCCACCTAGTGAAATTGGATCCATCAAACCTATCAAACCTCAATAGGTCTTGGTTCACGATCTTGATGGTCTCACCTTCCATTGAAACAAACAAGACTTTAAGCTTCTGATTGTTAGAGATAATGTTATTGCCTCAATGGAAATTAAGAACTATTACAACTCTAAGCAAAAGAATACAAAAGACAAGATGATGATTAAATAAGTTTACAACTCTATTGCAAAACTACAAGTAAATATAGAAATAAGAAGATGAAATAGAAGAAATCACAACTCTATGACAAAAGTTACAAATAAACTAGAAATGTAAAGCAAGGTAGGTAGAAGAAGAAACAACTCTTATAGCAAGAGAAAATAGAAAAATGATAACAAGATGAACAATAGAAGAAATAATAAACAACAAGAACAATGAAATAAATCACTCTCGCTTACACAACCAAAGTGAAGAGCATTGGGGATCACCAACTTGAATAAGGTTTACAACCTTTGTGCAAAAGCTTATTTCTCCCTATCTCAAGCACTAGGAGATTCTCTTAATATTGGAAATAGCACTTTGGAATAATCAATAATTTTGGTGTACTTCTAGCCAAGCGCTCTAGTAGATAGAAATAGTGTCTTACAAGTGAGCAATAGGCTCCTATTTATAGAGTTTTGAGACACCCTTTGAATTTCAAATTCCACCAACCCCCATGGTTGTTATCAATGTTTAATTGAATGTTTATGGAATTAAAAAGGAGTTTTGGGGAGATACATGGGGTGTTAGAACTGTTCAAGATGGAAAAAAGAAGTTGGAGTTGGTTGTAAGCATCCCTGGCCGCGGCCAGAGATGTTCCTGGCCACGAAGATTGGCCTCTGTCCCCCAGGCCACGGGCAAGGATAATCAGTGACCACGGCCACAACTCCAATTTCAGCAAAACTCAACTTTTGCATTTCCAAATCGTTCTATCCTGTTCCCACATGACTTTGTAACCTTCATACACCTAATGGGAATTAAAAACATGTCTCCAAAAACCATATTACATAATGACACCATGAAATTCAAACACAAATGTGTAACTCTCAATCTACACATTATTGGGAAATATTTGAGAGTTACAAATTTGTAACTAATTTTGTAACTCCAAAATATGTTACATTTGGGCACACACATGTGTCCAATTTTGTAATTCTCAATAATATATTACAAGGTGTGACAAATCACATTTTATCATATTATTTAATCTAATATCATATTATATGAAATGATATAACAATATACATATCTCTTCTATATAAAAAGTGTAAAGATAACGGAAATTCTTAGTTTTAACGGTTTGTTTTGTTAACTTTAACGGAATATTCTAAATATTTAATGGAATATACCTTTAAAACTAACTAAAAATAGATATTTATTAATTATATTAATATAAATTTAAATATTATAAAATATCATTTTTATAATAATATTTAATATAAGACTACATATATAATAACTATATTAATATAAATTCAAATTCAAATGTTATAAAATATCATTATTATAATAATATATAATACAAGACTATATATTTAATAATTATATTAATATAAATTTAAATGTTATAAAATATTATTATGATAATATTATATAATCCTAATTTTTTACTAAATATATTTGTTATACCCATTTTTGGAGTGTCACTACCCATCGGCCCAGATAATGTCTAAGACCTAGTCACTTGTTACTTTGTCTAATTATTGGGTCATGCCCAATAACTTAAGCCCACACTCAAATGTAACCCTAACTCTTCAATATAAATAAGAGGAGTAGGGACCAAGAAGAAAGGGGGAAGAGGGAAGAGAGGGCGATAACTTTTTAAAGAGAGAGCTTTTCATCTTCAATGGAGCCAAATAGCTAAATGCTAAATACAAATGTAATCCATGGCTTGCAAGATCAATGATAGTGGCTAGGTGGATGTAGGCTATCTTTTTTGGGCTGAACCACTATAAAACTCTCTTTATCTATTATTTCTGGGCACTAGAAACATCTCATATACTTTATTTAGATCTCACAAATCTTCTTAATATTATTATTTGGGTGTTAGACGAGTTAACGAAAAAATGAGTCAACATTTTGGTGCTTTCGTTGAAAGTTGAACACAAGGAAAGAAACATTGGAGTCGCTGAAATTTCCCCAAACGACTAGCTTTCCTAAGCCATTTCTGTTGGGCGATATCTTAGACATATCGCTACAGTAGCTAGCCGATCGGTTCATTAGCTCCCCCGCATTGGCGAATAACCTGAGATATGCACATCTAAGGCTAGTCATTTATGGAGACCCATTTCCAAAGACATGCTTATATACTAGAACCTGCCAAATGCAAAATATCACCGCCAGGAGCTACTGCATGTCTAGGATCACTTGGGATTAACTGAAGGGAGAGGTTGCCCTTAAGAAATCGTCTTTGCTCGGTTCCTAGAGGTCTTCGGAACCCTTGAGAATTCATCTTGCTTTGTTCTTTGAGGTCCTCTGTAACGCCCTACTACCTTAGAGCCGTTACTAAGTGAGTTTAAAATGTGCAATTAACTCGCTAAGCGAGGTTTTTAGAACAAAAGTGTGATTTAAACTAAAGACAAGGCTGTAATCTTTAAAAGTACTTCATTTCATTAAAAGTTCCAGTTATTCAACACTTGGGATCCCCAAAACAAGGTTTGTAAACCATTTACAACTCAAAATAGATACACAGTGGATAAATTATCAAAAATAGAGTTTAGTACAGCCATTTCTCAAAAATGCCCCCAACCAAAGCGGTCGGGCAGGCCAAACATGTACGCGCCACCCCCACGCTCTCCGTACTCATGACTGGTTGACTTTCTCTTTGCCCTTACCTGCAACACAGAGCACCCGTGAGCCGAAGCCCAGCAAGAAAACTCAAACAGTACATAACATATGCATAATATACAGTCATCATAGCAGATAACTCATATCTAGTCAGACAGTCCATAAAATCTAACACATATACAGCCATGCCGTCCCAGAAGCGTGACCAAGGCATGGGATCTCGGTCTACACCGTAAGGATATCCCATGTATCCATTGGGGTCTCACCCTAACCACGAGCACTCTATGTGCTAAGTGGTATTCCCGGCTCCACTGCCGTTCTCGGCCTTGGCCGTTCTCGGCCCTTCGCCGTTCCCGACCCTTCGCCGTTCAATCTGCTTTTACCATATTTAGCATTCTCAAATAACAATCAAACATTCAATCATTCATATTAAGCTATATCCTAGCAACGATACAATTTAGGGCCGCGCCCTGCAACAATTCTATGGGCCCAAGCCCTGCTCTACGGGTGCTACAGTTTTCTTACATGTACCCTGAGCTTTCCGATGCACCACAGTCACGAGCACGGTCCTCTAGCACAAGCCTCTTCCAAAACCCTAGTCACAACACATGTAAAACACTCTTTAATACTAACCAATCCAAAACCACTTCCCGGGACCACTCCCACACTCACGGGACCTCTAATTCCTTAAAACAACGCGTTGAAACCATCCCCCGAGTCCCTGGGCAAAAGCCCTAAAAATGCAATTTTCGGCTGTCAAAAATGGCCTAGGGCCGCGGCACTCCCTTCAAGGGCCGCAACGCCCAGCGGCTTTCCCCCATCCTGATGCAACCTCGCGCCGCGGCGCCCAAGAACAGGGCCGCGGCGCTCCTTCGTGAACCCAGATTTCTGGGTTTTCTCTTGCGTTTTTCCCGAGCTAAAACCACTCCAAATCATCCCAAACGAGTACCTAAGCCCCAAGACCAATTCAAAACCCCAAATGAACCCTTTAACAACCTATAAACATCATAACCAAACTCAATTACACAATCACACCCAACATTCACACTTGAGTTTCAGATTTAAAACACTTAAACCTATAGACCAGAAACTTAAACCAAAGCTTGAAAAACTTAAACCATGCTTCCAAATTCTTAAACCATATCAGATACGAAAATTCAAAGATGTTTAAAACTCTTACCTCAATCAATGATTCAGCTTGAACTCCGTCCAATCCCAGCTTTAAACCAAATTCCCCTTGATAAACTAGCTGGATTTTCCAAACCAAACCAGCCATACTTCCTTTAAATTCCACACTTAATCTCTTAAAATCAACCTTAAATTTAAACAAAAACAGAGCATAACTCTTACCTCTGAGCAATCCTAGCTTGAACTTGATTTTGGTTGCCTCAAACCCCTTGATTCTCCTCCTAGGTTTCAAGTTCAACTTTCTCTTTTTTTTCTTCTCTTTTCTTCTAGCTTTTCCTTTAATTTCAGCATAAACCAACTATCACCAAGTGTCATACGTGAACCATCCTTCCCTTCAGCTCAAACTTATCTATCCTTAGCCAATTGACCATACTACCCTTCCTTAAATATTCATTTCCTAACTAAACCTCAAGGGCTCTTTTGTCATTTCTTATCCATTACAATTCTACCATTTCTCCATCTAACCTGTTACTCTCAATGGTTACTAACAGTTACACAAGTTACCAGTTACCATTATCTCACAAGAACTAAATTACAAAATCCCCAAAATACCCCTAGGCTCCTCCTGAGCCGGGTATAAAATCTCGTTGTGACTTTTAAGTTATCTAGCTCTCTAGGACCGTCTCGGCATGTGCTTCACATTAATATCACCACACCCATGTGGTACAAATCACATAATATAATTACACATTTATGCCCTGAACGGGCTAAAATTACAAATTTACCCCTATCATGCAAACGGGGCCCACATGCATATTTATAATACCTAAACATGCATTCTAATCACATATTCATTTAAATTCACATATTATCATAGTAATTCACTTATTGCCCTCCAGGCACGCTAATCAAGGTCCTAAACCTTATTAGCAACTTAGGGTGTTACAATTATCCCCTCCTTACAAGAATTTCGTCCTCGAAATTACCTGAACAACTCGGGATGCCGCTCCTGCATATCGGACTCAAGCTCCCATGTCGCCTCTTCAACCTTGCTGTTCCTCCACAGTACTTTAACCAAGGCGATGGTCTTGCTTCGCAAGACTTTGTCCTTCCTATCAAGGATCTGAACAGGCTTCTCCTCGTACGATAGATCCTGATCCAATTCCAAGTTCTCATAGCTCAACACATGAGTAGTATCCGATACATATCTCCTAAGCATGGACACATTGTGATGCCCCACATCACTATGGCTGCTTTCTGGAATGACGACTGGCCCTACAAACCAAGACAAGTCTTTCCAGCGTGCTTTGTCCTCACTCGCACACTTCCTGGGAAAACTTCCCAGGGGGTGTGCGAGTGAGGACAAAGCACGCTGGAAAGACTTATCTTGGTTTGTAGGGCCAGTCGTCATTCCAGAAAGCAGCCATAGTGATGTGGGGCGTCACATAATGGTATCAGAGCGAGCCAAGGTTTATTGGTTCTGGAGATCGACCGAACATGTACGCTCGCTGTCAGTGACAAGCTCGACTCAGGGTTGGTTGGTATGAATGATTGACATGCTTGAACATATGTTTGAATGCCCTGTTTGCCTGCTTATTTATATGGAGCATGAGGAATGAGTTGACATATGCATGAGATACTGTTGGGGCTGGGCCCTTGACTATTGCATGTTGAGATTGATGCGTGCTGAATAACATTATTATGCATGTGGATGAATATTGGCATAATGGTCTACATATTGAGTTTATGTGGTTAATTGTTTAAATTGAATTCGTATGTAATATCCGTTTATTGGCTTGTATGAAGCATGTTGAGACCTGGGTATACTTGGTGATGTTAAAATCTGGTAGCTAAATGTATATCATTGTGGATTTGGCCTAAATATGCTTTGTGTGTGCATGATATCTGTGGATATTTGTATTTAGTTGTGGTTTGGTTCAGAGTATGAACCACAGAGTTCAGGAGTTGGTCAGTAGTGGTGGATGAACTCAATTTTTTGATTCCTAGAATGGTTAAGTTGGAGTTAGAGATCTCCATTTATCCCTGAAAGCAGCAGCAGATGGTCACTAGTGTGTGAGTAAGCTGTGGAGTTTATTAGTTGAGATGGAACAGAAGAACAGCGGACTTCTCTAGGAAAATAGCTGATTCCGATGTTTTAACAGTAAGGTTACCAGTGTTGGTTTACTGTGAGGATATGGACAGAAAAGGGTATTATATGAAAGGCTTAAAGGGTGTTATCCTCTGGTTTTGAGAAGAGTTCGGGCTGACAAGGAATTTATCAATAGATGGGCAAAGTTAATTCCACCCTTGGTTAAGAGGATGAGAGATCCTGATTAGAGGGTTGTGTTAAATGTTGAGGCAGAGAGATGCCTGGAAATGGTACTCGGGCTGAGGTACTGGCTTAATGGGCTGGAAAGAACTCAGATGGTGATTGATAGAGGAGGTTATAAAGACATGGTTTGAACTGTGGAGACTGGTGGGCTCATAAGTTTGGTTTGGACTGATAGGGTAACAACAGTGTAAATCAATGGGTTTGGTGAATTGGGTAATTCATTTCGGAAATTTATACTGATGGATGTATCTGGAATTGATGGCGACCCATTTAGGGATTTGAAATCTGGAATAGTCTAAGGTATTTGGGTCGCTCTGATGTAAGGACTTATCGTCTGTATGTGGATGGCGGAGAGGGCCATGTTGTTCGAGGAACTGATGAATGATGCATAGAGCCTAAGTACCAGAACTGCAATGGCAGTGCTTCCTTTGATGGAGTTAGTAAAGATAGATTTGTGATAACCGAGTTAAAAGAACCCCGGATAGTTCTGTGGCTTCTGGTTTTGCCAGAATGGGGGAAAAGTCTGATTGATAAGATGGTACTTTTATTGATAGAATGCAGCAAGGACATATTCTCAATTTTGAGGTAGAAGGACCCCAGACAGTGCTAGGGCACCTAATTTGAGATTGGAAAGAAGCCTGATTGAAAAGGTAGTCATCAAGATGGTGACAGGAACCAGGGAGGTTAATTGGTATGCGCATGAGGAAGAGGATGCCACCTGGAAAGAGGTCAGATGAGGGCATGACTTCTACATAGAATGACTCGATATGTTAGGATGAACTTCCCATAGTGAGGGAACAGAAAACTTGAATGCCTCGCTACATTCGTAGTTCGAGGCTGATTCCTCGAGGATGAGTGTTCAACTGAATGGTTATGCTTTGGTTACGTAACGGACTGGAAGAACTCGGTGTTGAGAATGTTCCGAGAGGGAGTTATACATAGAGAGTTTGCCTCATAGGTGTTATACGAGAGGCTAAAGATATTAATACTTATTGAGAAGGAATTAGAAACTCTGGCAGATGGATTGTAGAGGATATCATCTGGGGTATGTAAATGAGACTGAGTGGAAACTGAGCTGGCCAGTGGGAAAATTATGTGAGTATGTAAAGAAAGATTTGGGGGTACTTCAAGGTCGGACTACAGATAGTATTGGTATAAGGAATGTTGTAAAAGATGGTTTTGGCGGACATAAAATCTATCGAGGCAATCGAAGGAATTTGACCCTGGAGTAGCCAGGAGTGTTACACTGCGGGGATTGTTAGCATCGTCGGGTTAGAACGAAAAGTACAATGTTGGATACAAGATGGAACGATGTCTCCAAGAGTTGATCTATGACCTGGTTATTGCCAGCTGGAAACCAAGGAAAGAGACATTTTGTGAATTTGTCTATTTTGCACTGGGTAGGGTGTGAGGAGTTGGTAACAAAGATTCTAGAATGGTTCAAGCTACAACAGCACAGGTAAGATCTTTAGGCAGAGAATGCATGAACGGTATGGGCAAGTCCCCTTCAAGCTCATGAGCAATGTTTGTGGATTACTCCTAGACGGAAATGGTGAGCAACTGATTATTATGCTGAAGACGTTAGTTCCCAGGAGGCAGGGTCACAGGTAAGGTTCTACGGAGTGTCAGTCTGGGTGTCGTTAAGAGTACTCAGAATAGAGCTATAGGAAGAAAGGACAGGTATGAGGAGATTTAATCTGAAGCCACAAAGAAGCTAATGAAGAATATCTAAAGAGTAGAAGCATAACACGACTGGTAAGCGCGTCATCTATTGCATAAGTACCTCCGGGGACAACTACATCAGAGATGAGGAGAACAGTAAAACTTAAGGTTAGATGGAATGAGTAGTGTCTAGTCAGGAAAATTCAGAAGACAAGGTAAGAATTGTTTGGTATCTGGCGATGCTGGAATATATGTGCGATCTGGTTAAGTGTAGAGTGATAGCATAAAGGACCTGATCCATGATGAGGATATGGAACTATGGGGGTGCTCCATAGATTGGGCACGCCCAGGCGCAAATTTATGCGATGATGGATCGAACCTTGCGGGAGGTGAAAGAATGAACATGGTTGATACACTCGGAGCGTTAAGTTGACAGTTATGCATATCATAAGGTGCTTGAGTATTGGGTATTAGTAAGAAAGATAACGTTGAGACCCAGATGTGGTGAAAAGTAATAGATGGATGATCAGTGTTTGAAATCCTCGATTGAGCGAGGGGAAATTTAATTGGAGGCCGAACTCCTAACTGTGAGGCGTGTGTCAGTCAGGGAATAACGCCATAGATTGTAATGGAGTGGACAAGGCAACGACTGAGTTCGGCGTAACGTTAGTAAGTAATGATTAGCTGGTGAGTGTCATTGAACTATGGAATCTGAAGTGTTGGCTTTGGTTGAAGCAGGGAGGAACCCTGCCAAGGTGGTACAAGTTAGGATACTAGGATTGGATGAAAGATCCAATTAGATTTGGGTTATGAATGAGAATTCTGAATGGATGTCATTCCACCTCCTAGGGTACGTCGTACCGGGAGGGTGGAGCGGGTGACAGAATCTAGCGTTTTCCTTTGGACCCTGAGGGGTTAGGTGATGTGGTGGTGCATCGTGGGAATAGACCACAATAGACCTTAAGTCAGGTATCCAGACATGAAAATTTTTAACTCTGTTGACCGAGTTAATGTAGTTGGGTCAAGTGAACTGGTTTCAAGGTAGAACGTCAATGATACTGAATTGAGACCCTATAGTATTTTAAATTTTGGAAAGGATCTAGAGAACAAAAAGAACAGAGTGGGAACCTGGAATTATCAGTTGATTGCAAGTGGAATGGCAGTCTGAAAGTTTATCAGATATCTTAAAGAATTGAGCGCTGAGTATGCGAAGACTCGAGATATTAAGGGAAGCGTAATCCCTGATGAGTTAGTCGTGGTGGAAAATGCTGGCGTCTTGTTAAAGTAACACGACATAGGACATGGTAAGAGGTGAAGGATAGTGAATACTACGATTTGGCATTGGTTCAGAGAGAAAGCCAAAGAGGTTGTTGGAACTCTTAAGGCAGGAGTGTCTGCCTATTTGAAAGAATAAAAGAACTTGTAAATTGTTAAATTTTGGGAAAATAAAGTTCCGGAAGGAAAGATTTGTATCTCTACGTAATAACAGACAAGGATTTGTATGGTATTCAGGGAAAGAAGGGAGAGTTCTGACCCTTGATTCAATAAAGATTTTGAAGTTGTACCAAGGGTTAGGCCAGCGGGGCCTACAAGTTGATCCCACTTGATAGGGGTGCTGACTTATGAATATCTCTGGTATTGGGAATAAGACAGTGAGGTAATCATTGTAATTTAAGCAGACTCTGAAGTTTCAACAGGGTTGCGGTGTAAACAAGAAGCTAACAAAGGTATGGCTATTAGACAAAATCTTGTGGGGCAAGATTGTTACTCCTGAAAGAGTGTTGTTGGGAACTAAAGTAAAGGCGGTGGACCTTGGAAATCATGGTCAGAGTTGCGGGTTTACTGACTGATGTGTTTGGGTAAATTTCGAGGACGAAATTTTTATGAGGAGGGGATATTTGTAACGACCCAAAATCGCTAATAAGGCTTAAGGACCTTGATTAGTGTGCCAGGAGGGCATGTTGGGATTTATGTGTTATTTTTATGAGTTAAATGCATGGTTATGATTTAAAGCGTGTTATATGACTATTTGACTATTTGAGATGCATGACTATGTGTATTAGTATGCATGTAGGCCCTGATTGTGTTAGAAGGGCATAATTGTAATTTTGGCCATTTTGGGCATAACTATATCGATATGTGATGATTGTTGAGACCACATTGTGATGTGGGTACCTCTGTGATTTGTGACTCGAGACGATCCCGGAGAGCAGGTTAGCAGAATAGTCATGGCGGGAATTTGTACCCGGCTAGGGGCGAGCCTGGGGTATAAATAGGATCTGTTGAGTTTATTGGCGTTTATTTTGATATTGAGGAATATTATTTGGTGATTTATCAGGTATTGGAAAGCAACGGGAAAATATTAGAGACACTTGAGGATTAGCGGGAATTGGGTAAAATGACTAAAATGGCCCTACTTGGACAAAAGGGTTTAGAATTAATAGGGAGGGAATTTTGGTCATTTGGCTTTTTAGAGATAGATTAAATAAGGCTTTACACTTAGTGGGATTTATAGAGAAAGTGTGTTGGCTGTGGAGAGAAAGAAAGAAAAGAAAGAAAAAGGAAAGAAAGAAAAGAGAGAAAACAGAGGGGCTTTTCTAAAGGATCGGTTTGTGCATTCTTGCACCATTTCTCTCCATTTTTCTTGGGGCAAAGCTCAGTGGAGAGCTAGGATAGGCTGAGCATCAAGGATCTTAAAGTTAGGCTTGAAGATTTGGCAAGGATTAGCATGAACACATCAACTTTTGAGGTAAGTTTTTAGAGTTTTCAGTTTTTAAGGGTTTGGCTGGTTTGAGCTGTGTTTTGGGCTGAGATGATGGGAATTTTAGGGAATTTTTGGGCAAGCTTTGAGGAAGAGCAAGCTAAGGAGGTCTTGGAAATGAATCAAGGTCGAATTTGCATCAACGATATGAATTCTAAGCCTTTAACTTTGTGTTTGACTGAATTTCTGGGTTTAGGGTTCATCTATGGTGAATCTTGAGATTTGGGATGCATGAGCTTGGGTTTTGAGATTTGGGGATGCTTGGGATGAGTGGAGAGTGTTTGTAAGCTTGATTTTGAGTTTGGTAAAGATTTGGGGAAGTTTGGGTTGAGAATGGATGAAGGAAAATCGCAGAAACGATTTTTGGGTGTGGTCTGGCTGCAACTAGCGCTACAGCGCTAGTTAGTGGGCGCTGTAGCGCTAGGCCCTGTTTCTGGGGGGTGAGGTTCTGCTTGTAGCGCTACAGCGCCCAGGGCGCTGTAGCGCTGCACTGTTCACAGAAAGGGATTTTTGGGCTTTTGTTGAGGGATTTTGACCTAGGGTTCGGGGCTCGATTCCATCACTTTGTTTTGGGGATCTAGGACTTCCCGGGGGCTCGGGATAGGACTGAGACCCCAGGCTTTGGTAAGGCTTCTGGGGCGGCATGGCCGGGTCGCTTAAGTCTATTGGTTGACCTGTTTATCTGTGGACTATCTGATATGATTAACTGTATAATTTGCATATGTTTATATACTGCTTGAGTTTTCTTGCTGGGCTTCGGCTCACGGGTGCTCTGTGTTGCAGGGAAGGGCATAGATTGAGTCAACCAGCCATGAGTACGGAGAGCGTGAAGCGACGCGTACATGTTTGGCCTGCCCGACTGCTTTGGTTGGGGGTTTATTCGAGAAATGGCTGTAATAATCTATGATTTTTATAACTAATCAACTGTAAACTTATTTTAAGATGTAAATAGTTTTCAAACCTTATTTTGGGATCCCAAATGTTTAATACTAGAAGTTTTTAATGAAACAACACATTTTCAAAGATTACAGCCTTAACTTTTGATTAGTCACACTTTTGTTTTAAAAACCTCGGTTAGCGAGTTCATTGCACACTGTTTTGTCTTAAAACTCACTTGGTAACGGCTCTAAGGAAGTAGGGTGTTACACACATGAAACGCATCGTGAACCCCTGATAGAGCTGGAGGCATCGCTAACCTGTAAGCTACCTCACCAACTCGTTCCAGAACCTCAAAGGGGACAACAAACTTGGGACTCAGCTTGCCCCGAACACCGAATCGTTTCACTCCTCTCAGGGGTGAAACCCTGAGGAATACATGATCGCTGACCTGAAACTCCACATTCCTGCGTCTCAGATCCGAGTAACTCTTCTGACGACTCTAGGAGGCGAGCATACGAGCTCTAATCTTCTCAATTGCCTCATTGGTCCTCTGAACCATCTCAGGACCTAGATATCTACTCTCACCTGTCTCATCCCAGTGTATCGGTGACCTGCACTTCCTTCCATACAGCATCTCATACGGAGCCACTCCGATAGTCGCTTGGTAGCTATTATTGTATGAAAACTCAATCAATGGGAGATACTTACTCCAAGATCTCCCAAAATCTAGCACACAGGCTCGAAGCATGTCTTCCAGTATCTAAATTGTCCTCTCAGTTTGCCCATCTGTCTGAGGATGGTAAGCGGTACTGAACCGTAACTGTGTGCCCATTTCCTTCGGTAGGCTCTCCCAAAACTTGGAGGTGAAAGTGGGGTCTCTGTCGGACACTATCGACTTCGGAGCCCTATGAAGTCGAACAATTTCCTTCACATAAAGCTCAGCATACTGCTCCACAGTATAAGTTGTTCTCACAGGTAAAAGGTGGGCAGATTTAGTGTACCTGTCCACAATTACCCATACCGAATCATGCTGACCCACGGTCTTCGGCAATAAAACCACAAAGTCCATCGCAATATCCTCTCATTTCCACTCAGGAATCCCTAGAGGCTGCAACAACCCTGCTGGCCTCTGATGTTCAGCCTTAATCCACTAACAAGTTAGGCACCTTGCCACATAGTCTACCACATCCCTCTTCATGCCTGACCACCAGTACAAAACTTTCGAGTCTTGGTACATCTTCGTAGTACCCGGGTGTAGAGAGTAGGGAGTGGTGTGAGCCTCATCTAGAATCTCTCGTCGAATATCTAGATCAATCGGAACACAAATCCGTCCTTTGTACCTCAGTCGGCCCATCTCCGAAATGGAGAAGTCCTTAATCGTTCCAGCTTGGGCATTCTCCCTACGTTCAACTACCTGGGGATCCTTTCCCTGTGCTTCCTTAATCCTCTCAAGGAGCGTAGACTGGAGAGTTATGTTGGCTAACTTACCAACCACTAACTCTATACCTGCTCTGGCCATCTCCTCAGCTAGTCTGTCTGATATCTGTCTTGAACTATACAACTGACCTGGGCCCTTCCGGCTCAATGCATCAGCCACAACATTAGCCTTTCCAGGATGATATAAAATGTCACAATCGTAATCCTTTACCAACTCTAGCCATCTCCTTTGGCGCATATTCAGATATTTCTGGGTAAAGAAATACTTTAAACTCTTGTGATCAGTGTATATCTCGCACTTTTCACCATACAGATAATGCCTCCACACCTTAAGCGCGAATACCACCGCAGCCAACTCTAGGTCATGTGTGGGATATCTCTGCTTGTATTCCTTTAACTGCATTGATGCATAAGCTATTACTTTCCCAGCTTGCATCAACACACATCCCAAACCCTGTTTGGAAGCGTCACAGTAGACCATAAACTTCTCATTCTCTATCGGCAGACTCAACACTGGTGCAGTAATCAATCGCCGCTTCAACTCTTTAAAGCTATTCTCACACCGATTTGTCCACACATACTTAGTCTTCTTTCTTGTCAACTCTGCCAATGGAGTAGCAATTCTGGAGAATCCCTCTACAAACCGTCGGTAGTACCCTGCTAATCCGAGAAAACTTCTGACTTCAGGAACACTGCTCGGTCTAGGCCAATCTCTCACTGCCTCTACCTTACTTGGGTCAACTAGTATCCCCTCCTTACTAACAACATGACCCAAGAATGTAACTTGCGGTAACCAGAAATTTCACTTGCTAAACTTAGCATACAGCTTATGCTCTCTCAACCGCTGCAATACCAGGCGCAGATGATGCTCATGCTCTGTCTCTGACCGGGAGTATACTAGTATATCGTCGATGAACACAATTACAAACTTATCCAGGTAGTCCTTAAAGATTCTATTCATCATATCCATGAAAGCTGCTGGGGCATTGGTTAATCCAAAGGACATCACCAGAAATTCATAATGCCCGTACCTTGTCCGAAAAGCTGTCTTCGGTATGTCCTCCTCCTTAATTCTCAACTGATGATAGCCTGACCGAAGATCGATCTTTGAAAACACCGTACTCCCCTGAAGCTGATCAAATAGATCATCAATCCTAGGCAGTGGATACTTGTTCTTAATGGTCAGCTTATTCAACTCCCTGTAATCAATGCACATCCTAAGTGACCCATCCTTCTTCTTAACAAATAACACTGGAGCACCCCATGGCGAGAAACTCAGTCTGATGAAACCCAAATCCAACAATTCCTGTAGCTGGATCTTTAATTCCTTTAACTCCGCTGGAGCCATTCTATAGGGTGCCCTGGAAACTGGCTCCACCCCCGGTGCCAACTCTATGACAAACTCAATCTCCCGCTGTGGCGGCAACCCTGGCAAGTCCGCTGGAAATAAGTCTGGGAACTCACATACCAATCTGGTTTCATTCAGTCCCACTGTCACCACCTTAGAAGTATCCACAACACTCGCTAGGAATCCTATACAGCCTTCCTGCATCAGGTCTATAGCCTTCAGTGCTGAAATCATAGGCACTCGCGGTCCATTCACCGTCCCCACAAATACAAAAGGCACCTCACCTTCCGGTTCAAAAGTCACCATATGCCGCTTGTAATCAATCGTTGCTCCATACCTCATTAACCAATCCATTCCTAATACCATATCAAAGTCATCCATATCTAATTCAACCAGATCAACAAACAGTTCTCTACCATCTATCTCTACTGGTAATGCTCTAACCCATCTCCTAGAGACTACCAGTTCCCCTGTTGGTAACAAAGTCTGAAAATTCCTAGCATACGCAATACTAGGTCTACAAAGCTGATCTATCACCCTAGCAGATACAAATGAGTGGGTAGCCCCTGAATCAATCAATGCAGTATACAAAGAACCAACGCTAGAGATCTGACCTGTCACAACTGAGGGACTAGCCTCCGCCTCAGTCTGAGTCAAAGCGAATACCCTGGCGGGAGCGAGACTATCTCCCTACTTTGGCTCTTCCTTCTTAGCTTGTGGGCAGTCTTTCTTTAAATGGTTGGCACTCCCACAGACAAAACATGCCCTAATCTGGCACTCACCCTGATGTCGTCGCCTGCACCGAGGACACACTGGAAAACTCCTCCAGTTGTCACCACTGCCCTGGCGGCCACCAACAGAACCCCGCACCCTCCTATCAGAACTAGGAGGAGTAAATGAATCTGGAACCCTTCTTTTCTGCTCACTGGGGCCACTGCCCCGACTAGACCCAACGAAAGGAGGCACCGTCCTCCTGGCATCGAGCCTAACAGCATTGTCCTTCCATATCTGATCCTCAGCCCTCTCAGTAGTAAGGGCCTTATCCACCGCTTGTGCATAAGTAGTAGTCTCTGGTACCAGTGTAATATTCACATCATGGGCAATCATCATATTCAACCCCCGTATAAATCTATCTCTCCTGGCTGCATCTGTCGGCACAAGATCTGGCGCAAACTTCGCCAGTCTATCAAACCTCAAGGCATACTCTGTAACTGATAACCTGTTCTGTGTCAGGTTGATAAACTCATCAACCTTCGCAGCTCGAACTGTTATGCTGTAGTATTTCTCATTGAAGACACTCTTGAATTCTTCCCATGTCATAACTACGACATTCCTCCGCTGTCTCACCACATCCCACCAGATGCGGGCATCGTCCCTAAACATATAGCTAGCACAAGCTATCCTTTCACTTCCCTCAACCCCCATAAAGTCTAGGATCAAGGAAATCATGTTCATCCACTGCTCTGCCCGCAGTGGGTCCGATCCACCCTCGAAGGTAGGAGGTTGTTGCTTCCTGAATCTTTCGTACAAGGGTTCCCACCTGTTCTCAGTCACAGGCTGAACCGGCACTGGCGGCACATTCTGCTGTATTGGCAACCCTGTAACCTGTGGAGGGGCCTGTTGCCTCATCTGACGGAGTTCTTCCTCTGTTCTCTGCCGTCTAGCCTCCATTTCGGCCAATATCTGCTGCCAGTTCTGTGGGGCAGGTGGAGGGTCCTGACCCTGATTGTCATCCTCGACTCGATTGGCGCGGAGTCTGGACGATTGCCGAGGCATTACAAATATATGCCTGCAATCAGTGACACCGCTTATCAGGCATGATAACAAAATCCAATTCCATCTCCCATTCCCACCAATCAACCAAAATCAATAATCCAAATGTAATACAAATAGCATATAACACACAACGGGCCTTGCCCTGGCATCATGCATATGTTATTTCACTTAACATGCTCTTATAAACTAAGCAGGCAAACAGGACAACCAAGCACATATTCAAACATAATAATCAACCATACCAATCAACCCTGAGTCGAGCTTTTCGATGGCAGCGTGCGTACATGTTCGGTCAATCTCCAGAACCAATAAACCTTGGCTCGCTCTGATACCAAGTTGTAACGCCCTACTACCTTAGAGCCGTTACTAAGTGAGTTTAAAATGTGCAATTAACTCGCTAAGCGAGGTTTTTAGAACAAAAGTGTGATTTAAACAAAAAGACAAGGCTGTAATCTTTAAAAGTACTTCATTTCATTAAAAGTTCCAGTTATTCAACACTTAGGATCCCCAAAACAAGGTTTGTAAACCATTTACAACTCAAAATAGATACACAATGGATAAATTATCAAAAACAGAGTTTAGTACAGCCATTTCTCAAAAATGCCCCCAACCAAAGCGGTTGGGCAGGCCAAACATGTACGCGCAGCTCCCATGCTCTCCGTACTCATGGCTGGTTGACTTTCTCTTTGCCCTTACCTGCAACACAGAGCACCCGTGAGCTGAAGCCCAGCAAGAAAACTCAAACAGTACATAACATATGCATAATATACAGTCATCATAACATATAACTCATATCTAGTCAGTCAGTCCATAAAATCTAACACATATACGGCCATGCCGTCCCAGAAGCGTTACCAAGGCCTGGGATCTCGGTCTACACTGTAAGGATATCCCATGTATCCATTGGGGTCTCACCCTAACCACGAGCACTCTATGTGCTAAGTGGTATTCCCGGCTCCACTGCCGTTCCGCGCCTTCGCCGTTCTCGGCCCTTCGCCATTCCCGGCCCTTCGCCGTTCAATCTGCTTTTACCATATTTAGCATTCTCGAATAACAATCAAACATTCAATCATTCATATTAAGCTATATCCTAGCAACGATACAATTTAGGATCGCGCCCTGCAACAATTCTATGGGCCTAAGCCCTGCTCTACGGGTGCTACAGTTTTCTTACCTGTACCCTGAGCTTTCCGATGCACCACAGTCATGAGCACGGTCCTCTAGCACGAGCCTCTTCCAAAACCCTAGTCACAACACATGTAAAACACTCTTTAATACTAACCAATCCAAAACCACTTCCCGGGACCACTCCCACACTCACGGGACCTCTAATTCCTTAAAACAACGCGTTGAAACCATCCCCCGAGTCCCTGGGCAAAAGCCCTAAAAATGCAATTTTTGGCTGTCAAAAATGGCCTAGGGCCGCGGCACTCCCTTCAAGGGCCACGACGCCCAGCAGCTTTCCCCCATCCTGATGCAACCTCGCGCCGCGGCGCCCAAGAGCAGGGCCGCGGCGCTCCTTCGCGAACCCAGATTTCTGGGTTTTCTCTTGCGTTTTTCCCGAGCTAAAACCACTCCAAATCATCCGAAACGAGTACCTAAGCCCCAAGACCAATTCAAAACCCCAAATGAACCCTTTAACAACATGTAAACATCATAACCAAACTCAATTACACAATCACACCCAACATTCACACTTGAGTTTCAGATTTAAAACACTTAAACCTATAGACCAGAAACTTAAACCAAAGCTTGAAAAACTTAAACCATGCTTCCAAATTCTTAAACCATATCAGATACGAAAATTCAAAGATGTTTAAAACTCTTACCTCAATCAATGATTCAGCTTGAACTCCGTCCAATCCCAGCTTTAAACCAAATTCCCCTTGATAAACTAGCTGAATTTTCCAAACCAAACCAGCCATACTTCCTTTAAATTCCACACTTAATCTCTTAAAATCAACCTTAAATTTAAACAAAAACAGAGCATAACTCTTACCTCTGAGCAATCCTAGCTTGAACTTGATTTTGGTTGCCTCAAACCCCTTGATTCTCCTCCTAGGTTTCAAGCTCAACTTTCTCTTTTTTTTCTTCTCTTTTCTTCTAGCTTTTCCTTTAATTTCAGCATAAATCAACTATCACCAAGTGTCATACGTGAACCATCCTTCCCTTCAGCTCAAACTTATCTATCCTTAGCCAATTGACCATACTACCCTTCCTTAAATATTCATTTCCTAACTAAACCTCAAGGGCTCTTTTGTCATTTCTTATCCATTACAATTCTACCATTTCTCCATCTAACCTGTTACTCTCAGCGGTTACTAACAGTTACACAAGTTACCAGTTACCATTATCTCACAAGAACTAAATTACAAAATCCCCAAAATACCCCTAGGCTCCTCCCGAGCCAGGTATAAAATCTCGTTGTGACTTTTAAGTTATCTAGCTCTCTAGGACCGTCTCGGCATGTGCTTCGCATTAATATCACCACACCCATGTGGTACAAATCACATAATATAATTATCACATTTATGCCCTCAACGGGCTAAAATTACCAATTTACCCCTACCATGGAAACGGGGCCCACATGCATATTTATACTACCTAAACATGCATTCTAATCACATATTCATTTAAATTCACATATTATCATATTAATTCACTTATTGCCCTCCAGGCACGCTAACCAAGGTCCTAAACCTTATTAGCAACTTAGGGTGTTACATCCTCAGTCCCTGAAGCATTCATTATGCTCGCTTCCTCGAGGTCCTCGGAACCTTGAGCATTCAGCTTTGCTTGGTTCCTTGAGGTCCTCGAAACCTTGAAAATTCATTTTTCTTGGTTCCTAGAGGTTCTCGGAACCTTTGAGCATTCATCTTGCTTAGTTCCTTGAGGTCCTCAAAACCTGGAGCATTCATTTTGCTCGCTTCCTCGAGGTCCTCGAAACCTGGAGCATTCATTTTGCTTGGTTCCTAGAGGTCCTCAGAACCTTTGAGCATACATCTTGCCTGGTTCCTTGACGTCCTCGGAACCTTTGGGCATTCATATTGCTCGGTTCCTCGAGGTCCTCAAAACCTTGAGCATTCATTTTTCTTGGATCCTAGAGGTCCTCAGAACCTTTGAGCATTCATCTTGCTTGGTTTTTTGAGGTCCTCGGAACCTGGAGCATTTATTTTGCTCGGTTCCTCGAGGTCCTCAAAACCTGACGCATTCATTTTGCTTGGTTCCTAGAGATCCTTGGAATCTTTGAGCATTCATCTTGCTTGGTTCCTTGAGGTCCTCAGAACCTGGAGCTTTCATTTTGCTTGGTTCCTAGAGGTCCTCAGAACCTTTAGCATTCATTTTGCTTGGTTCTTCGAGGCCCTTGGAACCTTTGAGAAATTAATTTGCTTGGTTCCTAGAGGTCCTCGGAATCTTTGAGCATTCATCTTGCTTGGTTCCTTGAGGTCTTCGAAACCTTTGAGCATTCATATTGCTTGGTTCTTCGAGGTCCTCAGAACCTTGAGCATTCATTTTGCTTGGTTCCTAAAGGTCCTCACAACCTTTGAGCATTCATCTTGCTTGGTTCCTTGAGGTCTCAGAACCTGGAGCATTCATTTTTCTCGGTTCCTTGAGGTCCTCAGAACTTGGAGCATTCATTTTGCTTGGTTCCTAGAGGTCCTCAGAATCTTTGAGCATTCATCTTTCTTGGTTCCTTGAGGTCCTTGGAACCTAGAGCGTTTATTTTGCTCGGTTCCTAGAGGTCCTTAGAACCTTTGAGCATTCATTTTGCTTGGTTACTCGAGGTCCTCGAAACCTTTGAGCATTCATTTCGCTTAGTTCCTAGAGGTCCTCGAAACCTTTGAGCATTGCTTGGTTCCTCGAGGTCCTCAAAACCTTTGAGCATTCATCTTTCTTGGTTCCTTGAGGTCCTCAAAACCTTGAGCATTCATTTTGCTTAGTTCCTCGAGGTCCTCGGAACCTTGAGCATTCATTTTTCTTGGATCCTAGAGGTCCTTGGAACCATGGAGCATCCATCTTGCTTGGTTCCTTGAGGTCCTCGAAACGTTTTAGCATTCATATTCCTCGGTTCCTTGAGGTCCTCTGAACCTTGAGAATTCATTTTTCCTTGTTCTTAGAGGTCCTTGGAACCTTTGAGCATTCATCTTGTTTGGTTCCTTGAGCTCCTCAGAACCTGGAGCATTCATTTTGCTCAGTTCCTCAAGGTCCTCAAAAACTGGAGCATTCATTTTGCTTGGTCCTTAGAGGTCCTCGAAACCTTTGAGCATTCATTTGGCTTGGTTCCTCGAGGTCCTCGGAACCTTTGAGCATTCATCTTGCTTGGTTCCTTGAGGTCCTCGAAACCTGGAACATTCATTTTGCTTGGTTCCTTGAGGTCCTCAAAACCTTGAGCATTCATCTCGTCTCTCTCAGATCTTAGAGCCGCTCGCCTAGCTCAAAAGTGGAGCGTCTCGAACAAGCTCACCCAATTAGCCTACGAGCAGCTTAGATCTTCTTACTGTCACTATTAAAAGATCAACGATGTCAAGTAATGATACGTCCAAGGCCTAAAGATCTGGTCCTAGTGAAAGAGAGAGTTCACACGATAAGTCAGCCTTATGCAAACATGAAGACTGACTTTGGGGGGTATTGTTATACCCATTTTTGGAGTGTCACTACCCATCGGCCCAGATAATGCCTAAGACCCAGTCACTTGTTACTTTGCCTAATTATTGGGTCATACCCAATAACTTAAGCCCACACTCAAATGTAACCCTAACTCTTCAACATAAATAAGAGGAGTAGAGACCAAGAAGAAAGGGGGAAAAGGGAGGAGAGTGCGACAACTTTTTAAAGAGAGAGCTCTCCATCTTCAATGGAGCCAAATAGCTAAAGGCTAAATACAAATGTAATTCATAGCTTGAAAGATCAATGATAGTGACTAAGTGGATGTAGGCCATCTTTTTTGAGTTGAACCACTATAAAACTCTCTCTATCTGTTATTTCTTGCACTAGAAACGTCTCATATACTTTATTTAGCTCTTACAAATCTTCTCAATATTATTATTTGGGTGTTAGACGAGTTAACGGAAAAATGAGTCAATAATATTAATATAAATTCAAATATTATAAAATATTATTATTATAATAATATTTAATACAAAATTATACATTTAATACTTATATTAATATAAATTTAAATATTATAAAATATCATTAGAATAATAATTGTTGACCTTGATTTTAGCCAACTGACACGGAGTCAAATATGCTTGATGTGGACAAATACGTTGAAATGAATGTGATGACAAAAAACAATAAAGAACACAAAAGTTTATAGTGGTTCGGCCCCAGAATCTGGTAACAACCTACGTCCACTTGAATTGTTATTGATATAGGATTCAAAGGAGTGATCAAAGAACTAGGATTCAATGAGTTTCACCCACCTCTGAAGAACAAGACCATATATCAAATAGAATCACTTTGGTATCAAATAATTCGAAAGCCAAAAAAGTCCCTTCCTTGAGCTATCTTTTTCTATTTATAGGCTCAAGAGAGATTACATTAATTTGTTACAGATATTCTTTTCTAAATAATCAGATACTTAGGAAATCATGGGAGTCAATCTCGGGATTGACTAAGATCTTTATAAAAGTATCATGAGACACGTGGAACCTGCGACCATACTGGTCGCAGGTAAACTTCGACTGCCTTTTGTTTGCAATATCTCTACTGGTCGATACCCTAGCAGAACTCCGCCAAGTGTCAGCCACGTGTCCAGAAATCAATTGCCACGTCATTCGTGCCTGTTTTTTGGATAACAATAATATATAATCTTAATTATTATTAAAAAAAATTATAATTTATGTTTAAAAAGTTATCATATTATATAAATATCTTTAAAAAAAATTATAAACAATGTTTTGGTTTAATTTTTTATTAAACATGTTTATGTTATTCTTTTATATATAATATTATTTATTTATTTAAAATTTATATAACAATGATATAAATGTGATAAAAATAATTAATAAATTCTATAAATAAAACTAAACAAACATCTTACTTATATCTAGTATATATATAGGACAATTCTTCGATCCGTGAACAGTTTTCAGCGCGATTTTTTTTATGACTGTGTATATTGTAGCTATTTAGAGTATCCTGCAAATTTTTCAGAAAATTCCGAATATTTTACAGTACCGAAAACTAGGTTCAAACATGTAGATTTTCACGCACATAAAAAAAATTAGTCACGCGTGCAACAACATGTTTGAACCTAGTTTTTGATACTGTAAACTATTAAGAAATTTTTGAAATTTTGCAGGATGCTCTAAATAGCTACAATATACACGGTCATAAAAAAAATCGCGCCGAAAACTATTCACGGGTCGAGAACACTGAGAGCTCTACCGGTAGAGCTTAAAGTGAAGCCCCTATAGGAGAATTCCCCCTACCGGAGGGGCTCTCAGTGTTCTCGACTCGTAAACAGTTTTTGGCATGATTTTTTTTATGACCGTGTATATTGTAGCTATTTAGAGCATCCTACAAATTTTCAGAAAATTTCGAATAATTTACAGTACCGAAAACTAAGTTCAAACATGTTGTTGCACGCGTGACTAATTTTTTTTATGCGCGTGGAAAACAACATATTTGAACCTAGTTTTCGGTACTGTAAACTATTAGTAATTTTCTGAAAATTTGCAAGATGCTCTAAATAGCTACAATATATACGGTCATAAAAAAGCATTGCGTCGAAAATTGTTTACGGGTTGAAAACACTGAGAGCCCCACCAATAAGGCTTAAAGTGAAACATCTATAGAATAATTGTCCTATATATATGTCATAATGATATTTATATAATATATTTTAGGGTAATTCTCCTATAGGAATTTCATTTTAAGCCCTACCGGTGGGGCTCTCAGTGTTCTCGACCCGTGAACAGTTTTCGTCGCGATTTTTTTTTATGACCGTGTATATTGTAGCTATTTAGAGCATCCTGCAAATTTTTAGAAAATTCCGAATAGTTTACAGTACCGAAAACTAGTTTCAAATTTGTTGTTGCACTCGTGACTAATTTTTTTTATGCGTGTGGAAAACAACATGTTTGAACCTAGTTTTCGGTACTGTAAACTATTCGGGATTTTCTGAAAATTTGCAGGATGTTCTAAATAGCTACAATATACACTGTCATAAAAAAATCGCGCCGAAAACTGTTCACGGGTCGAAAATCACTGAGAGTCTCACCGATAAGGCTTAAAGTGAAGCCCCTATAAAAGAATTGTCCTAAAATACATTATATAAATATCATTATGACATATATATATATGATAATTTTTTTATAGGGGTTTCATTTTAATCCCTACCGGTAGAATTTTTAATATTCTCGACCCATAAACAATTTTCCGCCTTCATCTCTTCTTTGGCTATTGTCAGTCGGAACAAAAAATGAAACTAATACTTGGTGTGGGTGCGCCACGAGGACCCGACATATCTAAGATCGAGATTGTTACATGTCTTTTGATGTAAAGTAATTTATTTTATTTTAATTTTTCATAAATAAAATGAGTGAAGAAGATTGTTTAATATATTTGTAACAGATTCGATTTTGGGTAGGACCATTCGTACACATTCGCCAGATTTGCTTGAAAATATAATATGCTACTCTTGAGTGAAGAGTTAATTTTATTCTATGGAATCTTCTCCAATTATTCATTCAAATTTCAAAAATTAACCCGTAATCTATACAAATTGTTCGTATAAAAAAATCTATACAATTTTGTTCTTATTGGAAAGTAGAAACCTCAAATACATGTATGGTTCTGCACATAAAAATTACGAATAACAATAAATATACTCAAATATTATATTCAAATTTTATACTTATACTAATATGATATATGATACGGCATGATTTGTCTATTAATCATAAAAAATTATTCTGTTGGTAAAATTTTAAATTTATATTTGACTCTATTATTATAAAATAATAGATTTTTTTACTGATGTATTTGGTTACTTTGTTTCATTAATCTTTTGCTTTTCTTCTTATCTAAACTAGAAAACATAACCTCATTTAGCGTGTATAGTCTTTTATAATTATTAGAAAATATACTTATTTTAAAATATTTGGAAGATTATAGGGTAGGGATTCAGTTTAACTCTCATACAATATGCTGTTTATATGAATACGTGAGGGCGTCTTGACCACAATTTTTTTCACAATGGTGTTTATTGTATAGCAAACATCTTGCAGGTTTTTGAAAAATTTGAATAATTAAAGTGTCAAAAATAAAGTTTAAAAAGTTTGTTGTATGTATGCTTTTATTTATTATTATTATCATTATTGTACGCTTTGCGTGATTTTTTTGTATAAAAAGTCTAAATTATGTATAAGAAAATTAATGTTTTATGTAAGACTTATTTTGACCGATTACTCGTTTGAACCATTTATTTTTAAAAATTAACTTTTAGATCTCATGTTTTGTCAAAATGTTAAATATATAAATGGATGGATCGATTATTTAAACATTGTATTTCAGTCGATTACCTGCTTTGACCCTTTATTTTTAAAAATTAACCTTTGGACCATGTATTTATTGAAAATGTTCAAAATTCTTTATAAAAATTAAATTATATATATAATTTATGTTTTATGTAAGAGTTCACACCATTCTGAACCTTGTATTTTAGTCGATTACCCGTTGGGACCTTTATTTTAAAAAATGAATGTGTGGACCTTAAGTTTTGTCAAAAAGTTAAAAATAAGAATAGATAGATCGATTATTTGAACACTATATTTTGATCAATGACTCGTTTTGACTCTTTATTTTTAAAAATTAACCTTTGGACCATGCATTTATTCAAAGTGTTAAAAAAAGTTATAAAAGGTAAATTATATAATTATCTATATAATTTATCTTTTCTATAAGGGTTCACACCATTTTTAACTTTGTATTTTAGCCAATTATCTGTTTTGACTCTTTATTTTTTAAAATTAACTTGTGGATCTTGTGTTTTGTCTAAATGTTGATTACCCATTTGAATCATTTATTGTTAAAAATTAACATTTGGATATCTTGTTTTGTCAAAAGGTTAAAAATACAAACAATTAAATTATTTATTTATTATTATATATAGATAATTTTAATTGACATCTATTATTATTATTGTTGACGCGATTCTTCGCCAACAGGTAATTAAGAAAATAAGAGAAAGAGATTAGTGCTTAATAATGAACCGAAATAGATGAATGATCTTTTTATGGACTGATGACACAACTACGCTTTTAGGTGGTTCAAAGGTTAAAATCCTTCTACTCCACCAGCCAATATTATTGCTATATTTATGGTATTCTTTACAGGATACTTTTTTACATAATAGGATCCCACCCCTTGCAACTCCCAGGGTCTCCATATTTATAGGAGAGGGCACTTGGAAGTTGGTAAGGGGGTTCATCCCGTGATCTTCTTACCCATCATGTCACTTCTGTGACATTCATGATTAATTCCTAAACCCTGACAAATGAAGTGTGGTCTAATCAACAGGTAAGGGAGATAATGGGCCGCACAGCCCAACCCAGTCGTGGGTGTCTGAATACGCACGTTCATGCTGCGTATCCGAGAATTCAGGGATATATCAGACACGTGATGTCTGATATATGCACGTTTACATTGCGTGGTTGACTTTATAAAAGGTCATAGCTTCCAACTCCAGTTCGTACCCCAAGCTAGATGCCTTCTCGACCTGCAGCCTTCATAGTCCTGACTCGGCCCTTGAGTAATCTTGACGAACCTTTTGATTACCTCGAGCTAAAGAGGTAGGACCTGACGACGGAAGCTCCGGTCATGGGGTATCCACGTGGCTGATATAATTAGGCCATATCTCAGCTCGCTAATAGCCCATTGGAAAATCAGGGCGTACAATTATTATTATTATTATTATTATTATTATTAAAATAAAAATGATAAAAAAAAGGAAAATCATTAGAGTTTTTCCCTTAATTAATTAATAATAGTCATAAATTAGAAAAGTAAAATAAAAAATGAGAAAAGTTCACGGTTATTTATATTTATAATTTAATTAAAAAGTTGTCGTAATTAAATATCTGATCAAATTTGAATTCAAATTAAAAAATGTGAAAACAGAATAAAATAGAAAGAGTGCTTTGGAGCAAGTTTAGAGTGTCATATCATATAAATATATTATAAAATATACCCGCTTTCGCATAATTTTTTATAATAATTTTAAATATATATTTTTTGACGCGGTTCTTCGGCAACAGATAATTATATGAATAAGGAGAAGGATTAGTGCTAAATGATGAACCGTAATAGATGAATGATCTCAAAGGAAGATTATAACTCGAATACTTTATTAGGTGGTTCGAAGGTTAAAATCATTCTAGTCCACCAGTCAATATTATTGATATATCTCTGGTATTCCTTACAGGGTATTTCTTTACAAATTAGAAGCCAACCCTTTGCAACTCCCAGGGTCAATGCAGAGAGGACCCAGCCCGGGGCAGCAGCCGGCCCCTCTGGCCAAGGTAACCCTTACTTATTTAGGGACTTAGACAGGGCCGCCGCAGACCTACGGCTTGCTAGGTTTAACCCCAACCAACTCGTTCACCGCCACCAAAACGACCCAGATCGCAACATCACTCTACTCTAGTGTGTTGACCAGCTCGTGTTGCGTTATGACATGTGCCGCCCTAGGGGTAAGTGCTATTATTGTCCAAATGCTAGTCTAGGAGTAATTCTTTCAATAGAAGTGTGCTTTTGCTATTCCACTGTGCTTTGAGTTTCTAGAATAACTAACACCTTGAGAGAGTCTAAGCTTCTAGAATTTGTTGGTGTAACCCTTGAGGCGAAATCCTAGCTAGCTTTACACCTTAGAAATGATCTAGGCCATCCTTGGACGATTGAGCCTTTCAAGCTAACCCGATAAATATTAATTGTCTTTTAGTCACCCCTATTTGAGCCGATTTGCCTAATTTTTCTTAACACCCAGTAATTTTTAATATACCCCCATGCCCATAATTTTCATTCTTCATTACCCGAACTTAATTACTGAAATTTATCAAGGACAAGTTCTATATGGTTGGTTAGGAGATTGGGTTAGCCATTGGCAATGTGGTGAGCTATTCCTCGTTTTATTTGTATAGCCACATTGGGGACAATGATGGGATTTAAGTTTGGGGTGTGTGGGAATGAGCTCACATAAAAACATTCATATTTCTCTTGCTATATATATATATCTCTTTACTGTTACAATATTTTGTTAAAAAAATATATATATATATATAGAAAAAAACAAAACAAAAAAAAAAGGAGAGAAAGAGGCAGTTTTGAACCTAAGTTTGGGGTGTACCACCCCCTATACAAGAAAATATATTGGCCTTCTTTCTCATTATCTAGTCAGTTTTGGAAATGAAAATAGCAAGAGAATTGAGCTGTATCAACTTCATTATTGTGGGTTAAGAGTGAAATCTTGGGTGAGAGCTTGAGAGAGAAAGAAAAGTCCTTGATAAATTGAGGTGGTTAGGTTGTAAGCCTTAGAGATATTACTTTTCATCCTACCCTAACCGAAGCCTCACATTACAAGCCTAATGAAGTCCTTTTGATCTAGGTTGTAAAGCTAGACTACATTAGTGGAGAGGGTTGCACTAATTCAACTTATGGAAGCAAACTTTTTAAACTCGAGGATCGAGGGTAGTTATTATAGGAATTCAAGGTGTTGGTGGGAAGCATTTGCACACTCTAGTGATTGAGTTACTCTTGGTAAGCATTAAGGACAAAAATAGCATGCAAAACTTGATTGAAACACATAGGTTCAAGGCATATTCACTACCATCATTGCAATTTCCATTCCATATAATTCTGAGAGCATTTTCTTCGCTAAACTAAGTCTGAATGAGTAGTATCCTCTCTGTTGCAAGTGTTGTGTTGTTGCTGTCTTGTTTGTTTTTACTGTCTTTGTTAGTTCTGTTTTTCATTACTCGAGGACGAGCAATACGCTAAGTTTGGGGTGTGATAACTCTATGGTATAGAGTTATTTTTATTAACTTTGAACTTGATTTTTAGTGAAAAGAGTAATGAATGTGATGTTGTTTGTAAGTTTGATTAGTTTTTATCTTTCTTTTCTAGTTAGTGTACTAATTTAGGAGTCTTTTAAGTTGTTAGTATTAAATGTAATTAATTAATTAATTCTGTTTGTTTTGTTGTTTAGGAAAGGAATTTTTGAATCGCTAAGGGAAAGAAAGGAATCCGAGGCTAAAGAGAACACTAAGCTGGAAATGCTGCTGAATTGTTGGAGAACAAAATGCTATAGCATTTCTGGGTACTGGGAAATGACGTGGACAAAATACCAGCAGGCTTTTCTTCATCTAACTCAGCGCTTATGTGGCAGTCACTTAAAAGTTAGGTCAGCTGGCTGATGTGGGTTGGACTAGTGGACCAAAGAGAAGAAAGTGGGCTTTCTAATTAGGGTAAAATGAAAATTGTACCCTAGAGAGGAGGCAACTAAGTACCAGCCACCATCACATTGAATATACACAAAAGGGGGCTGCCATCGTTGGAGAAAAGTTGCAGAAAAAAAAAAGAGCATGAAGAAGAAGAAAAAGAAGGAAACACAAGGAATTGAATGAGGAAGATAAGGACAAGAAGATCCAACCTACAACACCATCAATCTAGGCTTTGTTCTCATGTCTTCCTTTCTTCTCTATTTTGTATTTTCTTATTTTGCATAGCTATTCTAGCACTCATGGATATTAATTTTCTATTTTGGTTTATGTTTGCTACTTTAGTTATGAGCTAAACTTTTGAGATTTGAATGGTTAAAAACCCCTTTTTCATGTATTTCAAGTTTGAATGCATTACTTAAGCTAAATTGCCATTGTTCATTCAAGTGAGCTTCATGTTTATTTACTGTTGTTGTTTGGAAATCAATGGCAGGTTATTAAGCTAGATTTAATACTGGAAAGGTTAAATCTAGTAGTTGGTACTTGAATGATGCAAGAGAACACCCATTTTCTAGGTTGTTCTTAGTAAGTAGAATAGGAGTATTTTACTACCTTGCATAACTTTGAGAATTGATGCTTGGATTGTGTTCTTAGATCTGATTTAATATAGGAATATATTGGGTTAGATGATAGAACTCATTTCATGAGTTTTGGAAAAATCTCATGAGCATATAGGAATTCTAGTTAACTCTGTGCGTTTTGCTGAAGCAATGCTGTAGCAACTGGGCAGTTTTAGACATAGGGGGATTTAGCTATTCAAGTCTGTTTGTCCTTTGATTACTTTTCCTTGCAGTTAATTTTCCAGCATTTGTAGAAATATTTCAATCTTAATTCCAGTTCAATCAATTTTATTCTAGTTCACAACATCCAATCAATTTATTTTCTTAAAATCCAAATTGTTAAATAATTGATTTTGCATTAAATTTTACTTGCAATCCCTGTGGAGACGATCTTACTTATCACTTTATTACTTGTGTGACTGCGTATACTTGCGTATATTAATTTTCACAACAGTAGGACCTTTTTCAATACATACTTTAGCTTTTTTGTTATCAAAATATTTTTACATGCATATTAATGCTTTGTTGTCTTTGTTTCAGACAAGGAGATGTCGCAGCCCGGGGACAATGTTCTGCGGTCTATGTTCCAGGGGGGAAACCCCTCCTCCGGGCCCTCCGGGCCCTTGGTGAAGAGGCTCCGGGTGTCCAGGAGAACTCCTCCCCCCGGGATCAGCTCCAAGTCTCCTGCCAAGGGGAAAAACCAGGGTCCTGCTGCCATAGGGAAGGTGCGTCTACCCCCTCCTGTAGTGGAGAAGATGGCTCCACCTCCCCCGCGACCTCCTGTTCCTAATCGAGAACAGGAGGTACCAACCAGGACCTTGTTAGCCCCGACTCCCGACGTGCGCGTCTCGGTCAATCCTCAGGCCTTAGAGAATGTCCCCGAGGTCTTTAGGGGGACGATTTATGAAATCGTGACCTACATGGTGGACCATTGTTACAACGCCACCTCAAGGGACTTGCGGGAGATCGAGACGAGGAGCCCCGAGCATGTGATGGAGTCTTCACGGGGGATGACCCTCACGGTAAGCTTGCTTTACCACTGGTTCTTTATGTTGTTTTTTTTTTTTCTAAGGCACTTGCCTTATTATCGTTTTGTCTTGTAGGCGGCTTTGGCTCTCCACCGGAGCATATCTCGGTCCAGGGCCAGGATCAACGAGATCAAGGGCGAGCATCAGGCTGCTCAGGTCACCCTTGCGACCGCTCAACAACAGGAGCAGGATGCCAAGGCGGCCCTGGCGACTGCCCGAGAAAACGAGAGGGTCACGCAGGCCGCTTCAATTGTTGCGCAGACCGAGCTGGAGGCATCTCCGGCCAAGCTGCTGGAGGCCGAGGCTACCAAGGTCACCCTAGATGCCGCGAAGGTCGAGTTCGAGGAGGCCAAGGCTGCTCTGGTGGTGGAGAGGGCAGCTTCCAGCTCCTCCATGGAGGCCATGCTGTACCACTGCTGGGCCTTCAACCTAGATGGTGACTTTTCCTTCTTGGGGCCGGACGTGTGGGGGTCCTTTTTGGAGAAGTTTAAAGCTCGCCTTCAACAAGAGGCGCCCTCCGAGACCGGGGAGACTTCCACTGCCACCGAGCAGGATGGTAAGGGGGTGACTTCATCAGAGTGGCCTAGCGGGGCTTAGGATTTTTCTCCTTTTCTTTTGTTATTTACTTTTTTTTTATTTGTAACTTTTCATTACGAGGTTTTTATCCTCGAAATAATTGGTATCCCCAAATTTATTTCAATCTGTTTACATATTTTTGCCTCGACCTTACTGTTACTTCTCTTTAATGCATTTGGTGAGAACTTAGTTTTTGTTGGTGTTGTGATTGACATCTTATGCTTTTTAGGAAAAAACATCTGTTAATCAATTTGAACCAACTTCTAAGATTTAGGACCTGGTTGTATCCAGGATATTAATTTGAAAACTTAGTTCGCGTCAATTCCTTATCGATATCTCGTGCTTTTTAAGAAAAACATCGATCAATCAATTTGAACTAACTTCTAAGTTTTAGGACCTGGTTGTATCCAGAATATTAATTTGAAAACTTAGTTCACGTCAATTCTTTATCGATATCTCGTGCTTTTTAAGAAAAACATCGATCAATCAATTTGAACTAACTTCTAAGTTTTAGGACCTGGTTATATCCAGGATATTAATTTGAAAACTTAGTTCGCGTCAATCCTTTATCAATATCTCGTGCTTTTTTAGAAAAACATCGATCAATCAATTTGAACTAACTTCTAAGTTTTTGGACCCGGTTGTATCCAGGATATTAATTTGAAAACTTAGTTCGCGTCAATTCTTTATCGATATCTCGTGCTTTTTAAGAAAAACACCGATCAATCAATTTGAACTAACTTCTAAGTTTTAGGACCTGGTTATATCCAGGATATATGCCCCCCAAGTAATCAGGAAAGGGTCTTTCATGGTTACTTGAGTTTACACCCAAAAACATATACAATAATGTAAAAGATTAGCTGTTATTACTTAATAAACAAAAGATGGCCTTTCCAATTAAGCCTTACAAAGATATTATTGATAATATTTCTTCAAGTGGATAGCGTTTCAAGTCCGTGGAACTGCTTCTCCATTAAGTCGAGCTAGCTTGTAGGTTCCTTCTTTCACGACCTCGGTTATTTGGTAGGGCCCTTCCCAGTTTGGTCCCAACACTCCATCCTTGGGATCTTTACTGGCTAGGAAGACTCTTCTGAGTACCAAGTCGCCAACGCTAAAGACGTGTTTCTTGACCTTTGAGTTGAAATAACGAGTGACCTTTTCTTGATAATGCGCGAGCTGCAACTATGAATCTTCTCATTTTTCGTCAATCAGGTCGAGGGACGCGCAGAGCAATTCTTCATTCCAGTCTTGGTCAAATGCCTGGACTCTATGCGAGGCTACCTTTACTTCGACAGGAAGGACTGCCTCACTCCCGAAAGCCATGGAGAAAGGAGTATGAGCCGTCGGCGTTCGATGTGAGGTCTGGTATGCCCACAGTACCTGGGGGAGCTGTTCTGGCCAGACTCCCTTGGCTTCGTCCATTCTTTTCTTAAGGCTTGCCTTTAGCGTCTTATTGACGGCCTTGACCTGCCCATTGGCCTGGGGATAGGCCACGGAGGAGAAGCTTTTAACAATGTCGTGCCTCTCACAGAATTCGGTGAAGAGGTCGCTATCGAACTGCGTTCCATTATCTGACACGATCTTCTTTGGCAGCCCGAATCGACAGATAATGTTCTTGACCACGAAGTCGAGGACTCTTTTTGAAGTGATCGTTTCCAGGGGCTCTACTTCTGCCCACTTGGTGAAGTAGTCGATAGCCACCACCGCGTAACGAACTCCTCCCTTTCCAGTAGGGAGGGCACCAACCAAGTCAATCCCCCAGATCGCGAATGGCCACGGGGACGAGATCATCTTCAGCTCGACCAGGGGAGCTCGGGCAACTGTGGAAAATTGCTGGCACTTGTCACATTTTTTGACGTAGGAGATCGAGTCCTTTGACAGATTGGGCCAGTAATACCCTTGCCTTAATATCTTCAGGGCCAGGTTTTGCCCCTAGTGTGATCTCCGCAAAAACTCTCATGCACTTCCTGTAAGATGGTCTTTGCCTCGCCTGGCAGAACACACCGTAGGAGAGGTAAAGAGTGTCCACGCCGATATAATGTCCCATCTACCACTATATATCTTGGAGCCTGGAAAAGTACCCTCCCTGCGTCATTTCGCTCCTCAGGTAACTTTCCTGCTATGAGATACTCGAGGATGGGAGTCATCCAAGTCGGTCTGGCGTCAATCATCTCGATCTCCACCCTGACTTCCTTTATGCTGGGCCGTTCCAAGAACTCTACCAGAACCAGCCCCAAAGTCTCCGCCTCCCCAGAGGTAGCAAGCTTCACGAGGGCATCCGCGTTGGCATTCTATTCCCGAGGTATCTGCTCGATTGAGCCACGATCAAATGCGGATAGCTTGCTCTTTACCTTGGCTAAGTAAGCAGCCATCTTGGTTTCCCGTGCTTGGTATTCCCCTAACACTTGGTTTACCACGAGCTGGGAATCACTGTAACACTGGAAGGAGCTAGCCTTCAGCTCCTGGGCCACCCTTAGCCCAGCCAGTAGAGCTTCGTATTCAGCCTCATTGTTGGATGCTTTGAATCCGAATAGCAATGCTGAGTGGAATCGATGTCCTTCCGGGGATATCAATATGATTCCAGCCCCGGAGCCGATCTCGTTAGACGAGCCATCTACGAAGACCTTCCACGAGGCCTGGGTTAAGGAGGCCTGGACTGACTCTTCTGCAGGATCTTCTCGGAATCTTGTGCACTCTGCCAAAAAATCAGCCATGGCCTAACTTTTTATTGCAGTTCATGGTATGTACAATATCTCAAATTGGTTAAGTTCAATAGCCCACTTCAACTGGCATCCCGATGCTTCAGGTTTTTGCAAAACCTGCCTTAAAGGCTGATCGGTTATGACGTGTATTGAGTGGGACTGGAAATACGGCCTGAGCTTTCGGGAGACCATAATGAGATAGAAAGCCATCTTTTCCATCAACAGATATCGGGATTCAGCTCCGAGAAGCCTCTTGCTGATGTAATAGACTGGCTTTTGAGATCGGTCTTCTTCTCGGACTAATACAACACTAGCTGCATCTTCTGTGACAGCTAGGTAAAGGAAAAGAGGCTCTCCTGCCGTTGGTTTGGATAATACGGGCGACTCGGCTAAATGTTCTTTCAGGTCGAGGAAGGCACGTTCGCATTCCTCGGTCCACTCGAATTTCTTATTCCCCCGGAGCAGGTTGTAGAATGGCAGACACTTGTTGGTAGATTTAGAAATAAACCGATTAAGGGTCGCCACCCTTCCCGTCAGACTTTGAACGTCCTTTCGCGACCGGGGTGAGGGTATCTCGAGTAGTGACCTGATCTTATCGGGGTTTTCTTCTATTCCCCTAGTATTGACAATGAAACCCAGGAATTTTCCTGACGCGACCCCGAAAGTACATTTTTGGGGGTTAAGCCTCATGCCGTATTCTCTCAATATCTTAAAGCATTCCTCCAGATCGGAAACATGGTTATCGGCAGTTTTCGACTTAACCAGCATGTCGTCAACATACACTTCCATATTCTTCCCGATCTGGTTGGTAAACATCCTATTTACCAACCTCTGGTATGTAGCTCCGACGTTCTTCAGCCCAAAGGGCATGACCTTGTAACAATAAACGTTAGTTGGGGTCATGAAGCTAGTGTGTTCCTGGTCTGCTGGATTCATGGCGATTTGATTATAGCTCGAGTATGCATCCATAAAAGACATGAGCTCGTTCCCCGCCGTGGCGTCTACCAATTGGTCGATCCTTGGCAAGGGGAAGCAATCTTTGGGGCAGGCTTTGTTCAGATTGGAGAAGTCGATGTAGGTCTGCCATTTCTCGTTGGGCTTCGGGACCAACACAGGATTGGCGACCCAGATCGGGAACTTTGCCTCATGGATAAAGCCGCACTTTAAGAGTCGGACTACTTCCTCTTCTAGGGCCTCAGCTCGGGTTGTTCCTAGGCGCCTTTGTTTCTGGGATTTTGCAGGCACGCTTTTATCCAAGTGGAGCGTGTGGATGATGACGCTCGGACTGATCCCATAAACACATCTAGATTCTCTTGCAGAAACTTAATCAGCTCTGCCTTCCTTTCACTACATAGGTTTTTCCCGAGCTTTACCACCTTCGAGGGATCTTGTGGATCGATGCTTACCTCCTCGAGCTCTTCGATGGCCCGGAGCTCGGATCTATCCTCGCCTATTCTGGGGTCGATATCATTATTTAAGATGATATTCTCCCCTTTGGCACTCTGAGGTTTTTCAATCTCAGGACTAGGCACAAGTTCCTGAGATTCCTCATTCCCGCCCTAGATGGTCATCGTTAACTGCCCGGATTTTGATTTTCCCTTCATAGAAATGCTGTAACATTCCCTGGCAGCGAGCTGATCACCCCGGACCGTGCATATCCCCGAGGAAGAGGGGAATTTTAGTGCGAGGTGGTGGATGGAGGTTATGGGTTCAAACGCTATCAATGTAGGTCGGCCCAAAATAGCATTGTACGTGGTGGGACAATCGATGACCACAAACTCGAGGAGTTTCGAGACAGTCTGGGGTCCCTCTCCCAGGGTGATCACCAGCTCGATTGATCCTATTGCTGCCGCCCCTTCTCCAGAGAATCCATACAGCATCATGGAGGTGGCTTTCAACTCGGTGATAGATAAACCCATCTTTTCCAGCGTAGACCGGAATAGCAAGTTCACCGAGCTCCCATTATCGACCAGTATTCTCCTAACTCTCCGGTTAGCGAGCTGAGCGGCTATGACCAGAGGGTCGTTATGAGGGAAATGGATGTGACTGGCATCTTCCTCAATGAATATGATTGGTTACCTCTCCAATCGTTGCTGTTTGGGTAGATGCTGCTCAGGGACGAACTCCACTCCATTATGAGCCTTAAGTTCATTGACATATCTCTTCTGGGCACCTCTGCTTGTGCCAGCTAGATGGGGGCCTCCGGAGATCGTGGAGATCTCTCCTCCTATCACAGGAGGAGGGACGTCCTCATCTATCCGAGACCCGGGCTGACTTATCGGAACTTCTGAAGCTGGTTGGCCGGCGGGAACTCTATTCCGCACATACTGAGCCAAGGGTCCGGCTCTGATGAGAGTCTCGATCTCATCCTTCAGGTGCCTACAATCATCAGTGATGTGTCCAATGTCGTTGTGGAACCGACAAAACTTGGAGGGGTCTCGCTTACCCTTCTGGTGCTTCAATGGTTCCGGCTTCTTCTAGGGTGTGTGAGCTCGGTATAAGTCGCGTAGATTGGCTTAAATTTTTCCACGAACTTGTTCTTCTTTGGGTCATGCTGGCCGCCCTCGCTGCTTCCTTTTCTTTTGCCTCCACCAAACTGGTTATTCTGTGTAACAGTTTGTGTCGCTGACACGACATCTGTTCCCACTCCAATGGGCTGTTCATGGGCCTGGCTGGTTCCCGCGGCTGATGCTCGTGCCTCCTCCAAGTTTATCCATCCCTGGGCCCTATTTAGGAATTCGTTTACGGTGCTGACACCCTTTCTCTGTATCTCTTCCCAGAGTCTGCCTCCGACGAGGATCCCAGTCCTCAAGGCCATGAGCTTGGAGTTGTCGTTTGCGTCCCTGGGTCGAGCAACGATGTTTGCGAATTTGCTTAGGTAAGCTTTCAAAGGTTCATCGGGCTGCTGTCTTACGTTCGCCAGGGTGTCGGCTTTGACGTGGGCAGCCTGAGAAGCTCGGAATGCCCTCTTAAAGTCGGCAGAAAAGGTTTTCCACGAGCTGATGGACTGCTTTTTACTCTGCTTGAACCATTATCTGGCCGACCCAGTCAAGGTGGAAGGAAATATCAAACATCTTAGCTCGGGACCAATGTTGTGGGCCATCATCAGGGTGTTGAACATACCCAAATGATCTGATGGGTCCCCATCTCCATTGAACTTGGACAAGTGAGGCATACGGAAACTAGGTGGATACGCCATAGCTGCTATGCTGGGGACGAAGAGCTCGAGTTCGTCCCCCGAGTCGTACTCATCTTTTTCTTTTTCTGATAAGAGCCTCCTCATCAGCTCCTCCATCTGAGCCAGACGCTCAAAGGTTTGGTCTTGACTTCCTTGGTTGTTCTGGGGCTGCTCAACAGCTCCGGTTCCATGGTACGCGTTAGGCGGGTTATTGTCCCTCCAATCTTGAGATAGGTTATATGGGACATTCCCGCTGTCACGTACTTCAGATAGACCTTCCCCTTGGCAAGCACGACCTCCATTTCTGTAATGCCCTGAATTCTCCGATGTGGTTTAATGGCGAGATTAGTAGGCCGGGAGGGCCATACTTGTTTGCCATTAATTGATATTATGCATGTATATGTGAATTATATTATCATATGATGTTATATGCGTGCATGTGGGTCCACATTTGATTAATTATGTTGGTTTGATAATTTGGCCCATTGAGGGTGGATATGTGTATTAGGGTGCATATTGTGGTTTGTGAATAAGATTTCATTATTATGGAGATATATTCGAGCTATTCGGCATGAGACGGTCATATATAATGGATTAGCGGTTTTTTCATAACGGGGTCAATTTTGGGGTAGTAGAAATGTTTATCTGATGATAAATTGGGAATATTTGAGATCAGGGTGAAATTTCGAAGGTTTTGACTATAATGTCCCCGGGGGTATTTTTGGGACCCCGAGCATTAGGTTTTATTTGAGGTTACTTAAGCTTGAAGTAGCTGTCAGATAGAACGTACGATTAGAAAACCTCTCGTTCTCCCTTTCGATAGTTCGTTTTACCGTTTGAGCCTTTTCGAAGATATCTCGAGTTCTAGGAGTCAGAATCAAGCGAGGATTGAGGCATAGCGATCCTAGGAAAGATTAGAAGCTTCTTAATCAAAGGATTTGACGGAAAACAACTCAATCAAAGGTAATCGAAGTTTAAGTTTTGAGTTTTTCCGGGTTTCTAAGCTTTGAATTGATTTTGTAAATTGTTGAGTTTTTGGTTGGTTTGAACCTTGGGTTTTGAGGGTTTTGGAGCTTTGGGAAGCTTGTGAACTTTGTTTTGAGGATTGGGGAATGTTTAGGTATGATTTTGGAGGCTTTGGAGTGTTAAAAATACGTTTGGGAATGGCCCAAAGTTGGGGGCCGCGGCCCTGTTCTTGGGGTGCCGCGGCCCTGCCTTGAAGAAGCAGGTGGGGTTCTTTGTGCCTGCTGGGGGCTGCGGCCCTTGCTTCAGGAAGTTCTGGGGGCCGTGGTCCATGGTGCCAGGGCCGCAGCCCTTGCCCTGTTTTCACCCCGTTTGCTCGTTTTGACCCCGGGAACTTAGCTATGGGCCTCGAGAGTGTCCCTACTATTTGGATTAGTTGGGATTGATCTTCCGGAGGCTAGATATTGGTGTGGGAACCTATGTTGATCATTATTATTGATGATGTCCCGTGTTTGGTTATGATTAGGTAACCGCTAAAGGACTAAAGGTTGATCGTTCTCACAGGTCGTTCTTTTAATCATTCTAGCTCGAATCTGAGGTAAGAAAATTGCACCCTGTGTATATGTGACATATAGCTCGAATCTGAGGTAAGAAAACTGCACCCTGTGTATATATGACATGCATGATTATTATTGAGGCATGTTGATTGATAAATGTGGACATGGATTGCCTATTAAATGCTAGCAAATGTTGAATACTTGTATATGTACTGATTAGTCAGGGACACTGACCTAAAGAGTCAGAAATGGCATAGCGTCATGAATGCCGAGCCAAATGAAGATTAGATCTAATCGATATCAGCAAAGAATGACTCATATGGGGTATTAACGCTGGACCGAACCTAAGGTCGATGAACTTATAAGCGCTTGTCTGGTCTAAGACCAGTTAATCAGAGCCAGGGCATATGGCCCCGGTGACTGTTTGTCACATGGCTAGGGAACGCTGTTCCAGGGTTATGACTATAAGTCATGAGGAAGGTTATGTTGCTGACTAATCACCATACACCTATCCTGTTCAAACTTGTGAAAGGTTCTTTTATCAGTTAAGCCCGAGTGACCCTAACGTCACATGGCTAGAGGGGGTTGTACCCATTTTTGTGACTGTTGCGATTGTCACCTATTGGTTTGGACTGATGGTCCTGGATGATTATTATGATCATTGTTGATATTATCTCATGCTTTATTGTGTTTTCTTGCTGGGCCTTGGCTCATGGGTGCTATGTGGTGCAGGTAAAGGGAAAGAAAAGCTCACCTAGCCTTGAGTGGAGAGATTAGGTGGTGATGTGTACATATGCGGCCGCTTGACCACCACGGCCAAGGCGTTCTCAAAGGAACTAGGGGGTTTACCTTATTTTGCCGCTTAGGTCGGCGGGATTGTAAATTTGAAACTGTAATGACCATTTTGTACTGAGAACAACTTGTAAATGTTTTGTTTAGCTCTGCAAAGCAGTTTGTAATGAAAATATCCATTTCCTTTTTAGTAGTTTTTCACCTTAACCTGTTAATTACACTTAGAGCACGTTTTTGACCAAAGGACTCGGGTAACGGGTCAAATTTCTGGTCCACCATTCACCGTAATTGTTTTGGGGTAACCAGGGCGTTACAATTTCCAACTGGGTCTCTCTGAGAGTTTAGACGATCTCGGAGGTCGCCACTCGGGGCGTCCTGAGGTCTTTGTGCCAAGCTTAAGCGATGGCGCAGGTCTCCGCCGGAGATGTCACTTCGACGACTCCCGGTCCAGTAACTTCCATTTGAAAAGCTCGGAGCCCGCCGCTGAGGGTGAGGGTCCAGGACTTCCCTGGGCGCCCGGCTACGATGGGAGGGTCCGACGGAAGGAGGATTTCTCCTGCTGTTCCCATGAGCCGGAATGTCTCGGACTGGACGGGGAGGAGATGGGTATCTTATTGGTGAATAAGGATGCCTGACTGGGGACATGTTCCTAGTCCCATCAAGGCAGATTAAGCTAGGTCGCGACCGCTTCGCTCTATCATCCTTCGCGTCCTGTGCTCGGCGGTTTGAGCAGGGTGCAGGACGGCTGGCCGGGGCGGGCTATCATCGCGAGCCCTCCCTGGATCTCCTTCGTGAGCTTCCTCGAGCCCTCCTGGGTGCACTCAAGGGCAGAAGTGAGCTAGGAGTTGAGGTCTGGACCGATCGGCTGAATTGCTGCTCGGCCCTAGGAAGTTCCTCAAATGCGATTTCCCGGTGGTGCGACGTGGGAGTAGAATTTGATATTGAGGGTCTGACCATCCAACTGGGCTTGGACCGGTTACCCCGACGAGACTTATGAGTCTCACCATGCCTCTTTCCGACGTTAGCGTCGGTTGTAAGAGGGGGTAGTCGGGTCAAAACTTCTTGAATCTGCTTGTTTGCTTTCGCCAGCTGACTCCTTAACTGTGCATTCTCCATTTCTATCGTCGTGTAGAAATCCGAGTTCGGATTGGGCGGACGGGGAGCCGAACTTCTGGTGTCGTCTTGGTCCATTGGCTGCTTACCTTGTCGCTGCTGAACCTCAGGGTTCTGCTCATCGGACATGGCAGCATGGTGGGCCTCCTGCCCATCACGATGGTCCGCCTCGTTACCATGTCTTGAGCAAGTAACTACCATGGTTGGGTATTTGCGATAGCACCAATCTGTTGACGCGGTTCTTCGGCAACAGATAATTATATGAATAAGGAGAAGGATTAGTGCTAAATGATGAACCGTAATAGATGAATGATCTCAAAGGAAGATTATAACTCGAATACTTTTTTAGGTGGTTCGAAGGTTAAAATCCTTCTAGTCCACCAGTCAATATTATTGATATATCTTTGGTATTCCTTACAGGGTATTTCTTTACAAATTAGAAGTCAACTCTTTGCAACTCCCAGGGTCTCCATATTTATAGGGAGAGGACACCTGGGTGTTGGAAAAGGAGATCATCCCGTGACCCTCTTACCCATCATGTCACTTCTGTGACATTCATGATTAATTCCTAAAAGCTGACAATGAAGTGTGGTCTAATCAATAAGTAAGGGGGATAATGGGCCGCATGGCCCAAACCAGTCGTGGGGTGCCTGAACACGCACGTTTATGCTACATGTCCGAGAATTCAGGAATGGGGTAGACACATGATGTCTAATATATGCACGTTTACATTGCGTGGTTGACTTTATAAACGGTCGGAGGTATCAGCTCAAGCTCGTACCCCGAGCTTGATGTAGTCTCAGCTCGTGGTGTCCACACTGCTGATCCGATGCCTTAGTAATCTCACTAAACCTTTGGCTATCTCGAGCTAAAGAGGTAGAGACTTGTAACAGCAGCTCCGGGTAGGTGGCTTCCACGTGGCTGATAGAATTATGCCATTTTCCAGCTCGCTAATAACCCATGGATATTTAGGGGGTACAATATTTAGGGTAATTTTATATTTGTTTGATAAATATTATAATTTGAATTTATACATTTTGTAATTCAACTATATATATTTAATGTAATTCGTTTGATTAATTTTTTAATTTGTATAATGTGAGTGAGAAATTTATACCTTTTGTAATTCCTCCATTTTTTTAAGTTATGTTCTAATAGTAAAATTGTATAAAAAGTATCTAATCAATTAATTATTTATTTCTTTCTCCTTTTTATGAAATTAATAGAATGTATAATAGCATTTGAAAAAGTTGGAGATGTGAAAAAATTAAGCTAACAAACAATATTAACATCAATTGTCATAATTATATACTTTTTAATTCATAATATGTTCCTTGTTTCTAAAAAATATTTTGCGTGCTTCACATCAACCTCCGCTTCTTTCGTTGATATTGGAATGTCTACTAAATTACAATCTAGAAAACATTTATATATTATAGTAAAAACAAATCACAAATCCAAACAATACCATTAGTAATATCGTTTTGTCACAAGCTTAAGAAAATATCAAATGAGAGAAAAATACAATTATTAATATCGTTTTTATTATTACTACATTTTTTAAACGTGTAAGATAGATAGAGTGAATAATAATATCTTGTAAATATCTTATTTAAATTTAAAAAACATGTAACTACATATTTTTATAACGTGTATGGTACATTTTTTTTTAAATTACTACACTATTATAATCTATATAAATGAATAAAAAAAATTAGATTAAAGGAGAAAATAAATAGAGTGCTTTGGAGCAATTTTAGATTTTTAAACGTGTAAAATAGATAGAGTAAATAGTAATATATTGTAAATATCTTATTTAAATTTAAAAAAACATGTAACTACTTACATTTTAAAAAAAAAAATACTATATTATTATAATATATAAAATGAATAAAAAAATAGATTAAATGAGAAAATAGATAAAGTGCTTTGGAACAATTTTAGTTTTTTAAATATGTAAAATAGATAGAGTAAATAATAATATCTTATTTAAAATTTAAAAAAAATGTAATTACTTACATTTTTTTTAAATTACTATATTATTATAATCTATAAAATGAATAAAAAATTAGATTAAAAGAGAAAATAGATAGAGTAATTTTAGAATGACACATCATCTCCTTGAAGCTCCCCTTTATATAATATAGAGAAGTATAAAATAAGTAAAAGTTTTGACTTATTTTTTATGTTTGGAAAACTATTTTATAAAAATCTTTTTTTAATAAAAAATTCTTTTAAATTTTTTGGATATCAATAAAAAAGGAAAAATTGACTATTTAATCCTAGTATTTCCATTAGTTCCAAAAATATCCCTCTCATTTGTTTCCCATTTTTTCTTTCTACTCTATCGGACTCTCTCTATTCTCGGTCCCGAAACAAAAATCCCCAAAAACTCTCACTCTCCTAACCCCGAAATAGGAAAAGGTGAGGGATTTACTTGTTTATTCTGCAATAAATTGTTTGGGGCTGATTTATTTGTTATTTTTTTGTTCATAGGATAGATTGGGGTTGGGGAATGAAGAAATCTGGATTTTTTTTTCGAGCTTTTTATTCACCTCGATAGAAATCGATAGGGCTCGATAGTATATGTTGGGTTCTGGGTTTGATTGTGCCTCGATAGGCCTCGACATGCCTCGATAGAATTAGGCATACTCTGATTTTTGCATATGCCTTGATAGGCCTCGATAGCCCATGCAAAATCACAAAATACCTAATTCTATCGAGGCTTATCGAGCCAATAGACCTCGATAGGCCTGATAGCCCATGCAAAATCATAAAATATTTAATTCTATCGAGGCCTATCAAGGTCTATCGAGGCAATGAAAAATAAAAATATATCTAACTCTATCGAGACCTATCAAGGCAGATGCAAAAATCAGAGTATGCTTAATTCTATCGAGGCACAATCAAACCCAGAACCTAACATATACTATCAAGCCCTATCGATTTCTATCGAGGTGAATAAAAATCTCGAAAAAAGATCCAGATTGCTTCATTCCCCAGCCCCGATCTATCCTATGAACAAAAAATTAACAAATAAACCAGGCACAGACAATTTATTGCAGAATAAATAAGTAAATCCCTCATCTTTTTCTATTTCGGGGTTGTTTCGTCGATCTCTTAGGTTTTCTCGCCTACCCGCCTACTCCGGTCGAGATTTCTTGCCACTAATGTGCGGTCGTGGTCGTGGAAGCCAATGCCCACATATTCGACAGTGAATGTGAAAGGAGAGTGAGAGATTTGGGGATTTTGGTTTCGGGATCGAGAGAGTGAGGGAGAGAATAGAGAGAGTCTGAGAGAGTAGAGAGAGAAAGTGGGAAACAAATGACAAAGGTATTTTTTGAACTAAGGAAAATACTAGGATCAAATGGACATGTATATAGTGAGAAGGGTATTTTTGTCATGATACCCTATTTAATGCATCAATAGTCAAATTTCCAATAAAAAAAATATCTTTTATAAGTAAATTAGGAATAATAAAATTATTCTAATCTAGAAAATAATTTCTTAAAAAGGATCTTTTAAAAAAAAGCTACAAATCCTAGATTATCAAAAAAGACTTTTTAAATTAAAAAAGTACATTTTATTTTTTTACCCAAACACTCCCAAAAATATTTTTTTAATTAAAGAAGCTAAAAGTAGTTTAAAAAAACTAATCCAAACAGGACATCAATAGAATTCAATTATTATAAAAGTAAAAAACTAATGGTGCTAACATTATTTTCTTAATAACTTGAAAATATTTAAGGGGGTGTTTAATATAATTTTTAAAACTTATAAAAAAAAAATGATCGCATGGAGCATCTTCTCTAGTCATCCAAACCTAGAACACCCCATCCTTCGGACCCTAAACCCACAAAACCCCATCTCATCATACCCGAAACCCAAAATCGGCGCAAACAACGAACGATAGAATTGCAGATGAGGGCCAATGAATGGAGTTACAGGTGGACGATGAAAGACATCAATTTGGGAGACAACAAATGACATGGATCTAGGTATTCAGGATTAGGGAGAAGAAGAAGACGAAGAAGGAAGTGAGGAAGATGAATGGGATGGCTGAGTATTCGGGATTAGGGGAAGAAGAAGAAGAAGAAGAGGAAGATGAATGGGAGGGAAAAAGAAGGGGAGAAAAATATGTTTATATTTTATTTTATTTATTTTGTTATTATTTTATTAATTTTTAAATCATTTTATAGTATTTAAAAAATTAAATATGATTCAGCTAATTATGTGCGACCACGTGGATGCCATGTAGGTCCTTACACTACTACAAATATATGTTTTCTCTGCGCTTTTTTTTCAACCTTAAATAAAAAGTGTGGATAAAATGTTTGAATGACTCTCAAATACCACATTTAATACTCGCCTATAAAAATACTATGTTATTGCGGATTTTTAAAAAAGAAGTAGTAAGTGTGGGGAAACGAAGACTTATTTCCGCGGTTTTTTTCAAAATAACCGCGGAGAAAAGAAAAGTAGACTTTTCTCTGGAGATTTTTCAAAATAACTGCGGAGAAAAGTCTCCTTCCCCATATACTCGACCCTAACCCTTCACTCTCCTCATTTCCCTCGTGCCAGTTGTGCGCGAGAACAGAAAAATCATCGTCCCCAGCCACAATAATCACCTTCACCCTTTTTATGTATTTTTTTAAAATTTTCTTCCACATTAATGCTTTAAATCATGTATATATTCATAAAATGATTTATTTTGAAGTTTTATGGCAAAAATGAAGAAATTTTAAGTGAGTTTAATGGGGTTTTAATGTATGTTTATAGGTTTTGTTATTATTATTTTTTTTTGTAATTTTTGAACGTTTTTTAATGTTTGTGGAGGTTCAGAAGACATTTTCATGCTTCAAAATAGGTATTGATCTCTTAAACTTGATTTTTTTTTTAATATTTTGGATTTTGGGATATTAATACCTAATGTATTTATTTTTTAATAATGTTAATATTAATTATGTTAATTATTTACAATATATTGTATTTTACATAAATTTTTATATTATAATATTATTTTTTACATAACTTTTTGTATTATTTACATAATGATTTTTTTAAGTTGATTTTTGTTAATTATTTTAGGAATCCAAATTTATTATTAATTTATCACTAATTTTATAATTATGGTTTAGTAAATTTAATTTTAGTGGTTTAACTAATTTATTAGAAAGTTACCACTTAAAATTTGAGTTTACTTGTTTTAATTTAATAAGTAATTTTAAATACTCTAAATCATACCAATTACCATATTTACTAATTAGTGTTTAAACTTTTATTGTAGGAAATACTTGTTTGAATTTGAAGTGTGTTGAAATTGTTGAAGATTAATTTTGAAGGTGAGTAATAATTATTACTTAATGCTTTATTTTTATTTTTTATATTATACAAACTATTGTTAGAGGAGTTTGAATATATTAGATATTTATTTGTGATGAAGTAGGTTATGCGAATTTTGTGTGTTGCGGTGGTATATGGACGAAATTATGCATGTTGATTGTTGTGTTTGTTTGAATTGAATTTATAGATAATAATAATTAGGGGTATGGTATAGAAACAGATGAAACTTTGCCCAAATATTTTTAAGATTAATATATTGATTGAACTTGTTTTATAGGTTAATATATGTAATAATTATGTTTGTTGTTTGAAATGTAATGTTGCTCTGAGGAGCTTTGCATCCTTTGTACTCTTTGGTTTTTTGCAATGCATTGACTTATAAAAAAAAAAAAATTATGTTTGTTTATGTTGAAATTGTAAATACATATGAATTTTGGATATGTTATAGAAGAAACTCTGCCATTTTATTTTAAAATTTATTAATGAACATATTTTTGTTCAATTACAATATTAATTTTCTTTTCAATATTCACCTAGGAATTAGATAGATATTATCATTAGGTATATTTTATATATATTTTTGTTTTAAAAAAACTATATATAATACTTAATCATCTAATCTATATTTACTTGTCAATTTTGTTGTGGCCGATTTGACAAACACGTATTCAGTCTCAATGACGATCTACTCTCACTACACACTGATTGGTTAGCAAGATTGATGTCATTTATTTATTAAGTATAATTTTTCTTCTGTGTAACTTACTAACTTGATTCGTATGTTCTTATTAATTTTTCTTATGTATATATACTGAACTATTTATGTATATATATAAATGACATATTTTAATTAGTAATGATATGTGAATGTTTTTCTTATGTTTATTTAGATAGTAATTTATAAAATTAGGTATATAAGAATATACTATATATTATATTATTATATAAAATTTAGTTATATAAAATATGGTATTTTATTTTAAAAAATTTAAATATAATTTGGTATTGAATATAGTATTATTAATATAATTTTATTGGTATTAAAAAAAATTAATCTAAAATCAAATTATATATAAAAAGAAAATAAAAATTGTTGTACCCTAATGTTGACCATCGATTTGGTCAACTGACACGGAGTCAAATGCTTGATGTGAATGAAGGTGTTGAAATATATCTAATGGAAAGAACAGTAAACGACACAACAAATTATAGTGGTTCGGCCCCACGAATTGGTAATGACCTACGTCCACTTAAGTTATTATTGATATTAATTCTCAAAAGAGCGATCAAAGAACTAGGGTTCTCCGAGTTTCACAGGCCTTAGAGAGATGAATAATACAATCGTAAGATAATGGCTCTAATTCTCTTGTAAAGTATAAACTTAAATCAGCAAAAAAAAAAAGTCCCTTCCTTGAGTTATTTCTCTCTATTTATAGGCTCAAGGAGGATTACACGAATTAGTTATATATATTCTTTCCTAAATAATCGGATCATCATGGATCATGAGAGATAATCTCGGATATGATTACAATTGTACAAGATTATCTCAATATATATGGAGTATACGAACAGGCTGGTCGTATATAAAATCCAAATGTTATGTCAGGGGAATCTCATTGGTTGATGGTCGAACAGAACTTCTGCCAGGTGTCAGCCATGTGTTAAAAACGTTTGCCACGTCACCCATGCCTGCTTTTTGGATAACACCTAATTTCAGCATGAGTCCTTCACGCAGCTCGGGTACAGCTGACAAATAAATATGTGGAGAAATAACCAAGGAAATGAGTAAGCAACTCCGGTTTCAACTGGGCAAGAATGGTATTAGGCATCCTGGGTTTGACCCGAGCTACATACATGAAGGTTGTGAAGCACGAGCTCATGATATTCAAATGGCTGCCAAAGTATGAGGTCGGAGAGATATTCAGCTCGTGATAATTCAAATATATTGCATACCCGCGGATCCCCAAAGACTCGGGTACTTTTATACGATTATTTATGACCAACTTGTCATATTTAATGTCTCAGATATTAGGAGACCATTTATTTTGTGATCAAATCATATCCCATTATAAATGAGAATTGTTTGTATTAAATGTAATAAATATGTAAATTCGTGATTGACTCACATGTTTACCCAAACCTATCCAAGGAATTTCTCTATAAATACTGAGAATATTGGACAGGAAAATGGACGATTGTTCTATAATACTGAAACTCTGCCAAAATAGAGAGAGAAACAGCAATAATATAGACTCGTGGACTATGTGGATTTTAACCACTGAACTACGTAAAAAGATTTTTGTTCTTCTGAATTCATTTCATTTTTCGGTTTATTATTAAGCACTAATCATCCTTATTATTTCTTAAATACATTGTTGGCAAAAAATCGCATCAGCAAAAATAATTATAAGGAATGACTACAACGCATCCCTTTTTTTTGCAACACCGATACATCCTTTTTCTACTTCGGCACCTGGATAGATATAATCCCAAATTTTTTTATATGTCGGTGTACATTGTAGGTATTTATAATATCTTGCAATTTTTCAAGAAATTCTGAATAGTCTACGAAGCCGAAAACAGAGTTCAAACTGTCAAATTTTACACGCTTACACAAAAAAACAAGCACGCGTGCAACAAACAGTTTAGACCCTGTTTCGATACCATAATTTATTCAGAATTTCTTGAAAATTTGTAGGATGTTCTAGATAGCTATAATGTACACCATCATATAAAAAAATTTGGGATTATCACTATTCAGGTGCCGAAATATAAAAATGATGCACTGGTGTTGCAAAAAAAGGGGTGCATTGTAGTCGCTCCCAATAATTATATATTAAAAAAATATTTCTAAAAAAACCAAAGAAAAGTGCTACTTTCTACGGGTTTTTTTTTTTAAAAAACAGCAGCGAAAAAAATTCTTTTTTTGAACTTTTCGTGAACTTTTCTATGCGGTATAGTACACCGCAGTTCCCATTACTCCAAAAAACTGCAGTGTATTAAGGAAAAAAAAGTGCGGAGAAAGCCCTATTTTGTAGTAGTGTTAGTCATACTTAATGGGCAAGGACCTATGGCTGCACCAAATTTGTAATGGTAGATATTTTTGCTGCAAAAATTTTACTTAGACATTTAAATGTAACAAATCTAACTACATAAGTATTTATGTTATAATTTTTTTTTTGTGTAGTCTAAAAATAAAAATAAAAGAAGTAGCCATAAAATTTGTGTAAAGAGAAATATTTTTCACATCAATGATATGATATAAACTCTAATTCATTAGTTGATTAACTTGTAACGTTAGTTCAACGAATCACAAGTTAATTCATAGCAAAGTTGACATCTAAAAAAATAGTTTTCCCAAATACTATTTGTACGCCCTAGTTTTCCCACGGGCTATTAGCGAGCTGAGATATGGCCTAATTATATATCAGCCACGTGGATCCCCCATAACTGGAGCTGTTGTCGTCAGGTCCTACCTCGTTAGCTCGGGTATCCAAAAGGTTCACCAAGATTACTTAAGGACTGAGTCTGGACTCTGAAGGCCACAGGTCGAGGGAAGGATCTAGCTCGTGGGTACGAGCTGGAGTTGGAGGCTGTGACCATTTATAAAGTCAACCACGCAAGGTAAACGTGCATATATCACACATCACGTGTCTGATATATCCTTGACTTCTCGGACACGCAGCATGAACGTGCGTATTCAGGCGCCCACGACTGGGTTGGGCCATGCGGCCCATTATCCCCCTTACCTATTGATTAGACCACACTTCATGTGTCAGGTTTTAGGAATTAATCATGAATGTCACAGAAGTGACATGATAGGTAAGAAGGTCACGGGATGACCTTCTTACCAACTCCCAGGTGCCCTCTCCTATAAATATGGAGACCCTGGGAGTTGCAAAGGGTTGGATTCTATTGTGTAAGGAAATACCCTGTAAATGAATACCAAGCATATAGCAATAATATTGGCTGGTGGAGTAGAAGGATTTTAACCTTTGAACCACCTAAAAAACGTAATTGTGTCACCAGTCCATTTACAAAAAACATTCATCTATTTCGGTTCATCGTTAAGCACTAATCCCTTTTTCTTATTTTCTTAATTACCTGTTGGCGAAGAACTGCATCAACAGTTTGGTGCTTTCATTGAGAGCTAGTTAGATTGGTGCTATCGCAAACATCCAACTATGGTGACCACTCGATCAAGACACGGTAACGAGGCGAAACAACATGATGGGCAGGAGGCTCATCATGCCGCCATCTCCGGTGAACAAATTCCTGAGGTCCGGCAGCGGCCGGGCAAACAGCCGGTGGGCCAAGATGACACTGGAAGTTCGGCGCCCCAACCACCTAATCCAAACCCAGATTTTTACACTGCGGTAGAAATGGAAAACGCTTAGCTGAGGAGCCAACTAGCGAAAGATAATCAGAAGATTAAGGAGGTGTTGGCCCGACTACCCCCTCTTACAACCGACGTTAACGTCGGAAAGAGGCAAGGCGAGACTCATAAGTCCCGCTGAGGTAATCGGTCCAGGCCTAGCCACTTGGACAGACTGCCGGCATCCAACTATGTTCCCTCATCGCACCGTCGAGGGGCAAACTTCGAAGGAATGCCTAGAGCCGAGCAACAGTATAGCCACTCGGTTCGAACTTCAACTCCCAGTTCACAGCCAGCCTTGAGCGCGCCCAGGAGGGCTCGAGGGAATTCCAGAAGGAGATTCGGGGAGGGCTCACAGCACTAGCCCGTCCCCACCAGCCGTCCTGCGCCTCGTCCAGATCGCCAGGCGCGGGACCCGCAGGTTGGCAGGGCTGAAAGGCCCCCACCTAACTTGATCTGCCTTGACGGAACCAGGATTGCATCTCCGGTCAGGCTTCCTCCGTCTCCAATAAGATATCCGTCTCCTCCTCGGCCCATCCGAGATATTCCAGCCTATGGAAACAGCAGAAGAAACCCGCCGTCCGCAGGACCTTGCCAACGTAGCAGGGCGCCCAGAGGGAGCCCGGATCCTCACCCCCAGAGGCGAACTCCGAGCTTCTCTAACAGGAGCTACTGGACCGGCAGTCGCTGGAGCGACCTTTCTGGCGGAGACCTGTGCCAACGTTTAAGCTCGGCCGAAAATCCTCAAGCCACCCAGGGGGGCAACCTTCGAGATCGCCTAAACTCTCATAGGGGGGAACTAGTAGGAGGTGGCAGCCATGCTCGCTCAAGGGGAGACCTGTCCGAGGTGAGTAACGGTGGGAACACCCCAAATAACCTATCTCAAGATAGGAGGGGCAATAACCCACCAAACGTATACAATGGATCCGGAGCTGTCGAGCAGCCCCGGAATAACCAAGAAAATAAGGACAAAACCCTTGAGCGTCTGGCTTAGATGGAGGAGCTGATGAGGAAGCTCCTGTCGAAAAAAGAGAAAGACGAGTATGAATTGGGGGACGAGCTTGAACTCTTCGCCCTCAGGATAGAAGCAACGGCTTACCCACCCGGTTTCCGTATGCCACACCTGTCCAAATTCAACGGAGATGGAGACCCGTCGGATCATCTAGGGATGTTCAATACCCTGATGATGGCCCACAACATTGGCCCTGAGATGAGGTGTCTGATATTTCCCTCCACACTGACTGGACCAACTAGGCAGTGGTTCAAACGAAGCAAAAAATAATCAATCAGCTCCTGGAAAACTTTCTCTGCTGACTTCAAAAGAGCATTCCGAGCCTCCCAGGCTGCCCACGTCAAGGCCGACTCTCTGGCTAACGTGACGTAGCCCGACGACCCTTTGAAGGCTTACCTGAGCAGGTTCGCAAACGTCGCTGCTCGGGCCAGAGACGCAGATGACAGCTCCAAGCTCATGGCCTTGAGGACTGGAATCCTCGTCGGAGGGGGACTCTGGAAAGAAATACAAATGAAGGGAGTTAGCTCAGTGAACGAGTTCCTAAATAGGGCCCAGGAATGGATCAACTTGGAGGAGGCCCAAGCCTCAGCTGCAGGAACCAGCCAGGTCCCTGAGCAGTCCGCTGGAGTGGGAACGGAGGTCGTGACTGCAACCCAGAACGTTACACAGAATAACTAGTTCGGCGGAGGCAAAAGAAAGGGGAGCGGTGAGGGCAGCCAACATGGCCCAAAGAAGAATAAGTCCGTAGACAAATTTAAGCCGGTCTACTTGACTTATACAGAGCTCACCCACTCTAGGGAGAACATCTTCCTGGAGAATTCTGCTCGCCTCCCCTGGAAGAAGCCGGAGCCGTTAAAGCACCATAAGGGGAAGAGAGACACCTCCAAGTTTTGCCGTTTTCACAACGACATTTGCCAGAATACCGATGATTGTACGAATTTGAAAGATGAGATCGAAACTCTCATCAGAGCCGGCCCCTTGGCTCAGTACGCGCGGAATAGGGTTCCAGCAAGCCGACCTGCTCCGGAAGCCCCGATCAGCTAGCCCGGGTCTCGGATAGATCAAGACGTCCCCCCTCTAGTGGTAGGAGGGGAGATATCCATAATCTCGGGAGGTTCGCATTTAGCTGGCATGAACAGAGGTGCCCAAAAGAGGTACATAAATGAACTCAAGGCGCATAATAGAATAGAATTCGTCCCGGAGCAGCGTCTGCCAAAGCAACAGCGATTGGAGAAGCAACCAATCATTTTTACAGAAGAAGATGTTGGCCATGTCCAGTTCCCTCAAAACGACCCTCTGGTCGTAGCAGTGCAACTCGCTAATCGGAGGGTTAGGAGGGTGCTGATCGATAATGGGAGCTCGGTAAACCTTCTATTCCGGTCCACGTTGGAGAAAATGGGTTTAACTGTCGCCGAGCTGAAGGCGACCTCCATAATGCTGTATGGTTTTTCGGGAGAAGGATCAGCGGCCATAGGGACGATCGAGCTAGTGATCACCTTAGGAGAAGGACCTCGGACAGTCTCCAAACTCCTCGAGTTTGTGGTCATCGACTGCTCCGCTGCATACAATGCTATTTTGGGCCGACCCACACTCATAGCTTTTGAGGCCATCACCTCCGTTCGCCACCTCGCACTGAAATTCCCTTCTTCCACGGGGATATGCACGGTCCGTGGTGATCAGCTCGCTGCCAGGGAATGCTACAGCATTTCCATGAAGGGAAAATCGAAACCCGGGCAGCTAGCAATGGCCATCCAAGGTGGAGGAGAGGAATCTCAGGAACCTTTAGCAGATCCTGGGATTGAAAAACTTCAGAGCGCCGAAGGGGAAAATATCGTCTTAAGTGAGGATATTGACCCCCGAATAGGCGAGGATAAGTCCGAGCTCCAGGCTATTGAAGAGCTCGAGGAAATAAACATCGATCCACAAAATCCTTCACGGACGGTCAGGCTCGGGAAAAACCTCTGCGACAAGAGGAAAGCGGAACTGATCAAATTTCTACAGGATAACCTGGATGTGTTTGCGTGGTCACATGAGGACATGGTGGGAATCAGTCAAAATGTCATTATGAACACCCTTCACCTAGACAAGAGCGTTCCTGCGAAGTCCCAGAAGTAGAGGCGCCTGGGAACAACCCGGGCTGAGGCCTTAGAAGAAGAAGTGGCCCCACTCAAGAAATGCGGCTTTATCCGTGAAGCCAAGTTTCCGATTTGGGTCGCCAACCCCGTGCTGGTCCCGAAGCCCAACGGGAAGTGGCGGACCTGCATCGACTTCTCCGACCTGAATAAAGCCTGCCCCAAAGATTGTTTTCCCTTGCCAAGGATTGACCAATTGGTGGATGCCATAGCGGGGCACGAGCTCATGTCCTTTATGGACGCGTACTCAGGCGACAACCAAATCGCCATGAATCCGGCGGACCAGGAGTACACCAGCTTCATGACCCCAACTAACGTCTATTGTTACAAGGTCATGCCATTCGGGCTGAAGAACGCTGGTGCTACATACCAGAGGTTAGTAAATAGAATGTTCGCCAGATCGGGAAGAACATGGAAGTGTACGTTGATGACATGCTGGTTAAGTCAAAGACTGCCGACAACCATGTTTCCGACCTGGATGAGTGCTTCAAGATACTACGAGAGTATGGCATGAGGCTTAATCCACAGAAGTGCACTTTTGGAGTCGCGTCTGGAAAATTCCTGGGTTTCATCGTCAATACCTGAGGAATCGAGGCAAACCCCGACAAGATCAGGTCATTACTCGAGCTTCCCTCACCAAGGTCACACAAAGATGTCCAAGGCTTGACAGGAAGGGTGGCAGCCCTCAATCGGTTTATTTCAAAATCCACTGATAAGTGCCTGCCATTCTACAACCTGCTCCGAGAAAATAAGAAGTTCGAATGGACAGAAGAGTGCGAAAGTGCTTTCCTCGACCTGAAGGCACATCTGGCCGAGCCACCCGTATTATCCAAACCAAAGGCAGGAGAGCCCCTTTTTCTCTACCTAGCTGTCACAAAGGATGCAGCTAGTGCCGTATTGGTCCGAAAAGAAGACCGGGTTCAGAAACCTATCTATTACATCAGTAAAAGACTTCTCGGGGCTGAATCCCGATACCCATTGATGGAAAAATTGGCATTCTGCCTTATCACGGCCTCCCAAAAGCTCAGGCCGTACTTCCAGTCCCACTCAATACACGTCATAACCGATCAACCTTTAAGGCAGGTTTTGCAAAAACCTGAAGCATCGGGACGCCTATTAAAGTGGGCTATTGAACTCAGTCAGTTCGAGATTTTGTACACCCCACGAACTGCTATAAAAAGTCAGGCCCTAGCTGATTTTGTAGCAGAGTGCACAGGATTCCGAGAGGATCCTGTAGAAGATTCACCCCAGCTCACCTCGGCCCAGGCGTCATGGAAGATCTTCGTAGATGGCTCATCCAATGAGAACGGCTCCGGGGCTAGAATCATTTTGATATCCCCTGAGGGACATAGATTCCACTCGGCACTGAGATTCAGATTCAAGGCCTCCAACAACGAGGCCGAATACGAAGCTTTGCTGGCCGGGCTAAGAATAGCCCAGGAGCTGAAGGCGAGCTCTGTCCAGTGTTTCAGTGACTCCCTGCTCGTGGTAAACCAGGTTTTGGGCGAATATCAAGCACGAGGACCCAAGATGGCTGCCTACCTGGCAAAGGTAAAAGTCGAGCTGTTCGCGTTTGGGCGAGGCTCAATCGAGCAGATACCTCGGGAGCAGAACGCTAACGCAGACGCTCCTTCCAAGCTCGCCACCTCCGGGGAGACGGAGGCTTTGGGGTTAGTGCTGGTATAATTCTTGGAGAAACCAAGTATAGAAGAAGTCAGGGCGGAGGTCGAGATGATTGATGCCAGGCCGACCTGGATGACCCCCATTCTCGAATATCTCGCCGAGGGGAAGCTACCTGAAGGGCGTAATAATGCGGGATGGGTACTGTACCAGGCCCCAAGGTATACGGTGGTAGACGGGGTGCTATACCGGCATGGGTACTCCCTACCTCTCCTACGATGTGTTCTTCCAGGCGAAGCAAAGGCCATCCTGCAGGAAGTGCATGAGGGCTTTTGCGGGGATCACATTGGGGGGCAAAGCTTGGCCCTAAAGGTCTTAAGGCAAGGGTATTACTGGCCCACTCTGTCCAAGGACTCGATCTCATATGCCAAGAAATGTGACAAGTGCTAGCGGTTCGCCACAGTTACCCGAGCTTCCCCAGTCGAGCTGAAGATGATCTCTTCCCCTTGGCCATTTGCGGCCATTTCCCACGGGCTATTAGGGAGCTGAGATATGGCCTAATTATATATCAGCCACGTGGATACCCCATAACTGGAGCTGTTGTCGTCAGGTCCTACCTCGTTAGCTCGGGTATCCAAAAGGTTCACCAAGATTACTTAAGGACTGAGTCTGGACTCTGAAGGCCACAGGTCGAGGGAAGGATCCAGCTCGTGGGTACGAGATGGAGTTGGAGGCTGTGACCATTTATAAAGTCAACCACGCAAGGTAAACGTGCATATATCACACATCACGTGTCTGATATATCCTTGACTTCTCGGACACGCAGCATGAACGTGCGTATTCAGGCGCCCACGACTGGGTTTTAGGAATTAATCATGAATGTCACAGAAGTGACATGATAGGTAAGAAGGTCACGGGATGACCTTCTTACCAACTCCCAGGTGCCCTCTCCTATAAATATGGAGACCCTGGGAGTTGCAAAGGGTTGGATTCTATTGTGTAAGGAAATACCCTGTAAATGAATACCAAGCATATAGCAATAATATTGGCTGGTGGAGTAGAAGGATTTTAACCTTTGAACCACCTAAAAAACGTAATTGTTTCACCAGTCCATTTACAAAAAACATTCATCTATTTCGGTTCATCGTTAAGCACTAATCCCTTTCTCTTATTTTCTTAATTACCTGTTGGCGAAGAACTGCATCAACACTATTGTTGACTGCGTTTTTAGCCAACGACGTGAGAACGTCAAAAACGACAAACCTTCAAGAGAATTCAAACGACACAGACAGTTTAATAAAGAAAATACAGAACACACGCAATTTTTATAGTGGTTCAGCCCCAATCAGTTGGTAACAGCCTAATCCACTTAGAGATTTGATTATTTTATCTACACTCAAGATCAGATGAACCAGTGTCAACTGAGTTTCTTCAGTGTAAATTCTCAGAATACAAAAGAGTTCTCTCTCAAGAAAACGCACTTTCTCTCTCTAGAAAACTCAGACCAAAAATTCAAATTGCCAAAAGTCCCTTTCTGTTCCCATCAACCCTCTATTTATAGGCTTGGGATCAGAAACTCATATCCCCCTAGCATCGGGATAGTTTATTATTTGTATTATATTTAAATTATAAGAAATATTCAAAATACAACATAATCCTCAATTTAAGCGAAGAATGAGAGATTCCCGCGTATGCCCAGTCCGAGTCTTGCTGAAGCCGTTTCTGGGAATTTTACGCAGTCTGGTCTATTTGGTTGATGAATATCGTCTTCTAGTCGAACACATGCATGTTGGATACATACAAGTCCTGGTTGGACATATGCATGCCATTTTTTTATTTGGACAACCATGCACTTGCTGGACATATGCATAAAGACCAGACCTTTGTCTCTCCTCGGACATGTGTCCGACCACGCCCTTAGACTGCTCCTCGGACCAAAGTCCGACCACACTCCTTGGACTGCTCCTCGGACCAAAGTCCGACCACACCTTGGACCTCTCCTCGGACCAAAGTCCGACCACACCCTTGGGCTCTCCTCGGACCAAAGTCCAACCACACCTTGGACCTCTCCTCGGACCAAAGTCTGACCACACCCTTGGGCTCTCCTCGGACCAAAGTCCGACCACACCCTTGGGCTCTCCTCGGACCAAGGTCTGACCACTCCCTTGGGCTCTCCTTGGACCAAAGTCCGACCACACCCCAGGGCTCTCCTCCTCGGACCAAAGTCCGACCAGTCCTTTGGACTGCTCCTCAGACTAAAGTCCGACCATGCCTTTGGACTGCTCCTCGGACCAAAGTCCGACCAGTCCTTTGGACTGCTCCTCGGACCAAAGTCTGACCAGTCACTTGGCTTGGACATGACACCTCTCATGCTGTCAAAACTCTTCATTGATGTACTGGGCTGCTGCTAAGCCAGATCACCCAACTATTCCTTGCCACTTGTCATTTCTATCGCCACGTCATCATTTTCAAAATTTTGGGGATAACATTTGCCCCCCAAGTTTATTATATGATATTCACATAATAAACTTTTTTCTTTCACAGTTGACGACATTATAAAAAAAACAACTGTTCATCTTCCCGCCATGCAGCAGACCACAACTTACAAACCACGATCACTGCAAATAACTGTCCATGATCGTGGAGAGAAAAAATAGCCCAGGAATACCAAGGGTTCAAAAATAAGTGATAACTCCCACTTTTTTTTTTTCCTTTAAATAACCCCTACAATTACACATTCTTCTTTACACAAGAAAATCACATTTTAAAAACCCTTCTCTTTCTTTCTTCTCTCTTGGCCGAAACCCCTTGTCTTCTCCTTCATTTGGCCGAATCTTCAAGGGACTTCAAGGGAAGCTCTCCATTTCTTCAAGCAATCTCCAAGCAAGTCAAAGGTTCTCCAAAGTTGAGTAAGTCTTCTTCTCCATGCCTTTACATTGTTGTTATTTTTTCAAAAAATTCATGAAAAAACCATGTTGTGGCCGAAACCCCATTGAGAGCTTTTTTCTTGAATTTGTTCATGAATCTCATAAGAATGCTTGTATAATGTGTTGGGTGGCTGTTTTGAGGATGTTTGTATTATGGGTAACCCAACATTACTCTCAATTTCATAGGAATTTCAAGAAAAATAGGTCAATTTGGTATAAACCATGATTATGGGTTTTGGGGTTTTTGATAGCATAGAGGGTTTCAAGAACATGAAAAAACTTTTCAACTTCCCTATTTTGATCTTGTGTTTGTATGTTTGGATGAGATATCATGTTTATGATAGGGAATATAGAACTTTTCTCTTTCAAATTGGGTCTTGTTTTTGGCTCAAGGAAAATAGTGGAATTTTTGGTGAGGTTTTGGGCATGAAAAATGGGTAAGTTTAGGGATATGGACGTTCGGCCTCTATTTTTTCTGGCCAAACATGTGGTCCGATCAGACCACATGGGTACTCCTCGGACCTCACAAGTGCTCCTCGGATCGTGTGGAACTCATCTCCTCCGAGGAAGGTCCCGAGGGCAGTGCCCCCAAGCCAGGGGAGACAACCTGAGGGGTCAGTGACGATCCCGCAGTTGACCCCTTCGTCACTCCCCCCATCAGCGAGCCTGACTCCCCCAGGCTCGTTCGGCCCGAGCGAGGCGCTCCGAGCTGCTGACACCAAACTCAGGGGGGCAGCTGATCAGACCCTCCGCGATTCATCGATGATTCAAGGCTTTGAATCTTTTCCTCGACTCAGCGTTGACGTTGTCCTAGATAGAGGGATTGCTCAGCTGACCAATGTAAGTACTTTACTACAAGATAGATTGTTACTTACGTTAATGCTTTGTAGTAGCTTTTTGTTTTTCATGTAGACGCTTATGACCTTCTGTCACGCCCAGCAATGATCGGTCGATTACAAGGAGTTGATCAAGGTCCTAAATGATCAACTCATGGAGGCTCGAGCGAAAATGGACGCTCTTCAGTCCAAGCTGGAACAGGCGGAGAAGACTGTGACTGAGCAAAAGGAGTCTCTCAAGGGGTTGGCTGATGGGAATAATCAGCTAACCCAAGCCAACAAATCCTTGACTGATCGGCTAGACGGACTGACTCGTGAGAACGAGGGCTTAGCTCGCGAGAACGATGGACTAATTAGCGAGAATGAAGAGCTGAAGTAAGAGAAGGAGGCTGATCTAACCCGCTACGAGGACACCTGCTTCAACTGCTTCTACCAGGTGTGGAAGCTAAATAAACCCCTCAAGCTCGACTTTCTGACCGATGAGATCCAGGCAGAGGAGCTCGCCATATGTGAGGCCAGGGCTGCTGAGGAAGCTGCTAATCCTACTAATCTTGCACCTGCCTCCTCTACACTATCATTCCGAGTGAGAGGAGAAGCTGAAGCCGAGGAGGGAGTTGATCAGCCTACCAGAGCAGCACGCCAGTGACTCCTCATCCTGCCAGAACGCTCCTGCATGACCAGTTGTAGTCCTACCAGTTTTTATCATAGTTTGTTTTATTTTTTATACTTTTGCTCGTATAATTGAGCTTTTTGGCACTTGCACTTTACTTTTCTTTTTTGGCTAGCTTGAAACTTTTAAGTCTTTTTACATTTAAGACATTACAAGTTTATTGTGAATAGTAAAGTTTCTATATGCCTTAAACTTTCACTTGAGTATTTAGTTTTCTAACTTAGAAATTCTAAACATTTCATAAGTCCATACTAAATATACTTCCTCATGCTCTTATTGCTCTAACATTTTATGAGCATAACTTTTATTATCACACGAATATCTGTTTCTAACTTAAAATTTTAAAAATTCCAAGTTGCTTAAGCTTTGTCAAACAAGTTAGCTTAATGGCTTTTTTTTTAGACTTCCAAATTTACAAGTCAGCCCAAAAACAGATATCTTTGCTCGTGCTCTTATTGCTTGTGTTGAAGTGCACGCCAGTATACTCTATGTGCCCCCCAAGTGATTGAGGGTTAAAAAATCCTTGATCACTTGCTACTTGACCGAATTTGTCCGAGCAGTGACTACTCGTGAAACACATAGAATATAGAAACATATTTCAGCAGTTAACCACTACAAAAACATGCAACTATTTAAACGTTGGTCTTTCATCTCATGATACCGACCAGTTGAACACTGTCCGGTATATATGTATTTTCAGTTTTTTAGAAGACCTATTTTGTTTAAATCATAATGACAGTTGAACACTGCCAAGCAAGAATAATCAACCCATATGCAAAATTTGTAGCAAGATTTGACCACGCTGCGCGTGATCTCTTTTATTACTCGTAATAATAAATGACAAAACGTGTCTAACAACGAGTTTAAAAAAAAATAACATTGTTCAAAATAACATGACTGGTTAGCAAATAGCCAGTCTACAAACAAAAACTTAAATAACAAGTTAAGCACTTGATACAAAGCCACTACTCTGTAAGCAGTATTTATTGATAATATTTCCTCAAGTGCTCGTCGTTCCAGTAATTCCTGATCAGCTCTCCATTCAACCGAGCCAGCTTGTAGGTGTCGGGTGGCAAGACTTGCTCAATTTGATATGGTCCTTCCCAGTTTGGTCCTAGCACACTAGCTGCTGGGTCTCTGACAAACACCTTTCTGAGGACCAAATCTCCGACCTGGAACTTTCGATCTCGGACTTTGGAATTGAAGTAGCGCGCCACTTTTTGCTGGTGAGCAGCAACTCTCAGGTTTGCCTCCTCTCTTCTCTCCTCGAGGAAGTCCAAGGATTCTGCCAACAATTGATGATTCTCCTCTTGGTTGTACATGGTCCTTTTATGAGATGGAGGGTCTATCTCCACAGGTATCATGGCTTCATACCCATATGCCAAAGAAAATGGGGTATGTCTAGTTGCTGTCCGAGCAGTAGTCCTGTATGACCAAAGGACTTCTGGTAATTCTTCCGCCCAAGCACCCTTAGCTCGCTCCAGGCGCTTTTTCAGAGTGTCCTTCAGTGTCTTGTTTACCGCTTCAACCTGCCCATTGGCCTGTGGATGGGCCACCGAGGAGAAACTTTTTGTGATGCCATGCCAAGTGCAAAAATCGGTAAATATGTCGCTGTCAAATTGGGTGCTGTTGTCAGACACTATCTTCTTAGGCAGACCATAGCGACATATTATGTTCTTAACCACAAAGTCCAACACTTTCTTCGATGTGATCGTGGCTAATGGTTCGGCCTCAGTCCACTTAGTGAAATAATCTACTGCAACCACTGCAAACTGCACTCCTCCTTTCCCTTTGGGCAACTTCCCGATCGGATCAATACCCCACACTACAAAAGGCCATGGACTTTGCATTTGCTTCAAGACGTTTGGGGGCGCTCTGGGCACTTTAGAAAATCTTTGGCATTTGTCACACCTCTTCACATATTCCATAGAGTCCTCGTTCATGGTAGGCCAGAAAAATCCTTGCCACAAGATCTTTTTAGATAGACTCTGCTCCCCAGCATGATCTCCACAAAACCCTTCATGCACCTCAGCTAATAAATTCTTTGACTAGTCGGGTGTTATGCATCTGAGTAGAGGTAAGGAATACCCTCTTCTATACAACACCCCATCCATCATGGTGTACCTAGTAGCTTGCCTCATAATCTTCCTTGCTTCATTACGTTCCTCTGGGAGGGTCCCTTGCTCAAGATAAGTGATGATGGGGGTCATCCAGGTGTCAGCTATCGTGATCGGCATGGCCTCTTGTTCATCAATGCTCGGCTCCGCCAAGTATTCTACCGGTACTATATTCAGAGTTTCGGCGTCTTTTGCACTAGCTAGCTTTGCCAGAGCATCTGCATTAGAGTTTTGCTCTCGTGGTACTAGCTTGATGGTATACTCCTCGAACTGTGCTAGAAGATCTTTGGTCTTGTTTAAGTATGCCACCATGCGTAGGCCCCTTGCCTGGTACTCCCCCAAGACTTGGTAAACCACCAATTGGGATTCGCTATTTACTTCCACCGACCGGGCACGTACATCTCTGGCCAGTCGCAAGCCTGCTAGGAGGGCTTCATACTCCGCCTCATTGTTAGAAGCATTGAATCTGAATCTCAGTGCACAATGAATTCGGTGCTTCTCTGGTGTGACTAATATAATTCCAGCCCCTGAATGATGCTCATTCGACGACCCATCAACAAAAAGTTGCCAAGTAGGAAGTTCTTCTTTTTGCCCAGTGACATTCTCTTGCTGGTCGGGAACATCAGCGATCCCGGTACATTCAGCGATGAAATCTGCCAAAGCTTGGCCCTTAATAGCAGTCCTCGGCTGGTACTTAATTTCGAATTGGCCTAACTCAACGGCCCATTTAAGTAGCCGACCAGACGACTCCGGCTTCTGTAAGACTTGGCGTAGAGGTTGGTCAGTAAGGACCTTAATGGGGTGTGCCTGGAAGTATGGCCGCAATTTCCATGTTGCGAGTACCAAGCAGTAAGCCAACTTCTCGATCACGGGGTACCGGGACTCTTCTCCTATCAATCGCTTGCTAACATAATACACCGGGTGCTGCACTCTATCCTCCTCTCGTACTAAGGCAGCACTAACAGCATGCTCCGTGACTGCTAGGTATAAAAAGAGGTCTTCTCCATCAACTGGCTTAGAAAGGACAGGAGGTTGGGCCAAATGCTCCTTTATGGCCTGGAAAGCTTGCTCACATTCTGCAGTCCACTCAAACTTCTTGCCTCCTCTAAGCAGGTTAAAAAAAGGGACGCACTTGTCCGTTGATTTCGAAACGAACCTGCTTAGAGCTGCAATCCGCCCAGTCAAGCTTTGTACATCCTTTATTCTAGCTGGAGACTTCATTTCTATGAGGGCCTTTATCTTTTCTGGGTTTCCTCTATTCCTCGGGAGTTCACAATAAACCCAAGAAATTTTCCAAAACCCACTCCAAATGAGCACTTGAGGGGGTTTAACTTCATGTTGTACTTTCTCAGTATTGTGAAGCACTCCTCTAAGTCTCGCACGTGCCCTTCAGCTTCCTTTGACTTCACCAACATATCGTCTACGTACACCTCCATGCTCTTGCCGATTAAGTCACGAAACATACCGTTCACCAAACGCTGATAGGTAGCCCCTGCATTCTTTAGTCCAAAGGGCATGACCCTATAGCAGTATAGTCCTATATCTGTTCGGAAGCTGGTATGCTCTTCATCAGGAGGATGCATGCTGATCTGGTTGTACCCTGAATATGCATCCATGAAGGACAATGTCTCATGACCAGAGGTTGCATCTACCAACTGGTCTATTCTCGGTAAAGGAAAGCAATCCTTTGGGCATGCTTTGTTCAGATCAATAAAATCTACACAAATCCTCCACTTTCCATTGGGTTTGGGCACCAATACTGGGTTTGAAACCCAGGCAGGGTAGTATGCTTCCCTGATAAACCCATTCTCCTTTAACCGCTCTACTTCCTCCTTAAGAGCTTTTGCTCGATCCTTGTCAAGCAATCTCCTCTTCTGCTGCACTGCTGGATAGCTTTCATCCACGTTGAGCACGTGGCTGATCACAGTTGGTGAGATACCCACCATATCCTTGTGAGACCAGGCGAAGACATCTTGATTCCTTCGCAAAAATTCTATCAGCTGTGCTCTCACCTCTGCTTTCAACTTTTTTCCAATTTTGACCCCTCTCGTCGGGTCATTATCATCTATAAGGACCTCCTCTAACTCTTCAGACGGTCCCACATCACTTTCATAATCCCCAAAGCGAGGATCAAAGTCCCTTCCCTCGCTTTGGGCAACGCCCTATTTGGTGACTTCATCACCGGATGGGGTCTTCTACTCTTTTAAACCAAGAGTGCTCTCTTGGCCAAACTCCTCTAACATCTCTTTATCGGTTACAACTGCAAGACTCTGGTCGACATCCATCTTGTCCACCTCCTCTTTCTCAACACATACAATCATATTGCTCTCCTTGGCCCCCTTCTTTGCCTTAGCTACCAAGGCATTATAGCACTCCCTAGCCTCCCTCTAGTCTCCTTGGACACAGCCTATGCCAGCACTGGTCGGGAACTTCATAGAAAGGTGCCAGATTGAAACTACCGCATGTAAGTTTGTGAGCAGTGGTCGACCAATAACCACATTGTAGGCGGACGGGCAATCAACAATCAAAATGTCGGTCATTACGGTTTCATGCTTGGGAGCTTCCCCCGTCGTGACTGGCAACTTGATTGTCCCAGCTGGTGACAATCCTTCTCCAGTAAACCCATAAATGACTTGAGAGCACGGCTTCAAGTCATTGACAGATAGCTTCATCTTCTCGAAGGATGACTTATAAATAATGTTTACAGAGCTCCCTGTGTCGACCAGACATCTCTTCACTTTCATATTAGCAATTTGGACTGTCACAACAAGAGGGTCATTGTGAGGATACCTCACGTGTCGAGCATCTTCTTCAGTGAAAGTGAGGGACTCACTTTCATATCTTGGGTTCTTCGGTGGTCGCTCCTCCACCGTCATGACTTCGGAGGTGGATGCCGCATCCAATTCGTGACGAAGGGTGCGAGCATACCTCTCCCTCGCCTTGTTGCTATCTCCAGCAAGATGTGGTCCTCCACATTAGTATTTAGTGTGAAGTCCACAGGTTCAGGTTGCAAAGGTGGGGATCGTTGCCGCTTGAACCTATGATTGTTGTTGCTCCCCTCTCCTTGGGTCTTTTTTGCTCGATACTTTTTTAGCTTCCCCGACCGGAGGAGAAACTCTATCTCATCTTTGAGATGATTACACTCATCCGTGTCGTGACCATAGTCTCCATGGAAGCGACAGAACTTGTTCATATCTCTCTTACTCATCTCTTTCTTGATTGGTGGGGGTTTCCGGTAAGGGACCTCTTAATGGCTGGCCAAATAGATCTCCGCTCGGCTCGCCGAAAGAGTGGTGTAGTTGGTGAATCGAGGTTCATACTTAGTAGGCTTGTCGTTTGGTCCCGTTATTCCCACGTTTCTTACCACCACCTTGATC